>NW_024609868.1:26262269-27462269 GCF_016920785.2 Ixodes scapularis
TGGGACAGTATTCAAAAGTTAGGTAGAAGCTGTTTGCTTACCTCAATACTTCAAAAGAAACTGTAAAACTCGAGTAAAGCAACTTGGCGAAGCTGCGTTGCAAATGCAATCGTTCGTGACCAACAAAATTGCGGTTGTTCTATTTCTGGGTTTTCTTACAGTCGTTTTTGGCGCTTTTTTTAGTTCTTGTGTGCTGCCTAGTGACTGGCGAACCGCGCGTGTCGTTCTCATTCATAAAAAGGGTGATCGTTCAGAAGTCAGTAATTATCGTCCCATTTCTATTACGAGTACTTTGTGCAAACTTATGGAGCATATTGAGAGTAATTATGCCCGGTATTCCTTAGAAGGGAGAAACTTGCTTACACCATTTCAGCACGGGTTCCGAAGGGGTTTATCTACCATTACGCAACTTGTCACCGCAGTTCATGATTTTGCTGCTACTTTAGACAAATCTGGTCAGGTCGATATTATTTTTTTTAAAACTTTAGCAAGGCTTTTGATAAGGCTCCACACGGCAAACTTCTTTATAAATTAGAGTGTTTTGGAATACCGTCGGAGAGTGTCAATTGGATAGGTTCGTACTTGCCTGATCGCAGTCACTTTGTCGACACTGGTGGTCATTCTTCCAGTATTCTGGCTGCTTCCTCGGGTGTTCCTCACGGCAATGTGCTTGGCCCGTTGTTGTTTTTTAACGTATATAAATGATATTGTCTCAGTTGTTAGTCCAGATGTAAATATTCGTTTATTCACCGATGATTGTATTTTGTTCAAAAGGATATCCACAGTTGCCGGCCAAATATCACTGAATTCTTTTCTTGCCTCTATCCGCAATTGGTGCTGCGCATGGGAAATGCAGCTAAATTTAACGAAAACGGTTCATTTACGTATAACAAGAAAAGTGAGGACCTGAATTTCACTTATCAATTAAACAGTGATGTAATATCTGATGTGACTGAATACAAATATCTTGGCGTAACCATATCCCACGATCTCCTTTGGTCACGACACATTCAAAACATGTGCTCCTCCGATTCTCGTAAATTGGGCTTGTTATGTCAAAAACGTAGAAACGCTGCTTCTTTCGTTAAATTGCAAGGATATAAATCCTCGGTCCGACCGAAGTTAGAATAGGCTGGCATAGTATGGCACCCGAATCCCAAAAAGGATGCGTCACAGCTTGAGAGGGTTCAGAAGAGAGCTATTTGCTTCATCTATGGAAAGTATAATGGGCTAGATTTCCCATCTTCATTAATGATAAAAAACAATATATCATCACTCCAGCATCGTCGAAAAATTGCGAGACTAAAATTGTTGTCTTTCTTTATCATAAATTGAATCAAATCTATATTTATCCCCATCATCATATTGGGAAACTAGGCACCATCATCAGTGTTCCCTGATACCACTATTCGCTCGAACTAACATTTTTAAGTATTCCTTTTCCCACGCACTATTAAGGATTGGAACGCCCTCCCTCGTGATATATTTTTTTGCTCCCGGCCTCAATGGTGCTCTTGAGAATCACACCTTTTGACTGTTCTACTTTCCTGGTGTTTGTACATGACTTTTTATTGTATATTAGGCGTTGATTATGGAATGTTTATTATGCTAATGGCGTTTATATGTATATACATCGTTGTATAAGCAATATATATGGTTGTCATGTGTGTCTTGTTTCTCATATGTATAGTTTGGTTGTATGTATGTACCCCACACCTGCAGGGGCCTGTTCAAAGCCAGCAGTGTGTATGAATAAAAAAAATAAAAAAAATACACACAAAGCCCCAAGCACGTCAGCCTACCCCAGTTTGCGGATTGGACACGAGCACTGCGTAATTCGAACGTATGCGCTCGTCAACGATCAATCCGTCAACAAATATTTAAATTCACGTTCGTGACCAATTGGTGCCGTGACGGCACTTATTGTCACTTGCTAATGACAAGTTCCATGGTGTGCTTAAAGATCACGGTGAAAGCTTGGGCCGCACAAGCACGTCATGACCGCGTGATTTCTCATTCAATTTTAGTCGAGGATAAAAGCTAAGGAGGAAGAAGTTGAAAAACCGTTTGATGGTCCCTATAAGTTTTGGCTCCTCCCATCATCGCAGCGACTGGCTACCAGTCACCACCCGAATGCACGTCGGGGCATTGATTGCCACGAGCCAAAATCGAATTCCGCAGACCCTGCTGGTGTCCATGGTATGAGCCGCATTGAAATATCGCATTCTCGGGGATCTCAAAACTTGACGACGAAATCCCGGGGATGGCGTGTTGACAACGCCCAACAACGCGATCCACGCAACATCGTAATCAAAGTTCGCAATAACTGCAGCGACAAAAACGCTTTTTGTTTAGTGGCGTTGCGTGCGAGTACAATTGGGTCCTTTATTCCATTGTCACATAATAGAAAAGGAAGTTTAGCGGATTATTTATGTGCTGCACGAAGCAGTTCTTCAAAGATTTAGTTGTAGAAAGAAGGAACTAACCTCTTGGGTGTTTGAAACGTGTATCCCATGATGACACAATGGCAAGGTAAGCTAAAATTTACCCAGATATATTTTAATTCATCACATAAGGGACTAAATCATTAATGCCCCGCGAGAAGAGGGATTTTTTTACTATGGTGCTTGAGGTGAATACGACTGTAGTGTCGGTAAGCTTGCGTAAAGAAAGAAATATTCCCCCCGGATATCGTATAACGGCCCCTTTAAAGTGACGGCACGAGGCCCTGCTGGCAACATAAAGTTATTGTGTACGATCTACAAAAGTTTCTAATATTTTCACTTTCCTTTGTGAACACAGAGGCAGACGATACCTTGTTCTCTGTTCACTTTGGCTTGTTGCAGCTTACCATTGACCGCAACAGTTAGAAAGGTACAGCCAATGACAGCTTATTTTTTAAGACAGAATAATTACGCCCATATGTGCTGTCCAACGATTCTATTATTTTTTAAATTAATTTTTTAAGTTAATTTAGTTTGGCTTTTCACCTCAAGGAAAGGGAGACTCAGGCCTTACCGCAGCATTCGTTTGTCGGAGGGGAAGTCAAACTATGAATTGAAGGGACATGGAAAATGAATTTCTTCGTTTTCCTTCGTTTTGGGTGCACTTATCCTTCTATATAAAGCTTGGTTACACCGAAAATGTTTTTAGAGAAAAAATGAGTAAATTCTGTTCTTAATTTCCAACAAACAAGCTGCCATATTAAAAAAAAAGTCCTACTCAAACGTACTGGTATGTCCAAGTTACCTTTCATTTTATGTAACTCTTCGTGGAATGCACTATAGCATGCGCCAATAAGCTTTAAGCGCTACAAACAATGACCGGATACATTTTTTTAATCCGATGGAGAGTAAAAATGTTTTAGTTATGCCAAGTCACTTCATATAGAATAATTGTTTTTTTTTTTTTTGCTCGAATAACTTCCCAGTTTATGTTAACGACAAGATTTGAAGGAACATTTTGCAGACTGAGTTCCTATTTTTTCGTACACCGAGGTGACCTTGAACTGTCGAAGGTCTAAAAACAAAGCTGGTGGCCCACTTTTTAACCGCACAATAAATCAAAGTTCAACCACAGTCAGACCATCCTCCACATTAGATCTGGAACCGCGGTGCCAAACTCTGCTGCCCCCTTCATCGGTCAGCCGTCCAAGGGAAACTTCGAAGACGGTAAAAAAAAGTCTACAACCTAGGGTTAACGTTGTAGGAAAACTTGAAACTGAGCCAGAGTTTCGCGGCTATAGATTTTGGACAGGCAAAACTTGGCAGCCTCATTTTACAATGATTATACTTCTTGTGGAGTCAGCTAGATCGTCTGTAAATTTCTTCCTTTGAAATCTAAACTCTCAAGTTTAAAGTACCACAAACTTGTTTGCATTTTAATTCCTTATTTGGTTTACGTAACGTCGGCAGAAGGAAGCACCGAAACAGACCCTTTTCGTAAGTTCATCGAGCGACATTGATGGTCACCATTTCTTGGGATCCCAGTCCTCTCGTAATGCTGACTCAGCATCAGTTTTCAATACGAGCTCTCGTGCCCAATACATGCTGAGAGTACATAATCAAGAGTACATAATGAGAGTACATAAATGCGATGGTGGAGAGTTTTCAAAAGGGTTTTGTAAAACTCGGAAAAGTTCGAGCACTAGGTATGTATGTCTAAAAGAACAGCAAATGAAAAATAAAATAAATGAACCACCATGAGACGTTATGAAGCGGTTTCCCGTAATGTTCTTTCGGTTCGAAATTTCAGCGAACTTCATGATGATTAACTTTCGTCGTGTGTCTTTTTATGTGCTTAGGAAGTGTGTTCCAGCTCGGTCGAGTTTCTTTTGCGTCATGATCGACTGTACCTGTCGAAGTAGTCGGAGATACAAAGGAGCATAATTTAGTTTTTTTGATTTTTGTAAAAAGCAATAATTATTCGGGATTCAGACGATCCGGAATCGAGAAGTCGATTCGTAGGCGCCCGTTAAGGCTCCAGTACATGTCGCAAGGGCGACTTCAAAAGAAAGCAGGTCGGAATAAACTTGAATTTATACGAAAAAAAAAAAAAAAAAGAACACGTCCACGATCGTACACAGCGTTCCGTCGTTGGCGGAGGCACTCGCCTTGCTTCAGAGTTTGACTAACATCCAGGACAGCGGCAATAACTATGCCGTCTGGACGCAGACCAAGGGGAGGAGTGGCGGACGTGGTTCATCAACAAGGTAAAACGCGGTTTAGCGGAAAACATATTCATGAAACCGTCCTATATAGTAAAAAAGGTGAATAAAAATATTTTAGCAAATCATGACAAGAAATAATTAAAAGCAAACACATGCCTTAGTATGGACGTGTATTAAAAAAAGTTCTAACATCATAAAGCATGGTCCCTATAAAGCTAGCTGAATCGAAACTCAGGAAATAAGAAAAAAATATGTCTTGGCTACGGGTTCAAATATGAAGGGTGTTTCGGGAAAGGGTTGAAACGGGACAGGTTCAGGCGGGGAGGTCGTTTCGGGAATGGGTCGAAACGGGATGGGTTCAAACGGGAAGGTCGTTTCGGGAATGGGTTAAAACGGGACGGGTTCAAACGGGAATGGGTTGTTTCGGGCTACAACCATTTTACTTGGACCTATGATACCTATCAGTATTATTAGTGAAGAAGTATTAAAAACATCATTAGGATGTCAAGCTTTTTTTTTGTTCGACGGATGTTTACGGTTCTCATCTTACTCATGGGAAACGTTAAAATGTTTAGTGGCATTTTACTATGCTCTTAATCTTAATTGCCCAATCATATCTGAACTTACTGAAGGAATGCTTTATACATAGCTCGTAAGCGTCGCCATTGCTGGGTACTGTCGGTTATTTCTACTTACTGTTTTTTCCGAACTGCAACTGCTGCAGTGTGAAACGAACACGACGAACCGAACACTCGCGGCGCATAAAATGCTGGCATGACCACGAATGACGTCACATGCAAGCTATGCTATGCATACTTCTTCCGTAAGACGGAATCTTCGATGATAATGTTTGTGCCAAAGAGAGAAGTGGCTGAAGGCTGTCTGCCAACCCTCGGTATGACCACACGTCATGTAAACGAGATTGTGGATAGACCCTCTTCGAAACTCAGTGCCACCTGGCAGTTCAAAGAGCAGTTTACTTCTTGCCGCACTAATGGCGTTAATCGGCCTACCGTCTCTAGCGTACCTTGGCAAACCTCACTCATGAGGGCCCTCACTCATCCTCATCTTCATGGGTGAGGTGAGCGTGAGTGAGTTTCTGAACCAGTAAAATTCATGAGTGTGAGGGCGAGTGAGGATCGTGAGGTTGTGAGGGGTGTGAGGGCTGTGAGGACCATGAGTGCGTGAGGGGCGTGAGTACGTGAGGGCCATGAGGGCGGTGATTGCGTGAGTGGCATGAAGGGCGTGAGGGGCGTGAGGGGCGTAAGGGGCGTGAGGTTCAGTGAGGGCGAGTGTGACTGTGAGGATGAGGGTAAATGAGGGGCTGAGGGTAAGTGTAGCTGTGAGGGTGAGGGTGAGTGAGGGGCTTGGGTGAGCGTGGCTGTGAGGGGAGGGTGAGTGAGGGCGACTTAAAATACCGGCCTCCGGCCTGTAGTAT
Organism: Ixodes scapularis; assembly: GCF_016920785.2. NCBI lineage: Eukaryota > Metazoa > Arthropoda > Arachnida > Ixodida > Ixodidae > Ixodes > Ixodes scapularis. The sequence continues at coordinate 26,268,377 of NW_024609868.1, forward strand.
TTTGTCGGCCGCCATCACTTTCGCTAGTCAACGGCAGACAAGAATGTGTTCTTTACCTTGCAATTCTTTCTGGATCCCTCAGTTTTGATGGTGACAATTTGCAAACGAATGTATAGCCCTCGCATCATCCGCTTTGAAGCATATTGAACTTCTTCCATTATCAGAAACTACAAGGTCGCCATTAGTCCGACACATATGTCGTTCCTAAGATAATTATAATGACCAAAGTGGCCAGACTGAATTTCGGAAAGGGTCTATTGATCTGTAGTGTTGCAATGACATAATATTTCAATATTATGATGCATCTAGCGCCGCCCAAAATTATCTTATATAAAAAAAGAAAAACAGTGTTTACAAGCTTTGACATGCATTATTGCTATTTATTATGTAGGAAGAACAGAAAAGAGGTAAGCAAATGGGTATCACAATATCACAACTCATTGGCGCCATCCATATGGTAGGTCATGAACATTTCTGATCTGCGTATCTTTTACGCATTTCTTTTGTCACCAAGTGCTTGTAATAGTTCTCACAATTTTTATAAGGGACCTCGGTAAATAAATAGTGCGTAGATTTGACCTTGCAAAAGTAGCAAATCCTCCAGTCTAGCTGTACGCCTGTCGGAAGTGTCCTATGGATTCCTGATGGTTGGTGCGAGGGTGCCAATGTATTACAACGTCGTACTCGGTGATAAATTGTGGCAACGCAGTAGATTACACTCAAACGCTTTTAAATGTAAAAAAAGAATAATAAACTCTGCCCACGTTTTGATATGTTGAACGCACAGTTTAGTTGAAGGCTTGAACTAAATAACACGCGTAAGAGTTTACGACACAAAAGAAGTCAAAGGTAGCTACGTTTAGAAGTGCATGTACGAATGGGCCTACGCCGAAGTGTTCCGGTTTACAAAGAAGGAAAAAGCGAAGAATTCAAGCTAAAACGTAATTTTTATTTATTTATTTATTTACGGATACTACTGCGTAGCGTAATGCATATCAACAAGACAATACAGAGTTATAGAATAGAGTGAAGACGCTTGTGTTAGCTCTCAACGGAAGACCGCGGAGCTCGTCTTTCCAGCGCTTTTAGTACAGCGGAACGAAAAACGCATACGCAAGCCGTTGCAGCGCCATCTAGATGAGCCTATGCAAACTGCTCCAAGCAATTTAAGGCCCGTGTTTGGTCAACCCAATCCGAGTCCCGCGCTGTCCCGCGCTCTTTGAGAGCTATGAAACGGGAACGCAGAGGATCGCTGCGTGTACGCACACAAAAATCGATAGCGAGCGTTCGAACGTAAAGCTCGCCGCGTTGCGTACGCATAGAGCAGAGCATGTGCAGTGCCTAAAACGCCACGCTAACGCAAACGCACATAGCTTGCGTTTGCTCCTGTACGCAATGCCGAAACTCGCGGGTAAGAATTAAGGAACCGAAATGACCTATTGCTAGCCCTTCCGTGGAGAAGACAGCTCCGGTAATAATATCGTCATCTCGTCTTTTCTCGTTTATCACTGACTAACCAGCTGACCCATCAGCCGTGGTCCCTCCAAAAATAAGGAAATACCAGAGATTCGGCTTATTTTATAATTTGTTCCCTCGTCCTCATAGCTGTCACGATCTAAACCAAGGTCTAATCTTCTGGGTCGTCCGTTCGTTCGAGGTAGTGGCGTCAAACGTAAGAGGCTAATATGGTTATGATGGATGGCTTCCTTCTTCGTACCATGTTTCATCGGGTTATTAGCTGCGCTTCCGTCTTCACGCCAGTCATGAATCTCGATTACGCCCTACAAACAGATACGGAAAACCATGTTGCTTTGCATTTGCTTCGTGGTTAGTTAGATTGGGCGCGTCATCGCAATATGCTAAGTTTCAGAAAAATGCACATCACTCTTTTTGGGCTTCATAACTTTAAACGGGGAACAAAATGCACTCTGAAACTATCAATTTTTTATGCTTTATTCCGCCACTTTTATAATTAATATTTTCTTAATAATTTCAACTCATCATTTCCATCATTGCCGTAACAGCAATGAGCGTTTCCTATATTAGTTATGCATCTGGATGTTCGCACTTTCTTTAGGAGGATGCTTCATGGGTTTATTGTTTAAAGGAGAGGATAACGGTTACTCAATAACTAAGTTAGGGGCGTGAACCAGTACTAAACGTTTACTGAACTGAAGTGGCCGATATACCGCTCAAATTACTTGTAAGAAAAACAACAACAAACCCCTCCTTCTTTTTAAGTTATGGTGAATTAATTAATCGGACACCTAGTGCTCGAATTAATGTATCCCTATACAATAATAAAAAAGAATGAGTTTTTTTTTTATATATCTCGCATTACTCTAGTAATTGAATTACTCGTGGAAGCTCGGGTCAAAATTATGTCACTGATATTGAGGCTCTAAAAAAATAGTTTGTGCCTCCCAAAAATCTCTGATGTAATTAATGATCTCTTTTTGAAAAATAAAAAATAACCAACGGCAAACACACATTAAAACATCCCTTTTTTTTTTTCTTTTGTGCGAACACGCAATGAGCTTTTTGGAAATTTTATTTTCATTTTCGGGCCGTTTTTTTTTTGTATTTTAAGGAATTACATTTAAGAAAAGATTATTTGAAAAAAAAAAAAAAAAAAAAAAACGCACGCACGCACGCACGCAGGGTCAACTCAAAATGAGAAGACCCGGATTAAACGAGCATGACGTCAAGGAGTCCGCAAGTCAGGTAAGTTGTTCCGCTCTCCCGAAGTACGTATTCCATTTTTTTTTTTGTTTTTTTATCAGTGCATTTTTAATTTGTGCCGTTGACCATAAAAAGAAATTACTTTTTTTACGTATCCTATTATTTAGATAAAACGAAGATGAGCTTAAAGCCACGCACACGCTGCCGATACATCGTACAAAAAGACTTTCTGGAGATACGTATGCATGAAGGGAACGTGCTCCGGACAAGCGTGAGGCGTGTACGCATATAATAATCGTGTCATCGCGTCTGCAGAGAACTGTTTTGTGTACGACGAATGACTGGCTGTTTATGCGCGAAAAAAAATTATATTTCTGAGTTGCAAACATTCTTTCTTTACAGACCTACTATACTTCGAATCACCCTAGGAAGGACTAAAGGTAGAAGCTACGGGTCACCAGAACCAATCGCAAGCCACTTAGAAATTGCGTGGTATTTCGCTTCAATGCACGTGGCGGTGCCTCCGTTTCTAATCACTAATGGGTGTGGGTGGACACTGGTTTGAATTGAATAGCACCGAGTGACTCATCGATTTTACATCGCAAAGAAAGCCACGACATACAGACTCTTTGCAGTGTCGAAGCTATAGAAATGATGCACACTCTAAAAACAATGTTTGTGCGTCTACTTTCCCGCACAAAACTCGGAGAACCAATTAGCGCAACTTACGGAGGCAGCTCAGCGAATGACGATGCCGAAACATCTGTTTAGACCAAAAAACGCAGTCTGAGTTGTGACATTAAGCAATGCAAAATGTCACACTTGCATTGCTTAATGTCACAACTCAGACTGTGTTTTTTTTTGTCTAAACATATGTTTTGGCATTGTCATTCGCTGAGGTGCCTCTGTAAGTTGCGGTGATTGGCTGTCCGAGTGTTGTGCGGGAAAGCAAACTCACCGGCTTTTTTTAGAGTGCAGAGCTTTTTTGATTCGGAGCATTATACGTCCACCCCGAATCAATATTAAGCATGTCATAGTTTAGCGTGTAACGTGATTGGACCTTGCGGCCCGTGGTTGTGGCCTTTAGTCCATCGCAGGATGAGACAAAGTATAGCATAGATGACCTTCCTGGTAGTCCTTTAAAGGGATTGTGAACCGAACATTTCAGTGTCTATAATAAGCGGCGCACTATCTTTTTTTTTAATGTGACAGCAGCCCCTGGTGTGCGCGAGCACACGCAACGAAATTGACGTCATAATTTCCCCATTCGAGCTCATTAAACGTGAATGAGGGATACGATGCCGTCAATTTCGTTGGGTGTGCTCGCGCACACCAGGGGCTGCCGACTCATTAAAAAAGATGGTGCGCCGCTTAATATAGACACTGAAATGTTCGGTTCATCATCCCTTTAAGGCCATTCCAGAAAACAAATCCCCCAAATATTCGTATTTTTGTAACCATTTGTAACCACAAAGAACGGCGAAACAGAATCGAAAAAATTAAACTCCTATCAATTTTTACATTTTGGCACGAAAGACGATTGAAGTTGTGGCGTGCAAACGCCAAAAAAGAAACAAAAAAAAAAAGTTCACGTAATACAAAGCACGTTTTTATAAAAGTTCGGGCCGTGGAAGCAACAACCACCCGACCCCACATCATCGGTAGACGTATTGCTAAATTGCCCGAGTATTAAAGATAATGCTGTGAATGTAGGGTACGCGCCGCACGTGCTGGAGATCGCAGGAGGAAGTTCTCTCAAGCAAAAGCCTAAAACAAATGGCATCTTGCACGCGCATTCGTCAATGCCTTATTTTGGTTATTTACTTCGAATCTTTCATACGGAGAAGGCGAGCGCGTGCGCCGCGTGTACCTACATTCCCAGCATTCCTGTTGATGCTTGGGTAATTTAGCAACAGGTGTACTCTGCCGACAGTTTAACGAGCGTTAATGAATTTCCTGGCGCATAATTGCCCCGAGCCTGGAGGCAGATGTTGTTTCTGGATATTTTCCCAGCAAGATACCCAATTTCATTATTATTATTACTCAATTTTCTTTGTTTACATAATTAACCCAACTCTCGAAGGGCTTCATGGAGGAACCTCATTAATTTGGCAATCTTTATCGACTCTTCTTTGTTTTTGCAACAGTGTCTCATTAATAAGCCGAATGAGCTTCAATTAGGACCAAACTCCTATTTGAACTTGTCCTCATTATCGCTAAAACGAGGACGAGGAGAGTGCTTTGAGTTTTCCAGAAAAAGTAAGTTACCAAAGTCTCTCAATCAATAAAAAAAGAAAGAAATTTTTAAACGCGTCGTGACTGAAAAGTGCGAGTTGTGAGCAGTCATCACTTGATGAGCCACTTGCGAAGGATTAAGCTTAGCAGTCACCCGGCTATGCCACAACGCTGGTGTCAACTTGAGTTAGGAAGTAATTAGTAAACGTCGTCGACAGACTGCCGCCAATGCCCGGGTGGATATAATGGCGTAACTGCCCACTTATATGTTTACCTAAAGGGGAAATGGAACACTTTTTGTCCTTTCAATAAATACCGCTTGACATTCATACCTACATGAAACACGCCTTAGTTTTTCTCTCCAGGCAAATGAAGTAACAGAAAAGAATTCGAGGAAAACAAGCCGCGTTCACTCCTCAACTTGCTGCCAGAACAAGCGGTCGCGTGATCTCAGTCCGATTACATACCGCCAATGTATATCATAGCCAAGCACTAGGGTCGGCAAAGCGCATGGCATGCACTGAGTTCCACACATTGTTAAGTTTAGGCTATTTCTGTCATTGCAGCGATTGGATACAAGTCCCTACCCGAATGCATGTCGAGGGCTTGATTGTCTTGAGCCAGAATCGAATGCTTGCAGTGCTCGTGTTCACCGTATAGCCAGTATAGCACGCATTCTAATATCGTCACCGCGAGAATTGCTAAGTTTGTTGACGAAATCCTGGATAAAGAATTGTTGAAAACCCCAACAATGTGATCCCCACAATTTCGTTATCAACTTTTGCGAACGAGAGACTGAGAAGTCCACTGTTATTAATGTAATTGCACCGCTACAAAAAAAAAAAAAAGTTTCTGAGTTTAGTGGCGTTGCGTGCCAGAATATCTGCGTCGCACTAACACGAGTAAGCTCATGTTAGGTGAGAAATATCTCAAATTCTAATCTTTGCACGGCCCCGATCGCATGCTTCTTCAACGTATACAAGCGCGTCAAAGCGCCAATCTTGTGCGGCCGGCAAACTCGGCCGGCAAAATAGAAGTACCGATTAAGGCTGAGGTACAGTGAACTAGACAATAGGGGTAGCGAAAGAAGCGTCGGTGGCGCCCAATCGGCCGTGTGAAGCCAGAAGTGTAGAGGGCCGCGAGTGGCGCCGTTGTATAGAAATATAGAAATCCGTAGGATATGGCTATACTCATATGGCGTCGCGTACGTTCTCGGCTGGTTCCTGTCGTGTGTACGGTCGTTTTCGCGATTTGTTTTTTGTGAATGTTAAGTGTTTGGCATTGGTAATATTCATCGGTTCAGGGCTTGTCGCTAAGCGATAAACACGAAGAGAAGGATGATGGATGCATACCGCAACGCGCCATGGATGCAAGACTGTGTGCCCAGGTTTTCATTACATAGCCCAGGTAAGCTTAAAACATTAATTAATAGACGTTGCAACACCCATAAAGTATACAAGTCCACACTATTGAACCGCTAAGATCAAAAACAGCCACACTTGGCGCAAACTTCTCTGGCAGAGGTGCTCTGAAATCGAGCGCAAGCGCTACCTGGTAGGTTCTACACGAAGCGCCTCACTCGGGGGCGGCCAATTTTTCCACTATTTCTATTCTAGTTCAATGTAGCTGAGGTCCCACGGCGGCCATCCTGACATTTGCAATGTAGGAGTCGTTTACGCAAACGTCTGGAGAAGATGTTCCTTTCAAAGGCTAGAATGCCCAGTTGATTTTCTCCCATCACTAGTCGTGCCCTAGTCCCTCGGGGAATCCAAGAATGGAACTCGTTAACAAACAAAGTAGCAACCCTTCCGTCACTTGACGGTCTTGTTGATGCATTTAATTCTGCCGCAAATCGTTCTTGAGTTTAATTTTTTCTGCTGGTCAAATTGTGTGTAATATGTACACCCACACCTGCTATGGCTCACACATGCGTGCCGCAGAATCTTTTAAATAAATTAAAAAAAAAGTACTCATATGCCGTTTTGCGGTATTGTGGTTATTCTTGTGATTCCTGCCCTTGCATAAATACTGACTAAATAAAAAAAATGCTGTGCCAACTATCAATCCGATGTGTGATCAGATGCTTGATTGCGAGGAATGTTAAACTGTGACCGGTCCATCGACGGATTTGCGAAATGTATTGATTAAAGGTAGCGCGCGAGGAAAGGTTCTGATACCAAATTCCCGCGGCAGCGTAAAGGTGCCTTTAGCGCATGTACCTGTAGTAGAGGGAGCTGGAGATTGTGATCACACGGCGCATCAAGGTCCCTTTCACTAAGGGAGGTCCCGTGTTATATGGAGCTCGCCAAGCTCCCTTTACAGCTACAGGGAGTAGCCTCGGACCCACAAACTCAAAATAATATCACAGATATATAAATATATTTGGTTTAATGCATTATAACAAATTGAATATATATAAGTATCATATTATGAAATGATTGTGAACACAAGCGTGATGGAATAATAGATTAACGAGGAACGTTTACTCCAGCTAGCAGGTAGCAGCGGCGGCATGTGGAGAACAATATCTGCTACGAACCGGAACGCGGTGGACTACTGCGAGCTCTTCTTCGAGGTTATAGACAAGTCGTCCGACTCTGCCGCCCAGGACCTTTTATCCTCGTCGTCGTTCATCCCTTCCGATGGCGTGACTAGCGTAACCGTGAGACTGATGTGGTTCGTTTTTGCCGGACACTGTTTAGCTACTTCAGTAAGAACTTTGCGCAAAATGGAGCTGCTAAGCAAAAAAAGTCGCCCACCTCGCGATGGAAACTCGTAAACGCAGATGATTTGGGGCCAGTGTCGCCAGACGGGTCTAACGTTTTAAGGCAAGACTCATTTAGGTCCTCCCTTAGATTTAGATAAACAAAAAAATGAAATGCCGCAAAAGCAAACACAATCAATTATTGGGTTTTAAATGTGTTATTTCGCACACAATAATCAAAAACTGCGCGTCAAACCGATTTTGAGGAATAATTGTGTATCACGTGCTACTCTAGGGGTTTAGCAGGAATACAATCGACATCAGCTAAGGTGCTTCGTTTATTTATCGTGTGGTGAAGAACGTCGTTTACTCGTGGCACCTTCAGCTAAGGGACCTAAGCTAAAGGTATACCTTTACGCTGCCGTGTGAATTGGGTATAAGAATGGGTTTTAACCTTGAATGAAGAACGACAGAGCGCTATTGGTGTATTCCGGAGCTACAAACCTTTTCTGGCCCACTACCAGAGAAAGTGAATATATTTTTGCTTAAAATTCCGGGCTTTAGATATTTAACACAGAGCGCGTTTCATGATAAGAATTCTACAAGGAAACTGTCGCAAAGATTCGTCACAAAAAAACCGACAAGTCAATTTTCTGCTAAACGTAGCGGGGAAATTGACGCCACATGACCCCGTCATGTGACACGAAGTCACGGGACGCCGGTTTGTGCGAAATGGCAGTTTGTGCTGAACAAATTCTCGGCTAATTGGTGTTTTGTCAGGATGATTTAAGCTTGTATAACTTTTTTTAAGTTGCTACACTTAATTCTTCCGGAAACCTAGAGCAGTCTTATACTCTAGTTACATTAGCGCTCTTAAAGGGGTATCCACACGAAGGAGAACTGCGCGGACGGATGTCGTGACGTCAACATCCCGGGAAACTCCGTCCCCGGCTCCGCCGCGTGCACCTGCGGAGCTTTCGTGCTGTCAGCACGAAGCCTCCGCGCCTCCGCCACGGAGGAGAACGGCGCCGCGAGGCGTCAAAAAGGAATGACGTATGTCTCACGTGATGCGCGATCCGCGGAGGAAAGTGGCGGATTTCTCCTTCGTGTGGATACCCCTTAAGTGTCACTACGCCAACGACAGTTGACTTAATTGCGATCGGCCGAAGTTACACGGCGGTGCCAACTGTCATAGAGCAGATAACGATCATTCAGTTCAATAGACCGATCTCACCAAGCGTTCGACGCATGCGTGACGCCGCCATAACTGTAGTTCGTAGGAGGCAGACGCGGGTTCACAAGAGAGCTCATGCCGCCTCGTGCTCTGCTCGCGCAGACCTCCAGCAGGGTTGTCGCGCGTGCAGAAAGACTACAGCTCCTACGATGCATTTCGGCAGCGGTGGCGTACTCAAACTAGCTGGTGATATCGGTCTATTGAGCTGGCCTACCTCTGTTATACTCTATTTTACCTTATGATGTACCGCAGGAAAGGCTACAAACGCGAGCTCCTTACTCTAGGGCATGTCTCGGCGGCACAAGCTCTCGTGCGTTAAGGGCAGCTGCCAACGCTATGAGCTCGCGCTTCTAGCCTTCGCTGCGGTACGACAAAGGTGAAACGAAATATAGAGCTACAAACAGAAACAAACAAAAGCGACAAGCCTCAAACACGTGCAGCGTGCTCGCGATGGTACCTTTGGCAGGCGTTTAGTCGTTCGGCGCTCGTGAAGGTGCTCCTGAAGGTGCTCGTGAATCCTTTTCTTGCGCAAAGCAAACCTTTTTCATTCACCCATGATACGGTAGTACGGCTACCCGTACTACCACCTTACCCGCACCCAAAAACTCAGGCTCGAAATAATTAATCGGGAACTGCAACGAATTGTCACCGGCCTTCCGAGATACACACGAATCGATGCGCTCACCAGCTGCAGCCAGATGAACAGCCTTGACGACCTGGCCTCCACCCAGATCGCAACTCAAGAAACTCGACTCCGAGCCACTCTAGCGGGGCGCTTCACACTGCGTAAGCTAGGTTACAACATCGACCACCTCCTACCTTTACCCACCCCACCCCCGCCATGGGAGCTCTGCCCTCTCACAGCACCCCGTCCCCTCCCTCGGAACATGGGTGAAAAAGCGCAAGCCCGCCGCAGCGACTTTGCTCGCCAACATCTCCACTCTCTCCTTGTTCGCTCTTCATCGGCTCTAGTTTTCTACGCGGACGCGGCTGTGGACAATAACTCCACGCCAATCTTCAGCACGGCATGGTGCGATGTCGACGGTCATCGACGCGGTACACAAGTTTTCATGACCTCCTGCTCCTCTACTCACGCTGAACTTTGTGCTATACTGCACTGCTTAACCTCCGTTAGCACTTTATCCCTGGTACCCTCCTCCAGAATCGTAATATATACAGATTCTCAAGAAGCCATCCGTGCTCTCCGCCACTCATCTCCATCATCTCCCATCGCTATTCAGATTCATCGGGCAGCCATTTCTATCCGGACAGCCGGCCACCATCCCCTCATCGACTGGGTGCCCGCCCACAGCGGCATTCCCGGCAATGAAAGGGCTCACCGACTTGCGCGCGCTAAACTTCTCTCCGCGCGAGCCGGGGCCCCTACTTTTCCTACGCCACCGGAGCTCACACCTGGCTCCTTTCACAATTCACACGAAGCCCGGCAGGAGCACGCCAGCCGATGGCGTCATTACCTGACTACTCAGGCTAACCCCCTCGACTTCCCCTCTCTTTCCCACCTTCCTCTCACTCGCCACGAGACCTCCCTTCTACAGCAAGCCAGGTCAGGAGCGCTCCTCGCTCCCTCCCTGCTTGCAAAGATGTATCCCCAGGTCCACATCAACCCTCAGTGTACCCACTGCCGCATTCCTGCTAGTCTCTCCCATCTTTTGTGGGACTGCCCGCTCCACTCAACAGCCCGCGTTCGCGCGCTCTCAACCCTCTCACCTCCCCCCTCCACTCTTACTGAGTGGCTCAACCCCCCATCCTCTCCTGACCCTGGTCGTGTCCTGGCGGCATTCCAGGCGATCCTCCGATATTTAGAGGACCCGCAGGCGCCCCCACTCGGCTCCAGGCTGCTCAAGCAATACGAGCCAATCATCGCCGCCGCCGACGTCTCTCTGCCCCTGGTAACACTAGGGCCACATAAGACGACAAGATAAAAGACCATACAGCAGAGCGCATAGGGCGCTCATTCATTTGGTCTGTAAATAAAGACGTTTGAAAGAAGAAGAAGCACCTACACTGCAAAAAATGGACCGTAAAATTTACGGTAAAATACCAGGCAGCTGATGCTGCCAAACTTGTACAGTAAAAATAACGGTGCACTGTAAATCTGGTTTACGATAAATTTAAACGGGGACCGTAGAAATCTACGGTCGGCCTTCAAATTTACGGTAAAAAGATTTACAGCGCGCCGTTATTTTTACGGTGCAATTTAAACGGCGGCCGTAGATTTCTTCGGTCACCGTTTAAATTTCTCGTAAACCAGATTTACAGTGCACCGTTATTTTCGCTGCACAATTTCGGCAGCATGAGCTGCCTAGTATTTGACCGTAAATTTTACGGTCCATTTTTATGCGACCGTAAAGTGTTAAAAACTATGGTACTGGACCACACCATTATAGTCATTTGAACAAAGTAAAATATACAACGTAAAAAAAAAAGGTCGGCCGAGTATTTTGGGGCTGTTGTGTTGCACTGTTGAATTGACTTTAATCGCGCATATCTAAAGTGAATAAGCAGTTATGCACAGAAAATTTTGTCTGCGGCGAGGTCGGCTGCTCTTGCAGCACCCGATGCATTAATATTCGTGACCGTGCTGTCAAAGAAAAGTAAAAAGGTGTTATATCTATTTGCATTTCCATTTATATTCCGACATGTCAATTAACTCAAGAACCTTTTTGTTTACGTATGTTTTCTTGTTTTTTATTCGGGTTCCTCGACCAGGGTTGATCCCAACGACATCTGTGAGAACAGATATACGAAGTAGTTTTTTTTTTTTTTTTTACAATCTCAGCTTAGAATACGCGTTAAAAATAACGAGGCAATAAATACCTAAATTGGCCAGTGACTAAAGTTTTTGAAACACTGATCTTTTGAATATGCCTAAGTAGCCTGGCACTTAATCTTGCAAGTTAATAAAACTCCCTCATACGAACTTCTAAATTCACATAGACACTCTTTTACCAATCTCATACCAGGCTAAGGACCGAACAGTCATTCTCCGAATTACATATTTTGATGAGTTGTAAAATGCAAATAAAGAACGAAAGGGAATATCTGCCAGTTCTCAACTATAGTCGTTTATAAAGACACACATTATAACATTTTACAATTGTAACGAAGGTTGCTATATAGGAAATCGCATTCAAAACTGTATAAAAGATCATTGCTTTTTTTCCCTCGTTCCGCGCCAATAAATTACTCTAAAATTAGTTGTCTTTATGTTAAGCACCTTGCCTATCTTGGAATATACACACTTCTATTATTATGCAACAACAATATTCAACCGAGCCACTTTTAACAAGACCTTTATATCTTCGGGATATTGAAAATTTTTAAGTTCAGAATATATATCTCTACTGGATCCAAAGCTGCAACAGCAGCCCTTGGAACTGATTTATATTTTTGTTCTGTAAAAATTAAAAGTGGAAATAAAAGCCTTGTTATTTTGAATAAACATTTTAAGTCTTTTTGAATGAAGACTAGTCGCCAGTGACGTCGTGAGGCAGGTACAGTCATTTCTTAGAGTATATAGCTCATCCTAAGTTATAACGGAGACAATGCTATGAAGAGAAAATTGTATTTGAATTTTTTAAACGAAAAGTACCACTCATTAAAATATCGTTTGGTAGCATGTATTCGCACACTACAAAATATATTTGACCCTATTGAAAATTCCATCAAGCTACGTAATTTGGGACACTGACTGCTTGTCAGCAGCGTTGGTGGAACGTGATGGACCATCAGACGTCATCTGAGGGTCCATCAGATGACGTCTCACTGCCACTGCCAATGGAATTTCATCAACAAGGGCAGCATTATATAAGAGTAAAGCTATACGCACTCATAAATATCGCCAAACGCCTCGATAAAACAAAATGTTCGAGGAAAAAAAAATAAAAGCAGCACCACCGCGCATTGAACCCGCGACCACATGCGTACAAATCGGACACCTTAACCGCTATGCTACGCCACCTTTTTTTTTTTCTTTATTGCAAGATTTTGACAGTGAACAAAGATTCACAATGCACGGTAAATTTCACTTGAACATGTGCAATATTATATTGACGACGCTAGTGAAGGCGACGATAGAACGTCGCCTGTAAGGTTTGGAGAGGCGGTGAGAATTGTTAAAATTCTCTCATCATCGACAGCTTCAAAAATGCAGGCAACCACTCCAGTTCCAGACATACTTTCTCGTAGACAGCTGCTATCAAGTTTATATTTTCAATGAAATAATACCGTACTGGACGGGCATCCAGATCCGCGTGACGAACTGCCATCCTACATCTCCAAATAGCATGCAGGCCCAGTAAAAATACGAGGTCATATGGGAAAGGCGTCCCTTCCACAGACAAAAAGCGTATTCCCCGAGCCGTGAGCGGTAGGTCTTTTTTAAGAGTGCGTTGGAGCACGTCCCAGAACAGGATAGCATCCCAGCAGTCCAGGAACACGTGCTCCACGGTCTCCGGTTTCTTGCACAAAATACAATCCTCGCTCCATGGTACAAACATGCCCTTTTTTGCTAACCATGTCTTTACTGGAAGCGTGTTGGTATGTAGTTTAAAATAAAAGGTTTTCACAGATCCGGGAACTAGCATTCTTTTCACGCGGGAAAGCACATCACGGTCAGTACTGTCGGAGAACAAAGAGCGATACAATGGGACGGGAAACAGGCATTCAACAAGATCTCGCTTCAGACGCTTTCGTGTGACAAAGTTTAAGTACTCTCTTGAAAATCGCACACTAAGAAATTGGTACGCACAAACAACCTCTCTAAGAAAGCCCGTTACTTGGCCTTCACATGTGTCACACGTCGAAACAATGAACTCGGGTAACTCTCTGAACAACCGTACTTGAATGACAGTTCTCAGAAACGGGTCAGCCTGGTCTCGCAAAAAGAAAAACCTCGATACCAGCTGTCGTATGAACAAATGCGACAAACTAAGCCCACCCGACTTCACGCGGCGAAAAAGGTTATCTCGTCTAGTCCTTTCCCAGGTAGACTTCCATATGTACACGGCCATCACCCGGTGCATGCGTTGCAAATGCACACGAGAGCAGTGCAGAACCTGTAACAGGTACCAAATCTTTGCAACAAAAAATAAATTACACACTGTTGCCCGTGCGAAGATAGAAAATTCCTTGCCACCCCACTTCGCGGCTTTAAGACTCATCTCCTCTGTTTTGTTACGCCAGAGCTCGTTGCTTTCACGGTAATTGTTCAAAGGCACACCCAAGTATACGCCGGGCTCTGTAGACCACTGAATAGATTCAAACACACGCGGAGTCACGTCCCAGTGGCCGTGCCAGATCCCCAAGCATTTCGCCCAGTTCACAGCACACGCTGTCTGGGCGCAATATGATCTCGTGAGTTGAACAGCCGCTGAGACGCTTTCTCTATCACTACAAAAAATCGCAACATCATCTGCGTACGCTAATATTTTAACATCACATGCATTTAAAGAAAAACCACGTATGTTCCCACTCTTTATGACACTTAGGCAGTAGGGCTCAAGAAATATGGCGAACAACAACGGCGAAAGTGGGCACCCTTGCCGAACAGAGGATAACACAGAAATGCGTTTAGTTACTTGTTTGTTAATTACAAGACTAGTCGTGCAGTTACTATAGGCCATCTTTACTCCATCAAAAATAATTTTACCCACGCCAACATGGTTTAGAATGCAAAAAAGAACATCATGGGACACTCGATCAAAAGCTTTTTCAAGATCGACTTGCAACAGAGCAACTTTCCGGAAATTAGCATCACATAGTTCCAACACACTACGCGCAACATGAATGTTACTCATAATCGTACGTCCCTTGATACCGCACGTTTGATGTTCTCCCACCACATCTCCAATAACCGATTGCATTCGTCTCGCAAGGATTTTCATTAGAATCTTATAGTCCGTATTAGCTAGTGTAATGGGCCGGTAATTGGCTACATTACGAAGTTTATTAGTGTCTTCACTTTTGGGTATAAGGACTGTGTGGGTAAATAAAAAGGAAGGGGGAAAAACTTGGTTTTCATAACATTCGCGGTACACTTGTAACAAAATACAAGCTAAATCTTTTTTATACTTTTTATAAAAGGCAGCACCCAAACCATCAGGGCCCGGTGATTTTCCGCTTTGCAAATCATCAATGGCTCTTTCTACTTCGGACACACCTATCGGCTGTTCTAACCATTCTTTTATTTCACTACCTATCTTTGGCAGAAGGGGCAAAAAATTTTCTGTGAAACCTTCTTCTTTTGGGGCTTTGTGGCTCAGTAAGTTTTCGTAGAATTCAAGAAAGGCTCCCTCAATTATGCTAGAGTCACGCGTCGTGGTACCCTGATAATCAATTTCAGTTATTTCATTGGCGCGTGCGTATCTCTTTTCTGTGGCTAACGCTCGTTTTGTTGGTGCTTCACCCGCGAGAAACTTTTCTGCCCGGGCACGTATTATCGCACCTCTGTAGTGCTCAGTATCTATGAGCTGTAGCTTGCTTTTTATTTTATTAATGTCATCTATAAATAACCCGGGGGATTTACACTCTTCTAGAACAAGCTCCTTTAAAGTTGAGCGCAGCTGCTTTTCCTCTTTCTCTTTCTCGTACTTTAGAATGGTTGATCTTTCTATGGCGTCCATTTTAACTACTCGTTTAAATTCTTCCCATTCTCCGGTCATCTCGCTCCCGCAGATGTTCCTAAAATTTTCAATCCTTGCATTTATCTTGTCGTTAAACAACTCGTCGTCAAGGAGCTTGTAATTCATTTTCCAGTTGTGCCAATCAAATCGGTGTCGTTCTTTTCTTTTTGATCCTAACCCGAAAGTCACAAGGCAGTGGTCGCTAAAGCACACCTGCTCGACACTATAGTGTTCACACAGCGGAACTAGCTCAACTGACACGTATGCTCTGTCTAGCCGTGCGTGGCTACTTCCTTGGAAATGTGTGAACTGCACGCCCTTCGTGCCCTTTCCGCAATGTGCCACGTCCTCCAAGTAATGCTCATTTACCAGTTCATTCCAGACATCGGCACTGCTATCCCTCCGGCGACTATGAGGGGTCCTGTCTTCTGGAGCACATGTACTGTTAAAATCCCCCACCACCACAAGCAGTCGTTCGCACTTTAAATATTCCGCTATACTTTCAAAAAAATGGCATCGTTCCGTCTCTACAGTCGATGCGTAGATACAGATTATACGAAACTTTTGATCTGAAAAGCAAATATCACAATACACAACTCTCCCATCTTCACGCGAAGCAACATTCTCAACAATAATACCTAAAGCATTTTTCAAAAAGATGCATACACCTCCCGACCTCCCTACCGCATGGCTTACGTATACATCGTATCGCGACTCAAATTGGCGCACCATCTGCTCGGTCTGCTCCTCGCTCTCAATCTTGGTTTCCTGGACCGCTATCACGTCGAGGTCGTTTTCCAAGAACAACCTTCTGAGCTGGCACTGCCTTCGCCTTGCAGACAGTCCTCTTACGTTCAGGGTAGCTATACGCAGTGCGACCTCGAGCTGTTTCATAGCTTTAAAAACTTAGGAGCTTATGACCTTGCGCCAGCTATCAGACACTTGCCAATCAGGGGGTAGCGGGGAACCAGCTTACTGTGACAGCCGGTCTTCACGAGCCCTCGACGGCGAGCGGCTGCGTGTCGTATAGCGTCCTTTTTTCCCGGCGAGCTTCCACTGATATTCCAGGCGTCGCAGTGCCTGCTCGCTGGCAGCAGCACTGCGTGCACCCAAGTCCTCTAGTCGCCGCTTCGAAGTGATCGCGTCCAGGGACATTTCCTCGCTGGGGCTGTTCTCCGGTGTCACTTCCTTTTCCTTACACGTAGCCGTATTCTCCGCTGCTTCCTCTACTGTAGCTGCATCCGAACCGGCTGAGTGCTCGAAATCCCCCGTGGTGTCCTGGAGCTTCGTGGTCGGCATCTCGGTTGGCGCTGTGACCACAAAAGGCTCCTTTTCTCCGTCAGGTTTCCCTTCGCACTCCTTGCTAGCGGTTACTGCTGCCTTTGAAGTCGCCGACGCTACAGACGCTTGCGTTGAGGGCGCCGCCGCCTGTTCCGCCTCTTGTTCGTCCATCACAAGCTCGTTCGTGTCTTCCTCGGCCTGGCGTCCTCCTGCGACACGAGCGTAGGATCGAACGCAGTCTTGGCGTTCGTGACCATATCCACGGCACTCACTACAGCGAGGCGCCCTACAATCACGGCGAATGTGTCCAGACCGTTTGCACCGCAGGCACATTGGTGCACGTCCTGGAACAACCACAAGTACAGGGCCGCCGGTGAACCGAAGCTGGTGAGGCAAGCGTTCCAGCGTCATGCCTTCCTTCAGTGACAGCCGCGCCACCCGGGTCGACGACTCGACGCCGTCAAACCCGTCGATGTGCCATTTTTCTCGGATTATCTCTCTCACCACGCCAAACTCCTCCAGTGCCCTTTTCAGGGCTTCGTTGGGCACGTCGAAAGGCACCCAGTGAAGCTTGAGTCGGACCTCTCGTCGATCAGGGTCCATCGGCACACACCAACCTCCTTTCACCTTGAACTTGCCAGACATCATCAGTTTCTCCTTGGCGGCAGTCGACTTGAGGCGGACAATCCAAACGTGCCCCATCTGGAACACCCCCATACCGGTCACGTCGCTCAGGACGCCAAGTTGCCGCAAAGGTTCCCTGAAATCTTCAATGCGGTACGGCCGCACTCCGATGTCAGCGTGCAGAAATGCCGTGCATTTCGATAAGTCATTCGCCGGTAGCGTCGGCAGAATAAACCGATAGTCAGCAGGAAGATCCAAAGCCATATCACCGCGTCCAAGCAGGGACGCTTGCTCAGCTCCAACGGAGCTCATGATTCCGCGTGCGCTTTCGACGACGTTCGAAATTGGAATGCTCTATGCTACGCCACCGTTAGAGAAATTCGATTTGACTATTCGTTTTATACGAAATGCTTTGGCTGCAAATGCAGTTAAGCCGTCAGCATGTTATTCAAAGCACTCGTACATCACTCGCCGTACTTCAGTTCTACTCACCTGCCATGTAGAGTACTTTCGCGTCGTAAAGCGATCTTTTTGTTCGCGCATCACCGGCCCAGTAGACCTGGTACACCCTGTCGTCTTCAACTACACCGCTAAAGTCCCTTACATCGTCGGAACTCACAACAGGCTGGGTCTTGTCGAGTAGAAATTCTACTAAAACATAACATAAGACATTGTAGAGCCCGGGCAGGATCGACAGGTTGGAACGAGCGGGCAAACAAAACGAGTCGAGAGCGATCGTTCATGAAAGCTCGGCGAAGCCTCTATGGGCGAAGCGAAGTGCGAAGTGTCGTGATCGGCGCTTCGGCGGATTTCCGATCAAGGTTGTCGGTCGGTTGCGTGTCATATCTCTAACGTCAGCGGTTGTATGGGCTCACGTCCCAAAATCGTTTTCTGGTGCATAGATTACTTTTCGTATTCATAGATTTGACGAAATAGTGGTATCCGAACGAACTTTACGTCCTTTGACCGTACGTCTGTCTGCACGTCAAAGCTTTCTGACGTACAGTCAGAGACAATCGATGTACAGTCAGAATCACCACCAAGACATCCTGATGGCATTTCGCGGCGGCCGACTGCCACCAGGAAACCATCAGAAAGCCGACAAGCGGGGTCTGACTGGAGTTTGACTGTCGGTCAGACTAACTTGTTGGCCAATCAGACATGCTTGACGTACAGTCAGGCACAGTCAGCGGTCCACTAGAAAACATTGACTGCCAAACAGGGTTACATTGATGGATTTTTCCTTCGGGGAGTAAGCGAAGGACAGGGAACACGAAATAAAGTAATCAGACTTGCTTTTTATACTACAATATCTCACCATAGCATGCCTCTAGCATTGATAAGAACTCTCGCTGCACAAGTTTTCATGCAAGCAATGGACATTCTAAAACAAGGAGCTCAGTCTGGAGCCATTGCTGAAATATATGTTAGATCGGGTGAAGTATACAAAGGAACAAACAAAAAAACGCACCGAATGATGCCAAGAAGCACAAATGAGCTCAATACCTTTGAATAAACTCCAAGGTGATGCAAATCTCTTCTGTGTACGCAATGTTGAAAACGTAGTACGCGCTGAATAGTACAGCCAGTGCGTGGTCGAACATGTGAATTTCGTCCATCACAGTTATTCCATCAATCGAGATCGAGTACATGCTGGCTGAGTAGATGCTTTTCCCTAGAAAAGAAAGCATAGAACAAAGGGCGTGAAGGCAAATATAAAATGTAGGAGATTGCAGAACTATAACTGCAGCTTAAAATCATTATAAAATTATAGGCAATATTGATTACTTGGGGTTCGGAAAGTGGTCAGTGAATGCTCATTATGAACTAGAATGCATGGGGAGATGGGTGGTGCATCTTGAATCATGTCAGTTACAGACTGGCCTTACTGACAGGCACCATCACAATATTCCTCCGAAACACCGGGTAAGTGGGACTCGCTGCGAAGCTCGGTAAATACCTGGCCCATAGACTTGTTTTCTAGGGGGTAATTTAGTGCCTCTTTAACGGGGACATGCGGAGCAAACCGGCCCTTTTGATCACAACTACGTCCTATGTACATACTCACCGTTTCCACACAAGGAAAGTGCTTTCTCAAATATGCAGATTTCATGTGTTCTGGAAGAAAGGTGGTAGATTTCAGGTTCGTAACATCATTGTATAATGATGTTATGAACTCAATGATTTTATGAACCTCGACTGAACCAAGCACGTTTTGAAGGCTTTCAGCAAGTTTGCCGAACATGTATCGTTTGTACAAGAAATGCTGACGTTGAAATTCATAAATGGTTTTTTGAACTATTGATACCGGCATAAGAAGCTTTCCGTTGAACTTCAGGCACAAAAAAAAAGTCGTATTTTACGGCCGTTCTTTTTTTCTTCTGCAGACAGAGACATTAACACGTCGTAGTTATCATCAGGGGATCGCATCACGTTAACAGAGCCGTCTTTATTAGAATCCGCACTAGTCGACTGAGTCGAAGAGTCCTCAACCTGAAGCGGGTCTACAGGCGATGCGCCGTCGCCCAAGAAAACCGTCACTCGTAAATGCGTCCAGTTCAAATGTGCCGTGAACTATGATTTCACACCTTCTAACAGTTGGAGCACGAACACGAAATCAAAATGGCTGGCAAAGTGCACTGAAAGCTTTCCAAACTCCTCGAAGCAAACCGTACTTACCCTTAGGCGCTCAAATGCCTATGTCTTCTCAAAACATGACACCTGAGAGCATCATACGTAACAAACTAGCGACAACATCCTTCGTCCACACACGGAAGAATTCGAGAGCTGAAAACTTACTCATCGAATTGCGCAACCAGCAAGCGTGCTTGAACAGAAACTACAAACTCTGCAAGTAAACATCTTTTAGGGTGTTGTATTTATGCCACCGTTACACTATCCTTGCCAAGCAAGCAGCAGATTGATAATGAAATACCTGTCTCGGGTATCCAGTTCCCTTCCGCTCCAAATTTTCAGGTGCACAAAAATCCGGGAATGCCACGAACAAACGAGGACAAAATGGCGCGGAGACGGGCGGGAAGGCGGGAAAATCAACCGAACGTTCGCTTCTTCCACTTCTTCCCGCGTTGTCCCAACCAACGTTGCTTTCTTTTGTCGACGCTTCTAGCTCGTTGCATTGTCGCATTGTTGCTCTACTGTTTGCTCTTAAGTCTTTTTTTTTTTTTTAGTTAAGGCAGTTACGTTTTGCGTTGGCGCGGACAAAGAAAGTAAATGAAGGGGCGAGAGGAGGCTCCCTGGGTTCCCGCAGCTTCCGAAGGTCAAGCGTGGTGACCAATTAGCGATACTTTTCTTTCTGTTTTCTTGCTCCATGAAGTTTTGCGTTTTCCTCTCGCTCTTTTTTGCTCGTTTACGGTGCATTTCAGATAATTCCTCTTCACGGCGTTCTTGCAGTTTTTATTAGCGTATAGCGCCGTAAATTTGACGGTTATTTTTTACAGTGTAGCGCTTGACCGAGCGTCCCAGGTAGATTGCATTTTTTTTTTACTTTTCCAAAGCATTCGATAAAGTTTCACACAAGCTACTGCTATTAAAACTTAACACTTTCAATATTGACGCAAATGTTCTCTCCTGGATAACTTGTTTTCTCACTAATCGTTCCCAGTTTGTAACCGCTAACGATGAAACATCACCACTCGCCTCCGCCAAATCTGGAGTGCCACAAGGTTCTGTATTAGGTCCGCTCTTGTTCCTTACCTATATTAACGATTTGCCGAATTCGATCTCTTCTTCAATTAGTTTATTCACTGATGATTGTGTTTTTTGCAGAGAAGTTACTAACGCCTCGGATGTTCTGAATTTACAAGCTGACATTAACCATGTTTCAAAATGGTGTGAATGGACCTTTTGTAGAAATACGCGGTGCGCATCATAGAGTTATTATAATGTACGCTAGAGGTTCAAGTGTCGCTAGTGTGCTGACGCAAATTGAAGCAGACAGCAACCAGTCCGAAATTGACTTCCGGTAATGCATTTCTATGGGAAAAAACGAATGCATTTTCTCTCTGCGCTCGATTATAAGAGCGAATATCACGAATATTTTGTGCCTATTGGGCGCACTGGAACATTTCTCATTCAGGCATATGAAATAATTGGTCAGTTACTTCGTTTTTCTTTCAAATTGGTTGCATTAAAAACGGTGCTCAAACGGCTTTGTACGTGTATTTATGTGCACTGTCGGACACTGTTAGCGCGAACACGACGTCGGCGCTTTTCAGCGCATGAGGGATATACGTGCCAAACGAACGAAGGACATCTGGAAAGCCAAGAGAGACGGCAAAAACTACTCAGTAACACTGGATCAGTAACTACCAGTGCATGCACGATCAAAATAAATTGAAGGCCACGTAATATATTCTGATTTTAAGTAAGTAAGTACCGCTTTATTCTTTCTGCTCTGAGCGAAGATGTTTGTTCTACGTTCAAAATATCACCCGCACGCTCGGAATCTTTGAGAACAAGTGTCTGCATGCATGCTTAAAGGTGCCCGGCAGATAAAACAATACGAAGAGACACTTTTCACGGCCCACGTACTTTATTGTTTAAGGTTTGGATGTCCTTATGCGCTCATGCACGAAGGGGTCATTTTCATATAGTGAGAGGACTGGCATATTAGAAATATATAAGCGTCACCGGGATGCTGGCGAGCCTTGAACACACTCTATATTCCTTTCGGTTGTTATTTTGCTTTGAATCGTCGCTTGATTTTACGCACCTGCTGCGGAATACATGTTTCGGACTGAAATGTAGCGAAGTTAAACATCGCTCACCGATGAAGAAAAGTGCGATAACTAAAGCAATTACACTTTTAAAATGTTAATCAAGGTACATACTATTCGGTACGACCCAAATATCCAAAGCGTTCAATGTTGTTTTCCGGCGAAGAGACAAAATCCACGCGCGTTTTCCCATAGGAATGCACAGGAGCACCGCAAATTTAGACTGGTTGCTGTCTGCTTCAATTTGCGTCACGGAAGTCGCATAGACACTAGCGCCAGTTGAACCTCTAGCGTACATTATATTAACTCTATGGTGCGCATGCGCGGAGTATTTGATGCGCCTGGGTTCGAGAGTATCTAGTTCTAAACAATCCACCATCTTGCTTTTCTCGCCTTTGCGCGCCTTGGAGACCATCGAGACTCAAGTTTTGATGTTGCGAACAACGTGAACACGAGTCATCGTACTGACGACGCCCGTTCTAGATTACGACGTGCACCACAATCATGCCTCTGAACTGTGTAGGCTTCGGTTGTCGGAACTATTATCGCCCGGGTTGTGGAACTAGCTTTTTTCGCTTCCCGTGTGCTAAGCTTCATCCCGTTAAGCGGGCAATTCGTGCCATCAGGAGAGTTGACAAGTCCGACCCCTCGAAGAACTGGAAGCCGAGTGAGCTGTCCAGACTATGTAGCGCCCATTTTATTAGAGGTATGCGAAGATCGGCGATGATCACATCTCTTCGATTGCAGGGAAGCCGGCGTTAGACAAGGCACACCCGGACTATGTCCCTACACTGTTTAGCTACTCGCGTCCAGGGCCGTCAGCCCTCGGTCGGTTTCAACGCTGGTCCTCCAGATCATCAACCCAAGGTGAGAACCTTTTGTTGGCAATCAGGTCAGCTGAACACGAAAAAACAAGGACACGAAGGAAAGAACTGGACAAAGACACGCTGACTATCAACTGAATTTTACTTTGTCTTCTTCCCGGCCTAGGCCCTTTTTTTCTTTCTTTTTCTTCGTGTAACGGCAGAATAAACACTTATAAAAACCTTTTAGCCTAGTATTCAACGGGGTGTGGCAGACCGCAATCTTCTCCTTTTTCTTCGATGGCCAAGGCCTCCAGCACTTCACGCGCGAAGGAGTTCTTGTTCCTATGAAGGACGGTTATGCTGGTGAGCTCGGCATCGCATCCACAGGTCTGGCAATGAGCTGACAATGTCCTGCTGATGTGCTTCTCACCGAGGTGGCGTGCTCCCTTGCTCTATCGTTTATAAATCGGCCAGTTTGGCCGATGTATAAATGCGAGCAGCGAAAGAAAACTAAGCAGCAAAAAGCAAACGAACCGGTAGCACGCAAGAAGCCTAACGTGGACGTTGTTTTCTCTCCAAATACTCTCTAACCCAGTGCGCCTCAGCTTCGTCCATCGCCCCATAGGTGGCAGCACATATTCGCCAAAGGGTCCATTATGGGGGATGGAACGTAACACGACTCTTTGTGTCCGAGTATCGCGTAAATGTAATTTTCCTTCTTATTTTCTCGAAGTTGTCCCCTTACTTTCTGTCTCTTCTTATAAATACCTAGGTGTGTAGATAACTTGAGATATTTCCTGGCAAGTGCATGTTAAAGGGGCGATGCACTGATATTTTTATTTTGCGCAAATACCGCTTAGAACGAACCCCTGACGTTAATGATCTGTGAAATACCCGTTCGTTTTCACCACACGCAATCGAAGTCGCAGAAAAAAATAAAGAAAAACGAGCAGAGTTCACCCCTCAACTCGAAGCCATAACAAACGGCCCCGTGATCTGGAGCCGATTATATGCCGCCAATGTTGATCATAGCCATGCGCTGGGGTTGGCAAGGCACAGGACACGCGCTGAGTTAAAGACATTGTTATGGTTCGGCTGTTGTCGTCATTGCAGCGATTGGACACAGGACACTACCCGAATGTTTCTCGTGCTATCGATTATCACGAGTCCAAATCGAGTGTCCACGCCATGCTCGGGTCCAATCTATGAGCCGTATTCAAATATCGTCACTGGGCGGTACTGCTACCGCCCAGCTACGTCATCAGGTTTTTCGAAGGAGAGATTGAATGAAAACACTCGGTTTTGTCCTCGAACTTGCAGCGCAACAAAGGAGTTTCTTGGTCAGTGGCGTTGCGTGCGAATATCCTTGAGTCCCACTAGTGCCAGTAAGCTTGTGTAAAGTGAAGACCATTCCCATTGAATATCGTTGCACCGCCCCTTTAAGTATATCATTAATAACTCTAATCGAGTGCTGGGTTATCTAAAACAAAACTTTTCACTTGCCCCTTCATCTTTGAAACTAACCCTGTAAAAAACGCTCGTACGCTCTAAATTACAATATGATTCTTCTATCTGGGACCCCGGTCATTCCAAACTAACTACCGCCCTGGAATCAGTTCAGAATCGCTCTGCTCTTTTTATTTTTAATAATTTTCGTCGCACCGCAAGCGCGAGCTCAATGAAAACTAGCCTAGCGTTGCCTGACCTCAATTTACGTCGCGAAATAGCTCGTTTATGTCTCTTTCATCAGATATACCGTACTAACTCATTACTTCACAACCGGCCGCTGAATCATCCGTCTTATATTTCGCCACGCATTAATCATATGAATGAAGTAGACATTCTAAAATGTAACACTAATGCACTCCGAGAGTCATTCATTTCGAAAACTTCAGTGGATTGGAACCACCTTCCCGCATCTATCGCAACAATTGTTCCTGACCATTTATTTAGAACTGCCATAAATAATCTATACTGCTCATATTGAGCTGCAAAGTGTACTACTGCCACTAACCCACACTCCCCTCTGTAATGCCGATGGCCTTGAGGGTATTTTAAATAAATAAATAAAATAAATAAATAAATAAATAAACAAATAAATAAATAAATAAATAAATAAGCAGAAGTAATTGTTGGCCTGTCAAAGATAACCTCGTTTGCAAGATGCTCGTGTTTGAGCATAGCCTCCTTTATTCGACAAAGCAAAGCCTGTCGAATCGCGAAAGACTGGTTTGAGGCTTGTCGCTGTCGTTTGTGTCTGTTTGTTGCTCTAGTAAAACTCGGGCATTAGTTCTTAGTGCAGAGCAGGGAAGAATACACACTGAGACCGCTCAGCGTAATCCTCACAGTTGACTTATCTATTTCCATCTCTCTCGCGACTCAATGAACACAAAAAAACGTCATATACTGAGCCCGAACCTAGGCCAATACAACATAGAAGACAAGGGCCTGTCTCTCTCTCCCCCTTCCCCCCCCCCCCCACACACACACACACACATACGCGCACGCGCACGCGCACACGCACACGCACACGCACACGCACACACACACACACACACACACACAAACACGCGCGCGCGCACGCGCGTTTGTCAGCGGATTTGTACAGTGCCGCTTAGAAAGCGTCAGCGTCGCCGCCAATGCGTCTATGGATAGCGTCTCTCACCGAGCGCGACGCTACCACGCGGCGACGCCAAGACGTACGCATCTGCCGCTTTGCGTCGTGTCTAGCCGAGCTTCCACATGTTTGCCGCTTAGGGCGTGTCGAAAGTCCACCAACAATTACCTCAAGCGCAGGCCTTTTTTAGGGGCGAAGCTCCTTAGGGGCTAGCACGGTGTAAGATAAACTCTAGGTGAGGACACGGCGGGGCTGAACGCGCGGCGCGAGGAATCAGATAGTGTTCGTTCGACGGGCATCCGAAAGGCTGCATTATTCCGCGGCCACCGTGCCCGCGGCTGACAGTGTCGCCGGCGGCCAAACGGCGAAACTGTGTGAGAGCGAAAAAAATTATCTCGTTGCCATGACACCCCTGTACATCGTGGTCTTTCTGCACGAGCGACAACCTCGCTGGAGCTCTGTGCGTGTGGAGCATGAGGCGGCACGAGCCGTCTTTGCCGTGCCCACGGGTCGACGAGTCATCTGCCGGCGCCGCTTGAAACCATAGTGAGAGAAAGGAAGAGAGAGAGTAAAAAGCGAACTTTATCTGCACTGCGCGAGGAGCGCGCTGTCCTCACCTGAAGAGTATTATCTTACACCGTGAGGGCTAGCCATGTCCGTATGTCTGTCCGCCGTCCGGCGTGCCCCTGCTCGTGAGTTCAGCAGCGAGTGCAAGAAAAAAAAAAAAGAAGAAAAAAGATGAAAAAAAAGAAGAAAAAAATAGGGGGCTCTGAGTTGCCATCCCATCTGTCTCCTTAAAAAAAGAAAAAGAAGAAAACCACACATCTTCCTACTGACATGAATGAAAACGGCACCATCAGCACTACCCATGACCAAAATCAGTATCATCAACACCACCCGAGCTTCGCCCCAATCAACATCATTCACCACGTGGAGATGCGGTACTTTTTTTTTAAAGTGGTATTGGATAAGCACCGAAGCGAACGCAGTGAAAGCGATGCTTCGAGGAATTAACTTCACCCGAGCCCTATGTACGTTGCCGGAGGAACACTTTTTCTGCATTCTATCGCGGTCGACATAAAAATCGAGAAGATTTCCAGAACCGCAGACGAAAACTTTCTTCTTTCAATTTGGACCGTATCAATAGGGAGTTTTAGAATAAGGTACGCAATTTTAGCGCACGCTAGCGCTAAAGTTAGCGCTTGTATTAGCGCACGCGGCGCAGGGAAGTTTTAGAATAGCGTGTCTCCGCCGCGACGCAAAAGCCCAAGCATCTCGCGCTTGCGACGCCACCAAGATACAGTCAAATTTTTATTTCACACACGAAATGATGTAACTTTAAAAGAAAACGAGTTTTTTGGTCCAGAGTAGCATTTTAATGTGTTCAAACATGAGAACACGACGCGAGCGGTTCACCGGTCGTGTCCGCCTGCGTCGCCTCGGCAAGAGAGGTCTCGTATACTGACCTTCGCACATCGTTCCTTCGCCGTGAAATGTTCGCGCGTCGCAAGCATCAAGTTGCCGGTGATCGCTGCCAAACCGAGTACAATGTCGTCCCGTATTGAAAATTGCAGTCGCGAGGGTGCCGCCGACGTCGTACTCACGACGCCGCCGAAGCAGCCGCCGACATAATCCTGAAAGCCGCCATTTTTTTTAACTGTGCTCGTCTTGGCTTCAGCCAACTTCTCATCACGAATCCACCTTGGAGAAGCGCAAAGAATCTTTGCGCACGCACGCTATTTCCGAGAAATAGCGCGCGCTAAAATTGCGCACGCAAAGCGCAAAACCTGGTTTGCGTTGGGAGCATGCGCAGTGGCGACGACGCTATTCTTTGCGTACGCAAAGCTTTAGCGTGCGCAAAGAATAGCGTCGTCGCCACTGCGCATGCTCCGAACGCAAACCAGATTTTGCGCTTTGCGTGCGCAATTTTAGCGTGCGCTATTTCTGGGAAATAGCGTGCGTGCGCAAAGATTCTTTGCGCTTCTCCAAGGTGGATTCGTGATGAGAAGTTGGCTAAAGCCAAGACGAGCAGAGTTGAAAAAAGATGGCGGCTTCCAGGATTATGTCAGCGGCTGCTTTGGCGACGTCGTGAGTGCGACGTCGGCGGCATCCTCGCGGCTGCGATTTTCAATACGGGACGGCATTGTACTCGGTTTGCCAACGATCAAACGACAGCTTGATGCTTGTGACGCGCGAACATTTCTCGGCGAAGGTACGATGTGCGAAGGTCAGTACTCGAGACCTCTCTTGCCGAGGCGACGCAAGCGGACACGACCGGTCAACCGCTCGCGTCGCATTCTCACGTTTAAATAAATCTAAAATAATACTCTGGACCAGAAAACTTTTTTTCTTTCTTAAGTTACAGCATTTCGTGTGAGAAATAAAAATTGTGACTGTGTCTTGGTGGCGTCGCAAGCGCGAGATGCTTGGGCTTTTGCGTCGCGACCGGAGAAACGCTATTCTAAAACTCTTTCGCGTCGCGTGCGCTAATACAAGCGCTAAATTTAGCGCTAGCGTGCGCTAAAATTGCGTACGTTATTCTAAAACTCCCTAATAAAGCAGCTGCTTTATCGATACGGTCCAAATTGAACCGTACCTTCTACCGTACTTTCGCCTTCGTTGTTCACTAAACTCCGTTTCACCTTATGTTGTACCGAAGCGAAGGCTAGAAGCGCGAGCTCATAGCTTTGGCAGCTGGCCTTAATGCGCGAGAGCTTGTGCCGCCGAGATGTTCCCCAGAGCAAGGAGCTCGCGTTTGTAATCTTTCTTGCGGTACAACACAAGGTGAAACAGAGTATAGTGAACATCGAAGGCGAAGGTGCGGTAGAAATGCCTAATCTAATCTCGCACGCTGGGGGGGTAAACGCAACGGAAACACGAAGTTAACTATGCAGTGCGAGTGGGAGGCCAAGTCTCGAGGCTTTATTTCGCAACGCTATGCAAGCTAAGGTGTCTATTTGAATGTTAATGACGGCGGTAATGAACCTAGCTCGTATTCCGACGCCGTGGTCATTAAGCATACAGGAGCGGGGCTGCTGCAACAGGCGGGATATGAGGTTGCTCGGGATTTGTACGCGTTTAATCAATCGGTTAGTCTTATTTAGTGCTCGACAAGAAGCGTACCTACTCTACTGGTGAATAAAATGACGAGTTGATGTACAACGTATATTTCGCTCTACGGGGGTATAAAACTTTAAATCAATTTTCCGGACGAAGAAACGCGAAGTGAGGAACACGCGCTACTGACTCGAAAAATTGCTCCACCAATTAAAACATAGTGTCAGCGCGCCTTTTTTTTTACTTTAAAAATTGGCGCCCACAATAGGGTGGAGCGTCGTTTCTTACGGAAAAGGAGCCTCTACTTCAGTTCTCATATTGCTGAAGACTGTAGTTCGTCCCAATGACTCTATTCTGCGCACTGCCATCTTTGCCAACTTGGCTGTAGAAAGCGTTCCTGCGGAACAGCAGACGATGAGCGTGCTTCCACAGTCCAGTCACTGGGCATCTTTGGCATGAGGGACACGCGCTTGATAGCTTAAAGGAGCTGTGCAACAATTTTTGTACTGTGCACAAATACCGCTTAAAACGGATCCCTAACGTTAATGACGTATGAAACACGCGTTCGTTTTTCACCCCACGCAATAGAAGTCCCAGAAAAATATTGAAGAAAAACGAGCAGCGTTCACCCCCTCAACTCGCAGCCAGAACAAGCGGCCACGTGATCTGGAGCCGATTATATGCCGCCAGTGTTGATCATAGCCACGCGCTGGGGTTGGCAAAGCGCAGGACACGCGCTGAGTTCCAGACATTGTTATGGCTCGGCTGTTGTCGTCGTTGCAGCGGTTGGACACGGGTCACAACCCGAATGCTTCTCGAGCTAGCAATTGTCACGAGCCCAAGTCGAGTGCCCATGCAATCAATGCTCGGGTCCAATCTATGAACCGCATTCAAATATCGTCACTTGGGTGTACTGCGATCCCCGAGTTACGTCATCAAATTTTGCAAAGGAGAGATTGAATAAAAATGATCGCTTTTGTCCTTGAAATTACACCGCAACAAAGGAGTTTGTTGGCCAATGGCGTTGCGTGTGAGTATCCTTGAGTCCCAGGTGTGCCAGTAAGCTCGTGTAGAGAGAAAAACATTTCAATTGAACATCGTTGCACAGCTCCTTTAAGAGACACAAGACGGAGCGAACTTCGAGCATATCTTATTATCGCTGCGCTGCTAACGAGTTTGCTGCATTAGCCGATAAGAAAACCGAAGAAAGAATCATGACGCAGGAGGCGTTAACACATTGAGTCCCCCCCTGCGTTTCTTAAGTTATCAGTGACGCTAGCGTATCTATGAACAAAATGTCTCCACCCCCCTAAAAAAAAATACTGCTTTTATTTTACTAACGCCCATTCTCCTCCCAAATATGACCCTAGCGGTCCGAGCCGCATGGCAAAGTTTTAGACCTTTGGCATTCAAAATGCGATTCAAATGTTCACGCAAAAAAAAAAAAAAAACACTAAAAGGGTAGTTTTACAACCTTTTGTCCCATATAATGCACCCCAAAACTTCAGTTCCACGTATAGGACACTGCCGTCAAACTGACGATCCCAACTTTTATGAAGGGCTTGATAACGGTGTGATGTAACTTGTTAAACAGCTAAAGTACTTATCAAAAACTAAAAAAAAAAAAAATAACACCGAGCTTTTTTGGTATGGCCGAGAAAGCGCCGATTAATTTTTTTGTTTTTTTTTGCAAACAGTAATACGTATATTAACTATTTTATTAAGTTGTACCACTCGCGGCTGTCAAGCCGTTGGTTGAAGTTTGTATATATTCGCTTCGTCGTCAGTGCGTTGTACGTCGGACTGAAGTTTTGGGCTGTATTACGTGGGACAGTGGGTGTAAGTACTACACCCCCTGTTTCTGAGAGTGGAGGGACGGACAAGGCCCAAACCTGCGGGGCTTGAAAGTAAACATCTTCGACAGAAATCTGTCTGGTTTGGGGAACAATTCGAAAAAAAGAAAACTCAAACCAAAAGCTTAGAAACAACAGTTCCCAACGTTTCGGGGTCACCCCTGAAGAAGGAGTCAAGTCGACCCCGAAACGTTGGGAACTGTTGTTTCTAAACTTTTGGTTTGAGTTTTCTTTTTTTCGAACTGCGGGGCTTAGTATGCCAGTCTTAAACAAGCTCGCCTGTGCTCTCGCTTTATAGCTGGAGCGTACTTTTTACCGCACGAACACTGCCCATAGTATCGAGCGACAGACACGCATAAAAGAAACAATCTTTGATTAGAGCCACTCATCGGACGCGCTTATCCGCAATATTCGCTACCACGCATTATTTTGTATTCCGTTACACGCAAAGCCCGAACGCGGTCGACGTTACGATTCAACGGAGAAAATCAGAAAGAGATAAAGGTGCATCATCACGGCGTTCGTTTGTCAGCATGGCTTTGATGTTGGGAACTTTTATTAAACCGTTGCCGTATTCCGCGTACGGCACTATATATACTCCAGTCTCTGAAGCGCGCTTTGAAGATCCCACCCCGCGGCCACACGGTATCACCGGGGTGCGTGCTTAAAAAGCATGCTTCAAAGCCTAGCTCCGGTATAGTGCGGAACGCGGAACCCAGTAACGGTTTGCTAAAAGTCCGCATTACCGGTTAAGCCAGTCATGAACAGAAAAAAACAAAAAGACCGCAGAGAAAAGCGCTATCACAAACTAGACCAATCACTCTGCGTGATTGGTCTAGTTTGTGATTGCAAACGCCCTAATGCGATGAGAACCGTGGCGATATGATTTTGGTGCTGCTTGAATAACACCTGCTGATTGTAGCGTCGGTTGCGGTCAAACCTGGAATGAAACAAAGTAGAGTGAACATTTTTTTACGGAGTGAAGACTGCCCTAGAGTAGTGCGACGGACATGGACGGGAACAGCAATATATGCGATTTGAGCCACTCGTCCCACACCTCTATACCCGAAATATTCTACTGAGCGATCGTCTTACTAAACGCCAATCGAACAAAAAACAAAAAAAACAAATGGGATTGGGCGATTACTGCTTGAAGTGCGACCAGAATAACAAATGAAGCGCTCCTATAGGGCTTCCCCGTACGTATACGTTATCTGCGAGTGCGGGGCATGGATCTCGATCGTCGACTTCGCCCATTGTGTCCACAACGGGTTTTCGGAGAGGAGGTAAACAAAGTCCGACGAAGGTCAGTCGGCTGATCGATGACGCGGTAATTAAGGATTCTCCGGGCGCCTCTCTTCGGGGCATCTTCGCAATCGGCCACGGTCGTCGCACGGTGGGATAATAGGGCGTCGTTAGTTACGGCTCAGGGCTCGTCCTCCTAACTTCCGCCGTTTCGATTCGGGCAGGGGCTCAGAAACTTCGAGGGCATACCCTTCCCTGTGTTTGTGTAAGCGAATTGCTAAGGGCTCAGGAGATCCGCTGAGGGTCATGTTGCCGATAGGTGGCGAGGGGCGATAAATCGGTTCTTTGAGTGCATGCGTGTACATGTTACAGAAAAAGAAAGGTAATTACCTAATACCATTGCTCATTACTCGCTCAAAAAGGAACGAACATACTTTACTCGTTTATTTTCTTGGAAAAAAAACTGATTGTTACTTCGTGTAGAAGTAACTAGGTAAAGGTAACAGGTTAAGTACAAGTCTGGTCGAGTGCTGACGTTGAATGACGAGAAGGTATTCAAGAAAGGCAAACAGGTGAAAAAAATATACAGGGTGACTTTTTCGGACTGACAATCTTTTATAAAAGGCACTTAAATGAAGAAATGAATATTTCGGAATAACATTACTGGCCACGGCAGACGCCAGAGCGCAAATGTGACGCGACAATTTGGGGGGAAACATAATGGGCCAAACTCCACGAACATTAATTTGTCCACGTTTTCCGTAAAAACGGTTAAAGTGCAGGCGAGCTGGTGTAAGTTATACATGATGATTGAAATCTGATATTGTGGTTTGAAAAACGGAAACTCGTGAAGGAGGAAGAAAAAGGGACAGACAACTTCTCAAAAGAAAAAGGTGTGACAGAAAACGTCTCAAGAGACCTTGTCTGTCCTTTTTTCTACATCCTTCAGGAGTTTCCGTTTTTCAAACCACAATCCCTGGTTTCAATCATCATGTATAGCGTTTGGTGTTTCGTCTTTCTTTTTCTAAATAAGTAGATCTGCGCGCTCAATACAATATTCACTAAATTAACTTATCGGAGTTTAGTTGATACATTTCAATCAGAAGTCTGTAACTTTAGTAAATAGGCAAGCCATAACAGTTGTTAGATAAAAAGAAAGAAAGAAATGTGCTCCACGTGGGGTGCAGTGATGAATTTGATACGAAAATCTCCGCGTCCTACAATACGTCAAAGTTAGACTCGCATTTGCTGTGACATTTCAATTGCACATCAAAAGATTCCCAGGTGGTCGATATCAACCCTGAGAAAAAACGAAGTACAGTGCGAAGCTGTACTTCGTTTTTTTTTTCTGGTAAGTGTACCTATTTCAATGACACATTTTTTTTTTACGATGGGCTAGAAACCTCTGCCTTATAAGTGCCGGGTGTAAATATGACACAAATAGATAGGTAATGATCACTTCACACTATAAATTCATAAGCTCTGGCGCGGTCGATAATGTTATCTCGAAAAAGTTATTGCTTTATTTCAAAATCCCTTAAAAAAAAAAAAAATTGGGTTGTGTGTGTGTTCATACAGCCTAGAACTTGGTCTGGACCAAGTTCTAGGCTGTATGAACCAGGAGATCTCAGGAAACGACATGGCTCACGCAGCGGCACAGTGCGGGATGAGAAGAATTCCTCAGTTGCCATCCCAACAGGCGTCCAACTGCGAAGAGTCAGTCGAACAGCCAGAAAATACGGCATGCTACGACCCCGTCGAAGAGCTGCGTAGATGTCGCAAGATGCGAAAGATTCAGCTAGCGGAAAAGTGGCAACCCGAGGACTACCCGCTTCCGGCGAAAACCTTCAAGCGAAAGGAAACGGTTCAACTTCGGCGCATCCGTACCGAAGGCGCGGTCACGCCAAGGCTCAAGTACCACATCAACCTCTCGCAATTGCGACGGACGCAGCCGTACGCGGTCCCACCGGACCCGCGATGTCAGAGATGCAAGGATCCAGAAGCCATTCCCAGGCTCGACCATCTCCTATGGGAATGCCAAGCTCTAGCCTTGTGCAGAGTGGAAGCCATCGAGACGCTACCTGAGGAAGAAAGACCCAAGAGACTCGTAGATTGGACGCACCCGCAGGGCGAAGCCCAACGCCGGACGAGGATCCTCCAGTCGCTTCTGGACTTCGTAGCCAAGACAGATCTCGGGGACTCCATATGAAAACAACCCTCATGACACATCGCACAGTCATCCCTCATCACCCATAATCACCCAAGAACGAGGCTGCCAGATCCGAGGATCACCGCGGCGCGGATAATCTTTCTATTCGTAGTTCTTGGTTTCCAATAAACGTTTTCTACCTACCTACCTAGAACTTGGTCTGCCTCACAGGGGCGACGAGTCTCCCAGCTGTAGATGAGAAATTTAGCCAGTGCGGTACAGCCGCTAGCCTGGGGTCTTTAACGTGCATCAGTAGTGATACACGACCGCACGCCGGTACGATGCTCATCCAGATCGAGGCGGGCAGGGGTGGGGCTCGAGCCCAGGATCCCTGGGTTCTGCAGCGCGAGCTTTCGCTCCACGTGCTCCGAGCTGGTGTGCGCTAGACCACTCGGCCACCGATCCCCCCCAATCCTTTTAAACTATTAAGTGTTAGCGAAAGGAAACATTGAGCTAGCGTGTTTATCGCCACCAAAGCAAGAATGTTTTGTGGAGTTATTCAGAACCCTCATGAAGTACTCTGTTATTTAAAGAAAAAGTTGCAACAACAATATATTACACAGAATGGCCAGATGATAGACGCACAAATAAAAGAAGTGCGCACGTAAGAGCGTTTTATATCATTACGCGGATTGCTTCCGCTTCCTCTAGGGGGTGTACTATAAAACCCAGATAAAAATTTGCGACTGCATAGCAACGTTCCAGCCCCTTTCGCGAAGTCGTGCACTGCGGCTAGCACAAAAAGCTGACAGGAAAAAAAAAATGCAAGCGAGCTGGTTGGGAAGCAATCTAATCTAAAGCCGAAGAGCGTAAAATAACGTGTAGAATAACGGACAACAAGGTGTTTTGTACGGCAGGGAGACCCCTATACTAACCAAAGCAACATTGCGGATAATTTTCTTCGCACTTTTCCGATAGAGAAGGCAGCTTCTGAGGTTGCGTACGTCTTTGATCGCAAAGCAGCCCCCTTGCATCAAGCGAAGGGAAATCTCAGGCCGCTCGGGAAGCACTCTCATTGCACCCAATAAGCTGCACCCAAACATGAACACTTGCGCGCAAGAAAAAAATGTTTGCCTACCTTTCTATGCTCATTTTTAGTGTACTTTGGTTTTGTGTATGTCGTCTCCGCGCAATAAATACTGCGCTCCAAACGTTCTTTTGAACCTAATATTCAATCCAACAAATTGGCGCCTACTCAACCCCACCTAAGCAAGCAGAAGGCCTTCTTACCGTCATCACAGTCAGGTCGACCGAGGGTTGAGATTGGGCACGAGTGCTCCGTCAGTGCTCGGCTGGGGCCCCTGTCCAATCAGCGCGTCGAAGGTCGGACTCGGGACCAATAGCCGAGTTAGCGCGATACGACTGTGATGACGTTTCATGAAGGGAGAAGAGGCGATGCGGAGGCTTTCATTATTCTAGATAATGTTGGCCTAGTGCGATGAGACATTTATAGTAATTTTTTTTTACCGGTTAAAGCTTCATATTGAGAATTGTCACCTCGCTACGAAACAGAAAGAAAACGTATTTTGT
Source organism: Ixodes scapularis (assembly GCF_016920785.2). Lineage (NCBI taxonomy): Eukaryota > Metazoa > Arthropoda > Arachnida > Ixodida > Ixodidae > Ixodes > Ixodes scapularis. Next base: position 26,303,834 of record NW_024609868.1, read on the forward strand.
TTTCTGCAGTACCACGTACAAACTAAGAACGTTTTTTTTTGTTTAAAAATAAATAATAGACGCCGTTTCTAAACTTTGTCAGCTACAAAAAACAGCCAACGTAAACGTTCTACGCATACACAATATAGCTAAAGCGACTAAAAGCTTTAGGTGTGATTGGACGATTCGCTGGTTAAGGATTTTTGGGACGTTGGGTACACAAAATATTTGATAAAATTGCATCGTTTTTCTCAAGGTATGTGTTCCTGTTTCACGCTTTTTGCTGTGTTTGCACAAAAAGGTACAAACTAATAAAAATTGTTATTTCATGTTTTGTACATCCGTACGAAACATATCAGCCAATTACACAGACATGATTTTTCAGTTTTAGCACACCTGCGGCATACTGCATAGCCATAGCCACTTTTATATTGAGAAATCCTGACAGATCGCCATGAGACGCGGTAGCCGGAAGTGAAAAGGTAGAGCGGCAGACAACGAATGAGAGGAGAATCATGTAACGGGCGCCCCGCTGCGGCGAGACGCCGAAACACACTTCTCTTGAGCGATGGAATGTTTGCTCGTGCTCCTCGCGCTCCTCGCGTGTCTGCGCCGCTACAAAAGCTGTGCGCTCACTACCAGCGTCCCTGAGAAATGCTCTGTGCTACCAGATCCTCGCCCTCCAAATCTGCGACCGGGCGCTTTATGGCTTCGTTGTCGAACTGCCAGGTTTGGTGAGTGTAGAGGAGGCTATGGCATAACATGCGCTATTTGCATTTGAATTTTAGTGAGATAGGAACAAACAGTCAGGCAATTGCCAATTTAAAAGACTACCAAGTACGTAAAAAAAGAAGCAAACAAACAAACTACGTGTTGCAGAGAATTACCTGATTTAGGGTGGAAGTATGCCACTACGGACCCGTGAAAAAGGAGATAAAATGAAATGATTTTCGTGTTCCATTCATGAGAGAAAAACAAACAAACACACAAACACACAAACGAACAAAAAGCAAACGGCTTCCTCACTCAATGCCGAGTTTACTGTACCACCGTGTTTAGAAACAAAGATAATATTATGAAGAATTATAGATCTAGGACAAGAGTAATCTTCACAGAAGTAAAAGAAAACAGGCGAACTTCGTCTCGCATGTCTCGCCCTAGTTTACCGCCCTAGAATTCAATTCATAGATATGATTATTCCTTTCGTTCCCCGTTAAATTTATTGAAGGGTTTAAAAGAAAAAAAAAATGAAAGCGCAATACGACTCTAGGACGACGGAAAGATCTGCAAGTAAATAAAAACATGCAAAAAGAAAAAGAAAAAAAAAACTAATTTTTACTTAATATGGCCGATGTGAGGAAATTCCAGCTTATGATTAGGTTCGTGCTTTTCTTTCGTCCTGAACGCTTCAGTTGGGGAAGTCTTAGCGGAAGAATTGACGCCATAACAGGATGTATTTTTTTACGTTATCACCTATTAATTATGCATTTCTGCACACACAAAGAGGTCTCCAATCTACGGGCCCCCGTTGTTAGCGTATGAAGGCCGCGTTGTCGGCAGCGCGTTCGCACTGTAAGCGGTGGACTTGGGTCTGTTGCAGCGTAGAACGGCATAAATGGCTCGACTTCCGAATTTTCAGAGAGAAAACGCGTCACTTCTCCGCGCAGTAAGAATCCACTATTTTTGGACATCACGGGAAGCTGGACGCGGTCGCAAAAATCAGTGCTCCCTTCCAGTATAATGCTCCGCATAATGCAAACATAATGCAAACCATATCCATTTCGGGACATTAAACAACAAACGAAATGTTTTTTTGCAGTTTTTATATTGAAACAGACTAAAGAGGGCTCGCAGTGAAATCACAATGCCAGCCATTGTGGCTTCTGCAGCAAAACGTTCCGCGTCCCCGATCTTTTTTTCTTGTAAAGAGTAAGTAATAATGACCGCCATCTGGAGGAAATGCAAAACGCGCGCCTTTCTGACGGAGGAAAGGCGCGTAGCCGCAATTTTCCCCTTTCTTTACCACCCCATGCAGCCTCACACCAACAAAGCCCTCGACGCTGGCAATACCGGACACAGCCAATGCTAAGCGCAAGTTCGTGTGCTTCTTTTGCAGGGGTTGTGGCGACGTCAGACCTCTGAGCTCTGGTTGGCTGTGATTGAAGGATGGTAGGTAGACCTCAAAACAAGATGCCTTTAGGCAGCGTTACTAAAACACTCAGTTGGGAAACTCGTCGTCGAAACCTGGGCCGCTGGCGTCCACCGAGACCGAGCTAAATGCGACAACAGCGCCATTCTTTATCGTTTGTCTGTACTGTGACCACCTTGAGCTTTTTGAAAGCCTGTTTTTGCGTAAAAACAAACGGAAAAGACTGTTTTTGTATGAAATTTATTGGAGTTTATTACCAAATGATGGGCGCGTGATGTTTTTATTATCTTTAGTTCGCAAGGTTTTGCGGAACAATTAATATTGTTTTTATACAACCATGCCTCAGCGGGCTTTTCAGGTAGCGCGTCCCGCCCTAGGTGCATTTTAACTTCAGAAGCTGAACGCGGCGCGTCCGCCAGGGAAACGGGGGTGGCAACCCTGTAACCTCTACCGCTGTATCTGTTCTTAAAGCCAATAGAGGAGTCACTGCAGTTCCTCGAGTGGCCGCTGCGGGAGAAATGGTGGTGTTGTGTTCGTCATTAGCTCGGTGCTCGGAGACAGATTGGGGCCATTTTTTCAAAACTATTTCTATGGGAGTTTCCCAACTGAGTGTTTTAGTAACGTTGCCTTTAGGTCTACCCACTTTCCGTCAATATGAACCAGTCAGAGCTTGTCATTCTCACGTCACCATAACTCCTGCTAAAGAAGCAGACCAACTTGCGCTCCTCATACCTGCTAAAAGGTAAGGCCTGCGCTTTTCCCCGACTAACGTCATCACTTGTGGATTCACGCAGCAGCCCTCCTCCTTCTTTCCTCTCCCGTACCTTCCCCTCCTCCTCCTCCATATCCTTCTCTCCTCCCACGGCCACGTAACCACGATTTTGGTTGGGGGGGGGGGGGGGCGCCCATGAGAAAATGCTGTATGAGTGGGAGGGGGGACAGGAGGCCCCAGCAAAATGGAAGATTTTGGGGGAGGAGGGGGTCCAGGCATAATGCCCCCCCCCCCCCCCCCCCGGATACGTGCCTTCTCCCACAGCTTACCCGCCAAATTTAGCTGAAAAATTTACGCCACGTGACCTCAACAGCAATTCAATCCCCACTAAATTTGGCGGGGAATTGAATTGCTGTTAGGATCACATGACGTCAATTTTCCCGCTAAATTTAGTGCGGCCACGCCGACGCCGACGGTGACGCCGCAAAACCCAGAAACGGGCGCTCAAGAGCTGCGCTCTAAAAACGAAAAACAAAATACAGCAGTAGCTATACACGAACTCAACTCTATTACGTCACGGCGCGGTGGTGGCGCGTCGGGCGCGCTTTCGGTCTGGGGGTGTGGGCAGAAGTCCCTATGCGAGACATGTGTTCCCGCGTTGTTTTGAAAGGAGTCAGGCCTGTTTTCTCGTCAAAACCTGCTTTATCGTCAAAACGCCGCGACTGGGGCTGTACTAAAAGAGTCGAAAAAGGTTTCAAGGTCAGTTTTCACGTGCTCGGTTCGTCCGAGAACGTGGATATGTGCTGTGAAAAGGGAAAACCAGACGCCGTCGGACCACGATTGCTTGGGCGGGAAGCACTTTTGGTTGAATTGATAGATACTTGTGGTAATCAGATTTATTTGTTTGTTCCAACATGAATGCCGGAAAACCGTCAAGTTGTGCGGACCACCTGCGGACTACGTTCAGTGCGTCTTTAAGTTCAAACGGCCGCATTATCGTTCGAACTGTCCCCTGCTCTTCGTCTGCTCTTTTAAACAACACCAGCCCGTAGACCAAATGTTGGCCCGGTACTTGCGATAAGAAGTACAGGCCTAAAAAAAACTTAAGTTTGAACGTTGGTAAGCAGGCTCGATGTAAACAGTAGATACAAGGAGAGGTTCATCATTGTTACCAGTGACTATCACCGAATTGTTATGCTAAATTCACTTGGTCCTATTCTGCTTGCGATTTTCAGTATCGGCTTCGACGATATCAGCTACGGTTCGCACTTTTGCAGCCCGAGCGACGTCCTGACTGAAAATAGCGAGCGAAATCTCATCATGCCAATCAGGCTTTAGCGTACATACTGCGGCGTCCACGCGGAATGAATCGCCGCATGCCACATTATTCACGCGAAGTTTTACGGTGTAACGAGCCTCGGTAATTTCGCTGAGGCCGCTTAAGTAGTCAGGCATTGCCAGGAAGACGTAGAATCAACAATTTGAACGCGAAAAAGGCAGGGGGACTCATACTGGCGCCGACAACATCGCATTTTTAAATAAATAAATAATTTCAATGTTTTGTTTATGGGCGACGGCGAGCTTCTTGCCCATACTCCATCGCGCACGCGCGGCGCCGGTGGCGCCCGCTAGGGGCGCTCCGGTTTGCTTGTAAACATGAGTTGGCGTATACAAGACGCCTCGTATAAAAGGAGCTACTAAAATCTAGAAAACACGCCTGAATAGGGTCATCCTTCGCACACGCATATATCGCAGAGCAAGGCACCGAAAGGTCCACACACCGTGACATTGCTCTTTACACGCGGGAAACGCAGCATTTCCAACCGCACAGATTCTCGGTTATTTGGATGTATACCACAGAGCTCCGGTTTAGTTGTTACATTCCCTAAGCCTGGTGAACTCTAAATAAGCGACACAAAAAGCGCCGTCCCAACAGTTATCTTGTAATTTTATCCAACTTGAGCCGCAGGGCACCCTCACCTACACGAAAACGACCAAAACAAGGAAAATAGTACTCTGGTGAGGCACTAAAGTTTCGCTATGCCCGCAGGCCAGCATACAAAGTGGGGTTCGAGCGTCCACCGAAGAGACGGACATGTCGATGAATATTAACGGCCAGACCTGAGCGGGGGTTGCTCCCTTCGGAGGTAACGGTCGCCAGGGTGTGTACGTGCTTAAGCACTGCGCAGCTATGTTCCCTTCGTGCGGCGGAAGCCGCCGTCGACCTCATTTTCACGCATCCCGCTCGTCCCATCCACTTGGGCGCTCGAATCAGTCGAAGCGCACGTCGGCAGAAGGTATTAATCCTTCCGATTGCTGTGTAATCGGCGGAAGGACAACAGGGCCATTCGCACAATGGACCGATTCAGTTTCTGCCGTGAGACGCCGGGGAAAGTCTTTTTTTTTTGGTTTCATTTTTTTCCGCCGCTCATTAAAATCGAGTTGATTGGGGCAGTCCGAGGGAACTTAAAACGGCGGCGGAGTAACAAATGACACCGCTATTGAGATTGACACTGCGTTTGCACTCGGAGGTAGCACTTCTTATGAACAAGGCCCGTGAGTCTGCTTTTCCGCGGAGCATGGGGATGGCGAATCACCGCGATCGGCGAAAAAATGGCAGCGATTAACGGGACAGAGATAACGTCTTCGCGCAAAATTGCTATCTGTTTAGATCACATTTTGACGGAGAATCGTGTTCTCGACGTTGTTATTCGCAGCGTTTCTTATGCAAAACGCGATGGTTGGCTGTATGTGTGCCATGCAGGAAAGCCGACTCAAAAGCCTTATTTTTAAAGAAGTGCGAGTATTACTATAGGAAATAGGTAATTAGTGTATACCCCCATTTTAGGGGCATCTTATACCCTATTTACGCGATAATAAAGGCGGGGAAGCATTTCGCGGTCCTCGGCGCTTGGCAAGTGCACGCGACCCAAGAACGCCAGCTTATTCGCCGATTGCAAAGCTACGTAGCTAAGCAACCCTTGTGTTGTTCCTTTGAACGAGGTTTAAAATTTTCTTGGAAATTGAGAGTAATTTGCGTTAAAGATGGTTACATCGTGCCGCACGACAGCTCAAAACGACATTCATGTCAGTGACATTTACTTACAACGAAGTTTGTGAAACTGCTTCAGCTCTTCAGATGCCGTTCGTGTCTGGTTATGAGCACCAAGTACCAAGTAAAAAGTAAAAAGTATATACCTGTTGAAGAATGTGTTTTCCCCGTATTGTATAGAGCGTCAAGAAACCTTTAAGGCACTTATTCTCGTTACGAATCACATTAAAGATGTTGCACACGCGGACACCTATTTCGTACCCTTCCATCAGGAGCGAACTTCTCTTTAACCTCTTCCTCATAAGGTCGATATCGCGGAGTATATGTCAGCGGAAGAACCAGAAGCTATAGTCGTCGTCATGGCTCGTCTTTTCTTGGGTGGCCTTCTTTCGTCCCAACTTGCCATCGTTTGTCGTGGCTCGTCGTGGTCGTTGGTCATCGCCGGTATTTTTTCTCATCTTGGTTCACTTGAGCTCGCAGTCCCCCCCGAAAATGTTTGGCGTCATCTTCATGAAAGCGTTGAGCATGAGTGGACGTTACGTCACACTTCCACCAGAACGTCACGAATGAAAATAAGCAAAGGAAAGTAAAACATAAAATGAACATTTAATGAGGCACACTCGTGCTTACAACCTAAAAAAAAAGTACCACGTATCTTGCGTGGGAAACCGAAGGGTGACTGTCTCGATGTTTTCAGTCTTAGATTATTTTATACAGATTACGTCTAGAACATTCTGAACTGGAACAGACGGTACATTACGAAATAATGCTAAAACGTTTTAGCAGAGCCGTAAAAAATAAATGGAAAAATTAGGCTGGTTGTGTTCGAACCCTGTGCCCTCGCGTGGGAGCCTCACACGATGCGAACTCGGTCATGCGCGCGGCATTATTTGTCCGTAAACAAGTAGGACTTGCTCCAGTAGAAAAACGCAAAACACAAGCGGTATAAAGTCGTGCGTTGGCTACATAAACAAAACTTAACGACGGTGGCCCAAGGCAACATAATATTGTACGTATAAAAGTCAAGGCAGCAGAGTTTCAAAAAGATTCATTGGTGGAGTCTTAGAGAATGTATTAGCATGGCCCTTAAGAAACGCCACACATGTTCCCCTTTGGGAATTGCTTACGCTGACCACTTCACTTTTCTCTTTTGGCGTTCTCTTTTGCTTCCTTTTTTGTTCGGCCTCGTTACGGGGTCAGTGTTAGCGTTTCCCAAAAGGGTTACGTGGTTAGGATTCTCAAAGGTCACGCTAACGCATTCCGTAAAAATTCACCAATGGATCTTTCTGTAATTCTTTTTACCCCTTTTTCTGTACTCTGCTTGTCAGAGCTCGTTGTCGCCCTTGGATACGGTCGTCCACATCACTTGTGGAAAGAACCATATTCATACCACTCGTGGAAAGAACCGGCGCATCCGCATCACTCATGAAGGGAACCCCATACATCGTTTTAACTACACAGGTATATCACAACCCACGCACCGCGACTACAGAAACCTTGAGCGAAGAACAACCGGCGACGGCAAAGCGGCAACAAAGCAAGCCCGCATTGCACCGCGCCGCGGCGCGTCCTGCTCTCTGGCTTCGCTTCAGCTGTGGCTTGACGAGAACGAAAAGGTTTGTTTTGACGAAAACTCCCCGGTGCAACAGTTTGTCAGCGCCAGGAAGAGAGGGAGAGGTTGACGTGTGCTGACGCCTGCGCTTCGGACCATTGGGAGCGTCCTATCCGCCCCCTCTTTCCGGCGCTGACTTTCGACAGACATCACCGGGTTTTCGTCAAAACGACCGTTCTAATGCTAACACATTAAAGGCGCGTGGACGCTCGCTGACGTTACCGGAAGTAAAGCAAGAAAAGTGTTATACTCCATTTGTTGAAAAAGAAACCACGTGTGGGTGTCTATTACAAAGAAATCGCAAATCTGCTAGAATCGAAGAAGTATTTCTGAGCTACGTACAGTGAAAACCCTCGTGTTCTATAGCGGCGCGGAAAGTTTTTTGATTGTTCCAAATTTCATAGGGTTTTTGTTCGGTAATTTTGCAAAACTGTTTCGCCCTTGCAGAGTCAATTAAAAAAAAAGTCAAAATATTAATAATTTTTTTTTTGTTTTACGCCAGGCAGTTTTTAACAAGTCTGAAAATGAGAATCTATACAACTAAAAAGACAACTTAAATTAAAGCAAGCGCTCCCCCCCCCCCCCCGCCCCCGCCCCCCCCCCCCCCCCCCCCCCAAACCCAAATTTGTTTTTCTCTGCCTCTTTCCCTCGTGTATTCACCCATATACGCATAGTCAGCGTGCATTTGCATGTGACAGCGCGTCATCTCCATAATCCTCGGCCGTGATGTGTGGCGCGCTTATTCAGGGCCACGACAGCGAACGCTCGCGCACACCGCTCGGTCGTCATCTCACCGGGCACGGCTATTCATCTTTGTCCCATCTCTTCCCTACCTCCCCGCTCCCACGCCGTAAGGAACCCCATTCTGTGCATAGGCAAGCACGGTTTCCGACGTAGAATTTTGAAGCTCAAGGAGAACTCCCGAGGTACGGAGCACCGCGTTCAAAGTTTCGAACTCCCCTAAAAAAGAAGGCACTCCTGTCGACGATTTTAAAGCAATCTGGGTCGCTAAACTCGTGGAACAAAACATTCTTCGTTTTCTGACGTAGCAGGGGGAGTGACCAAAATAACGACGAAAATAATCCCTGGAGAAAGGGAACAAGAGAGACAAAGGACAAACATAAATCTCCAAAAAGAACGCCGCAAAGTTTCCTCCTCCCTGCGCGCGCTCAACTTCACAACTTTTGACGAATAATCCCCCGTGATCCCTAGGCGATGCACCAGAGCACGAGACAGCGCAGGGAGTCGAGCGTTCACGCCGCTCGCTGTGCGTTGTCTTTGGTATCTGTAGCGCCGTTGGGCCGAAATTCGAAATTCGATCCCGTCATGCCTCGCTCAGACCAGGAGCGAGAGCAGACGACGGAAGTTCGTCTGCTACGATGAGGCATTCACACAGCGGAACCGAAAGAAAAAAATTTCTGCTCGAAACCGCGTTCCGTGGGCCGCAAACTCAAACGCGCGCTTGAATTGTAAGCGCCTGGTATTTCCCGAAGGGAGAAATCGACGGCCCGTGCTTTATTTGCAAAATTTGAGTCGCTATGTTGCCGTAAAAACGCTGAAACCTACCAGTGTGTAATGAAAGGCTCAGGACAAACACAGCGGCCTAGAGATCTCACATCATCCGTGTGCGGGGGAAAAGTGGAACATTTTTCGACAAAGCTCCCGCAGCAGAAACCTGTGACGCATTCACTCAGCGTCCGGGAAAGCTCAACATGGAGACGTTGCCCGAGGCTTGAGCAAAGGCATATTTTAACGAGAGCTATCTTGCCCCGTCGTATTTTGTTTGAGAAAGCTCTCGTTCTCAGCGCCCTCACCAGGAAAATAAAAAAGTCTTACGAAACGTATTGCTGGATATTCCAGCGAACTAGACTTCAGCCGTATCCTTTCAGTGGTTCACTCATAATACCATGCTTAAAACGACGCAAGCTCTTGCGCGTGCAGTGCCATCAATTGTCTCAAGTGTATGCTGTTTTGTAGTTAGCTGGTTTCGGAAACTTACGCCGTCTGTAGATATCTCTGACAGCCGTCGCAAATATAAGTGACACGTTGCAGCAACCAACGTTTATAGATAAGCGATGGCAGCGACTGCACTCTCGCATTCCTACCCATCAAGTCGAACACAAGGCGCTAGTTTGGGTTTGAGGTCGGTACTTTTCTACAACATCTATGGCGACAGCATCAGTCTGCACTCGGTGCATTCGGCAAGTTCGTTCGGGGCCGGTTCTTTGTGCAGCAGTCCGCGGATGCAATGCATTAGAACACTCACAGTGCAAGTCTGGGTCGCGGATCGGGAGCCCGTCGCTGGCATCACCGGCGACCATTGCTTGACTACAGGCAAAACACGCAACTCTAAGGGAGAAACACGCAAAAGCAGGAAGCTTGTACGCAGTGCTCGAGGGCGAGTATTTTTTGACGTGCTGCGATCATTCTATTGTAACGAAAAAAATAAGTCTTCTTTTCTCCGTTGATGAACGATACTGATGTTAACAAACAACTGTTTATTTAAGGAATATGAGATAAAATCTTTACAACAGATATGGACAATTGGTCAATAAATGTTGGGGGAATAATCCTAACCTAAGGAAACTTTCCCTGCCGTCCTCCTTGACCACACACACCCTCAGCGGGGGCCCCGGCCACAGCCAAACTCGACAAACACAGTTCCACACAAAGGCGGGCGAGCCGAACTCCTCCACAGCCGTAAGGGGGACCAAGTCTGCGAGCTAGCGGGCGGACGGTTCCACAGCCGAAGGGGGGGTCGGACGTGCAGGTTGGCTTCCAGAGGCAGGGAGATGTCCAGGGCTTGGTATCCAGGAGCCAAGTGCCTTACGGCCCCTCGGTGGCCGCTTATATTGGGTTCAGCAGCATACTGGGGTCCTCCAGTCCACCAATCAGATAATTTTTGAAGGACCAATCAAGAGGGGTTTTCTTAGCACCAATCAAAAGGCTCGGAGCCCAAAGCAAATACGAACATTCCAAAAAAACATGCGCATACACGAGACAGAACACATTCCAAACGAAGTTCACAAGAGCAGCCATAAACAACAGAAAGCACATTCTAGTCTTTCGGTTTACCTCTTCCTAGTTTCACCACAATAGAGCTTTCACTAAATTACCCAAGAATCAAATAGAATGCTGGGAACGCAGGTATGCACGCTTCACGCGCTCGCCTTCCTTATAAAAAAAATGATGTAAATAACCAAAATAAATCGTTTGTGGAACGTGCGTGCGAAGTGCTATATGTTTTAGATTTTTGCTTTCGAACAGTTACAGCTGCAGACGTCAGCACTCGCGGAGCGTGTACCCACGTTACCGGCATTCTAGTGAGTTTAACGTAAAAGCGCACATTCTTAAGAAGTTATGCTTTGAGAGCTCGAGCGTCCTTCTCATCTATTTTTAAGCAATATGATAGCAATGGTGCCAGCCAAAGCTTTCCAAATTAGTTTAGCATTGACTTTCAGTTTACCTCACAATACCTACGCCAATGTTCAATTCATGTTCTCGGCGGCTTCTTTCTGTCAAATAACAAAAACGTATCTTTATATTAGTAGCATTCCGTTAAAATATAAGATCTTAGCATATTTTCTAATTGCCAAATGTTTTCTTTTCCGAGAAATACACTAAAAACAACAACAACAACAACAACAAAAAACGGACCTTGAGTGTTACGTGAAATAAACTCGACGGACAAGGGGATGTCCAGTAAGATGCTCTCTAAATATAAATAAAACTTCTATCGAAGTTGGCAAAGCTTTTTTTTTATGTTCCGTTATACGTGTGTACGGGCAGACCACCCGATCAATAAAGCTGCAGCAATAAAGCCTTGCTGACTGATATGAATTTTCATATCAAATTACCATGTTTCAGAAAGCTAAGTGACCCTTTCCATAAAGGAACCGGTGCGTTGCAATACCCCCCAAAAAAAAAATGCCGTGTTTAATAAGCATCATACCCAAACACGTATAAACATTTGTATAGAGCTTCTGGTACTGATCTATTTTTAGTTAAGTTTGACCGTTCTGCCGGAATTTCGATATCGATCGTCCTTGAATGCGGAGTTTCTAATTTTATAAAGATACCGCTAATGGCTCTAGCGTTAGGAACAAAACACACACATATACACACGCATGTTCCTTGTGGTTTAAAAGGCTTATCAGGCTAGCTTGTTTCAAAGGACCAGCGGTGCGTGCCTCGGGGTTTAATTATTGTTGCCCCCTTGCTGTGCAGGCCACGTTTACAAGCAAATTAATACGTGGGCGAAACAATCTGCAATTGTGTTTTATTATAATTATTTGACAGCTGAGAATCGCCAGTTAAGTAAAAGTACAACAATGTTTTACTTTGACCAAATCGGTTGCATTGATTTTCAATAGCGGGAGGCGACCATTGCAGTGTGGCTGCTCATCGGGAGTCATGCACTTCGCATGCGCTGCCCAACCGCGATTGAACAAAAAAAAAAATGGTGTTTGCACGATTGTGTTGTAATATTGGACAGTAGTTTTGATTGCAAGATTTTAGATTTTGCCTCCGTCAAAGCATAAGAGGTGTGGAAAGGTCTTTCGGGCCGTTAAACTCTCTGGGTGAAAACGTGACTTAAAAGAATAACTTCCTTCTATTTCCGGCGCGCGATGGCGCCACTTTTTTAAACTGCGATCTTTTCTGTTTGATTGGGCGCTGAGGACGGTCCGTCAGTAAGCGTTTTATCAGTTTGCTGCTGGATAAGTACAATATAGGATTGATGGGAAAATGTGAATGGGTGATTAGGCTAGGGTAAGAGAAGAATTCTGCGGAGCGTAGTTAACTCAGCAGAAAGGTAGATACTTGTTTCTTTTACAGGTTTTCTCCGCTTCAGTTTGTCCATTTATTGCAATTCTGGGATCTTGCTTCTGTTGTTTCAGACAGCTCCGTCTCATGTCGGAGCACTGAAGAAACGGTATTATCGCGTTTCTTCTGCTGAGCGGGCGAGCGATTGCAACGACCGGAAGAAAGTTTGTGCATGTATCTTGCACAAACCGCGCAAGTTTCTATTAAAATGGCTGTCAGCTGGATGTTCGTCGCAGAAGCGAAGTACGAGCTAGGATCTCCGACGCGCAAGTAATTTCAATCTAATAAAATACGGATCAATGTAAAAACCCTACTTCATACTTCCACGTCAGGAAGGTGTAAGCAAGCATCTTGATGCGAACGTCGATGATCCAGGAGCAAGGAAACGCGATTCTCGCACCGCGGTACCGCCATCGCAGAAAGTTCTGAATAAAAGAAACGTTTCTAGAAAGCTTGTCGTCATTAGCGCGTTTAAGCCAGCTCACGAACAATGGAGAGGTCGAGGAGAAACTACTTATTCCATGAACCAAAAAGCCGACCATACGGGGAACTTGGTGCTACTTTCTCAGGATCCGGTGACATTTAGAAGAAACCAGCGGTACGAGAGAGAGAGAGAGAGAGAGAGAGAGAGAGAGAGAGAGAAAGAGAGAGAGAGAGAGATGAATCGTTTTATGAAAACAATCGGAAATCCGGCTGGAGTTAGTCTTGCTACTAGACCGACATTTTCCCACGCGCGAAAGAAAAAATATAAAAAAATAAATTAATATGAGAATATAAAAAGAGAGAGGAAAGATATGAACAGATTAGAGGAGGTGTTAGAGTTAGGGTTCACACATTTCCACTGCTGTCTTTGTCACATTTGTAGTATATAAGCCATTTACAGTTGAGTGCCTAGAACTGTGGCTCGCAGAAAATGCTAAGATAATCCCTGAAATAATTTCCTCGTAGCACGAGTACCAGAAGAAAATTTAAGTTGCATACTGTGTCCTGTTTCACAAATTGGTGTCTTCTCAGTTCAGCCGAGAATGCTTTTCTTTCTTCTTCATACTTTTGACAATCGTGACACATACGATTGAGGTCTTCGGTTACTCCACATTTGCTGCCAGGTATTGGTATCTCGCTTTTTCCAGCGGTGCAGCAGCTGGCCTGTACCCGCACTCCCTGTACGTAAACGAAAAAAGCACAGTGCCGTCTGCGCGGAGGAGATTTCGAGTTAGGCACAACGAAACCGGAGAGGAGAGGCCTATGAATAATATGCATATATGGTCGTTGATAGTTTTGTAGAAACTCCTTGTATCTTCTGGGGTCTTATTGCTAGCGGGTAGATTCTGAGCGGTGGAAGGAAGTTGATCCGCTTTTTTGTTGCCTCGTAGCCCGATGTGTGCTGGTGCCCACTTATAGTAAATTCATAAAACCGTTCGCTTTCAGTGTTTTTGTAGCTAATTTAGCTCCCGTTACTGCTTTTCGACGTTTCTTGGGGTCTCTGTAGTTGTAGAACAGCAGCTCGAGAGTCTGTTAGTAAAGCCACATAGCGGCACGTGATTGAACCCCGGGCACACGCAGAGACTGAGTTTTTGGAACGACGAGAAGGGTAGTGCGACGTCACGGCTTTCCTTAGTGGTACGTTGAGAAGCAACACTACGGGTTCTTCCCGCGACCCTCGGCTTTCAAATTATATAAAAAGTAAGGCATAGCCCGTGACTTGTACTTGCTTTGGAACTATAAAGGATTTTTAAGTATTCTTCCGTTGTGCTGCGAGCAAAAAATACATCGCACGAAGCCTTTTAGATTTCTCGACACTAGCTAGGTGGCTGAAGCCGCGGCCAGATTTAAAGGGTTTAGGCGTATATAACCGTCAATCCGACAAAAGTGAGGTTGCGGCAATACTTGTGATAATCATCACCAAAAAAAAAAACAGTTTGGAGAGACTGTCTGATGCGGGTATCTTCATTGCACTGCGGCCTAGTTACATTGGTCATATAAAAACTGATTACAGACATGTTCGAAGTATACATATGTGTGAAGCGAATATGCTTCCAACATGCTTCTGTCGTTATGTGTCAGCAAACAGCGTGCCTTTTTATGATGTATATGAACAGTGCAACTTCGACTTAAGTGTTGTACGTCTGACATTTGTGATTGCAGCACGAGGCGACGGCCTTCACTTTACGTGCTGTTAAGCTGCGGTCGATTTCTTTTGATTCGAAACGTTCTTCGGAGAGGCAGCATGAAGAACAGCAGAGTTCCGAGCAACAAATGAGGTCGATAAGGCAGGCCAAGTAGGGGATCTAAACAATCTATGACGCTGCGATAAAGAGCGTCTGGTCTGTCTCGCTCGTGCTTTTCATTCCGTAGACGGTTGGGATCTGGTCTGGCAAATTAAAAAGGCTAAGAGCGTACTGCACAACGTCGGGACTTTGTCTGCGAGCCCACTTAAACGTCGGCATTTATTCAGTGGTGTGCGTCGGAAGCAAAACAACCGGGACGGTCGCTGTCTTACGTCAACGTACGATAGTTCTCTTCCTTCTCTTTTGTAGAAGATAGGCAGAGAAAGACTGACACAGAAAAAAGTAGAAGACAGCAAGAAAGAGAAAAAAAAGAGAAGAAAACAACAAAAATTCGACGCACGAGAAAAAAGGGGCTGGACGACGGAAGCAAAGGGGGAGCAGAACAATCTCTCTGCAAACATACAGCATGCCTAAAAAAAAAAAAAAAAAAAAAAAGGTAGTTTGTTAGGATGTGGGTGGCCCGTCAATATTGCCCGATCAGGCCGAGCTCCATTCGCCCCGAGGAAGTTACACGAGGGAGCGCTAGAATCAAAGAAGGTTTAATTGGTACTCATGCGTGAGTCCAAGCTGACGGACGAGACTGTCTGTGGTCCGGCTCTCGTTTTTGGGCTGGCTGTCCTCGATCTCCGCCGAGGGTCTTCGTCTCGTTCAACTTTACGCGCTTGTTCTTGTTCTCTTGTCTCGTTCTCTTGTCCATAGAGTATGTATTGTCTCCCTCTTCCTTCTTTTCTCACTAGCGGCGCCGTCCCTCCACGTGCCGCGCGGCTCTTCGTCCTCTACAAAAAAAAAAAAAAAAAATTGTATGTTTAATATAAAATGTGTCAATTGTTAGTTCCTTTAATAATATTCAACTAAAGACAAAATTAGACATGGCCTTCTATTTTTATTTAAATGCATACATACTCCATCTCAGATAATATGTCTAAATGCAAAAAAAAAAAAGAAAGAAGCACCACGAACTTTGCGTAGCAAGGTTTTTTAAAATTGGGAATTCTAATAAATCGGATCGGTATAGAGCATTGAATTTTTGTACTCCTTACAGATCAATACAATATGCATGTAGCAAGCACTGAGTCTGATGCTTACAACTTAGCAGTGAACGTTTCAGTCACTATCCGCACGAGTTTTAGCATTTGGCTGCTTACATGAGGTAAAACTCGCGTTTTACCAAAACATTAAATATAGTATTTGCAACGTAATAAAATACTATATTCAACCCAATTGCGTAATTCTCAAACGCACCTTCCATGCTCCACACATCAAGAGCTGCCGATCCCACATACACCACTAGGATACCACTTGAGTATGCTGCGAGATAGGTTTAGCCAATCGTCTCCAAACAGCCAACTAACAACATAATTAAAAATTTAGAACGTGAACCCGATCGAGGAGCATAACGGCACCCTCTTTCTTTGCATAAGAAAAAAAAACATGTTTAAAGCAGGCTTAGGAATCCTTTCCGATCTTGTATAAACTGCGAGCTTTAGAAATGCAAGGTTCACCACATCCTTAACCTTTTAAACTGCCATTGACAAAAAAAAAGTAAAGACGCTGAATTGTTTTGATGAATTTAGCGCAAAAATTTTTCGGCTAAATTTAGCGGAAAAATTGTCCCGCTGACTGTAGCGGAAACATTTCCTCGCTAAATATAGCAGAAAAAAATTTCCAGCTAAATTTAGCGGAAAAATTTGCCCGCTAAATTTAGCGGAACAATTTTCCCGATAAACGTAATAAAAAAAATTTCCGCTAAATTTAGCGAAAGAATTTCACCGCTAAGTTTAGCGGGGAGACGTGCCATAATGCAACGCGCGCAATTACCGGCGTTGACGCTGCTCAACCCAGAAACGGGCGCCTAAGAGCTGCACTCTTAAAAGGAAAACAAAACCTTTCAGGTTTTTTGAAGGGGAAAGGAAATTGTGTTCATTTTCGGACTTAAATTTCATTACACCGATGCAAACCTGTAGTCATCGTTACACCGAAAACCAGTAAACACATTTCTGTTCTTTTATTTCCGTAAATTCAGATATTGCCATAAACATTAAAAAAATAGTTTTTTTTTTTATGTACGGACTTGGACGCAAAGAAACAACAACGTTTTGTTCTCTGGCCAAAACATACTGTAAAAAAGATTATTATTATTATTATAATTTTTTTTGCGCTGCTTTTAAGTGCATTGATTAACAAAAAGTTAAAAGCAAACCTTGCTTTTTTTTTTTCTTTTTGA
This sequence comes from Ixodes scapularis, assembly GCF_016920785.2. Lineage (NCBI taxonomy): Eukaryota > Metazoa > Arthropoda > Arachnida > Ixodida > Ixodidae > Ixodes > Ixodes scapularis. The sequence goes on from NW_024609868.1 coordinate 26,320,674, forward strand.
GGTGGCAACAACTATAGGGTAAGGCGTGTTAGTGCATTGGGAGCTAGGAAGGAAAATCCAAGAGTGCTGCTTTCACTGTCCGTGCACAGAGTGCTGTCAAAGAGAATTTCTCTCGACAAAAAGCAACTTGAGAGTGATTGAGAGGTAAATAAGAACCACTCTAGAGTCTTTTGTTTTCGTGGCCGCCATATTGGAACAATGCCTCGACATACGCGGCTTTGAGGATTCTGGATCTGGAACCGAAGATTGACGAGAAAAAACATTGGCTGCAAAAAAAAAAAAAAAAAAAAATATATATATATATATATATATATATATATATATATATAAACATATATTAAACTTGGCAATGTAACGAGTCAAAAGAAATGGCGCGAAACCCTAGATGACACTTTTTTATTGATCGTTCGACCGAGGAAAGAAGTGTTTTAGCGCGGTGTATAGACTGCTTCCTTTTTTTTTTTGGAAGTTGAAACATTGCAGATATATATATATATATAAAAGGCAAAAAAAAAAAAAAAAATGTCCTGTATTGAAGAAGGCGTTTTCAGGTGAAAACGTCAAATACATGTTTAGTGTTTGTTTTTCACATTCTTTGACAGTTTAAGAAAGACAGCGCGTGCTCCGCTAAGATCACATATCTTGTTTTGCGATCCGTTCTTCGGTGTTTGTTATCGGCTACTACACTCTCAACAAAAGGGTTGTCGTAGCGTACTACCCTTAGGGTAGTCAGAAGCCGTCACAGATATCGCTACCCCCCCTTCGTTATACTAACAACCCCATGGGCAGTCACACGGCACGCAATCAGCAGGTAATCACAGTGAGCACCCCCAAAAGCAACATGGCGGCTGGCAAGCGACAGTGGAGCAATACGAGTAAGGCCTAGCGAGCTGGACTGCTTTTTGCTAAAATACGATTCTAAAGTGCGTACGCCCGTTCGCTGCCTTCCGTGCGCACAAAGCACTCCGAAACGCGCCTCGAAGCACCGGCACCGCACCTAATACGAGTAGGGGCGACGATGCGAGGGGGGGGGGGGGGGGGGGGGGGGGGGGGGGGGCGGGGCGGGGCGGAGCGGGCCGCATTCGAGGGGGTTTATCCGCGATCGCTTTCGCGAGGCCGGCTGCATTTACTTCGCGGCCAGAAAACATTCAAAGAAGAAAACAAAATAGCGACAAATGGAATGATGTCTTTATTGAACAGAGCATCTGCTTGCTGTGCTTGCCGCAAGTGATCCGGCGTTTTCGGTTGACAACGGCGAGGCGAAGCATCACCGATTTAAGCGGCGTCGGTTCCGATCGTTCAACGCTCCTGCTCACCTGTTAGCATTCGTTATCCACTTTCAAGTCCCTAGTAATTCTCACTGCGTCTGTGCACGCACTTGGCGCTATTCACCGCACGGAACACCCATTCAACTGGCTATGGGACTGATCCCATTTGGACGAGAGGCCGAGAACCGAACCAGACCGAACCCTTTGTGGCTGTGACGTGGAGCCATGGAACGCCTCCATGTTTTTCACCAAAATAAGTAGACACATAAACGCGCGACTCCTTGAATTGGGCGGCGACACGCGCCACCTAACGGACAGCGCTCAAACTAAAGAAAAAAAGAAACCAGCAATTCTTGCTCTAAGCGCCTCGCCAGACAATGCCGTATGTACATATCCCACGCCACACTTCACTCATACGCGACATGCAGACATCACAGCATTCAGAAACAGCACAATATACAACATCACATATTGACACTCTACATTTCAATACACACTTTGAGTCGACACCACCCGCTTATATACTGCTGTATTTTATGTGACCGATTAGGATGGTGACCACTGTCATGTTTTGCATAAATACGAAAGACTGTGCAAGATTTAGCCGTATATATTCATTTTCTCTACTGCCCTTAGGAGAGCGCTCGTATCTCTAATGTAGGGCCATTGAAAAAGTGAACTGCAGGTTATAAATAAATTTGAAGAGTTGCTACACGTCACATTTTGAACAGTTTCGTTTTCTCGCTTGCCTAAACTTCAAGTATAGAGAAGCCTGTTTAATTAATCGTATTAATTATCGAAACCAATTTCTCCAATCACAACTTTCTTAACACACTGATGCATTTTTTTTTCTCTTTTTACATATCCAGACTGACTTTAGCGGCGGTTGGGTACACGTTGAGTACACTGAGCACGCGCAGGTGATTTTAGCGAAGCCCGTCTGCCGGTCCTCCCCGAAGCGTTATTTCAATTTTCTTCTTTTCGCTAAATATCCGTTCTATGCGCTCGCGCTCGCGCCAAGAGGACAGTGCAGAATTGCTGCTTTCGGGCCCGTGCCTTCACCTGCAACGAACGCGAAATACGTATGCTAAATTATCTAAATCCTGGTTGAGACAGTAGTATTTGACTGCGTGCGTCTGACTGCGTTGCGGCAGCAAGAAATCAGGACATCCCTGCTGCTTATATTGCGTGCCAAGATGATTCCTTGAATTGGATGCCACGCTTGATACGAAGCACAGACGTGCCGGTGAGTGGCTTTCGGTTCTCGACGCAACGCTGTCAAACGCTAGTGTCTGAACCGGCCTTGTTTGAAACATTTTTTTTATCGAGTATGCTCGATGAAATGTGCCAAATGAACCAGAGAAGGCGAATCATGTACCTCGAGACAGAGAAATAATGAAATACACGGACATGATCCCAGATATCTGTGTACGTTCGTCCTGTCCGGCCTCAGTCGTGGTGTTCAATGCTTCATACTTCACTGCACTTGAAAGCAAAAAAATTGGGTACGACAGGCGCGCAAGTTCGGCGGAACCGAGGGGGCCAGTTGCAACTGATCTGCACGCAGAACTGACCGATCACACCTTTATTGAGAGCACGCTCTTTACTGAACCGCACAATAAAAGACGACGAGAGTATCTCGTCCGGTGAACATTCAAGTCAACTCACGCCTGCGCGTAGCTTCCTGTGCTTTTCTAGAGATTTGGTTAAATTCCCCGAGCACGACGCCAGCTGCCAGCTGTTTACTGCTGTACATGGTAAAACCCGCGACGGAACCAAAAAGGACAACCGCGATACTTTTTATCTGCCTCGGGTTTTAGCAGGTGCCTACCAAGGTTGCCAGTACTTGTTTGTTTTCTGCCAGTTTAGGCGAACTGAGCCACACGCTTGTTTCGACCGGTTCAAATTTGAATAAATGATAACCAACGCACAAAGAAAACAAGTTTCAAGTACTTTTTGAGATTTTTGAAGTGACTTTTATTATTGAACGACTGCATGCACTTGAATGTTCAATTCAAGAGTTTATAAAACGTGACTACCCCATGCTTGTCACCTGTCAACAGTGTGCTAACTCTCAATGGCTCGAGCCCAGTGGGTAGTTAAGTAAGCCTTTGGGTTAGTTACAGCCGTCAAAGCGCACGATGACGAGGGGGGGTGCTCACTTTTTCTTAGAGTGTACCGCAATACAATTGTTGGTTGCGGAGCGGTAATATAAGATAAAGTCACTATATCTAGGCAAGCAGCGTCATTGCCTTCCCATCTGCTAGTCCGACACGAACAAATACGAAGATGCAGACGACAAAACCTCTCAAGGCGATCGTCTCATCGCTGTCAGTGGCCCTGGTGGTCCCCATTTTGGACCCTTTCAAAGCTTCGAAGCTTCGAAAGGGTCGTCAAAACCAGTCGCACCAAGATCGCTATGGAGCATCATCGTACTGAAAGCGTTCCTCTGCCAGTATGAGCGTCTTTGGCACTGTGCATGCAATAAACGTATCACTCGTGCTTATTTCCCAAGATCTCTTACAATTATGTGGCTCTTCTTTCGTGTTTCAAGACAGTAAAATTATTTTTCAGTGACCGCCAAGCACCAACGCCGCGTGTGATGCCGTACATCTTCGTACCGCCATCACACGCTATGTCAGTTTTTGTTGGCATTGAAAAATAATTTGACTGTCCTGAAACACGCAAGGAGAGAACATAATTCTAAACGATCTCGGGAAATAAGCATGAGTGATTAGTTTATTGTATGCACAGTGCCAAAGACGCTCATATTGGCCGAAGAACGCTTTCAGTACGATGATGCTCCATAGCGATCTTGGTGCGACTGGTTCTAACGATTCTTTCGAAGCTTCGAAGCTTTGAAAGGGTCCAAAATGGCAATCACCATGGCAACCGACATCGGTGAGCCAATCATCTTGAGAGGTTTTGTGGTCTGTATGTTGGTATTTGTTTGCGCCCGGCTAGCAGGGGGAAGGATATGGCGGTACTTTCCCAAATCCAGTGACTTTAATCAAAGAATCTCCGGACTGGCCACTTCCTGCGTTTTTTGGTTTGTCTATGACTATAGTTTACTACTTCTGTCAGGGAGTCGCTAGCTGCCGTAAGTTCACGGTTACCCCCGATTTCGTTTGTTTCATTAAACAAAAACGGAAGATTACAAATAATTATAATTGTACAATGATTGTGAATTTTATCTGTGATTGTGAGTGACGGATGAGAAGTCAAAGTTTTAGATGAGGGGAATTCCTTAATTGTCGCTGACAGCTTAAAAAGGGCGGGGCGTGGCGAATCGTGAGCATCTTATTATCGCCTCGCGGCCAATCAGATTGCAGCGTTAGGTGATACGATTGACACACAACCAATCATGAGGCAAGCAAGGCAAACATCTTGAGCTGCGTCCAACGTTTCTTAAAATGCCAAAAAATATAGGCCCCCCCCCCCCCCCCCCCCAAAAAAAAAAAAAAGAAAATCTTGGCCGTAAATATAAGTCGAGCGCCACAGTTTGCTTTGGAGCGAAGTGTTAGTAACACCTTCCACATAACAAAAAGTGCCCACGCGGCCATTTTTTATAGGAACACAGAGCTAGCCAATAGACCTTTTCCGAAATTCAGCTTGGTCACTTCGATAACTATCATCACGAAGTGCATATCCTCTGTACGTGCTAATGGCGGCCTTTTGATGGCTGGCGAAGAAACCATTTGAAAGCAGTCACCGATGCGGTGCCTGAGCATTCCAGACGTTAGTTCGCTGTATTGTTCGATGTCACCGCGTCGAGACTTAGAAGGGTCCATGAGCTACGCATAGAAAAGGGGGGGGGGGGGGGGGAATGTAATCTAAGTCCTTGAAATGTTCGGGTTCAGAACTCCCGAGCCAGCTCATGACAATGAAAGGTAGTGATACTGCAGAGTGGGCAAGAAGGTAGTGAATTGTATTAATAGTTTTTGTCAAATAAGCGGCTCGAACAGATCTGTAGTAGACTCCATCGAAAGTGAAATAACTCGAGAAATAACTCTACAACGACGAAAACCGTAACTTTCGTACTCTTGATTAACAAAAAGTAAAAAAGGCGCAAAAAAAAAAACACAAAAAAACGCAGGACATGAAGACGAAGTGTACAAACAAAGCGCTGTGTTTGTATTATACGTCTCCTTGTCCTCCGTTTTTTTTTTTTTGGTGCTGTTTTACTTTTTGTCAATGGTGTAACACCAACTCGACTTTCCACCATGTTCGTGCGTCTGCCGTGGCCCAAATCGGTACTCAATTTTAACCTCCATGAGTAAACAAAAATTTAGACAGATGTTTGGGCCACTAGATGGCAGTGCATTTGCGAAAGGGTCTATTCAAATCCAGGAAATAGCCAGAACCGAAGGACGGGTTGACTCAAAAGTGCAATTTGTTTTGCGACAATGAAAATAGCCTTGAATACATGGATGTGACCATAGCACATCACATGGAGAGGAAGAAGCAAGGGGATGGGGAGCGAGTGATTGGTTCCCTCTCAATTCAATCCCCTACAGTCGCATCCGTGTAAATGTAGCCATCGACGGGTTGTTCGTACGTACATTTTGGTTACATCGCGCGGATCGCTTTCCTTTTTGCACCTTGTGATTGGTTGGTTTTGCTGCGGACATGACGCTGATTGGCTCACCGTGTGGTTTGTGGAAATGTAGTTGCGAAGGAACATTTTGAAAGTGATTCTTGCGAGGGGCAGACGGGAGCTAACAGCGAACTGGTATCGGACCGAGCGTGCACGAAATAAGTCCTTAGCTAATTACACTACTCTATTATCCCAGATTCGTGATGCACCCGTTCCTATGTAGACACAGTTTTGCAAGCCAATTCATCCAATGCGTTCGGCGAACGTGACTAAATCTTTGCTGAACTCATTACGAGCAACTTTCGCCCAAATGTTGGATGCATCCTCCATCCGATGCGTGTTTCCGACCATCGGTTCGTGGTTCCCGCGCAATGAAGACCTATTATCGGCCGCAACGCCGTCGTTTCAACCCCGTGTTCTCATCGAGGGAAGCAATGTGCACACTGCAAGACCAGTATAATGCCAACATCTATTTGGCGCCGCGGCCGCCGCCGTCGACGTCTTCACAATCAGGCACGTGGAGCGCTGCAGAGATTCAATTATGGGTATGACCACGGTTCAATTCTGTTCCGCCGTTAAGTCCCCGAAGTCGGCTTGCATAAGAACGTATAGATGATTGCACTCTACATCATTGGATCGTCTGGACATCGTTCAAATAAGTAAACTTAGAATCTTTTGCGGATGGTGAACGTCACTTCCTCCGTCAGCTCGGTGAGCCACTCGAAAGCTTAGCCAGCTGCCATTGGATTCGCCACTTTTGCAAATAACGTTTTACGATGACAAACCGAAGCTTCGAATGTACCGGAATATATCGGACACCATATAACTAGGAACCGTCGCGAGCCTACAAAACATTGCAACGAGATAGCGAGTAATGTTTCATGGAAAGAGCGTTCTTAATCCCCACTGCAGGCGATGCATCTTAGAGACCAGGGGTGCTAAGCTCACCACAGTCTCACATTGTGACTGAGGAGCAGTTTGGAAGAAAATTCGATGAGTCCCCGGAAGCAGTCGAAATGCCTGACGCGAATCAGGCTAACAAGAGAACCCTAAACAAGCCACCCAACATCGCAGAAACCGAAAACCAAGGCACCGAAAAAAGAAGGTTCTGTGGAACGTGGTTACAACAAGGGTTGTGGCGCATGCTAGCTGGTGAACGTTCATACTTAAAAAAAAAACAAAAAAAAAACTCCAAGACAAGGGAAAATAAAGGGACACACACAACAAAGTCTTGTTATGTTTGCCCCTTCTTTTTCTCTTGTCTCGTTTTTTTTTAAAGTATATATCGTTATAACCGGCTTCGTACCCAACAAAAGACTTGGTAATATTTTACGACGAAAGTCCGTTCTCTATTTTCAATTTCAATTCTCTTTTCTCGTCGTAATGGGGAGGCCGAATATAGTCCTAACTCTTGAAGAGCAACGCGCCTACGAAGAGCAACGACGGGAACGGCAACGAAAATGTCAGCGGCGGCGGCGGGCGGCAAATACCACCGATTAAGATCGTGCTGAAGACGCCAAGCACATGAGCCAAACCAAACAAGACGACGAACGTCGCGGGGTGGAGAACGCATCAAAAAGACGCAGGTACCATGCTGCTAGACTGGAAAACTTTAATAGAGCAAACGTTAATTCCATAGGGACTTTCTGGACAGGCAGTTTGGAAAAGAGGAAAGAGAAGGCCAATAACAACCCACCAATCAGGACAAATAATGACCCACCGATCAAGACAAACAATGACCACCGATCAAGACAACGATAAATGTGTGTGGTACCTTTCGGCCCGATGACCTTCGATCAAGACAATAAACGCGTTCGTACCTTTGTTCAAAGTTATGTGTCACGTTTTTGCCGTGTGCTAAACAGCTTCGCTGGTCATCCACCTTCACAGAGTGGAAAAGGCTGATGATTTTTCTCTCACTCTTTTACCTCAGGCATTGATTCTTTCTGACAGAGTTGCGCACTACCTTGAAAGAACGGGAATAGCTGTCGCAGATGGATGGGAGACTCGATGTCATCTCTATTTTTGTTTTGCTTTTCTACTAGACTCTTCTAGTTTTATCTCGTTTCTTCCGAGGAGGATGGCGCACTGCTTACTCTGTTTGCCTTGCGTACTGTGATATTGATTTCCTCCTGCAGAAAATCCTTTGCTGCTCGGATCCGATTTTCTTGTTGTTTCGAAAATATTAAGGGGCCTGAAATAAGGTGGGTATGTTGTCCCTCTGTTCGGCGCCAAGCCAATTTGGAACCCTTACTCAGAGGAAGAACCAAGAGGACTTTTACATCTCGGTTACTTCTTTTTTTGCTTTAAATTGCGGCTATTAACAGGGAAACGAGATTTCCACCCGACCGCACCAAATGGTAGATAACGCGGCCGGTAGCTGAGGCGGTGAATGTGACCTGCGTCTCAAATGGCATCTGTATACTCACAAATTGATAAAAAAACGACAAAAAAACGAGAAGGGATTTGGACGACGTTATGAACGTTCACACCGCAAGCGGTCAATCTTCCCCCAGTAGATGTGCAATTTTTAAAACTGAAGTTTACGACCACTGAACTTTAATGAAGCTAATGCAAGGTTGCAGGCGAGCTGCTTAAGGACTGATAATTTTAACCCTGGAGAGTGGGGAAACAGAGGGACAGGACAATACGAATCTCCAAACACACCTGAGTTTTATTTAAAAAAAACACAACCTTAAATAGGCAACCAAGACAAATAACCCAAACAGACCAAGAGAAGACACAAATGAAAACGTTAACATCACGTGTGCCTAACCAATATAAACGTACCCAAAGGGGGTATATATCAACTCCCGAACCAAGACTCCGAAACAACGAGATGACAAATCGCACCGTGTAACGGATAAGAACAACTAAAATAAACTCAAAGTGAGCAGCCCAACGACCACAAATCAAAAAAATAAATGAGGTAAACCAGCTACTAACAAAAGGTTCAAGTAAAACTGATATGTTGCTAAATCAATTACGGTGCTCATGAATCATTAACGACTCTTTAACTAATCGTTTGTAGCAATCCATTTCCCTGCGGAGCAGTACAATATTTTCCCACGCGACAGAATTGCTTCAGGGAGAAAAATGATTCGGTAATTCGGAGCCCTCTGATTTATTTTCGCCGCTCATTTGTGTTAAAATAACGTGTCATTAAGACATATAGCCATGTTACTCATAAAGAAAGGACCATATTTCACAGAAATGTTGCCCACTACACCATGATTGCAATCCACCGAAGGTCTTCATGATTTTTGTTACAACCAGCCTTCTGTGACGAAGAAGGTGCAAGCCGGTCGAGCCGAAAATTAGGTTTAAGAGCAACTGTCACACAAAGTTCCCCGTTAGTGCCTTAAGGATATGGAAAACATAACAAAAATAAGGCAAACAAAGAACCCTACTTTTCTTTACTCCGACATCTTTGGGTAGGTTAAAATTTGTTAGCAAACGATAAATGACCGAAGACACGAACTTCCTGCTGTAGTCAGGGAAGAACAATCTACGAAGCTGTTTTTCAAAGTTGGTACGCAGAGGCAAGAAGAAGACAACTTGGCTAAGTTCATTAGCACAGACTTGAAAACCTTCCGCTCTGCAATTTTAGAATGACAACGTAGCCTAGAGTGCAATGACCTTGAATTTGTTTTACCAAATTCCCAACAAAGGCCATCATTAGCTAGAAAACAAATACCCAAAGAATGCAACTAGCCCTTATGTGCTTCAACTCAGAAAGTCAACTCAGGGGCGGCTTGTAAAAGCCTTCCTTCATTCTTTCGCCGACTGACGAATAACCAATATGTACCAAAATATTGTCCACATACCTGCGAACAGTTACTGTACCTTCCGCAACCGTTTCAATCGACTGTACATCAGAATGTCGATAACTCGAAGGAAGATTTTTTAACAGAACAGGAGCTATTAGAGAACCCTAAGAATCCTTCTTTTTTGCAGATATAGCTCATCCCCAATTTTAAGACCACAAATAGGACTAAACGAGATTCAGAAAGCTACGAAGGTCAATGCCCGATTTAAATTAAAGCTGCACCAAATCCAGTTCACATATGTCCCTCAACCGTTCAAGAAGCATATGTGACTTACAATAAAAAGGACGCTGAATCTCAGTTATCAACTGGTCAGCAGCCTCAAATAAAAGTGGGAGAGGTATTAATACACACCAAACCTTTGTGGTATAAATCGGGAAACAACCTTTTCCCATGATCCATTCTAACCAGCATATCATATATTTCCATTTCCTTTATTGTTTCCTTAAAGTGCCCGTAGGGCGTTAAATAAGAGGAATTGGGGGCAATAACAACAAAATAAATATAAAGAAAGAAGAAACACAGGGTAAAGGTTGCTAAGTATTAAGACAAGTGGCCAGTGCATCTCTGAAATCGGATGGTTTTTGAATTGTTAGGGTATGTTCAGGCACAAAATTCCATTCTGAAATTGATAATTGATATGGGGAGTGTTCGAAAAAATGTGTTCTTGGTATGGCCAAATGAAGTCTTTGAGGGTTATCTATACGAGGAAAAATCGGATGCGCTGCAGGACAGTACAATTATTTTCTTTAATGGGAATCGGTAATACAAAGTATGTAATGAAACTTGTATTCCGTTTGCAAGCGGTGGAAGGCTGAGTTTTTTTAGCGCAGTAATACAAGTGCGTGTGCAGTTCTTAAGAATAAGCCTAGTTGCTTTGTTTTGGACAGATTCTAATTTTTGTACTAAATAAGCCTGGTGGGGGTTTCATATTATAGATGCGTACTCGAGCTGCGGGCAAACAAGGACGGTATAAGAAACGAGCTTTGTTTTCAGCTAGCCATGTGGAGTGATCGTCTTAAATAAACCGAGACTTTAGTTTTAGAATGACGAGATTGGTATTGGCTTCCCATGATAAGTTTGACATTAAATGAACCTCAAGATATTCGTATGTGTGCCCATGTTCAATGAATGTATCAAAGAGGGAGTGGGAAAACAACATGGCACTTCGCTTAGGTCTGAAATTTGAGAATTTTGTCTTGGTGATGTTAATCTGCATTTGCCACTTTTTACACCAGGCTTCTAAGATAAGTAAGTTCCTTTGAAGTTGGATGCAATCACGAATACACAATATTTTTCTATACACCACGCAATAATCAGCGTACGAACGGACGGTTAGACGAATACTCGGGTAAATGGTTTACCTACGAAAGAAAAATCAGTGGACTAGCACAGTTCCGTGCGGCAGGCTGGATTCCACTTTCTCATGCGAAGAACATTTGGAATCATAACAGACACTTTACGAGTGATTAAAAAGGAAATTCGATATACAGGTCATCACAGATGGCTCGACATGGAAACCGCGTAATTTAAGAATTGGTCGATGATGCGGCCCCTTGTCGAATCCTTTATGAAAATTGCATGGGTGTCCGTTTTAAAATGTAAGTCATGGTGTATCTTAGTTATGATTGCAAAAAACTGGGATTCACTAGAATGTGACCATCGGAAACCGTACTGGTTAACAAAAAGAAGTTTGTCTGCTGCCAGGGGATCCATGATATTTGAAAATAAAACATGCTTCATTAGTTTGCTTGGCATGCTCGTCAAATAAATTGGTCGATACCACAGCAACCTGGGAATGAACGATACCACAGCCACCTGGGTGAACACCACAACAACCTGGGAAGGAACAGAATGTTTGAAACACATTCCGTTGGTGGTGTCGTGCCCAAGGTGCTCGGTCAGTTGTGCCCGCTTTTGAAGAGAGGCTCCGAGTAGATAGGCTTGTCCGGCTTGCCCTTATTGCCAGACTTGGGGGAGGCATCCGGCTGAAGTTGACGATGGCTGGCCGAAGTTTTGAAGGAGTGGCGGGGTTTCTCCGATGCGATAGAATACGGGATACGGTGCCAACCAGATCGGCGAACGAAAGAGCAGAGCACAGGTGGCAGCCACAGCAACCTGGGAATGGACAGAGGGTTTGAAACACATTCCGGCGGTAGTGTCGTGCCCACCGCGGTGTCGACCATATCAAAAATGGAAATAAATTTTGTGGTCCTTCAGTAAGAAATTTACGCTTAAGGAACTTTCTTTCGCGCTATGTATCTCGTTTACCACTGAGGGAGGTTAAAAATCCTTAAAAATTTCGTTATTGATAATCAGCTTGTTTTTAGAGAACCTGCAAAAGGCTGGAAAAGAAAACCGGCGACGGTGTCTACCTTTTCTTTGAAATTTAAAACGGGAAGAACGCTGATTTTCTCCGACATATCTGTTTGCAACAGCACTGAAGGCTGGTTCACACTGCCCCATTTTCTTACGTTACGTTACGTTACGAAATATTACGTTGAATTCACCGGGGCCTTTGTGCTTCAAATTAAGCGAGTCTACCAGCTCAAAGAGAAAGAATGACAAGTGAAATTCGAGACACGAATGTTTCGGTGACTTATACGTAACGTAACTTAACGTAAGAAAATGGGGCAGTGTGAACGAGCCTTAAACCGGAGCTATCCAGTTCGTGTCTAACTCTCCAAACGGCTCCAAAAGCTCTACTCTAAAACCTATGCGAAATATCCTTACATTACTCCGCCATTTCGCAGACTGATCAATAAAAACTAACCGCTCATCGCTAGACAGAATTCAGTGCGCCGATTCATGAATATTAGCCACAGTATCCCCTCTCAAAATCTTTATGTCCAAACAGAACTTAGAGCAAGTTTTCCAACACACGAATGACAGAATTAGACAGCTATCCATGACACGAATTACAAATTAGTTCCTTTTCCGATCCATGGCCTTCGATAAGAGTTCCACGAGAATCATTTCTTGAAGCAGTCGAGCCAAGTTCCGAAGACGCCCACACCTTTACTGGTTTGCGAGAGTTGCAGTAGTTGCATCCTCTTTGCGGCACAAAGACTAAGCTAGGACTATTTAGCGGCAGTCCGGACTCGATGTCCATTGTGGACTTGAAGCTCTCGTCATGTACCACAAGCCAGAGTTTTATGGACATCTCAGACAGACGTACACATTCGATGCTGTACGGTGGGCCCTCCGGTACGAACTGCGTATGTGCTACCGTAGAAGACTCGCACATGTACTGGAGGGCCCATTGTACCATATCGGGTGAGGAAAAACAGTTCCCTAAAACTTTCTATTGTATGATTAACGTAACAGAACCGTCATACAAAAAGGAAACCCGCCTCAGACAGTAAAGTGTTTTAGGGAACCGTTTTTGCACATCCGATACGGTACGGTGGGCCCTCCTGTTCAAACTGCGCATATGCTATCGCCAAAGAAGACTCGCACATGCATGCAGTTTGTACCGGAGGGCCTACCGTATACCGTACCGTATCGGATGGGCAAAAACGGTTCCCTAAACTTTTCTAGTGTCTGCAGACCGTCTTTTGTTTTTTGTATTAGCAGTGTTAGCGTGGCTTAACAAAACCATCAACTGCGAGGATTGAACGAGAAACAAACAAATGAACAAACATGTATTGTGTAGCGCGAGCTTTCGGTTTTTTTTTTCCTAGCTGCGAGCTGTGGTATGGTAACATGTCACATCTCGGTCTGTTAGCGTGGTTCCCAAGTGATAACACGGAAAGATATTGTTTGATGTCTGGCAACTAATGGCTTGGGAACTATCAGAGTACATAGTGGTGTGTGTGTGCTAGCGCGGCAGTGGCGGCGTAGTCAAACTTGCTGGTAAGTTTGGTCTATTTGTTGCACTGTTAAGGAGTCAAATATTCTGTGTAACTGTTTATTGCTGAATAAACTTGATTTATACCTTTGCCTCTTCAAAACACCGCAGGGTCTGCTTCCCTGCAAAGTAAAAAAAGAAGAAAAAGTAAAGAAGAAAAGAGAAAGACATTTCGTGTAGTGAAAAATGTGTAAAGAATACATGAACCAGATGACGACGCAATTGATAAATGGGTGTGAACTGGGACACTGGGTGTCTTGGTTCAGATGAATGGTGGATGTGTTCTGATAAGTTTGGCCGACCTTTCCAGGTGGTGATCTATAATTTGAAAAATAAAAATACATCTTGTTGACTCAATACCCAGCGCGTCTCGATAGCCGGGACCATGCCCATTTTATGCGACTCCAATGCAAAAACGCTCTAAAATTTCTTACTTTGAAAACACGGTCTGACTCTGCGTCGCAAATTTGTGTATTTCTGAACACTCCCGAGCATTTTTGCGCTCTGTAAAAATAACAGACTTAAATTCTATCGGCATGTACGGCACTGTGGTTACCTCAATTTGAACAGATTTCTCGCTTTGTAACATAAAAAAAAAATCCAACATGTCTTTGCAGATTTTTTTGTTACATACCGTTAAGCTAAAATTAAGAGTTTCAAAGAAATGGAAGATGGCCCTTTTTTTAATAGACTTCTAAAATAATCAGTATTTATTTGAGCGTTTCTCGTAAATTTGTCCCGGTAACTAGGACAAACGATTTAAAGAAAATATTAACAAAAATTCAGGTCAACCCACTAGCAAAGTTTGAAAGTCTTAGCTTTTATTGATATAAAGAAAAAAAAATCAATGTTAATCATTATTGCACGATGTGCCGTGTTTGCGATAGTTTTTCATTGCAACCTTAAAACGTCGTTCCTCCGTGGTAACTAATTTGGGTCAATCCCTCTTACGCGTGTTTTGACAGTAGATAGTCTTAGACCCGCAGACAGAGTAGTTGTATTGGGGGAGGTACCCGAATTGGCCAACTTTGCGCTAACCGCGGAAAGCGCTTCAGACTGAGAGTACTCTAAATCTTGTCCGAAAAAACAAAGTTTTTTTTTTTTTTTTTTCAAAACAGAAGTCGTTTTTGTTTTGCTGAAAATAGAGTCAACAAAATATATTTTTACTTAAAAACTAAAAATGGTGGTTGGACATGGTCGCCCGCACTTATCTGAAATCACCCTGCTGTGTGTGTTCTTAAGGGTTAAGCCTCACCGTTGCAGCAAGGCACAGACACTACCTGCAAACGCGTCGAGTACAGAGACGTTAGCAGAGGCTTTTTACCCTTGGTGGTCACCAACTGCAGCAGAAGAAGGTGTTGTAGGCGAACGAGGGCAACTGCCCTGGCTTGTTCGGGTTGTCAGACAGATATTTTTGCTGTTTTGGTGAACGGCTTCAGGTGTATGTCCGTCTTGTAAAAGCGATGATTGTATAGTTAACGTCGACACCCGTTGTTCAGTCCACTCAGCATATTCGTGCTCACAGGCCATCGTTTTATCTCGTTTTTCTTCAGAGCCATTCAAGTGGGTGGAAGGTTTTTATTATCGGCACAGAAATGAACGATTGTTTCGCTGTTTGAAGGCCGCAGAGAAAATCACTTAATTTTCGACATTCGAATTAACGCTCGCAATGAATTTCCCTCCAGAATAGACGCGGCACGCGGGTAGAAAGGATGACTTTTCGTGAACGACGACGGTGAATGAAAAGAATATTAATGGCAGACCTCGCCCAAAAAGACATGAAAATAAATACTGTAAAGGTTTTATTTTTCTTATTTAGTTTTGTTTGCGGTGGAAACAGATTTTAATGAAACCTCTTTTAAAAGCCGATGACAATAACACTTTTGACGGCGAGCGCTTTTTTAAAATTTGGATCGTGGAAATGAGTATCGACTTTTGTAAAAGAAAACCTAATTACCTAATATTCATAAGACGTTGGTTTCCGAAAATCAGTAGCACTTTTTAAGAAGAAAACATAATAACCTTATCGTCATGAGCTATTCGTTCCCGCTTCAGTGGAATGGATGTAGTAGGCGTCGGAGTGTAGTTTGAACTGGGCATATGGCCGGCATGGTCGTCTCTTTAATGTGATCAGAAAAGGCTAACAACCCAGTAAAAGATTATGGCGGTTGAGTTAAAAAAATGTTTAAAGAATTCTTGCTAGAAAAAAACAAACAAAAACAAACAAATGAGTTAGAGGTGAATTTGAAAGTGTCTTCATCCCGTAAATCTGAATATCAGGTTCGTTTTCGTTGAAGATGTAACTAAACGCGAGAAAACACGAAAAACCTCCGTCCAGTCGTTACGTCACACTAGGATCTTTCAGTTGCCAAGCATGCGTGTGGGCAACGCGTGCAATTTCAAGCTTGCCAGGTATCATATGCCCCCGCACTGAGTGTACGTGCAAGAGTGTGCGTGTACAACTTTGATAGGCGCTGAAGAAGCGCGAAAGCGGAGATTCCAAGAACACGTAATATGACCCGACGCTCTGAGAAGGGGGGGCTTCAGCGGTACATTGAAAATGATTTTCTGCAGCCTCCTTGCACCAAATAGAACAGTAATCTCGATATTCGTGATTTTGGAGGACAAATGACGAGGATTTCGGAGTGTTTTTCTCAAATAGTGAACCGCTTCAGTTTCCGTTTAAGTTACCATCCATTAAAAAGAAAATGGAGTGACTGGTAAAAGAAAGTTTCATGTCCTCTTATGTGAACGTCTGTTTTATAGCGCAGGATGTAAAACGCGGGCGAACCTCCGCGGAGGGTTGCATAAAAAGGCGCTCAAACGGAACTTCTATGCAGATCATCTTAAAGAGATAAAACTCTAGGATACATTCTAGGGGCGAATCCTATTCTAGAAGGAACGCTTTTAGTCGAGCTCGAAGACGATACCAGCATTTTCTAAGTTAGTTTCCCGAAGCTCATGTTACATGAGGTGGACGCCATTCCCACCGAGATTTCCCAGTCGGTGAATGGAAAGGCACGTATTGACAGAAGCAACGCGTTAAAAATGATCCTCTGAAATTGCAAGCGCTCATGCCTAACCCAGTGAAAGGCAATTATATACGCTCGCGCGTCTGCGCGTGTACCATAGCTCGTATTATGATGGATAGTAGGGGAGCTGTAGAATAGGAGACCCCAGCGTTAGGGGGACCCTAAGCCATAGGGGGACACGGGCGCAGCGATACTCGCACTGCCGGCTTAAAGGGTTCTCAATTCGTCGCGTGACAT
This sequence comes from Ixodes scapularis, assembly GCF_016920785.2. Classification (NCBI taxonomy): domain Eukaryota; kingdom Metazoa; phylum Arthropoda; class Arachnida; order Ixodida; family Ixodidae; genus Ixodes; species Ixodes scapularis. The sequence continues at coordinate 26,337,485 of NW_024609868.1, forward strand.
GTGGGCGTCTCTCATTTTCAGTACCAACCGCATAGATGCTCCGCTTGCAGTTCGCGTTGGTTGCCTTCCGTCGTGCTGCGACTGCACTTGCGCTTCGAAACTTATTTGAGTGCGCCGATCGTGTCGAAAGCCAGCCGTGACGGCGGGCAGACGAAGGCTACACCGAGGTAGCCTAAGCCTAACGTGGCCGGCCGAGATGTCAGCAAACGCAACAGCAGCGTCGGTACGCAAGGCAGTCTGGGATTGAGTCCTTTTTCCAACGTCGCTCTTTTTCCGGAGCCGCGCCGCACGACGTCATAACGGGTCCTGGGGTTTTTAAACGTCCTTGAGTAAAAAGAATCCAAATTACAATGTAGTTGAATACAAGGTAGTGTTGGGACCGTCGCGGCTCGGCAATGGGAGCTCGGAAGGCAGCGCGTCTTGCCAACAATCGCGGCGCTGCAGCCGTCAGGATGATAGAAAGTCGCTGCAGCCCGTGAAGTTTGGCGAATGGTGCGTCAGGCGTTCGAAACCGTTCACAGCCCGCCTATCGCGGTACACGCACACAACCCTACCGTCATATTATTCTCCGTTGAACCTTAATCTGAGACGACGCTCCGCCCTCAGCGCTAGCTCGTTTGCTTCGTCAGTGCTTTGCTTGCGCGTGTCTTCGTGTTCACACTTGTGTTAGCAAGGGCAGAAAGCTAGCGCTGAAGGCGGAGCTTCTAGACTCAGTTTAAAGGGGTCATGAAACGATTTTCCTACTTCTTCCTCCTTAGCTTTAGTTCTCAACTCAAATGCGAACTGTGAAATCACGTCGCCGTGACATTCTTCGGCACCGGTGCGATGACTCCTAGCCTCCACCGTGCTTTTTGTACACCAACGAGTCATATACAGCTTCGCTGTAAAATATTTCGGGTGTATGGTTTACAGGGGACCCTACATGGAGTACACATGTTAATGAAGTCAAAGCTGACTTATCCTGAGTTACTGGAAGCCTTTATAGAATACATAATCTGCTACCTACCTGGCTTAAACAGACATCGTACTATTCACTATTTCACTCCAAAATCAGCTATAGCGTCATTGTTTGAGGAACAACTACAACTAGAAACTACAATAAACTAGTTCTCTTGCAGAAAAACAACAACAACAAAAAGAAAAATAATCTTACGTATATGTGAAAATGAAAGAGGGGACAAAAATAATCTAAGAACACGCCGCCACTTCTTATCAAATATAATATGATGAAAGCAGATCAGACTTTATATTTCAAATTCTTGCAATGGATACATAGACACACCTCACTCCACACCATCATACAGGCTAATTCCATACACGTTTTGAGACCCAAAGCGAAAAATGCCATCTATAAGAGCAAATTACGATTGACAAGACTAAACTTTCCAAATAACAAAAATTCTAAACAGAACATATACAAACATAAACTTTGATCGGTCTTTTTAGAGATTCAAAAATTAATGCAGAGGGATGCTGGCGACAAGTGATGTTGCATTTTGTTTTGTATTACAGAAGCTTTTTTTCGTGTAATCGGTATTGTGTGGACAAGAAGTACTTATCTAATTACCCTTTTGGGAACATTTAACCCGACCTTTTTTTTCTGCTGACATGTTATGGATCGCAGGCTTCATGTGAAAATGATCGTGAAGCAATTTCTGTAATGCTATACATCAGAGTTGCGAAATCCACGTACTATTGTGTGGTGTAGATTGTAACTTTTTTCTTTAGTGGGACGCTACGTTGTATTCATATAGTTACGTATGAAGGTGACGAGAGGATGAACAGAGAACTGAAACTAAATGTTTAATCGGCGCTTGTGCCAAACAAAACAAAGAACGAGCGTCGAGGCAAGAGAAATGCGGGCGGCGATTTGGCGGCGTAACAGGAAGCGAGAGCGAGACTTACTCGACAAGGACCCGGGCAGCTACTTATCTAGTATTTATTTATTTATTTATTTTATTTGGTATTTTTGCTGGGCCCCTCAACAGCACGTGGGCCTGCAGGAGGCTGCACCAGTGCATACGTGCAAGAGCTCAAACAACACAAAATACAGAATGCATAAACAAAAACACGCCTTAAAAAATTACATATTTGCATATGTAATATCAACAAAATGTGCCCTCCGACAGTGCAAAACATATATTGCAGAAACCAGGGTCGTCCACATTCCTGTATGGTTTGATAAACTGAAATGAAGAAAAAAATACGAGCAATATACATTGAGGAGCGCTCGCATGCTAAAACTTCCAGGCAAAAAAACTATCGACCGCCGGCGTGTTCACTTTGTTTGACGTGTTGAAAACGTACTGAATACGCTCTAAGGAACGTAGGTTTCTTGACTCAGGGAAGCCAAAAACGCGATGAGAGTGAAGCGCCCTGTTTGGCACGGCAATAAAAACAAAAGAAGTTAGTTTGGAGCAATCAATAAAACCGTGAAGACATTTGAGTTAAAACTAAAATTCTCCTGTCAGCCTCCTTTCGGAGAGGTAATGAAGGTTTAAAATATTTAACAAACGCTGTATATTAATGGAGCGATCGGAGTTGAACAAACGTTTTCTGCATATTTTCGAGTTCCATTGTATATGTCTTGCTTAAACTATTCCACATAGCGCTCGCGAAGTCTAACTTCGACAAGATACGCGACTGATAAAGAGGTAAATATCAAGAATAGGGCTTAATGTGGCGCGTCATTCTCGTGATTGCTACCAGGGTGCGGTAGCATGCATGGGTTAACAATTTCACATGTTTAGGAAACTTTAATTTACTATATATAGAAGTACGCCTAAGTCGTGCACCACTGAAACTCCCTTAACCAAGCAATTATCCAAGATATATTAAAAAGTGATACGGGAATGTTTTTTTTAATATATTAGTTTTGTTTTAGTCGAATTGAAAGCCAGATTATTTTCTTTGCAGCAGCTTGTCAGTGCTGTTATGTCTAGCGGCAGATTTTCGCAATAAGAAATATCAGAATTAGTTATAAAAAACTTAATGCCATCGGTGAATTGTAAAAATTCCGAGTTATTGGTGCATGAGCTAATGCCCGTCACGAATATGTTAAAAATCAAAGGTGATAAGTATGAGCCCTGCGGAATCCTCGACGTCAAACAGTACGCAGATGACTTTGTACCACCGTAAGTAACATAGTTCCATCCATCAGACAGGTAACTTTTAAACCAGTCGCGAAGTGATGAGGAGAGTCCATAGATTGCAAGTTTCTCAACCAGCAATGGGTTGCTCACCAGGTCAAAGGCTTTTTAAAATATAAGTAAGTAATCGGCATCAACCTGATGTTTTGACCCTAGTTTGGAACCGAGGATATTCCATAAAGGTGGCCTAATTCGTTTTTACAGATCGGTTTGGCATAAAGCAATCCTGATTTACGCTTATGTGACGAAAAAAAAGGCATAAGATGGCAGTGCGAGGCTTTTTCAAATACGCTAGCAAAGGAACAAGTCAATGAGATTGGACGATAATGAGCAACCGACAAAAGTGAACCACTTCTTAAAATTTGCGGAACTGCTGAGTGCTTCCAAGAAGTTGGAAAAAGTCGGTCTTTCAAAAGCCGACGAAAGATAGAGGTTACAACCGTTTTATGCCCTCGGCATCGCGAAAATTCGGCTCAGAAGGTTCGAGCATCGAGCGTTCGGGGTGAGAATGAACAGGCTTTTTCGAGAACAAGAGACTCAGGCGAATTGATAAAAGTTACGCCCCGAGTAAGAATAAACGCGAATCTTCTAGAACACCGTGATCGGGCGCATCTTGTCAGCCCTTCGCACGACAAAGCGGCAATATAATCGATGCTTTATAATGACATGACTTGTTTTTCTTTGCTCGTATGCCTCAGTGTATGAATGAACAGACGGTGCTCTTCCGGGCTAGTGCGAAAGACAGGGAAAAAAAAGAAGGGATAGGCTGGTGTCGGGCACAAGCCAGAGGGACGTCGGCTGACCGAGTTCCAAACATGACTTGCTTGTAAATAGACGTTTTTCTACCTCCTCTCCGCTTAGTTCTTTCCAATTTATTTCGATTTGCGATAATTAGCGACCATCCACTGCCTCTGTCTCCGGTCCCGGCTCAATTACAAGTTAAAGAAGAGCAGTCATCACTGGGTCATACATTTTCTTGATGTAGAAATATATCGTTTTTCATTTATTTATTTGGTACTTTTGCAGTGCCCCTCCCCCCAGCTTTGTAAAATGCAAAATCCATGGTCTTGGGAGGAGAATTTACCTATATATGAAATTCGTAGCTAATTTTCTTCCGCATATATGCCATTTTGAAGATCGAGGCGTGCAGATTGCCAGGGTTTCACTATAATACTTTGCACAGCCATCAATTTCACACTGAAGCATGCACGTAATAATAACTTTCCTACTTATTTTATGATAGGTTTACAACATGTACGCAAAATGTTAAAATGACTATGAGATATTTGTGTGCAAAAGAAGCTAAGAAACATGACAAGCAAACACATTTTAGAAACACACACACAGACTATTTGCCAACAAAACGCCTCATATAAAATGGCGCAAAGGGTCTCAAAATGAGCATCTTTAAATGCATGTTGCAGATAGATTAAAATATATATTTTTTCAATTTTGTAGTTTTGTCGTAAGGCAGAAACGCAGCTGATTTCTTTAAATGTGGCAGAATTGCACGTCACCATTTAGGGAAACTCAATATTTTATTTCTTTTTAAACTCTCCTTAACCATCTGAATTGTCTTGAACTACCTTATTACGCCAAACCATTGAATAACATATGATATAAAAAAAAGAAAAACTACAACACTTTCCCACAAATTCAGCAATCTTGTCTTCGTTAGCGGGGCTTTGCCGCACGACGTCTGCTCTAAAAAGACATTTTCCAGAACCGACAAAGGCTGCACAGCGGTGCTGCTCTTTCCTACAGCGTAGAAAGTCGCGCTGTGCTTAGCTTAGCTATATATTTGTGTCTCATCGTGTTGCCGCCCTCCCCCCAGCTTTGGGCCATTTGTGTACGAAGGGCGCTCGGCTCGGCGGGCGCCACTGCTGCCGACAATTGATAACTGCATGCACAGCCCATTACCGTGAAACGCAAAGCCGGCACACGAGGAAGGTCTGCCACCGAGTAAACAGGGTTATACCCCTGTCAGACGGGCATTTTAGAGGCTTTTAGAGTAAACACCTTTATAAGATCGGCGAACCAGCGCACGCCGTAGAGCACGTGCGCACTCCACATCGCGAGCTGACTGGCTGATTTTATAACGGAGCTTAGTGAAAAGGAGCTTTAGAACGCCGTCTGATGGGGGTATTAGGGGAGTAGTACGTAGAAAGTCGTTATCTTAATGTTCAAACATTGTGTTAAGGCAAACAAAGAAAAGCTTACCATTTTCTAGTTTCGATGCGTACCATAGAATGAAATCCAGATAAAAGTTGATAACTACAAGGGTTTTTTGTTGTTAGGTTTTTCCATGTCATTTTATACAATGATTGTCCTGGTTATATTTTGTAAAGTTTTGTAAAATACATATACCATAAGAAAGGCCTCTCCTAGAGAGAAGTACTCAGCTCTACATACAGGGTGTTTCACGAAACGCGGGCCCAATCGTTCCATGTGAAAAGTAAGCGTCGCACAGAAAAAAGGTTAATGTAATACTGGTCGCCGCGTTCATAAGTTTGCTGAATTTATGAAAAGGGAAGAGCGTTTGATATAATTAGTTTTACGATTACTTTTAGTAATTAACTTCGTAATGAACACGTTTGAAGGTATTTGAATTAGAAACGCGGCAGGCATCATCAAAAACTATTAAATTTGCCCAGATTATAAAGATATAAAGCATGCGGAGCATTTTAAAGAGCTCCAGAAAAACACTCAGATTTAGAGGCGTTTTGAAAGGGAGGTTAGAAAGGGGGAGAGGGGCGTAGGAAAAAGGGAGGGGGGTGGGGTGTCTTTGGAGGCAAAACAAGAAAACACAGATATAAAGCTACGCTAGGGACAGCACGACTTTTTGCATCCTACGACAGAGCAGCATTGCTCTTCAGCCTTTGACGGTTTTAGAAAATGTGTCTTTGGAGCCGACGTCGTGTTGCAAAGACCTTAAACGAAGAGATGCTAGCTAAATTTGAGTGAAGGTTTGTGTTCGTTTCTCTATTTTTCAGGCCATATATTACTCAACGTTTTGACATCACAAGTTAGTTCAAGACACTGCAGCCAACTAGGAAAGCCTAAAAAAAAATAAAGAATAAGGTTTTTTTTTTTTTAAGTATTGCCGCGCAATTCTGCTGCTGCGCAATTCTGCTGCTGAGGAATTAGCTGCGTTTTGCATTAATGACACAACTACAATAAGGAGGGAGGGAAAGATTGACAGGAACACTAAACTCCGTTTACCCTTGAAGAAACACTGAAATGAAAGAAGAAAAATGAAAGACGTTTAGCGTTTACAAAAATCTGTAGTGCGAAACTAGAGCAACACCTCATAGAAAAGAAGGCCGTAGCGCTCCCAGTGGTTACATCAGAATGTTGGAGAAGGAAGGCCCTGGCGCAACTGCGTGAATAAATATCTGGTATCAACGTGAAAGAAAAAAAAGTTTTTTGTCGATGTAATGTTTGTGCGCGTTTATCCGACATTAATATACGTTTGAAAAGCGCAGTCTAGCACATTTTATTATATATATATATATATATATATATATATATATATATATATATATATATATATATATATATATATATATATATATATATATATATATATATATATGTATATATATATGTATATATATATATATATATATATATAATATATAACACGGTTGTAATATACAACGCGTTACGAAGGTTGAAAGTGACAAGTTTATATTTATGATTAACCCCGTAACCAGGTACTGGACTACGTGCAGTCCCGCAGCTCCCCACTTTTTTCGTATGAACCGGCTCCGATGCGACATCTTCCCTCATACTGATCTGTGGGCGGGGTTTAGAGCGCGCCATGGCCTCCAACTAAACTGCGCCTAACAAAGTAAATATTGCGCAAAAAAAAACACTTTTTTTTTTCGTGTAAATCTCATAAAACAAATTACATGTCCAATCTATGCGCTTTAAAACAAAATTGTGTACCTTTTTAAGCTTTAGTCACATTGCTAATACATCATACAAAAGACAGTCTTCAGACACTGTTTCTCCCATGTATGAGACTCTAGTCACGTCGGTCATATATAAACTCCGCGGACATGTTTGAAGCATACATATGCGGAGCGCAAGTATCGTCTGCTTCTTATTGGAGGGGGGGGGGGGGGTGTTGTGACGTCATAACTCCGAGCTCCGATAGGTTCTGAATGAAGGATAGTGGGTAGGCTTCAAGGCAGCTAGTTTTGAGGTCTACCTACTATCCTTCAATCAGAACCAATCAGAGCTCGGCGTGGTTCTGACGTCACCACAACTCCTGCACAAGAAGCAGACCATTTGCTGTCTGGGGATGTATGAGCATATATGGTATGAGGCAAACATGCTTTGAACATGATTGAGGAGCGTTCGCAGATTATTCTGTCATCATGTCTATGGATGGGAGCGGACTGGAGGTGTTACGCTATTTCGTTTCCTTATCAGGCAGTTTCTTTCCACACTGTTTCTAACAAATCAATTTGCCACTTTACACACACACACACACACACACACACACACACAAATAAAATAATTTTTCTATTTAGTTATGGACACGGTCAAACTGATTAAAATAGGGATTAATACAGGTGTATATAAATATATATGTATGGGCATGTATGTGTCTGCCTGCGCGCGCGAACGTGATCGTGTGTGTGGAGTTGTGGTTTGTCTCTCAGAGTCCTAGTTAATCAACACTACTCTTCATATAGGCTCGTTTTCAATCAATTCTTTTTGCGATTGCCGTTGCGTTTTGAGAAAATTCGCGCGTGTTCTGTAAGTTACGAACGCCAGGAAAGAGATTTATTCGGTACTCTCCAAAAATAAAAAAATAAAAACAAAAAACAACTAGTAAACGTTGCACGGTTTCTGAAGATGTGAAATGGTGGATAGTGAAATGTAGTCTAAAGCTACTGCGTGAATGGCCCTTCACAAAGTGTGTGAGGTACGAATAAAGCAGTTGATTGGTATGTCAGACAGGCTCCGACCAGCAATCCGTCCTGCCCGTGAAATCCCGTTTCGTTACTAAAAAAAAAAAAAAAAGAAAACCTCCGACGGAAGTTATTATTTTGGTTTTACTATAAACTATCAGTTCATTTTAATACCTGTAACTGGAGTCGCTAGATACACGCTTAGCGTAACGGTGCCCCGTTCACCGACCATCCAGTGGGCGCCGCCATTTCGGGGCTTAGTGTACAGCCGACGCAATTGGCGCGTTAATTACGACCAAATACATGATTTCCCGAGCTGTAGTTACGGTGTCAGAAAACTCGCAGGTTATTGTTTTACTCTGTCGCGGACAGTTTTAACATTTCTGTAGAAACGAAAAGCAATTTTTTTTTATGCGATTTCAGATAAACTTTTAGGTAACTGCACAACAATGATTCTGAGCACCGAAATGACGCAAGTGTCATTCCACTAAAGCGCAGCCAATTTGGTGGCTACGCAGCAGAGGGAATCCCGGGAAAGCTAACGAAACTTCAGATTCAAGAAACTACAAACTTTCACGCCATATTCGCGTTGTAAGTAGGCAGCTAGCTTTATAAACCGGAGGGGCGCCCCCTTTAACAAAAAACAAAAACGAAGAACAAAACAAATAGCACGCAAAAGACCAACAGGCGCGCTAGCGCAGCAGGCCATCGCCCGTCCTCTACAAGATTGGTTGGCTCAAATTCCGCCCCGTGCTTGTTTGACAGTCTGCTCCTCTTCACCACTCGATACAGCGGGGACACGTATAATTGAGACGAATCTTCAGAGAAGGAAATATGAAAGGCGCCCTTTCAACAGCACCAGTAAAAAAAAAAAAAAAAAAAAGAAAATACCAGAGCTGTCAACAAAAGCACCCCCCCCCCCCGCCCCCTAGCCCCACCCCACCCCCTTTCCGCTGGGGCGCCATAACACATCAATATCCCCACCGCTCCGCCGGCCCCCCCCCCCCCCCCCCCCTTTTATTTTCCCGGCACACGCACACACACAAATGGTGGTCGATTCACGCGTTTGTTTTAGCAAAAAAAAAAAGTGTGTGTGATACCTCCGCGTATCACACACTTTTTTTTTGCTAGAACAAACGCGTGAATTGACCACCATTTGTGTGTGTGCGTGTGGGGGGGGAAAAAGGGGGGGGGGGGTCGGGGAGCGGAGGGGGGATATCGATGTGTTATGGCGCCCCAGTAAATGACCTGCAATGTTTCTCTGCGGTCCCCCGACAATGGTCGCTTTCAGCCTGTCTTGGCAGGAACAAACACCCGAGTGTCGTCGAGAGGAGGGGCTACCGCAGTGTTTGCAAGCCGCGTTGGCACATTTTTATCCAGTGTTGATCGTCCCTAAGCGGGGCTTGTGTGCAAAACACATTTAGACGCCGTTGCAGCAGCGGTTCTTGGCAGACTAAAACGCTTTCAAGTTTACGGCACTCGCTTTCTTGATTTACCGCCAAAACGTTTCGTACATGCAGTATGAATTCAAGATATATGTGCACATCTGGGTGCGACAGAAACGGTTGGTAGTCGTGAACTATACTGCTTATTTTCGTTTTATTCCGAAGAAACCTTTACCGTTTCTATATTCCAGGCATTATTCCACGGCAAACAGTGAACCGTTTTGATCCGGGATATAAAGTTTCGACATCAGTATCACTAGAAAGAGCTCGCTGAGGCGAGTTTTTTGGTACGCAACATTTGGTATCTGGTCCAAATCTAGATGCGCAAATTTATTGCGGTGAGATACCGAACAGTAAATCACAACTAGTTGAGGTGCGCACACCCGAAAAAATTTATGTAACCATGTGGGAAATCTTATGTGCGTGCGAATGCATTTCAGAGATACCCTTCATGGCCCCATAGGGGAAAACATAAACAATCCAATTGGTGAAATTTTGCGAAACAAACAATATACATCACTTCTTGTTTAGTTTTAAGCAAAACAAATGACAGGTCAAGGATGCAATTTGAATTGAGTTTATTTAAAAATACATACAAGAATGGCGACGTTTATTATTTATCTTGAACAAAAGGGTTCGTTCCATACACTTATAATGTTTCTCATTAAAAATATCTTTTATTTTGAGTTTTGTTGACTGTACACTACAGCTATTGCGAGGGTATGGCTGCAGAAATCCCAACTTCACTACCGCTCTTCCGGTAGATTGTAATCTGCCATAATAAAAACAAAAGTAACTAACTTCATTTTTGCCAACGGCCGGGTTTGTAAAAGACTTTATCTTGTCACGACGAAAAAACGAAAAAAAAAAAAGTTTTGAACGAACATATTCGTAAATGTGTCAATGGCAACATAACTTTTTTTTCTTCTTCAATATAGTAGTTGGACGCTTCGTACACAATTTTGCTTGTCAGCTTCGGTATTTTTTTTATTGTCATACTCTCAGCAGAGTGCCCAGTGTTTTAATTCTGTTTTCATATAGCTCACCAGCGTCTCATCTGCTTTTATTCAAAGCACCAAGCTTGTAATTCGTGATCGAAGAAGGTTATGAAAATAACTCTTAAAATGATCTTTCGTTTTTATGGGTGTTATAATTTACAGGCGCTCGTTTGCCTTCCTACAATCCAGAAGTAAACTAATAATTGGCGTTTTGTATTGATCGCATTTTGTTAAACGTCTCATGGTTACGGAGGCTGATAATTATAGAAAAAAAAGAGTTTTATAATTTTAAGACTAACTAAAACACCTTTCAATATACACATGTTAAAAGAATAAGGTGAAATGTTAAGAACAGCAGATAATTCTGGCTTTCTCATTTTCGATTTCCCAATAAGATTAGGCGTATGGTCATTCATCTGCAGATTTTAACTAATGTCCCTAGATAACAATAAGCGAAGTTGCGACAAGACCTCCTGCCCCCGCCCTCCTCCCCTCGCTCCTGTCGTCTGCTAGCGCGCGCCGGTCCGCCATGTTCTTCCTAACTCGCCCATCATGGCTGTTTTCCAAGTCTTCCGAGTTACTCGGGCAACTCGTGTCACGTGACAATTCAGATAGAACAACGCTAGACGCGGATAAGTTTTCGGACGCCAAGGTACCAAACCGTTAGTCAAGAGTGAGGCCGAGTCAAAACCGCCATGTTCTTCCTATAGACGGAAACGGAACGCGGGCACGGCCAAAGGGACAACGCGACGGAACATCAGTGGCCTTTCCTACTTTGCAAAGCGTTAATTAAGGTACTTTAGTTTGGACTGTATATTGTGGGCCACTTTTTTTTTATATACAAGGAAGGCATATTTTGAGCTTTTTGTCTTTGATAACAATTCGGAACTCGTGCAGCCAAAGTTTGTCGGAAGGCAACGATCTCATGCTGAAGTGTCTATCGAGTTCTTCACCTGTCGCTAATCATATATTATTTCGGATAGGACAAAAATAACAGAAGCAAAAGCTCACGCGTTCGTACGCGTTTTCACAGAGGTGATACATTGTGTCTTTGGCCCTGATAGAGGTGAAGGAGTATTCATCGGACCCAAAGGTACGTTCACAGGAATCGAGCGGCCAATGGTTCTTTATACCTCGGCATACTGCACGCTCAATCATCGACGGCACTCAAGCGCTCCCACAGGAATCCCTAAGGTCGCCCGAAAAACGCGTCATTGTGTGCGGTTTTCCAGGGGTTTTCGTTCCGAACAACCTTATTTTCGAATAATTCCTCTAATATTAGCCCATTTCTTCGAAACTTAATCAATTTTCTCTGACTGTAGGCTGCTGCCATTGTTCTCACGATTCAAACCTCTCTGTGAAGACCAAAAAAGCTTCGGGAAGCGCGGAGGCCCTTTTCCCAATTCGATTCCAGATAGAAAATGGCGTGGTACTGAAAGTTTCTTTCACAACTGGTATCTGTCTTCGGACCTGTACACGCCGTGTTCCCGCGAAGGAGCAGCGCAAATAGAACAACATTTTTCACTTCCGTTTGTTCGTCGGCCATTTTTAAGCATCCATACTTTTTCTCATTACTTATGACTGTAATTTATCCGATAGGTTACCAGAAACGATGAATTATTAAATAGTAGCGGTTTAATTACGTCTCGGTACATAATGCTCGCTCCTTTAATTCCGAAACGTCAAACTTTAAAACAGGTATAGCGCATGTTCAGTTGTTTATTCTTTCTTTTTTTCCTCGTTGCATTCCTTCATCTGTATTCAGGAAGTTTTTGGTGAGTTATGACTCGTATCGGTCAACCAAGCTTGGTAGCCTGAATCTAGCATAGATCACAGTCAAGAATAAAACTCTGTTTAAGATCGGATAGAACACGCCTTTGGCGCAATAAGTTGTTTTCCTAAGCCGGGTTCTCACTGCTTATACATCATACAAAAGACAGTCTGCATACAGATTCAAACGCGAGTCACTGCCAGATCCGTGCTTCAAATGCGGCATGGCAATGAGTTCAAGGAGACAACTTGGCACACGGCATTCAAACAACTTGTGTTTGCAGGCTGTTCTTTGTATGACGTATGTGCAGTGTGAGCCCGGCTACAGGATCAGTGGTAGCAGAACAGCACATAACGTGTTGCGCCGTCCTTGCATTCGAGTTCTTTTCTAACGTCGTGCATAGGCTCTAGTCGTGCCTATATATCGACAGTTTCTGATGACCTTTCTTATAAGCGTTCACGCTAGGGGTTATGTACGCATGCTCCACATTTTAAGGGAAGGCCACTGCTTTCCAAAAGTCGTTTCGCCGAGGCAAAACTTTGCAAAGCTTACTGAGGAACGGCGGCCGCTCTCGTGAATACAAATGGCCTGTTTTCGTTTACAACCAGAAATGCGGTAAAAGGAAATCGTAACATCGAACATCGCGACTTTTAGGTGATTTCGACAACCTCCCTAAAGTTTCGCCCATTGACCTGAATTTTGTTAAATATACAGTGTAGTTCGGAACTTTTAGAATATATTTACACCAAGAGCGAAATATAAAAAAATAAAAAATAAATAAATAAAAAAGCGGTGAAATAAAAAATTGAAGAAATAATACAAACAGGAAATTTACGCAAACTTTATGGTTTTTGCAAATGCCGTGTATGACAAGACTACTATACGATTTCGGCAAATGTTCAAAGGCAATCATCGGAAGGTATATCGATGGCTATGTTATGTTATTACTAAGATATACTTTCTGCGGTGAAAGGCAAAAGGGCAATGGCTATGGGCCCAGATCGCATCATCTACGTTCGGAAGACGTGCTGATGTCACAAACTTTGTCGAACAAATCGCAGTTAAGCGAAGAGTTGCGTTGTCAGCAATCAAAACAAGGTCTAAAGCAAGCCAGTAAAAAAAATAACAACAACAACAACAACAATAAATAAGCACAAAACGACTTTTTGGAGGCTTGCACATCTAGGTCGCCAAGGCTGAATGTTGCGCGCCCTGAAGACAAAATCAAATGTTTCCCAATGATTTCCGCTCACGTCTCTTAACGTGACCTGGGCAAGTTTTCCAGGATGAGAACACTCGACAAGTCGTAAAAACCTCGTGACGAAAAGCCAGCGCGTAAATCTGTTTCTGATTGTTTGTTCCACGGCTTAAATCGCCATTGGACCCTAGACCAACTTTGTCTAGGCTAACGTCGTCGTCATCGTTGACGAGAATGGTGACCATGAGACAACTGAGCCTTGCGATGGCGGTAACAAATTAAAAGCTTCGGGACAAAAAAATAACAAAAGAAAAAACGTTTTACGGCGCCAACTTGCCACTTCGACGGGTCAAACGAACATATACTCGGTTCGCTTCTACTCTTAGTTTTGGAAAAGAAATAAAATAAGGTAGCAGATGTTAGCGAAAAGGGACGTGCGAGAAAAAGCGTCCTCTGCTTCTTGCGCAGTCTGGCGATCAAACGCCAGACTTTGGGTGGGGAGCAGACGGCGCTCCTGTTCGCTGTGGTTAGTAGGGAGATATCGGATTGAGAAGTGGGCGGCTAGTCTTTGCGTCTACCCACTAAACCTTCCAATCAGTGGATTCAGTGCTTGGCGCTCTGTCATCGCCGCACGCTCTCATCTTCTCCTATATCTCAGCTTCTCACAGTATTAAAAACATTCTAGTTTTAGCAGACAATTCTCAGTGCAGCTCTTGCCGTGGAAGAAGTTTTTTGTTTTGTATTTGGTTGGCAGCCTAAATGCCCGATAGGGTTTATTTTTTGACCTGCAACGTTTTTTTTTTACTTCCGCTGAAGGGAAAAGTAATTAGCCACGCTCACCGGAACCAATTCCTTAGCGCAAATGAGAAAAGCCGCGGTCAGAACTGCGGCGTAAAATCTTCGAGGGAGCCGCTCCGTGTTTCGGCTAAGGTTCCTTTCCTTATGACACATCCGTGGTCCACATTTCGCAGTTATAATGGTCACTGGTATGCGGAACTGTAGGTTGGCAGGATAGCAAGAAACGAAGTCGCGATATATGTAAGGCCTTTATTGCTACACATGTTGCGAGAGAGTTTTGTGCGTATTGGAATATTTTTATTCACGCACTTGATTTCTGACAATCAGATCCGTATTTTAGTGTAGACAGTGCAAAACATATAGGTCTCAAAATTATCTATTTGAATGTTTTTATAAAAAAATCATGAGGCACTCCACTCTGTGAAGTTGGATGGCCAGTGAAGCTGTTTAGCAGACGACACAGACCCGCCCCGAGGAGCCGGAGGAAACTAGACACAGGCGACGGGACCGCCACCTCGGAAGAACGGAAGGAAAGGGAACTAGGCACGCAAGGGCTTGGAACGACGGCAAAGAGAGGGCGGTGCGAGCGTACACATGGGCGACGCGGGTCGCACAGTGGCCAATCTATGAAAAACCTTTATTATCTACCTGAGAGTCTACTGATCTTGAAAATGGTGCCTCTTTATAACTAATCTGCTGAATAGACAATTTACTAAATTACCCTTGCATCAAGGAGAATGCAGGGAATGGTGCTCCACACGCCGCACGTGCCGGCGGTTGCAGCAGTAACTGTTTTAAAGCAAAAGTCTAAAACAAATGGCATCGTTCACGCCCATTCGTCAACGCTTTATATTGGTTATTTACCTCGAATCTTTTATACAAGGAAGGCGTGCGCGTGCGGCGCGTGCGGCGGTGCGAACGTAGAGTCATACAATAAAACTTTGGTTGAGGCTAGTTGGTTCATATGAATTAAAATGTTAAAAGGAGCGAACAAAACAGGACTGAAAAAGACACACGTACGACACGGACGGGCACCTGTCCGTGCCGTACGTGTGTTTTTTATTATCCTGTTTTGTTCGAGCCTTCTAACCATTTACTAGAATCATAGCCTCCTATATACTGACAAAGCCTGGCGGATCGCCACGAGAAGCGGTCTCCAAAATGGAAATGGTGGAGCTGTAGACAACGAATGAGAGGAGAGCCACGTGACTGGCGCCTTGCTGCAGCGAGACCACGGTGTAAGATAATACTCTTTAGGTGAGGACTGCGCGCTCCTCGCGACGTGCCGATAAAGTTTGCTTTTCCCTCTCTCTCTTTCTCTCTCTCATTATGGTTTCAAGCGGCGCCGGCAGATGACTCGTCGACCCGTGGGCACGGTAGACGCTGGAGGCAGGCAGCAGTGTACAAGACGGCTTGTGCCGCCTCATGTACCACACGCGCAGAGCTCCAGCCAGGTTGTCGCACGTGCAGAAAGACCACGGTGTTCCGGGGTGTCATGGCAACGAGATAATTCGTTTCGGTCTCACACAGTTTCGCCGTTTGGCCGCCGGCGACACTGTCAGCCGCGGGCACGGTGGCCGCGGAATGATGCAGTCTTTCGGATGCCCTTCGAACGAACGCTATCTGATTCCTAGCGCCGTGCATTCAGCGCCGCCGTGTCCTCACCTAAAGAGTGTATCTTCCACCGTAGGAGAAACGGCGAAACTCACTTCTTCCGAGCGAACAAGTGTACTTCGGGTCCTCACCGTTGTAAAAGCTGCGCGCTGACGTCAAGATTCCCTGAGAGATGGCTCTTTGATGCGCTGTGGTACCAGATCCTCGCGCTCTAAATCTGAGACCGGGCGCTCTATGGCTCCGTCGTTGAACTGCCAGGCTTCCTGAGTATAGAGGAGGCTATGGTCGTACATATACAAAGAATGTAAGAACGATCAGTGCGTACTTATAAAGCTAGCGACTAAAACTCAAATTCTGGTCACTGCACACGAAACATCCACGGAACCCTTGCCATAAACAGCTTCGCTCTAAAAAAAAAGATATCGAGGATTTATGGTGACTAACCGAGTGAGAACGGCAGGGCGTGTCTTTCAAATGCCCGGCCTCCAGTACGCGTTTCATGTCTTCCGCAGTGTTCTGGGTGCGCGCGCGCGCTCGATGTGCACGAGACCCCGAAGCCCTTGTCGAAGCCATGCGGAGCCCAAGTTGGTGCACTTCTTGCGCAGGGGGTTGTGATGACGTCCAAACGCCGAGCTCCGATTGGCTCGATTGGAAGGAGAGTGGGGAGACCTTGAGGCAGCTAGCATTCGGGTATGACCCCTATCCTTCCAATCAGAGCCAATCAGAGCTCGGCGTCTTTCTGACGTCATTGCAACCCCATGAGCAAGAAGCGGACCAACTTGTGCTTGGCATAGGAAACTATTGCTGGAGGTGGGGAAACTGAAACTCCTCCCCGCCGTTCTCACCTTGCCAGTGAATATTACTTATCTCAATTTCGAATATCTGCCCGGCATCATCCGCAGAAGGGTTCTATAAATTACTCGGAGATTTTCCAAAACTACCGCAAACACACACAAAGAAAAACAAAAAACGCGGAGGGTTCTTGTTATAGTTGTCGGTACCATATCCGACATTTTGATTATTAAAAGAAGGAGGGAATATTTTACCAGATCCATATTAGCCACTTTAAAGGCGCGGTCCCGCTGCCACACTCTAAAAAATGTATGTGCGTCTACTTTCCCGCACAACACTCGGAGAGTCAATAACTGCAACTTGCGGAAGCAGCTCAGCGAATGACAAATCCAAAACATAAGTTTGGAGCAAAAAACCCAGTCTGAGTTGTGACATTAAGCAATGCAAAACGTCACGCTTGCATTGCTTAATGTCATAAACCAGACTGCGTTTTTGGTCTAAGTATAAGTTTGGGCACAGTAATTCGCTGAGCTTCGTCCGTAAGTTGCGGTCATTGGCTCTCCGAGTGTTGTGCGACAAAGTAGACGCACGGGCTTTTTTAGGGTGTAATACCGTCGTACAAAAGAGACAGTCCGGAGACACTGTTCCAGTCATGTTTCTTCCTTGTATGACGGTCACATAGGTCATACAAAAACTCTTTGCGTACATTTGCGAAGCATATACCTATGTATAAAGCTTAGAAGATGTTTGTGGCATGTTCTCACACAATTTTGTCATCCTGTCTTTCTGCAGCAAACACCGTGTCCTCGGTACAATGTACGGGCAGTGTGTGACTGCGCCTTAGGGCGACGGTGAGAGTGGCCCAGATGCTCTACTCCTTGAACCTATACGGCGTGCAAGTCGGTCTGCTTCTTGCTCACCGCGTGCGTTTGTCCACCCCTCAGACGCGCCCATGTGCTTTTGTTTGACCCCGAACTCAACCAACGACAGTCCGCTCTAATTGACAGCCTCGTCATCGCGCGTTTTATGGGCGTTCTCTATGTTGCCTTTTGATTGGCGTGCTTCTCTCCATCGCACTCTGGTACCCCTAAAGGAAGCATTTAGGAACACTTGTACGCCTTATTGGGGTGTTTAAGACCAACTAAAGAAATAGCATATTCGGCCTATAAAGTCGCTTAGTGAGCAAGCGCACATCTGCATCATTTTGGTGTTTTCCTGTATGGGTAAGATAGTGTGAGGCTAATCCCGACAGCTGCTTCGCCATTGCGTCTTGATTGTTCTTTTTCGATGGTACTGCAATGTCACTGACTGCGTAGGGGTAATGAGGGGATCGTGACTGGAACTGCGTAAACAATCACGTACTCAAAGCAAAAAAACAAACAAACAAAAAAAAATATTCCTGCGTTTCTACTTTTCTACAGAGAACCCAGAGAGCCAATTAATCCGATCTATGAAGGGAGATCGGAAAGTTACAGTGCCGAAAGTTTTTTCCCGGAGTATGTATTCAATGTTGCATCTGAGACCTACTTTTGGGGCCGAATATCTGTTTTACTGTAAGCTCGTAGACCGCCGAGTTCTCTGCGTAAATATATAGGATTGACCCTTCACAGTCTTTGTGTGAAAATAGACGCAGAGAAATTTCTCTAGTGTAAAACTCAATGTATGCAACGTTCGAGTCGTACAATATCCCGCTGTTTGATGTAGAGTAAGAATGCGTTTTTCTTTCGTTCCATTCTTCATTATGTAAGAGGATGAAAAAAATATTTTTATAAACATATCAGGCGGGTAAAATTTGATATGCTTTATTATTTTTGGGAGCTAAGTAGCAGTACCAACATGAAATGTACTTAAATACTGAATATAGGGATCACAACATTTTCGTGTTTCTGTAAAAAAGGTGAGGAATGTTTCAAGAAAACAACAACGAAAACAACAATACTATAAAATCTAGAAAACATCGCATAAAAAAAGGGAACAGCTGAATTGTATACAAAGCTAAAAAAATAAGACCGTCACACTTTTATAAAAAAAAATATTACGCATTACATTGGTGGAACAACGAGTGCGAGAACGTAGTAAATATCTTTGGTGCTCAAACATTCGTTATGAAAAATGAGGAAGGCGGTGAAATGGGGGGCGGGGGGGGGGGGGGGGGCGGGTGTGGGGGGGGGGGGGGCGGGGAGGGGGGAGGTTTGTTGAAATAAGGGTAAAGAAAGTAAATTACTACCGAGCGACTCTTCTAAGCTGCTACCTACTATCGCGTGTACACCTTTCACAACGTGCAACGCCCCCCGTGAAGCAGTGCATATCTCTTACTTGTTTTGCTCGTTCATTTCCAGCCCCACTCGTCTTCCCCGGGAGGAAGACGAAGACGAGTGAAAGTCAACACGGAAGTCCACCGAGCTCCGCGATTTTTCTCCTTTTTCATCGAAAGCTCACCACGGATCCTCTACATTTGTGCCAGGGAGGTACATAAGACCACCCGGCACTGGGCGGCCACCCAGCGGCCCACCGAAGACTCCACAGTCGTGTTTTGACTTCGACAGCTCACGGTCAGAGGCATATCTTCAAGCAAGGACGCTGCATTCGTCCTCGCCCGAGACAATCAAACCCTGCAGAATGGACTCTCAAGAGACTCTGTCGGAACAGGAGTGGCGATTGGTCGGACCCGACCAACGCCTGAAAGATAACATCACAGTCGTAATGAAGTTCACTGACGGCACGGCCCTGGGGACCCTCCCGCCTGATACAATCGGCAGTAGCGTTCTCCAAGCAGCCGGCCTCAACTCGGCTGAAAGAAAAGACACCTTTATCAAGATAAGAACGATCCAAAATCTTTTGCGATAGACACCTTCCGCCAGTCAGCAGCGGAGAAGATTCTCCGTCTCCAAGAAGTCCAGATGCATGGTCAAACGCGCAGCTTGATCGTCTATCAAGCCAGTGGAAAAGACACAATCAAGGGAGTCATCAATGGTATCCAAGTGTCTGTCCCAGACGAAATAATCCAACGCTCACTGGAGGTCCAGGGAGCCAAGATCCTCCAAGGGCGAAGAATCGCATCGTCAAAAACTATTCTGATAACCCTGGAGGGCAACCGCCTTCCCCGATATGCTCTTTACGGTAGGGTAGTCATGAGACTGTACCCCTACAGACCCAGAAGACTTTTTCGCCACATCTGCGCCGTCATAGGCCACCGAGCAGATGTGTGCCCCAACAAACCCCATTTCACCACCTGTCTTAACTGCGGAACCAAGCTCCCACCGGGATCATCGGGAAACACGCCCCACAACTGCGAGATTCGATGTCAAAACTGTGGCGGGGAACATCCAGCTAACTACCCCCAATGCCCAGCACGTCAAGAAGCAGACCACGCTCGAAGGGAGGAAGAGCGCAACAGGAAGCGGCGCCAACAAGCCCCACCCAAGAAAGACCCTGAAACACACACTAGAGGCAGATCGCGCAACCGTGACAGGTCACAGAGGAGACGCAGCAAGAGCGCAACGGGAATCCAGTGGCCAAGCCTACCAACAAACAACAGGTACTGGAGCCTCCGTAGCCCGGACAGGACAAGGAGCAAAAGCAAGGACCCTAAAAAACAAGACGACAGCCGCCCACGCAAACAAGCAGAGACTTATGCCAAGGACCGACAAGTCCCCCCGAGAGATTCGTCAACCACACAGAGGTCGCAGATCCACCCATGGAACGGGCGGAGCTGGAGGGTGAGTGGGCAACTTCCTGTCCCAGCCGCTGACGTCACCCCTAGCCAAGAAACACCCGCACCCATATTAAGCCCCGTAACGCACTATAACCTAGCACTGGAAGCAGCTAAAGAGGCTCCTTCTCAAGTCAACCTTATCAAAGCAATGAAAGCAGGCATAGGAAAAACTCAGGAAACCAAAACTCCCGCAACACAGGGCGAGATAATGACGGAGATTCTCAACAGGCTAGACCTTTTCCAAAAAGAGCTACAAGAAAGAGATGAGATATTTCATCAAGAGCTTCAGAAGGGAGATATCCTTTTGCAGAGTATGCAACAAGAATTCCAAAAACGAGATATTATCCTAGCAGAGAAATTCGTCAGCCTAGCGGCAGGACAAACACAACTCGAAAAGTCATATAGCAGGCTCGAATCGATCCTTAACTTGCTTAGAAAGAGACCATCAAACCCGGACACGCACTCGATAGAGAGTCCCTGCAAAGTAACTATCCCTGAAGTCAGCACCCAGAGTACACCAACAACTATGCGATATGAATGATCTCAACCAGCCACAGAAAAGCAACCCTAACAACGTGCTATCAATATGGCAGTGGAATTGTCGAGGACTACGAAAGAAAAACGGCTTACACAAACAATACATTCAACAAACAACAAAAGCACCTGATATCATTCTAATACAGGAGAGCAATGGGTTAATGACCATACCGGGTTACAACTTATTCAGTCAGCCTAGCATACAAAGAGTCAAAGGAAACAACCCAGGTAACACTGCTCCTCAAGGAAAAGTCGCTACATTTAAATATACATAAGAGCCTAGACGCTATCCAAATGAACACCACAAACCTAAACACAAGAGAGCAAGAATACGTCGCTACCAAGATTAAAATCACAGATTCAGAGCTCGTAATACTAAACGCATACTGGCTTCCTAATAAGGCACACAAGAAATGGAATGACTTAGACCGATTCATTCGCGAAAATAACAGGCACCCCTTACTTATAGCGGGGGACTTTAACAGTCCTCATGCCAGTTGGGGATACGCCTACACCTCGCCCAATGGCAGGAAGCTGGAATCAGTCATGTCTAATAGGCAATTAACCCTCATGAACGACACCACATCTGCCACACGAAAAGGTAACAGCATAAAAAGAGATACCATTCCAGATTTAGCTTGGTTTAAAGGAAAACTCAACTGCGAATGGGAGAACCTCTTAGAAAATTTAGGTAGTGATCACTACATTCTGAACATAACCATTCAAATTCGTAGAAGAAATAGAAAAAATGTTAAAGGTACGAAAATAAAAATCACCAAATGGGATCAAATGAGAAAAGAACTAAGAGAATCGTTGGAGAAAGAACCACACATGTACTGGCACCAAGGACTAAATTTCATACGTAATAGCTATAAATATAACACGAAAGACGTCCTGAGCAACGAGGACGCGCCATATGTCGATTCTCATCTTCTCAATTTATGGGATAAAAGAAATAAACTCTGCAAAAAACAAAAAAAACAAAACAAAACAAATAAAGGCCTGAAAAAAGCCATCCAGATAATGACGGAGGAAGCCTACGAATACGCGAACAAGCTAGCAAATGAAAAGTGGCTAACAACATGCGATCAACTAAATGGCCAACTACATACTCGTAAAGTATGGCAGATTCTTAGAACGCTACTAGGACAGCCTAAAACAAGACATACTACAACTAAACTATGTCTTCACTATCAGAAAGAACCCAAGGAAATAGCTGAAAAATTCGCAAACAAAATTTATCCTATCCAAAATGCTGCACCATCCTCGGCAGTCGAGACAGAGGATAATTGCGACGAAGATGCTGAGGGTATCAATTCACCATTCTTGGAAAAGGAGCTATGGGCAGCCTTAAACAGTTTCAAACGCAACACCACCCCTGGAGAGGACGGTATAACATATGGGATGCTAAAAAATCTACCAGATGAATATCTAGATCTCCTACTTGAGAAAATCAACAGGGTCTGGAACGAGGGCAGTTTACCGCCTCAGTGGAAAGAGGCACTAATCATTCCTATCCCAAAACCAGGGAAACAGCCCAACTCTACTGACAACTTTAGACCCATATCCCTTACATCGTGCGTAGGAAAAGTAATGGAAAAGATGGTTCTCAGAAGACTGGAATGGCACATGGAAAGCCAGAGTATCCTCCCAGAAACCATGATAGGATTCAGGAAACATGTCAGCACGCAAGATGAAATGTTACGACTTAAACAACAGATTTTTGATAATCCAAGTTCGGTGCAACTAAGGACGGTTGCAGGGATTGATATGAGCAAAGCGTTCGACGGGGTCTTGCACACCACCATACTAAACAATCTAAAAGAAATTTATCCTGGTCGAAAAATATATAACTACATTAAAGATTTTCTCTCGAACAGGAAGGCCAAGATTAAGCTGGACGACTTTACCTCAGACAGCCACCCTATCACAAGGGGAACCCCGCAGGGCTCTATACTCTCCCCAACACTCTTTAACATAGTAATGAAAAACCTACCTAAACAGCTGAACCTGATTAAAGGACTAGAACACAGCATATACGCAGATGATATCACAGTATGGACGACAACAGGGTCTCCTGGAGAACAAGAAGAAACAATGCAGAAGGGCATAGATATCATCCAAGACTATGCATCCTCCATTAAACTAACTTGCTCAGCCGAAAAGTCTGAATACGTCGTGATTACCCAGGACACAACCAGTAGAGCATCCGAGTATAGAGGAATGATAAACCTAACGATAGATGGGAAACCATTACCCCGGAGAAATTCTTTAAGAACACTCGGATACCTACTACAAAATGACGGCAAAATCAATCTTACCATAAATAAGCTAACAAGACAAATAGAGCAAATTCTTGCCATGTTACGGAGAATTACCAGACAAAAGAGGGGCATGAAAGAACACGAGCTGCGTAAAGTTATCGAAGCGCTAATATACTCCAGAGTAATGTACCACTTGCCATACATTAAACTAACTAAAACACAGCACGCCAAACTAGAAACAGCACTCCGAAAAGCCACCCGATTGGCGCTCGGGGTACCCAGATACGCAGCCAACCATAAAGTGGAAGCCACAGGACTCTTTAACCCACTAAATGATAGAATAGATATACACAAACTTGGGCAAGAACAAAGGCTAAAAACCTCAACCCAAGGCAGGAAAACCCTTCGAAACCTCGGCTACGATGTAACAAACCTTCACTCCATCCCCTTGGAAGCTCCCCCTTGGGACCAACTCCCCAGAATTATAGTTGACCCAATCCCTAAGAATATGCATCAAACAAGAGATATAGAGAGAAGAATAGATAGGGTCAAACGCCTCCAGAACGAGGAGGAACACTCAAATGCAGTATTTTATTATACAGACGCCAGCTACAGCACAGAGCACTGCACTATTGCGATATGGAGCCGGAATAAAACACTGACCCGCAAGTATCAGGGAGCCCCAACGCCCATGCACGCCGAGTTGCTAGCCATAGCAACAGCCATAACTGAACTCATGAAATATGAAAGAGAATCTATAATTAGAACCGATAGCCAAGATGCCTGCAGAGCTATCCTGAATAACGATTTACCTACATACATTCACAACACTCTACAACGACACATGCATAGCTACCCGCTTCTAAACATCAAGATCCAATGGGTTCCAGGACATCAGGGACTGAGAGGGAATAGCCGAGCTCACGAGCTCACCCGCGGACCAAATCCGGGACCCCCTCTACCCTGGCCTGAAGAGTGTGAATATGAACCAAAAGTGGAAAGGAAAACTCTACATAAAGCTAGAAAAGAAATCCTTAAGGACAGGCGTAGAATCTCCTCTTTTCTACCCTCACCATCATATACACATTCAAGAGAAGAGGCAACCCTCATTAGAAAAGCACAAACACACACTTTACTCACCGAGCAGTATATTCATTACTTCGCCAATGCTCCAGGATACCCCAGCTGCTCCCACTGCGGTGGATACCCCTCGAACCAGCATGTTCTGGGACTGCCCAGCAGCCCACCAGAGTCGACATGAATCCCTCTCCCAGTTACCCTACGACCTCACTCCAAGCGGCTGGGAAGAATGGTCCTCCCCCCCTCCAGAACTCCAGAAGTTGTGGTGGCCATCCCTCGTTCATCACATTCAAACTATGATGGGTGACGGAGACCGGCACCGCTACATAGGCCCGGACCTGGGCTAAGATCGAAGAGCTTCCACTCTTCGGTTAAAATAAAGTTTCTCTCTCTCGTCTTCCCAAGTCGCTTGCTCATTAACCGAGCGAGTCACGTAACTTTCTTAGTGAGGGAGAGTAGAAGGGGAGGGGGGGGGGGAGGAGACGCAAACCTTGTCTTTATACTTCGTTCACCCTTAAGCTGATACTGCAGTCCAAGGTTTACAAGCGCGAGCTAGCCTGCGCTGCGGGCTTTGACACGTGCCTTTTCAGCGAGAGAGCTCGTCCAGCAGAAGGACGTTTCAAAGCTGCGATATCGTGGTCTCGTGCTTGTGACATTAAGGACCGTTACCTTGTTCCGCGTACAGCTCTACCGGAGCCTTTGAGGCATGCTTTTAAGCACGCACCCCACGGTCACGGTATCACCCGGGCGCAGGCTTCAAAGCATGCTTCAAAGGCTCCGATAGTGCGCTACGCGGAACACGGTAACGGGTTGCCGAAAATTGCTGTTGGCAAAGTCTCAACTTATGAGTAAACATCGATTTTTTTTTGTCTTTTGCTTGGAGTACGTGGAGCAAAAGCTCGCGCTGTAGAGCCCAGGGATCGTGTGCTCCATTCCCAACCCTGTTCGTTTTGTTTCTGGATGAGCATCGTACCCGCGTGAAGTCGCGTATCACTACTGCGTGGTGCACGTTAAAAACCCTGGTCTATGAGCCGTACTGCAATAGCTATATTTCTAATCTACATCGGGTAACAATGTTACCATTTTCTGGTAGACTAAACTACTGCTGACTAAGTAAAAAATAAAAAAATATATACTTTTTTTTTTTTTTTTGCGAAATTGAGGAATTTAGCGGCTAGCGCAGAAAGCGGAAGCCGCGGGTTCGCTCACCAGCTTCCTCCAGGGAGTCAACTATTTACAACGCAAGGCGGTCTAACGAGGAAGCCGTGACAGTTTGTTCCCAATCACGTGATGGATATTGCCAATATGTGGCTGATAAAGCTAGTTTTGTATATTTCCCTCAGCGTCGTTTCATAAGCTAAAAAAAAAAAAATACAAACCCCCCCTTCCCAGCAGTTTGAAGAAAGAGCGCTAATTCCCGCTCACTTTAATGATGTTTAAAAAAAGTTACTTTCTACTTAATAGAATGACTTTAGTCGAAAATGAAGGTATATATGCGACCGTTCGGCAGAATGTAATTTTTAGCAGTATTATACTAAGTAACTTTTAACGTGAATGTCTTTTTTTTTATATTAGACGAGGATCAACAGCTGATAGTAAAACCAATTCCGGCTGGTTGATGCAAGCTGCCACCTGATTGAAAGGAATTTGACTGCGTATGCGCTTCTATTCACACAGACGCCATGGATATATGGTTGCGTTGTCCACAGCGCATGCTCAAAACAAGTCCTCGCTTTATTATCTGTTAAGAATAACTAATCGTGACGGCGTCAGGGGCTCATTAACGACGACGCAAAGAGCAGGTCTCATCTTCTAGGAGGTATTGGCATTGTATACAAGATAGATAGATAGAAAGAGAGAAAGAGAGAAAGTGTTTGAGTAGTAATTACCGAATGATTTGCTTTCTGAACAATGAGGTTAACAAAAACGATTATTGCTAACAATTAATGATTATTGTTAGAGATAACGATTATTGTTGGCAAAATAAATATGGCATGAAGGCAATGAAAGATAATTCTATTTTTGTTTCTTCAGACTAGTCCGCGCGTATGCGTTCAAGCAGCAAGTTCGCGGACGTTGTTTCAAAATGTTTTATAATAGAAGCTTTTCTTGCTTTCATTTTTTTTTACGCGGCGGGCTGTATAGCATAGACGCAAAGAAATTCACCGATTCATTTTCATTTATTTATTTATTACCTACAGCGCCCAAAGCGCATTAACAGTAGAAAAAGGGGAGGGGGGGGGGGGGGAGTCACACACATATATAATGTCTAACATATAACGTTCAGACATATAATACCAAAGACATATAATAACGTTCAAGAATAACAAAACATACCCAGCTGAGAAATTGCACGAAGGTTTTTGCATATAATCAGTAAATAAACTGTAGCAAAAAAAAAAAAAAAAAGAAGACTAGATAATTCGTTGGAGTTGTGAATTTTTATTTTATTCTTTAGGGTCCTAATTCTACTCGGCAAACTATTCCATTCCTTTATTGTGCCTAAAAAAAAGAGTTACGGAACAAATCTAATTTTGATGTTTAGCTATCCTTTGAAACTGGCTATACTACAAAATATTCTGAAGCACCTTATTTTGTTATTGTAGGAGGCATACATAAGCTACAACGGCATAAAATAAACATAAATTATGGCGCATAAAGCGTTCGTCCGCACAGAAAATATATCGAACGTTCGTCCCAATTGATTTCATAAGTGCGTCCCTGTACGTTCGCGGTTTGTGTATAAAATCCGTTCAGACCAAACGCGCGTTGCAACGCGGAACACAACGAGCAGTTGTTGAAAGAGCCTCGCAATAGAGAGAAATAAAAGCGGGCTAGATATTTTCAATATACAGCCCGCTTTTGTGAATGTACAATTTCATTATACCAAATCTGTCAGCGCTGGCCAAAAGATCCGCGAATAAATGATGCAGTATTCTCGAAGGCACGAGGGATTAACGAAAAGTATTCCGTGCGTGTTGTCTCTAACATCAGAATGAAATTTCAAAGTTTAAAGCAGCGTCCGGGTAAACATTTAGACTAAGATTTATAATGCACATGTCTTCAGGTATTATTTGCTGTAGACGATTTCGCAAATGCGACGACGAAAGAAACTGAATAAATAATCTTCGTTTAAAAACAAAGCAACATCTAAACTAAATGTGTGCTTTGAATAAATGATTGCAAAATGAAGAGTTCAGCTAGGAGACTTACGGAATCAAATTTCGACATATGTAACGGGAGGCTTTCTTCTTGTTTACCGCATTCCGCCTAAACCCCCATGGACCTATATTATGAAACATCTTTTTAACGTGAAACGTTTTTTGGCTGGCTGTTTGGCATTTCGGGGAGACCAAAAGTGAAGCCTGGATTGAAGCGTGGACGCGAGGCTCGTCCCTGATGGGCTTTGAGTGGAGGGGGAGAGGCTATCGGCAGTAAAGAAAAGCGTTCGCGACAGGCGGGAATTGAACGCAGAACATTTATGTTATCGAGCAAATGTCTTTCCTGCATGTCACGACTCACGGCGCATCACCGTTAGTTCGGATGCTGTTTGGCGAGAAAGTCCTGCGGGTATCCGTTCTGCGGCCGGCAGACGGCAGCTCTACACAAAATGTCACACGCTTTCAAAAGACCCGGTTGGTGCCAGTATCTCCATTTCAGGAATTGCTATCGAGTGTACGTGCCAAGCGTTAAGTCAGTCGCTAAACTAACCGATAAAGAAAACGCCGAGAGCGTGGACGGCCAGCAATTTGTTCTGTATCTTTTGGCATTTAAAAAGAAGTGAAGACAACACGCGCACAGCTTTGATCGGCACTCAAGGTACGCGAGCGCACAGCTACACGTGGCGTTGATCTCATTCGCAGAAAAATGTCTCAAAATATAATTCCCACAGAAAAAAACAACAACAAAAACATAAAACACGAGCAACTTTGCAGCTGATATAAAAGAAATCAAATATTTGGTAACAAGAAAAACATTGTTTTTTCGCTATGTAACCACCGACACCTGAAAGGCGTGCTCCGACGAAATGTAGATGGCCATTGTTTTCTTCAGAATTTTCACCGTGTACTAAATATCCACCCGTAAGTATGTACACGATATATTTAATGAGCATATTAATTTTCTTTTGAAGAAATAAATTTCAAAGTTTACGCGTCCACCTCCAAATCCCTTGCTGTCGCTCCACTGGAAAAAAACGAGCAGGGACACTCGTGACGACAAATGCTGTACCCAAGAGCAGGCGACGTTGTAGCGATAGTGAACATCTGTTGTTTTGCGAATTGCGTCTGGTTTAAGCTGTTTGCGACATGCGATGGAAAGGGGGGGAGGGGTGGGGGTGGGACGGGTGATAGTCTATGGGGCAGTCATGGGCACGTTACTGCTAAAATGTAACAGCGTTACAGTTACAGTCACTCAGGGGAAAAAGTAACCTTGCCACAGTTACAGTAACAAAATTAAAAACAAATAACTTGTTACAGTTACAGTTTTTTCGCTAAAGTAACGCAGTTACTTCGTCGTAACATTACAAAAAATATTTGAAAACATCCAAAAGGAACCTTTCTTAATGAGGTGCATTTCATTTAGCACAGATTTTTCATAAGACATTGTGTTGTTCAGGGTACTGAATCTGATTTTTTGAGGAACTAAGATTTTCCTAATAACCAATATTAACATGTCTGATTCCTTTTATTTCAATTTTTGACATCAATAGATCGCTGAACAAGATCACAATTTAAGACAATATGTGGTAATACACTATATGACAAGAACATTATAGTTCTTTGGCAAAAGTAGTAACTAATTTTTCAAATTGTTAAGCTTGCAGATACTGATGATCCACAAAAAAACTTTAAAATAAGCGCGACCACCATAAGTTACACACGAATTCAAAAGCACGCGTCGAAATCTTGGGCATATCTAGGGTTCGGAGTTTTCGGTTTAAACCGATGAAAACCGATAAAAGTACGCCGAATTCATTTTTGGAAATTCTATTTTAACCGAAAAAGGTCAGTTTTTAGGTTCAGCATTTTCGATTTAATCCGATAAAAACCGATAAAAGTTCGTCGAGTCCTTTTTCTAAAATTCAGTTTTAACGGAAAAAGATCACTTTGACCTTCCAGTCGTACAACAGAGCCGTGGCGAAAAAGTGGAACGACAGAGTCTATCGAAACGTGCCGGAATGTATGGGATACACGAATGTCATTACGACGTTTTGGTTTAGTGTGCGCATCATCGATCGGAACGTAAAGTCCGAAATGTCCCATGACTTCGCCATGTACGAGCGTGCTTTCAAACTCGTTGTAAGGAAGACTGACGTGATGCAAGCTCTGCATATTGTGTCGTGCTTTAAAACGTCGCACCGTGCCTTTTTCGGCGGTCACAATTGGTTGATTGGCCGATTTGGCTCAGGCAGCGCTTCATCTCCTCAGCCTGTCAGTGTCCGGTGTTAGCGCTGAGAGGGCATTCTCGAAGCTCAGGGTCATATTAACAGAAAAGAAAGAGTGCGGATTAAGGAGAAGAACCTTGGCAAGTATATTTGTGTGTACTATAATGAGATCGCATAATCCTGATGTACAGAAAGTGAAGTTCTTTGTTTATTGGGCATAGGCTTCATATCTGACCTGTTTGTACTTTTATAGTTTTTTTCTTGTTTCTTTTACAGTTGCACACATTTGCCAAATGAAGTGTCCATTTCTTTTTCAATGTATCTGTGCCGTTATTCTTTGAGTGATCACAAATATCAGAGCTACGTACAAAGATCCTCTGATCCGGTGTCCGTTGGTGTTTATTTTATATTCACCGAAAAAGTCGATAAACGTTTGTGGGCATAAATATCAGCCGAAAAAAACCGAAAATCGTATTTTAAAATGAACACCGATAAAAGTACGCCGAATTTTGAAAAAATAGAAACCGAAAACGGCGGAACCCTAGGGATATCCAATCATGGTGCGAGTTTTCAACCGGTCAATTCTAATTTCGAATTTTTTTGGTGACGCGAAATGGAAGGGAAGCAATAAAAATCGCACAGATGTCACGTCAATAATAAAATAAGTTGTCATTCCTTGCAATTAGATATGTAGTTGTTTTCTTATGTGGCATAAGAACGCATCTACAAAGCAAGGTATGACTCATATTATTATTGACTTGCCATTTGCACGATTTTTATTGCTTCTGTCCCATTTCGCCTCACAAAAATAAATCAAAATTCGAATTGACCGATCCACTCCTCAATCGTCAATCCAATCCACTCGTCAATCGAATCGTTTTCTACTGCGTTCGCACAATCTTTCTTGGAACACGAGCTTCTCTTGAAAACTTGGAGAGCAAAGTTGCGGCAATATTTCTCCGTCAAACCCGCTGAACACGGCAGCGGTGCAAAAGAAGCACTGATCGAGGTACAGACTGACACTGCGTGTAAAATTTCAAACGGCTTTTGCGATCTGTTCACTGTTATGTAGGTAGTTAAGCTGAGGAGGATGGTTTAAATAAACTGTTTAATAAATACATACGGGATCAAAGCGACAGCTATGGCGAATGCTCTTCAGTTCCAGACGCAACAGCGCGTGCCACCTCTTGCGAGCGTGCTCACTGGATGTCCTCTTCTTCTAAAATCAGAAAGCCCCATGACATCATAACATGTCCCCCTTCTTCTTTTCTCTTTTTTTTTTTTTTCTTGAAGATAACGCAGTGCGATCGCGGCACTTGTCAGTCTCTGTATCATAGCGGCTTCACCACAACGCGTCGACTTCGTTTTTTTGGTTATCCTGTTGACCTTGTAGACGTGGAAATGTGTTCAAGTGATTCGCCATTTGGAACTGTATGGACATAGTCTTCAGCAGCTTCGTTTGAGACTGTAGGGAAATAGTTTTCAGCAGCTGTATTCGTTTCTGCTGTTCCATGTGCTTCTTTGGTGTGGTACCGGTTGCGCCTGTAAGTCCTCGATGTGTTTCTGCTGCTGCTTGTCCTGGTTCCACTTGTTCTCCTCGGCGCGAGACTGTTTCAAAAGGGACTCGTACCGCCGGGAGAGTTCCTCTATCTCGACTCGGCTTGCTGGTGCCTCCAAAGTTCTCGCTGTACCCCCAGTGCCCTCGGTGACATGTTCCATCGAGGCCTCCACTTTTTGGTTTGGCGCCTGTACCAACCCTTCTTCAGCCTTGAAGTGCTTGTCCTTGAGCAGGCGAAAGCGCTCTTGCAACTGCTGATTTGCTTGCCACAGCTCTTGCAGCTCCTCCATGGTCTTTTGTCCCACTGCGCCCTGCTGCTCCTCGAAAACTGCGAGATCTCGTCTGGCTGTTGCCCACTCTTTTGTGAGCTGAGCGCACCTGTCCTCCAAACTGCGTTTCTCTTGGGCTGCCGCGTGAAACTCTTCCTGCAGGTTCCTGTGTCTGTATACAATGTGGTTATACTTGTCCAAAAGCTGGGAGTGGTCTCTCTTCAGCGCTGATAGTGCGGCCTCACACTTGGCCGCTTCGTACAGCGCAGTGCAGTGCTCGTTCTCCATCTCCTTAGTAACCTTGACGTGCTGCTCGCGCTGAGTCTTCAACTCCTCCTCGAGGCAATGTCGTGCCTGTTTTAAGTTCTCAGCTAGCTGTTGAAAATGTTTGTTGCCGCTGACGAGCATCTCAGCTTGCTCCTCCAGGCAGGAAAGTTCTGACCACAAAATGTCGGCTTCGCTTTCTAGCTTTCCGTTGCGTTTTAGGAGGCTGCTGACTTTCTCGTCTAACCTCTCGCACTCTGTTTCTGCCTTCTCGGTAAAGGAGCTTCCGTCTGCTTCCGTTTGCGACGAATTGTGACACTTAACAGCATTCTCTCTCTCTCTCAAAGTCTCCGCCACCTTTTCGTGTCTCTGCTGCCAGAGGTGACTTTCATTAGACACGCATCTAATTTTTTCACTCGCATCTTCACAAGATGATTTCTACTGCTGACTTTCTTGAGCGAGGAGCTCGTTCCTAACTGTCAAGGATGTGACCCGTTGCTGAAGCACTGCCAGCATAGGGTTCAAGTCTTCCAGCTGACTTGCTTCAAGAGACACTGCAGCTTCTGACGACTGGTTGGTGTGCTCGATGATGCTCCGGACAAATGCTACAATGATGCTCCGGACAAATGCTACGATGATGCTCCGGACAAATGCCCCGAGATCTTGTAACGGCCACTGGTACCGGTCCTTTAAGTACTGATAGTTTTGCTGAAGTAGATTGAACTGCTCCTCTTTTTTAGCAAGCTGGTTTTCCAGGGCCTCTCTCTTGCGTTTTGCGATGTCCAGCAGCTTCTTGAGGTACTGAAAGGCACTGAACTCTCGTTGTTCGAAATCATTCTGAACTAGCGGCAAGTCCTCGCCACAGTCTTGAAGAAGGACATCCTGCAAGATGCAGTACTCGGCAGAAAACCTTTCGAGCTCAAGCTGAGATGCTTCAAACTTCTCCTTCAGGGTGTTCGCTTCCTCCACCTTGACATCTACAAGCTCCAGATGCTTTGACAAATCCCCACTTAGAGAAACTGACTGGGCTTTCAATGCTTCGAACTCCTGATGCTTGGCATGAGAAAATTCTGCTTGCCGTGCTTGCATCTTCGCCAGGAGAGCCGAAGCTGCCTTGCACTCGCTTTGAAGGGCCTGCTCACGGCCAAAGCTCGCTTCGATATTTCTCTCGTGCTCCAAAGACATTCGCTGCATTTCTGCCTTTGCCAACATCAACTCTGAAATCAGGCATTGTCTCTTTTCGGGACGAGATGCCAGCATGCCCCTTTTTTTCTTTGACCGCCTCTCCAGCTCTGTCGCAGTTTGCGCAAGCTTGGGTGCTTTGGTTGATGGAAAAGGCCCAATTGTTATGCCTCCCAAATGGATCGTTTCATTGGGGTCATTGTTCATAAATGAGTTGGAAGTTTCTTCTACTGCAGAAACACGTCGATATCCGTAGGTTTTCTGCTGTGTCTGGTTGCACATTCGGGAAAAATGTCCAAAAATTCCACAGGAAATGCAGTGCTTTCCGTAAGCTGGGCAGTTTCGGGGTTGATGGGAAGTACCACATCTCGAACATGAACTTTGCTGTCGGTTGCTGGATTGGTCTCTTTGTGGCTCGGATGGTTGATACCTTCGTTGCGCTGCTCTGAAGCTAGATGGCTGATGATAGAGTCCACCAACTCTAACTTTGTCTTCAGTTTTCTGAATATCATTCACATGTTTTCTTGAGATTTCAGCTGCTTTACAGGTTGAAATGATTTTGTCTAAGGTTAGACTCGGTTCACGAAGCAACCGTTCGCGCAAAGCCACGTCTCGTATCCCAATGATGATACGATCACAGATGAGCCTGTTTTCTTGAGCTCCGTAGTCGCATTTTTGAGCCTGCAGTTTTAGCTCAGTTACAAATTCGTCAATGGTTTGTTCTGGCTTTTGGCACATTGTGTTAAAAATGGCTGTTGCTTGTGTCACGTTTTTGTAAGGTGCATACAGCTTATCAAATTCGTGCAGTATGTAATCTACTGCATTCTCTCTTTGCCCGCTTTGACCATCTCCTGTTGGTTGCAGAGAAAAGGTTTGCGTAATTCGTCTTGCCTGAGGTCCAAGGCAGTGGAGCAGAAAAGTTTTCCGAGTTGCAATAGGCTTCGATGCATATTCACAGGCTGCCTCGAAGGTAAGGTACGATGATTTCCACTCCTCCCATGCTCTTGCTGGGTCGTCACCGGGATGGAACGGAGCCGGCGGTTGTAGGAAAGCAGATGCCATATTGTTGCTGCTGTTGCTTGTTAAATGAAAAATATGGACGTTGAGCTGCTCACCACTTCTGACACCATGTTATGTTGCTAGTTAAGCTGAGGAGGATGGTTTAAATAAACTGTTTAATAAATACATACGGGATCAAAGCGACAGCTATGGCGAATGCTCTTCAGTTCCAGACGCAACAGCGCGTGCCACCTCTTGCGAGCGTGCTCACTGGATGTCCTCTTCTTCTAAAATCAGAAAGCCCCATGACATCATAACAAGTGTGAGGCCGCACTATCAGCACTGAAGAAAGACCACTCCCAGCTGTTGGACAAGTATAACCACATTGTATACAGACACAGGAACCTGCAGGAAGAGTTTCACGCGGCAGCCCAAGAGAAACGCAGTTTGGAGGACAGGTGCGCTCAGCTCACAAAAGAGTGGGCAACAGCCAGACGAGATCTCGCAGTCTTCGAGGAGCAGCAGGGCGCAGTGGGACAAAAGACCATGGAGGAGCTGCAAGAGCTGTGGCAAGCAAATCAGCAGTTGCAAGAGCGCTTTCGCCTGCTCAAGGACAAGCACCTCAAGGCTGAAGAACGGTTGGTACAGGCGCCAAACCAAAAAGTGGAGGCCTCGATGGAACATGTCACCGAGGGCACTGGGGGTACAGCGAGAACTTTGGAGGCACCAGCAAGCCGAGTCGAGATAGAGGAACTCTCCCGGCGGTACGAGTCCCTTTTGAAACAGTCTCGCGCCGAGGAGAACAAGTGGAACTAGGACAAGCAGCAGCAGAAACACATCGAGGACTTACAGGCGCAACCGGTACCACACCAAAGAAGCACATGGAACAGCAGAAACGAATACAGCTGCTGAAAACTATTTCCCTACAGTCTCAAACGAAGCTGCTGAAGACTATGTCCATACAGTTCCAAATGGCGAATCACTTGAACACATTTCCACGTCTACAAGGTCAACAGGATAACCAAAAAAACGAAGTCGACGCGTTGTGGTGAAGCCGCTATGATACAGAGACTGACAAGTGCCGCGATCGCACTGCGTTATCTTCAAGAAAAAAAAAAAAAAAAAGAGAAAAGAAGAAGGGGGACATGTTATGATGTCATGGGGCTTTCTGATTTTAGAAGAAGAGGACATCCAGTGAGCACGCTCGCATGAGGTGGCACGCGCTGTTGCGTCTGGAACTGAAGAGCATTCGCCATAGCTGCCGCTTTGATCCCGTATGTATTTATTAAACAGTTTATTTAAACCATCCTCCTCAGCTTAACTAGCAACATAACATGGTGTCAGAAGTGGGATGGAACGGCAGAAATACAAAAAACAGTTTATTTAAACCATCCTCCTCAGCTTAACTAGCAACATAACATGGTGTCAGAAGTGGTGAGCAGCTCAACGTCCATATTTTTCATTTAACAAGCAACAGCAGCAACAATATGGCATCTCCTTTCCTACAACCGCCGGCTCCGTTCCATCCCGGTGACGACCCAGCAAGAGCATGGGAGGAGTGGAAATCATCGTACCTTATCTTCGAGGCAGCCTGTGAATATGCATCGAAGCCTATCGCAACTCGGAAAGCTTTTCTGCTCCACTGCCTTGGACCTCAGGCAAGACAAATTACGCAAACCTTTTCTCTGCTACCAACAGGAGATGGTCAAAGCGGGCAAAGAGAGAATGCAGTAGATTACATACTGCACGAATTTGATAAGCTTTATGCACCTTACAAAAACGTGACACAAGCAACAGCCATTTTTAACACAATGTGCCAAAAGCCAGAACAAACCATTGACGAATTTGTAACTGAGCTAAAACTGCAGGCTCAGAAATGCGACTACGGAGCTTAAGAAAACAGGCTCATCTGTGATCGTATCATCATTGGGATACGAGACGTGGCTTTGCGCGAACGGTTGCTTCGTGAACCGAGTCTAACCTTAGACAAAATCATTTCAACCTGTAAAGCAGCTGAAATTTCAAGAAAACATGTGAATGATATTCAGAAAACTGAAGACAAAGTTAGAGTTGATGGACTCTATCGTAAGCCATCTAGCTTCAGAGCAGCGCAACGAAGGTATCAACCACCCGAGCCACAAAGAGACCAATCCAGCAACCGACAGCAAAGTTCATGTTCGAGATGTGGTACTTCCCATCAACCCCGAAACTGCCCAGCTTACGGAAAGCACTGCATTTCCTGTGGAATTTTTGGACATTTTTCCCGAATGTGCAACCAGACACAGCAGAAAACCTACGGATATCGACGTGTTTCTGCAGTAGAAGAAACTTCCAACTTATTTATGAACAATGACCCCAATGAAACAATCCATTTGGGAGGCATAACAATTGGGCCTCTTCCATCAACCAAAGCACCCAAGCTTGCGCAAACTGCGACAGAGCTGGAGAGGCGGTCAAAGAAAAAAAGGGGCATGCTGGCATCTCGCCCCGAAAAGAGGCAATGCCTGATTTCAGAGTTGATGTTGGCAAAGGCAGAAATACAGCGAATGTCTTTGGAGCACGAGAGAAATATCGAAGCGAGCTTTGGCCGTGAGCAGGCCCTTCAAAGCGAGTGCAAGGCAGCTTCGGCTCTCCTGGGGAAGATGCAAGCACGGCAAGCAGAATTTTCTCATGCCAAGCATCAGGAGTTCGAAGCATTGAAAGCCCAGTTAGTTTCTCTAAGTGGGGATTTGTCAAAGCATCTGGAGCTTGTAGATGTCAAGGTGGAGGAAGCGAACACCCTGAAGGAGAAGTTTGAAGCATCTCAGCTTGAGCTCGAAAGGTTTTCTGCCGAGTACTGCATCTTGCAGGATGTCCTCCTTCAAGACTGTGGCGAGGACTTGCCGCTAGTTCAGAATGATTTCGAACAACGAGAGTTCAGTGCCTTTCAGTACCTCAAGAAGCTGCTGGACATCGCAAAACGCAAGAGAGAGGCCCTGGAAAACCAGCTTGCTAAACAAGAGGAGCAGTTCAATCTACTTCAGCAAAACTATCAGTACTTAAAGGACCGGTACCAGTGGCCGTTACAAGATCTCGGGGCATTTGTACGGAGCATCATCGTAGCATTTGTCCGGAGCATCATCGAGCACACCAACCAGTCGTCAGAAGCTGCAGTGTCTCTTGAAGCAAGTCAGCTGGAAGACTTGAACCCTATGCTGGCAGTGCTTCAGCAACGGGTCACATCCTTGACAGTTAGGAACGAGCTCCTCGCTCAAGAAAGTCAGCAGTGGAAATCATCTTGTGAAGATGCGAGTGAAAAAATTAGATGCGTGTCTAATGAAAGTCACCTCTGGCAGCAGAGACACGAAAAGGTGGCGGAGACTTTGAGAGAGAGAGAGAATACTGTTAAGTGTCACAATTCGTCGCAAACGGAAGCAGACTAAAGCTCCTTTACCGAGAAGGCAGAAACAGAGTGCGAGAGGTTAGACGAGAAAGTCAGCAGCCTCCTAAAACGCAACGGAAAGCTAGAAAGCGAAGCCGACATTTTGTGGTCAGAACCTTCCTGCCTGGAGGAGCAAGCTGAGATGCTCGTCAGCGACAACAAACATTTTCAACAGCTAGCTGAGAACTTAAAACAGGCACGACATTGCCTCGAAGAGGAGTTGAAGACTCAGCGCGAGCAGCACGTCAAGGTTACTAAGGAGATGGAGAACGAGCACTGCACTGCGCTGGACGTCAAAGTCAAAGAAAGGATGGTTTAAACCATCCTTTCTTAAACCACAGGATGGTTTAAGAAAACTAGATAGAGCGCTGATAGTGCGGCCTCACACTTGGCCGCTTCGTACAGCGCAGTGCAGTGCTCGTTCTCCATCTCCTTAGTAACCTTGACGTGCTGCTCGCGCTGAGTCTTCAACTCCTCCTCGAGGCAATGTCGTGCCTGTTTTAAGTTCTCAGCTAGCTGTTGAAAATGTCTGTTGTCGCTGACAAACTGTTTAATACGTAGCATACGTGATCAGAGCAGCGGCTATGGCGATTGCTCGTCAGTTCCAAACGCAACAGCGCGTGCCACCACTTGTTCTCCTCGGCACGAGACTGGTGCGTTTGGAACTGACGAGCAATCGCCATAGCCGCTGCTCTGATCACGTATGTTACGTATTAAACAGTTTGCATAAACCATCCTCCTGAGCTCAACTAGCAACATAACGTAATCCATGACGAAGCGGCCAAGTGTGAGGCAGCACTATCAGCGCTGAAGACAGACCACTCCCAGCTGCTGGACAAGTATAACCACATTGTATACAGACACAGGAACCTCCAGGAAGAGTTTCACGCGGCAGCCCAAGAGAAACACAGTTTGGAAAATGTTATGTTGCTAGTTAAGCTCAGGAGGATGGTTTAAGAAAACTGTTTAATATGTAACACACGGGATCATGGCAGCAGCTATGGCGATTGGTTGGTGTGCTCGATGATGCTCCGGACAAATGCTTCGATGATGCTTCGGATAAATGCCCCAAGATCTTGTAACGGCCACTGGTACCGGTCCTTTAAGTACTGATAGTTTTGCTGAAGTAGATTGAACTGCTCCTCTTTCTTAGCAAGCTGGTTTTCCAGGGCCTCTCTTTTGCGTTTTGCGATGTCCAGCAGCTTCTTGAGGTACTGAAAGGCACTGAACTCTCTTTGTTCGGAATCATTCTGAACTAGCGGCAAGTCCTCGCCACAGTCTTGAAGGAGGACATCTTGCAAGATGCAGTACTCGGCAGAAAACCTTTCGAGCTCAAGCTGGGATGCTTCAAAATTCTCCTTCAGGGTGTTCGCTTCCTCCACCTTGGCATCTACAAGCTCCAGCTGCTTTGACAAATCCCCACTTGGAGAAACTAACTGGGCTTTCAATGCTTCATGGCCGATTTGGCTCAGGCAGCGCTTCATCTCCTCAGCCTGTCAGTGTCCGGTGTTGGCGCTGAGAGGGCATTCTCGAAGCTCAGGGTCATATTAACAGAAAAGAAAGAGTGCGGATTAAGGAGAAGAACCTTGGCAAGTATATTTGTGTGTACTATAATGAGATCGCGTAATCCTGATGTACAGAAAGTGAAGTTCTTTGTTTATTGGGCATAGGCTTCATATCTGACCTGTTTGTACTTTTATAGTTTTTTTCTTGTTTCTTTTACAGTTGCACACATTTGCCAAATGAAGTGTCCATTTCTTTTTCAATGTATCTGTGCCGTTATTCTTTGAGTGATCACAAATATCAGAGCTACGTACAAGGATCCTCTGATCCGGTGTCCGTTGGTGTTTATTTTATATTCACCGAAAAAGTCGATAAACGTTTGTGGGCATAAATATCCGCCGAAAAAAACCGAAAATTGTATTTTAAAATGAACACCAATAAAAGTACGCCGAATTTTGAAAAAATAGAAACCGAAAACGGCGGAACCCTAGGCATATCCAATCATGGTGCGAGTTTTCAACCGGTCAATTCTAATTTCGAATTTTTTTGGTGACGCGAAATGGAAGGGAAGCAATACAAATCGCACAGATGTCACGTCAATAATAAAATAAGTTGTCATTCCTTGCAATTAGCTTTGTAGTTGTTTTCTTATGTGGCATAAGAACGCATCTACAAAGCAAGGTATGACTCATATTATTATTGACTTGCCTTTATTGCTTCTGTCCCATTTTGCCTCACAAAAATAAATCAAAATTCGAATTGACCGATCCACTCCTCAATCGTCAATCCAATCCACTCGTCAATCGAATCGTTTTCTACTGCGTTCGCACAATCTTTCTTGGAACACGAGCTTCTCTTGAAAACTTGGAGAGCAAAGTTGCGGCAATATTTTTCCGTCAAACCCGCTGAACACGGCAGCGGTGCAAAAGAAGCACTGATCGAGGTACAAACTGACACTGCGTGTAAAATTTCAAACGGCTTTTGCGATCTGTTCACCAAAACTTCCTAACCAGATCGGACGCTTTTGCGCTCCTCCATCTCACCACCCCAACAATGGGAGCACACGTAAAGCCCACGACGTGAATATCTAGAAATCAAGTAATAACAAGTGCCTCTTGTCCTGGCTTCCATTTTCAAGCCTAACACACAAACAAGCAGAACGACACAGACGGTTCGAGCGAATACTCTTTTCCAAGTGACGGATACCCGAGAAGCTGAGCAATGGGGTACAAGTGGGAGACGGAAGGCAAGGCCGGTCATTGGGTTGCAAAAAACGGGAAGGGAGACCAAAAGGGCCTAAAGTCGAGACTCCGCAACACGCGCATCTAGGAGTTGGACTATTTAAATTTAGAGTGGAAGGAACCGTATGCTTCGCGGCAAAAAGACGAGCTTCGGAAAATCGGTTGTCCCGTAAGCCTGCGGGTGTTTGGGACGACAATGACCAAAAACTGCCTTCCGCGAAAAGCATTTGCTCCCTCCGCCGGACGAAGGAAAGAGAAATGCTCTACAGATGCCGCACTTTGTTGCATCTGCGTGCGCTGGAAGCGATGCACTATACACGGCGGGTACGGATACAAACGTCCCCATCATCCCAGTTGGCGGGACCAGCTTCGAAAAGCACAGTCACTCAAATCTAGTTCCTTTTTATTTTAAATTTGTTTTCTCTCTCAAGCTCCAGATGGTTTCTGCAGTAGTGTTTGTTCTGTCCTTCCCGTACTAGGAGCTCGGAATCTCTCACGAGTCCGAAGTTCTGATAAATCTGAGAAGTAACTGTAGCGGCGTTACTCTTTCCAGTTGCTTGCGGAAAATAGAAACCCTGTGTCAGTTACGAGTTATGTTCACTAAGCAGTAACGAGTTACAGTTACAAGT
Organism: Ixodes scapularis; assembly: GCF_016920785.2. Lineage (NCBI taxonomy): Eukaryota > Metazoa > Arthropoda > Arachnida > Ixodida > Ixodidae > Ixodes > Ixodes scapularis. Next base: position 26,378,223 of record NW_024609868.1, read on the forward strand.
TACTGAAAAAGTAACTAGTTACCTGTAACGCGTTACTAGTAACTAGCTACTGCCCAAGACGTCTGCAGGGTGCAATAACACCACGAAGAAATGCAGCAGAGTGACATCTTATTGGTTTCCAACCGAGAATTCTATGCGACGGAAGCGGGTACTACGCGAACACTGGCTCCTATACTCCGTTTCACCTTATGTGGTACCGCAGGGAAGGCTAGAAGCGCGAGCTTGCAGCGTTGGTCGAGATGTGCCCTAGAGCAAGGAGCTCTAGCTTGTAGCCTTTCGTGTGGTACATCATAAAGTGATATAGAGCATGGCGTTCTCGTTGTGCTAGAAAACGCATCACACCTTGCTAGCAAACAAAACTTTCTATGTCCTTCTGCTTCGAAGCGGCATCTGGGTCCACATGGGGGCGGATCGCAAATTCAGCCCCCCACAGGAGGTCTCCTCATAGGCTATGTCGGAGGATCGAATGCGTACGGCGAATCGTCTGAAATGTGCTCAAAATACTAAAACATTTGTTAGTCATTAAGATTTACTAATACTTAGTTACACGAGCGCTTTGAACGATCGTTGGCGTCTCTTAACTGTCGTTAAGTTCAACTAAGTTGTCCGGTGTTACACGGTACACAGGCCTAACAATCCGAACTTTCGATCCCAGTTGGAGCCGAAACGAAACCAAAACTGACGTCACATGACTTCTTTTTTTTTTTTTTTTTTAAGCGATGGGAATGAAGCAGTTGCCCTCTTCTCGTTCATTATAAAGGTTTGAAACAAATCATATTGAACTTATTTTTATTTTTAGAGTAGAGAAACAATAATCAGAACTTTTGACACGTATTAAAACAAGAGAGAAAAAATCGAAAGTCTTATCGGCACCGACATCACAATGGCCGCCCTCGCCGAGCTTTGACTTCCGCGACAATTGTTTTAGGGCAGCTCTGGCCCCGATTCATACCCCTTCCCACAATATTGGCTGCTACGATACTTTTCAGATACCTCCCCCAATCCTCCACAATAGTATGTTCTTCGCTGGCGCTGGGCATGGGTGGCAATGTGGCGGACGCCGCCATATTTAACTCTATTAGGGCGAACCCCGATCAGTTAACTGAAGTAGTCTAGCTCAGTCAAAGTCAATGATCGTTAGAGGCTCAATGACAGTTGGCGCCGCCGTGGAACTCCGGCCGATCGCGATTGAGTCAGCTGTCGTGTAACTAGGTTATAAGACAATTTTGATGAATCGTAGGCCACTATTTCCCACTGACGATCGCAACGGCCTTCTAACCACTTTTGACGCTGGCCAAAACAGGCTCAAGCTGTCCATGTGCTGACGTTTATACAACATCTGAGGTCACAACAAGATGGCAAACCAGTAAAGTTGCAGGGTAGTTTCGGTTTCGGTTTTTGGTGACATCGCATTGCTACAATTAAGAAGTACAATGCTTTTTTTCTTTTAATTTGTTTGCTGTTTTAGGTTTGGTTTCTTGCGCTTTTCAAAAAATATGTTTATTCGAAAACGTTCAGATTGACGCCATAGCCTCAATTTAGGAAACGCAGGGCGGTGCAAGTCCCCAGAATCTAATTATCCCTCAGAAGCCAGTGGCCACTGCGGCATTATATATTCACAAGATCGCCGAAGAACGAACCATAAAGTAAAATTTGTGAACAAAATAATGAATTTTGTTTAAAGCTGTCATCGACAATATAACAAACACGCACCAACATGGTCTTGATCATGTTTCAGTACGTCTTCTATTATCACTGAACCAGCCACGTGCTAGGAAGGCCCAGTGACTCGCGCTTTTCACACAATTTGATTGGTCCCACCAGCTCGTAGCGTCGGCTGCGTCCGGAGCCTCCCATACTCACAGAAAGCAGCCAATCAGCGTTGATTACGTGACCTTTCCACCATTCAATCAGTGTTGAGCAGAGCGGTCGATTTTTTTTTTTTTGGCTTGTGGAAGCCACGAGAGGGATATTGTGGCTTCCAATGTGGAAGCCACAAAAGGGAGATTAGAGGATTCCCCCTGCGGGGGAAACCTCTAATCTCCCTCTCGTGGTTTCCACAATGCTAGTCAAAGTCGAAAGATCAAGCAAATATGTACAAAAGGCAAGACCCTCCTCGCGCGCGACGTCACGGAAACGATGGGACGCTATTGGATACGGAGGTGGCGGAGGGATATATGGTTCCCTTTGAAGGGGAATTCGCCGCTACCTTGTTAACCTGTAACCGACTATAGAAAGCATCTTCTGCAAGCGCCGACAGATGGCGGTCAGGTGCATATTTCGAGACAGAGCCGTGTTTTCGCGTTTGCAGGTCCGCCTGGAGGGTGCCGCCATCTTGCTCGTTTGGATGCGCATGGACGCGTTATAATCCGTCTACGAAGCCTTGCTAAGGAGTCATAGTCGAATTATGACCGCGCCCAAGCGCACCCCACTGCGCAAGATGGCGGCGCCCTGAGACCGGACTTCCAAACGTGTATAGAAAGTGTTTGACAAATAGGAGGGGGTGTAGAAACACATGGTCCCGGAACTAAGGGTCCCGGAACTAAGGGTTTCGGAACTAATGGTCCCGGAACTAATGGTCCCGGAAAAAATGGTCCTGGAACAAATGGTCTTGGTACTAATGGTCCCAAGTCCAAGGTAGGAAAAAATGGTCCCGTAAGAAGATTGTCTTGAAAATGAGATATAAACGTGCCATATACTTCATCCGTTAGGCAATCAGTGATTACCTGGTGGAATGAAGAATATCCTCTATATTTAGAGGCCGGTTACTTTGAAAAAGTGGTCTGGTATTGAACTTAATTTTATTACAAATCTTCAGAATATTTCAAATCCAACAGTTATTTCCTAACTGCTAATTTGGTCACCTCATACGATATTAGAGGAGTTATTACTATTTTCATATAAGGGGCTTTAGAATATTTATGATATCAGTAGGCTCTTTTGAAACGAAAAAATGAGTACCCCTTGTCCATATCCCATGAGCGAATGACGTTTTAGCGAAAAACGGGTGCGCGTGTTACCCCCCCCCGCGCGTTTCGCTTCGCGGCGACAGTCTGCGGCCGCTCGTTACAAGAATCTGAACTACCCTGCCCACCCGTAAACGCCGCTTCGTGGCGGCCGATTATTCGCTCAAGTGTCATTCGGCTAAATGTGGGCGTTCACTAAAACGTCATTCGATCAAGCGAGTGCCTTTCCCCCTACGTATACCCTGTTGAAGCCATGCAACTCAAATTACTCCCATCTCGTCATGACGCGTGGTCGTAGCCCACACTACGAGCAGAGCTCGATGCCTTAATAGGTGCAGTAGGTTTCTATATCGCAAAACATTTCTGAGCTTCCCAGAAAAATATAAAAGCCAGTCGAGTTCGTGCAACTGACAGCGTCGAACCTCGGCGAGTGTTGTTGGATTTGATCGGATTTATCGGAAAATGTAGGAGCCACATTGTCGATATTTATCTGGGAGCATTTGTTTCTAGTTTGTACTTGGAACCATTAGTTCCGGGACTATTTGTTCAGTTTCCCAATGGGAGAAGCGGGCGGAGCTAGGGCGTGCATCAGACACAAATAGACGGCTTGGCATGGTCTCTTGGCCAACCCACTTATCTCTATTATAGGGGGCTGGATGGCGCTTAGCAACGCTCCGAGTCGGGCGCGAGTGAAGCCACCGGAAGTTCGATGCCTGTCCCGGAAGTCGAGTGTTTGTTGGGTTTTATAGTGCATTCAGTAAAGTTCTGGTTCGCGATTTCTTCCATTTTTAAGCGTGTTTTATTAATTCCTTTTAATATTCGATCTTTAGAATGAGGCATTTGAACGTAGGGTATATACACTTAATCAGCTAGAATCTCAAAATTCTCACATATCAAATGGCCTCCCCAGATACTTTTCGGGCCTGCATAAGCTGTTATTAAGCAACAAGCAAGCTCTCTTGATGTAAAAAGAAAAAAAAGGCCACGCTCATTGGACACGGTTTGGGCCACCGCCCGTAAGAGTGGGGAAGCCTGTCAAGCGCTCACTTCCGGGACAAGCCGCTTACTTTCACTGGCTTCATATCTGTTTGCTCAATGCGCCATCTAGCCCTCAAGTGGAGATCAGTGGGCCAACCAGAAGCTGAAAAGAATCCCCTAGCGGAGATAGTGAGGTGCAGTTTTATTAAGAGCATAAAGATCTAATGCAGTAACTCTTAATGGTTGGTAATAGCGGTCACGTAATATTTTGATTATGATCATAAAAAAGATGTAAGAAACGAATATGCGTCTCGAACTCTGTGTTGCTATGACAGAGTGTGACCGCTCGGAGGGGCGATTCCTGGCCTTCGGCGCATGGCGTAAGGATTATGTCGATCGTTTCACTAGTCGCGCTATTCCACCATGATTTTAAATGTCCGTGATTGAAACATCACGTGCACGATATTTTCAGTTATCGAGAGTTACTCCGACGCACTTATTAATTTCGTTTATCGCGACCACCCCTAGGGTTATATTTCCGGCTTCTGGTTGGCCACATTCTAATTTGTGAAGACCCTTAGGAACACGCCCAGCCAGCATTTTTTTAATGGCGTCTCCTCATTTGCCTCCTATACTTTCTAGTGAATGACCGAATTTTCTGTATGTACGGCTGTGCTTCGAGACACTGATTTCTACGAAAATTTCTATATCGCGCTTCCACGCTCCGTGAATGCAACCACCGGACGGCTATTTTGAACGCGGAAAAATTGACCTTTTGGAGCGTGGCACACGCTGGGCGGCAGCATGCTGAAGGCAAGTTTTCTGCTCGTTCGTCGTCATTTGCCGAAGACGTGTTATAGAAAGTTGTATAAACTTTGAGAATTACCTTTGAGAACAAGTGAAAAGCTTTAAGAAAGCGCAGCACCGTAGGAGAAGCGCACAACTCGTCGAAAGGAAGTCTTGCCGGTCTCGCAGCGTTTTCAAAGATTTTTTTTTTTGGCACACCGAAGTGTTGCGTTTCTGTGCCTTTGCACCAGGGCTGCCAACATGGAAAGTCAAAATTTCCCTAACGAATGCTTGAAAATTTCTCTATTACTGTCAAAATTTCTCTCGCTTCTTCAAATAATTATATAATACTAAATATTCGTTGTTTTCTACATCACCTCCAGTTTTACTATGAGAAATATATGTGGGGCGCAAGTTTGTTTGCTTCTTGCACAAAGGTTGCGATGATGTAAGAAGACCGAGTTCCTTTTGGTTGATAGAAAAAAAAAGAAAAAAACAAAAACAAATAGAGGGTAGACCCCAACACTTCTAGCATTGAGGTCTACCCTCTTTCCTCTCAACCAAAGCCAACCAGACCTTAGCGTCACTCTGACATCCTGGCAACCCTTGCGCAAGAAGCGGGTAACTTTCTCTATGCATAGCAAAACGTACACCTCACATACGTTTCACAGTAAATTAGTTTATTGGGCCAAAACTGCGGCCAAAGCAAATCTGACGAGGGGAGGTGCTACCGCGAGATTTAAACTGACGAATGAAACCCTATTTTTGCCTTAGATGTTATGCACGCCATCAGAATATGACACTGCTTTAACAATTTTATTGTCTCTTTTTACAATAGTCATTCCAAAGCAAAATGTGTAACACAACCGAGAGTTCTCAAACTCGAACACGCGGAACACGATGGAACTTCCCGAAATATTATTAGTCGCGATAAGTGTATATCTTCACACTTTGCATTATTTCTTCTTTTAATCAATCTTTTTTTCTTTCGAGCAGGCACAGCGGCGCTTTCAGGATTTTTGGCTTGGCTGGTATTTTCCTCCATAGTTTTCGGGAGTCGATGAAAACTGACTTTGCCAAAAAAGTTGGATGAATGGATGGATGCTAACGGCTGTACACTTTATAACGGGAGGTATCTTGCACCACCTAGCCTTGAACTCCTCGATGCTGCCAGATGCTCACACCACAAACTGCCAAACGGATGGAGGAAATAACCATAATGTAGCCAAAGCCACTAAAATTCGTTATGTGAACAAAAAAAAAAAATCATAATTGACCTATAAAATTTCGGAAACATACGGTGTTCAAAATTTCCCTCAAACTAACAAGATTTCCCATATTTCCACAGAGACCAGAATATTACCTTAATCTCGCAAATTTCCCTCGGGTTGGCAGCCCTGCTTCGAACGATTGAATGCTTGTCAAGAGTCGACGCTGTGGCAAAGTTCTAAAGTTGTGTCGCTCGTAGATCTCTATTGGATTGCACAGCCGTTCCGGTGTTCTGGGTCACCCAGCTTTTCCGGTGAATTGCTATCAATAAAAAAAAAAAAAATCAGTGGGGGCTATGATGCACGATTTACCATTGCTATGTTGCAAGTCTACTCAAATGGATCACATGACAGCGCACATAGAGTAACGCTGTGGAGGAAGGCAGGTTTTCGAACACAAAAGTATAAAACGGCGAGATAGAAATGTTTTTAAACGCGGCCTCTATGGTGTGCCACCTGTCGCCGCCGCCGTACCTCCCTACCCCTCTTCAGTTACCACTGGATCAGGCTCGTTTCTGAACCGCGAGTGCCGCAAGTTACAAATACAGTCGTCACAGTAAAGTAAAACGCCGCTCCAGAGGCACATACGTCTTCACGTACATTTCACTCGCCAAACAAATCCACACACGTGTCGATTTCTGATAGGTATCCAAGCGTGCGAAGACAAAGACACAGCACTTCGGCATGCCAAGAATGCTTTGATCACACTTGGAGACCAACGAGATTTGCGTTTGACAGGTTTCGCCTTTTTCCTGCGGTGCTTAGCTTCCGTAAAACTTTCCACGCGTTCTCAAAGTCAAATTTCACCGTTTACGCGGGGTTTTATCAAAATTCTTCGGAGAATGACGACGGACAAGCAGAAAACTTGTCTTCAGCACGCTGCTGCCCAACCTCCTCAACGCTCCAAAAAGCCGATTTTCCGTGTCCCAAAAGGGCCGCCCTGGCCGCACTTGCGCTGCAGCGACCAAGCGTGAATGCGAGATCCAGCAAATTGTCATAGAGATCAGTGTTTCGTGCACTGATCTCTATGACAATTGCTGGATCGCGCTTCCCCGTACCGAAAACGAAGCCACCATCGGCCATCTTACGAGATATGCTCTAGCGCTGTCAAGTCTAGACAGTTACCATGGTTACCGTGTTTAGGTCACATGACAAGAGAGACAACCGCCGCCTTGACAACGCTTCCGCGGAACCGGTAAGATGGTTGACCGGTGGCTTCAATCGCGCAATGGGCTCGAAGCGGGGAAGCGCGAGCCAGCAATTGTCATAGAGATCAGTGGTCTCTATTGTAGTAGGCTGGATCGCGGACCGCGGCCTCGGCAGCTGGGGCCGAGTGTCGCCGCCGGCGGCCATTGATTGACACCAGGAAACGCACGGGACTTTATGGGAACAACGAGAAAAAGTGACGTTTTCCCCTGTTTCTATGCTGTTGCCGGCATTGAAACGTTTTGGAAGCTTTTCGATAAGCCCGTCAAATAGCTTGCTTACATCCATTACAACTGACAGCCCTCGCAGTTCTTATAAATCAATATTTTGTGGTCAAGAGTGACTCCGCTGTAGTGCAGCTAAATGAGGCGAGGGTTACCTAGAGTTACCGCAGGGGTCGGTGGCGGTTTCGTTGAGGTGGGCTTAGCAGACGACAAGCTCGAAGGCTTTGCTACGCGGAATTCGCTCACTCCCGCAAAGGCGCTGTCGAGACGGAACTTCTTTGTCTTTCATCAACTTATGGGCTTCCCCGAGGACGGTTTCATTGACGGCAAGTTCCTTTGTTTACTCCACTACGGCAGCAAGCTTGTCAGCTTAGCCGTAGGTGCTCCGGTACGTTTGATTTTAGAGCGCAGCTCTTAGGCGCCTGTTTCCGGCTTGACCGGCGTCGCCGTCAGCGTAACCAAGGTCATCCCAAGGTCATGTGACCCTCCAAAGTCACCCCAAGGTCACGTGAACCCCGAGGTCACCTCAAGGTCACGGGACCCCCAAGGTCACCTCAAGGTCACGTGACCCCCTGGAGTCACGTGACACCCCCACCAACCCCAAGGTCACGTGACCTCCTCCCCCCGAGGTCAGGTGACCCCTCCCCGGAGCATATTAAAGAATGAGGGGAGGAGGAGGGGAAGGAGGAGGAGGAGGGGTCTACCCCCCCTCAGTACCCTTCCCTCCTCTTTAAGAGCTGCACTCTATTCGGCGTTACAGGGAGTTGTAAACAACTTTCACTTTTATTTTATCGGCGTTCAAATGGTTGACAAATACCGATTCGATCTCTAAACACCCGACATTAAGATCGCAGTCGCAGCACACCATAAAATACTATTTTCCGAGCACAGCGTACATGCTTCAATATTCTTACTTTTGTGCGTTTCTCGCATAGACTTGCGTGTACTGCCTGGTGTCAAGCAACAGCCGCCGGTGGCGACACCGACGGGCTCCCGATCCGCAATTCAGCCTACTACAAGAGAGATCAGTGGGCTATACGATGGACGCATAGCAACGAAGGCCGCACTGGATCGGCTAGTTATAGAGAGAAACGCCGTGACGTAACACCTAGCTGCCGAAGATCACATCACCTTAAGCCCCTTGGGCCACCCGTACGCGCAGTCTCGCGGTGCCCCACCGGTGGTCGAAGTACGCCCTAACACCGTTGTCCCCCACTGCACCTCAGTTGCTAGGCCTTACGTCACGCGGCCGGTGTTCTGGTGCGCGCTTTGAACGCCCTGGAAGCTCCTGCCACCGGGTTTGGAGACCTGCGGACGCAAACGGGCTGCGGTTCCGTTCTTCGGCCTGCCACGCCGTTCTTGACGAGCAGTCGTCTTAGCATGTCACCTGACCCTAAGCGCACGGTGTCGTTGCCCCATACATGCACAACATATATGCATAACAACAATTTCAAAATGGATCTGTCGTTTTCCGCGCAACGCACGCGCGTTCTTCCTGCATACGCTAAGCGACCTGATATACTTACACCAGGGAGAAGGGTTTTGAGAATGTTCAACTCGTAGAAAAAAAGCTGAGAGGCTGTATTCACCATGCTTTCTTATATATAAGCGCTGCTAAAAAGTTAACGCATTTCTTTAAGAAGCAGCGTGGTGGCAGCAGCGAATTTTTTCTCTCTTCCGTTTAGTGCAAAGCAAAAGCAGGAGTCTATTGTACGTTGAGTACTCAACTTTTTTTTTTGGCTTGAGGGCACTTTTTTATGAACTAGCTATTAAAAATTCTATAACCTCCTTTTTTTTTCACTAGAGTGCTCCGCTTTAATCCTCAGTTTTTCTTTTTCTTGTTTAAAAATGAGGTCTTACTTTTGGCTGACTGATTACACAATTGCAACAAAAAGGTAAAAAAAAAGGTATAAGGTGTAGCCAGCACCCCTAAACTGGGAGCGAATCTCTATTTTCTGTTCGTTAGTCTTTATGTTAGAAAAAAACAAAACAATATCGCCGTCCGAAAGAAATAATTTGCTTCCATTTTACTTTGGGCTGAAAGGCAGCAAATAAACTGTCTCACGAAGTTAGGAACTCAGTAGTTCTACGCATACTTAGAACAGTCGTGCTGTCAGTCAAGTAAGAACAACCCTCTTGCTCTTTGTTTCGTTCGGACACGAGTTCAGTTGCGTCACGCGGGCTGACAATCGAGAAGCCCGATCTAATTGCAGCAGTGATGTTGACTTGGTGGTGTGACAGTTCCAACGCGCTACTTTTTCTTCTCACGGCGTAGCAGAGAGCTACTCTGGCGGAAAACAACAAGGGTCAGGGCGAAATAAGCACGGTAGGAAAAGGCAGGGAGGAAATCAATCTCGGGACTTAGGCTGGTTACACCAGAGTTATCGACGCCGTTGTCGCAACTCCGAGTACGTGTGACGAAGAGTCGCCGGGGTTCGCCTTTCTCCTCCACTGGATCAGTCAGGAATTCCTATCGACGTTCTGGCGAGAGCTAGCCCAGGCGAGAGCTACAGCTTTGTCGTTGTGCTGATTTCTTTCTTTCTTCGCTTTGAAAAAAAAACAACAAAACAACACGCAAACTTGTGAGAATCGTTTTTTCTTTTGTTGAACGCTTGCTAGTTTGATTGAGGTTCAGTGGGGTCCCAGTATCCGCGCAGGAACAATTTATATTCGTCTTTTTTTCGGACGTTAAGTGCTGACCGGATGCGCCTAAGGGAATACAACAATCAAACAAAAACAATTAATTTTGAAGTTGAATGAAAGTAAATGTTTCGCGATTAAAACAAAAAGTAGTCATTTTGGCCTAGTGAAAGGTATTATAATATATATGGCGTATCGTGCTTTAGCTGCGAGGAAAGGCCGAGAACAATGACGTGGCGCCCCGCTGCCCTTCGCAACATATGGGTTCTTCATAATATGTATTCCCTACAAATTTACCACCTCCCTTTGACAACCGACATGATTAATCTGAACTGAAGTATTTGCAATCTCATGACAACGAATAAAAGTAATTATTTTTTTAGTATAAACGCTGAATTATGCCGTCCCAAATATCCTCTAATTAATGGTACAAAATATAAATATTATTGTATTCGCAATTTCTCGTCCCTGCCACTCGAACATCTGTTTATTGTGCATTACACTCAGAGATACAAATTCTCACATGTTTGTCTTAAAAAATAAAAAAAAAAAAGCTATGATGTTTTTTTTTTTATTATTAGTAATGTTGTATAACTTTTTTTTTATTTAACTTTGTTGTTTCCTGTATTTTAAGGTTTCACTCCATGTATGTTTAGTGCTCCAAACTGTAAACCAAGGAGTTGCTTGTGGGCAAGAAGAAAAATAAGACAAGTAATGAATGAATGTATTTATTTATTAGGTTAATAAGACCAGTATCATATTACGTGGCCATTTGTTCAACAGCTGTAAGCCTAAGCGATAACTACAGCTTCGCCTTTTGAGTTTTTGTTTCCGTTAAAATGGTTGAAAAGTACATACACGGGAGAGAATCGTACTTTTCTTTATTGGGTGTTTGCTATTTATTGTCGTTTTGTGGGGTAATAATATCGGAAGAACAATTTATACTCGCCTTTTCCTCGGACGTTAACTGCTAAGTAGCTGCGCAATAAAAAAAAAAAAAAAGAAAAAAAGAACATTTTAGCTTTGAAGATGGTTAGAAAATCAAATTTCGCGATTAAAAACTAAATAATTCAGTTCTTGTACCAAGTTATACTGCATAAGACATATTGCCCGTTCGCGGAGCGTTGTGGCTGAGAACTTAGACGTAGCGTCAAATATACATTCAGATCAGGGGTGTTCACGAGATTCCTTTTTGACTAGATCCCCGTCCCCATTACCGGCAACATCATTAACTATCACTGAATTGGTTGTGATTTCACGATAATGAACAAACATAAAAATATTTTGAGGTTATGCACATTCTATTACAGTGTACCGAAATATTGTATCACTGATGGAACGTACACTTATAATTTCATTTGTGATTTCGCACTGGTCCTATACTTTGCTTCTAGTTGAGGCCGTGCCTTTGCCAATTCAACACGAGTGTTTTGTGTGTTACACTCGCAGGCTCGAGTTCACATATATTTGTCTCGAAAGTATCCATCGTGTGATAAAGTTTAGCGTATTAAAACCGGCAAAATATCACGTGGTCACTTGTTCAATAGCTAGCAGCCAAGTAGCTGAAGGCTGTTTGTTTTTCTTAATCTATTTCAGGCAATTCTTAGGAGTGAATAGAGAAAGAAACAAAAAGATTAATTTTTATTTAAAAAACTAATTAAAAAAATAAATTTAAAAACAAAATTTAAAACAAACAAACAAAAAAACTTTTAGCCTTTCCCTTTTGGTGAAAAAGGAAGACCAGCGGAGCTGTGCAATGGAAAGTAATGGCCGGCCGCAAGTCGGCAAGCCAAAGTGTAAAGGCTGCCGCCATCTATGAGCAACGGCGGCAACCAGATGTACGTGGCTTGTCGCCGTCGCTTACAGATGGCGGTAGCTGTCCAAAGTTTTGTGTCATCATTTCTTTGCGGGGGACATGATCCTGGGAAAACTAGCCCTTAACAGCTCCGCTGTAAAATTGAAATGCACGTTCGTAGGTTATGAATGCCAATGATTCAATTTGAACGGCAGTCAGTCACGTGACAAATATTAACAATGTATTTTACTGAAATTGCCAACATTGCCATTTTAAGGCGGTGCTTTTGATAGCATCTTTTCCTCACATCTGTTTGTGTAATTGCTTTGCTTGGTAAGAGCTTCAGAATTATCTTTTGACCCTGAATGTCTCATTTATCTCGTAGTATCGCAGACTCCTCGAAAGATTTCACCTCTGCAGCCTAGTGCGTCGTACATTCCGCCGCAGAGTAGGAAGCATACGCCTCATATTCTGCGGCTGCAGAATAAGAGGCGTTATGAGTCGGAAATCAGCATTTAGTACAAAAGCCAGGCGCACCGTAAGTCAAATATGTTTTTAGGATATGTTTATAAAAAAAGTACTACCCCGGGCAATAAATGTTTTTAAAGATGCAAATAATATAACACTTTCCACTTTTTTTTTTGGTTTGTCTCTGTACAAATGGTGGGACGAAATAACTCTGGTTTCATTGTTCAAAGTATATATTGTTTTTGAGTCCAGTTTGGTAATCTCAAGTTTTAATGTTTGCATAGAAAGGCCGTCGACCGATCACACACTCAGCGCTGCAAAGGCGCGCCTGTCGCACGCGACTGTTCTCGTCGTCAGAATTCAGAATAGCGTCCATTTTATGGCGTTGATTTCATAAAATCTCAACCATTGTGCAAGTGATTTGATAATGAAAAACTTAATATAAAAAAAAAAAAAAGGTTCGCGTCGAGCCGAACTACAAATATCGCGAAATAGTGCACAGTTCGCAAAGAGGTCGTTGGGAAAATCGATCTTGAAGGTTAAGTACCTTTAATAATGCATGCATTTGCATACATTTTCATATCTATGAATAAATATTGGGCTGCCAGTATGTCACAGCGATGGGTTAGGCATAATGCAAATCTACACTAAAACTAAAAGTACACTCTGACGTAATTAGAAAACAAACAATAATGCAATAACCGCAACGCGCCATTAAGAAACAGTAGAAACTTTGCTGGTAATGAGTTTTAAGTATGAATAAGTATTGGGATTGACGTATCTGTGGCGACAATGAGCTAAGCAAATTGTAGGTTTGCACTAAAGTTGCGAACGCGCACTGACGTGGTTAGAAAGTAAATATTGAAACAACAAACTCCACTCGCCATTAAGAAACAGGAAAAACATCACCGGCCACGAGTTTTAAGGTTTGAATATATATTAGGGTTCGTGTGCTCGTCGCAAAACTAAAATAAACGAAATACAAGTATACACGAAAACTGTGAACCTTATAACGAACGTTGCAGCTACGCCTGCATCACCACACGACAGAATTGGTATGGCAGCACCGTCGTAAAAATTTATGGAGGTATCTGTTCTGATTTACGTATACACAAGCCTTATTTGTGTGTGTGTGTGTGTGCGTGAGCGAACAGGACGGCACTCTCCGCCGCAAACATAATTACGAAACTCTCGAGATTCAATTTAACTGTTTTTTCTTTTCTAAGCGGCCGCGTATCTAATAAATGTGTTTACAAAATGTATCTTTAAATTCCACTTTTTTTTGCCTCCCCCCTCCCTTTTTTTTTTTTTTGGCATAACTTATGGGTCTATTCACCCCAGAAGCACACGCGGTACTTGAACCGCGACGAGCGCCGTTGACCCATGCGGAGGAGCCGACAACTGTGACCGATTGTGGCCGTAACCTCATCCGCTACCGCCTTGTCCTGCCTTCTGTCCACAGATCGTTGCACACGACGGGACGCGGACTCCGGCCCCGACTTCGGGTGGGCAAAACCTCGCCATCGTGGTGCCGCTTTTTTTTTGGGTTCATTGTTTTCCAGACTGAGCAATAAACTGCGGCGGTAAGGACTCTCCTTAGGCTTATATCTTATATAGCCCTCGACCTCGACGCAATGAGCATTGATGAGTTGTGAGGGTATCTCGGCATCTCAGAGATTCCGAAAGATAATTTCTCAACCAATTTGGGGGCTTATAGCCGCCGCGTTTATGTAGTCCCCCGGCTTTGTGTTTTATGGTTCTTCTAGGTTTCGCTATGTTTCACGTGCGCCACAAGATTTAACGAGCTTTTCGCTCTTATTTCGTACGTGTAACACGCAATAATGATTCTCGTTGTAACGACTGATTGACGTTCTTGCTGAACTTACGAAATGAAACCGGCTAGACAACGGGGCTGGTTTTGTTTTCTTCATATAATTGTGATCATGTCTGGTTACAAGCTTGCCTGTTTCTCAACCGTTTTCGGCCGTGTGCCTTTAATTAGCTTTGCCGCTGTCGGTTATTTAAGAGATTTTTTAACTGCTGAGGTGAAGCGATGCAGAGGACGTGTTCTCGCGGTTAATGCAACAAAAATAAAAAAAAAATAAAAAAAGCGTTTGAAGTCAGGAAAAGAGTACAGATATGTGGTGGTCAATAATTTAAGCCGGTGTCTTGCGGTATCACAGACTCAAAATAAATAAATAAAATAAGTTTGCAAAGACAGATATTATCTGACAGAAGTCTTGATTGGGATTTTTGTATAATGTCGCCAGCCTTGTGCTTTCTAAACAAATGGAAACTTTAGCGAACTCCCATACTTCGTATGTGCTTTAAGTCTTCATCAAATTGACTGATTAGGGGTTATTAATGACGCTCTGCAAGTTTCTAATTAGAATCATACATTTGTTTCGAAAAATAGAATTGTTAATTAGTGAACTTTAGGTAATTATTTAGCTAATGATTACATTTTTATGCAAACTCTGACGTCCACCGTTGCTTGCAGCTTGTTCCCAAGAAGAATGTTTTCGAGTTTTCATTGAAACAGGCGGTACAAAACATATTTATTCTTCCGAGTTGGTATCGTTGACATTTATACGTATACTTTGGTGCAATGTTGTAGCATTTGATGAGGAACAATAGCTCTTTTACTGCCTCGTGTAGGCGTTCTGTATACGTGTATTGTGAATCTAGTTTTAACTAAAAACGTTTAATTGCCTATATGCTACGTTTGTAAAGTGGCAGCTTAATATAGCTAACCAACCTCAGGGTACGCGTAAGCAGGGTCGCCGGCAAGGAATCCGATCGCGTTGTTGACTGAGCTACGGACCCAGCACACAGGAACGGGAGGAGCAGGAGCAGCTGGTGTGAGAAAGCGCGCGGAACAAAGAGCCTGGACGGAAAGGGCCAGAAAGAGAGGAGCAGAAATAGATGGCGTAAAAAGAGCGAGCGGAACGAGTGGGAGTGGAAAAAGCATGAAAACGCCCTTTTCTATTTTTGGTTACCCCAAAAAATTCAGTGCTAAAGCTTCGTATCCGGATGGCGCTAAAGGGAAGCGCGAACGATGTCATAAAAAGACAACGGTGTGACGTAACCTGTTTTCATACAAAGCCCTACCCTAGGCACTACCTGAACCAACAGCACCACCCACCCCAGGCACTGAAATCCCTAGGCGACACCCAAACTAAAAACGCCCTCCCAGTCTACAAAGCTGCAACAATGAAACGGGTTTTTATCTTGGTGTTATATTAGCGTAACATCGTTTTACAAATTGCGTAACTTGTCGCTTGCATAAATCAAATATTCTGGGTGTTTGGGAGAAAAAAAGAAGCGGGTTTTTCTTAACGCGAAAGTAAACTACGCGTCGCGAATTCCCCCCCCCCCCCCCCCCCCCCCCCCCCCATTCTCCTAGGCAGACAAATGTTGCGCCAGCGACTGGGACGAGATGACAGTGTTTCAAAACTCACCATTATTTGATTAAAGACTTATCAGTGGTTTTTCGAAATTTTGAATACAAAAGTGGCGGCCGTTAACGCTTACGAGTACATGGACAGGAATGGCGCCTGCTACGGGGAATCGGCCACGTTTCTTATTAAATATTTCCATAAATTTTCTTCAACCTTTAAATCGAAATACTGCAAGTTCTAAAACTTTGGTATGCGATCCAAACTGTTAGCGGCATATTTGTGCGGTGTGTGAGCGTTCGGCATTCTGAAATGTTTTTACAATAAAAAAATAAAGGTTGGTATGTCGAAACTTTGCTGTAAACGTGCACTCTGCGTGGTCTGGCAGAGTGAGTTGGTCGTCAGCTCTGGGCCTAGCCAGCCAATCGCTTCTGGATATGAGAGTGCGTGTGGGAAACGTGGGGAGTGAGCGTGTATGTGGGCAGAACCAAAGTATACTGCATTTCGGGGTAATCTCCGCAGTGTATGCTTCGGACTGTGCTCAGTGCATTGCGGAATTTATGTCTCTATGGGGTTATGAGAGTTTTCGTCTAGATTTGTCCTATGATTAAGCCCTGTTGTTTATTAAGGCTCTTCTGGGTTTTAGGTTGCGTTTGTCTACTCCTTCTAACTTGTGCAAGGAGTATTTGTAGTTGTGGAAGGAGTGTGTGTATCGTTGTTGTTTTCGGGGCTGCGCACGGGTTGCTCGTGCCCGGAAGTTGTGAGTACGGGCGAGCGCTTTTGCGCGCTTATTGCCTGACAGACCCTCGTGTTTGGGGACCCAGAGAGTTTAAAAATTAGTGTATGCGTTGTTATTAAGAAAACGGGTGGTGATTGAGGCTGCATTATCAAAGAGCCTGTTTAGATGGAGTGCTCTGCAGGCTGCTTGCGAGACCGTTAAGTACTTTTACGTCAAGCCGGGGTCACACTGCTTACCCATGATACAAAAGACAGTCTGCATACAAATTCAAACGCGAGTCACCGCGAGATCAGTGCTTCGAATGCCGCATGACATTGAGTTAAAATAGAGAAAACTTGGCACGTGGCATTTCAACCACAAATATTTCGGTAACTCTTGTTTGCAAACTGTCTATTGCATGATGTATGAGCAGTCTGACCCCGGTTTAGGATGATGGTTGGTTGGGCCGTATGGTCTAGAATCTGGACATCTGTGGCGATAGCCAGAGTCACTGCTGCTATTTCTACATGAGTTGCGGTGTGCGATTCAGGTATTGGGGTAATGAAAACTGTGGATAGCTCTTGGTCTACAGCTGCCACTTGCTCCTTCCGGGAATCCGATGCGAGGCTGGCATCGACGTAGGTCCGCGTTGGTCATCGTTGGTCCTCGGCTGTCTAATCGATGACCTTGTGGATTGCTTTGACAGGTGGTTGGTGTCGTTTGCGGTGCCTGTTAGGGTTCATGTTAGTTGGTATTGGTTATACGTTAATTCTTACCCTATGTTAGGGGCTGGAAGTGACCTTATTATTTTTTTTTAGTTTCATCGCAGTGATTGAGAGAACAGGGGGCAGGATGGTGCGCCTCTGGATTGTGTTCTGTAGGCGTCTTAATTTCCAATCTCCCGTGCCATCAGGCGTTTTTTCTAGTGTAGCTGTTGTGCCTGTGTCGTCTATAGCTCGTTAGCTGGCGTATACGGGGACGCCTAATGCCAGCTTGTGGACTTTCCTTAGCTGTACTTGTACTTTATTGAATTCTACTTTTGTGAAGTTTAAGTATGAAGTATGGCACATCACCCAGGAGATGACAAGAGCCTCATTGAGTTGCAGGAGGTCCGTTTCTCCTAGGCCTTTGTGCCTGTCGGAGGTGCATTTTATCGGTCGACTTTGTTGGTCTGGTCGTTAAGTTTGCGTATGATGACGTTGGCTCGTCCATTGCTCTGTATAGTTAGTCTCAAGATTTAGGCGGCGCTTTTTTTAGGAAGTTTTTTTTTCTTTCCTTTAAGAGCACCTTTATCAAGATCTACAACCAAATTTTCATTACATGGCATTCAAGAAAACTAGTTTTCTTTTTCTCCGAGTTCTAGTGTTCTGCCATTTTTAAATGGGTTGACCCTGTTACTCGATTTCTTTTCTCAGTTTTTATTTTTCCAGGGGTTTAATTATGGAAGGGGGGGGGGGGTGAAAATTGGGCAATCTGCGAATTGTGTGACCCAAAATGAGTTAATTGTAATATATTTCTTTGTTTTTGTTTCTTTCTCTTTTTTTCTGTACGTTTCCGAGTTATCGCTAAAACCACTTTTTTTCTTCTTCTTGAAGCACACAACAGAAACAAGTGCGCTGCTAATTCTTCAATAGACGCGTCACACCTTTTCCCTGGTTTATACTTGGGGACAATTATTTTTCTGGCATTCCCGAAGAAGCGAAGACAGCGCAAGTACTTTGTACTAGAATACGTGGTTGTCTATAGACAATAGACCTTTCCGGAAAATTACAGAGGGTACCTTGCAACGAGGAAAATTAAGGGCTGTTCGGATGTATGTACGTCCCGGCTCGAACGTCTCGTATATTCTGGCAGTGGCAGGATTCATTCTTTCTTATCGGGGTTGCGCACAGGTTGCTCGTGCCCGGAAGTAGCTCAGGACACACACATACACAAATAAAGCGAACGGAAAAAAAGGTAATCACAGTTTGTTTAGCTTACCTTCTGCCTTCACTGCGTTTTGAAACCACGTAGTGTTAAACCAGCTTCAACTTTGCCTTCTTGGATAATATCACGAGTCGTAGATCTGAAAGTAGCAAGGCGTAAAGCAGACGCTGGAGGCACCGCATACTTCCGGAAAGGTATGCTGCAAGCATGGAGCCGCGACTGGTTCCTCATGCGTGCAAGTACGTGCAGTTTGCGCGTGAACGTAGCTTGACTAGCTTGCAATTGCACGGGCGTGTCTACACAAGCAGATTAAAGTAGAAGTTTGGGCTAGTTGGTATTTCATGATTAAAGATTAAAACAGCGCAAGGACACGGACAAGAACAAGAAGGTAGACAAACAGCGCCTTGTTTGTCTACCTTCTTGTTCTTGTCCGTGTCCTTGCGGTGTTTTAATCTCTACACAAGCAGAGGCATAGCGGTAGGCAGTCGCCCTGCTTGCAATCGTCTACGGGCACCCTGCAGATCTAACTCGGTACCGATACGCGCGCCTCTCGCGGTGGCGTCGCGGCGGCGTACCCATGGGGAAGCGACCTCGGCAGTCGCAGCTCGACATCAGTGGTACACCGGTGGGTGCTGCAAGGTCGACATGCCTGCATGGGCTACCACACTGGCGGGAGCGCGGGAGCAGCGTGAGCGGCGGCGCTCTACCGCTCTTCCTAGGCTGACTCAAGAGTGGCCGCGTGCGGCGCTGTTTGCTGGACGATCAGTGGCGGCTCCTAGCGGACGCAAGGCCCCCATAGAGCCAGTAGATAAGCAACGCATCAAAGTCGCGCCACTTAAGTCATCTTGCTGCATTAATGTAGCGTTTCCAGTTATCTGAAGCTTTATTTAAAATCCCAGGAAATGGTTTTCCGTTCTATGGAATTGTTGAAACAGCCTGCGAAACAGCAACCACAACAACAACAACAAAACGACATAGCCTGAGCTTCCTGACACCGCATCTAAAGCTGGGGAAGTCGCATTATCGAATCGAAATGCGCTGAGGACTGGGTGTTAATGGAAGTATCGGGGATTAGCCCGGCGGTTTGATTGGCTTGAGGTGGCGATGTAGGGGTCGAACTACACCGGTCGCATATTGCATACTCTGGCGAACGTAGCCCGAAGCGGGCCAGGCGATACGGTGTCCATGCACAGCCGGTTGTGATTCGGCGTAGTTGGACGTAGTAAACGCCTTAAAAATAAGTATTGAAGCATAGCTCCATCCTAATGCGTCTTTATTTGTACGAATTTGAAAAAAAAAAAAAAAATATTGGTAGTAACCAAAGGTTTGAAAGCAACACGAAACTACTAGTGACAGCGATTAAGTTGTGCGCCTCAGCTTGAGGTACTTCGTCTTTTCGTGCCCTGTGGTACCCCGTGGTGCATCTGAAAGCGAAGCAGTGCATTTGCCGTTTTGCCATGGTGGTAGTCTAAACGCATGGGGTAATCTCTGATCGTGTATTGGACACGAGCGTTGCGTCACCGTTCGGCGAAGCCTCGGATCCAATCACGTGCCTCGCGTTCAGGCAATGGCGTCCGCCAATGTTGATCGACGGACTTTTGAAAACGGTCTACTGGCATATCAGAGTCGAGGAGCGCGCCACCTATCATGGTTCTCATGAGGTGCTAACGCGCCGCCGCACACGGAGCAGGCGTCGCGATGCCGACACCTCCCCTTTCCAGCCACCGGAGCCTAACGCTAAAGCAACCCTCGTGTTGAATAGATGCTCATAATACGTGAGCAATAGCGGACAGCCGATGGCGCGGACTTTTGAAAAGAATACATTGCGCCCGTTCTGCCCTAAACACACACACAAGAAAACAGCGCCGACTATTAAAAATAAAAATAAACGAGGAATGGCGTGCCGATACCCTACAGCCGTTGTCACACTGCGTATAGATGATACAAAAAAGACAAAATAATAAACTACAACTAAGCGTAATAGATATATATATATAATTTTCGCTCCCGTAAATAGGTGGGACAACATTAGGTTAACAATATATTTCAAAAATAAAATTATAGACGAGGTTACAGAAGAAACATTTCTTGGCGTGTGGTACAGTCGAGAGTTAAGTTGGAACACGTACAGAAATAAACTGAGCTCTGAGCTATCCCGAGCCATTGAATGCATTTATAAGACAAGAAATCTCATACCCTTATAGCTAAGTTCACACAGAAAGAATAAAAACAGAAAATATACGAGGGACAGACACACACAGTTCTTTCAAAGAACTGTGTGTGTCTGTCCCGCGTATATTTTCTGTTTTTATTCTTTCCGTGTGAACTGTACTCTATTCAACGCGCTCTGCTACTTATACCTTATAGCTAATCGAATATATATACCTTATATCTAAACGAATATATATATTCCTTGTACCTTAGAGGCTAAAAACAAATATATATTATGTATTATTTTACTCCAAACTGTGTTATTGCATTTCAGTATGGGGTACGACTTCGGGAAGCAATTATAATAAATTAAGCATCCTACAAAAAAAAATAAAGAAAACAGAAGAAATTTACGATTATTTGAAAGTGATAAAGGTAAGCTTTAAGATCTTCCAACTGAACCGCTACTCAGCAAATAGGCCTACTTAAGGTAAATCAAATATATTATTTTAAATTGATACTAATAATACGCATAAAAAAAACCGCGATTCTTCTAGAAAGCACAACCTATCACACACTTAGACAAAATCCCCAGAAGACCTACAAAAATACTTACCATTTCTTTAAGACAAACGTCAAACTTCCAAGTCGCCAAAATTCTGAACAATGTAGAAGATATGGCAGATTTTAATTGCAATATACTCCAATAAAAAACAAAACAAAAAACATAGACACTTTTGGTGGGCAGTGACATTGTGTTTTGATATTTATGCATGCATTTTGTGCTTAATAAATCGTGTCCATATTTTTCTTTCAATCTCTTAAAATTGTTTCTGGCGAATTTGATTTGATCATTCTTTGTTAACACAAAACATCGTGTGATAATTGATTGATCCTGTTTATCATTTCGGAGTTGTATAAAATTTTATAGTCCATTTTTTCTTTATTTTTAAAAGCTATGTACAATACGCTGCTGTGTTAGAATCATAAAGGGGACAGAGACCTCGTCAGGCATCACGCCTTTAGTTTGTGTCTAGCTCCCGGTCATTCGGGAAACGAAAGAATAAAGAAAGAAAGCAAAAAAAAAAAAAAAGACCGTCCTAAAAGGAATAAACTTGCTTCAGACTGTCTGCAGATGGTCTTTTATGTGATTTACTGGCAGAGTAGTCGCGGCTTATCCATACCTTATTGAGTGGCTCTAGCCTGCACTATACAGCCGTCGCTCAAATGCTAAGCTGATATGAGAAAAGCAAGCGGCTGCTGCAAATCTACTGCGACGCGCCGGACGTGCCCCGGACGCGAAATTATCGAATTATTTTTTGTATGTAAACTGTCTTGCTGCCTACGTTCGAATATGTGTCGAGTTAACACACTCGGCCACTAAACAGCTTCTTTTTATATTTGCATTTCACTGCACACTCCACTACATATGCTAAAACATGTATATTACTTTTTTTCTTTTCGCCTCGAAACTGTTTATAATGTTTGATTTTCTGGAGCAAACGCAAATGACCGATCAAGGAATCGAAAAGACGACAACATTTGCATACCGTATAATTTTACGTCACTGCCGACGTTGCCAGCAGTCCGAAGTACGGCCTGGTATCGGGCACGTGCTTCCTCTTTGCTTGGCATGTGAAGCCGAAATAAAGGAGTCCTATTTTCGGTATGCCGCCAGTGAGGCATGGCGTGAGACCTGCCCGCAGATACGTATTTTTAGACATCATACGAAATACGCGGTGTTCACTGGAGAATACAAAGAAAGAATAAAACACGTGAAGGGCGACCACAAACACACAGAGTTCTTTCAATGAGCAACGAACATTTATGAAAAGTCCATGACACTACGACCGTGAACTTCAAAGAATTAAAGGAAAGAGAACGAAAAATTAAACGAAAATAGAGAAAACGAAAATGCTCAAATTTAAAATAAAACTGAATTTCTCAAAAATTTTATATACCAAATTAAAACGATAGGACATTTATGGAAATTAACTCCTGAATAAAGGAAAAAAGAAAGAAAAAAAAAAAAGAAATTAGCCCTTTAATAAAGGGCAAAAGGAAGAAGAAGAAAAAAGAAAATTAGCACCTGGGAACGAGGAAAAGTAAAAAGAAAAGAAAGGAAAGGCAAAAGGAGAAATGATGACAGAAGTCTCGTTGGGCACGCCTCACGCCCCTAACACTGTATCTAGACTCTTTTCTTCCCTTAGGAATTAGATATCTGACCATGGTTTAATTGACCATTGGAAATCTTCCCGCTTTATCACGCGGAACCGTGGAACTTTAGGAAATCTCGAATTATTTGCGACAGTCGAGCCCGGTGGAGTTCTTGCCTTCAGATGCGCCGAACAAAAACCGGACACGAGCGTGCCCCATTGAAGCCAGCCGCACCCTTTTTTTTTTTTAATCGTACCAAAAATTTAAAGCCCTACTAAATTTCCCCTTTATCTCGGTCAACCATCCTCGGGTTCACTAACCCTTAGCCGGGGAGAGACTTGAACAGTAGATGCTGTCCACATATCTCTCCCGGTTATTTTTTCTAAACAAAACAAACAAACAACAGCTAGGCTTGGTTCGCTGCCCTATTTATGTGAGACTCGAAAATTGCTTTAGCAATTTTTTTTTTATCTGGAAGCTTGGGTGCGCATAAAATTTTGGGGGACTTTTATTGCGATATGAAACATGTTTTATCTGACACTCCTGTTCCCCTCGTCTTTCTGCTAAGAATTTTGATGACGTAGCAGCTGCGAGAGTCTTGAAATTTTTTTTTTACTATCTTTAGTTTGTTCTGCCAATGTTTGTCTCTTGCAGCTCATTTCGAGAGAAAATGGAGTTTAACTTGCCTGTTTAGTATAACAAAGGTGACGCATTCATTAGGAAAATAAAGTGATTATTTTGTCGCGAACGCTTCTTTTTGAGTTTTGGCTTTTTTCCAGTAGTCTCTTACATTTTAGTTTCAAGCATCGAATTGTTGAGCGAGATGTAAATAAATAAAACACAACTAGAATAGGAAAGAAAAAAACAACCATGGGGCTAAGCAATGAACGTGTTTTAAAACGAAAGGTTGAGAACTTATTAGGTATTTAGGAAGACAATGGTTGAGATAAGGTATTTGAATATATTTATGCGAGTAATGGTTGAGATAAAGTATTTATAGATACTTAGTTGAGCATTCTTTATTGTAAAAAAGGTTCTTTAATACATTTAAGGTACAAAACTAACCAAGTGGTACAGTATAATTTCGTCGACATCTTGTTTCCCGCTCGCTGAGTGACTTTGAAACAAACTCTTGAGCGTAGCGTCACTGTCGATTAATTGTTGTATAGCGCTTTCCAGCAGGAGAGAACGTATGCTGGCCGGTGGTTTGTTGGATGTTGTACTTGGCGCCGAAATACCAGAAAGTTGCAAGCCCGTGCCTGTTCAATGAAATCCCTTCACAATGGTGAACGCAAAACACACTGCCAGTGTTGTACCCCCAAAAACGCTATTACTCTCATTTAATCTCCGTCTTGTGCAGCTTTAGGCTTCCACCTTCCGCGGCGTCGGTTCTTGCGCCATTATGCAGTGGTCGCGGCCTTCTAACAATGGGTAAACGACCGTCGAAAAGAGTCTATTCCGCCCGAGTTACGATCTAAACTTCGTTTCCCATTAAATCGAGACGCAACTGACGCTATGAAGAGATGGGACAAATCAGACAACAAAAAAGCACCATTATGCTGTTTGTCATGTTTATGTATGTGCTCTATCATCGCTGAACCAATGATAAACAAGAAAAGCCCGGGGTATGGCCATTTTGACGCTGCTTGATTAATCTTGTTAGCTGGAAGCGTCACACAATATTTGGACATAAGTGGAAACGAAGCACGTTTTTGCTTCTCTGTGTGCAACCCCTGGAGTTTCCAAAGGTGTTTTCTTGCAGAAAAGTTTCTAAGACATCCAGGTGTATGCTTAGACTTCTGAAGTAAAGCTCTTGCACCAAAGAGCTTATCAAGATAGAAGTAGGAAGAAATGGCAACACGGGGTCTAACCAACAGACTTCTACCCTGAATTCCCTCGCTTCTGCTTGATTATCCTTTGTCTAATTAAGATTGATGTGTGTGCACATCGGCGGCTGAGTAAGCACACTAAGGAAGGTACCGTGCGGAAAATTAAGCTCCGAAAGCGGAAGACAAAGTTGTGCGCCTACTCAACTTTGTTTGATACAGTATAGTTCACCCCTTTCGGAGAGCTATGGATTATTTCGGGAACTGAGAAAACAACAACAACAACAACAAAAAAAACACGGTATCTTTATCCTCCGGTTAAACTCAGGATGAGGAGCGAAAAACCGGGTATTTTTTATCGTATAGTTAATTACCGCTTACTAGCCGCCAAACTGAGATCGACGTAAGTTCGCAAAGTCTAGGGCCATTTTGACGGCTATCCTAGCCGCTTTTTTTGTTGTGATGTTCCGTACACCTCGTGGAAACCGGCCCTATAACACACTTTATGTGACAAAAATTAGCGTGAAGAATTTTAATTTGTTTCACAAAAAAATGTTGGACACAACCGACTTGAGATTAAGCTCCAACGACTGACAAACTCGCGGCGCACTGCATTCATAAAACATTACCGTTATCTATCATCTCTATAACGCTCCATTCGTTTGATAGCACTAGCACCTTTAATAAAAGCTTTAGAGCCGGAAATATGAGTATTCAACATTGTTTTTATCTAATATTATTTCAGTGGAATATAGCAATTAGTTTGCCTTTGATTCCGTGCCTAAAATTGCTATTCACAGCAGTTAATACCGTCATCTATCAGCTTTCATCTTGTTGCCGTGCATGGTGCTTCACGCGTAACTAGACAGCGAGTTTTGCTCTTGGGCAAATCAAAGCAGTGCAGTCGACGCTAAGAGAAAATTGCACAAAAAGAAAAGGGGAAAAAATATTGCATTTCAGATGGACATTCACACTCACGAATTTTAACATAATATTTTCACCGGTATGAATGGAAACATAGTGTGCACTGATGTTCTAAAAGTTGATTTTGCGGCTCCAATGTGAAATTTTGGCGGTCCCAAATGGTGATCTAGAATTATTCAAACCAATCACATCATTGCATTAAGTAAGGCTCTACTTGGTTAAAAATTGTGAAATCTCATTCTGAGTTTGAACACGTACAGTTGGGTTGTTCCTGCTTTGAAAAAAAGAAAAAAAAAATCTAGCTGAAATGATTTTTTTCTAAACGACTCGAAATAAAACATGCGCTCGCGTTAACACTTATTCTGGCAGTGGCATTCGCATTTTTATGTGCATGTGTTTTCCGGATATTTATCTTGCACACGATTTTCTATCGCAGTAGAAAGAGGTCAAAAACTCGCCCTCAGTATCCTCTACCCTTCCTTTACAATACCCTTCAGCTAATTGTAAGCGTTTTTATAAGCCGGCAGTTTTATTTCGATCGCGATTGATATTTTATTTGATCGTTTTAATTAATTTTAACACGATAGCGTTGAGGAGCTCATGTCGCAGAAATTTCGGCGTCGGCATCGGTGGGACCAAAAAGTCTCATATTGCAGAGAGCGCAGCCACGTGTGACGTCACGCGTGTGACGTCACACGTGGTTGTGACGTCATGACCCTATTGACCCGCTCAATTTCGCGAAAATAATATCTGCTGAATTTAGCGGGGGTCGATAGGGTCAGACGTCATAGCCACGTGTGACGTCATTCTTCAGGTCACATGAAGTTACACGTGACTCTATGTGACGTCATGTGACACGTGACGCTAGCGGCTAGACCACGCACACACGCTTTCATGGCTTGCGAACGAGAGCAGGTTTATAATGAGAAGACTTTGCGAACGGCGCCTGATAACGCTATCGCGTTCCACTCTTAAAGGCGAAGCTTAAGCGCCCGCCCAAGTTTTCGTGTCGTGAATTCTCCCATTGAAAAACTTCTTTCTCGGCGTCTCCTGGAGGAATTATTTTATAAATATCAATCGGTGATAGCGAGACCTAAATTTCCTTTAGCGGCTATTTTAAAATTTTCTTGAAGAATTTTGCGTTTTACAAAACAGAAACATCAGCCGTAGAGGAACCTAATAAACTCTCTTAACTGAGGTACTAAGTTATAAAACAAGGCGCTGTAATTTTTTATTTTTTTTATTTTTTTTACCAATTACAACGCTCACTTTAGTCGACGCAATTATGTTCTCGGCTAATCTAACCAAATTGGCGACGTTCTGTTGGGGAAAAAAAAATAAGCGTTTATTTAAATAATTGCGACAAAAGTCTGTTTGTGCGCCTTTTCTTTGGCGCATCCTCTGCATCCTCGAGCGTAAACAATGGGGCCACCGCGCTTAATGACCTTCAGGAAATAAAGTGTTTGCTCCTGAAAACAAAGTTTGTCCGGCGAAAATGCGGTACGTGAATGGCACAAGACGCAGTTATCTAGTAATTCTACATTCCGAACTTTCGCTTAAAAATATTGAATTACGTGGAGAACGATATAAGAAAAATACCTTGGAAAACTTGAAAAATAGAAAGAACTTAGAGGACGTGAGCTGGAGGTTTAGAATTGAATTAAAGGACATACCTCTATATGACAGCTAGTTTCAATAGCGTGCTAAACACTTGGCCGCTAACCAAATTAAATAACCTTTGGTGACGCGAACAATTTTCCATAAGTCTGGTTGTTTACGGGAATGCTGTTGATTTTGTGAACCATGGATGAAACTTGTGACTAAACAAGCTCGTTAAAAAGGTGCATTCCGAACTTTTTGCCTGCGGTGTTGGTGTTTTTTTTTTGTTTAGGTGCAATTAGCTTTTATAAACAATATTACGAAGTATACTAATAATTTTCTTAACTGCATTTGAGTATACTTTCATATCTTTATTATGTGTGAAATTCACCCTTTATTTTCCTTTTGCGTCTTTGATGCATTTCATAATTTATTACTGTACTACCCTCGTGGATACATTGCGGTAGTTAGTTTACATTGAAAAATACTTTATCTATGTGTTATCTAAAATACAGGTTTCTTTTCTAAGCTCTACAGATTTCCTTAAAAAATGCCATGAAAGTTACACTTATGCGGTTGGTGCAGGTGAGTTATACGGCCAGGGGGACATTATGTGTTTGGCTAATGTTTGCGATAAGGAGGATAAATAATTAAACTTTGTTAATTAACTTTTTAATTAGTAAAAAAGACGTGTAGTTCTAATTAGAAACTTACCGAGCGTCATCGAAAAATACTAAATCAACTCTATCATCATCCGCGTTTTACCACTGCTAGCTCTGAGCCTGTTTTACAAGTGGTAACTTTGGCGCGCCCCCGAGTTTACCACGAGCTTCGATTCGTTCTAAAAAGAGTTAATCTAGTGGTTTTAGATGACGCTGATTGATTTTTTAATTGTAACCCTAAGTCTATTTTCAATAATTAAAAAAAATAAATGAACTTTAATTAATTAGCCGAATTATCGCAAAGATCAGCCACCCATACAATGTCCCCTTCGCTAAGTAACTCGTCTGCACAAACGGCCTAAGTGGAAGTTTCACTGCTTTAATCTGTAAATCTTAAGAAAAAAAAAAACACCCTGTATATTTTACCTATACTTTTCCTAACGTATTTCATGCAAATATGAAATGGATGTATTTTTAGTAAAAGGGCGGAACATGTTCTTTGATTTTTATTTTTCTGTAATGTTTCTGAAAGAAATTCTTTCTCCTTGTGGCTCAATATTCATAAAAAACATTTAAAAATTTATATTTTTGCATACATACATGTCTGTCACTCTATTTAGGCCCCTTGGCATTTAAGAACTATCCGGGAACAACGAAAGGTGAAACCGTCTCCTGCCCCACTGGCTCTTCCGCAATATTAGTGTTGATGTGGCGAAGCCAGCCAGCAAGACGTCTACATCATTTGATGTGGTGCCACCCTATTTCGTCATTGGCAAATAAACAGCCCAGAATGTATACCTGACATTAGAGACTGTCTGCGTCTGTCGCTTCACAACTCTAGCAAATCAAGCACAAAATTCAAGAACGTCAAGTGCTGAGCCAGCATGAATCCCTTTAGAAGAACGGTGAGAAATGAAATCAAACCCAACGTTGCTTGGATTTTAGCTAGTGTCAGGGATAGCGAAGTGATCTCAGCTAACATTGTAAGCGTAATAATGATAGATATACTAAACCGAGGGGCCTTGTTATAACCACTATGGCAGGGTCAATGGTTGAGAGTGTTAAGGTAATTGCTATGATGGTATATTTAGTGTATTGCTTGCAAAAAGCTATAGTGATTGCGACCGTGATATTTTCATGACAGCCACGGATAAAACAAGAGTAGTCATTTCAGTCTTTAAACATAAAAAAAAATGTGATATCCTTGATATTTTTAGCTGACACAATCCGATCCACGAGGAAAAAAAAAAAGGATGCGTTTTTGTTAAGTATTGTCGGTTTCAGGTTTCGGTTTTTTGCGCCGAAACCTGAAACCCACAACACCAGAGATTGAACAACTAGCATACTTAGCTTTAGTTCGGTCTAGGCTTGAATTCGCTTCTTTTGTATGGTGCCTTTGGAATTCTTACCTAGTTATAAAACTTGAATCCACCCATAACAAAGCTATGCCCTTTATTGTTTCTGATAACTCACCATTTACAAGCACATCTAGATTGCACGAAACTGCTAGCCTTCACACACCTTCATTGAGGCGCCGAGTGCCCCGTTTCTCTCTCTTTCACCGTCTTTTTTTACCATAACATGCCTCTACGTGAATCGGTGCTTTTACCCCCCTGGCAGATGTTCCCCCGCTTTGGCCACTCCTGTAAGTTGCGGCCTATTTTTCCGTCAATGACTTCATACAGTAATTCAATTTTAGACTTGGCCATCAACGATTGGAACATACTACGAAACAACATTGGTACCCTAACTGACACACATAAATTTGCTCCCTCTTTAACCATTTTAATTTCTACTTTACCCGACTAATGTTTTCTTCCACTGTGTTAAAATTGAATGTAACAATGTTCGGCTGAAAAGAAACAACAATAACAGACGCATGTACCACCCCTTGTGTATTGCTCGTAAAGGCCTTCAAGTATAAAAAATGTCGATAATGATGACGACGATGACGCGAACGATGATGATGATGATATATTTACTTTTTAAGTGAAATATCCTAACGCATAAGCTGCTAAAGCGAACTTGATTAACGTCAGTGGAGTTGATGGCATACTCTAGCAATCTTAATATTAAGATACATTTGTTTCTCTGGTCAATTTTTTTATGCAAGGCTTTTTAAGTTGCGGTTATATAACAAGCAGAATAGTCATTCGTTAAGCCTTTAAATAACGTATTTTAGGTACGCGAAACCATAGAGTTATTACAATCAACGCTAGAGGCTCAGCTGGCGCTAGTGTCTATGGGACTTCCGGTTGCAAATTGAAGCAGACAGCATGCAGTCTATATTTCCGGCCTCCCTGTATATTCCTATGAGAAAACGCGCGTGAATTTTGTCTCTTCGCCGGAAAATAACATGAATAACTTTTGTCATTTCGATTGTGCCGGATAGTATGTGCCTTTGTTGGTATTGTGAGAGTGCAGTTGCTTTAGTTACAACATTTTTCTTTACTACTGAACGATGTTAAACTTCGCTCTATTTCAGGCCCAAACCTCTGTTGCAAGGAAGGTTTCTAAAAACGAGCGACGATTCTAAGCAAACTAACGATCGAAAGGAATGTAGAGTGTATTCAAGATCTGACGGCATTTCGGTGGTGCTTATATATGTTGCTAATTGCCCGTCCTGTCATTGGATGAAAATGACTCCGTCGTCCATCTTTACGATCGGTTGAAAAAACATTTGAACGCAAAAAATAAAGCACGTGAACTACGAAAGGCGTGTCTTTTTATTATCTCCTATGTCGGGCACATTTTATCGGGCACCTGCTCTCTGGCTCCTGCAATGATTTATAGCGTGCGGGTGATGGGTGATGATTTGAATTCCCAGAACAAGCATCTTCGCACGTATTCATGAGGAGGAATGAAGCAGTACTTATTTATTGCAAATCAGACTATATTACGTGGCATTCAATTTATTTTGATCGTCTGCGTGCACAAGGAGTTACTTATCCAGTGTTACTGCGTAGTTCTTTCCGTCTCTCTTGGTTTTCCACGTGTCCTTCGTTCGTTTGGCACGTATATCTCCCATGCTGGAAAGCGTCGACGCCGTGTTCGAGCTAACAGTGTCCGACAGTGCACATAAATACACGTACGACGCGGTCTTAGCACCGTTTTTAATGCCACAAATTTTAAATAAAAATGCTGTAACTGACCAATTATTTCGTCTGCGTGACTGAGAAATGTTCCAATGTACCTAGTACGTACAAATTATTTGTAATATTTGCTCTTATATTCGAGCGCAGAAAGCAAATGCACTCGCTTTTTCCCATAGAAATGCATTACCGGAAGTCAATTTCTGACTGCTTGCTGTCTGCTTCAAAATGCAACAGCACACTAGCGCCAGCTGAGCCTCTAGCGTTTATTGTAATAATTCCATGCGCGAAACCACAAACAAGGTGAATTTTATTCAATTCGTATGGTGCTATCAAACCCAGCTACCATCGGCTCTAAAACCAGTACAGTTGGCGTAACACAGTATAACTAGGGTGTGTACTTTCCGGTGTTTATTTGTGAGAAAAATCGGTGGATGTTTTTCGGTGTTTATTTATTTTCAAAGCACCGGTGTATTTCGGTGGAACGTCTCACGACTAGGCTAAAATCGGTGATTATCGGTGGAAAAAAACGCGATGGATCACAGACAGAGAGTTCCAATTTTATTCACATATTTCATGCACTTCTCTAGGGAACATCTATTTTCACACTTGATTATTATAGTAGATGCAAGCCTACTTCGAGAGGCTCGCATCCGTCATGGCAGCACGTTCCTCGCGGTTCACAACCCGCAATTATGAAAACGCACGCTCCTGTACGACACGGACTTTGGCAGTGTCTTCCAGGAACCACGGCAACCCCTGAATACATGGCTTGCACCGGTATCACTTGACCAGACACAATAGGGAAAGGGCACGTGAGAGCCTACCCTCCACTGCGTTAACTTTTCTACAAGAGGGGGCCATGGAAGACACAAAAGGGGAAAGGCGTGTGAGAGCTTAGCTTCCAATGCGTTCACTAGACGCTTTTAACCGCCAGAAAGGAGGGCGGACTGACGCCATGTGCGAGCCATGTATAAACACTGGAAGAATGCAGGATCCACGAGATAACACGTTTGACGAACCTCTACGGGGAATCGGTTTTGCTAGGTCGGAAACATGCAACGACCGGTGTTTTTCGGTTTTAACCAGGGCAAAAATATCGAACCACCGGTGTTTTTCGGTTTTAACCAGGGCAAAAATATCGAACCACCGGTGTTTTTCGGTTTTAACCGATTTTATATTGTTGTCACCGACGGATGTTTATCGGTGTTTTTCGGTTAAAACCGGAAAATACACACCCTAAGTATAACTGAGGAATATTTTAATGAAGTAAGATTACTATTCCTCTAGTGGAAATAGTAAAACGGACACAGGAACAAACACACACGGGCACACAGAGAATGTGCTCGTGTGTGTTAAGTCCTCTGTTTTCAATATTTACACTTGATGAATACTTAAGACAACACGCTCGTCACAAATATTACATATTACTGACCTATTTATTTCTGGCCACTGGAAACAACCCGCTTCTTGCGTGTGCCTTAAAGTAAAATAATTTATTATAAAGAAACGCGTGGTGGCGAGGAGAACACCGGCTGCTATATGTTTCTTTGGCCAATAAAATTCAATTGCAGCTCCGATAAAAAGCGCAGTCAGTTATTGCTCACCAAAGAATTACATTGGTTAAATCCCTAACCGCGCCTAGAACGCGCGTCCTTACCGACACGTTTTAATATATTTTTCTTGTATTTGACGCGTTGGAATATTTTAAGAGGGCAGCTCTTTGGTGCCCGTTTTCGGCTTGAGCGGCGTCGCCGTCGTCGTCGGCGTAACCACGCGCGTTGCATTATGAGAGAATTAACCCCGCCAAATTTAGCGGGGAAATGTTTACTAAATTTCCCGCTAAATTTAGCGGGAACATTTTTGCTAAATTTTGCGCTGAATGGGAGCGGAGGAGGAGAGGAGGAGGGGAGGGTATGAAGGGGGAGGAGGGCCATACCCTCCATTCCGTACCCTCCCCTCTTTCTCCTCAATAGCTGGGCTCTAATTTCGATATACAAAAAAATTTTAACGTCTTTTATTTTTTTCTACCAATTTCAGCGCACTTTTTCTACAGCGTCCCAAAGCGCAGAACACTCCTGTGTAACATCGCACACCTGGAACTCATATTTGCCAAGTTTCTGTTTCGTGCGTTACATTAGGTAGTTGAGTATTGCGTGCCTTATCTTAATCTTCCTTCTCTTTACCTTCGCTTAGCATTGTTTTTTTTCTGTTATCCTATTATATTTTAGCTCACGCAACCATGGCGCCTGGTTTAGACACGCGCGAAATTCAACCATCTATCCTGACAAATAAGAACTAATAAATTTTAGAGTTGAGTGCATCGCTTCCTTTTCTTTTTTTTTTTTTGCGTGCGGGCATACTTTTGACAGAAAACAACGGTTGTGTTTGTGTGTTTTTGCATTTATATGACGACATAAACAAATATAAAGAGGTAGATCTAGGAGCTACGTGCAACAGTGAAAGGAAGAATTGAAACTCGGCAGCTGAGAAATGTGGGCTCATTAGTCCAGCCGGCTTCCTCAGACTGACAGCGTCGGCCCAATTTGCATAGAAATACGCGGCGTTCCGAATTCCTTAGCATTCATCGAATGTACGGTTGGGTTTGCCGACAGAAATATTGAACGAAGGTACAATCTCGAAGATTCGCGCGTCGCCAGGCAACAGCAATGAAGGCCACATTGACACACTAATTGTTTAGGAAAGGAAGTTCTTAAGGTCACTTGCAGCGTAATAACTACAGAAAAAGTTCTTCCTTCAATACTTTTTTAAAGTAGATGGTGCCACTAAATTTAATCTCACAACTTTTGTCGCTTAACAACAACAACAACAACAACAACAACAACAACAACGACAACAACAACAACAATGTGGTGTTACCGGCATATGCGACCGGCTCGAGTTACCTAGCGGGCGCGGCCGTTTCGAGACCTCACGGGGTTTCGTGTTAGCCGGCGGCCGGAGGCGCCGCTGAGTCGGAGTCCAAGGCCACGGCCAAGGCTGCGCCGGGTCGACTAAAGATGACACAATGTTCTAGAAAGATCGCAGCCTGTTGCCAGGCTCCCGGCTGTATGTATATATACGTAAGGAAGACGAATAAAGGGGGTTGTTGTCTGGTTGGGCCTTGAGGGCGAGTCTCTGTCTCTTCTTTGGCGTCGTAGGCCCGAGCAGCGGCCTAACGCTACGTGGTGTCAGAAGTGGCCAGTTAATTTCGCATTTCAGCAGGCATGGAAG
Organism: Ixodes scapularis; assembly: GCF_016920785.2. Lineage (NCBI taxonomy): Eukaryota > Metazoa > Arthropoda > Arachnida > Ixodida > Ixodidae > Ixodes > Ixodes scapularis. The sequence continues at coordinate 26,412,241 of NW_024609868.1, forward strand.
GCGACGAGCGGAAGCCACTTTCATCAGGCATGTTCGCCGTCCAGCAGCCACCAGCCTTCGATTTCGACAAGACGGCGGAATGGCCCACATGGTCGCAAGCTTTCGACGACTACCGGTTTGCGTCTGGCTTGAACGAGCGCAGCGAGGAAGCCCAAGTACGAACTTTGCTGTACACGATGGGGCGACAGGCAAGGGAAATTTTCAAAACCTTTGGCTTGTCAGCCGACGACGAGAAGAACTACCAGGTCGTCAAAGAACGATTCGACAGTCACTTCGTCGCGGCCCGCAACATTGTGTACGAAAGCGCTTGCTTCCACCGTCGCAGTCAGAAGCCAGGCGAGACCGTTGACCAGTTTGTCACGGCTCTGCACACTGTGGCAGAGAGGTGCGACTTCCAAAACTTCAAGGAGCGGATGATTCGCGACCGCTTCGTCGTCGGACTTCGGGACGCGAAACTCTCCGAAACCCTCCAGATGGATGCAGACCTCACGCTGGCGACCGCGCTTGCCAAAGCGCGACTCAAGGAAACTATCCACCAGCAACAGCAGGAACTTCGACCGGGGGCCGGTGACAACGCAGTCATATCGGCAGCGGAAACGGAAGTGGACTTCGTCGCCAAGAAGTCCAGCTCGGCACAGGGCCGGTACAAGACGCAAGACTCAACCCGTCGCGGCGTCGCGACGCCTCGACAAGGCAGTGGCCAGCGGTGTTTGTTCTGTGGAAAAGCGTCGCATCCAAGGTCGGCCTGTCCAGCCAAGTCAGCGAAGTGTCACCACTGCAACGTGAAAGGACACTTCAGTGTGGTCTGCCGCAAGAAAGCCGTCACTCCTAGGAAGGTAGGACTTTCATCGCTTCAAACGGACAATGGGGAGCATTTCCTCGGTTCTGTTGGAAATGATTCCGCGAAAGCCAGGTTCATTCAGGTTTCCATTAATGCGACCCCTGTTTTCGCGAAGGTAGACACGGGCGCAGAGGTATCCGTGGTGCCATCTACATTTCCTGGCATCCCGTCGAGACTAGAAAGAACAGGTGTTGTCTTGACCGGTCCTAGCGACGAACGCCTAAAGGTTCTGGGAAAGTTCACCGCAAACATCCGCTGGAAACAGGCAACGATAAGGCAGACGGTATACGTTGTTGCGTCGTTGCGCTCAGTACTCTTGGGACCTCCAGCAGTGGAAGAACTAGGAGTAGTAAAATTTGTGAATGGAGTGGGATCTAGCGAAGCTTATGAGTCTCGCTACCCTCAGCTGTTCCAGGGGCTAGGAACTTTCACCGGAGAGTACACTATCCGCCTTAAGCCGGACTCTGTTCCGCACTCAGTCCATGTGGCACGTCGAGTTCCTATTCCGATGAGGGACGCGGTCAAGCGCGAACTCGAAAACATGGAACGTCAGGGGGTGATACGAAGGGTAGAAGGGCCTACAGAGTGGTGCGCTGGAATGGTCCCAGTATTGAAACCCTCGGGCGATGTTCGCATTTGTGTCGATCTAACTCAGCTGAATCGATGTGTCCTCAGGGAGCGTTATGTACTGCCCACCGTCGATGACACTCTGGGTCTTTTGAGTGGGGCAGCAGTTTTCTCAAAACTAGACGCCAACTCAGGGTTCTATCAAGTTAAACTGTCAAAAGACTGCCAGCTCTTAACAACTTTCATAACTCCCTACGGAAGGTACTGCTTCGAACGTCTACCTTTCGGAATTACTTCGGCCCCCGAATATTTTCAAAAAAGAATGTCAGAAATCTTGGCGGGTGCACCGGGCGTTGTTAACCTCATGGATGATATCTTGGTTTATGGTGCCACAAGGGCTGAGCATGACAAGCGCCTCCAGCAGACGCTTGAAACACTTGCACAGGCGGGCGTAACTTTGAACAAATCCAAATGTTGTTTCGGGGTCACCGAAATTTCGTTTTTGGGTTGCCTCGTCAGCAAGGATGGAATAAAACCCGATCCGGACAAGGTAACTGCTATCAAAAACTTAGAAACGCCACGAACAGTAGCTGATGTGCGTAGGTTTCTTGGCATGGCTAATCACCTCGCACGATTTCTCCCGCATCTGTCGGAAACGAGTGCTCCCTTGCGGCAACTACTGCAAAAGGGTCGCGAGTGGACCTGGGGTCCAGCCCAGGAAGATGCACTTGCTAGCATAAAAGAAATGATATGTTCAAACCGCTGCATGGCTAAATACGACCCGCGGTATCCCACAATACTCTCCGCAGACGCCTCTGCATTTGGTCTAGGCGCAGTATTGCTCCAAGAGCAAGAAAAGAATGAACGCCGTCCAGTGGCGTTCGCCTCAAGGTCTTTAACACCGGCTGAGTCGCGTTACGCTCAGATTGAGAAGGAGGCTCTTGCCTTGACTTGGGCGGCGGAGAGATTTGAGGGATACCTGAGAGGGCTCGAAGTGCAGTTTGAAACGGATCACAAGCCGTTGGTGACCTTGCTGGGGAAAGCTCCACTTGACTTGCTTCCTCCGCGAGTTCAGCGGTTTCGAATGAGGCTCATGCGCTTCAGTTTTAGCGTTGTCTACGTGCCTGGAAAGAACCTTGTCACTGCGGATGCTCTATCGAGAGCACCCCTCCGAGAGAAGCGAACAGATTCGAGCGGAATGTCTGTATCGGATCTCACAAAGTTCGTGGAGGGCTGCATCGCTAGCGTGGCCGAAGTTAGCCATATCGAAAAAGTAAAGCAAGGCCAGGCGGCAGATGAAATCTGTCAAACTCTAGTTCGCTTCTGCCGGAAAGGGTGGCCTAGCTATCAGTCGCTGCCGGTTTTCTTACAACCGTACTGGCAAGCGAGAGCGACAATCACCATTTGTAATGGAGTACTGATGAAGGACACACGGCTCATCATTCCTCAGTGTCAAAGGGCCGAGGTGCTGCGTCACCTGCATGACGGCCATCAAGGAATTGTAAAATGTCGATCGAGGGCACGTGAGTCTGTGTGGTGGCCGGGTTTGGGCTCGGACCTTTCCGCTTTGGTAAACAACTGCCGGGTGTGCGCGGAATCCCGTGAACAGAATGCGGAACCTATGATTCAGACCGAAACGCCAAAACTGCCTTGGCAGAAGGTTGGTGTCGATTTGTGCCAAATCGACGGTGCTGACTACTTGGTAGTTGTCGACTATCTGTCCCGATACCCAGAGCTAGCCCGCCTCACCAGAATCACCAGTGGCATTGTAATCACCCACTTGAAAAGTATTTTTGCACGGCACGGAATACCCGATGTAGTTTTCTCGGACAATGGAACGCAATTTGTCTCCTCAGAATTCCAGTGTTTTGCGCGAGAGTATGGATTCCAGCACGTCACGTCGAGCCCGAGGTACCCGCAGGCTAACGGGGAGGTAGAGAGGATGGTTCAAACCATAAAGAGCCTTATCAAAAAGTCTAGTGACCCCTACCTCGCCTTGTTAGATTACAGGGACACCCCGGGACCCCTAGGGAAAAGTCCGGCCGAACTGCTTATGGGCCGACGGCTGCGGACTACGATTCCGCTGCATCCCAGCAAGCTGGAGCCTAAGATTGCGAACCAGAACCGTGTTCGCCAAAAAGACCGTGCCGCAAGAGCAAAGCAAAAACAAAATTTCGATCGCCGTCACGCGGCTAGGGGGCTACCTCCACTGCGGCCAGGTGACCAAGTTTGGGTGAAAGACTGCAAAGAAGCAGCCACAGTCCTACGACCTGCAAATCGGCCAAGGTCGTACGTTCTTAGAATGCCCTCGGGATCGGAATTAGAACGAAACAGGAGATTTCTCGTGTACCTCAAACCAAACGAGGGCAGTTACGATATTCCCGACGTCGTTGACTCGCCTACCCCGAGCTCTAGTTTTTCTGGGTTACAAGAAGACCAGGGTGGCAATTCTGATGAGGGTGTCAAGTCACATAGCTCGTTGCCCCGTGGTTCACCTCCCGTTCATGTGACACGCTCGGGACGCGAGGTGCGAAAACCGCACCGCTATGGGGTTGCTTGTTAACCTTTCAAAACTGTACTTAGCGAATGTCAAATGTCCTGTCACTTTCTTTTGTACTTTTGTTGAGTTACGCGAGTGCAAGACATTACCTTGTGTGTCAAATGTTCAAAAGAAAAAGAAAAAAGAAAGGGAAATGTGGTGTTACCGGCATATGCGACCGGCTCGAGTTACCTAGCGGGCGCGGCCGTTTCGAGACCTCACGGGGTTTCGTGTTAGCCGGCGGCCGGAGGCGCCGCTGAGTCGGAGTCCAAGGCCACGGCCAAGGCTGCGCCGGGTCGACTAAAGATGACGCAATGTTCTAGAAAGATCGCAGCCTGTTGCCAGGCTCCCGGCTGTATGTATATATACGTAAGGAAGACGAATAAAGGGGGTTGTTGTCTGGTTGGGCCTTGAGGGCGAGTCTCTGTCTCTTCTTTGGCGTCGTAGGCCCGAGCAGCGGCCTAACGCTACAAACAACAACAACAGCAACAACAACAACAACAACAACAGCAACAAAAACAACAACAGCAACAACAGCAACAACAGCAACAACAGCAACAACAGGAACAACAGCAACAGCAACAGCAACAGCAACAACAGCAACAACAGCAACAACAGCAACAACAGCAACAGCAGCAACAACAACAACAACAACAGCAACAACAACAACAACAACAACAACAACAACAACAACAACAACAACAACAGCCACCACCACAACGACAACATGTGGGCAAAAATTATGTTTTGCGTAAGGTTTAACGCCGGCAACAAATATGTTTTGCCTAAAGTTTAGAGCATCTCGACGCATTGAGGATTGTGGGAAGTTTTGTTTTGTTGACGGGAGACTTTTAAATATACATTATGATGCAGCTTAACAAATAACCCAAACCAAAGTCGACGTTCAATTTGTTGTGTGAGCGTTTCCAACACCGAGACGACATACTCGGGGACAACTTCCTCTGGCGGCCCCAATGAGACAAGGTGTGCGTGCGAGTATCGTTAGAATTACTAAATGACGGGGCCACATTATCGCGTTCGTCTCAATATTTACGCAAACTCTTGATTGGCGGTGAAGGGATCAATGGGCCCAAAGCCCTCGCGGGAAAACAGCCTTTTCGGAATGGTGGATCTGAGGCGGGATCTGTGCATTGCTGTGCGCTCGCAAAATGTAGATCCTACACAGAAGTACGACAAGCAGGAAGCTTCTTTAGCTTTTTGACGTTCTGTGTGCCACTTGGCTAAATTTATTCGCATTATTTCTATAACGCGAGAGCAGTTTCAAAGTGGTGGTGAACAATCAGACAATACAACGACGATAACGTCGTAGAGGGAGTGCACGTGCTTCTAATACTATATTTATACCATATTTACTAATACCATATTTATAAACTAATACCATATTTATAAAACAAAACACACACACAATACACGCAAGAACAGCGGAATATGTTTTTATCGGTCTTATCACCGCAAGCCGGGGAGCGTTTACTTCATCTATTGTGGTTCTTTATTACTTTCTCTGAGCAACGTTGGCCAAAAATAACAAGACGTGAGCCACATATTCTAGAGACAAGATTGTCGCCTAATTTAAAAAAAAACCGTCAGGCAAGGAACAGTTACGTCAACGAACACATAGGAAGAACAAATATTTGACATATATTTGGGAACTTCACTCAGCGTCCCAACGGACATATGGCTTCAGCTCATTGACACCAACGTCCAGCGAACAGGTCAAACGACCAACCAGAACAAGAACTCCGAGTAAGCACCTGTCACGGCCATGCTGTTTCCAACAACGGGCAAGGGAACACAAGTATCCACAATCGGATCACGCGTTTTTCTTTCTAGACGATTCGTTTTCTTGACGGAGACGTGGACAGCCTCGCTCCGTGAAGGACGAAGGATTGACAAGCTAAGTTCGGCTTCCGAGGAACTTAGGAAAATGTATGGCCGAAGACTACTCCATTACTGCGTCGCAGCTCCCGGCGTGCGCGATTGAGTGAGAAGCGTAATGCTAGGATGTCATCAACGCTTCCGAGGAAGCACGTCGGGGTCATAACACCTAGGGTTGACCCCGACTGTTGTCTAAACCGCCGGGGAGACCAAAAAGTCGGCGGGCTCGAGCTCGATTGCAAACCCACGTGGTCTCGGTCCCCGTTTGAGCTGGAGAATGGCGGTGCTCGGGACGTCAGAGCACGCCTGGCGTGAGCTACTGACAGGCTTTGAACTAGGTCCATTGCTCTCTTTGTTTTCTTTCTTTCTGCTGTTTTTCTGGCTTTCTAATTCTCTTAACCTTATGCCTCTCTCTCTCTCTCTATTTAACTTTCTCGTTGTTTCACCTGAGTCCTCACGCTATACGACATCTGGAGCGCGTACTTTTGCGCAAAGCATTTACGAGAATCAATTGTTAAAAATCAACGGAGAAAGCTCGGTAAATTTCGAAGCTCATCATAAGTTTAGACACAAAAAAATTAGTCTGCGTTGTGATACTGAGCACGATGAAACGTCGGACTCAGTGTCATAGCGCGGAATATTTCTTTAAGCCTATACATATGTTCGGCTTTGTCATTTGCTGAGGTAACTGGGTGTATTGCGACGATGGGCTCTTTAATGTGCTCTGCAAGAAAGTAGAAGCCCCCCGGATTTCTTAGAGCGCACAACGAGAGTTTTGAGCGGCGCAGATTGATTGACGCGAAAGGTTAACCTCTTGCCCGCCACCTCGTGGTTTGCGTCAGTACTTCTCGGTAACCCCTAAAGGCTGAAACGCGCAAATCAAATGACAATAATAAAAAAAAAGAAAAATGCTGGAGTTGTTTTTGTTTAATCGCCGATAGTATTTTCTGCTTGCCCATATCGAATGTGGTCTGATAAACGCTTATTTCCAGTAATTATTCGATGAGATACTACCTTGAGAAGTAAACAAAAACAGTAATAAATATTCATTTTGGTTTTTCTTTTCGTACTGTTCAAGGGTGTTTTTTTGTGCAGATGCATTCAGAGCCTTAGGAGTCCAGCGAAGGGATTTTTAAATTTTTATGGCCTAATTTTAATTTTGAATATTTTTTACATGTCTTACTGACATAGAATGAATTCTCTACGTTTGGCAGTGATGCCACGGTAGAATTTGGACGTCCCGCGTTTGTATATTTCGCGAATATTAGAAGAACATGCCGCCATCGTACTGTATATATTTATCCAATAATCAGCAACACTAGACGTGGCACCGCGTGTCTCCATGGTACAAACTGCTGGTTCGTTGTAGTGCCGTGGCTCTCCTGAATCTTTAAACATCTTTATTTATATTACTGTGCAGAAATTTAAATTGCATGTAGTGGAGCTTTGCTATACTTGGAGTATTGCTATCGCAATGCGCACAGACAGTATACTCTAATCTGAGAGAGTTTGCGTGTCCACATTCCTCGCAAATCTTTATTTTGTTTCGTATTTTTATGATTACAAATGTTCGTTTTGTAATTACGCGAATAGATTCAGACTACTAGCAGAATACCGAATTCGCTACTCTCTCAAATTTGGTTTAGAGAATAAAGATAGTGTAAAAATGAAAACCCTATGTGGTACAAATTAGGGATCCGCTGCCGCAACACCTCCCCCTTTCTCTGAACAACCAGACCCCTTGACGCCCATATATGGCGCGTCAACAACTTTCTCTCTTTGTGCCTTTTAAAAACAACCGGCGAAAAAAAAAGGCTAATTAGTGTTGTTGTCCTTCTGCCTTGTTTTAAAAATCTGCGATAATCCCAGGCCTTGAAGAACTACAAAAAGAAAAAAAAATAGAAACACAACAAAGCACCACTCCATTCTTTAACGCGGAATATGAAAATGAGGAAGCACCCATTTCCAGCAGGTTTTTTTTTGTTTGTAAACAACACGCTTCTTTGTTATCCCATTTCTCGGATACTTAATGAAGCCTTCGTAACGAGTTCGTACAAAGGGTAAAGCAACAAGAATGACGCAGAATAAACAAAAGAAGAACCCTTGAGCATTCTTTCACGTAGGCCGGTGACGCTAAAAGAAGCGCTCAACAACTGCTGTCGGACACCAAGCAGATGAGCCGTGCAGTCCAGCGAGCGCCCGCTTTGCGCCAACACAAGTTTGCCCATTTTGCCGCTTACATGGGGACGCTCAACGCACATTTTATGAGTATGCAAACTCGTCGCGGACGCTAAAAAAAAACAAGCAACGTTTCTTGAGGGAAGCAGGAATAAAACTTGCGAGTCTTGCGAACACTTTCTTTTATGTTTTGAGCGTTCTTGTCTGCGCTATACGACAACCAACACGAGCACGTTTTGGGGAACACCGGGGAATACGTCTCTGCTTGTCTTTGCGATTACTTTGTGCATGTTCCCTAGGCGTCGAAACTAAAGACCCCTTGACAAAATTTGCGCCTCGCTTCTCTTGGAAGTACCGACAACTATTGTTGTGCGAATGAGCAAGACCATTATCACGACAGAGTGCTCCGTCGCATTTCGCTTCCTAAATCCGTTTATTTCAATGCAGCGCCACCATTTTATTCCAATTGAGTTACGCACGAGGCACGGGCCACGTGCATAACGCATTAGACGCTACTTGCGAGACAAACACAGACTCATCGAGGGACGTTAGTTGGAGCAGCATCTGACCCCCCATGTAAGGTACCGTTCGTCTTTTGACATAAATATTCTACAGTGCGTTTCAACTTACGTTTGATCGCAGCTTTCGTAATGATGTGATAGAGTCGTCCAAGAGGAGCCCAAAGTGTGTCCTCGTGGCTCTCATTGTCTTTATCCGTTTGCTATCGCTGACTAAGCCAATCACACACAAGAAATGCGCGTCGATCGTGCGCTTTTATTTGTGCCTGAATGGTTGAACCGGTTAGAGCAAATCTACACAGACAGCGAGCGCCGGCTGCTGCAGTCAGACTTAAAGAGTGAAGCGAGGTATGTCACTATCTTCGCGAAGTTTGACGAACTTTCTCTCGAGGTCGTTAAAATCCCTCGTAGTGACCTGCCAGAAAGATTAACCGTATCAGTCCCAAACCCTAGCAAAAAAAGAAAACACGTTTAAGTGACGAGCCGACAGCGTGAATACAAAAGTGCTGCCCTGGCCAGTTGCATATCCTTCTCGACTCTCTAACCTTCAATGCACCACATAATTTTGATGTGCTTTAATCCTAACGCGGCTTCGGGCTTTGTCGACTAAACCCACGAGGGATGGTGCAGCGCCCGGTTGGATTGCAAAGACGACGATGACGACGACAGTGACGGCGAAGGCTCATTCGTGTGAGAACACTAAGAAGACGCTGTTTCCAAGTGTTCTTGGCGATCTTCAAAGACAGCCGTGATGAACGGTGGTTACCGTATATATCCAGGCAACGCGAGCTGCTTTACTAGTTTTACTTTTATGAATATAGGCTTTTATCAGCTCCTCACTTGATATCCGATTCGATGTACGGAAATAACGAAGGACTTATTGCGTAAGTTATGTTTCTTTTGAAGAGAACTCTGCTCCAACCGTTACGACTGACTTTATTCCCTTCTCATGCAAAAGTTTGAACAATTTCACTACTGCAAATGTCGACAGGGATGCAAACCAAGGCCTTAGAAAAACTGGGCAGTGAAACATAATGTAAGAGAAAACGACGAATGCAATTTAAATAAAGATAAAGAGTTTGTTAGTGCCACCACATGTTGTCGACAATAAATGGCGTCGAAACGGCAGCTCGGGATTATGATAAAACAAAGAATGCTTCTTTCCCCTTTTGCCGTACCGCTCCCGAGAAACCTGAGATTCTCACATGTCCTTCATCTTATCACCTCTTTAAAAGTATTCACTCCACAATGCCACTAAAGTTTTTCTGTGTGTATGTATGTGCGTGTACACACGCAATTAATATGCTTTCTGCGTAGGGCTATGAGCCGTTTCTTTTGGTCAAAGTAAGGTAAATTTCTCTTGAGGTTCATTACTGGCATGGAAAGCTCTAAAAGTGATCATCAGGTAGAGCGATAAACTTTATTACAATATGACAAATGGTTACGAATCTTTGTTCATTTCTTGAATATTCAGTCCCAATAATTGTTTCTCGAGGTCAAGTAGGTATCGTTTATTTCGACATGACGAAAGCCTTTGATGAATTAAATCATGATTTTCTACTATATAAGTTGTCCTCGTATATGGCTTCTCACAGAACGTTCGAAGTTGGCTTCAAACCTACTTGAGTAATCTAGAGTCACTAAATAAGGCCACGCTTTCAGAGTACCGAGAATCCCAAGCTACTCGTCTGAAACGCGTCAGGCGCCGCCATCTTGGGTCCACGCGCAGATGGAGGAGTGACTGTAGCTGAGCCAAGCCGAGCTGTAGCCGTCGCTTGCGTCAGCTGCCGTAGCCGCAGCTGTGGCAGCGAATCAAGGTCGTGTTGTTCGTATCTCGATGCACGAAGGAAAAAGTGCATGCTGAGCGACGGACTTGAGCGTGAGCGCGCAGTAAACAGCACAACAGCAGGAGGCAGCGGATCGCTGCACCCAAGATGGTGGCGTAAAAAAAAAAACGCGATGACGATGATGGCGACTCACGTGACTGCCGCTGTCCAATGATGCCGCAGCGAACCAGTATATTGTTGAATAGAGCGACTGTATTGTCGGCAAAGGGCGAAAGAAAAGGAATGCGGTACTCTGAAAGCGTAGCTTTATTTAGTGACTCTAGACTGATCTCCAAAGCAGCGTTGTAGCCGGGGTCACACTGTTCATACATCATGTAAAAGACAGTCTGGAAACACGAGTGACCGCAATATTCGTAGTTCGTATGCCGCGTGCCAAGTTTTTTCCTTGAACTGATTGCCACGCGCCATTCGGAGCACGAACCTAGCGGTGGCTCTCGTTCAAATATGTATGCAGACTGCATTTTGTATGATGTATAAGCAGTGTGAACCCCGCTTTAGGATATCGAACTGATGTTCTGATACATCATTATCCACCTCCAAGGACCTAACCTAGGGCCCCTCCCATTCCTGCCATACGTAAACGACATTGAAGGGTGCATAAAAAAGATTCACGCCTGTTCATCTTTGCTGATGACATCAATATTTAAAAAAAATATATGATCGTCCTCTGACTGCAGTATCTTACAAGAGGATTTTGATTGTGCTTCTGAGTGGTGTTCAGCAAAATTCTTGATGCTTAATTGAGACACAACAAAGCTACTGACATTGTCACGAAAATGCCAGACTTTATTTCACCCATATGTTCTTCAGTCAGCTATTATCACACGTTTCACTATGATTCGTAACATCTGGATCTATTCCGACATCAGATTTTTTTTCTGGTCATGTTAATTTGATTGTTACCTCTTCTGTACGAATGTTTGGTTTACTTTCTCGCCTGTCATGTGACTTTAGGAATTGGTTTTGCAGAGAGCCTCTATTGTCCTGCCCTATAGGTTGTATTCACTAGCGGTCATAGCTGAGCTCGCTGCTGCTTTTAAACCACCGGAGAAGGGAGAAAGGGGGAAAAGCTGCTTTTGTACGAATTTTAAGTGAAAGTTAATCTTCGATAATCCTCTAGAGGGAGAATAGCGACGTCTGGGGAAGCCTGGGACATACAAAGGAAAGTCCCGGTGAGAATAAAGTTTCTCCCTCCCTTCCTCTATTGTGATTGCCAGAGAGCTGACGGGAAACTCCTACCGAGCATGCGCTGTGAGCAGTTACCTAAAATATGGTGCCCAGTGAATACCACCTATACGAACAAAACTTGAGTTCGGTAGTGTAGCATGGAACTCATTGACGACTTTTGATGTGTCGTGAATAGGCTTATTCCAAAACTCGATGCGCCTCACTGCGGCGTAATGCCACGTTATGCATTGTGGGAATGAGTGGGCAGCAAAATTCATAGGGTTCCACTCCTGGCTCACCAGTTCCCAGAATGCAACGCGCGCGGTGTGTCGGATTTGTGGAAGTGGTCTGCTAAAACTGTACAAAAATTCTTTTTTTTGCATTTTATATAATAGGTATTTGAAGAGAAGATGCTATTATGACTAAGACTACTTACTAGAACGTCTGCATTTACAAAATATACCTATTGGCCGACTCAGCTGCATGATATCTTCTTTCTACCCAAAGTAATTCAAGGTAATGCTGAGCTGCTAAGCTATGTACATTTTCATGCGCCTACTTGATTTTGTAGACACCACTCTTTATTTTTTTTTCCTTCTCTTCAAGAAAAAAATACTACCATTAATTCGCATGGAACCTCATTTAACGATTTAGAGTCTCAATGTTGGGGCATTTTGTTATGAAATGAAGTCTTTCAAGGTTACACTTGATTGTGAACTGCATGTTTAAGACAGTTTATGATAATATAGACAACTTTCTGTCTTTTTTTATCAGAATGTCTGTTCGTAAAAATATCTTCACTTTTTTTTAAGAGTTGTAAACCTTTTTTAGTGCAAACTAGTTTTTGTGCGATTCATTTATAACTTTCCCGCAGTTCAACCTTTTCCTTTTTCTATCGTTCGTGAAAGTATGTTAATGGCATCTCTAAAATGTTCTATCTTGTGCTACCACATCAAAATGGCGAGGTTGTTCTGGGGAACGAGGAAAATAAAAAAAAATTAGAATTAGAGTTTGAATTATAATAACAGAACTCACATCGATGAACCTCGTATGCGTAGTTATGTTGTTTCGTCTTCAAACGCCACTCTACACCTTTCATTTTAAAATATTCTTGGTATGTTGGTAAAAATAAATAAAAACTACCCTGAAGTAACAAAGATAATGGTAAACACGGAGCGCATATGATGCCATTAACTTTTATCAAGACACTTAATATGTACAATCTACTTTAATCGGCAAAAGTAAGGTCGCCCAATAACATTTTTGTAGGGTTAGCTACACTGGCCGAGGTTGAGCAGTTTCGCGTGGCTCCCAAAGAGCCGTGCTGCGCAAGCGCGAGGAGCAGTGACGTCACATAGCGCACAACTGGCGCGCCGGAGACGGCGCCGCCGCGCGTTCCGCCGCCGCCGCGCGCTCCGCCGCCGCCGCGCGCTCCGCCGCCGCCGTGCGCGCCTCGCCGGTCTGCTCATGCGCGAGAAGCAGTGACGTCACATGGCGTAGAGCTGGCTCGCCGGAGCCGCCGGCGCCGCGCGCTCCACCGCCACCGCGCGCGCCTCGCCGGTCTGCACATTCAAGAGGAGTGACGTCATAGCCGCGGCAGACGCACTGGCGCCGCCGCGTGCCCAGCTGCGCGCCTCCATTGCGCAGTAGCCAAGTCTGACGCTCCACCGGAGCCACTTGATAGCGCCTCTCATTTTGTGCGCATACGCTCACGCTACGTATATCCTGGCATAGCCGAGCTAAGCCAGCGCAATTTTTTTTTTGATGGAAAATGTTCCCTAAACTTTCCCCCAGTTGATATACACGTCTCATTGAATCGAACGAGCGCGCTATTTATTTTTAATCTTAGCAAGAAACATGCATGCACCAGGTGTATAAAATAAATGCCAAGTGTAAATAAACGCTGAAGCCAATACAAGCCATTTGCAAAGGGCCGCTATCGACACATTCCTAAAGTCCTTCTCGGGGTACTGACCCTATGACTTCACACTTAACGTGTCATGCGTACTGTCGTCTTCAGACTTTCAAATGTCGGTGCATAAAAAGGTTGTGCATTACAGTCCAGCTTGCGACCGAGGTGTAAACATAAAATAACCACCCAGAAGACGGCCGTCGCGACGGGCTTATTCCATCCCAAACCACCGGTGCCGTGACATGCGGCGGACAATGTGAAGTCGCACGAACTTCAATGACATGAGGGGCCTACCTACGCTGAGCGGTATGGGGCGAAGGCGGTGGCCTAACAGGAGCGGCTACAAGATATATTTTTTGCGAAAACTATTGCAATTTTCCAGCCGCAGGGTATACGAGGTGGAACCAAAAAGTTTCTGAACTCGCTCTACAAAAATAGGCAAGATCCCCTCAAGTTTTATTGGCTGCCATCTCCTTTAAAGTAGTTCTTTTTGGAGGTAATGCAGCGGTCCCAGAGTGTCTTCCGTTATTGGAGGTTAGAAATGTAATTAATACTTTTTGCATATTAATTAAACTATGTTCAATAGTAACATTACGCAATGCAATGCGGCATGCTTGCATTGCGCCAAAGCGCAGACTTAATTTTGAGATCTAAACAGATGTTCCGCTACATCATTTGCTGAGCTGATTTCGTAGATCGCAGAGATTGGCTGTTTTGAGTGTTTTGTTGGTAAGGAGACGCGAAAAAAATTTTAAGACAGCAGGCCACTCACATTGGCTTGAAAGAACGAAAAAAAAATATTCATTAAAAATGAAACCTTTTGTTTAACCTCTTACAGCACCAGCCATACGGAGGCGTATATTCTACCCTGGTCACATAAATAGTGAGTCTATTAAAATCTGCCCAATCGTCTAAGGCCACCTTCGCCAAAGCTGGTGTATGCTTGACGGATTCAGTCATCAAGAGCACAGTGAAAACACAATTAGAAAGGCAAAAATAATAACGAAAAAAAAATCGTAAGACATAGAAAGCGTGTTTATCTAAATGCGGATGAGGCTTGAATGCACCTTCTATAATATAGCAACTTGATAAAAACATAAAGAAAAAGACAGAAAGCAGCGGGCACACAGAGCCCAGCACTGAAGGTGTCAATAAAACATTGTTATAAACTATAAACAGAAATCCTAGATTATCAAGTGCCTCGCTATAATGCGTAGTACTGTTTGCAGAGAACTCCAGTGTCCTAATATTTCTGCTCTTGCCGAGGGCCAGTTTCTTGGAAATAGCAAATACCAAACCCGTCATTTGTTCCCAGCAAGGTAGGACATCGTTGAATTTACAAGCCCATGTTTCAATAAGAAAGGATTCTCTGGAGGGTAATGTCCAACTAGAGCGATGTGAAGATAGTTCGAAGCACTTATAGCTCATAAAATATCTCCTTACGTTTGAGTCTGTTGAGGCACTAAAACTTGAAAAAAACACATATAAGTTTGCTCACTGATTGCTAAAAGAAAAACAAAAAAAAATGTTTATTTTCTCGTCGTTTTCTTTTTAAGTGCGGTAAATGTCACTTTTTTCATAAAAGAGATACCACTCGGCAATATTTTTTCTTGACGTAATGAGTAATTGTTTTTGAGAATTTGTTTGTCCGACTCTCAGTGAGTGTGACAGTTTGGGTGGCGTTTAGATGTCGTTAGATATGAATATTGATCCGCTCAACGGCCCTATTTGGACGAATTGGGGAAACTTTGAAAGTAGAATGGCAAATTTGGCGGTCTCGTGTCAAGCGTCGGTGTATAGCCGTTTTCAAAGCAGCATGAAATGAGCGTTCCTGCTGCTTTATGGGAAACCCCAATCTCCTCAACTTACCTTCCGCATGTTAGATATATTAAAATGCACTCAAGATTGGCAGAAATAATAAAAAAAGACACTAAAAAACACGTAAACAAAAAAAAATATACACGTGGCCCCCTGTCTCACCGGCAACGTCTGTTTTTGGCAGACGCCAGTTTTTCACAGTGTGCACTAACAAAAGAAAAAAATTGTGAGTGCTCTGTTGTTATTCAATGGACAGAAAGTATTTACTCAAGTAATAAATGCCACATTCACGAACAATGCAGGTGGATTTCTTTTACCGCTGTGCGCGTGGATAGCCAATTAACACGGTTTACAGAAAAACGTCACAGATATATGGTAAAGAGGGAACTTATTTACACCAAAATGTTATCAGAGCAAATCAAATTTTCGTTGAGAATTGTTTTCTTGATCTTGTTACTGGTTGCGTTTCTAAATCAGACCGCGATAATGGGCTGGATGTGTGTTCTGTACACATACAGGCGCGTGTGAGCCAGGGCGTTGTCAATAAATAATGATTTATGCGTACCGTGATGCGTACACTGTTTGCATAATTATTTTAAGAAAATCCACAAAACTCATCGCGCATGCGAATGGCGTTATCTTATGTTTCACGGGAACTAGACCACGGAAACACGCAATGCTAATAAAGCTACGCGTTGGCTCCGACGACGTTCAGAAAAACTAAAAACGAAAAGCCATAACAACGGAAGAAAATAAACACACACGCACGAACGCGCGTCCATACAAACAAAAATATATGCACACGCACACACCGAAAAATGCAAGAGCATGCATGCACGCGCGCACGAGCCAAAGTCTCCTAGAGTAGGGCTTAAAGACCGACGACCAGATCGCACTTTCCAGTTTTCCCTCGCTTTCCCTTCTCCCCTCTTTTACCCTCTCCACAGTGGCCTGTTTCTTCCTCCCTCATGATGAGGAGGATCTTCTACCTTGCAGAATGTCGCGTCTGGTCGTCGGCTTTTAAGCAGAGTGACATCGACGAAGAACACCGCTCTGCTTTCCTGGCACGGAGGCCAACGCGCTGGAGACGATAGCCTTCTCGCCCGAGGAAGCAGGGCTCGACGACCATCTTTTCGCCTAATAGAGCCGCTCATCCGTTACAGACGGTTCATTTCCACCATGGACGCACCCCGCTTTCACTCAAACAACTTCGCATGACTGGAGCCACCGATTCGAGCTACTGGCCGCGAGTGTCTCCCCACTTCCTCGGATCAAACGACACCGCCGCGACCCAACTCCTACCGGCTAAACTTCGGCGATGCCCACAAGGAGCAGGACGCGTCGATACTTCGCCTGTGTCCGATGCCATCCTCAATGCAGCGGATGATCTGCGTTTTTTTTTATTACTTCGCCAAGGTCGGTAGCGTTTCTGCCGCCCGTGGTAAGTGTACTGTCCTCCTTAAGAAGTTCCGAAGAAACTTCCGGCCGGCTGTATTAAGATTTATTTTATTTAGACATTTTTTTAGCGTCCGAGATTGAATATATCTTAGTGACCAGAAATATAAGATTAATAAGATCACAAAGTATTTTTTTTTTATATGTCTGTTTTCGGTTGACAGAGTCTCACTGAAAGAAGTGTCTCTCGTTCGATGTGGTGGTCTTCAAAACAGCATTCAGGCTGCTCCTGCATCTTACAAATGTTGCTGCTCACCTCATGACAAAAGTCAGGCCTGCAACGCCTTTGGAGGATGTTTGCTTTTCTACAAATGGATGCTTCGTACATGATTGGAGAGAATATTTTGTTTGACGAAAGTGACAGATCCGTCCTACAAGGAAGAAACAACGCCTCAGACAGGGTAGGATGTATTTTGTAGGATGTATTAGGCAATGCGACCGCAGGTCTAGTGTTTCAACACGTGCAAAAAACCACGCTCCTGCTTTGAGCGTGCAGAGCGCGAGACAGCTTGAACCGTTTCGTGCACTGCCCTCGGACTCTTGCAAACTAAATTTATGGCGACTTTACGCATGCGGCGAACGCTCCATGGATTCTGTCCAATAGCGTTTGAATGCTAGATCACAGGCTCAACCAACGTGGGGAGTGTTGTCCCCGAGTGTGTCAAAGAACGCTAGTCCTTCGACTAATTTATGTTGAACCCCAGCCGTCTTGTCTCGATCCTGTCAACAAAGTCGGAAACAACCGCCGCTACGCGGGTCGGCGAACGATCGAGAGTTTCTTTGTGTTTTATTTATTTCAGCGGGTAGTAGCGCATGCCGACTTTAATCGAGTTACAGGAATTTGCTTCAAGATTCCGCCCGCCTCTCCACACTGAAATCCACCTACAGGAATCTTCACAAAGCTTTCACGTGGACGGTTTGCCAGGCTTCTCTAAATTTGAAACTTAAACAAATCAGACGAGGAATCCCACCCAACATGGTATATTTCTTTAATTAAATCACGATAGGAAAAGTTCAGGAGGTCGCATGCGGGTAGTCATGGTCGCTAAACCAGGTGTGAAGTTCCGTGAAATTTTTGTATTTGTCTAGAGCTGACCATTTTAATTAAGTGGGACAATCAGCTAATAAGATAGTTTTTAGGTACGTACCTGATTTGAAATTTGCGGCGGTTGTCGAGGTTATTAAATAAACGATATAGAAAGAGAAGGACAAACACGTCTGATACGTTGTGCTCCTTTGTTCTCACTGCCTGGTCTTCTAATCTGTATACGCGATTTTTTGTTGTCAACAAAAGTAAATATAACAATATATGATCTAGAGTAATAGATGCTTTAAATTTGATACATCGGCTCAGAGGAAGAGAACGAGGTCACACACCTACGGTTCTCCAAAAAGAGAACTTATGAGTTTCTTGTTCTCTTGTCACTTTGACATCACTTTTGTTGATACGAACAATACAAATTGTAGCCTTTCTTAGTTGTCGAAATAGTTTGTTCTGCATTCCTTCTAATACCGCTTTTTATTTTTTAAAGTATAATGCTGCTTCCTTTTCTAAACATTGCACCGAAAAGCAGAAAAGCCTTTTTATAACTGTTTTGGGTGTGCTTTTGTGTGTTCTTTGTCAAAGTGAGAAATCATATTCCTCGCTTTTGTCAAAAGTGAAGAATATAATTGTGAGTTAAAAGGAATTGCCGCAAACCGAAATCGCCTTCGGCAAAAGAGTATCTTCATATGTGTTTTTTTGTAATCAGAGATAATTTACCAGTTACATACAAAGGGTGCAACTTGCATCACTACAATAAACACGGCCACAGCGCTATGACAGCCGCATCTCAAGAACAAGAAATGAACAAACCTATTCAGACGGTAGTATTTTAGTACAAACTACATTTAATGATCCTGTAGCGTTCCTAACTGTTCTCACCGCGTACGGGTCGAGTAACGGGTCGAAACAACCAAGAAACGTAAGTAAACATTTTACTAAATTGCAAGAATCTAAATCTGGGACCAGCGCTGATTATCTCCCTAGCTCGTGGATATCTTAGCATGGTGATGGTTGCGATGGCTTCCTTGACTTTAGTGAAGCTTGCGCCGTCTGCTGCGTACGTCCATTGTAGTGGTGCCATTTTTGGTTTCGTGTTCTGCAGCAGATCGTACAAAGGCTGTGAAATATCGGCGCAGTGGGGAATAAACCGATGGTAAAAGTTGACCAGTCCCAAAAAAACTGTTGGAGCTTCGCAGCCGTTGTAGGCCATGGAAAATTGGGGACAACGGTCACTTTGTCGGGCAGTGGTTTGATTCCGCGAGCATCTACGTGATGGCCGAGAAAATTCAGTTGCTTGACTCCAAATTTGCACTTCGCGGCATTTGCAACGATGCCGTACGATGTCAGACGCATAAAATGCGGTCGGTCATTCGGCGTAACGGCGCGATGTACGATTTTCAAATTTGTGTCGTAGTAGAGGTAATTTTTAACGAGTTGCAAAGGTGCTTTTGATGCCTGTGTACTTTTGAAAAAAGTGATAAGATTCTAACTGGCCTCACGGCGACGTTGAGGGAGTGATCAGCGTTTTGGCAGGGAGGAATTAAGCGAAATGCGACCATTGGAAAAAGCGAGAGGTGACTCCGATCGAGATAAGCGAGGAGGCAAAAAACTACAAGAACTAGAAAAACACCCCAAGGCACAACTCAAGTAAAGACAAAGAACAAGACCAGTAAGTCAAGCAAGAAGGAGACAACGAAACAAGCAAATACGACCGAGAATGACGGTGGAGAGATGGTAAAGTGCGAGGGATGCGACCGATGGGTAGATCTAGAGGCAACTCCATTTGAAGCACTCGAGGAGGCAGAGGCAAGCCGTTACAGATGCGCGCTGTGCATCAAAATTCAGGTACTACAGGAGATTTTATAGAATGACCTGATGAAGGCAAAAGAAGAATAGAGAGAACAAGAGGAGTGTCTCAAGACGCCGCTTGAAGGTGAGAAAACATTGAGGTTAGCAGAACAAGCTAAAAGGGAGAAGCTAGAAAAACAAGTTGCCAAGCTCGTCAACACACTAGAGGCAATGCAAGCTGAAACGAGGAAAGAAAGGAGGCCCCCGAGCCCGCACATGACGCAAGAAGAGGAAGGGAGGATACAGGAGACAGGCCAGTTCAGGCAAGAGGGATTGATGGCACCTCCGACAGGTCAAAGGAACTCCCAGGTCGGAAACGGAACCCAGAAAGTGGTAGACGAGGACTGCGAAGTGATAGACCAAAGCGGGGAGAAGGCAATCAGGGTAGAAAACGAAGAAGCGACAGAAACTGAGGAAGTGACAAGCGTGGACATAGAAAAGACGGACAACCAAGGGGCAATTACAAAGGTTACCTTCCTGCTAGGCGATCCCAATTCAGAGAAACTAAAGCCTGCACTGGAGGAGGACATGATGGACGCAAGCAAGAGGTCTGAAAGAACTAGATGAAGGAAGAAGAGCCCTCGTAGTCATCCACGCAGGCATGGAGGATGTCATGAGTGGACAGGAGGTTACCAGCACGATCGAAACGACAAGGATCCAACTGAAGGAACTGCTGGAGAAGTCGCAATGGCACTGCTATGCAATGTGTTCGGTACCTATGATACAAACAAGAGGACAAGAGACCTTTCAGAGAGCAACGGAACTTAACGACAGCCCGAGGAAACTATGCAGAGACATGGGCCCATTAGTGGATTTCGTCCCTTGGCTGCAAGGGACACAGTACTCAAAGGAGGTGGCAGAACCTGTGATGACGAGAACGAGTGCTAGGTTTCGGGCTTTTTAGAGACCCAGAGGGGGCCCAAAACACCGAGGAGAAAAGAAGGCAAACGAAATCAACTGGAAGGGCTGCTGAGAGCCTTGATGGAACAGCTGAAAAGCGGTTAGACGAAGGACGCGACGAGCCTGGGGCAGAGGGGCCAGGACAGGCAGCGGAGCCGGGGAGACTAGGGAGAGTGAGCTTAAATTCGTTTGGTGAATGCATCCGAAAAAAAAATAGAGACATAGAAGAGGACGTAAACACAGGGAGAAACTCAATTTTGCTTTTTTGGACATTCAGGGGGATCGAACTGAAAGGAAGTGCGAAGAGATATACAAACACATACGACAAGAACGGATAGCCCAGTTTGGGGTGGTGGAAACTCACCTTAAAAAGAAAGAGGTACCACCTCATGACCAAGACTTTGTGTGGGAGGGCTGCAACCGAGTAACGGAGGAGAGAAGAGGAGGGGACATTGGGTGTCTTTGGATCAAAACGCAACAATAGACCAGAAGGACCCCTGAACGTAAAGAGCACATATGGATGCTGGGAAAGCTAATGGGTAGATCGGGGGCCATAGCAGTGGTGCATTTTGGGTCGGGGAGCCAAGAAGAAATGAACCAAAAAATTTATGAATGTCTAACGCAAGACATACAAGAGCTGCAGGGGCAGCGCGAGGTGATTGTGTTGGGGGACTTTAACGGACATCTAGAGGAGATAGATTGGAAGATGGACACCAATGGCAGGCGACTGATGGACCTAGCTAGACGAAACAGCCATGTGGTAAGCAACCTGGAGGAGAAATGTGAGGGAACTGTCATATGGGCAGCAAGGGATCAATGCTCAAGCATAGATTTTGGCCTACTGTCACCCTTAATATATGACAGGCTGACGAGCGTGAAGGTAGATGAGGATGGCTTGGGCAACCTGGGGAGTGACCACAATCGCCTCAGATTGATTTTTGAGACACATGTGGGACAGAACGGAGAAGGGGAAACAGGAACATAGAACAAGACACCCGAGAGAGAGGGAGAAAGAGATGAGAGCTACAGCACTGGAGGGCTTGAACTTACCTCTCAAGGGATATAAAGACATGAAAAATGCAATGAAAAAGGCCGTGGAGGAGCAGATTCGGTCACGACTCCGGCGGAAGCGAAGACCAAAAGCTTGGTGGAACCACGAGGGGGAGACGGCGGTGAGAAGAAGGAGAGCCGATCCGGTACCACTGCGGAATCGTAAAGAGGATCCGGCGAGAGGAGGTCAACAGAGCCTGGAAACTCTTCAGAAACTGCAAGAAGAAGGCAGCGGCATGCATTCAGGCCAGTATACAACGGTGTGATCAACGATTTATGAAGGAAGTTTGGAGAGCTAGAAAGATTGCACCACAGCGCTTCTGGAGGAGACTACGGGGGGAGGCCAGGTCAACGAGCCACACCCAGATGCTGAAACAGCCGGAAACCGGAGCAGAGATGTTGGGTGCACACTGCATTCCTCTCATAGAAGAACGGTACGGGAACATGATCGGGGCGGAAGAACCGCTGTGTGGAGGGAGATCAGAAAATCCTTGATGTGGACAATAACATCCAGGGGCCGCCGGCGGAGCTTAGAGTAAGACCCACAGACGGGGAGCTATCAAGAGCGGCACGGAGGGTCAACGCAAAGACTGCAATGGGAAGCGACGGGATCCCCACGTCACTTCTTTAGGGTCTGGGACCGAGAATGCGAGCCTTGGTGGCCGAAAACCTCACAAAGATCCTCGCGAACGCCCAAATACCGGAGACGTGGAAAGAAACAAGAATGGAGTTCTTGTACAAGGGAACAGGTCAAAAAGGCTGATCTCGGTAACTACCGGCCAATCAGCATGACATCAGTGCTTTACAGAATGTGCGCTCAGATTATCAGGACGAGACTGAAGAAATGGGCTAGGGAAACGGAAATGCTGGGAGGGCTGCAGAAGGCTTTTCGCACAGGAAGAGGCTTAGAAGACAACCTGTTTGTGGTAACACAGTGCATCGAAATGGCAGCCCAGGAGGGCAGACCACATTACGCAGCTTTCCTGCACATTTCGAAGGCATACGACACGGTGGACTAGAAAATTTTGTGGAGTCGACTTGGAGGGCTAGGAATAAACAAGGCAGATGTGAATCTGCTGCAGGCACTGTATGCTGGGGTCTCGGTGCTGATTGAGTGGGACGACCACATGACTAAACGTCTACCAGTACCCAGGGGCCTGAGGCAAGAATGCCCACTATCCTCCTTGCTGTTTGTGTTGTTTGTAGTACCGTTGGAGAAAGCACTGGGGTAGTCGGATGTGGGCTTCGACCTATCATGCAGAATGGAGGGAGCCTGGAAGCGGCAGAGAATACCGGCCCTCATTTAGGCCGATGTTGTGGTGCTGCTTGCCGACTCGCCGGAGGACCTCCAGGTGCTTCTGGGCATCTGCTGGGAGCTCGCCACGCTCCTTAGACTCCGTTCCACCCAGAACAAGGGTGCGGTCTTAGTCTGAGAACTCGAGATGAACCGAATCAGAAACCAGGGGAACAAGGATGGCACCTGCAGGGAGGGAAGTTGAAAAAACAAAACACGGTCAAATAGTTTGGAGTGACCCTGGCTGCGGAGTCCGACTGCCTGAAGGTCCATGAACGAGAGAAAAGACTGGGGGCGATAAGGGGGAAAGGAGTCCTGGCGACGAAGACCACCTGGACCTTCAACAGGTTCGCGGTGGTGCGGGGGCTATGGAAGATGGCCATCGTTCCGGGACTCACGTACGCAAATGGTGTACTCGTCTTTTCGTCGCAAACAAGAGAATTCTTGGAGAAATGACAGAGGGATGCGGGAAGGATGGCCTTGGCAGCCCCGAGAACAGCACCCAACGAGAGTGTCTAGGGGGACCTACGCTGGTCGTCCTTCGAAGCCAGAGAAGCCAGCGCCAAGGCACTGTGCGAGAGGAGAGTGCACAGACTTCCGGTTGGGAATTGAGCCCACCGCACCCTGCGTTACGTGATATACCAGGAAAGAGGCACCAAATGAATGCACCGCCTCCGAAGGCTACGGGACCGCCATGGGTTCGAAACGATCTGGCTTGAGTCAGCGGGCGAGAACCGGGAGGGCCCAGCGGCAACCAGAAAGAGCATCCGAGCAGTGGAGACGAAGAGAGGGAGAGCGGTAGCGGTGGCGAGGCCGTCCCTCGCGATGTAGCAAGCGGAGATGGAGGCCACAAGGAAAGAGCCCTGGCACGACAACTCGACAGGCAGTGGACTCCTCGCAGAGGCCCACATGGGTACATTACGGACGCGGGTGTGGAGAGCCAGGTTCACAATGAGACAGGAGAGGACGTGCACACACTGCGGGCAGACCGACGAGACGACGGAGCACCTGGTGCTGCAATGCCGGCACATTGTACCGGTCCCTAGTACGACGGTGCTACCAGTACCACTGGGTTTCCGAATCGGTGCGGAGCAGGGAGAGGAAGAACAAAAGAACGTTCGATCGGCGGTAGACGTGACGAAAAGGCGGCTGGAAGTCTCGTGGAGAGAGACACATCGGCGGAGGGAGTACAACCGACCAGCGGAACATCAAGCGGAAGCGGAAGTCGCGGGAGGTGCGACTGACTAGGCTAGATCTAGTATTCATTACTGTTGATAACCCGATACAAAGGGGAGAGCCGCAGAACTCCAATTCCACTTCCAATTCCACACTGCAACCACACAAGTGGACAGCGGCGTTTGCCGCGAGTATGGAAATTAACGTCCCTGTAAAGCGTGCTCTGCCACGCAACGACCGCTTTTGAGGAGAAGCTGCAGTTACGAAACACTCGTTAAAGGCCGACGACCAGTTCGCGCTTTCCACTTTTCCCCCGTTTTCTCCTCTCCCCGTTCTACCCTGTGCACCGTAGCCAGTTTACTGCTTACCCATGGTGAGGAGGATGTTCTGCCATGCAGAATCTTGAGTCTGGTCATCGGCCTTTAATGGTGCCTTGAGAAAGCTTGTGAGATTGCCTACAAATGGCGGTCACTCACTCTAAATGTTCTAAGCATCCCAAAAATGCATAAATCATAACGATGCGCGGCCGAGTTTTTCATTAAAACAGGGATCAAAGATTGAACACACCGAGGTCATCTCCGGCGATAGAAGGAGCATTGTTCCGGCAGCCAGGACGATATGTGACCAGAGAAAACGAGACATTTTGTGGATATTGCAGACGCTCTTATTACAAAATCTGTGTGGTTTTGTAGATGAAGGCGAAATAGAGGAGTCAAAAAAAAGTTATTCTTTCGCGGAGAGGGAACAACATACTAATAAGCGTATGAAAAACAACGCGATGTTCTTTTTTTTTTTTTTTTTTCTTTGTCTTACGCTGGAGCGATGTGTCCGGTCCTCAGCTCTCGAGCACGCACCCCCAGGGTTGATTCGTAGCCCGGGCTGTTTGGGCAACAAGCCGCGCGCGTTCGAGTTATCACTCCGCGGTTCCAGCGGTTGGAGGCGCCAGGATCCCTCTATTGGTCGACAGTGGTTCTGGTTTCGTAACATGCTCCTCTCATTGCCGGAGATGTCCTAGATGTATTTCGATCTTTGATTACTTTTTATAGAGAAATCGGCCGCGTATACCGTCATGATTTAGAGATCTCTAGGAGGATTAGAACCAGCAGAGATAGTTATCGCCAAACTAAAGCGATCGAGGAAAACTTCCTAGACTGCGGATTTTTCAATATTACCATAATTTCTGCAGCGGTGTCAAATATACTCGCGTTTCGTGTGCTCTATGAAAAAATCCGAAACATCCACTTCCCCAAAACGCACTTAGCAAACCTAATCACTGAAAACTAGAGGGAGTTTGGCAAATGACGAGGCTAATAGTTTGTTTAGACATTAAAAACAAAAAACAAGCACTCTGGGCTATGGAACATAGTTTAGTGCTTTGCGGTGCTTTGCAGGAAAGTAGTGCTTTACGGGAAGGAACGTACACACTTCAGATTCCTTAGAGTGCGGCGCTTCTCGAAAGATCGCACGTGCGGCGACGAGCACACAACAATGCCATTGACGTGTAAAAATGATAATCATGGTGGTGACGACGCCGAATTCTGCACGGCACAGCGTGCGAGGTTTGGCGGAAGAAGTACTACCTTGTGGGAGGCACCTAAACTGGAGAATTTGTAATGCTGCATTTGAATGCAATATAAAATATTTTTTTTTTGCTTATATGTACATAAGGTCCCCGAAAAAAAAATTGCAAGGTCTTTGTTTTTGCAGAAAAAATAAACTACGCGTCACTGGACGATTCTATGCCTAAAGGTAACGCTAGAGGTTTGAACTAAATGCCAAAGTTTCAGCACGAAGCGATATTTCATTCGAAAACTATACATGATTTTTGAAAGTTTTAATAGAAACAAAACCGAAAACGTGCGAAATATGGGCTCCATGATTCCAATAAAATTTTCCAAAAAATTAGGTAACTTTTTAGTGGAATATTGGTTCGTGCTGAAACTTTAGCGTATGGTTCGGAGTTATAACGCTACTTTTGGGTGGTAAATGAGCGTTCGGCGAGGCGTAGTTTATTTTTGCGGTGAGAAAAAGCTTATAAATTTTTTGGAAGACACCCTGTTTTACGATCAGTAAAAAAAAAAAGCATTCCGGACAGAAATATTATTAAATATAACGCAGTATTTTCTCTTCCGAAAAAAGCCAATAGTGTGTATCGACATTGCTGCCTGTTCACCATTGGGTTTATGCCCCGATTAGATAAAAATGCGCCGTTCTATTGCACTTTCTCAAGGATCAGATCAGAAAACGTTTATTTAAATGATTGGGTTCCGCCACACCTCTTGACTGAAGTTACCTGGTGCGTTTCTCAAGGATAACATTGTATTCAATGGGACAACCTTGGTCGATATCAATAAGAGCTTGAGCAATTCACACAGTTAAGTAGAAGCTGAAGCGGTTTTGTATTTGAGAAAGAAAAAAGAAGAAACGCTTTAACTGTCTTTATATGGCCTCCAGAAGTTCGAATATAAAATTATATTTAGAATGACTCGCTAAGCATTAACAGCAGAGCTTTCCAAATAACACCGAAGCCCCTTCTTTACGTCGTGTTTCCTTACGAGCAGAAAGCCGACGTATTATAAAGAATTCTCAATATTTCCGCGCTTTCCGCAAGCCCTATCCGAGCAGTCAAAAGCGTTGCACGTGTTCCCTTACAAGTGGCCTGCTCAAGAATGCTGAAACAACTGTACATGGCGTCACACACAGCGATTGGTGTTTCGTTATTTCAAGCGTTTATTGATGCGTACTGGGTCATATGCCTTTGGTATTTAAATTCACAGGAGAATAATACGGTAAGAATCACCTTTACCCAGTTTTTATTTCTTTAAGAATCTTTTCAGCTTCTCTTTAAGCGTGCAACAGGACGGTTTTCGTACACAAGGGGGAAAGGCGGGCACGGGGTTCAAGCCTAACCAAACTTTTAACAGAGCTCCCTTTTCGCGGGGGCGACTAGCGTCTGACTACCTCAGCCATCCATTTTTTTCAGAGGCACCTACCGGTGACAGCTCATTACCACACTGAAAGCGGAGCGTCCAGTTAATTAGGAATTCGCGGCCGCAGCATTTTTAAACTATTCACGAGTTAGACGTTCGAGCGAACTTGCACAGTTAACTTTTTATTTTTCATGTTTAAGAGGAAAGAATGATTAAGTGCGTGAGTGTGTAGGGGATCATTCTAAGCACTGCCAGGTTTTTTCGTCCCCTACTTGTTTGGCAAGATCCTCGAAGATAAACTAGAGTAAAATATTCTCTATGACTATTTAAATATTCATTCAAAGGTAGAGAAGTAGGTGTTGGAAACACCAGTATTGATTTCCTAAAGCTGCGGTAACGCTGCTGATGCATCATACAAAAGACGGTCTTCAAGAACTGTCTAAGGCATATTCATCCCTGCCACATTGGTCATGCAAAAAAACTGTTTGCCGACATGTTTGAAGCATTCATATGCACGAAGCAAAAATGCTCCAAACATGCGTAAAGCATGCTCGCTACTAATTTTGTCACAATGTCGGCAGTGAACGCGTTTTTTTAACTTTTTTTGTACGATTTATGTGTAAATTGATTGCGCTTGAACAGAACTTCGAAAAATTACCATACAGTTAAGATACGATTAATCAAATTTCACTCAACATGCGATACATTCGAAGCCATTGCTTGTCTGATGTTCTGTCAATTTTATCTTCAAAGACGCGCCTTTGTAAGGGACTGTTCCTGTACTCGAGGGTTTAAAGAGGTATGAATGCATACTAGATTGTACTAGCAGGACGGGGTTTTGTGACGCTGCGATCAAGACCAGATTACGACGAGGTTTTGATCCTTAGCCCGTGGATAACGGCAAGGATCAATGCCGGCATTTGGCGCGCGAAAATTGTGTTGCATTCCAATTGTGACGGCGTGTTTTGGAGCGCCCGCGCCAAAGGCCCGGCGTCAGTTTTTGCTTCACTTCCGCAAACGGACGTTCGCAACAACCATCTGTACACACGACACCAGTAATTCAATCGTTCTTTGGAGCGCGGCAAACGAGACTCAGCATAAATCTGTGATTGGTGGCATGGCCTCTTCTTTCGCGCCATTCTTGCCCCGGAACACTTTGTCACCGACACGAGTTGTTGATGATTAAAGAGCACGGTGTGTAGCTCTTCTAGACCCAGAGTACCCGGCTTGAAATAGGACTCATATACGCCCATGGATGATTCCGATGGCTGCGAATGCAAATGGATTTGTGTCTTTGGGCTGACAGTGTCCATCCTTACCGCTCGTCTCGGCTATCACAGGAGTCCAGAGGCTGGGAGGAAGGATGGCTGCCATCCGCGGGGACCGCGTTCCTGAATTATGATGATAGCAGTGCTCTGCTGAGGTAGGTGTGCGGTCCTCGATCATGGGGGACAACGGAAGGAGGGAGACGCGAAGTAGAAACTGAGGATTCATGTTTCTAATAATTCTTCTCCACGCCGCTTGAGGGGTTATGTTTGACGGCAATCAGCACAAGAAAACCAAATCTGCGGAAATTTACACAAGCTTCATCATGCTTACTAACACCGGAGAGCACAGAATGCGCTTGGCATAAACCAAGCACAGTATTGTTTTATAATTTTTTTATTATCTTTATATTATTTTGTATTGTTGTCTAAACCTTTTAGCCTTTTTTAAAAATATTTTTTTTCTGTTTTCACACATTTTCCTTTGTTTTCGTTCCATTCGTTCATGACGGTCGTTCCTGACGCTTGTTCATTACGCTCGTCCATGACACTTGTTGCTGACGCTCGTCCATGACAATTTTCTAGTAGAAAATGACTCATAAAACACATTTTGCGTTAAGAGCACACCGAACGTCTTGCAAGTCGCGGCCTACTGAATGACGCACGTATTTAATAAAATAGTAATATGTAGGAATGTAGTGGTAGTGTGAAAAAAAGCACACTTGTCTTCATTCAACACATGCATTGTCACGCGTATTAGTTGTCACTACACCACTTAAAAAGAAACGGTAGTCAGTATCAACAGATTTAAGCTATGTGTGTTTGGTAATTTTCAGACGAATGATTTGATAGGATTCTTATATACAACTCGTAGCCTGTTTATTTTTCAGTGAGCACAGATACCACCAATGATCGCGATCTGTATAGTGGGACCCTTGTTGAAATGACGAGATATGTACGAATGACTAAACACTCGATATATGCTATATGGGTTGTGGCAAAAAGCATATTAATATATTCCCTGTTTGCGACCTTAAACAATTTTTGGAAATAAACACTTGAAAAAAATGTTTAAACTATGCTTTTTTGTCTACATCGTAATAATTGTATAAAACCAGTAATCAATATCTGAAAAAAAGA
This sequence comes from Ixodes scapularis, assembly GCF_016920785.2. Taxonomy (NCBI): domain Eukaryota; kingdom Metazoa; phylum Arthropoda; class Arachnida; order Ixodida; family Ixodidae; genus Ixodes; species Ixodes scapularis. The sequence goes on from NW_024609868.1 coordinate 26,441,627, forward strand.
GTGAGATTTTTTTTTTGAAGTACTGCAAAATTATTTTGGAGTATATATGGTCATCAGCTGAGAGGAGTAAAAACATATTTGCTGAAGGCCGATATTCATTAGTCAACAAGGTATACTGCGTTTGGTGCAGTGCAACTAATTTTAATTCGACGTAAATATAAATATTTTTCTGCTGTCTGTAATTACATTTTAGCGTTTGAAATAATCTGAAATGTAGGTTGTTTGTATTCTCAAAATAAAGAAGAGGAAACGGGCGGCCAACCTTCACCCTGAAACAACCGATTCCTGTCCGAGATTGTTTACTTAAATACCATCAAGTTTTAAACTGTAGAAATAACGAAGGGAAAAACAAACTGACAATAAAATAACGAAAAGGAAAGACCTGAAGTTATTGAACTGATGAGGTGTGTCCAAAGTTTGTATCTCCGATATTTTTGTCTCCGGCGACTTTCCGCCATCATGACAACGAGAGTGGAATATGAAGCAAGAACGGAGAAAGTTTCCGGGAAATGAACTTGCGCGAAATCAAACTTCTCACTCGCACGTTATCGTCGAGAACCAAAACACGTAAAAACTCTCCACTCCCCGATCGCGCCGTCACTAAGCACACTGCAGCCACCGAGATTTTGTAATAAATCGTTTTTGGCACGAAGTGCAAGCCGATAATTAAAAAGGCGTTCTAAGTGAAGGGCCATTATTTTCTCATTAAATAGGGCCCTGCGGAACCTCTATAAATAGCAGCACACACACACAAAAAGTAAATGACCAAGAAAGATGATCCCGGACCAAAATGACTTAAAGAACGAAACTGCTCAAAACACAACAACAATCTAAGGGGTGTGTAACGCGGTAGCTCCAGCTAGAGACCTTGTGCCCGCATGCACTACTTTAATGTCGGTATTTCTTTTTATAGCATCTGTATTCTGTTGCATCTGCATGGCAAAAGCAGAACACGTTTTGGCTTATTAATTTTTTTCTAGATGCATGTGTGTCATTAAATAGGCGGTTTAATTTGCTGAAGTCGTGCCTCTTGCGTTATTCTTTTGCTTAACTCACGACGGGTTTCAGAAAAAAACGAAAGCAAAAAGTATAACCATTCCACCACCCTATTTTTTTCGTTCAAACAAGGAGCGCAGTGAGAACCTTGATTCAATAAATCCAACCAAAGTTTCTTCCTTACAAATAATCGTTAATTTCATTCGATAAATAAAATCGTGAATCGGTTCAGATGAGCGGATGTGCGTTAATTTCAAGGCTAAGTGTAGCCACTGGCGCGCAGATGACGGCAGGCAAGAACGGTGGGCATCTACACCACCTCTCCCTACAAATACATTTGTAATCAATGTAGCTCCGGGCAGTATGAGTATGGACAAACCAGGATCCAAAAACGAGTTTATGTTTCCATGGTGCTTCACTGCAGTCTCTGGCGACATCCGACATTATTGCTTTTCTTCAGTGAAGGGCATATTCCACTGTTATTAAATTGAGACGAACTCTGTTCAAGCATTAAATATCTTCACATATTTATTCGGTAAGGATGCTTCGTTTGTTTGTATCTTTTCTCTACTTACTTCTTCACCTACTAAAAGTGGTGTGTAGTCATGGCGACGGCTCATGTCACGCCTTGTTAGAAGGTCAAACGCTGTTTTCCCTTTTGCAACGTCTCTTGGCACAACGAATGCACCGAACCTTGTTCGCCGCCGCGTCTGCTAAATATTCATACTCTTCGGTCGTTTATCATTTTAGAGCGCTGCTCTTAGACGCCTTTTTCCGCGTATAACGGCATCGGCGTCGCCGTTGTCGTCGGCGTAAAAATCGGCGTAACCGCGCGCGTTGCCTAATGGGGCGTCAAAGACCTATACACCGACTCAGTTTCCAGCTAAATTTAGCGAAAAAACTCAATAGGTGTGTAGGTCTGTTACGTCCCATAACGTAACACTGCCGCGTTCAGTTTCCCCAATAAATTTACCGGTGAAATTGACGTCACATGACCTAAACATCAATCCAGATTCGACCCCCTAAATTTAGCGGAGAATTGAAATGGTGTTCAAGCCACGCGACGTCAGTTTTCCCCCTAAATTAGCTGTGAAACTGAATTTGTGAATTTGTTACCTGACACGAAGTCATGTGACGTAATTTTCCCCACTAAATTTAGCGGGGAAATTGAATTTTGTGTTGAGGTCACGTGGCGTCAATTTTTCAGCTAAATTTAGCGGGGAAAGTGTGGGAGGAGAAGAAGGTACGGAGAAGGAGGGGAGATGAGGATGAGGAGGGAAGGAGGGGGAGGAGACGAGAAGGAGGAAGGGAGGAAAAGAGGAGGAGAAGGGGAGGAGGGGAGGGTACGAAGGAGGAAGAGGGGCATATTCTCCCCTCCGTACCCGCCCCTCCTCCCCGTCAAGAGCTGCGCTCTAATTTCGCCTTACAAAGATATGTAAATGTCTTTCATTTTTTTTTTGCGAGGCATTGTAATGAAGCTTCTCGATTTGATCATAGAGCGGAGTCAAATGCGACAGACGCTTATCTACCGGACAACTGGATATCACACAACGCCTCATGTGATGACCTTCGCGCGCGCGAAGCTCTCTACGACCGGCGCATATGCGCGATAAAAAGAGGATAGGGTTGGATGGAAGCGGAATCAAGAGGAACGCACTTGGAGCAACCCGCGACCCACGCATGCGTGCATTAAGGAGAAATTGATGATGAGACTGCCGAATCGTTTTGTGTTACAGGTGCGATTATTTAAAAAGGAAAAGGGAAAAGTGTGTTTGTGTGTGTGTGTGTAGGGGGGGGGGAGTCGTCACAAAGAAGTGATTTGGTATTAAAATAAAACACACAGAAAGAGCTCAAGCGAAAAACCAGCGTCGCAAGCTGGCTTCTGAAGAGATAAAGTGTGTCCTACCTCAAATTTCCGTCCGCCAACAGGGACAATGAGAATCGGAGCACATAGTTTAGCTCTTCACTTTGTGCACGCGCGGCGGTTGAATTTCTTGCACAATTAGTCCGACGTTGATTCTTTTTTATTTATTTGTGAAATACGGCGTATCACACGGGGTTCTAGAAAAAAAACAAAACAAAAAAAACAACCAAAATGATACTGTTTTTTTTTCTTCTTTAAAGAAAATCACATCTAAGAAAGAAATAGTCGAAGTTCCCGAGCACATATAGAACAAAGCACATTGCTGCTGAATAGTGCATATGAGGAACGGTAACAGACAAGGAAATAAAGAAACACCCTAGGGATGTCAACAATTTACTCTATAAACGGAGAAAACATAGTTGACACGAAAACACAAGTAATCATATAAACAGGCACAAACTAATCTTTTGAAAACAAATTATCTTACGCTTTACTGAAGCTCGCAGAAGAAATAATATTTCAAGAAAGTAAATTCCAATCATGAATTGTACGAGGAAAGAAGGAACACTTAAGCAGATTAGTATTTGCATGAAATGAGGTTAAGAAATGCTGGCGATGATCCCGTGTACTTTGTGTTGAAACTAAAGTGAACTCCAGTCAAGTTAACTTGACACAAGCTTAGCGATGTTTTCGTCACCTGTCAGAGAGATTCCGCTAAAAGTAAGTAAAAAGAGGTTGACGACCTCTAACATCAAAAACAAAAGAGAAAAACAAGTTTAAAAAATACCTGCTTTCCTTGAACAAAATGACCCAAAGTATTTTTTTTTGTTTATTATTTTTCGTGGAAACTACGTAAAACTAAGATGTCGATTATACTTTTTTCGAGTGCGTAAATGGACTGCGGCTCGCATACCGCATTTGCTCGAGTCGTAAACGCACCACTTATGAGCAAGATCCTCGCTTATACTTTCCGGTAAAACACACATAGGGCGAACCATCACGTTCTTTATAAGAAACATTGGAAATAACGAGGTCAAAAACACGATGCTTTGCAAAAAGGAGATATACGTAGAAAGCTTTTTTTTTTGGTTCGCGTAAAGACGGCATCTCTGTCTCGTAAACTGCTGACACCTTTCTGTCGACCGTGGGGACGTGAACCAACAAGCTATGTTTTTAGGGAGTGCATCTATTACTCGACTATAGAGGACATGAAACAAAATGAAAATTTTATTGGTATAATATTTATTTATTTACAAGTGGCCTAAACCGTGTTATGGCATCAACTTATGGCCAAAAGACATGACAATCATTGAATTCTTATCAACCTGTTTCCTGTCCCCTATATTGTTTCTTTTTGTACGCAGTATTAAAGAAGAAAAAAAAACTAATGAGCAAGAAGTGTTCAAGAAATGAGAAAGGTACCCCTCAAATTTGTTTTTTGTCGGCATTTGTTGGAACGCGAGAACCCGACTGGACATCGCGGAGGTGCACCCCTAATTCTGGGACAGATAATTAGCGAACAATTGCGCTGGATTTTAGGATTACTGCTTATATCTCAAGATATACGCAGTAATTGTCGGGTGTGGCACGTTTCGTACAGTCGATAGATCATAAGACACACAGAAGCCTCACAGTGGAGGTAATGAAACAATACAATAAAAACAGAGATAAGTTTTGTTTAGTTACAGAAATAAGTAGACCCTAAAACAAAAAAGGGAAGCAGGGAAATGAAGTACACATTGTGAAAGTTAGCTGATGTTGGTGCGGGTAAACGGATTACTATGACCTTTCTAATACACATGTGCTTCTACACAAACGCTTTTCCACCTGACCAGAAGAAAAGTTTCTGGACGGAATTCAAGTGGGCTATAATTTACAATACGCGTAAATCTTATCCTCAGCGTTCAATTTCGGACTGCAGAGATGAGAAAAAAAATTGTCCATCACCTAGATCTCGATGTTTTGGCAGAAAAAAATTGGTGCCTGTCTTTTTATGTTTTGCCCCAATAAAAACGAACATTGAGAAACAAAAGCACGTTTGAGCTAAATAATATTCGAACGTGAAACTAATTATAATTATTCCTACCCTCGCATTCACGACCCAGTTAAGAAATAAATGCTCTGGATCCTCTGGCGATAATTATTATATAAAAAACGAAAAGTAGAAGAATCCGCCTCTCTTAATGGGATTCGGGACGTTAATTAATCTCTGTTGTCGGGCTTAATCTCTGGATTACGCGACACACACGAAAGCTGCAATATGGTTTTGGGGTTTGGGCCGTGGCTGAAGACGACGGTGCGTAGCATGATCCAAGTTCAGCTCATTTCACCTTAATTTTGCCCACGGGAGATTGCCTCCGAAAGCAGAAGAAAAGCGTAGCTAGAGATTATTTTATACTCCTACGTGTCGTCAGCGACATTCGACGCGCTCTTCTGAACTTAGTTGACTTGATTATCGCGTGGGATTTGAGGTTGACGTTGGCGAGCGATGCTCGGCTTTGTGCTGGCGTGGGTTGAAACCAAAGCTTGGCTGTGCTCGCTTCGGTACTATCCCGTATGAACAGGCCATGTTCAATTCAGTTACTCATAAAAGTCGACCAGAGCTGTGACGCCAAGCTAAAATTGACTTGCTTCGTACGCGGCTATCTTGACAAAAATGTGAAAATTAAACCGTAGGAAAATATCCTCGAGTTCACTTTTCAACAAATCTGGGAAACTGCCCATCAAAGGCAAAAAAATAGAATTCTAGCGATTGACAAAGTTCGGGATATGGGTAAACAAAAAAGAGAGAGAAAAAAAAAGCGAAACGAAAAGGGAGAAGGAGCAAAGGAAACTCACATTTTTTTTTTTAAATCATCCCATTGATGCTCGTTGTCTTTGCGTAGGTGGAGTAAAAACCGGCATTAAAGAAACCATCAAACAATTTTGATACTTTCACCTAATCCTCCTAATCAGAATGAACAACTTAGTAATTGAGCGTTAGGTTTTCTCAAAATGACGTAACCGTCGCACAAAACGATTGAAATAATAAAAAAAGTAGCGTTCACACCTTCCCCCCCACCCCTCTCCATCCAAAATATGCAGTAAGAAAAATAGACTCACGTGACCCGGTGCCGGGTTTGGGATCTTACCGTTTTACAACGAAGCGCTGCAATGTAGAGCGCAAAAGGCACGTGCGCTTCTACTGCCATTATTGAAGTTTGCCTATTCCCAACGACTCAAAGAGTGCACGCAAGCCACACCCCAAGGTAATGTATTGATGCAGCAAATGGCCATAACTAAAAATTTGCTCATTCACTTAACAATTTACCCATCATCGCTGTTTATCTTTATTATTATTTCGGTCACCAACTGACCTAAAATCTTTCTTGGGTCTCTAACATTAACAACATAACTGCTAAAGCATCCTGTACCCTCGGTTACTCAAAGCGTAATCTAAAATTTGCACCGCTCGCCTCCGCAAACTATCATACGCTACATATGTTCGCCCAAAATTAGAATACACATCCGCCATCTGGTCTTCTAATCAAACCTACCAAATTAGTTAAGTTGAATCTGTTCAACATCGAGCCGCCCATTTAATTTCGTAGTCATATTCACGTTTTGACAGCCTATCGTTAATACAACAAAATTATTCGATTTCTTTGCTGGGAATAGGCGTACAATTTCGCTGATAAGCTTAATTCACAGGTTAAGTAACAACTCCACTCGCACATTCCTCTCGCTCCTTGTATGCGTTAATGAAGAATCACGCAGGTTGAATAAAAGAAAGACTGACTTTATTTTTAAATCAAATAAATAAGATTTCTTTCAGTTAGATGAAATTTATTCTAGTTTAAATCCAACTTACACGATTAAAATCACTTCAGCTAAAAAGTGTGATATTTTTACCACCAAATGTGTTTTTCAATCTCTGCATGATATAAATATCCCCTGCTTGAGCGTTCCTTGCTTTAAATACAAAATGAATGCCCCGTGGAAAGGAAACATTGAACGATAAACAGTAAATAGAAAATACTTGCGGTATTATTTTGTGATAAACAGAGTATAATTTAGATCATTATAGCCAAATGAGTGCGATTTAAATTGTGATTGAAATCATGCATTATTTATTTACTATTTAGATCACCTTGATTTTCGCTCTTCACCCTGGAATTACGTAACTTTAACACTAAGAACTCCAAACGTATTTTTGGGTCAACAGTAGCATTAAACGACTCTTTCTTGCGACACACCACAAAACTCTAGAACAATCTTCCCGATACCTTTTATTCCTGATTCAGAAACGTTCAGTTCAGATTTAGCATCCATTTTCATTACATAATTAACAACCATATGTTATATTAAGCGAAATGTTTTAGGCTGAGGTGTAAAGTGTGTAAGAGTACAATTCATTTCTTGTGCTTCGTCATATTTACTTGCATTAACTCTACTTTTATTATTATGTATAATTTGTCTTTCCATACGTTCTGCAGTGTGCGCTCTTATTTTTTGCTTAATGTTTGCTCATTTCATTTGCTTTGTTAATTTTGTTTTATCAAGCTGTACAGCTGCCTCCACCTGCCTCCTTTCCCCCTTCGTCAAGTAATGCCGAAATACTTTTGAGGTATTTTGAATCACTGGAAATGTAATCTAACACAGTTATTGTTAACCAGCTAAAGGAAGAGTCTATACTCGGCGCTCGCGTTGAATTCATCGGCAGCATTCGACTATCTTTACCGCGGAATGTTCTAAGAGAATGACTCAACAACAAGATTTTTTAGATATCGTTAGCAAACTTTGCGAAGAGAAAAATGACAGTGATCCCCAATAGTGTCTAAAATATAATATCGAGGCGGAAACTCTGCAACTATCTGAGAAGATTGTCGCAGTCTGGTGCTTTGTCTGCTAACACTGCTGCCTATACAAAGGAGTCGTAGAAACGAAACTACAGGAACTTAACAAAAGGACTTCCGATCATATCGAGTCTTTGTGCTTCGTCTGCCTAAAAAATGGCAAAAAAAAAAGCAACAACAATTCATTGATGAAAACATTATACTCAAAGTTTCACAGAACTTTCGCCACACTGAGTAAGCCGAGGATGCGGAAGTACGTTTCGACAATCGAATCTCGACGAGGAGGAAAACCCAGACGACATAAAGCCCGTCCACGCGTAACTAGAAAGTTGAGTGTATTTTTTTCGAACCCTCCCTTTCTCGTCGATAGGAAAAACGCCTTGACGTGATCACCTCATCCTACCAGTGAACCGTGTTTCTTCCCAATCACCTCTACACACTCCCCTCCGACTATAACTAGCAGCACCCAGAGGCTCACCACCATTTTTTCTGAAAATGCGTCGTTTTTGCTCACTCCCTTTCTTCAGTTCTCGCTTTTATACGTCTTCAGGAAATTCGTGAAGGTACGGCCTCCTTATCGAAGCGAAAAGCAAAGGCAGCAGATATCGGTTTGCGTTCAGTCTTCCACATTTTACGGCCCTCCGGTCGTACTACGAGGAAGACAAACGGGATTGATCGTGTCACATGATCCGAACGAACTAACGAAGGACAGGAGGGTGTGCACGAAAGGCAAAAAAACCCTGACAATCCATTGGAGCAGACACAGAACTTTTTTCCAAAACCTACTCGATCTTCGGGGTAATCCGCAGCCAGCGATTGATGCAAAACGGGCACGACCCCAGAAGAGAAATTGCGTAGGAACGCCAATATTGCCGAAAACGAACCCGATATCGCCCCGGGAGTTAGTTCGACCTCTCCCAATTCCACATGGTCATCATCTGGAGGTGCGCTACGGACTGGGTATTCTGCTCGGCGTAGAATTGGCGGTGGTTGACGAGAAATCATTGCGAAGTTCGGAGCTCCCGAGAGAGGTGAAAAACGGTGAGCAAAAAAGGAGGAAGTTGGCGTGCCCCTCGGCGGTTATTCATCGAGCGATCCACCACTGGAGAAAGCGAATGACGGAGAGTGGAAGACGAGAGACGAGAGCTGGAGAGAAAAATTCTGGATACACTGTGTGGCCTGCAAGGTGACTTGATTTTCCGCGAAAGAATGACCTGAGTTTGCACTATAGTCGCTGGCTAGTTAAAAACAGTCGAAGTTCACCTCTCAGACGTGTTTGTGGCCTTCTGTAGTGCTGTGGCTGCTAACAGCTAACCCGAGAAGATGGTGATTGAATGTTTTACGTCGGTTATAGAAGAGATTGCGGCGTACCTATGGAGTAATATTTTATCTATGATAATTATTTTCCTTTTGATTTAAGCAATTTTGTACTCAAAACGAATGCGGTTTACAAGGCGTATTTTCTGGTGCGTAGGAAGATATTCCCAGAAAAATGTCGTGACCCTAAAGAAAACAAAATCTATATTGTCTCAATAGTGTTCCTAGTTATTGCATGAACAATACATTCTACCATTCCGATAGATGTTTTGTTTTCGATTAAACGTTGTTTTAGAACCGACTGGTTGTGCCGCATCGGAGGGCTCTGAATTCAAGGCGGCTAAAATCGTGAAGGGGAGTACAAAGTTAAAACAAGGTCCTCGTCAATGGGGAATCATGCCGCTAGTTTCGCTTTATAGCCCAAATGCCTTCCACTGGAGGTGGCTTTAAGGCTCCATTAACAGAATTCAACTTGATAAAAAAATTTTTACCAAAAAACGAACAAGTGAATCAACATACTGGCAACCATAATTCCCCCGCAATTCAAAGTTTTTTCTATTATTTTTTTTTTTAACATACGTTATTTTTTCTCTCGACATCAAGATGGCTGACATCACTGAATAGAAAATTCGATTGGCTCAATTCTGCTGTACTATCAGGCGGCATGAAACGCGTTAAGTTAAAAGCATTTTGTAGCTCTAGTTTCGAGCGCAGGTATTTTCCAGACACTTCTCTTGAAGAGGGCAAGCCTTTTAAAGGAACACTGACAGGGTTCTTAGAGTATTCATATATTCCGTGCGACGCGACCGGCGCGTCGCCGCGCGGACGGTACCGAAGGCAGGCAGTGAGAACCCCAGAGAAAATTAAACCGAAACCACGCCGGGCGTACGTTGGTACGCATTGAAGTCGGAGCGGTGCAGTTGCGCTGGGTTCACAGCGTGAAGAGCTGCCTGTGCTGCATCATTAAGTGCTTCAATAGTTATGCGTCATATCTCGTGGAGACAAAGTTTCAGAGTTTTTTTACCTCGCCGATGTTTTTTGGGACAGCGACAACGATGGACCCGTGCCTTACGACACGAGAAATTTGGTCTCCCGATCATGTCTGCCACTGTGTCGGGACGACTGACATATTCTACACTGCCGCTTTCATTGCGCTCTGCGTTTGTTTTCGTACCAGTAACGCCTACATATCTCAGCTCGAACTGAAATGCCATCTCACACTCGCGGGTATGCAGTGCGAATTTCGTTGAAGGAGGAAGTTTCGTCCCCATCGTACGTGTCGATGATATTTCCGAACCAGTATGGCACGCAGTCTGTACTTCATGAAGAAAGATTCGGATGGTACCAAAAACGACAAATACTAATCTAAGGAAAACTACAATAAAACATTGATTCAATGGACAATCGATGTTTGAGTATGGAAGTTTATGTGGTGTGCTCTCTTTTTTGATCAGCCCCCTTTTGGATGTGGGAACGCCGACACCCCGAGTCTTGTAAACAGCAATTTTGTTTTCTCGACTTTAGAGCCACCTATCGCAAAGTTGTTCGAACTGGAAGTACCGCCCACCGGTCCCTTCCTACCTGTAAAGTGTGCACCTCCCGGCCATGATGAGTGGTATTCTCTTGACAGCCTTTGACGGTCACAACCGGTTCCCATTTAGTTACGCCGCCCAAAATATTTCCACCTGGTTAAACTGTGCCACCTCTTTTAAGTATAATAAGTGGTTTGTCAAGTTACGGTTGTCCAAGTACCTGTGTGCCGAAAATCAGCACCTCGCACAACCATATTACTACACATCAGCTGACCGCAAAAGCCTTTGACGGCCAAACCGTGTGTTGGCCGGCAACATGGTTTTCTCGGATTTGAAGCCACCTTTCGTAAAGCTGTTTCAATTGGAAGTACAGTGCACTAGTCCCTTCCTACCTGTAAAGTACCCATCTCCCACGACGAGTGGTATTCTCTTCACAGCCCTTTCGCGGTCAAAACCGTTTCCCATTCAATATATAAGAATCGGAAACAGCTAAATGCCCTTCTTAAATCCCTCCCAGCACTCATGCAACGTCACTCTCAACTTATCGGCTCAAAAAGAAAAAGTTCCGTCCGTGCGCGCTTCCGCCGCCACAGCTTCGCACGCGAAAAGGCGCCGCAGGCTGCTGAGCGCGCCTGAATGTCGAACGCCAGCTCCTCCGCTAGCGGCGCTACGTGCGTTTTTTGAAGCGCCCCCTATAGTTCCCGCACGGAGCGTATACTCGCCGAGGTTCTTATTTAAAGAAGGCAAGATCCGAAATACCAAGAGCATAATTTGCGTCTCGAAATTCGTCTTTCCGCCCGGAAAGAGCCGGTCGAGATTCGGCCGGTTTCAGTCGTGCTCACTTTCTATTCCGTTGTCACGTGGCGTTCAAACTATAGCATACCAAATATATTTGAAGTCGTGGGTCGTCTATGGCGCACATTCAATATTAACAAATATATATATATATATATATATATATATATATATATATATATATATATATATATGTACATATATTATATAATAATATATATGGGTTATGGGTTATATATATATAATATATATGGGTTAGCGCAAACCCAGGATGAAAACTTGCTTGAAAAGCTGAATCGAATTGCTGACAAAATAGAGGTGCCTAGATTAAAGGTTGATAGCGTCGAAGCGGTGCACCGGGTTCCAAACAGAGGCAGCAAAACGCCCATGGTGATAGTGCGATTTATCAATCGTAACGATAGGAACGTGTGGCTACGAAACAAGAGCAAGTTGAGGGGCGGCGATGATACCGGCACTATTTTTATCCAAGAAAACATGACTGCACAAAACAGAAAGACGTTTTTTGACGCAAGAGCGAAGGCAAAAAGCATGGGGTACAAGTTTATTTGGCACAAAGAAGGTTGTACGTATGTGCGAAAAGAAGAAGGCGCACCAACTATCCGGATTGAGAACGAAGGGGACCAGGTAAAAATAAAGTAAGTGCAATGTAAATGCAGCCGCTACAGACGATGGGTGACATGGAAAGAAAAAAATGAAAGCCGTTTACAACTCCCTGTAACGCCGAATTAGAGCGCAGCTCTTGAGGAGGAGGAGGGAAGGGTACTGGGGGGTGGGTCAAGTGACCTCGGGGGGCGGGGGGTCACGTGACCTTGGGGGTCACGTGACCTTGCGGGTCACGTGACCTTGTGGGTCACGTGACCTTGTGGGAGTCACGTGACCTTGGGGCGTCACGTGACGTCGGGGGGGTCACGTGACCTGGGGCCACGTGACGATACCGATGACGTCATCAGTAGCGTCACTGATGACGCCATCAGTGATGATGATGACGATGCGGATGCCGGTGACGTCATCAGTGACGTCACTAATGACGTCATCAGTGATGATGACGATGACGATGCGGATGCCGGTGACGTCATCAGTGACGTCACTGACGACGTCATCAGTGCCTATGACGTCAACGGGGGGTCACGTGACCTCGGGGGGTATCCCCAGGTAACGTGACCCCAGGGGGGGTCACGACCTGGGTAACCATCGTGACCCTCGTGAGGGTAACCCTAGTAACCCTTGTAAGGGCAACTCTCGTGACCCTCGTGAGGGTAACTCTCGTGACCCTCGTAAGGGTAACTCTCATAACCCTCGTGACCCTCGTGAGGGTAACTAACCCTCGTAACCCTCGTGAGGGTTACGAGGGTGAGTAACCCTCGTGAGGGTAACTCTCATAACCCTCGTGACCCTCGTGAGGGTAACCCTCATGAAGGTTACCCTCACGAGGGTTAGTAACCCTCGTAACCCTCAAAAGGGTTACCTTCACGAGGGTTACCCTCACGAGGGTTACTAACCCTCGTAACCCTCGTGAGGGTTACAAGGGTAAGTAACCCTCGTGAGGGTAACCCTCGTGAAGGTAACCCTTTTGAGGGTAACTAACCCTCGTAACCCTCGTGAGGGTTACGAGGGTAAGTAACCCTCGTGGCCCTCGTGAGGGTAACCCTCATGAGATTAACCCTCGTAACCCTCGTAACCCTCACGAGGGTTACGAGGGTTGCGGTTACGCCGACGCCGACGGCGACGGCGACGGCGACGGCGACGCCGACGCCGACGCCGACGCCGACGGCGACGCCGCTCAAGCCGGGAACGGGCCCCTAAGAGCTGCGCTCTAACAAACGATTTCATCACTCAAGGAATGGTGGAAAGAGATTTCACCAGGAGCAAACGAAACCAGTTTCATTTTGTTACATGTAAATATACGGAGATTGAAGAAACACTACAGTGAAATGAACCTACTTCTTGATCCATTCATGAACTCTATTGATTGCTTAGTCATATCTGAAACGAACATAAAGGACTGCGACGAAGCATTATTCCAAAATAAAAATTTTGAAACGATTACAAATAACAGGAAGAACAAGCGAGGAGGTGGAATCATGGTTATGGTCAATAAAAAGTGGAATATAAAGAATAGTAAAAAAATAACTTTTTCGAGGGCAGAAGCAGTACAAATAGATATTGAGAATGAAAAGGAACAGATACAAATTCTGGCAGTATATAGGGCACCTCAAGGAAATATAGCAGAATTCATTGACGATATCGATAACTGGATAAAGGTAGAGAATTCAAAAAATTTAATAATTACTGGAGATATAAATATTGATATAACTAAGCAAAGTAATCTAGTAGACAAGTACCTAAATTGTTTGGCTGAACATGGACTTCAATCAATGATTAAAGATATTACGAGAGAAGAAATTTTGGGTTTGCAATTGACAAGATCATGTATTGACCATATTTGCATTAGGAGCAAAAAATACTGTAAAGCTCACGTCATTGCTGAAAAATTAGCCGACCACTACTTTGTGGGAATAGCAATTCCAGAAATGGGTATTCCTGAAAGCGAAAGGGACCAAGTAACTACATATATCAACAATGCAAAAGTAGATAAATACGTGAGAGAGATAAACTGGGAAAGCATAGCCAATGAAGAAGACCCCGAAATTATATACAATAAAATAAAAAATGCGTTTACGGATATATATAAAAAGTCGTCTGAACAGGTCACCGCAAAGAAAAGAAAAACAGGGAACCAATGGGTGACAAAAGAAATAGATCAACTAATCAGGAAAAAAAACAAAGCGTGGCGACTACTTAAAAGCAGTCCAGAAAGCAGCCAACGCAAGGAAGAGTACAGATCCATAAGAAATAAAGTGACATCAATAATAAAAATGGAGAAAAGAAATTATTTCTGGAAAAAGTTTGAAGACACCAAGGATCCATCTCAGTGTTGGTCTGTAATTAATCAAGTACTGGGTAGAAACACTAGACTGTCAATAGATCAAACAATCAAAAAGAACTTTGGGACATACTGCAATGACGAGAAAATAGCAAATGATTTTAATAACGAATTTATACAATCAATAGAATTACTTTGCAATCATGGATACCAAAATGAAACGGAAACTAGAGCTAGAATTGGAAACTCAATGTATCTCCCTGAAATGACCGAGGAAGATCTAGTAGAAATAGTAAGTAACATGAAAACAAACAAAGCAGTTGGAATCGACTCGATCAGACCGCGCGACATCAAAGAAAATGTAAATATAATTAAGACAGTATTGCTAGCATTGTATAATAAGAGCTTGGCCATCGGGAAGGTACCAAGTGGTCTAAAAACAGCTGTGGTAAGACCGATTTACAAGGAAGGGGATAAAAAAACTCTTCTTAACTACAGGCCTGTCTGTATTCTTCCAGTCCTTAATTACATAATGGAAAAATATGTCCATAAAGCGTTAAATGGCTTCATTAATAAATATAACCTATTAACAAAAACGCAATATGGTTTCAAGACAAATTCAAGTACAATTACTCTATTAGAAGACTTTAGTGATTTCGTAAATAAGAAACTAGACGAAGGGAATTATGTGCTAGCACTGTTTATAGATTTTTCTCGGGCATTTGAAACAGTAAGGCATGAAACACTAATAGACAGACTATTCTCTTTAGGTGCCAGAGGCAAACTATTAGACTGGTTCAAGGACTACCTTTCTGGTCGGACTCAGGTTGTCAAGATAGCAAGTAGCTTCAGTGAAAAGAGACTAGTAAAACAGGGAGTGCCTCAAGGGACTGTATTGGGACCTATATTGTTTAATATATATATTAACGATATTGTGAATGTTCATTTAAATAGCGTGTTGTTTCAGTATGCAGATGACACCGTTATTCTGTATGCAGATAAAGATTATACGACAGCCGAAAATAAAATTCAAGAGGATGTTTACAAATTGGTTAAGTGGTACAAAGAAAATCAAATTATAATTAACACTAAGAAAACAGAGTTGATGTGTTTTAGAAGTCCACAAAGACGAACTCAAATAGAAGGGAATATAAAGATACATAGTGACTCATGTAAAAATTGTAATTGTGAACCCCTTAAACTAACTACGAGTGTGAAATACCTAGGACTATACATTGACGAGCATCTCAAATGGAACCAACATGTGGAACACATCTGTAAACGACTTAGATCAGTTGCAGCCCAATTATACCACCTAAGATCGTGTTTACCTCAACCAATATTAAAGATGATATATCATAGCTTAGGAAAATCAGTCTTAGTATATGGAATTACTATATACGGGCACTGTGCAAAGTATTTACAAGATAAAATAAATTCTATCTTAAATAAAGTAGTAAAAAACTTGTATGTAGATGAAAATAGACCTTTACATTACATGTATCAACATTTGGATATTCAGAAACTTAGTGACTTACTGGAATTAAATATTATAATTCAACATCAGTTCAGCGATAAATATAAAACAAAGTATATCCCGATAAGAAACCTAAGGCCTAAAAATTTATACCAAGAACCCAAGGTTAAGACGAAATATGGAAAAGCAGTCAGAGCATCATATGTACCTAGAGTGTTCAATAAGCTACCACCAAGAATAATAGAAATTACAAAAATGAGCGAGTTAAAACGTGAGTTAAAACAATGGTTTATTAACAGAAAAGAGCTGCAATAAGCAGAAGAGAAGTCTACCAGGGGTTGGAATCTAAATTGTGTAGTATTGTGTGTGTTATTTTGTAGAGAATTATGGAGTAAAGGTGTATATATGTCTTGTTTTCATTTTTTTTTTTTTGCAAGGAACTGAACAAGTGTAAAAAAAGGGTTTGTTATAAGTGACTAGAGCTCTGTCGCTGCCCTACGCACAAGCCGCTTAGGCTTATGTGGGGTATGAATCTCTGAAAATTGTATGTGGAAAAGATGAAATAAAGATTATTATTATTATTATTATATATATATATTATGAACTCCCTTTTTTTTGTCTCAAAAAAAACTGCAAATACGTTGATAAAAGAGAAGAAAACGTTGCTAAGGTTACGGAAGTACATGCCAACGTCATTCCCAATATGGCGACGTACCGCGGGCTGGACAACGCGATGGTGACGCACTACGGACCGATGTTGTGATGGACGTCGGGCTGGAACTTTGGAACTGTATTTTGTGGTGCCTGTCAATCGATCTTCAAGCGTAGAACATTGAGCGGAAATGATATAAGTGCGACACTATCGGACGGCAAACGGTGTACGCAACTCCGTCGTCGTCGTCTGCTTTACACGTCGGCAGAGCGGAAAAAAACACACACACACAGGCACACAAAAAAAAAGCAAAAAAAAAAAATGCAGTTGGTTGTAGCGACGCGACTTCCAGCAACTCTCCTTTGTTACATTTATTCCTCCTCGTCGGTACACTTCATCCGTATTTCGCGGCAGTGAGCTTCCGTGACTTCGGTTTCGAGAAGTTGAGTTTCTCGGCTTTATTAAAGATGTACGTCACTTTGTATCAAAATATTGACTGGTTAGTCCGCTGACATCATATTGAGTCGCGTTGCAAAATAATTTATTTAGTGTGTTAGTGAATTTTTAAAACAGTGTTCCGTAACTTCCCGTTTAGGTTTAAGTCCCAGGCCGAAAAGGGGGGTTCATCACAGCGGAAAAGGCTGAGATTATTTGTTAAACTTCTACGGAGAAAAACTAAAGAGAGAGAGAAAAAGAGAGAGAGAGAAAGATAGGAGATAGGAGCGTGCGAGGACGTCAAAGCGCAGATCTCTAATTAGAAGAGTATAGTGGGAAGACGCAAATTCTAGCTGCTTTTGTATATACATAGGATCCTAGTGTCTTTCTCCAATAGAAATTTTTCAGAAATGCGCGTTATCTAGTCGCTGCTGCGCCAATTATCCGAGTTCGCCATTATTTGTGCACGTACCACGAGCTTGTATTAGACACGAGGATTGCGTCACCGCTCGATGTGAACTCGGCTTAGCTCGGTTCCCCAACGAGAGCTGTGTCAGCAATCAGTGAGGATTCGGATCCAATCACACGCCTCGTGCCCCAAAAAATTTCGGACGCCAACGTTGCTTGATATACTTTTGAAAATGGTCTATTAAAGCAAACAAGGGCGTCGTCTGCTCATCGCGCTGTATCGGAGATTCGCACGCCGAATACCGACCGCTAGACATTTCACGAGTAGCAGACGACGGGGAGGCAGAGGATGGAGACAACGCCAGCTCGCCTTTGATCCCACTCACTACCCTTCCAATCAAAGCGCGGCGCCTTGACGTCACCGGACGCACTCCTCCTCTCCCTTAGTTACTTTCCGTGTAAATGCTTCCCCAGTCGAGTATCCATCTCACCGCCCCTACGTCGATCTGTTTGTGCGTGCAGATGCGCGCGCGTACATGAGTGCGTGGAATGGTTCGCGTGCATATTATTTCTTCGTCGCCAGGGAAGAGCCCCGCGCGACGAAGGTTGCATGTTTACGACAACGGAATCACGACGTCCTGCTTGGGTCTCTCTTTTTTCCCCGATTCGAGATTGACGGCGCCGATCTTTCGGATCTTTCGGGAGAGCGAGCCGATCACCGAGGACGAAACAGAGCCGTGACGTGCATGATGAGACGCGGCAGCCTCGACGGAGAAAAATCCCGAAGTAGAAAAGGTCGGAAGAAAGCGGCATTTGAAAACGCCGGTGTTTACATTCAGGATGCGTTGCTGTTGTTTTTTTTATCTATTCATGTTTATTTATATACATGTTTGTGTATGCGTTAGAGTGTCGTATTGTGTTATTGAATAAAAAAAAAAGAAATACTAAAGAGACCCCTTACATGCTCTAGCATTGCATGTCATATGTTTCCGGCAAGGTAATTGCAACCAGACAAAATCACAAAAATAAAAATTGCCTCAGGTGCTTTGTGTTGCAATGAGTCGTAGGCTTCTGCTTTCGCGAAACCCCACTGAATAAAAGACTGTACGATTAAAGTAAACGAGCTCTCGTTTGTTGTCAGACACACACCGCAAACGCAACACAGCATAGGAGCATCGGACAACAAATACAGCAAAAATTGTCTTCTTTGATTCGTTCCAGCTTAGCGACCGTAGACGAGAGTAATGTATGCCGGCAAAAGCTTGGACCATAGCGGTGCAAGCACAACTTGAGTGTCGTAACTTATTGGGGTTGAATTTAGAAAAGGAACAATTCGGCGTGTTGCGTGATGTACAGAGCTTCTTCTTGCGCTACGCACGAACTAGACATTTTTAAGACCTTACTATACAAACTGCACACTAACCATGTACCCGTGTATGGTATACGCTCCATTTCCAAAGAAATTGGGTGGTCTTAATTTATGGCGTCTGTTGCAACTCGCGGGCCTCTTACGCTTCATCGCGCGATCGATTTCTGAAACGAAACCAAGTACTACGAAGCGCTTTGTGCGACCACCCTTTCTCTGGCTTAGTGGAATGAGTGCTTTGAGGAACCTTTTGCATACTTTTGCAATCCTCCCCGTGTTTAATAACGTCACCAGCTTTATGCTGCTTTTAGATCGCTGTTCTTAGGCGTCCGTTTCCGGCTTGAGCGGCGACGGCGTCGGCGTAAGCAGGGTATTGTTTCCGCTAAATTTAGCGGGGAAATTTTCCCGCTAAGTTTAGCGGAAAAGTAAACAGCGAAATTTATCGCAAACATTTTTCCGCTAACTTTAGAGGGAGAATTTCCCCACTAAGTTTATCTAAAAAACTTTACCGCTAAATTTTAGCGAAAAGGATTCCCCACTAAATTTAGCAGAAATATTTCCCTGCTAAATTTAGCGGGGAAATGGACGTGACGTGGACCTCAACACCAATTCAGTTTCCTCACTAAATTTAGCGGGAAAGCTAAATGGGAGGGAGCAGGAGAGGAGGAAGGGAGGGGGAGGAGGGGCATACTCTCCTCTCCGTACCCTCCCATCCTCCTCCTCCTCAAAAGCTGCGCTCTAATTCGGCATTACAGAGAATGTAAACGTTTTAACTTTTTTTTTTAATAATACTACGTGACTGCAAGTGGCCATTTTTTTACGTTTAGGAATTAGAGGAGTGAAATATTGGAATTCAGTCGTTCCATGAAGTACGAATGGGGCCCAGTGTCTCCATTCCTCGGAGTTGCAAGGAACGGAATTGTAGGAAACTTCAGTTCTCCGGAATGAAATTGGAATGGAATGGAGGTGCCCATTCCGCAACACTGCTCTGAAAATACTGTAAGAATTCCTTCATAAGCATATTTTAGTATATTAATTAGGTTTTCTATTAGCCTGCTTCATGCATGGTAAACTCGGGGCACCGTGAATTTGAGATTCAGTTACCGCTAGGATGAAGAGCAGGAGTCATCTTAAACAAATTCAGTCGGATATCCGCCACTTTTTTGACAGCTGGTGCCAGACTAAAATCATTATATTTCTATCAGACTCTCCTCAATATACTGTATTTCAAATACTTTTGATAGTATTTCAATATCTTGCAAATACATTTCGTCTAGGGTACTTGCTACTTTATCTTAATTACATTTCTCACTATGTTGTACTCAGTACGTCAAATACATTTTTCAACCTACAAAAACATTTTTTTTTGCCGGAACAATTTACGGAACTAGGGATCGCTGAACTCCAGGGAAAAGCTGAACCTATTGCAGACTTTGAGGCAAGCGACCAGACAGAGGACAGAAAACAAGGCACGGGGGAAACGCAATACCCGAATGCCAACAAAAGACCAAATGGATAGTAGAACCAACTACGCCCACCTTTATGTGCCCTCTTCTCCGCTTCTTTTTCAAGTTGTCTTTGAATGGCACGTTACGCTTGGAGCTAACAAAGTGTCATTGACGTCATCCGAATTTTACACCTTTTGTCTGAAGCTAGAGTGGTTCCTCCATCACAAGACTGGGACGGCAACGCTCAATATGGTCACAATTAACCTTTTTCAGAAACCGGGTTTAAAGGGAGCTGTATAAAAATGCGCGAGTGCGTATTCAAATGATCGTGAAAACTTGCTCGGCCAAGAAAATTATATCCTGCTGGCTTCATAGAGCTGCTGGGACCTAGATTGGGCTTTCTGAAGGCCCGTTTTGTGCCTATCGTGGCTTAACATTTGCTTCCAAGTTCTTCGTTCATTCTCAATTTGCTGAAAACCAGTTTTCCGCCAGGTGATGCCAGAGATTGAAAGAGGTTTTGTGGACACTCTCTTGTGTTACTTGTGTTTCCCTCTTGGCCTTCCTAATATTTGTTTTGAGCTTGACAATGTGAATGTACAGGCGCTCCTCTCACCCTTGGCTAGGGAGACAAAATACTACTAGCTCTTGGTTGTTGATCAGCGACAAAGGCTGCTGACTTTTTTTCAGCCGATGTTCTTCCTTAGCGTGCTCGTCTGTCGTTCACTCGTGTACTCATCATTAAGCATGGCGTGCCCTGATCAAATTCGAGTTCGGCTGTCAGAGATATGCAATCTCCGACTATACGTCAAGTCCGCCGAATCGCGACAAGGGAAATTACAAAGTCATTACTGAGTTCTTCATGATCCGATCCTACCGCCAAACTATAAAGCACGCCAGTTGTCATGTCTACCATACGTGACTCCCCATTGTTCCTAAAATCTTTCAGTCCCCATTATGTTGCATGTCTGAATTATTTCAAAGTAACCTCGATTTGCAGCAGATAAATCGTTTCTTGAAAGTCACAAAAATTATAGCAAAATATGATTTTCAGCGAAGTCAACAGAGGTAGAGTGTCCCCTTTTGACATCGTTATTCTTATATAACCACTTTGCAACCCACTTGCCAATTATCTACGAATGTAATTTAATTACCTTTTAAAGAAATCTGTACTCTACTCAAGATAGTTCGCAGTAAAAGCAACCTAAATATTACTCTAAATACATTTTCAAACTGATGTGTAGTATACCTTTGTTGAGCATCAGGCACCCCACTGATTTCTATCAACATCAATGCACGAAAAGCAAAGCCCGTGCCACACTGACGCTTTTCGCAACACTGATCCCCAACTTTTGTCACCTAAGTTGGCAACCTACATAACGACGTTCCACCATACTAGAGTCACTGACGAAATGAAAATGAATGGGAGCAGCTTCAGTTATCTGGCCTCCAGCGCTAGCATGCTACATTTGATAGCACCTCGGCGATCCGTGTGAGTCTTGGCCGTGCTCGCGTAGTCAAAGCGTTTTCGGTATTAGAGAGTTTCAAGGAACCGTTTTTGCACATTCGATACGGTGCGTTGGTCTTTCTGGTACGAACTGCGCCTATGCGACTCTTCTGCAGTGGGGCATGCGCAGTTTGTAGCGGAAGGACTATCGTGCCCTATTCGACGTGCAGACACAGTTCCTCAAAGCTCTCTATTAACAAGCCCTCGAAACAAAAACAAAAAAACGTGTTCGTTGAGGGGGAGTCGAAATTACATCGCCAGCAGAGCGCAAAATGAGTGCTAGCGTGCCATTCTTGAGGCGATCTGCGTCCAAAACTTCTCGAACAAAAGTGCTCCGGTGTAGAGAGGACGTCCGTGCACTCATGCATTATTGAACAGTGAAACACATGGCCTCAAAGACTTAATGCGGCTGTCTCCTTAGCCAGTAGCTTTCATACAAAAGCTGCTCGGGGGATTGCAATCACGAAAAATATAACACTAGGGAAAATCTCGAAACTTTTAAGAATTTGCATGGTTCTCGGATAATGATCAGTGGTTGTACGCACTTTTGAATAATGAGGATTGGGAGAAGTTTGGTCGCAATCCGGCCAAAAAGAGGCAATTGAGTAGAGAATTTTCTAGCTCATCTGCCAGCTTCAAGAACTGATTACGCACTTTTTCAGAGGTATTGTTCTCTCTCTGTACCTTAGAAAAGTGTCTCAGTAGACACTGATAAATTCGTCGATATTCAAATCACATCCTGTTCGCTTCGCCCAAATCATCCCCAATGAGCCTTTCGCGAGTTTTAACGAAGGTGATAATTTCTACAAAACAAGAATGAGAATTCGTCAAGTGAACAGGAGGCAAAAAGAAATACAGATTTTAGGCAATGAGCCAGTCATAACTTGCTCAATGAAGGGAACTAAACCCAGCCGACCTAGCGTTATTAAAATATGTTGGCGCATGAAATCTAGAATTAGTAATGTTTTACTCTTTGCTTGATCAACCACGCACGAGAACTCCATAACGTCTCAGATTATAAACATAAACAAAATTAGATAAAATTTTAAAGAAATTTCAGTGCTGCCTTTTGTTGGCGGAGCATGAGCTATTGCCATAAGCTAGCCTGGTAATTTGAGTGTGCAATAAACTCCATACTGACAAGCATCGTCCAAAATTATTAAGGGATAAAAAAAAACGAAAAGAACCTCAGCGAGTTTATTGAACTCACGCACGTTTGTGAAGAGAAGTTTCCGCAGTCAATGTCTTTTTATGTCATTTCATGACGGTTCAACGAAGAGTGCATTATATAAACATTCCGATGCATGCGACAAAAAAGTATTCTGGCAGGGAAGACGCAAACAGGCATAGAAATCTGCAAAGTTCAACCACCACAATCTGCCCAAAATTCAAGTGCATTGTTTGCCGTACAAAATTTGAGGTTCAGGAAAACGAACTTATATTCTTCTCTCAATTAACAACAAAACAGCGAAAAAAAAGAGGACAAAGTAAAAGGTAACCGACAGGTTAATTGCTGACTCTCAACTAAAGATTTATTCATATTATCACCCAGTGGAGTAGCAAACATGCCACACCACATGAATGGAGGGAAAACACAAAAAAAATGCATATCACGTGTTCAGTACAACACCGTTGCTGGTTTGTCCTCCACGCTGCAAGTACTGCAGCTCTTTATCTTAAATAAAGAGCGGTAGTATAAGACAGTGAGATAATGTCTTATATTATAACGATACATATAACCTTTCAGATGAGTATAACGAGCTTACAAAAACGCTCATTTGGTTGCATCTGTTTTTTTCGTTGTTGCAAACCCCTTTTCTAACGTACTTCTTGAATTCATCCTGAATTGGGCTTGTTTTTTTTTTATTGACTTCAACATCTAAAACACAGACATAAGAAGTAGCCCGCTGCAATAGCGTCTCAATATGACGAAGTTCTGACCATAGAAATAATCACTTTGTCTCTCACTACTCGTTTTTTATAGTATCATTATATTCAGCCGTTTAAGAAACTACTTAGCTCGTCCACCTTATTTTTACGCTTTCTAAATCATTTTAGACTCTGGCGAGTGGTGACCGTGAATTAGCAAGTTTCGTCATCCTTTAAAATATTCTCGTGGTGCGAAATCATCAAACACAAAGTTGGTGCAGCAGTTTACGGGGCACACGGATTAACACGCTCGACAATGGCGCCGGACGTTTGTCGCGCAGAAGTCAGAAGGGCGCGCTCCGCGAACGTTCGTTTCAAACTTTGTGTTTCACGAGTCTAGCGCTCCTGGTTTTCATCCAGAAAAGAAAAAAATAACAGAATCCCTTGCGTCGCTCACTTCACCGTGTATAGAGCCTTAAAACCAAAGCAAGCAAATTGTTGTGCGCATGTTTATACGGCCCGAAGTTAGTCGGCCTTAGTGGGCATCCTTAGAACCAAGAAAGCGCCCATCTCAAAGGAAAAGGACGTGCTTCACCGCTTTGTCTTATCCGTCAGTTCAGTTCTTTCGCATGATTTTTATCGGTTATCGAACTGCGCCCAACGCTTTATACCATTCCTGAAACGTTCATTCCAAATGTTGTCGTCCTTTATTTTCTGAGGCATAAAGAACGTCCGAGGTAATTGTCATTATGTCCGAGGTAATAAATGCACCTTTCCCAACTGAATTGTGCACTTGTTTTATGAGCGGTAAAACCACAAGTTAAAGCCCATAAAAATACACATAGAAGCACACACAATGAGTTCCTTGCACGGCTGTGCTTCAAGAACAGTTGCTCTCAACTAGATAAGTTTAGTCGGGATGTACCAGTTGACATGATAGTCCAGTTATGCACTAAGTTAACTGAGGGGTGCTTTCACGTTTATGTTTTTTTTTTGTTTGTTTTGTGGGTCCACGCGCCTAAACTGCCACGAATAACTTCTGTGCGTGCGCAGTGCACAAAAACGAACACTAAACAACGCAAAAAAAAGCGCAATACATGTAGATTGCAGCCTTCTTATCACCGTGTGCTGTTTTCGGCTAAAATGGCGCAGGAATATTTATAACAGAAAGGAAGGACGTTAAGGCGGTACTTTATGTTTGCGTCACTAGAATGAAACCCATACATGGTTCTCCGTTAAGCTGAAATATACACGAACTTATAAAAGTAGCTTGAGTGTTTTAAACGGACAACATAAAACATCTCTACTTAAGATGATTTTTTCGTGAGCGTGCAATTACGACTCCTACGGCAAAAAATGAATCGATGAAAATAACACGACCGCGACGACAACAAACGAGTTGCAAGGCGTCTTCAAATGTAGAGTACGGGACAAATGTATCGAGCGTGCTCTCACCATCTCATTCAGTCGGGATGCAACGAGAGCATCTTTGGCTCATGAGTCAAAACAAATTCAGCTAATAAAAGTAAGCTCCGTATATTCTTTAAAAAAGAAATAAAACATTACGGATTCAGACGACAGCAGCGCTTAGAAAACTGATGGCAGCAGTGAAATGTAAAAGGTGACTCGCTTGAGAAGGTATTACAATATCGTATTGCATTAACAAGGGTACGGCTGATAAGAAAAACCTAAAACAATCCAGAATTCAGAAGTTGAACTCAAACGCAGTATTGAACGAATAGCACGTTTTAGTTATTTCCTTGTTCATAAAAAAAAAAAAAAAAGAAAGACTAAGCGGCAACAAAAACTCCCCCCCCCCCCCCCCCCCCCCCCATTCCCAAAAACCCGATGCCATCCCCAAGGAATCGCGCCAACAGTGCTTTAGCGCGTCCGCACATGCGGGGCGATTACGCCTCATATGGTCCGCAAATGGGGCGACGATAAAAAGAGGCAAACAAGACCCAACATATCAGTCTCCTACACCACGGTGCCCATACTATAAAGCTGTCATCCTACACAAGCATGATCGCCTTATGTGGAGCTGCACGGCCATCGCCACAAACCGAACCTATACCATCAATAGTGTGGAACCCGAGGAGCGAGCACTGGACATCGTGTCTTAGATTAAGCCAACGAGGACTCTGAGCGGAGGTTAAAGGCGCGGCCACCCGTCCTCGACTACCTATAATCGATCGGATTGAGTGCCCCCTTACAGGAGGAGTCCTATCTGCAAGTCACCCTGCAGTCGGCCGCATGATTAAGGCCATCAATATACGTATTTCTCAAGTCACCTCTCCGAAGAAATAAATCATGCTATAAGAACCATCATTACCGAGACAAAGCAAAAATGCAAAGTAGACAAACAAAAGGCGCCTTAAACAACCGGTCGCCATACAAAACAAACAAAGAACTAGAAAACACTGTTACTTGGTGTACATAAACGCACTGAAACGGTCCCGCTAAAGATGGCGAAGCCTTTGTTCTAACCTGCTTATTAAAGAAAGAAAAGCAACAATACTACTTATACGTATTACAAAATGAAGCCGGACAGGAGGTGCTTTATACATATTATCTGTCACAGTTATCAACGCTACGAACAATGAACAATGTTGCTGCCTTCGAAGGGGTGTATATGACGTCTTTTAGCAAATCATTGCAGAGCGTCTTTAAGCCACACTTACAAAGTTGTTGCAACGCTGCAGACAAAATGACATGAATATTTGCGGACACACCTCAAGCACCTTCGGAGCATGTTGGCTGCCTACATATGTATCTGTGTGCTTCGAATACGTCTGAAGACAGTGTGTGTATGATCAATGAGAGAGGAGAGCCCTACAAGGAAGAATACGCCTCATGCAGTCGCCTCCAGACTGTATTGTGCATAATGTATGAACTGTGTGGCCGCAGGTTAAAAAATCCACGCGAGCAAAAATGAAAATATATGAAAATAGACGTAGGCGAGCAGTTTTTGGTCATTAATTAAACAAACGATAGTCTTCAATCGCCTACGCACTTCATATGAAAGCCAGGTAAATTACGATCTTACGCGGGGACAGAAAGGCTTCTCTGGCAGTCCTCAACGATTCCTGAGAAATCGAATTTTTTAAATCAAAATTTACGCAAAAGTACTATGGAACAAATATTCTAGCAATTCTGCCGTTTTATATTACCCAACTCCGAACACAACTCCTCCACACTAACCAACCACACCGCTGGCATTAAAACTAACCAAAAAAGAAAAGAAAAAAAAGGTAAGATAAATTTTTAGTTTATAAACGCTCTTCCTGGGCGGGAATTTTGTCCCGGACGAAATATCGGCCGCGCACAAAACATATCGGTTACTAACTTACACCTTTAGCAACCCATCATAGATTTCGCTCGTTAAGACGGCGGTGATTTATGGCGCCCATCTGATACCGCTTTTTTTATCGCGAAATTGCGTTTTTTTTTTTTTGTTCTCTGCTGTCGCTATAGACGAATCGCGCCGTCGCTAGACGGACTTACAGAAGCAGTCACGAACGCAGGATCAATTGGGGCGTTGTGGGGAGAAGGCGCCTGAATAGAAAGAAGAAAACTGAGTCAAAAGATAATTACAAAAACAAGAACGATTGAAAAGTAAGAAAGAAAAATCGAGGCTGACGTCTGCAACTGCATCCAAAACTCCTGGACAGACACTGTGCAGCCGCGGATATTATTTACGAAGCGGTCACACTGCTATAGTACATCGTGCAAAGGAGAGTCTGCGGACGTGTTCGAGGAATACGTACTAGCGGCGTTCGGTTTACCTAAACCTCCTGCGCCGGTGTAGGTAAATCGAACGCCGCTAATATGTACAAAGTAAAACCATGCTTCGAACATTCAGGCTTCAGCTTGTCCGCGGATAAATCTTTCATTTTGTCCGCAGAGAAACCCCGTTTCTTTTGTGTGATTAGTGAGCAGTGCGACTGCAGTTTTTTGGGGAACCAGGGTTTCTATATACCATAAAGTTGTTATAATATACGCGAGAGGTTCAACTGGAGCTAGTGTCTATGCGACTTCCAGGATCCAAATCAAAGCAGACAGCATCCAGTCTACTTTTGCGGTGCTCCTGTACATTCCTATGGGAAAACGCGCGTGCATTGTGTCTTTTCGACGGAGAATAAAGCGGCTAACCTTTGTTATTTGGATTGCACCGAATAGTATGTACATTTATAGACATCGTAAAAGTGTAATTGCTTTAGTTACAGGATGTTTCTTTACCAGTGAACGATGTTAAACTTTGCTATATTTCAGGCCCCTCTGTTCCATGACAGTCCTGTCACTATATAAAAATGACTCCGTCGTGCATCGTTACAAGCGGTAAAAAGACAAAAAAAAAAAGAAGAAAAACATTCGGAACGTGAGGAATAAAGCACGTGTGCTATGACTGGTGAGTATTTTTATTATTTTCTGCGTTGGGCCGCTTTTATCAGGCACCTGTTCTTTGGCTTCTCCCTATCTTCAAAGGTTTCGAGCGTGCGGGTGATGTTTTGAACGAAGAAAAAGCGTCTTCGCACATAGTCATGAACAGAAAGAATAAACCGGTACTTACGTATTGCAGAATATACTACGGGTATTACGAAGCTTTCAATTTATTTTCACCGTGTGCATACAGAAGGAAATACTTATCCAGTGTTGCTGCGTATTTCTCGCCGTCTCTCTTGGTTTTCCACACGCCCCTCGTTCGTTTGGCAGGCTCATTCACCATGCTGGAAAGCACCGACACCGTGTTCGCGCTAACACTGTCCGACATCGCACATAAATACATCTACGAAGAGGTTTTTATGCTACGAATTTAAAATAAAAACGTACGTAATTTACCAATTATTTCATCTGCGTGACTGAGAAATGTTCCACGCACGAATTATTCGTGGTATTTGCTCTGATAATTGAGCGCAGGGAGAAAATGCCCCCGCTTTTTCCCACAGAAAATCATTACCGAAAGTCAGTTTCCGACTGGTTGCTGTCGGCTTCGATTTGCCGCAGCACACTAGCGCCAGTTGAACCTCTAGCGTGCATTATAATAACTCTATGCCTTATACGACGAGTGAAATTATACGGACGACGGAAAATGATTCGAGCCCCGCTTCGGCGGGAAAGACGCTGCGCGGGTGCATAATTGTTACGTGTCTCATTTGGCGACCAATGGCGACTCACTCGTGAAATGCGATGAAGCCTCTTCCGAGGTGACGGCGAGATTACCGCCTTGCGATAGTCAGATCGGCCGCCGCACCTCGGGTGTCGCGGAGATCAAATAGGAAAGCGACAACGATGGAGAGCACCCCCCTTCCCTCACCCCCCCCCCCCTTTTTTTCCCCCCGGCCATCTTGATTTCTATATTTTGTTCAAATCCATCGTCGTCAGGCGAATTCAGGAGCTCGATGACACATGCTCCCCGAAAAAGCGAGTTGAGGAAGACGGTTTCCGCCACCGTTTTTTTTTCAATTTCGCTCTGAAAATTGTTTTCGCGACAAAAACGCAATAGCCATATTGCCATATTACCTAAACATCAAGACGAATGCAGGGATTGGGAGTCCACGTGCCGCACGTGCTGGCCTCAGCAGTAGTAACTTTTCTAAAGGAAATACCTAAAAGAAATGGCATCTTGCACGCGCGTTCGTCAACGCTTTTTTTTGGTTATTTACTTCAAATCGTTTATACGGGGAAGGCGTGCGCGTGTGGCGCGTGGAACACCAATCCCTGCATTCTGCTTCATGCTTGGATAATATTGCAATAGGTCTCTTCACCCAACGAATCGAATTATAGCGTGAGGTGGGGCACTCTGCTGTAAGATAAAGTGCACAAAAAAGGATGGCGTCAGCGGACAGTGTGCTTTGGTATTTTTTTGTATATAAAATATTGCACAATATTTGAACTACAAAAATTTGACTTTTTTTGTTTTTTTGCCATTTGAGAAAATGTTTAGCCCTCAAAATCCTTATCTGGTACGAGAATTCCCCGATCTAGGGCCACCTTGTGGGGAGGACGAGCCTTCCCTCAGCTCACTGAAAATTTCACTGTACTTGTTCAGAAAAAGTAACTCGCCGTAGTGAAGTGTAACTAGGACGTCGATTCAATGATTTAAAATTACCGTACAAAAGCTACCGAGATTTATTCCTTAGGTACTACAAAAAAGCTATCTAGTTACATATTTTCAATCCCCTCTAGATAAGTACTTTACAACTGTGAACCGCGAAATTTGGTATGTGAGGTTTATTATATGCTCGGCACTACCACGCCCGCCAGGTAAAACCCGCGCCCCTTATTTATGTATTCGAAAATAGATGCATAACTAGCCATGACTCAATCGAGATGCAATACGCAGTGTTTTTTTATGTTTAGCGAAGATTAATAAAAACTGATTAATTAATGGATCGAGGAAGTCCACAGCCACATCTCTACATGCATCGAAATCTGCATCACTATAAACCAATCAAAGAGAGTCAAAAGACAAAAGATGCGAACGTTATGCTACTAAACCAATCAAAAGCAGTTTTTCTTTTTTTTGCAACATAAATATTTTGTTTCTTGTCCGCACATCTGTGAATTCACGAAGATTATCACGCACGACGACTAACAATATATCGGGGAAACGAGCGTCGTGAAGTGTATTTCGATGTCAGCTCGCAAAATGAACGACCTGGCAATGCTCGGATAAATCACTATCTGCGCAAGACGTCGACGTCCGAGGTTCCTCGACTCGTCCCAAGCGACAAGCACGCTGAACCTCGGCGATAGAGACCGCAAAGCTGATGACGCGTGCGTTTGGGGTGTCGTCCCGCGCAAACGGCGCAGTTGTGAAACGCAGAGGGACACGCTGACGCGAGGTAGACGGCGATTCGTAGATCCATTTGTGACGGCGCGTGGGACGAGGGGGGGTGAGGCCTTTGTCCTTTAGGTGGCATTGGATAAACACGGCCATGGTACGAACAGCCTGTATTTGTTCGGGAATCCCCCCTTTTTTGCGTTGTATGTAGTCGCGAGGCCCAAGTAAAATTGGCCAGGAGGCGCGCCAATGAGCACGAAGGAAATCGAAAATGTGAGCGAGGCAATGGCGAGATAGCAATGCGCTTGTAAAACAAACAAATTTTATTTGTCAAGGAAACAAAAATGGGAAACTTGCGCTCAGCTAGAACACGGGTTAACCCTAGCGAAGGATTCCCATTTTCTTTCGTCCCCAGACGGAAGATGAACCGTAATTTTATTCTAAATACGAACTGTTTTTTTTTTTCTTTTTGTGTTATCTTCAATGCCGGCTCCGAAAATACGGGTTTATATAGATTCGCATCAACAGCGGCTTTTACCTATGGAGCCTCTGGACAACCAAACAAAAAGTTGCATTACCGGCTTGCACCTTTTGTTGTTAAAGCGCGCTGGACAAATTCAGTTATCTTCTAAAGTACAATAGACTCATTTTGAAAACCCCATCAAGCAACCTTGGTGGTTGCCATTTCTGGCACGAAACACCTGATTGCATCCGAGCTCACGCCGAACTCTGACGCAGCCCTCGTGTCCAATAGACGCTCAGGCACGTGATCAAGCAATGGCCCATTCGGATAATGGTCGTAGCAGCTACCAGATGGCGCCCTTGTTTTGAAAAGGAGTCTGTTGCTGGACCATGTAAAGTGCAGGATAACGACAAACCCTTTTATTGTTTAGAAACACAGGCCGCGTCTTTTTTATTTTGTTTGTTGTTGGTTTGAATTTTTAACTACTTTTGCTTCATCCGCAGCGCTAAAAAAAAAGAAAAAAAAAGAGAGAAGGAACCTGCAAAGTTGTTGCTGCAGGATTCGTTTCTGATGTCTCTGACCGCATCAAAATATTCTGGCGGGCTAGTTGGTTATACATACTAAATTACAAATAGCCCTAAGACAAGGACAGACGAAGAAGTGGACAGGACAGGCGCTAACTCACAACTGACGATTTTATATACAACGATAAAGAAGAAGGTGAAGGAAGTGTCTGGTGTTGAAAAAAGAAGAAATAAGTCTACTTCTAGCCGGGGTGCTCTAAGAAGATTGTTAGACTAAAAAGACTAAAGCAGAGTAGACCAAACTGAAAATCTTAGAAATGAAACAAAGGTAATGATTTTGAACTATATACGATACTATTCTGAAGGCTTAGAAAATAACCTCTAGACCGTGAGAGACAAAATAAGAATAAAAAAATGAATAATAATTAATAAAAATGAATAAAAAATTATCAAGTGATCGTTCATAGGCCGCCGATTAGTGCCTCGTACAGCCTATTTTCCTTTTTACATCCAACAGGCACCACAGCCAAAGCTATACCGGCGCGAGCGCAAAGACACACCCGGTGCCCCACCTCACGCGCTCGCGTGCAGACGCCCGAAGATAGTCAGGTATAGTGGTTCAAGTACTGAACCTTTTTGTCAGTAAACGCCAAAGATGGTACGGATACGCATTTTTTTCTATTGGCTTGTATGGTCTGAGATTCAAAGATTTCCTTGTTCCTCTTGTCTTTAAAACGTCTGATCACTTTTGTTTCCGAAAGCAAAGGTGCGCAGGAGCAATCTCGCACATGCATAGCTAAATGTCCCTAAGGTGTTGACTTCAAGGTTAGAGCATGTTTTCTCACTCGTGTATTTATGCAGCGTCCAGTCTGTCCCATATACACTTTCCCACATGTGAAAGGGATTTTATACACCACTCCGCTGTTGCAGTTGACATACCGGTGCTTGTGGTTTACGTCGCATTCATGATGTTGTTGCTTGACATTGTTGATTTTTGGGCACATTCGTTTTAATTTATCCTGTGTCGATATAACGACTTGGACATCAAACGTGAATGCTCTCTTCTTCATGTTGTGGGAAATCTTGCGGATGTAAGGCACCACAGCCGGACGGAGTCTCTTCTCTTTGATTTTTTTCTCTTTTTTGTTCTTTGTCAGTAACTTTTCGGCGATGATCAGTCAGAACTGGAAAGGGGTAACCCAAAGCTTTCAAACGAGTCACTTGTAATTCGAAGCTTAATTTTGCTCTGAGCTCACATGACTTCTTTAACGCCATGCTTAAAAAATTAGACACTATGCCTCGCTTTAAAAGTTTGGAATGGGATGATTCATAGCGCTATAGCCGTTTTTTAGAACGTGGGTGGTACATCGAGCAGGTCTGGTTCTTGTTGAAAGTAATCCGCAGGTCTAAAAACTGCAGGATGTTGTCCGTTGGTACCTCAATGGTAAAGTTGAGCTGCTCAGCTTGTTCCAGAAATGTGGCACGCACACCGTCGATGGGATGACTGTCACATTCATCGGGAAGAAAAGGGAGGAGGACCAGGTAATCGTCGACATATCAAAAAATACGCGAGACTTGGTTGGTTGATATATTCTTAGCAACAGCCTGATCACAATGTGACTGATAAACGTCGCATAAAACAGGTGCAACGCAGGAACCTACGCAGATTCCTGTCTTCTGTAAGTAGGAATTTCCATTGAAGGAGACTGCAGCGGAACAGAGGTCGAATCTCAGGAGTTCTAAGAATGCCTCTACTGATGTTCCGCAGTTGTTCTGAAAATTGACCCTCGAGCTGGCATCAATGCAATCGCTTACTGCTGCATACAGTTTATCGTGGGGAATAGAATAAAACAAATCTTCCACGTCCAAAGAAAACCCAAATCTCACTCTCGTGGGATTTTCTTTGAAATGCTTGATTACCTCTTCAGAGTTGGGAATTAGAAAAGCATCACCCAGCTTGAGGATAGACAGATGGCGCAAAAAAAAATTAAGACATGTTCCCCTGCCAGCTTCCTTTCTCAGCTTCCTTTCTCTTCACCGCCAAGACACACAAGCCAGCATGCCCATTCCGTATAGTACGCGTATTTATACGGAATGGGCATGGCTGGCTTGTGTGTCTTGGCGGTGAAGAGAAAGGAAGCTGAGAAATGAAGCTGGCAGGGGAACATGTCTTAATTTCTTTTGCGCCATCTGTCTATCCTCAAGCTGGATGATCCTTTTCTAATTCCCAACTCTGAAGAGGTAATCAAGCATCTAAAAGAAAACCCCACGAAAGTGAGATTTAGATTTTCGTTGGACGTGATAGTTTTTTTTTTCTATTCCCCACGATAAACTGTACGCAGCAGAAAGCGATGGCATTGATGCCAACGGGAGGGTTGATTTTCAGAACAACTACGGAGCATCAGTAGAGGCCTTCTTAGAACTACTGAGATGCTACCTCTGTCCCCCCCCCCCCCCCCCCCCTGCAGTCTCCTTCAATGAAAATTCCTACTTACAGAAGACAGGAATCTGCATAGGTTCCTGCGTTGCACCTGTTTTATGCGACGTTTATCAGTCACATTGTGATCAGGCTGTTGCTAAGAATATATCAACCAACCAAGTCTCGCGTATTTTTCGATATGTCGACGATTACCTGGTCCTCCTCCCTTTTCGTCCCGATGAATGTGACAGTCATCCCATCGACGGTGTGCGTGCCACATTTCTGGAACAAGCTGAACAGCTCAACTTTACCATTGAGGTACCAACGGACAACATCCTGCAGTTTTTAGACCTGCGGATTACTTTCAATAAGAACCAGACCTGCTGGATGTACCACCCACGTTCTAAAGAACGGCTATCGCGCTATGACTCATCCTATTCGAAACTTTTAAAGCGAGGCATAATGTCTAATTGTTTAAGCATGGCGTTAAAGAAGTCATGTGAGCACAGAGCAAAATTAAGCTTCGAATTACAAGTGACTCATTTGAAAGCTTCGGGTTACCCCTTTCCAGTTCTGACTGACATCGCCGAAAAGTTACTGACAAAAAACAAAAAAGAGAAAAAATCAAAGAGAAGAGACTCCGTCCGGCTGTGGTGCCTTCCATCCGCAAGATTTCCCACAACATGAAGAAGATAGCATTCACGTTTGATGTCCAAGTCGTTATATTGACACAGGATAAATAAAACGAATGTGCCCAAAAATCAACACTGTCAAGCAACAACATCATGAATGCGACATAAACCACAAGCACCGGTATGTCAACTACAACAGCGGAGTAGTGTATAAAATCCCTTTCGCATGTGGGAAAGTGTATATGGGACAGACTGGACGCTGCATAAATACACGACTGAGAGAACATGCTCTAACCTTGAAGTCAACACCTTCGGGACATTTAGCTATGCATGTGCGAGATTGCTCCTGCTAAAAGTGATCAGACGTTTTAAAGACAAGAGGAACAGGGAAAACTTTGAAGCTCAGACCATACGAGCCAATGGAGAAAAAATGCGTAACCGCACCATCTTTGGCGTTGACTGACAAAGAGGTTCAGTACTTGAACCACTATACATGACTATCTTCGGGCGTCTGCACGCAAGTGAGTGAGGTGGGGCACCGGGTGGGTCTTTGCGCTCGCGCCGGTATAGCTTTGGCTGTGGTGCCTGTTGGATGTAAAAAGAAAAATAGGCTGTACGAGGCACTGATCTGCGGCCTATGAACGATCACTTGATAATTTTGTATTAATTTTTATTCATTATTATTCATTTTTTTTATTCTTATTTTGTCTCTCACGGTCTAGAGGTTATTTTCTAAGCCTTCAGAATAGTATCGTATATAGTTCAAAATCATTACCTTTGTTTCATTTTTAATATTTTCGTTTTGGTCTACTGTGCTTTAGTCTTTTTAGTCTAACAATCTTCTTAGATCACCCCGGCTAGAAATAAACTTATTTCTTTGTTTTTCAACACCAGAAACTTCCTTCACCTTCTTCTTTATCGTTGTATATAAAATCGTCAGTTGTGAGTTAGCGCCTGTCCTGTCCACCTCCTTGTCTGTCCTTGTCTTAGCGCTATTTGTAATTTAGTCTCTGACCGCAACCCCACGTACGGCCTTTCTACTGCTGCAAATACTTTGCACGAAAATGATCAACTTTATTTATGCCTCAGAAGGCATAAATAAAGTTCTTTTAAACAATATTTATGTTGATGTATGGACGTAGTTGGGTTGAATGACAAAACATAAAGTAACTAATTGAAGCGTAACTATAATTTTAAAAAAGTTGTAGTCGAAAATATAGATCTAGTGGCATAAACCTCTTGAAGTCTAGGAATTTTTAATCGGCCAATTAGGTAACTTGGTATTTGCCCCAACCAAGAAACGTCAAATTTCAACATGGTGACCGTCACAAAAAATATTATTCACATTACGAGCAGATTCAGCGTTAAAACGTAGCGACGGCAGTAAATAAAAACAATATAAAAGTGCGAGTAAGAAATGTCGGACTTCATGAAGCCAAGCCGCCAACAGGTGACAAGTATCGCCAGGCGACGTTAGCTCTGCGCAATTCGTTATAGAGGCTGTTGTGGTCGGTTCTCCACACGCTTATTGAACCTGCCACCGAGCGAAGTCAGGTGGTTGTTCGCAGCATGTTCGCTCCGTAGAAGGTAACCTTAAAATGAACGTACATACCAAAAAATTGTTTTCTTTTTTACAAATTTACGTTATTATTTCACAACACGCCCTTGTTTATATCTTAATCTACGTTTCAATATCAGACGCAAGGGAAACACTATTCACACCAATCTCCTCAAATAAGTTACCGCCGAAAAAGCAAATATAAAACATGCTGCATATCGCAGCAAAAAAAAGTGTATTTAATTTGATAAGAAGGGCCGAATGACGTCGATTGGCATAACTTTTTTAAAGCCCGTCTCTACCTCGAGGTTTCGCCGGTCTTGACGCAAGGTCGCCCGATTCCCGCTGTTTTGGAGGTGCCATCAAAAAGAAAATAACCGCAAAACATTACGCTGAATATGTTTGTATATTATGTAGACTACGTGTGGACATAAATCTGTCCACAGCAAGGTTTGCATGACGACCTTTCAGCCGATTTTTCTAGCGAGCCTTCGAACCTCGTTGTCTACGGCCCTAAGTTTATCCGATGGATGCGGGTAATAAGGCAGCTTGTTAGGGTCGTCAATTGTGGTTGCGATTGAAGAATGATCGTTTAGAAAACAAGCTTCGTACTTTTCTCTACGGCTGTATTAATGATCAAAAAAAAAAAAAAAAACTTTCAGCTTTTCCACTTTGGTGAAGAAGGAAGACCAGCGAAGGTGTACGCTCTTCCCGTGTGTTTCCTTTTCGTCCTCGTCTGTTGGGCGCTCTGTTTCCTACGATGACTTCCCACCAACTCGCCCAACGATCTGTGGGTTCTTATGAAAGCGAGGAGTCGCGAGCGCCACAATATATTATATTTACATATTTACAAAAAGAAGGAAAACAACGTAAAGGTTGTTCGTCCGATGGTAAGGCCGAACACTCGCTCAATCTCCTGCTATATATTTCTTGCGCGCCTCTCGCGCATCCCTGCGTCCCCTTCTTCCTCGTGACCGTAGGTCCTACAGATCCATTCTTCTATGACAGCTGGAAAGATTTCCGCCATCTATGAGCGACGACGGAAATCAGGCTTGTAGTCTGGTTGCCGCCGTTGTTCATAGATGGCGATAGCTGCCCAAAGTTTTGTGCAGTTCTGTGTCGACCATTTGTTTGGTACCGGACACGAAACTAGGGAAACTAGCCCTTAACAGCTCCGCTGTAAAAGAGCACGATCTTGTGCATGTAAAGTTGCAAGACTGCTGAACTCTCATCGATGCTCTACAAAACTGAAATCTTACGCTTTGAGTATCCACTAATCTTGTACATTTAAATAAAGTGTAAGAACATCCAGTATAATTGGAAATGTACTTCTTGCTGGCGGGAAAGCCGCGCGGGTTGTGATGTACCAGCTATCGGGGAGAATGTAAAGTGAAAGAAATGCGTACTCCCATTCAGGAAACGAAACCCCGTTTCTAGGCCCGCCTAAATAAACAACGGATCACAGAGAGTCGAGTCTCCATGTGAATGCGACGCTAGCGGAGATGACAATGTGCCAAAGTTTAAGAACGGGACGTTACTGCGTCCAAAGATAAAACAGAAAAAAAAAGTTTCTGCATCAGCCGACGTGTGCGCCTTGGCCTAATATTTGTCGAGCATAGAAATAGCATGGAATCACGTGACCATCTTGTGCCACGTGGTGTGTCACGGTGGGATGCGACCTGACACGACGATGTCACGTCACAGTGTCACGTGACGGAGTAGAAGAGACGTACGAATACAGAGGATCTAAGTCGGAGGATGACGTCACATTGTCATGTGACACTATGACGTCATCGGGGCTACATTTTACGGGCACGAGATCCCCAAAGCCGCGCAGTCACACTGCCAATGCATCACACGTAAGACAGTCTGAAAACACTGTGTGAGGTGTGTTCCTTTGTCGCATGACGGGCCTGTCACATTATTCACAAAAAGTCTGTCTTCAGACATGTTCAAATCATTCGCATGTATGAGCGAACATGCTTAGAATATACATAAGGCGCGTCGGCAGGTAATTCTGTCATCGTCACTGCAGCGACTACAATGTCTTTTTTTTTACATGGTGTAGTAGGACTGCGCAGTGTAGCTGGCCCTATAAATGCTTCGTATTAGTACAAAAGCGGAATAGGCGTAGAAAACAGGAAAGAATATATCCGAAATTTCTCTAACACAGTAGGACGCTCGGAGCACTCAATCACCCGATTTGTTTGCTTAGTTTTTTGTTGTGTTATCTCTCAATATATCTACGTCCGACGCAGCGGGGAAGTGAAGAGGAACCCCATATTTCCTACAACGCGGGCAAGATGGGGAGTGTGGCAAAAAGGGACGTGGGGAAAACAACTCGCGTTCGCAAGGGGAAACTAGGTTTGGCGGAAAGCTCGCGTCCGGACAGCTAGAGCTGTCAAGGGAAACAAGGACGTGACGAGGCAAAGTAAAAAGAAAAAAGGGGAAGAAGTAGTGAGAATAGAGATGCGGCACCGAACAACGCACACACTTTTTTTTAATTTTTTTTTTCGGGATAGGCGTTTCCCCTACTTTATATTTCGCGGAGAAAGAACCGAGTGAATGCTATATGCCCGAGGCAGAAGCTGCACTTTCAATATTCCTTTGTACGAGTGCGTGGTTTAAGGCCGTTCTAGATATTGGTTACCCGAAAAAAAAGGAAAAAAAAAAACAACTTTCGATTCGTTTGAAGCATGCACATCCGTACAGCAAACATTATTCGAAGGCGCTTGATTCGCGTCGGCAGCTAATTTTGTCATCATTTCTGCAGCGCCTGTCTTTTGTACGACGTAGGAGCAGTGTGGCTGTGGCTTAAACACGTGGTCAAAAACTCTAAACATGCAGGAAGAAATGAGGATTGAGCGTGATGTTTGCAGTGCGTCCCATGATTTCGAGGTCTTGTAAGCATGGCGCTGCCAGGGAAAATATACACGTTTGCAAGTGGGATTCCCGCGTAACCTCGACCCGCGCTCCCAAGTAGGGCAAACTTACACTTCATTTAGGACGGTTCGCTGCTTGTCGTACAAGGTTGCCAAGCGTTTCCTGTGAAAGAGAAGGATATATTTTAAGAAATACAAGAAAAACAAATTTAAGGCTCCAATCCACGTTGTGAAGGTGGTGGGGCAGCAAACCAGTGGTATCACCTGCAACGATTACCCACTGCGCTATAGACGCTTTTTACTCCAAACGCCACTAGTTTGTGCTGCAGTGTTTAACCTCCCAGAGAACTTCCGGTTCATATAAAGAATGAACATGGGCCACCTCTTAACACCGCCGCTTGAAATGTAGATGAAACGTTCAAACACCGATTCACCAGGTGAAGGATAAAAGAACCAAGGAGTACGTGATCTGTTAAAATGTTTCTAGTATTCTTGCAAAAAAAAATTGCCTCCTCCAAGGTGTAAAATTATACAGCCGAAGGCCCTCGTTAAATCTCCAACTTTGTAGTCCGTATAGCATTGATGCTTTCTAGCACTGGTGACATAAGGAAGCTAAACAGGCTTGCAAAGACGATGCAACCGGAAGTCGCGTGGGAAGCAAGCGGCAGTTGATGTTTGTAAACAGCAAAAGCGTCTATACCAAATGATTGACGAAAGAAAAGTAAATTTACTGTACCAAAACTTTTTTAATATCTGAAACACGTCGCACGCTGCCGTTGCCGCGGCAGCTTGTACAACCGATATTTTTACCGAGAAATGCATGCAGGGAGCTGCCCGTGCTTCACATTCTTAGCGGCGAATATGCTATCAAGAGGGTCTATAGAGTACGTCGCTCCACACCGTGCCCAGCCGTTGCCGCAGCAGCTTACGCAACTGCAATTTTGACCAAGAAACGCATGCGCGAAGTGCTACGTGCTTATCGTCTGTCACGTGGTTTCGACTTGTTTTACGGTTTTGGTTTTGAAACAAGTGTCAAAACCACAATATAAGAGATAAGGCGCGCGCAAACGGTGATAGGGGGCGGGCGATAGTTTTCTGTCGTCTATTTTGTCGATTACTGTTCTGCCGACGGACACGAGAAAACCCGACCAACGAGTCATATAAAGCTTCGCTCTAAAATAACAACAACGTACGTATGCTAATGAACGCCCGGTACAGTGCTCAACGAAACGAAATGAACCAGCTGAGCGCGTGGCCTCGCTAGAGCAATTGCGCATGCTCAGCCTTAGGAGCACATACAGTTACTTTAGCGTATAGGGCAACCATAAAACGGTACTCGCCCCTTGAGCAATCATACAGGTCCGCCATTTAGTTACTGCTAGAATCTCTGATGTAACTGTATATTCGCGAGGCCACACGCTCTGCTGGTTCATTTTGTTTCGTGGAGAACTGTACGTACATATATCAATGCAAAACAAAACAAAGAATCTTGAGGCGTAGGAGAGTGTACGAGGAAATGCCGGAGACGTTGCAGTGCATCAAAACCAACAACAAGTTCGTCGCTTTATTTCAACGTGTGTATGGGCGTGAGTTTTCCTAAACAGCTCGCCTGCATGCTTTCACTTCTTCCTGTGTGTAGTTCCTCTCATACGAAGAACCACTGTCTTGTACATTTGAGTAAACACTAACTTCAAATAGTAAGCTTAAATACCGAGTGTTGAATTGACACCGTAATGAAACAAAGCTGAGCGGGCTCTACACTCAGAGGAACCTTCTGACTACGTCAATCGAAAAAATCAAAATTGTTAAAACAGGGCAAGAATACGTGATCCACACGCGCGGATCTCTGCACGACGACTGACGAAAACGGTTCGTTCCTGGGTTTAGTGACTCACAAGTCCGGTGGAAACGAACTGACGCCCGGACGCCCCACGTTTCTGACAGATTTGAAAGGGCAAACTCTAAGAAATATAGTAGAGCCGTAATAAGTATAGCACTTTTTTTTAATAGTCGGGAACACCCGCGGACTCCCCGTAGGCACACACCGTTGCGGTACGAGACTGTAATGACGCTGTGATCCAGCGAAAGAAATACAAACGAGTGCAATATGACAGTTGAACATCCTTGGAGTTCACCAGGAAAAAACTCGGTCGTGTGAAAGCTGGAGGATAACCCCAATGTCCGAAAGTGTGGCCCCTTTGCAAAATCTAATAATTGTTTATTTTCCACGCCTTAACACACATTTATTAGTGTTCATATAGGCGGTGTGCTTCTGAGACTCCTTTAATGTGGATCTGAGAAAACGGCACCATAAGCAGATAAATATACGGGTGTTTACTTTTCTTTCGAACTGTTTTTTTTTAAGTGGGTAAGAGTAAGAGTAGCACCGTTTTTGCCGTGTACTTATCAGGCTGGGCAGACGTTAGATGAGGAAATAATGGT
The DNA here is from genome assembly GCF_016920785.2 of Ixodes scapularis. NCBI lineage: Eukaryota > Metazoa > Arthropoda > Arachnida > Ixodida > Ixodidae > Ixodes > Ixodes scapularis. Next base: position 26,482,734 of record NW_024609868.1, read on the forward strand.
CATGCTAAGTTTACAAATAAAAGGTGCTTTAGGAGGTTTCTAAGATCGCCTATATAAGGGGGGGGGGGGGGGGGTAACTCTCTCTGTGAGCACTAAGCATCCTAGAAATCCATAAATCATAACCGATGCTCGGCCGATTTTCTCACTCAAAAAGCAATCAAAGATCGAAATTATCTTCGGCGATGAGAGGAGCCTTGTGCCGGCAGCCAAGACGGCATGTGATCAATGAAAACGGGACAGTTTTTTGAGATTGCAAGCGTTGTTATTACACAATGTGTATGCTTCTGTAGATGACAAAAGCAAATAAGAGTAGTCGACAAATGTTTTTGCGCGGAAAGGGAACGTAATACTACAATAACCGTCTCAAAAACAGCAAACTACGTGTTTCTTCTTTTTTCTCTTTCGCTGTAGTGATGTATCCGGTCGTCAGCTTGCGAGCGCTCAAGCGCACGCTCGCTGAGTCGAATCGTAGTCCGCGCTGTATGGGCAACGAACCGCGCGCATTCGAGTGCCCCGCGGTTCCAGCGGTCGGAGGCGCAAGGATCCTTCCCTTGTTATTGACTAACAGAGGTCCTGGGATCCGGGTTTGGGAACATGCTCCTCACATCACCGGAGATGACCGCGGTGTGTTGCGATCTTTGATCGCTTTTCAATAGCGAAATCTGCCGCGTATCGTCGTGATTTAGATATCTCTATGGTGCTCGGAGCCAGCAGAGTGCGTGATTGCCATATCTGGCTTTAGGGGCCATGTTAAAATTGTAGGATGGACGATAGCTACTATTAGAGGTGACACCAATTAAAAGTATTTGCGAAAATTAATAGTTTTTGAATTATTATTAGATAAATTTCTACGTATTTCTAACCATATCTAAAATTTAGCGCGAAAAGAGCGCCGCAAAGACGCTTGGAAGTGTGACGTAGTGGTGTCAGTTGTGTCGTCACTATCTCGGAATCGTGTCCTTGCTGGGTGCTTCTACGAAAAAAGTGACGGCGTGACTGAAACGACCGCATCACTCTTCTAAGCGTCACTGTAGGCAGGGCTTGCGGCGCTCTATTGTGCGCTCGCCTTTTAAATCTTGACAAAAAAGTGAAAATTGACTAAGTAATAATTACATTATTGAAAATTATTTTATTAGGCTTGGCTTTTAATGGTATTTGCCGTCAATACAACAGTTGCAACGTGACCCCTAAAAGCAACAATTAAATTATGAAAAATGGCATCCTTTTTTATTTAGCCAACTTACCATGGTCGATTATCCTCTCATCTAATGTCCAACGGGACTGATAAATATATGGTAAAGACGGCATTTGTCTAACTTGCACCCAATTATAAAAAGAAGAAAAATTGTTATTATTGAAAGTAAACACTTTTTATATACTGGTTAAAAAAAAATCTTTGATTATCGTGTCAGGCCAAGGCCGCGCATTTATTTGTATCTTCTCAGCATTTGCGTTCGAACGGCGGCAGAGATCCACTCGCGCAAAAAAATAACACGGACATCGAGATCGCTCTTCTACGCAGACATGGACGAGGTTATTTCTGCTTTTGCCCTGCGCTGCGATGGAAAGGACGTGTCTTTCGCGGCGTGTGCTTCGACAACCAAGGTCGCTAAAGGACCCTTCAAGACACGCAGACGACTGTCAGCCGCGGAATCAGAGCCGTCTATCACGTCGAACTATGCCACTTCCGAACCGTGTTCCCGAATGCTAGAGCGAGACTGAAGAAGATTCTTAGGTGTTGTTGTTTTTGAAATAAGTACTTTCTGCCATCTAAGCGACTATACTCGGCGTAAACAATTCTGCGCGACGTTACGAAGGCTAGCGAAGGTGCCACATCGCTGAAGATCCGCGCTGCTGTGAGAGCACGTGACTTGCGTCACATTGCCACGCGCTCGAGCAAGTAGCTTTGCGAGCGATGGAGCACTGCGGAAGCAATGCTAGCCTTCACAACGTAGCACGAAACAGTTGACGCCGGGTATTGACACCCCCTAAATTTTTATACATAGATTGCAGGGAAGTATAAGAAGTAAGTAAGGAAGCTTAAGAACAAACCTAGATGGCTAGCGGACACCAATAAACGGCAAGCTAATGTTACCGTTAATTTTGACGAGTGTAATCACAGCGATTACACGATAGCATACAAGTACAATAACTGCCCATATCAAAACAAAGTGATAATTCAGGTCATTTTATTAAAATCTTTGAGCTTTCGGTTCACACACTGCAAAGCAGTGGTCCGGTGACACTCTTGGTCGACAAGCCCTCATCCCCCTCCTCTCACGTAACAGGCGCAGCATGGATGAAAACGCTTTTCATCGGACAAAGGACTGTGCCGCACCAAGCAGCAACGAAAAACAAAGCCAATGCAAGGGGGCCGAACGAGCGTTTGAGTCTCTCCATACAGATCATGCTTCCTAAAACCGCGTCCGGACAAGAAACGAAGAGACGCAAAGCTGGGACCCGTCAATCTGAACGCTCCGTCCCCAGAATCGCACAGTTCTCGTGATCGTTCCATTAGAGACGTCTCCTACAAAGACGGCTCGGAGCTCCGAATAAGACAACCCCAGAATGTTACTCTTTGTTCCGAGTCAACGACAGTCATCGCAAACAGTCCGGGACAAACCAGACTGAAGCAGAAGGAATCGAAGCAGTGGGGATTCAACATCCAAGATCGAAATAGAAAAAAAGGAGGCTGCCAAGGAAAGACGATCCCAGTGCAATCAAAGAGGCTTTCTGAAGAAAGAGATCGGGCGGATGCATTCCGGACAAGGAAGGCAAATCATGCGGGGACGTACGATTCCCCATAGGGAACCGCGGGATACCGGGTGCGAAGCCGAACGATACATTAGGAATTTCATAATGCAAGCCGAGGATTGACCACAGCGAACACTGAGCTCTCCGAGTCAAAGACTGGAGTACTGCCTCGTGGCGTCTGCGAAGAAAAGACTCCATAGTCTGCTACAACACAGCGTTAGACCCTTTTGCTGTTTGAAAATATGAACCGCCGCTTGGCGTCCCAAGCGACTTCCGGTCGCACCATCTTTGCATGCATGTCCAGCTTGCTTAATTCACCTGTGCTGGAAAGCATAAAGGCTGCACGGGCAACCAAGTTAGAGATTTAACGAGTGCCTTTTATAGTACTATTTAACGTTTTAAGGGATAGAAGTTGGTTTACAAGAATATTGGACAACTTGGAAATATCAAACGCGTCGTCGTTCTTTTGGCGTTCACCTTGAGAATTGGTGGTCAAACGTCTCATCGAAATATCAAGGAGGGGTGTTAATGTGCGCTTTGTTTATTATTTTGTTCATTCGTCTAAAAACAAAAAAAAAATTTTTTTCCCCTGTGGCCCGTGTTTACCATCATCGTTCGCGTCACCGAGGTCCCCACCCCTGCCGCGGAGTACGATGTCGCCGCAGCTCCACCCCAAGCCCCTTCGGTCGGAGGAGCGATTCTTGTTTTCAGCGCCAGTCGAAGTTCCAGTCTACCTTATCATCGGCGCCTGGGATGCCATTGTAGGACAGTTTACCGACAGTTCTGTTTTGTTTGCCAACTTTTCAAGTGAACTAAGTAAACGTGACGAATTGACTTTTTGTGAAGGTACGACACTGTTATCTTTTCGACGGTTCAAAGAGATTTAGCGTGTACAGGAACGACAAACATGACAGATGCAGTGGCGGGGTGCTGATTGCCATTGCTAACCCTATTGAATATTTTTATTTAAACACTGCATCTTAATTAGAAACGGGGTAGGTTTGCCTTTATGTTAACCACAAGAAATGAATAATATGTACATGTTACAGGCCACCGTCTTATTCATTATCATTTGTTGCAACTTTGCGTAATGAAATAAAGAACATAGTACTGCGCTTTCCCAGAGCACCAATTTTTCTACTGGGCGATTTTAACTTCTCGGCTTTGTCAGATCAGGTGACACTCGTATAAGTGAGAACTCTGCAGAAAGTGATACATTTATTAACTCACGTTTAGATTTCAACTTTTCGAATCTAGTTCTTCGTTCCACTAGAGTGACTCCATCAAAAACAAGATTTTTTAGAACTCATTTTGACAGATTACCTTGAACATGCAAGTTCCATTTCATGTATGCCAGCGATAAATGATTATGCTGAATTGCTTTTGTCTTAAAGGTGTTCGTGTCGAGGTCCAGTTTTTAACCAAAACAAATACGACATTATAGTAAGGCGAGTTTGGGTCAAATTAACAATGAACTTGCAGCTGTCTTCGATACATATTTGGCAGAATTTCCGGGGCATCCTGTCGAATAGAACTGGGGCTTGAATAAGTATACGTTTACTTTTCTAGCTAACGAATACATACTGTTAATAAATATACTTAAAAAATACCCAGTCACAATGGTTCACAAAAATCCTTAAAAAAAAAATCTGTAGCATGGCGCACTTTCTTTCACTTGTGAGCGTCGTTGGCTCGAGCATCAGAGTTTAGCAGAGGCATATAAAAGAGGATCGAAGTTGCAAAATCAAACTATTTTACCCAAAATCTCTCAAAGATGTTGATAAAAATCCCTAAAGGTTTTGGAAAATCATAAAAAAAGAGGGTCATTCAATGTCACTTAAGCATCAAATGTTGATGACGTACCGAGCGACGAATATGCCGATACGTTTAATAATATGTTTATTGAAGCGTATTCAAGTGTTAGCAATATTGAGAGCACTTTAATTGAATGTGCCGGTTACAAACCAATGAATTCTATTTACGTCGATCTTGTTGGTATAGCTACGAATATTGACAGATTGAAGTTGTCTTCTTGATCAGTGGTGAATGGAACTAACTCCCAGTTTTTTTTTAAATTCAAAAATGTATTGCTCTTTAATTCTGACTGAATTTTTTTAACAGTTACTCCGGGAAGGTGATTTGCCCTCTGACTAGAGAGTAGGAAATGTAGTTGCTTTTCCAAACTATGGCAATAAACATTCTCCCAACAACTACCGTCCCGTCTCATTAACCAGCATCCCATGTAAACTTCTCGAGCACATTTCCTATTCCTACCTCGTGAGCTTCTCAGAGACGAAAAATATTTTCACCAGAGCACAACACGGATTTCGTAAATCATTGTCATGTGAAACTTAGTTTTTTTCACCCACGACATTCATTCTATCGTTGACCGTGGCTCGCAGGTACAATAAGGTTTCCTAGACTTCGCCAAAGCATTCATTAAAGTGAGTCACGATCTTTTGCTACTAAAGCTGGGTAAACTCAACATCGGCCCTAACGATCTTGCATAGATCCAATATTTCCTGACTAACCATTCGCAATTCGTTAGAGTCAAGAATAGCATGTCTCCACTTGTATCCGTTAATTATGGCGGTCCTCGTTGGTCATTCTTATGCCCCTTACTATTTTTAATTTATATTAACGACTTGCCTATCAATGTGACTTTGTCTATTTGTCTCTTTGACGATGATTGTGTAATTTACCGTAAAATTCAAGACAATTTTGATTCGTTTGCGACATGAACTCTGTCTCTCGTTGGTGTGAGTCGTGGCTAATGAAACTAAACACTAATACATGTAAACACAATATAGTGTTTCGTAAACCTAACACCAGTCCTTATTATTACCTTGATGGCTACTTTCTGGAACAAGTATCATCTTACAAATATCTCGGTGTTGAATTAACTTCTAACCCTTCACGGAAACCCCACATTCCGCATATCATATCTTGTGGTAACTAAATGCTTGGCTACATAAAACTTCTCATTGGCAACCGTTTCACATAAATTGATTTTATAGAAAACACTAATCAAACCAAAGGTAAAATATACAGCCTCTATCTGGGATCTCGGACACGGTATCCTCGTCATGGCACTAGAGTCTATCTAAAATCACTCAGCTCGTTTTATCCTATCAAATTATCATCGCACTGCTAGTGTCACATCGATATCTCTGCAATCGCTTTCTCTGTGGCGTAAAACTTCACGTTTATGTTAATTTCACAAACTTTTTTTTTACAATCTCATCTTACAAAGCCAAATAACACTCCCGTTTTACATTCCGCCCCGTGTTTTATCATCAGCCTAAAGGTAGAGTCCCAAACTAACCAACAACTGCATTTCCCTCATAATTTCTTCCTTGCACACCCACAATGGAACCTCCTCTCCGGTTAATGGGCTACCATCGCTGACACTAATTTATTTCAAAATTCTATCACTAACCACTTTTTTCAATGATTGACGATCTGTGTGATTGTTTTTTCGTTGTAATATCACTATCGCTTTTTTTTTTTTTACAGTTTTTCTTCCCATTTTTTTTTGTACCTGCTCTCCCCCTCTATAATGCCTTCGGGCACTGAGGGTATGTTCTATAAGTAAATCAAATAAATAAATGAGAAGTAACGCACCTCTAGCATCACAGCATCATGGTGTGAGAGAGTTCCTGACAGTTGTAAGTTTCACTCATCTAAATGACAGAGTTTCAGCGCAGGGAACCTTATCGCTCGGTAACGTCGCGTTCGCCCTTGTGTCAGTGAGCCACCGTACCGTTTTAGTTCTTTGCGTAGGGCGGAACCAACAACTGCGTAGGGACGTAGGGCGCCCCTACGTCCCCGACGACGCCCTCTAGGGGGCCCTCGGAGCGTGTGGCAAGGTGCATCGGATTTCGCACATTACTGAGTACAATGACCGGCCCAGCCCCTACACCGGAACGCGAGTCCTTTGAATGAAGATGACGAAGTCGGTGCCGAACTTTCTCACCGTTGCTGGCCATCGTGTGATGTGCCAATCCCGTGACATGAAGCGAGTGTGCGCCCGCTTTGAGAAACTGGTAATCGCAATCAATCGCCATTGCTTTAAGGAACTGGCACGTCAAGTCTTGTGAAATTATCAATGTTGGGCCGACATTCAGCGTCACCGTTTTAGACCCATGTTCTCCATGCTTCGAACGTTTGCTCACAAAGATAATAGATTACTCGGAGAATGAACAGTAGACACTTGGAGACCAGCAGTTCCTGCGCCAATGGCATTCTTGGTTTTTCATAGTTAGTAGAAACAGTGTTATTCTTCGCCCCACATCCGTGTTTAGATAAGCACAAGGTGGGGTCAGTGGGTGTGGCCTGAGCGCCACTAAACTTCTAAATATGTAAATAAATGCCCTTAAAGAACCGAAATTTTTTGGGGGGCATCACAGACGAGAGCACAGCCTGGTGGCATTTGCCACGGAAAGGGTCTATAGGGTTTTTGCAGTACGCGATGCCCACGGCACACGCTCGCTGGAAAAAATAGAAAGAAATAGCCGTGAACCAAAAGTCGCCAAAGCAGTGTCACTGCCAAGAGCTGGTGCCGGTGGACACGCGCTTTTACGCGCTTCGGAACAAAAAAGAAACAAAAGCGTTCGGAACGCGACGCCGTAAATGCCCTTACGAGCAGTTGCGTTTCACAGCGTAAAGCCTGGTTCAGACAGTTGCCTTTGACTGCGTTTGACTGCGTTGCGGCAGCGAGAAACCAGGACATCCCTGCTGCTTATATCGCGTGCCAAGATAATTCCTTGGATTGGATTCCACGCTCCATACGAAGCACAGATGTACCGGTGACTAGCTTTCCGCACTCGACGCAACGCAGTCAAACGTACTCAAACGCAAGTGTCTGAACCGGCCTTTAGAGTGCGTTTGACTGCGTTGCGGCAGCGAGAAACCAGGACATCCCTGCTGCTTATATCGCGTGCCAAGATGATTCCTTGGATTGGATTCCACGCTCCATACGAAGCACAGATGTGCCGGTGACTAGCTTTCCGCACTCGACGCAACGCAGTCAAACGTACTCAAACGCAAGTGTCTGAACCGGCCTTTAGAGTGCGTTTGACTGCGTTGCCTGGAGAAACGAAAGCCTGTCCCCGGCACATCTGTGCCTTGCATGAAGCATTAAATCAACTCAAGAAATCAACTTGGTACGCGACATAAGAAGCAGGCATGTCCTGGCTTTTCGCCGCCGCGACGCAATCAAACGCACTCAAACGCTCTCAAACGCAACTGTGCGTAAGGGCGCCTTTACGTGTCGCAGCTATCATTGTGGTTGTATTGTAAATTAACACAGGACTGTTCATTCTTGTTTCTCTTCCTGAAAGTTTTTACATTTTCTTCTTAAAATAAGGTGTAATTGTCATGATCACCAATCAGAATAACCGATGACTTGAATCCGCAAATAACGCCTAGTGTCGCGTTTGTGATAAGCGCTTTATAGTGTTTTTTATTCAAGATAAAACGTTGTCATTTCGTGTTTTTTTTCTCCATAAAAATGGATACGATTAAAATAATTTTTTTATTCAAATCCATCAAGGTTTTGCTTATCGGATCTCCATAAGACTTTTAAAAAAACTAACTATACGCAATGAATACGCAAAGTCAGTATCTACATTTATTTCCTATAATCCTATCCGCGTCTGAGTGGGACGTTTTCATACTCTTCCAAACTATCTTTTTTTATTTTTTTTTAACACATTAGGTTTGTTTACAGACTGTTTTGGCAGTTCTAACTAAACCTAACGGGAACGGCTCCTCGCACCGCAAACCTTAAAAGAAGCCTCGCAGACTCGATAGAGGGCGCGTCACCCCTCTCACTTACTCCGGATGTGTGACACGGGCGGAAAAAGCGTTTTTTCCATTCATGTCACGGGCGCTTCGGGTTGTGTTTCAGCAAACGCTTGTGGAAGATTCCCGGTTTTATTCAGCCCATCCCACTGCGTTCCTCGCCTCCTTATTTTTTTTTCTCTCTTCAGGAGCGGAATGCAAAAACCTATTTTTATGAGGTATGACTTGGACAGATTTAGAGCCGTTTTATTGGTTTCAAAGCATCGCAAAAACTTTAAGAAAAAAACATGTAGAGTTTGTAGGATTTCGCAGGCCGAAAAATGCATGAATGTTGACTGCGTAGGAGCCTTTAAACCCTGCACAATTTTCTTTCCCGTAGTTTGTTCAAAACTCCTCCTGGAAAGGAACTTCTTCTTTTCAGGGGTATAGAACAAACTTCCGAAACAAAATTGTGTGGTCGCCCTGTCAGGCTCTCCTGTGGCGTTGGACTTCCTGCTTCGTTATTAAATAACGTCTGGTCTTATTTTCTTTTTATTTTTGTTTTGTTTTGCTGAGCGAGGATTTACGACTGTTGTGGTCTTGACTGAGGACGAAAGATCTGGGATTTCGCGGAAAAGCGTCCCTGTTGTTCTCCATACTTAAAAGCCGCCTTTTCACTGATCAAACTTAATCGTGTACTTTAAAAGACAGCGGGACTAGGTTTAGAAGCAATTAAGTTACACAGGCATCCGACTCAAAGTTATTTCAGTGATTTCTTCTTAATGTAAAATGCTCCCTTATTTAGAGCTTAGAACGCTCGGTTAATGTAGGTTTACTTTTGGGGATAACAAATGAACATTGTATAGCTCTGAAAAAGCAGTGCCCCGTGGAGTGCGGACGTTTAATTTTAGGTTGAGGTGTTTTTTTTTTTTTTCATTCTTCGTCATCGTCTCTGTTAGCGACATCACGTAAAACGCAACTCTTATTCACACGTGCCAATATATTTCTTCAGCACAATCACTTCAAGTGTGTAAATGTGTAATTAAACTCTGCTCCTAAACTCCTGCTTAAAGGCGAGCTTTCGCTTACTTTTACTCCCGTTACCTTTAATAATACGACCGCCAGACACCCGAACATCCGCGCTCATCGCGGACAAAGGTCCTTTTTAAATTAGAAGCCAGGTTTCATGGAAACATGGATGCTCAGGTGCCTCGTTGTTAACTGGACGTAAATAAATGAGCCGATGCGTTCTATCATTCTCGAAGACGGGTAGCAGTAAGGAAACTCCTACACTGAATTCCATACTTGATATGCTGCTCGTCTGGGAAGATGTCCACGTGCAGTGTTCGATTTCGCTCGTTACATAGTCATTTTTTGTATTTTTAGGTTGGGCTGCATTTACGGGGTGCTTATTTTAATTCTCCCGAGCAAACAGAACCGCCGTTGCTTCCGCGCTTTCGCTCAACCTTCGTTTTTTTTTTTTTTTTTTTTTTTGTTTATTGTAATTTATGTAAAGAAAACGCAGCGGTAACAATTCCGGCGGCCCTCATCGACAACTCGAGCGTCTCGGAGCGGCGGGTACAGGCGGGGTGTCGTCACCCAAGCAGAAGCTTCTTTGATTTTTGAAACCCTCACTAGCATTCTCGACTCCAGCTGATTGCTCGCCCTCGCGCGGCAGAAACGGGAAGCGCTCTAATGAGGGTCCCCCGGTTCTCCTGGTTCGCGGGTACGTAAGAGAAATGCTACAGCGTATAAGAAAAGACGGAGAACCAACCAGCACGGCTAAAGCGACTAAGTTAGTTACGCTTAGAATAGCGGCACTCAGTTACTCGACTATGTTGTATGTGCTGCAATAGTGGAGCTTAATGCGTGGTGGGCTCAGTTGGAGATCGTTACTATTATAAACTGCGGCCTTTTTTAGCTTTTGATTCTGTGTAAAGAACCTGAGGTGATATCGTTTCGCACTGTCGCGGACCGCTTTTACATTTCTGCAGGACAAAATAACAAAAAAATTTCGTCTGCTTTTAAATGAAGCTTGAAATGCTTGGCAGCAATGATTGTACGCATCAATATGCAGTGGTGTCGTTGCTTTGAAGCAGGGATGGGCAAAATACAAACCAATATGTATCGAAATACAAATACAAAATACTTCGTCAAAATGTATTTAATTACAAATCTAATTATATTTAAAAAAAAACATTTAAGTACAAGATACAAATACAACCTAATGCATTTGGTCTCCTCCATATACTTTTCCAAATACATTCCTCAAAATTTGCGTCAGCGACTTCAGGGCACCTGCAAACGGGTTTCTGAGTATCTCATTTCAATTTTGCATTGCACACTCAGGAGCTAGTGTGCGAGGCTCTAGTAACGTAATAGAAATATAATCACAAAAAATGTAGTCAGCTTGGACGCAATAGATGAAAAAAGTACAGAGCTTCCAGCAGCTTTTTTTGTCGATTACATTTTGGTATAGACATACAAAGAACAGAGACGACCAAGACGCGCAGCACTAGCTATAGACATTTTTTTATTGTTGCAACTCGCACCAGTTACGAAAATCTGGACGATCCACGCATTTAGAATCTTACAGGCAAAAATATGGATGAAAATCAGGCTGGAAAGAATCACAAGTTGTCACAGGCACTTATTTAGCCAGTCTGCCTGTGAACGTCGATTTCGTCACTATTCTTGCCCTGGACTAGCACCGTAATTACAAAGTCACTAAACGCTTGTGCTCGATTGAGAGACACTGCATTTGGTGCAGAACATAGTTTTCTTCCTGCCCTGGACAGTGGCAATAAATTTGAGATATGTATTTTCGCCCACAAAATTGTATTGAATTGCAATTGTATTTGAAATACCCAAGTTTTAGTATTTAAACACACGTCAAATGCATTACCCGATTTTTAATTAAATACAAATCCAAAATACACAAACTATTTGAAATACGTATTTCAAATAAATGTATTTGAAATACTGCCCATCCCTGCTTTGATTGCTCGATTGAGAGACACTGCATTTGGTGCAGAACATAGTTTTCTTCCTGCCCTGGACAGTGGCAATAAATTTGAGATATGTATTTTCGCCCACAAAATTGTATTGAATTGCAATTGTATTTGAAATACCCAAGTTTTAGTATTTAAACACACGTCAAATGCATTACCCGATTTTTAATTAAATACAAATCCAAAATACACAAACTATTTGAAATACGTATTTCAAATAAATGTATTTGAAATACTGCCCATCCCTGCTTTGATTGCTCGATTGAGAGACACTGCATTTGGTGCAGAACATAGTTTTCTTCCTGCCCTGGACAGTGGCAATAAATTTGAGATATGTATTTTCGCCCACAAAATTGTATTGAATTGCAATTGTATTTGAAATACCCAAGTTTTAGTATTTAAACACACGTCAAATGCATTACCCGATTTTTAATTAAATACAAATCCAAAATACACAAACTATTTGAAATACGTATTTCAAATAAATGTATTTGAAATACTGCCCATCCCTGCTTTGAAGTATAGCGTATTGAGGGACGAAACCTGACTATCTTGGAACCCTTCGCAGGGTCGTGTCGCCGGAGTACTGAACACACATGCTCTCGAAATGCTCACAAAACATGTCACGGGGTTCACAAGGTAATATAATGCTTTACTTGTGCGATTGTGGTGGTTGGATCTAAGAAGCGCATTCTGAATCCGTCAGTGGACGCAAGGGTCGCCGTCGTTGCTTTGTCCCAACGTGTAGCGGCTGAAGTTTCTGTCGCTCGATCGCTTGCAGAGCGCAATGGCAAAACAGTCGCCTGCTGTATCCACTCCTGCGGCTGTGTCTCCGTCAAGAGTGCGGTAATCCGCAGCTTCGAGCAACTGTAATGTCGCCACTCGAGATGGAAAAAGAAAAACCCGGTAGCGTGAGTCGAAGACGTGCTCTAGGCACTCCCGGAGTGCGGCGTAGGAAAAGCTGCAAGAGCGAGCTCTGGGGTTGCAGCGTTCCTGCCGAGCAGTCACGCTCCTGCAGTGCTGGCGTCGCTCAGGGAAACGTGGTCCTGCATGCAGTTTCGGCTTCGATCGCATAGAGAGAGGAGATGTGAGGGAGGGGGGCAGGTTCTCGAGTAATAATAATAATAATGATAATAATAAATATTTTATTGTCCCGTTTTCAACACAGTGCATAGACCGGCCCGCAAAAAGCATGGGTATGCTTGTCGACGGGACCTGGCGTCCAACAGGTTACTGATATAGTTGTAACAAAGCATGCAGTTTTTGCATGCAACTAAACAAACCCAAACAAAGAGGATTATACCCGACAAGAGAACAAGGGAAAAACGTGGTCCATTTCAGTCACCTATCGTCTGGCAGCACCATTCTCTCAGGTCTTGTTTTAGTCTTTTTAGGGAATCCAGTTTATGAAGCTCTTCTGGTAACTTATTAAAATAAAAAGGAACATAGTATGACCTTGCATTCTTTCCATATTTAGTATAAATCCTAGGAAGAATGAACTTTTCTGTTCGCCTCAAAATTCGTTCTTTTGTTAAAGGAATTTTAAAATCACTCTTGAAGTAATGTTTCACCAAAATTACATAACAGTGCAACCTCTCAGTAGTTAACACTCCCGCTGCATTCAATTTCTTATTTTTCTCTACTTCTTCGTACATTGTCCATATGTGATATTACAAGCAATTTTATAGAGGATATTATCAATTTTTGATTTTTTATAGTTGGAACACATTCCGTATAACGAGATTCCGTAACGTAGGATAGACTCGTCCAGTGCGTTATATACCCTCCTTCTCAGAGAAACATTCGAAACACTACGCAACCTCTACAAATAGGCTGATACGGTTCTCATTTTTTTGATGATATATTCTACATGATCATTCCATAAACGATTTACATCCAGATGAATCCCTAAATATTTGGTTGTTAGAACATAATCTAAAGGTACGCAGCTACAGGTTTTGCAACTATCTGAATGAAGAAACAGTGGAGTTGACAAGTTAACATGTTTGTACGGGCTATGAAAGCACATCAACTTAGTTTTACTAAAATTAACAAAAATCTAATTGTTAGAAAACCATGTCATTAATAATTCGATATCTTTCTGAAAACTTGAAAGTGCGCTTGTTTCATCGCTATGTTCTAGTACCAGGGCTGTATCATCTGCATATTGATACACTCGAGATGCAAGAGAGAGTGCTCCAATTCGATTTACGTAAATATTAAACAGTAAAGGTCCTATTGTTGATCTCTGTGGTACTCCCGATTTAATTCGGATTACATTACTTCTACCGTCTCTTATTTTAACCAGTTGATATCTATCTGTAATGTAATCCTGCAAGAATGTATAGAAAGGCCCCCTAAAACCCATATTTCTTTGCTTTAATAAAAGTTTTTCATGATCGATTGTTTCAAAAGCTTTTGTCAAGTCGAGAAAAAGGGCTAACGCAAAATGATTCTTGTCTAGACTGCAACTGACATAATCTGTAAAATCTTGCAGCAAAAGTTCAGTGCTCTTATTCTTACGAAATCCGTACTGGGATGAGCGTATTAAATCATACTTTTCACAATATGCAGTCATTGCATTGAATATCCATTTTTCCATAATCTGTGCAATAACTGGTAATATAGAAATAGGTGTGTAGTTTGAAACGTCCTTTCTGTCGCCATTTTTGTATAACGGTCTAACTATAGCGGTTTTTAACTCTACCGGGACATGCCCCGTTAAAAAACTGTCGTTTATTATTTTTAATAAAACTAATTTTAGCTTACAAAAATTATGTATTTTATCAATCCCCGCAGGTTTTGCCAGTGACATATTTTTTATTACATCTTCAAGGTCTATTTCTGACATCTGTGGTAAGTATGCATAGTGCAAACTGCCGTGTTATCCTCTCGTCCTCCCCTTTGATATTTTATCCTTTTTCTAAAATCAGTGACCTTTTGAGCAAAAGATTCGCTAAATAAATTACAGACTGAGACAATGTCGTTACCCCCAAAAGCATTTTCAATTGTTTCATCAATTGTTCGCTTCCTTTTTGAGCCGGTGATGTGGTTGATCAAGTCCCACGTCTTTTTTAGGTTTCCTGGCAATTCTGAAATTTATTAGTGTAATAAAACTTTTTTGCTAGTCTTATTTTCGCGGTTATCTTATTACGTAACTTTCGAAATTCTGCTCTTATTTGAGTATTGTCTAGGTTTTCCTTACATATATTCCATAACCTATCTTTTTCATGACATAACATCATGATTTCATCATTTATCCATACATTATCTGGTCTCCTTCGTTTCAGTTTCACTGTTTTCCAACACTGTTGATAAATGGACCCCATCTTGTCACTGAACCTTTGATAAGCAGTAATATGGTCGTATTCCAATAGTGACTCCCAATTATATGCACTTATCATTTTGTCGATTCTGCTGTTGTCTAGAATGCGTCTGTTCTGTTCCCCTAGAATTTACTCCCAATATAGTCAGCGCTACAAAATAGTGGTCGGCAACTTTTTGCTTAATCACCCCAGAAATTAACCAAATTAACCTGAGATCCCTGCCTCTATCAATGATATGATCAATACAGGAACGCGTAAGGCGCGTTCCTAAACATTCTTCCCTAGTGTATTCATTAATTACATGTTCTAACCCGTAGCCTGCAAGTAGATTCAGGTAGTCAGACACACCGGACCTGGCTGCATTCATAATATCTATGTTCAAGTCACCAGCAATAATTAAATATTTGTTGTTATTGAATTTATTGAGTAGCTCGTGTAATTCATCGAGAAAAGAATGTATATTCGCACCAGGTGGCCTATATATCGCACAGATAACAAAGGATACCTGTTGATTCGACGCACATACCACCAAACCTTCCGCGTGTATCTAAGATAACTTTATCTGCTCAGTCATCCAGTTGTTCTTTGTAAAAACTAATACGCCACCACCCCGTCTTCCCTCTTTGCACACGGAAAACGAGTAATATCCAACCAGATTAAAACAACTGACCATCGTTGCATCTATATTGATTTCTGTCAAAATGAGTATGTCAAGATGCGTCAATCTGTTACTCAAGTAGACATTTAATTGGTCCCAATGTTTATGTAGAGTTCTTACATTTATGTGTAATAAGTTAAGATCCATTCCACCGTGCTTTGAGCTGCGGTGCGTTAATACACCGCAGCTCAAAGCACGTGGAGTGAAAACTCGCGTTCGAAGAGCACCAGAGATCCTAGGCTCGAACCCCACCCCTGCCAGTTCTGACCTGAATGAGTATAAAATACAGGCGTTCGCTCGTGTATCACTATGCATGATGCACCGTAAAATACCTCAAGCTAGCAGTCGTACTGCACTGGAAAAATGTTCCACTTCTGCAGAGATATCAGGCTTCCATTGAGGCAGACAAACTTTCAGCTCTCTAAACATTCGCAGTGCACAATATGCTTTACATGAAATGCGATCGTGTCTGAATGACAAATGGGGACTCAGTCCAGCCCGAATCATCGAGCACATGTGCTGGGGCGACTATCACAATGCCGCGACACAATGTGTTGATGCACGAGGGGTGTGACTCCGGCAGTCGTCGTAGGAATATTATGCTGGAGCCATTCGAAACGATCAAGACGCCATGTTCGTTTTTTCAGCACCCGCTTGTGGCACGTGTCCCGCATTCTCGGAGCAAATTCATATGAACTGAGAAAACCGACCAAATACAACGCTTGGTTTCTTGTCGGTAACTGTATAAAAAATATATATATATAATTATGCGCTGCCTCAGCATGCCAGAGGGAAGCACAAAAGCTGTTGCGTTTTAACAACCACTCGCAGGCCTCATTGTAACTCCGCTTCCGCTAAACTTAATAAAACACGCACAAAAAAAAAAAAAAAAGGGGGGGGGGACATAACAAGACGGTCCAGCGGTTTGAAGAAGGCAGAGACCGAGAAAAAGGAGGTCGCGTATTATACTTCAGCCGTTCTGAGGATGATTAGGATTTTTCCTTGTGTATTAGGGTATAGAGCGAATGACAGATAGCAACAGCTACCAGCATCATTTTGTTTGATTTTTTTTAGCTTAGTTTAATTCATCTTGCTTCCGATTGAAGAGAACTCGTTAGAGTCCCAATTATAGTATCATCCGTTGAGTTTTGTCGTTCTTGAACTGAACGACCAGGGGTATAGAAAGTTCTGGGTTGGTGTATAGAAAGCCCCATTAAATGTTGGTCTTGCTTCCCTCCATCCTGCTTTCGTTGAAATAAACTTTCAGCTTTAATCAGTCTTTAGACTGGTTTTTCGTATTTATCTTGAAATATTGAGGGCTGCAAGAAGCCTAAATCATAGAAAAAATGCAATAATCTCCGTTTCAGTTTTTGTTTTTGTTGTTGTTGAATTTAACGGAATTTAATGCAGCTTAGAAGGTTATTTCATAATATCGAGCCTCACAAATTTGATTCTACAACGGGTACTTCAATTAATAATTATGCATTTAGTTTTTGATTCAGAGAAAATGGTAGTTTGTTGTTTGAAGCATGCACATAGAACGCTGGGCTCCTCTGCTTTCAAACGGGTGTTTGCCAAAAGACATTATTTCTGTATTCAATTTTTTTGGTTATCACTTACGGTATTCAACTACGGCTGGAAAAAATTAATAATATAAAATATCGTCAACAGAAAACAAACGCAGTACAATTAAGATCTGCCCACGAAACACTGCTCGTTTCGAGACAATGTGGCAAAACGTAAGCCCATACTCCCAGCCTAACTGCTGTACCAATCAGTTTTTATTCGTGCTTGCTTTTTACCCTTGACGACACGTGGCACTAGCAAAAGCCGACGAAGTACGCCAGGCAAACCGGGTCAATGACGCCGGCTTATTGGCCAACGTATGTGAGAGGATAATCCCCACAGTCGAGGGTTTTTGATTTTTCTTAAGCCACTCATTGGGGAGTTTTGTAGATCGTTTTCGCCGTACCGCAGCTGCTTTCCGCAACCGGCTAAGATACCCGAAACTCTACAGTCAAGGCCAACGGCGCGCAGGCGCAGTAGCGGCTTCTTTGTGGGGAAGGGCTTAGCGGAGGGTGAAACGCGGTCTACGAAAAGTCGCTATTAAGTCTGTGAACGTGCTCTAGTATACGTAAGCGAAGATACTGCTCAGTCGCCCTTTTTGTACGATCGGACTGATCCGCGCAAACCCGGTTACGTTTTATCGCTGCTCATTTCTTCTTGCTGTTCGGTGTCCCTCTGTGGTTGTCATTATTTTCACTCTCGCGTCTCAGTCGGTCTTCATATCCACCGACTTCCGTCTTCTGACCTCCCACGTTTCCGTTTCCCAGCTTTCCGGAAGTACTTGGATTGAGCGAGAAATTTCGCAACTCGTCAAGGGCGCTTGTTCGGGTCTCAAGGGGCCTCGTGAAGCGCACTGCATTAGCGAAAGAATACGACGAAAAATAAAGATGCTATGTCCGGAACTCGGGGGAACTAGAAGAGAATGCGCTTGACTGTTGATGTCGTTCAAGCCTGCTTCTCTTTCTTTCGGTTATGTGTGTCCGTGAAACACTGATGTTAATGTCTTACCAAGAACCCAAAGCCCTTGATTCTCCTCTAGATTTTATGGTAGTTTTGGTGTTTTTTGTTGGATATGGGGGAAGAGTTGGAAGTATAAGAATCACTTTATCCATTTTTTTTTTCGTACAGCTCAGTGTAGATTTAGAACAAAGCCTGTGCACCAGTTTCCTTACGGCACCTGCTACGATCGTGCGCAGGACACGTATTCGGTACGAGTGCTGCATGATTGTTCCACTTCGACACGTGTCCTGTCGGTGCTTTACCGATTCAACATGCGTCCCAGCCGAGCGCTGAGTGAGCAGCCAGCAGTAGCGAATTTAAAGATGAGGGGCGGCTGCACACCACCTCCCCCCCCCCCCCTCCCCCCTCCCCTCCTCCCCCCCAACGCGCCTAGGTGGGATAAATAAAATTCTGAAAGAAAACCTCGGTCTTGGTCAAGTGGTGATTATTTGGTCAACAAACTAGAGTTGTGCAGCCAAAGAAGGACAGTGGGTTCGTCCAACGGTTTTTCCTTAACAACGTCCTTGAAATTACAGTCAAAAAAAGTGAAAGCCGTTTACAAATCCCTGTAACGCCGAATTGGAGCGCAGCTCTTGAGGAGGAGGAGTGAAGGGTACTGAGGGGAGGGTAGACCCCTCCCCCTTCTCCTCCTCCTCCCCTCATTCTTTAATATGCTCCGGGGGGGTGTCACGTGACTTCGGGGAGGGGGTCACGTGACCTCGGGGAGGCGTGACCTGGGGGTGACCTCAAGGCCACGTGACCCCAAAGGTGACCCCCACGTGACCTTGGGGTCACGTGACCTGGAGGGGTCACGTGACCTCGGGGGGTCACGTGACCTCAGAGGGGTCACGTGACCTCAGAGGGGTCACGTGACCTGGGGGTCACGTGGGGTCACGTGACCTTGAGATGACCTTGGAAGGGGTCACGTGACCTTGGGGGTCACGTGACCTCGGGGGTCACGTGACCTTGGGGAGGCGACCACGTGACCTCGGGGGTCACGTGACCTCAGAGGGGTCACGTGACTTGGGGGTCACGTGACCTTCAAAGGGTCACGTGGGGTCATCTTGGGGTCACGTGACCTTGAGATGACCTTGGAAGGGGTCACGTGACCTCGAGGGGTCACGTGGGGTCACGTGACCTTGAGATGACCTTGGGAGGGGTCACGTGACCTTGGGGGTCACGTGACCTTGGGATGACCTTGGTTACGCCGACGCCGACGCCGACGCCGACGGCGACGGCGACGCCGCTCAAGCCGGGAACGGGCCCCTAAGAGCTGCGCTCTAAAAGAAAAAAAGAAAGAAAGAAAGAGAGAAAGAGATGTGTAGACAAGTTCACCAGACGCTAAATGCACCGGTGAAGAGAAAGCGGTGTTTCTTCGAAGTTAAGAACGTGAGGTAGCACAGCTGGACGGTGCGGCGTGAAAGGGCAGCTTGGTGTTTGACCAAACACACGTTGGGTCGAACGTCACGACGCTGTTTTTGAGTTGAGAGAGAGCCTGGGAACTATGGCAAAGGCGTTAGGAACGGTTTACTAGTGGCGAGAACAAAGTTCAGCTGCCAATGGGAGATCCCTACTTACCTCAGTCCTGGATGCCGAATTCGTCATCGCAACCCTAGCTCTCTACGATGTTCTCTCAGTCACGCTTCCTCTGAATCGGCTGCTCCAAAAGCCGGATCTCAAGATGAACAGTGCCTCGGACATCGTTGAAAGACACGATTGTCGTCCAAAGCGATACGCGGAAACCGTTGAACGTCGAGAAGACAACTAGATGTGCCTCGTCTAGTGCAACGAGAAAAAAACTGCTCAAAATTGCCTCCACAGACAGTCGAATCATACTTCCTCGCACAGTGTGGCGAGAACGCGCAGCAGAGTTCTGATGTGGGGATACAGCTCTGGCTCCGACTCTTGAAGTGTTTCCACAGCCGTGGACTGTGGAGACACTTTACAGGGTGTGACTCTTGTGGAGTCCGTTGTGGAAGATCTCAAGCAGTGTTTGCCGAAACAGGTGCTGGAGGTGTACTGCCTCAACACACTTTGCCTCGCCACGTGATTGGATTCGATCGCGGTGTGGCGAAGAGCGACTCAACGGTCTTGCCATCCTCAACGTCCATCGAGATGTCAACGTCGAGCAACAGAAATGCTAGACCGCTAAGCGCAGGGAGCACATGGCGGAAGGTGATGTTCGTGCTGCGAAACACATTTAATTTCATAAAGTGTCTTAACACTTAAATCTGTATACTATCCTCCTCAAATGTAGGGGCTTATCTTCTTCATCTCATTAGATAAACGTGAATCGGTTCAATAGACAATTTTAATGCTGTCCCATGCGTTTTGCCGAGGAACTGCACTAAAGAACATTTGAGCTCGCATTTTTGTTTCCTATTGGTTTCACGCATTCACTATAAGACCATAAAGAATCGAACAGTTATTTTATTTGGCTATATCCCGTAAAACACCTCTTCATTGAGAGTAAAATCGCTAAGGAATCCCATCTAGCATTTCCCTATTAGAGTATCATTACTCCAAATTAATGTTCAAAATCCCGTCTCGTCACACCATTCTCACGAACTGTGCATTTTTGAGAGTCAGTCAATAAAATAACTATCAGAATAACGAGGCATTTTGATCACATTCGTGAAGAAATCAAAAAGTCGTCATATTATTCGGCCTTCTTACACTTGTCTTGCTAACAAATCCTTCCTTCTTCTGCCTTCGTGGTGTTTTTGTCTAAATTGATGCATCCTATTTGATCGAGTCTCTGCTAAAACACTGTTATGCCGCGTGGCTCAATTGTCTTTGTTGCTTAATTGGGGATAGTTACTGTTTAAATGAAGAATATAGAACCATGTACACGCATGTCTACCTCTCCCCCTCTCTCTTTTTTTTTTACTACTTATTGTGAAAATCTGTGAACCACTGAAGCAGCAAGTGTAGGTTTATAAAATAGAACAAGAAGCTAATACAAATGTGGTGGGTATTTCTAGGCTGTAAGAAACAATAAAACACGAATAATCGTTTCCTTCTTGGATACCCTAAATATTACTAAGCCGCGCTATTGAGAAAAAAAAAAATCGCCCCTCCCAAACCTTAGCCATAAATCCGCTCCTGGCAACAAGCGAGTAATTAATTTGTATCTCTCCACACAGCTGAGTTGAACTGTTAGGGGCGGTACTGTCCCGTCTCATGTCCCCATACTAAGTTTTAGGTTTATACCACTGATCTCCACTAGAGGGGGCTGGATGGCGCATTGAGCAAACAGGTATGAAGCTACCGGAAGTAAGCGGCTTGTCCCGGAAGTGAGCGCTTGGCAGGCTTTGTAACCCTTTCGAGTGCTGGTTCGAAAAGTGTCGAGGGCGCTAGATTTTCGCTTGTTCCCTCAAGAGAGCCTGCTTGTTGCGCAGTAAGAGCGCATGCGGACCCGAGAAGTATCATGGGAAGCCATGCAATGTAAACATATTGAGATTCTAGTTGATCAAATCGTGAATATGTCCCAAGTTCAAATACCTCATTCTTGGGATTTAACCCAGAACGGGAGTATTAAAACCCAATCAAAGACACAAAAAAGCATGGTCCAAAATATCGACTTGGAAGCCCAGCGCACGCCCGACTTCCGGGACAAGCATCGACCTTCCGGTGGCTTCATTTGCGCCGGGCTCGGAGAGCAGCTAAGCGCCATCCAGCCCCCTATAGTAGAGATCAGTGGTTTATACGGCCGCGAGGAGTGATCCCTCTAATATACAAACCTCGTACTAGAGACTGGCGGACGGTGGTCGTTCATAACGAGGCATTTAAATTTCAAGTCCCTTCGTGGACGACGTCCCGTTTTTGGGCGCATCTGCTTAGAGCCTGGTTTTGGCGCGCGTGTGAGCGTTACAACGACTGCTGTGTCCGCAAAGGGCGTCGAATTTCCCAGCACAACGAATCATGTTCTGATTCGTTGTCCAGTGTTTTAACAGCTGCACTAGCTCTTTCTAGACACGTGCTAGTGCGAAGTAGACGTGCGAGGAATATTACCTTGACGTCACCGGAGTGATCCCAGGACACCGCACATAACGTGGGCTTCCAGAAGGTGAAGGATATTACAATTTAAAATTTAAATAGTTTGTCGGCCCGATGCAATTATTTCCACTGCGAAAATTGGGGATGAGACCAAGGGAAGGAAATATCGCACGATGTTGATTGTGTAACTCAAAACATCAAGAGGGCATACTGCACCCTGATTTGTGTTCAGTATTTTATTATTCCTGACTCAATGCCACTAGGGAGGCTTTGTCATTTACGAAGCCTGTTCTTTCCCATGTAGTAACTCGGTCTCTTAAAACATATACGTAGTTTTTTTATTTTTGTTTGTTTGTGAGAACTGTACGTAATTTACGCAAATAAATTTGTTCATTTCTTTTAACTAAAAAAAAAATGCGCTATACCGATTATACATTTTTAGTACGGTTTCCGTTTGCAAGAAAAACATGAAATTGGTTTATGAAATTTCTTTTTTAGTTGCAGGTCTTCATCATAAAGTGATAAGCCAAGTGTTCTTGTACAGAGCGCTTGCCGTTTTCTTTCTCAAGAAATTCATATAGTCTCGTTGAAGAAACCTCAATAAACAATGCTTTTTGTTAAATAATTTATTCTATTCGTTTTTAGTTTACGCAGTTGCAGCGCGTACCAGTTTGGTCGACCGTGTTTTACACGGTCTCTAGCCATTTCAGGTGATCGTCCTCGGCAACAATCAGGAATTCTCAATATTGTAGCGTGCACTGAACATCGGCGGCAACGAACAAATTACTTTTTATTCCACCACACTACATGCATATACAATTCTGCTCGGTTGCTTAGCATCCGCATCCTCAAAACATTTTGTTTACTTCTTATTTTATTCTTTTAAATGTTTTACATAAACTCAGACAGAAATTTCGGTTAATAATATCTCCCTCTTTCAGCAAAGAATTTGTTCATAACAGAACTGCTCATGCGGAATTTATGCTCTAAGATGAGGCGCTGCGGGGGAGAACCACTCCGTTGGGCGCAGAGGCTATATATAATACAAATGAATGGGTTAGGCCTTTTCAGATGAGCATACAACTATATATTCGCGGTTGTACAGCTCTAGCCAAATTGTTCATTTACGGTAGAGAGACAAGTCGGCATATATAACGACTAAGTTCACAATTTCTAAACACCACCTTAGACATTTGTTTGAAATTTTAAATACTGTCATCTAGAGTTTTCTTACTTCAGCCATAAATCGTCGCTTACAGACTTTTTTTTTCATACAAGTGCGCATTAATTAAAGCGCGAAGTAGGAAGCGAGCAAAGAAAACTGTTAATAATGAATTCACCACGGGGAGCTTTAACTTTCAATTTCGTAACTAATGGTTACTAGGATGAGAATAAGAATATGATTCTAAATCGGTGTATTCAGAGTACCGCTACGGAGAAATGAAAACCTGTGAAATATAAAACCCCAGGAAAAGTTTCGCAACAGTACCCGTTTAAGAATACCGCCGTAATATGATCAGAGTCTTTTCGTGGATGTAGAGAAAAGTACTATTCTCGGGCGCCTTTTTCGGCGAACTAAGAGCCACGCGGTAGCTGAGCCCGTGTAGCCATGCTACAGCCACCAACTACCTTAGGCTCGTTGCCATTAAAGGACAGTCTACAAATATAATTGGGCATCGGTGTTGACTGCTCCGTCATATTAGATGCCTTATACGTAGCACCCTAGCCGCCGTCAAAATCGAAAAAAAAAATTGTCTTTAAAGGGGTGGTGCAACGATATTCAATTGGAATACTTTTTATTTTGCACGAGCTTACGGCAGTAGTGGAACTCAAGGATACTCGCACGTAACGCCACTGACCAAGAAACTTCTTTGTTGAGCTGTAATTGCTAGGAGAAAACCGAGTGTTTTCATTCAATCTCTCCTTCGCAAAACCTGATGACGTAGCTCGGCGGTAACAGTACCGCCCAGTGACGATATTTGAATGCGGCTCACAGATTGGACGCGAGCATGGCGTGGACACCCAATTTGGGCTCGTGATAATCGATAGCTCGAGAAGCATTCGGGTAGTGTCCTGTGTCCAATCGCTTCAATGAGGACAACAACCGAACCATAACAATGTCTGAAACGCAGTGCGTGTCCTGTGCCTTGCCAACCTCAGCGAGGCTATGATCAACATTGGCGCCATATAATCGGCTCCCAATCACGTGGCCGCTTGTTCTGGTTGCAAGTTGAGGGGTGAACTCTGCTCGTTTTTCTTAATTTTTTTCTGCGACTTCGATTGCGTGTGGTGAAAAACGAACGAGTATTTCACAGGTCATTGACATCAGGGTTCCGTTCTAAGCGGTATTTGCGCAAAATACAAAAATCGTTGCATCGCCCATTTAATATTGCTCAGTCATCCAATATTTATATAATACAAAGTACAGTAGAAATTTTAATACGGCAACATTTCCAGTGATTCAAAATGTGGTGCACGCTTACCACAACTCTGACGTAACCCATGTTGCCGCTGCCGCCGCTGCCACTGCCCCTTCAACCAAGCTGCCGGTGCTGTGGCGACTGCTCTCGCCCACGTTCTGCTGCTTTTTCGTCGGCGGTCCTACTGTGCTGCTCTGCGAACCCTGAAACTGCAACGGACTCTGCCGGCGCAGGCGCACTTCTGGACATCGACAGCAGATAAGCGCGGTGTTTCCATCGCGGTGGTCATTTGGCAGCGGCGGCGGCAACTGGAGAACCTCGCTCATCTGACTACATCGACTGTTGCAGGTCGGTAAACATTCCTTCTTTACAACTCTGACGTAACCCATGTTGCCGCTGCCGCCGCTGCCACTGCCCCTGCTGAATTGTTAGTGCCGTGTTTTCGTGCTTTGCTAGGATGTCCAGTATATATTCGGCATGTCGGTCACCCATCGTGGAGGAGGAGGAAAGGTCCCTAAAGTGTACGGAGTCTACGAGCACATACCATTTCC
The DNA here is from genome assembly GCF_016920785.2 of Ixodes scapularis. NCBI lineage: Eukaryota > Metazoa > Arthropoda > Arachnida > Ixodida > Ixodidae > Ixodes > Ixodes scapularis. The sequence goes on from NW_024609868.1 coordinate 26,507,802, forward strand.
CGAAAATGTGCAGGTATCACTGAGAAATCTTACAAAGCAAAAAAAGCGGACGCAAAAAAGACCTGGCGGTGTACAATGTGTAGGAGCGGGTCCCCGCGTGCTAGCTGCAGTGAGGACAACCAATCTGAACTTAATATAGCGTCTGTTCTAGCGTCGATCAACCAGAAGCTGGAATGCTTGCCCCTCCTAAACGCAAAAGTAGAGACCATGGAAAATTCCATCCAGTACATGTCTAAGCAGTTCGACAACTTTGAGAAAAAGATCAAACGTCATAAAACAGATATCAAAGAACTTAAAAAAAGAGTGACAGAGCTGGAGGAGAGAGACGAAGAGAACAGAGTAACGCAGGAGCGGCTCCTGCAGGAGGTGAACGAACTGGAATTCAGGAGTAGACGACTGAATCTCGAAATCCACGGGATCTCTGGGGAGCAGGGCGAGGACCTGATGGTCTTGTTAAACAAAGTTGCTAATAAACTTGAGGTCCCCGAAATAACACAGAACGATATTGTTTCTGCTCACAGGCTGCCCGTGAGGCAGGGTAACGTCCCCGGAATTATTGTTCATTTTACCAGGCAATGGGACCGAGACGCGTGGCTAAAGAAAAAAAAATGCCTTAAAGAACAGTATGCCACGTGTTTATATTCAAGAAAACCTGACAAGGCGCAACAGGGAGCTCCTTCAAAAAGCGAAAGATCAGGCAAAAGAAAAAGGATATGCCTTCGCATGGTACACAGGCGGAAAGGTTCTTGTGCGAAAAACTGACGGGGCACGAGCGATTTATATAAAAAACGAAGGCGACATTGCCCATCTTTAGGTAAGCTGCAGGAAGGAAAGCTACTTCAATGACTGGACGCCTTGTATCTCAGCCCCAAGTTGCTATCGCTCCGCTTGACTTTGCACGCTTTATTGAATCGAAGCAACCCGTTTCTTTATATTTTTTTCACTTGAATGTTCGATCAGCCAAAGAAAAAGATGACGATCTGCATCTATTGTTTGATCGTCTTGGTTTTTCTTTCTCTGTTATTATGTTTTCGGAAACTTGGTACACTGATGAGTCTTGCATTTTTACTTTGCCGGGATATCAGCATTATTCACTTCGCCGAGATAAAAAAAGAGGTGGTGGTGTTTCATTGCTTGTACAACATGAGTACAAATGTGAACTTGTATCAGAATTTACTCAAGTTACGGGTGACTTTGAGTTCTTGTGTTTGCGCTCTGGCACATATGTATTTGCTGTGGTTTATCGTCCACCATCTGGAATCGCGGCGACTTTTTTTAACTTCCTTGACGGCTTCCTAAACTTTGTAGTAGAAAACAGGTACATTCTTTTTCTTGGCGGAGATTTCAACATCAACATGCTTGAAAATACAACTTATACGCAAGCACTTGACTCAGTCATTGCCCTTAATGGTTTTAAAATTATGGCAACCGGAGCAACAAGAATTACATGTACTACGTCCACACTCATTGATTTTTTTGTTAGCAACCATAACGTGTCCTCCATCACCGCCAACGCTGTTATTACTGATATCAGTGATCATCTGGCGATATTTATGTTGATACACAAATCTCATAAACCTAAGAAACGTTCAGCGCAGCGTACTTTTCAAATTCAAAACATAACAAGCACTACTCTAGAAAACTTTAAGGCGTCCTTAAGCGTAACTGACTGGAACCAACTATATTTGCAAACAAACGCGAACCTCGCGTACGAAACCTTTCTACAGACATTTCAAAATCTGTACGAGGAGAGTTTCCCATACAGGACGGTTAAGCAGCGTAAAAGAATTCGCAAGCCTTGGATGACAAGGGAGCTTTTGAATAAAATAGATGAAAAAAACAGTCTGTTTCAGCATTTCTTGAAAACAAGAAACCCAGATGATTTAAAGGCTTTTAAAACGTATCGAAATAAACTTGTTAATCTACTGAGACGTTCAAAGTCAAGTTATTATATAAACCTCTTCAAAAAAGATGATAATAAAGAGGCAGGAATACTCTGGAAAAGAATTAACAGCGTAATTAAACCGTATACGAATGAAGATACTTTAGGTGAAGTGACCTGTGAAGAGGGTACTCTCTCTGGGTGTTCTCTGTCGAATGCTTTTAATAATTACTTAGTTAGCATAGCAGATGATGTTGCGGTGCTGGAAAGTGAGCTTGGTCCTTGTGGTTATATAAATCGTTATTTTACAGATACTTTCCTTTTATATCCGACGGACGAAAGAGAGGTCTGTGCCGTGTTCAGGAACTTAAGAAATTGCAAGAGTCGCGATGTTAACGGCTTTGACATCAAAGTAATCAAGTATGCTATTGAGATAATTGCGCCTGTATTAATGCATATATTTAACGTATCCCTGTCAACTGGTTGCTTTCCAAACGCTGTGCAGGTTGCGAAAGTTGTGCTTATATTCAAAGGCGGCGACAAGAACACATTTAAAAATTATAGACCGATTTCCTTGTTATCAATCTTTTCTAAAGGTCTTGAAAAAATAATGCATCACAGACTTTCTTGTTATCTATAAAAACATCACATACTCTCCGATTTTCAACACGGTTTTAGGAAGAAGCGTTCAACTGAAACAGCGCTGTTAATGCAAAAGGAAGAAATACTCAAATCTATCGAGGATAAAGGGCTTATTCTAGGTGTGTATGTTGACTTTTCTAAGGCATTTGATTTAATTAATCATAAACTACTAATTAAAAAGTTGGAGCACTATGGCATCCGAGGAATTGGACTTAAACTTTTTAAATCATATTTGGAACATCGTACGCAGTTTGTTAGCATAAATAATTATAATTCAGCAACCAAAAGAATTGTGACTGGAGTCCCCCAGGGGAGTGTACTTGGGCCGCTGTTGTTTGTATTGTTTATAAATGATATCGAACAATGCGCACCAAACGTCAAATTCTTTTCATACGCAGATGATACCACTCTTTTTGTTAAAGGTCAAACAACTTCTGAGATCGAAAGTACCGCGGCAGTTGTTCTTGAAAACCTATACTTATGGACGCAAGTCAATGGACTAAAAATAAACACAGACAAAACTAAATGCGTACTGTTTAGACCACATAATCGTAAAATATCGTTGCCTTTAAATATCACGATGAATTCATCTCCCTTAGAGATTGCAAAATCTGTTAAAATTCTTGGTGTCATTTTTACCGAATCACCCTCTTGGACTGAACACGTTGAGTATATCCACCGGAAGGTTTGCAAAGCCATAGGAATAATATCAAAAACTCGTTTTATGTTTCCCGTGCGAGTGAAGTTGCTCTTGTATTACTCTCTGATCTACACACATTACGTGTACTGTCACCTGGTTTGGGGAACCACAACGAAACAAAACTTAACAACACTGCTACTAACACAGAAGAAAGTATTTCGCATAATTGAAAATGTTTCTTTTTTGCATTCTTCTGAGGAGCTTTTTCGTAAACGTAAAGCTGTGACAATTAAGCATTTGTACAACTATCGTTTGATGGGAGTCTACAGTACGGCAGTAAAACAAAATAACAACTTTTTTCTTTCTGTGCTGTCGGGCCTGGAGAGAACAACCCAGACGTATGAAACTAGACACAGTGAGGGCAGGTGTGTTACTACTTCCCGCACGAACTATGGACTAACTTCTTTAAAACATACACTACCGTCACTTTTAAATTAGCTCGAAGGTGAAAATATTGACATTACAAAAAAAATCAAAGGGTATGCTACGCGAAATGCTATTGGAAAACAGTGCTAAAGACTTTTTTTTGTAGATAATTCGATGCAATAAGGTGTAGTACTTTGTTTTTTGCGTGTCCTGTTTTGAAATGTCTCTGCTGCTTTGCTACACGGAGTAGGGCCTCGTCAAGCTGCAAGCCACGCAGCTTTTTGCCCTATCTCCCTCCTTTGTAAAAAAAAAAGGAAAATAAATTATTATTAGGTACGAAATGTAAGCACATATAGATAAATTTATGATATATTTGCCAAATAATGCGTAGTATGTTCGGTGAATCCCCGACTTATTTTCTGGTGTCTCTCGGTGTACTTTCTTCTTGTAATAGGTGCAATAACTTTCCTTTAAATTGTTTATTTTGCACCGGTTGGCACCGATTTAATTCGAGCGAAAATCGAAGCATTAATATTATTTATGTCTATTACTCACTGATAGTGTTCGGCTTGTCAGGGCAGCAGCTTGGAGCTCCTGAGCAATTTCTCAGCACCGTCCGACAAGAAAACGTGCGAAATGCATTTTAAATTTTACGTGTCTTCACTTCATTGTCTTCACTTCACGTGTCGAACTTCATTTGTAAGTTTAATCGAGCTTTTTTTTTGTTTTGTTGCGTTTTTGTGTTTTAACTTGGGTCCACCTTGTTAGCGTTGCAGCTTCAAAAAAAAAAGAGTTATTCATTTATTTATTCATTCATTCATTTTGTTTATTTTCTGTGCTCATGAACTGCTTGACGCCTCGATAATGATGCACAACAAAATGTGCCCCTTCCCTCGTAGGCCTGGAGACGGTTGCCATCGTGGGAACCTCCATTATTAACAAATGCTTAACATTGGGCCTCTCATTGGCTTCACATGACACCAGGTATAGCTGGCTTGTGTCCAACCACATGTCCCAAAAACTGATTTTGTGATAAAAATGGCGTTAATAATATGATATTTAATTACTTCAAAACTTTTTACTGTTTTTTTATTGGGATATATTAAACTTTTTAGCGAGAATTTAGTTGAGTAGATACCCGATAAATGGTAAGCATTTTTTCAAAACCTTCTTCTCTTCAGCCGTTTTTTCTTTGATTGAAAAAAAAGGAAAACGAAACGTTCTTCGTTGGACTGACGAAGAGCCTACCAGGCTCGAAACGTATCTGTTACACAATTTTTTGGATGCCCTCTTTTTATCCCAGGTGCTGTTTTTTTTATCATGGCCTCGGGACGTGCCCCTGCCCTCCTAGGCCTGGAGACGGTTGCCATCGTGGGAACCTCCATTATTAACAAATGCTTAACATTAAACCTCTCATTGGCTTCACATGACACCAGGTGAAGTTGGCTTATGTCTAACCATATGTCCCAAAAACTGGTTTTGGGATAATAATGGCGTTAATAGTATTATATTTAATTACTTCAATACAATTTACTGCTTTTTTATGGGGATATATTAAGCTTTTAAGCGAGAATTTAGTTGAGTAGATACCCGATAAACGGTAAGCATTTTTTCAAATACTTCTTCTTTTCGGCCGTTTTTTCTTTGATCGAAAGAAAAGGAAAACAAAACGTTCTTGTTTGGATTGACGAAGAGCCTACCAGGCTCGAAACGTATCTGTTACACAACTTTTTGGCGACTCTCTCCTCGATTCAGAAGACCATATCCTTAAGGGCAATATCTTTTAGAATATATTTCTCTCGAGTGCCTTCTTTTTCTTCCAGGTGCTATTCCTTTGATCATGGCCCCAGGACGTGCCCCTGCCCTCCCAGGCCTGGAGACGGTTGCCATCATGGGAACCTCCATTATTAACAAATGCTTAACATTAAACCTCTCATTGGCTTCACATGACACCAGGTGAAGTTGGCTTATGTCTAACCACATGTCCCAGAAACTGGTTTTGGGATAATAACGGCGTTAATAGTATTATATTTAATTACTTCAATGCAATTTACTGCTTTTTTATCGGGATATATTAAGCTTTTAAGCGAGAATTTAGTTGAGTAGATACCCGATAAACGGTAAGCATTTTTTCAAATACTTCTTCTTTTTGGCCGTTTTTTCTTTGATCGAAAGAAAAGGAAAACAAAACGTTCTTGTTTGGATTGACGAAGAGCCTACCAGGCTCGAAACGTATCTGTTACACAACTTTTTGGCGACTCTCTCCTCGATTCAGAAGACCATATCCTTAAGGGCAATATCTTTTAGAATATATTTCTCTCGAGTGCCTTCTTTTTATCCCAGGTGCTGTTCCTTTGATCATGGCCCCAGGACGTGCCCCTGCCCTCCTAGGCCTGGAGACGGTTGCCATCGTGGGAACCTCCATTATTAACAAATGCTTAACATTAAGCCTCTTATTTGCTTCACATGACACCAGGTATAGTTGGCTTATGTCCGACCACATGTCCCAAAAACTGGTTTTGGGATAATAATTTCGTTAATTATATTGATAAAAATAAAATTCTAATTTAATGCCGAAAAAAGTTACGCAAGAAAAAAGGGGGTGAATTGCCAAAAAAAGTTGTATCAGTTTACGGGAATAATGAAGGCTAGGCAAAAGAACGCTAGTTACGCGGGAAACAAACTTGAAAAAGGACGGAATAAAAGTTAGAGTTAAAACACAAGAACTTAACAAAAATAAATTGTTAAATGGAAAATAAAATAAAGAAATAAAAATAAAAATCAAAAATAAGAAAGGGGCCTGACGTCCAGGACGGGAGCCCACATGGCGTAGTGGGTTAGTTTTATAAAAGATTTAGGGGGAGGGTTTGTTGACGCGAAAGTTCGAAGGGGCTTGTAGGGAAAGGGAAGCACGGGGGGGGGGGGGGACGAATACAATTTTGTCGCGATGAGGGAGGCGGTTTTGGGTTCTGTTCACAGGTGCATTGGTGGTATGAAGGAGCGTGTTGGGAAGGGGAAACACGGAGGGGATAAGTCCAATCTTGGCACGATGAGGCATGACGGTTGTAGGTTCTGTTCGCAGATGCATTGGTAGCAGAAGGGGCTTGTAGGGAAAGGGAAGCGTCAGGGGGGATGAGTCTACTTTTTTCGCAGTGAGGGATTACGGTTGTGGATTATGTTCGGGAGGTGTATTCCTGGGTAATGGCGGTGACGTGAGTGAGTGGTGGCGTTCTTGTATGACCGGGTCGTTTGGGGCCATCTTCATCCTTGTCCCCGAGGGCTGGTTCGTCCAGACCCAAAAAGGTAGAAAAATAAGAGAGAAAAAGGAGAAATAAGCAGGGCGGGGGTGTCGCGGCAAATGGTTGTTTAACGTGTGTATTGCTGACAGAGAACCCAAATCTTCGTTAATTTTGCACTGGAATGTATGGATTAGGAATAACTCGCAAACTTCCCTGTTTGTTTAAGTCTTGAAGCCACTCTGTATGATGACTAATTTTTCCTCGGTTATTATATGTTCATCCTGGCTGAAATGTTTGGATACTGAAAGGTCGGGTTTGCACCTAACGTCGAACTTATGGTTGTTGTATCTTGTATGAAACGTGGATTTAGTTTGCCCAATGTTGAATGTCCCATTTGTGACATTCAATAAGGTATATTACATTGTCTGAGTAACAGTCGACATCACTGTTAATCGTTTGACGGAAGTGCGAATTTGTGCTAGATACAATGTTAGTGGAAAGCATTTGACGGCACATCTTACAAGAGGAGTTTCCACATGGTTTACATCCCGTTGGTTATGAATGACTTGGTTTATTTACTTAGTATATATGTAAGTATATATATATATATATATATATATATATATTTATTTATATATACTTACATGTAAACTTATACTCATGCACATCTGCAGGCATAAACATTCAAAAACACACACACACACATACATGAATATACTGTAAACCACTTATTTTTTGCGGGCTCAATATTACGCGATTTAGGTCAAAGCGGAAGTTTTGGAATAATTCGCGGGTCCTAATTTTTGCGACAAGGTCGGATCTCATTCCAATGTGTTTAGATTTTACCGGAATTGTTCGCGGGACCTATTGTTTGCGAATTGTAGGCGATTTGCGAAATTCGCGAAAATTAGGTCCTCGCAAAAATTAAGTCGTTTACAGTATATAGAAATATGCAATTATAATTCTTAACTTTCTTTCGTTTCTTTTTTTTTTTTTAGAGCCCAGGTTTAGGCGCTCGTTTCCGCGCATAGCGGCGTCGGCGTCGCCGTCGCCGTCGCCATCGGCGTAACCGCGCGCGTTGCATTATGGGACGTCACAGACCTATGCACCAATTCAATTCCCCGCTAAATCTAGCGAAACAACTGAATTGGTGTGTATGTCTGTGATGTCCCATAATGCTACACTGCTCATTCAGTTTCCCCGCAAAATGTAGCGGCAAAACTGACGTTACATGACCTCAACACCAATTCAGTTTCCCCCTAAATTTAGTGTGGAAACTGAATTGGCACTGACGTCACATGGCGTCAGTTTTGCCCAGGGTGTAAGATAGACAGGTGGGGAAACGGCCCATAGAAGCCTACCGCAGCGCCGTGACCGGATTGTGTACTCGTCTGCTTGCGGGTACCTCCGATTTGCGACAGATGGCGCTGCGGCGAGAGGAAAAAAAACTGGAATCGGATTTGCATGGAACTCTATGGGAGAGTGCGAAAGAATAAACCGAGAGCGCGACAGCTCTCCAATAAAAATCCACGAGAAATCATCTCCGTCAGTTTAGCCGGTCGCCACCTGTCGCCCACCCGGAGTGAGAGTTCGCGGTGCTCCACATAGATGGCGCCACAGAAAAAGAGAAACCCGAGGGGGACACAATCCGGTCGCTCATTTGGCTCTCGTTTCCCACCTGTCTATCTTACACCCTGGTTTTGCCGCTAAATTTCGTACGGAAACCAACTTTACGTATGGGTCACGTGACATGAAGTCATTTGACATCATTTTCCACGGTAAATTTGGCAGGGAAACTGAATTGGTGTTGAGGTCACGTGTCGTCAATTTTCCCGCTAAATTTAGAGGGGAAACTGAATTTCTTTAGGTCACGCGACGCCATTTTTCCAATAAATTTAGCGGGGAAACTGAATTGGTGTTGAGGTCACGTGACGTCAATTTTCCCTCTAAATCTAGCGGGGCAACTGAATTTATTCATAGGTGATTTGACACGAAGACATGTAACGCCATTTTCCCCGCTAAAGTTAGCGGAGAAGCTGAATTGTTGTTGAGGTCACGTGCCGTCATTTTTCCCGCTAAATTTAGAGGAGAAACTGAATTTCTCTAGGTCACGCGACGTCATTTTTCCCAATAAATTTAGCGGGGAAACTGAATTGGTGTGAAGGTCAGGTGTCGTCCATTTTCACGCTAAATTTAGCGGGGAGACTGTAACGTCATGTGAAGTTGCAGGCCACGGTTTCACGAGTTGCGGCTTTACCGAAGCCCGAAGCAACTAGCCGAAAACGTTTTACGTTGAAACAAACCAGCGCGCGTTGCATTATGATTGATGTTGCACTGTTGTTCATGTGTTTCTAGGAATATAATTTTTTCTTCTGGTTTTATTGATTTTTTTTTTAGAGTAGGCTAGGGAGGTCGAAGAGGGTACAGTGGGAGGGGCTCCCACCGTATATCCTCCTCAATCAAACATGCCCTAAAAAAAATAATCTAATATCTGTTGTTTTTCTCCAATTTTCTGCTACAGTATATAACAAATTTAACATACCTCAAGAGCTGCGCTCTAATTTTGCATTACAAAGAAGCATAAACGTCTGTACTTTTTCTTTTTATATTTAGTTTTATATAAATAAGGCCAGAACTCATTTAAAATTTACATTTTTATCTTTTTTATGTGTGTGTGTGTGCTTGTTTTCTTTGCAAGAGCTATTTCTTCTTTTTTATGCCTTTACATATAATCCTACGCATAAATATGCAGGTTTTTATGCCTGTTTATAATATCACTTGTACCTTCACAAAAACTGCTATTTACACATTTAAATTTTTCCAAGGAGAAAAAGTGTAACACTCAAAATTTTTTTTGTTGTTTAGAGGTTTATGTTGCACTGTTGCTCATGTGTTTCTATGATTATAATTGTTTCTTCCAGTTTTATTGAAATTGGGATTGGAAGGTATCATTGTGTGGTATTTTAAACTGACACTAAAAGTTTACGAAATGTTTACATCAACACTATCTTTCTTATTAGAATGTGGCTATACTTTGTTTCACCTTAGGTCTGAGCGCGGCCGATGCTGTGAGCCGAAGAGCCAGTCAAACAGCGCAAAAAGCGCAGCGTCATGGCGCGCTCTCTGCGCTTGACTAGCCGGCGGAGGAGCATGCACAGAGAGACGGCGAATTCCGGCTGTTCCAATCAACTACACAGAGCAAGCCATGACGTTGTGCCTCTTTTGCTCTTTGAGTGGTCCTTCGGCTCATTGCATCGGCCGCGCTCGGACCGAAGCTGAAACGAAGTATAGTTGTTGATCTTGAAGTATTGTCCGTAAGGAAGAATCTACTGCTCTTTTTTTTAACTTTCTTCTGATATTACTGATTGACCGTGTGTTTGTGTTTAATGTAAATGTTCTTTCATTTCGGGAAATGTTACTGATACTCTATTTTTTATGAGAGAAGCTCCGAGCCGCAACTTGTCCAAAGCCCTCCTAACCCATTAATTGGATTCTTCTCTTTCAGATGGCTGTTTGTAATGTAAATATCTCAGGAAGCCCGGATAATGAAACTGATCCAAACCCATATCCTTTCTTGTGAGTCTTCCATTTGCTATCGGTAATGGTTGTTGGTTCAGGGTAGTAAGCTAAAAAAAAAAGCTCCGAACCAGGAACTAGTCCATGGCTCTCCGAACTAATATTAGAGTCTCCTTGTTTGGTTACTTTTTCATATTAAAGATCTAAGCAAGCCCACAGAATGTATGTGGTCCAAACCTCCTGTCCATATAAGTCTTCCAATGCCATCGACAGTGTACAGTTTTGTGCGGAATAATATGAAAGAGTTACCTTCTAACTGCCATTCTTCTCTAGTTCCGTTTATTCTTGGAGTGAAAGTTGATATGAAAGGATTTGTCTTAACAGTAGTTCTTTTATCTTATTTTTTTTCTCATAGGATGAACATCTTCCATTCTCAAAGTTGTTTTATATTTGTGCATTATATGTACGGTATGTTGTCAGAAATGTGTTTAATTATTGCATATAGAGTGTTTTGTGTAAGTTTTAGAGTTGAGTAGTTTGTACGAATATTTGAGTTTATGCTTGAAATTGAAAGTCGTTGAATATATGCTTGAGTTAGGGACATGTGGTAAAATAATGATCCATATAATGCATATTTTTCCGCAAGGACAAATTGTGTGGTCGGGAATATTGAATATATATGAAAGTATGAAAGAAATCTTCCACGTGCGGCAATATTTTGGGTAATTTTTCTGGAAGGAGAAAAGCTAATAGTGAATATGTAATATGTTGAGGACGCCCATTTAAAAAAAAAAGTCAATGTTTTTCCTTCGTTTTGCAGAGTGATCCCATCTTCTACGGGCCAATCCCTTTATTTTATGTTTTCTACTTTGTTTTGATTTGGCAGCGGTAAGTATTGGCCATGATAACGTGTTCAATTAGCAAATCGGTCGCCAAGATTGTTTCCAAGATTATTGGAATGGCTTTTATCGTAAAAGAATGATATTGCTCTAAATGTATTGGCAAATTGGATTATGCGTTTTATTTCATGAAAAAGGAATTTCTTACCTGTATTTGCCAATACTTTTGAGACTAAGCTGTCCGGATATATATATATATATATATATATATATATATATATATATATATATATATATATATATATATATATATATTGATGCACTGAATATTGTATTTTATTTAGGTAAGCTATATCTTTTAATCTCTTGAATTACTCCATTGATTTTTAGAATTTTGACCGCAGCTCCATCTCGGTCTAAGTGAACTGAACCATCTGTATAAGGTGAAACGACATTAGATATTTGAGATTGAGCTGTGAAATTATATCGTTGGAAAGATATACTGAATCGCTTTGTTGGGCGAGTTCTTCGAAGATCAGTTGGATAATAGACTTCTTTGGGGGAAATATTATGGCTTTGAAATTGTGAAAGTTGGCAAAGTTGGAAGCAGTGTTGTGAAAAATACTCTACAAAAGTATTTGAGATCAAGTGCTCAATACTCATTTGAAAATGTATTTAAATTAGTATTTAGGTTACTTTTACTACGAACTAGCTTCAGTAGAATACAAATAATTTTAAAAAGTATTTGCATTACATTCGAAGATACTCGACAACTAGGTTGCAAGCTGGCAATATGAGAATAAAAATCTCAAACGGGGTACTTTAGTTGTGATGACATTGCTAAAAATCACAGTTTGCGGTTATCTTTATGACTTCCTAGAAGCGGCTTCGCTGCTGCAATCGAAGCTTTGCTTTAAAATTATACTGGATACGCTCCATAATGGGTACCGAAAGATTTAAAGAACAGGGGGGACTCACGTATGGTAGGCATGGCAACTGGTGTGCACGCTTTAGTTTGGCAGCAGGCTCGGCTCGCGAAGCATTCCGCATTAAGTTCGTAATATACCTTGACGCAATTGGGCGCCGTTCACATATAGTCCGACATTGCATATCCCTAATAGCCGAACTAGAAGTTGATCATGCAGCCAGACTTCATGATGAGCACGCGAGTGAAAAACAAACGTGCACGCACAGGAGAAGCATCGACTAGAGGACAGCATCCGCCGTCGCTGATCCAAAACCAAGAGCGAGTATCTGTTCTCCTCAGCAAAGGGCAAGGGGGAGCGCCTGTACCTTCGAATTTTTTTTTATTTTTACAAGTTTTATTCTACAAGTATAGTGGGGCACAGGTTAAAAATAAGGGAAATCTCCTCCCACTTCCTTCCTTTTCTGCACAGAGAACGCTGGAGAGGAGGTTGCCTTCTGTTCAGCGTTCGCTCTGCTATTGTGGAAAAAAGGAGAAGCTTCCACTTCGTTTTTGACCTGTCACCGCAAATATAGTAACCTTTGAAAGAAAAACAGGTATATATAATGTTTCTTTAATTGGTAACTTTAGAAACTAAAGCGCTAAACTTTGATTGCATATTGTTCTAGTGGCGTAGGCCCACGCTAATTCCGCGCAATGCGTACCATTATTAAACAATACTCGTTACACAGGGGGGGTTTCTCGCTCGTTTGAATATCTTTTACTGGCGTAATGGCCCGTGTGTACGCCTTTTGTTCTAACAACCCTTTCGTGCTAAATAAACAACTTTTGCTATGATTTTTCGTTTTAAAATATGCATCCTGATTCCTTGAGTGCGCAATCGTCCAGGTACTCTTCCATGGAAGTGGACACTGACCCTAAAATATGTTACCTAACTTCCTAAGCACTTTTTTTAAGGCACCGAATGTTCACAGAACAAAGACATTGGAGTAGAAAAAAAAAACAAAAAAAAACAACAAAGTTATAAAATTTCTCGACATTTCTTTTTTTCTCGCTTTTTAAGCGTCAAAAACGCAGCCTTTTTCTGTCTCCGAGGAACACTGAGTTCAATGCCGCTATCTTAAAATCCTCCTTGGATCCGTCCTCTGGCCACCCAAGGAATATGCCGAAAAGCCATCCATTGCCAGCGTCGTTTCACTTTACGAGGATCCCTCTCTTATTGTACTTCGGGGGAAGGTGTTGTAAAAAGGTCCCCGTCACTCCCGACAGATGCCAGCAGCAGCCTTCCAGCATCTCGTAGATTTTCCTCGCCTTTGTAACCGGCATCGTGTAAGAGACAATCAATTCAGCACTAAAGCTCTGCCGTGTTCCGGTCGTCAAAAGAAACAAGCAGCGTAAACTTAGGCCCAAATCTTCGGAACCACACGGCAATGTAGGATGCTTTTGTTGCGGGAGGAATCTGACTGTCCTCGTTAGTTTCAAAGTTTGCAAGCTGTCAAAGGAACGTGTCTTCTTTTTTTTTTCTTTTACTTTTGAGTTTGGTTTTTTTTTTAACATCTGCCGAATATGGGGTCGTAGTTTGACGGAAAGGCCATCATTAGACGATGTCCGACTGTTCTTTTTTGCGCTTCCGATAGTTTGTGGAGGTTTATAATTCAGCAACACTTTCACGCGGAACCTTTCATATTTCTACTTTGTCATTTTTTCCATTTTATTCATGAGTAGAGAAGCAGAAAAACATAACTTATAGGCAACAGCGCGCAAGATAACTCACACACTCAGAACACACGCGCACTGGCAAAAAGGGACCTCTCACTTCGCGCTTACTATTAACCCAAGTTTGTAGTTTTGTCTTCTTCTTTTACACTAAAAAGTAAAAGAAAAAAAAAACAATTGTTATCACACTTCGTTGTTTTCTTTCTGCTCCTAAGTAAAACAACTCTTCTCTTGCGTGGTAGTTCATCCTCTTTTAAACGGTTTTAATGTCTCAAAACAGCTGTTACCTTCGAGTAGAGTCAAGGCTTAACAAAGGAATACAAACCCATGTGTCAATCAGCTTCACGATAATTGCTGCTTTGATGATTTCTCTTGTTAGTGGGTGATGATTCTTGCTCATTGTAGAGCAATTTTTGAAGTTGACTCAGCAACCATAGCCGCGGAAGTGAATCCAAAGAAGCTCTCAATTACCTACACAGATGTTGTTGTTATCTTATACAATCTTGTGCGCAACAAAGACGAGGACAAAAGCAGAGAAGAGGACACAACAAGGCTTTTGTCCTCGTCTTTGTTGCGCATAAGATTGTATAAGATGTCAAACCAGCTCGCCCAAACAACCACTCTTCTTGTTGTTATGTTCTCTTAATCGGTGGAAAGGCGACAAAGTGACGTGGATTTCGTAGACCACCATCAAATTTCCTAGGGTAGGGCCAATATAACAAATTTCGGCCCCAGTAATTCACCGAAAAGCAGCAAGGAGTTGAGTGAACATCGTCGGTGACTCGGGAGCCAAGACTCCCGGCCCAACGAATAATTAGATATGCGAAATCAGTCCCGGATAACAGTCCACGTCAGGGAACCCACCAAAAGCCTAACGGTTTCACAGCTGTGCAGCCACACAGCTGAAGCCGGCGATAGTGCTCGTCGATAGGCCATGGACACGCAGGAACCTTCCACCTTTCTAACCCCAGAATGGAAACTCACCCCTCCGGCAACGAAATAAAACAAGGCGACGACAGTTGTGCTGACCCTCATAAACAAACACATTGTAAACACCGAAGACCACGAAGTGATCGATCTCCATCTAATAACCCTGTGGGCTTAGTGACGAATCCTCACGAAACGTCGTAATAAAAAGAAGCAACAGTGCCCCCAGTGCGCTAATAATGTCGCTAACCTAGGAGAGCGAAGAATACGCTGATAAATTGGCCAGCCAAAGATGACTTCGGCCGTGCGATGATATGAATGGTCATTTGCATACGGTCAGAGCCTGACAGATATTCCACGTGGTCTTGGGGCACCGCAGACCCAGGAACGCGCTCAAGAAACTCCTAATGAACACAAGGGCAACCATAAAGGAACTCCTAAAATAAACCAGGATAACATTTTATCCTGACGAAACGCAGGCGGCAAAACAATGAACGCCAAAGTCAGGAACCTAAATAAATCAAGAATCTCAACCAGAAGCAGAATGGGGAGGTAATAAAAGGATACACTCAGATTTCACCGAAGCAGAAATACAAATTATCCTGTTCCAGCTAAAGCGCAACACGACACCGGGACTGCACAAAATAACTTATAGAATTCTGAGAAATATTCCCTACAAAAAACTGAACGATCCCCAGCGAACCATCAACGAGGCGTGGGCGACGGGAGAGATACAAGAGGAATGGAAGGAAGCGCAAGTGATCATGCTCCCCAAACTAGGCAAACTCCCTAACACATCGGCAAACGTCCGGCATATATCCAAAACATCTTGCATGGGAAATCTAATGAAAAAGATTGTACTAAAAAGACTTGAATGACACCTCGAAGCCACAGATCAGCTAGCACACACTCTAATAGGATTCAAGAAGCACGTTAGTACTCAAGACGTGGCGAAAGTGATCAGGAAGCAGGTGTACGACAACCTCAGCGCGGCTCAACAACGTACCATAGTGGCAGTGGACCTCAAGAGGGCATTTGATAAGGTCACGTACGAGGCCGTACTAAAAAAAATAAATACGCAAACCCAACCATGAAAATAGAATGTACAGATACATAGCCAACTTCCTCAAGGAAAGGGGGTTAAAATACTGGATGCCGACGGCCAACCTTCCCAACTGTACTCGCTAAGCAGAAGAATTCCGCAGAGCTCAATAGTTTCGCCGATGCTCTTCAATATAACCATGAAGAATCTTCCGACTAAATTCGATGCAATTAAAATTTTTGCCACACTATATACGCTGATGGCATTTCCATCTGGTGTACGACAGGCGACCCGGGACAACAAGAAAGAGACGCTCCAAATGGAACTGGACGTCATACACCAGTACGCATAAACCATAGGACTCGAATGCTCGCCATCCAAATCTGCTTACGCTGTAATTATCAACCACCTACGACAGAAAATTGCGGAGGACAAAAAAAAAATTATTGAGCCTCCACATTGAAGATGGGCGAATCTGTCTTCACCTAACCTTTAGAATACTGTGTTTCATCTGTCAACTAGACAGCAAAGGCACGAAATGGAGCTCACAAACAGTGAAACGACTCAACCAGATATACCGCACGACAGCACGCATCACACGATACAAACGCGGATTGATGGAACACAAACTCAGGAAAATAGTACAAGCGACGTCGTACTCCAGGGGTCATATACGCGTACCCCTACACACAACTAACTACAGCAACAACAACAAAAAAACTCAAATGAGTGCTGAGAAAATGTCACAGATTAAAGTTGGGAACACCCAAACACGCAGTAACTGAACTCGTGAATGCTACAGCACTCCACAACACACTTGAAGAAACGTCCGACGTCCAACAAGAGGCGCAGAGACACAGTTGAACCACATCCCGGCAGGATTGAAAAATCCTCAGCAGTCTGGAGAGACGCAACCGAACTCTATCGCCATCGTGGGAATCCATACCCCGAATTATGGCGCGCCCCCTGCCTAAATACATGAGCCCGGAAGAAGATGCAGAAAGAAGAAAGGTGTCGACCAACTCACCTAAAAAACCCTGGCCACGAGATCTGCTGCACGGACGCCAGCTTGACGCCCGGAAATGCTATTACTACATCGGTGGGACCCGAACGCCACGTGGTCAGGAGTCACGCCAATGCCCCGTCAGCAATGGAAGCCGAATACAAGCGATCGCCAAGACCGCAACGCTCGACTCACATAAAACCAATGATATTGCAATCAGAGCGAACAGCCAAGACGCGGTAAGGGCGTATGCCAGAAACGACCTAACCGAACACGTCCTAGGACTCTAAACCCAACACATGTTAAATCAGCCAAACCTAAGGCTAAGAAACTGCCTCGAGTGGGTACTGGGTCATCAGAAGATTGAAGCAAACGAAAGGGCGCACGCCCTGGGTCGTCATAGCTCAGAACCGAGCGTCCCGATCAACTGGCCGGAGACCTACGATCCGAGGAATGAAAGGGAGGAACGCAGAAAACAACGCATGGCTTACCTCAAAGTGCGAGCAAAGCAAATTCCCCACTCCAGCAAGCAGCGCATCAAGCACACAATCCACGCACATAAGACAAGCACAAACAAATTCACATCTCTGCGACATGACATTACACTACATACACAATCTTCAAGAAAGACCCAAAAGCCAAGTAAAAGGACCACTAGCTCCCTCCAGACAACAGGCACACGTACTGGAAATGACCGGGACCACAAAACTCGTGACATATACTCAAACAGACCACCGACATCCTCCCACATGGGAGAGCTGGGCCGCACCACCCTCGGACTTGCAGACCTCCTTACCAAAGCAATTTTAAAATTACGTCGAGCACGTCCTCTCCTTAGCGCCGACGTGAGCAGCAGTCACGCAATGCAAAACGGACACTCATACCACTCGAACGACGGCTGCTATTTCATAGTGGCAAAATCAGCCACAAAACAGCCCGAACTATGAACTGCTACAAATAAATTCCTTTCATTCATTCAATCGTAATCAGTCGTTAACGCATCCTGTTTGAGCTATGTAAAGTTTAACACATGAAAGGGGGAAGGAATAAACTCCTTCTGAGCAAGGGATGCTTTGTGTGCAGCCTCTCCTGGTGTTTGGTATTGGGGAGGAGGACAGACCGTGACGCCCCAAGCGGTTAACTTTAGAACTACACGGACGGGGACAACAAATACAATGACTCAGCGCTCGGCCGACATAACCGAACGCGGCGTCAGCGTTCGGCTGGAGTTCGTGTTCTCCGGTGAGGGGGAGGAAGGGCTCTTTTGTTTCCACTACGGCCTGCATGAACAATGCAGCGTGCACGGCCCCAGCTCAGCACAAAAGCCGAAGTGGGTCAAGCTCGCATTCTCTGAGGATAGATCCGGCACTTAACGTCGCTTCGTCGATTGTTAGTATGTTTTACATTAAACTGTGCCCCGCGCTCTATTGTAGAAGATGACATGGACATGCCCATAAGGCCTGACGGCATGCGCACAGGCCTTGTGCTGAGTAAATACCGAGCGTGGGGAAAACAAACGGGTCAGAGCGCCCCCTAACGACCATTCCATTTAGCGCTCTCTGGGCGGCACCATTTTGTTCGACAGCAGCGCCCTCTCAATACATCCGGGAAATTCAGCGGGTTTGGCGGGGTAAAACGAGAGAAGGGGCACTTGCCCGACTCCGCTAGCAGACGACAAACCGGCAGGTTGCCATTCTCCAACTTTGGGCTATACCGGCGGGCTTTACGGAACTTCGAACTCTCGCTCGTGGCTGCCGTTGCGAAGAGGTTCGCGTTCTTAGAATAGCTATGGCTACTCCGAGATCAGCCTATAGCTCTCTATTGTTCTATTTCGGTAAATGATCAACTAGCATATATTTTTTCCGTCACTTAAATAGCAGTTGAGTCAGCCGGCAGTACCACCCTCAACTACTGCGTGTATTGCGACAGGAGAACACGTTTTTATTTATTATTTCCGACTTCCACTCATGGTAGCTAAAGACCTACACCAGAACGAACTTTGTATAGTAAAAAGTTACAGCAACCGGATTTATTTTTTGCCGGAGAGACCGGCCAGTCTGACACAGTTTTCCCTATTTACTTTTTATTTGCACGCAGGTAACAGCGAAATTGGACTCTGTCCAATTTCGCTGTTACCTGCGAAGCATAGTTCTACATCTAGCATAGTTTACACGAAAACTGGCATACCAAAATCTGCGCATCTGCGTTTGAAATTCCCAAAATGACGTGATTTTAAACAGAGTTTGAACGCCAGCCGGATGCTAGGTAATGCCCACTCGGCGGAGCAGACGACATCGAGGTGAGAGGGGGTGGGCGTTTTTTCTCTTTATTACTTTTTCTGCTATGACCCTAATGGAACGGTCTATAGTTCGATCTCCCGCCCAATACCGTTCACTTATTTCATAAACATGAGAGCTTGCTGGGGCTGAAAAGACATGATAAAATACCTGCATGCGTAATACCTGCTGACAAAGAAGGAGGCTTTGCAGTCATGTCCACGGATGAGGTTGGAGCAAAAGCCCCATAGCTATGGCCTCTGTTTTTCACGGCCGAAATGACATATCTTTAGCTAATAAAAAGGTAAAGCAAAAAGGTCTATGTCAGGAGCTAGATTTGAGGCTTTCGCTTCCATATCGAAAAAACCAAGAGTCTCCGCCCACAAATAATTTTCAGCTACAAGACGCAAGACACACGATGTTAAGTGTCCCTTATGGTGTATTCACACGTCGGAGTTTCTCCTCACGGAGAGGATTAAACGTCATCGAGTTTTGAGCTCATGTTCTCTGCGTCACGGATGTTCGCTAATCCCCGGAGCTCGCGGGGAGCAGAGGAGAATTTGTGACCGGCCTACAGAATATCCGTTGTTCCGTCGGAGTGATCGGTCCCCCTCCTTTGTCCCCCTTCTTTTAGGGAAGGATTATGAGGAACAGCTTAGAAGTGTGGTTAGCCTTTTCTTTATTATTTTCCCCTGCTTTTGTTCGAGGAACCCCCGAAAGTCGCCAGCAGGTCTGCGAAAAGAAAGACTCCGGCGGCTCAACTATGTGTATATCCGAGTCCGTCGTGCAAAATGATTGCTTGGATTTTATGCACTGCCTCATCCTTTCTGTTTCGTTTCCTTCTCGCAACTCTATGACGCTATCGGTGTTTCTCCGGAGATAAATATCTCTCGTACGAATACACCATTACGAGTTATCTTTTCCGAAAGAGGCACAGGGTAAAAATCAGTGGCATTGTTTTTAGACGAAGAACTTAATTGCTTAATAGTTGTTGATCCCTATTTACTAAAAACAATTTATAATAAAGTCCTCAGTTTCGTACAAGAGTATCGCGCAAACCAATACTAGGCCTTAACAATTAACATCAAAGACCTATATTTTGCTTTACCTTAGAGGCGCATTTAGAGTTCACCAAAGAGAACTGACTCGTTAGGTGCCTAAACCTTCCAAAATTCCTTGGGTGTTTCTCAATTCAATTTTCCAGAATTATTCACCGTTTATGTAATTTCCACATTCCCGTTTTAAAATAGTAACGCATACCTACAAAAAAACAAAAAAACAAACGGTGTCTTTGTCGGATTTTGCTTAGCACCGTTTCTCAGTGATCTATTTCTCGCACATCACGACAGATTACTTCAAATGTGCCTAGAATACCTCGAAAGTGGCAAAAGTGTTTCGCAACGTAGATGAGTTTTAGTATTCAAGGACATAAAGGAACAAGACTTCAGGAACATTGTGCCCAGCGTGCTCTTCAATTTTAAAGCATGTTAAGACCCGTTAGAGATTACTCATAAGCTTCATGAGCAAGGATTTTTAACATTTCTGGACTTTAGACTGTTTCTTTTGCCCTGTCCTGTATGTTGGCCATTTAAACATATGGGGAAAAACTCGTCTTTAGTCATGGTTCGGCTCATTCTAAGTTGGTAAAAAGAAGTGTTTTGAATCCGTTCTTAAAAAAACTCTATTTTCAAGTCCTGCACGCATTCAGTTCAGTAAGCCTTGCGGCACAAGTATCTAGAATACCGAGATCTGGATACCCATACCAAACCTGTTAAGCTCAGTTGGTAAAGGCCTCCTTAAATAAACCAAGAAAGGTGAAACGACACCTCGCAAGCCACGAGACTTAAACGGATACAGAAGGCCCGGCAGTTATATCCTACATTCATAACATGCCCCATGAGGCCAACAAGATTGGTAACCAAGCATATCATAATTTTGTCTCTTCGGACCCCCCCCCCCCCCCCCCGACGCACACATACACACACTCACACAAGCTCTAAGGTTTATGTAAAAAAAATTAGCGCTGTACCGAAAACCGATACCGGTTGCACAAAAAAGCATAAAACTCCATACATCCTTTACTCAGAAGGAGTTGCTTACTCCTTCCTCCTTTCATGTGGCAAACTTTACATATGTCAAAGAGGAAGAAGTGTTAACGGCTTATTAAGAGAAGATAGCAACAACGTTTGAGTAGCCCATTCAGGACTTTTAGGCATTCACTGCCGCGACAGCGGATAATCAACCCGCTTCAAAAATTGCATGCAATGAGCAAGAATCGTCACCCACTCGCATGAGAAATCATCGAAGCAGCCACTATCCTGAAGTTGAGTCACACATGTGTTTGTAATCCTTCTACATCTCTTTCCGAGCAGGAGCTATACCTAGACTCTGCTCGAAGGTAACAAGTGCTTCAGACGTTGAGGACAAAATACCACGCAGAATAAGAGTTGTCTTACTTAGCAGCAGAAAGAAAACAACAAAATGGCATAGCAATTTTTAAAATATTTTTACTCTTTTTTTGGCGTAGAGGAAGAAGTCAAAAATACAAACCAGAGTTGCTAGTCAGCGCGACGTAAGAGGTGCCTTTTTGCCGGTTTGCGTGTGTTATGAGTGTGTGAGTTATGGTGTGCGCTGTTACCTATAGGTACGCCATATACTTTCCGGTGTTTATGTATGTCAAAAATCGGTGCCTGTTTTCCGATGATTATTTATTTTTAAAGTTCCGGTGTATTTCGGTGAATTGTCTCGTGCAGACACTCAAATCGACTTTTATTATTGAAAAAAAAGCGAATATCAACGAAGAATCAAGATCAAAAACGGTTCAACTTTTATTTATATCTGATACAGAATGTTATTCAGGCCTCATTATTATAATATATGCATGCATGCATTGCAAGGCTCGCATCAGTCATTCCCGCCCGCCCCTTTCTGTTGAAGGCGTGCAATTTCGAGAGCGCGTGCATGCTCTACATTGGCGCTAGAAACGGGAAGTCCCAAAATCTGCAAAGAGCCTTGGGAGAGTAATGGACAGTCTGGTGGAAGCAGGTTCCAGAGTCCAGACACGCTTCGACCCAAACAATATTAAAGACGCTTCAAACCACCCAACTAGGGTCCAGAGAGAAAGAGGGCAACCATCAACAAGGCGATCTACAAAAGAGCACAATAAGGACAAACTTTTGGGACGTAAACTAAAAATCAAAGTGTCCAGCATCGTGAAAATAAAAACTGTAGGTGGTTCGGAAATGTAAAAAAAGAAACGCTATTTTTCGGTTTTAACAGATTTTTTTTTTTGACACCGGCGGATGTTTATAGATGTTTTTGGCTAAAAGCGGAAAGTATACGCCCTACCTATAAGTTATGAATCGCCAACTCGCCCAAGCCTTCCTCCTAAGCAGAAAAACATCTTCAGCGCATGAGACTTAAAAGCAAAACGTCTAGAGCACACAAATTCTTTTCTTCTTTTGGTCCCTAAGTATGGAGTGTTCAAAGTGCTGAAAGTTAGCAGCCAGCTCTCCGGTATCTTCTTTGCAATTTTCATGAAGTTTATTGATAAACGATTCGCAAGGTAAGCAGGCAATAGTACGCGGGCATTTGTCGACACGCGTAATGCTAGTAAACTGAATTTAGATGAGAGTTCACGCGAACAACGCAAATTAAAAACGTCTTTTTATATATCTTGATCGGTTCGCTCAGTTATTGCTTGCATTTTATTTCCCGGTATCTAGATAGCATATCGTTCATGGTTTTAACAAAGACTGAAAGTTCAAGTTGCCACATAAAAGGACTCTAGCAAAACAACACCTTGGAAAAGAGAGAAACCCGTCAAATATCGCGCATCAAAATTCCCGCGAAAAAGTAACCCCCATGTGAAATTTGGTTTGCCACTTGAACGAATCAAATTTCTCGATAGATAAATTCGTTCTCAGTATATGTTTTCTCCTCCGGCCGAGCGCATCTCCAAAAAAGTTCTTAGCTTTTCCAATTCTAAAATTCAATTATACAAAAAAAAAAAAAAAACCTTTAGCGACATAGAAGTCACAGTTTTTTATCCACTCGACGTACCGCGTATTTCTTTTCTTTTTTTTTTTTGGGGGGGGGGGGTGCTAAAGGAGAATGAAAGGGTTACTGACAAAGTCTCTTCTGTTCCGAATATTCCTTGCGCTACAAAAGACTCGCGCACACATTTCGAATAGAGTTCGGTGAATGTTCGCCGGATGAGATTACGCCATTATTTGCCGCAAGTGATTGGACTTGGGGTGCTGAGTGCATGTTTACTCTATATTCCCCGTGCTCTTTCGAGGCTTTTTTTTTTCTTTTTCAGCTGTTTCGTGATGAAATCTGATTTAACGACAAATACTTTTTATTTGCATTGCTTTACGTTTGGTTGTCCTCGTTATATTTTGCCTCGCGGATGTGGCAAGGAAGCGATGTGCTGCCCGTCAAACATTTCGCGAGCAAAGTGAGAGGCGTGAGGCACTAAAAGCTTTCTGCATCATCCCCGCAGCGCAGAGTGCCACCAAACTGGGTTTTCATCTGCACGCAACAATGTCTGTTCTCATTAGGCACAGGACGAGAGAGGGAACTTTTCTTCTACATAGAAGTTCGTAAGTGTGTCTGCGCAATTACTCTGCGCAGAGCAAGTCGTCTGCTTTTTGCTCAGGAGTTGTGGTAACGTCAGAACGACGCCGAGCTCTCATCGGCTTTGATCGAAGGGTAGTGGGTACACCTCAATGCTATAAGCCTTAAGGTCTATCCACTATTTTTTGTTTTATCTCTCAATAAGTGCTCGGCATTCTGACATCACCGCAACCCCTGTGCAAGATGCAAACGAACTAGCGCTCCGCATACTTCGTTTCTCCTTAGGCCCAGTCGACGCTTCGAGCTGATTGGACCAATCGGACATCGTCAAAAGCGCACCATCATCGTGCTCATCATGTTTCTGTGCGTGTTCTATCATCGCTGAACCAAACCTAAACAGAAAGGGCCAAGTGGCTTGCGTTTTTGACGCAGCTTCTATGGTCCCATCAGCTTGTAGCATCGGCTGCGTCTAGACTTAAACTGAAACGAAGTATATCTCGTATTTTGCAGTTTATGCGAAAAACTTTCATGCGGTATATTGGGCTTCCTTCGAACTCAATATTTCAGTTTATCAATTGATTTGAGTGTTTTCAGTATTAACAAAAGGCAGTACAATATATAGCAATTTATCGTGATTAGGGGCATATGATGTGCTTTACACAATTACGGTATTGATCATTATTCCAAATGTTTTTTTTAATTTGAATTTAAATTAGTTTTTTTCTTCCATATGTACACAGTTTCAAAATAGGTCGTGAACAGTAAATTTCATATGCGATCTTAAAGAGAGATAACAGCGAAACTTTTTCGTATATCCAAGCAAAAGCTCGCCACCTCAATGAAGAGTATCGTACTTACTCGAGTAATAGCCGCACTATTTATGAACAAGACCCTTGCGTCTGCTTTACCGCGGAGCACATATACAGTCAATGATTGCGTTGCGCATAAATAACATAACAAATAACCAGATCGAGAGCACGATTTGCCATACAAACGCAATCTTCACAGATGGTATCTTCGCACTAAGAAGTTATCTCTGCCCTGTAAACAGCTGGAATCATGCTGTCGATCGTGGTGATTGGCAATCTGCGTGCTCCGCGAAAAAGTGAATCCTCAGGTTTTTTTCATAAACAGTGTGGCTGTTACTCGAGTAAATTATCCACTATTAAATCTCGTAGATCGAACTAGCTATTTACGAAGTTCGATTGCGCCATATAATAGTGCACTAAAATGCGCGAGCGTGATGGTCGCGTTTTCGCAATTCTGCGAATCCGTAGCAGAACTCAATGAATCATCTTCATATTTTATTTCTGCGTATGATTGAAGCCGTGAGCGTGCACATGTGAAGTGACTCAAGCTAATGGCTGGAGAAAGATCGATTGAGCTACAGCGAAAGGAAAGGAATCAGCCAACTACACTTGTGACGCAAAAAAAAAAAAAAAGAAATATGTTTGAGTCATATATAACTGACTCCTCTACGGAGTACGTTCACGTATTGCCCAGTCAAATCTGAGCGGTTCTGACAGCTTTTCGTTGTAAATTATGTAAAAGTCGCTTTTAAATTGTTAAATGATGGGAAACGATGCTGTCACGTTTATTCTGCGTATCGTTATACAACCGTTACGGCCGCCTTCTGACCGAGCCTTGAGTGATTCGTTTTGACACAATTAAAAAAAAGAAATAGCTTCCCGTAGCTGTACAATTCTTCATCGTCATATTGCGACATATTCGTTGCACAACCCGTTTTTCCGTCTCCCTCCGTTAACTTTTGCGTACAATACCAACGTTTCTAGTGAGCATCTCGCAATGGACGACCGCCGGCGAAGGGTTTCTTCAAAGCCCGTTTTCGGCCAGCGAAGAAAAGCTTCGACGACTCGATGGGGGCTATTCCAATCCGCTCAGTCTGGCGCTGGCAGACGCAGCCCCGGCAACTTGGGTCGTTGATCGTCGTCTCCCGCGACGAATCGTTTGTTTGGGTATCGACGGCTCGAGAAAGGAGCAGTTTTTCAAGACGTCTTTTAAAGTTTTCAAGTATTTACAGGCCCCCGACGGCTATGCAAACAAAGGAAGCCGGCTAGAAAATGGCGCTACGCAAAGAAAGCAGCAGTCTCACCGTTTATACATTATGCTTTAGGACATCATCGAACAGATTGCGAGCAGAGCGTTATTCTAAATTTCACGCGCACAATTGAGCGCCTGACCTGGAAGGCACACTGGGCGTCAGCGTGAACTTAGAATTGGAATAAGTTGAATCGAAACAAAACGCTGCCATTGTTTGCGGTGGAATGAAAAGAGGGACGACTACGTGCGAACCAAATAAGCCGGACGAACCACGAGGGAAATTTGTCCGTAATTTGTTTCGAGGAGAAAAGGGGGCAGCACGGCGTCCACTCTAAGGGATTTTCTGCCGACTTTTTTAAACCGCTCGCCGCTCGTTTGGGGGGTCGTGGTGAAGTCCGAGGTCGAAATTAAAACGGGTTTTATGTCGAAGAATCTTGTTTTAAATGAATAATTTGGAAACTTCGGCCGCCGTAGGTTACTGTGCTTTATATTGAGTCAACGGGATACAGCGCGGCGAGGAAAAAAAAAAGAAAAATATATAATCCAGGGATTGACTCATTTGACCAAGCAAAGAAAAACAAGTAAAAATTTATACTTGTAAAAAAACATAGTCTTTAAGTCAAAACTCAATAGAAAATTAGGAAGTTGGGTAAATGTTCTTACAAGAGTTTCGACAACGTGATGAAATTATGGAGGCCTGGGAGAACCTCCATTATGCATTTATGGACGTGTTCGTTTTCTCGCTTCCAGCGTGATATTATGTTAAACTTAAGCTTTACGGTTGTATCGAAAGTTGTAATTAGCGGACTCCGTCCGGCGGGCGGATTTTCCAAATTAGTCCAATTAAAGCGGGAATCTCCGACAGGAAACCCGGTCTAACTTCGACTTCGGACTACAGCATGGCCGCCTGCAGGCGGCGAGCGATTTTAAAGAACCGCCAGCGTGACCCGTTTTCGCCTCGAAACAATTAGAAAAATTCCCCGCGAGGCTTCTTCCGGCTTAATTGGTGTCGTCACTCTTTTCGTCCTCGCGAGACAATGGCAGCGTTTCGTTCGGATTCAACTTGTTCCTATTTGAAGTGTGGCGCTGACCCTCAGAGTGTCTTTTGGGTCTGGCGCACGTCTGTGCGCGCGGAATTTCAAAGAACGCCGTAGTCGCAATCTGTTCGACTATCTCCTGTTGGTCGGAAACTTCGCGATACTCTTCAGGCCGGGGTCACACGGCTAATACACCATACAAAAGAAAGTCCGCTAACACTGTCTGTGGCGTGTTTCTTCCTTGTATGACTGCCATATGTCACATTAGTCACGCAAATATTGTCCGTAGAAATGTTCGAAGCATATGAAACAAGCATTATTCGAACATGCAAGATGCGTGTTTGCAGATAATTCTCTTATCAAGTCTGCAGCTAACAGAGTTTTTTTGTTTGTTTTTGTTTGCGATGGTTGAGCAGCGTAAGAGCGGCTGAAATGTGGCGAGAGCACAGCGGTGCGAGACTCGCCACGCGTGTGCATTCAGGGATTATAATTGTAGTAATAGGTTAACCTTAATTCGCATTAGCATTACTCTGTACAACAGTTTCTTGGGGGGTAGGAGTTTATTCAACGTTTACAGTTTACCGTGTGCATGTGTTTGCCTTCAAAGCAAACGTCACAACAACAACTCAGCAATTTGAATTTCTTTTCATCTTTAATTTTGTTCATATCGGCCTTTTCCGAATTCCACTAGCGCATTCCTGACTCCCGCTAAAATTCGAATAGGAGTCGAATTCCTTGCTCGAATCAAAAACATTTTCTTGGAATTGACGGTTCTCTACGTGTCTTCGATTGGTGCTCTTTCCCGCTTGAACATGGAAGGGTTGGTTTGAACCGCCCTTTTGGTTGCTTGCCTAAAGCTATACTCTGTTTCACCTTATGATGTACCAGAGGAAAGGCTAAAATCGCGAGCTCCTTGCTTTAGTGCACATCTCGGCGGCGCAAGCTCTCGTGCAATAAGGGCAGCTGCCTACGCTGTGAGCTCGCGCTTCTAGCCTTCGTTGCGGTACAACATAAGGTGAAAGGGAGTATAGGGTCACCAACTGCTTATATATCATACAAAAAACAGTGTCCAAACAAATTCTATCACTAGTCACTACGAGATCCGTGCTTCGAATGCCGCATGGCAACCAGTTGAAGGAGCGCGAAATTCGAACCACATATATTGAGGTGACTGATGTTTGCAGGCTGTCTTTTGTATGATGCCTAAGCAGTGTGACCCCGGTTTTAGCCTTGCTTGTGCATCGCTTGCCCATAACATCATCCCATTATTCTGGTGATTATTTCTATTTGTTCTTGTCGACGAAACCCAATTGGATGATGCCAAGTGTTTGCTGAAGAAGGTACGCACTTTGCAGCAAGGCCACCACACTGATAGCCGATATGACGTCAGCACAGTCATTGCTGACGTCATTGTTTCCCAACCCTTGCTCAAACGTCTTTTCTTTTTTAGTATTTAAGTGAAGATATTACAGAAAGGCGAAGGAACGGGAGCCTGTTGTAAGCCTAAGTCTTGTTTGAATTGCTTGGATGTTTTCGCATTCCGAAGTGAGCCAATTCATCGAACCCGTTTTGTTTTCCCAAAGGCCCCTCGATTCGCCCTGGAAAGCGATTCTTAAACCGTCCCCAAGCGAAGAAACCTTGCGCAAGTGTTTTCAAGAGCTGTTTGGGGAAATCGATGCCGTTCCAATTGTAGTCCTATATATCTCCACGTGGCATTGGCACCCCTGCCATTTTCGTTGTGTAACTCTTATTTTCCCAACACCCATTTAAAAAAAAACAAAAAAAAAACAGTTCACCTTGCTTTACTTTGTTTTGTTTGGTGTTTCTTTAAGAATGATAACTGGTACATATCGATAGAAGAATTTACTTTAAATGGGGAACTTTGTTGGTATAAAGACATGATATCTTACGAGTTCTCAAAAAAGGTGCACTGTCCGAATCGCTTCCATTCTCTGCATAAATGTTTGATTATCCTAATGTCTTTGAAGGTGGGCATAACCATATTACTATATCCGAATAGTATATTTATTTATTTACTTATTTATTTATGCACATACCTACATAGCCCACGGGGCATTATTGTAGGGGGGTTACATGAAAGAAAATACATGACAAACAAGTGAAATAACAAAAAGGCCTAAAATAACATAGAACTTCCAGATAGTTTTTTGTCTTTGTTGGCACACGAGTAACTTGACTTCAACCTGAAATCGAGAGCAATTTCGAGCCCTTTAGGCCACTGATTTAACACGCCTGGTTCGGGTTCTCATTCTTAAACCTCTCCCAGGGTACGGACCGCTGTACCAACTGAGCTAACTAAGCTCGCAGTAGAAAAAATGGATGATAACAGTTGCCATAACCGTAAAAAAAAAGCGAGGTGAATTATCGTAGTTTAGGCCTCGTCAACCAAATTTTCTCGCGGTGTTTAAAGAATATTCAGATGCATCGAGAATTGGATTGTAAGAGCCTAATTTCAAAGCTTTAAACGCTGATACTTTCACAGCTTTGTAACTGCAAAAGGTTAAGGAGTGTCCCTGTTCTCTCCTCTGCTCACCTGCGGAGCAGACGTGACTCGACTAAAGCCCCTTCATGCTTCAAAAGTAGCGCAATGGGCGTCGATGCACGAGGCACGTGCAACGTGCAGCCCTTGGGAAGATCATGGCGGCACAGCGCTGCGCTGCACTGAGACAGATTTCAGGGGGAATCGGTGGCCGAGTGGTCTAGCGCACACCAGCTCGGAGCACGTGGAGCGAAAGCTCGCGCTGCAGAACCCAGGGATCCTGGTTTCGAGCCCCACCCCTGCCCGTTTCGATCTGGATGAGCATCGTACCGGCGTGCGGTCGTGTGTCACTACTGCGTGATGCACGTTAAAGACCCCAGGCTAGCGGCTGTACCGCACTGGCTAAAATTTCTCATCTACAGCTGGGAGACTCGTCGCCCCCGTGAGGCAGACCAAGTTCTAGGCTGCATAAACACACACACAACCCAATTTTGAGACAGATTTCAGACGCCATGTTCTTCCCAGAAGTGGCGCGCGGCACGTGTCTCGAGCATTTCTACAACAATGAATGGCGCCACGTTTTCCAGGATAGAGGGTCTTTAGACTCGATGTGTATACTCTGCTCCCATCTCTCTCTTTTTCCTCTTTCTTCGTTCCTTTGTCCTTTTTGTAATGCCTCACGTCTTCTCGACTTTTTCCTCTTCCCATTTCTTTCAAGACCTCGTGTTCCTCTCTGCGTTCCGACAAGAGTGCGGTTCCTGTTCGCGCGCAGTGAACCGGAAAAAGCTCGTCCTCGGGTCGGGATGGGTGGGACAGCGGACATGTGTCGACAACGTCGTGTCGGGGCTCGGGGTCGAAGACGGGGTCTGGGACATCAACCAATCTGGAGAGCACAATGAAAGAAAAAAAAAAATTGATCAGTTGAGACAGTTCGGTTTGTGCTGTCACTCCCTTCTCTCGACGCTCGATTCCCTAGCGTCACGAATAGAGGAAACGCATCGGCCCAATGGCCTGTTGTATGAGAGCCAGGATTTGCCCCTATGCCTTCTCTCTCTTTGTTTATAGTGTTTCTTAGGTGTTTTTTTTCTACTTCGAGAATATATGAACCACTGAATACTTTTGAATAAATTCGCATGTTACGGAGATATGTATTCCTGTAGATGTTAACAATTTTAAAGAAAGATAAAAGCGAGAAAATAACACCCTTCATAAGAAAAAAATCTCTAAAAACAAAAAAAAAATATTTTTTTTATCTTTTTCACTTTTTTTTTCATTTATTTAATGGCTTAAGGTGTAAGACAACGAGTGAATTTGCAGAAGCGATCTTCGTTCGCTTCTGCAAATGAAGTGCGGACGGCGTGGTTTATGCCTGCATTCTTGAGGCAACAATATTTGCACAACACTAGTTTTTATCTTTTTGAAACCCAAATAAGAGCAGAAAACAGATGCCAGAGAACACGAAAATCATCTTGTAAAAGTTGCTGCACTCAGGCACTTGTGCGACGCGAGTTGCGCCACTCCATAAAATCTTTCTCCACGCACACACACTCGCCGACACAAATATATAACATTTTCTTAAGCACTAAGCATTCCACTATGCCATACCTACGTAAGCAAAAAACGAGCTTGTATACTATGTTTATTAAAAACGTTTCGTGTTACTTGAGCGACGGAAAAAGGCGTTTCTGGTATTGGAGCTCCATAGACACTATCCTGAGGTCTCGGCTTTTGTAGGCTTATCTCTACCCTGCACGCAGTCTTTGTTTTTCTAAAAAAAAAATGACTCTACTACGTCGACGTAGTCGATGTACCACCAAGCTGTGAATGAGAGTGGAAAACATTAGATTAGCCAACCACTCTCCCGTGCGTATGCAGAAGAGATAAATCTCGGTCAGTTCTATATAGCGGCCGCATCTGCCCAAGCGGGAGTATGCGTATACCCCCTCGCCAAAGAATATGTTTTGGTTGCAGCGCCTCTTTTTTCAAGACGATCCTCCTTTGGTTTTGTGTGGTATCCCCAGGGTCCCAAAAGTAAGCAAATGCGTCTGAGAGACGGGAAAGGAAGAAAGGGGGGGGGGGGGGGTATTCTTATAACGCACTGCCAGATCGATGGGGCAAACAGAGGTTGTTTTTATTCGGGGGGAGGGAGGGGGAGGAGGGGGGAGGGGAGGACTTACCGATGCGTTGCGCTCGGAACCAGTAAACCGTCGGAACAGCACACGAGGGACTGAGAGCAAACTGCAAGCTGTCACAAAAAAAAAAAAGGGAAAAAAATAAAAATAAACGCTTGAAGAGCTTTGTAACATATCTTCGATCGCAAGAGGCACGGAGTCACCCGCCTTGAGAAAATGATCGCAAACATGAGAATCCTCCCTCAAAAAAGTGTGCGGGCTGTCGACGTAAAGACTACTGCTCCTTTCTCTTACACTAGGTTCAAAGAAAAAAAATAATAATAGTAATAATGTTTTGTGTGTGTTTCTACAGCGCAGAGCTAGTTAGCCTCATTGGGCGTGTGGTGTCCCAGCTGGAGATGAGCAATTTAGCCAGTGCACTACGACAGCTAGCCTGGGTCCTTTAACGTGCACCACGCAGTCGTAATACACGACCGCACGCCGGTACGATGCTCATCCAGATCGAAACGGGTCGGGAGGGGGGGGAGCGTTGGAACCGAGTATATCAGGGGCCCTAAACTCGTGAAACACAAAGTTGGGGCCGAAGTTGAGGGAGCGCACCGATTGGACAATCACGACGATGACTTGGCGCTTTTCTCGCCAACATCCAATCGGCGCGCTCCGCGAACTTTCGGCTCCAACTTTGTGTTTCACGAGTTTAGGGCCCCAGGGTTGGAAAGTACAAAGTAACGTACCCTGAACTCGCTACAGCTTTTATTCGTCTACGATATTTATTTCTAGTGTCTATATCTGTTCGTTTCCGTTAAAAAAAGAAGCAGGCTTTCCTATGCGTGTCGAGTCGAAAGAGACAGACAACGACTACGACACGTTAAGTGACTGAGTATGTTGACTGTATTCACACTCCCATAATTGGTTCTCGTGACCCGGAGGAGCAGGGGGATGCAGGGTTAAGACTGAGTGCGAGGAGGGCCTGTCTCGGCGACACAAATGTTTTGACCGAAATATGCGATCTGGGCCTATAGACTTTAAGCTCGGTGCTTCACGCGCTTAATGTTCAAGTGCAGATCGCGTCTTCAACTCAGAACATTTTCTGTTGGTAACTCAAAAGAATGTGCCGTCACCAGGCGGAAACGACGTGAAGGACAGAAGCCGAGAGCTACAGCCGATGCAGCTATGCATCGTAAGCTGGTGCGGCCTTGCCACCAAAAATATAAAACAGAGATAAAAAGAAATATTATATCAACGCCTTGTAGGTCACAAGTCCGCGGCGCTAGATTTTTTTACGTCACGTTCTGAAGGTCACTGCGGGGCACAATTTGGGGACGAGTGTTGCGTCAGCGTTAGGCAAGCACTGGTGTTCTCCAAGTTAGAACACAAGTCCCGGCCGAACGGCGGGCCGGCCCTCGTGTTCAATTTATGCCCAACAGTGGCCTCCAGTCAGTGACGTCAGGAGTCTAGCGCCGCGGCACGCTATTTGTATACAGGGTACTCGATTTTGTAATTAGCAGATAATAATTTTACACAAATCCCGAAATGCACACTATTGCGGTCTGTTCGCCCAAGTTATACGGTCCCCGGGGTATAATATTTGGGGATAATCCTCACCATAAGTCGGATAATTAACTAAACGTTCGTTTACAAACTTCTTAATTAGTGAATGTAAAGAATATGGGTTCAAATAGAAACTTTGCGAGCGTTATCGAAAACAACTAAATCGAGTCCATTCAACGAAAACTTGTCGGACGTGGGAAGTGAGGGTGCGCGTCAAAGGAACCCCCGGTGAGGCAGGCACAAGGTCAGCTGCACCAAAAAAGGCGGATGCTACGATCATCTTCACATTTACTCAAGAGCGTGCTGGCAACATTGACTGGCAACAGAAACAATTAAAACAAACTGGGGACAAGGGACGACTACCATTTCTTTAGTCGTCCCATGTCCCGAATTTGCTTTATTCTTGCTGTGGCCAGTCTGCGATCATCATCGGCGTTTTCCCACAGCTAGCCTCGTGCCGCTGCGCACGAGTGGTTAACTTTAGCACACTCCCGCCGAACTTGTCACGTGCACCGGTTTTTGTTTTCTAAGATTGACCGATTAGTATATTTTTTTTTCATGACCCGCAGCAAATTTCTAATTGAAGTCACGCGTATATTTTCACCTTGTAAAACAAAAGTTAATGAAGACATTTTAGTAAATACTCTAACTTACTGCGAGAATCAGCCACCTATATTATGTCTCCCTGCCCTTCCTACTCATCTGCACAGACTGCATTAGTGCAGTACCTTCTACGGATAATTTTTTTTTTTTTTAGTTTTCTTTTTCTTCGGATTAACTGGTTTGAATTAAAAACGAAAAAAAACCACTGCATAGTCATTGAAGAGCTCAAGGATTGCAGAACGAGGCTTAGACGAGGCGACTCTCGAGTATTTCATTACTGCTCCACAACCAATCAGATTGCTACCTTAAATGCTACCGACGCCGATCAACCAGTCACGAAGCAAGAGCCGTGAAGAAGTCACGGCCTACATTTACGTAAGCTGTCGGGGAGTAGAGGCATGTTAATCAATGAGCGGCGTTTTGAAGTGGTGAACTTTATTTTAGCCATTGTCTGAGATTGCAGAGATTTGTCGTATCCTTTAAGGCCCGTTCACACTCCTGCGACCGAGTACGGCCGAGAGAGATGAGACCTTTTAAACCTATTAAAACTTCTTAGGACGAGAGCACAAACTGCCACTTTGGCGCCATCTATGCGTTGACCCTGGAACTGCATTTCAAAGGAGCGAAGGTTTTCCGGGATTTCCGAGGTCAAATATGCGTAATATCTATAAGAAGGGCTCGTTTATAAAGTTGACAAAAGTTTTCCGAACCAAGAAAGAAAGGATAATGCGAGAGAGAAATAGAAAATACCCTTACAAAAATCTGTAGTTAAATTCTTTTGAATTTATGTTGAAAATTTCCTGGAATTGTATTTAATTTTTTTTAAAACATTTTTTTATGTTTTTTTAGACATTATGTTGACCACTTATTGGACTCCTGGTTAAAATAGGCCACTTAAATATTTTAGAATTCCTTCTTACATACATTATTTAAAAGTCCTTCTTACATACATTTTGTGGTTCTCGTCCGATTCCCCGGGCCCCTGTCTCCGGATGAACGTGACACAGCAAACGCATAGCTCTCGCAGAACGGGCTTATTCCACTCACATTCTGCTGGAGGGTTTCGGGATCGGGAGAGCTGATCGAGAACATTGTAAAACCCGAGACGTAGGACAAAAGGAGAAGAAAAAAGGGGACAACACAGACACAGGTCTCCCTCTGTCTGTGTTGTCCCCTTTTTTCTTCTCGTTTTGTCCTATGTCTCGGGTTTTACAATGCTGAACGTTCACCAGCTCGCTTGCGTCTTCTCTGTAATTTCTGATCGAGAAGCCTGGAAGGGGTGCCCGCCACTGTTTGGTGCATGCCGATCGTCCCTGCGGTGCTAGTCTACACCGCTTCCTGTGGACGTCGCCGTCGACAGGAAGCGGTGATATGGTCCGAGGTCTAAATCCGGACCATGTCACCGGGCCGTCACCTGTGCCGACGTCGCAGTGGCCACCCCCGCGAACGCCCTTCGTGGCCCGTTTCCCGCTCAAGAGTCCTCTCTGCAAATCTCCTTTCGTCCGTCCTCCCTGCTTCCCTCGTTCCCGCGGTCGCCGCGCACCAGACAGGCGGGAGCCTCCTGTCTCCCATCGTGGGCGGTCTTTCGCTGGAGTTCCCCGTCTGGCTCTGCCGCAGCAGGAGCAGGGCCTCATGCGCCGACGCCGTCCGGGAGGGGGGTCCCCACCGCCGACACCGGCAATGTTTTCGAGATGGGTCCCGACGCAGTGTTGCCAGATTGGGCTATATATAGCCAAATTGGGCTACATTTTTTTTTAGTTGGCGTCGAAATTTTGTGGTTGGCTGTGTGGCTATTCTGGGCTATTTCTAAGAATGCGGCGAACTTTTGTCGAGCCTCAGGTTCCAGGCCGAACTTTGAGGTTCGGCTAGTTAAATTTCAAACTTTTATTCAGTTTCGAAAAAAAAATTTCTCCTTTGGCTAGTCAAGAGGAGAGAGAAGAAGGAGAAAGGCTTCAAACTTTTACAAACTTCGAGGTTTTCAAAATGCGCAGTGAAGCAATGCTTGCAGAGTTCAAGCGACCTCCCTACAGCGCAGTGGAGCAAACCAAACAGATTGCGCTATTACCACAGGCCGGTAAAAACGCGCCTTCAACCAGGACGCATATGGCTCTGCCCGGACGTAGACTGAACTCTCCAAGTGCTGCTTTAGTGCCCAATCTAAGAATACTTAGGCATCTGAGTTTGTAAAAATGGGAAGTTTGCAGTTTCACCGCTAAACACTTGACTACCTTCCAGTCGTTGCCCACCCCAAGAAAGAACAACACAATCAGAAACAGCGTAAACATGAATGGTTGTCACTAATATTCTTCACAAAGAAAAAGAGATGGGTGGGATATTGGTAAGGACCTTAGATATTGAGGTTTTGATTTGAACCACCAAGTGTTCTGACTGTTCTGCTTCTGTATTTGTTCTTCTACTGTATGATCATATCTCACGGGCTTCACAATAAAGCTGTCCTTGTGTGTTTTGTACTTCTGAAAACCTACGAAGGAAGGGCCACTTTTGTACAGATTTTCATCCTTCCAAAGCTTTTTTTTTTTTTTTTGAAAATTCACTAGTAACATGTACACAAATATGGTGCATCTGAGGGTTGAAACATAGATTGTAACGTGTATTGTATGAGTGTGAAAAATTGCCAATATAAGACTTAAAAATCACTGTTTTCAGTCTAGGCTATTTTGGGCTATATTTATTAATGGCTTTGGCTATATTTGGGCTATACTTCCCAGTCGTTTGGCGGTTTTTGGTGGGACCATCTGGCAACACTGTCCAGACGGAGGAGGCACTCAGGCACCAAACTTCAAAGGCGCCGTCCTCGCCACGGAGGGGACCGAAAACGAGTCCCCAGTCGCCAGCGTCCGGTTGTCGTTTTGGGACGGGACACCACAACGTTTAGAAAAAGACACTCAATGTTTTTTTTTAAATATATATTTTGAATTTTGTTAGAAAATAGTGTACCCTTCGTACATACATATCCCACAAATAAACATTAGAACCAAACACAAACACCATGAAGCACTCAACATCAGAATCACAGTTCCGCTAACTGCTCCAGAGCCTTATATAGCCTACATATTGCAGGTAAACATTTGGCCGGTGACCACTTCCCCACTTACTAAGACTAAGTGTCCGATCTCCTTCTCGAACATCTGTCAAAATGAAGACCGTGTTTCGAAGTTCGTAGACTCTATGTCTTACTAAAACGCATTGGTACAAGTAATAATAATTCCGCGTAGTCGCTAAAACGACATCCACAAAAACGGCTCCTAGAACAAACGTTATCGCTTCTCTGCATAGCACCACTCAGGATGAAGCCAGTCAAGGCGGTTGCTCCACATTAAAATAGTTATTTTGCTTTTCTTTACTGGTTGACAAGTTGAATAGGGTCAATAAAGTCACGATAGTCACTTAGAAAGTGAGAACGACAGGGCGTGTTTTTCGAACACCTGGCCTCCAGCACGCGCCCCATGCCTTCCGTCGTACTTTGACTGCGCGCTCGAGCTTGAGGGGCGCGAGACGTTGAAGCGTTGTCAAAGATGGAAGGCCCGCGCTGAAGGCAGGAGAACGGAAGCTCCTCCCTGCGGTTCTCAACTTGTCAGAGACTATTGAGAAACTCAGTGACTTTCGACATTTAATCAAGCTGTACCATGTTCAATAAGAAGTCAACAGAAAGTCTGTAGCGTTTCTATTGACACTGGCTAGTGAAAGTCAACTGAATATTTTCAACACGAAGTAAATAGAATGCCTGCAGTATTTCTGATGACACTTTCAACAGGAAGTCAGCAGAAAAAGATCAACGTAGAGGTAATAGAAAGTCAAGTTTTTCTTTTGACTCAAGCAGAAGAAAATCATCAGAAACAGAATCAACAAACTTTCTGTTGACCAACTCAACAGGAACTCAAAGTCAAAAGACAGTAATCAGAGTAAACAAGAAGTAAAGACATTTTCAATAAAAAGTTAAAAAAATAATTTATAGGGGGTTTGTAGAACCATATGTCCATCGCCGTCATGCCAGACCCCGCACACG
The DNA here is from genome assembly GCF_016920785.2 of Ixodes scapularis. NCBI lineage: Eukaryota > Metazoa > Arthropoda > Arachnida > Ixodida > Ixodidae > Ixodes > Ixodes scapularis. The sequence goes on from NW_024609868.1 coordinate 26,545,364, forward strand.
ACCGCAAACCATATAAAAGAATAAAAAAAGATTTTTTCTCTTTTTATAAAATAACATAGAAAAATAACGTCAATAAGTCTTCTTTTTCTTTCTAGAAAATAACCTACAAAAAAAAAAACGTCGTTACAACTTCTTTTTAATTGTTTTTATAAATATGTCTACAAAACAAAATCTATTATTCTTCCTATTAAATTCTTGTAGAAAATAACGTACAGAAAAACGTCGTTACAACTTCTTTTTAATTTTTTATGAACAAGTCTAAAAAAAAGCGACAGTATTTTTTTTTGACAATAATCAAAACGAGTGCGTTTATAAAGGAATTCAGTATTATCCCGGAAAGTCAATAAGAAGTTTAAAAAAAATTAAAAAAATAAGAATGTCGAGACCTCTTCTTGTAAGGGTATGCCGTACCACCAAGTTTACACTGCTACCCAATAGATGGCGCCAGTGTGTCCTCTCATTGTAAGAGATATTAAGATGTTTCAAGCCACCCGGTTTTAAGAGGTCGCATGTGTGTGAACGGGCATTTAGATATGTGGCGGCGGTGTAAACGTACAGGCAGCTTTCCAAGTGTCGTCGCTAAAGCGTGCGACACCAGTCACAGATACCGTTGAAACAAACGTTCCGACTGCATTCGACCATTCGCTAGCGATTGCACTGTACTGGCTGGATGTTTGCATGAAATGCTGAGACACCAGACGCACATTGAAACTGACTAACTTCCGGCTGTATAAACATACACGCAAGATTATTAATGTGTTTTTTTTTTTAATTCATTTTTACTGACCATAAGATGTACTAGAAAGCTGACCGGTAACATGGTCCGAGGTCTAAATCCGGACCATGTCACCGGGCCGTCACCCGAGCCGACGCCAGTGTCTGTATGCAGTCCTTTACAAACACGAAACAAAATGTTCGCTCTTTCGGGGGCGGGTGAAGTCCAACACAAGTAAAACAAAAAAGACGGTTAGTGAAAGACGTAGTTAAGACAACATTCAGCTTAGTAAAGTACATATGTGCCGTGGGACACTGCGCATTACGTTTTGCGTGCTAGGTGTCACAGCTGCCGATTAGACTGCTTTTTATTTTGTTATTGCTGTTACAAACAAATAAATTGGGCCGATGTTCCTGCTGACGTTATGCTGGTTTTCAAAGGAACGTGTTAGCATTTTTCACAGCGGTTATATATAACAAAACATGGTGAATGCAACCTCTCGGAAATTTTCCGCCGAGGGAACATTACCCAAACCCCTCGCTTCTCTGGTGCAAGGAGATCAGGTAAATTTCTGTGTACATGTAGGATGTGCGAGCGATGCGCGGAAAACGACATACCTATTTCGTGGTTTTGCATACATGTTCTACATTCCGGGGCGATGACACCGAGCACGTACGGCCCGGAGACATGGTATCGGGCCGTACGCGCTCAAGAACGGCGTGGCAGGCCGAAGAACGGAACCGCAGGGCGTGTTCCTTCACAAGTCTTCAAAGCCGGCTGCAGAACTTTGCGGGGGTGTCCAAAGTGCGCACCCGCACGCCGGCCGCGGAACGTAACAACTAACTCACCCCGGGGAACCGGGGTGGGTTTACACGCGCCCCAGTTATTCACCCGCTAGGCCTCCACTGCGTACTACCAAAATTGGCGAAGGGGGACGTCGTCAAAATCGATGGCGATCTTTGGTTGCTACTGTTACGTCACGGCGTCGATCCCTGTGATCAGCCAATTGAGTGCGGCCTCCGTTGCTACGCGTCTTATCGCCTAGCCTCTCCAAATGTGCACCCCGCCGCCATCTGTCAGCATTGCAGAAAATGTTTCCTACCCAGGGAGGATGTGGCGCCATCCTGTGGCAACGTTGGGAGCTCTGGATACGTGTGCACAAAACCAGTTCGAGGTCAGCGCATGTACCAGTGCACTAATGATTAAAAATGCAGTCTCTTGATTCTAAATTTTGCTCCACGAATCGCAGTGATGACCTCTTTCCACGCGAAGTAGAAGATGTGAACAGTTTTAGGCATTCCTGATTTCCTCTTTTCTATTTATTGATACTACTATCTCCTTCTGGAGATGTGATAGGAGGGGGTACATAATGCATTTATAAATGTATACATTTCTAGTCATTTTGCGGACACCGGAACAAGACAGTCAATGTCATCATTACACAGTAACGAATAAAAAACATCTCCACGTGGTGAAAGATGTTGATTGGGGCGAAGCTCTGGTGGTGTTGATGATAGTGATTTTGTTCATAGGTAGTGCTGATGGTGCTGATTTTTTTGTCAGAAATGTCAAAAAGAGAATGAGTGGTATGGAGCATGATTATATACGCATTTGAGCATTTGACCGCAGCGCCCTCTTGTCTATAAGCGATGAGCCAATGCATGCAAAGTTTAACGCGATTATATACGCATTTGACCGCAACGCCATCTCCTGTATAGACGTTCAGCGGCTACATGCAACGTTTCATCCATGACACAAACCCCAGCTCTTGAGTTACTACCACATCTCAGAGCCCCCTACTCGTCCCGCAGTCCTGGCCGCGTGGTTAAGGCGATGGACTAGAAATCCATTGAGGTCTCCCCGCACAGGTTCGAATCCTGTCGACTGCGCAAACATTTTTTTTTCTTTTTTTAAGACAGATGGGGATGGCAATCGATGTGAGCACGGACGCCGGACAACGCTAGACCCTAAGGAGCATCGCCCCTAATAAGAAACTGTCGGCAGATCTTCGCGCTACGTTTGCAGATGGAACTGATTCATGCAAGCAAGAGAACAGCATCTAATCAGGTCGCGAGGACTGCGAACAGTGAATAAGCAAACAAGTCCCCGGCCGAAGGAAATCAAGCGAAGAGCGGCCACGTTTCTTTCCTCGCACTGGGAAGTAATCTGATTTTCGCGGCAACGACGAAATATTTATCTAAATTCAAATGGATCCTCATCTAGTATGGGGCAAGAGAGCGAGAGAGAGAGAAAGAGAGTAGACAAATGAAGTTGGGCATTTAGCTTTTGTTCTCGTCCCGGAATATTGAAATTTTGAGCGAATTGATTTTGGCCACACCGCGAGATATCACGATGTGCCAAGTCCTCTTACTTTCTAACTTAATTATTACCGACGAAACAAAACTCTGCGCGTTGGACTCATTCCTCTGGCAACCGTATTTAATGCCCGGCAAGTATGAACGTGTTAAGTACCGAGCGAGACAGGACACCTTGGAGGGGATTAGCGCGATGCGCCGCGCTTTACTAACTCAGATATATCCTAGGTGTCTTGTTCGAGAAGGCCCGGCGTAAAAGTGGCCGTGTCTCGCGCTGGCACGCGCAGGTGCGTTGACCCATGCTCGCGCGCTCCGAGCGCTCTCACGCTACAATTCAGTGCACAACAGAACGAAACCTCAAAAGCAAAAGTTGGCTGTGTACCGGCGTTGCGAAGTCAGATAGGTAATATTTTTCTCCCACAGAATAATACTCAAGTCTGCGGTCCCTGCGACCTGCAAGAAACGGAACTTGTTTATCGGCTGCGTCTCTTTTCAAGAAGGGGGGGGGGGGGGGGGGGGTCATCAAGGCATAGAAGATGCATGCTTGCAGGGTGCGTTTATATTACAAGTAGCACACTTGATTTAGGGAACCAAACATGTCAGTTAAATCAGTTTAAGGTACGGAAGTTTTAAGGCCGATTCCCACACGTGCGACTGCCTGCGACCTTGTGCGTTAAAACCTCTTGCGATCTCTTACGACGAAAGAATACACTGGCGCCGTCTATCGGGTACGCGTATAACCTTTGCAATTTCCGTATATTTACAATTCTTTTCGCACGTCATTCTTTTTTGTAAACTCAAAACGCTTTTCAATATATTATAAATGACCGTTTCTCATAGATAGTACATGCATTTGATCTCGCAAATAGTGCAATACCTTTCGCGCTAGTAAAATGCAGTTCTAGAGACACCTCATAGATGGCGCTAGCGTGCCTGCTTCCTGGAGCACTGCATGGATTATTTTTCTGAGCTCAGGTCCGGCCCGGGCCCGGCGTCATAGTAATTTACCCGCCCGAGTCCGTTCCAAGTGTTGAATCCTGGCCCAGGCAAGATCGGAGCCCGAGCATTTTCTATGTTCGGGATCCGGCCCGGCCCGGCCCGCCACCTTTTAAACCACACCCGGTCTCGGCCCAGGCCTGAATTCAATGTGATGTTGTCTAAACTTTGTCGCGCGGATTGCGAATGTTTTGGGCAACGTAATTTTTTGCAGCTAATGCTGCCGTTGAAGGTGAATTGCTGGTATACGCAACGTTTTTCCCTTTTATGTCAGTACCTGAGGGACCTACGAAGAACACGTGCAAATTTAACTAGGTTACTCGAATTTCGACACGAAAAAGTTATATTAGCCTAACAAAAACAAAACAAAACAACAACAAAGGTGTTATACATGAGTTGATCGGCCTAAAGACCCCAAGCAACAAACAACAACATTGACCTCGATCTTTTTTTTTCTTTTTTTTTTTTTCGAGACGAGTTGAACGGCATTACAAAATTTCCGATGAACTATTTCCACACTGAATTTGCTCACATGCAGCTTTCTACGAATAAACAGTTCATGTTTATTCTGGAGCTGCACATTTAAAATCAGTGTTTTTATTTATTCGGCAGAATTGCCAGAGACTAGCAATAAAACCGAATAAAAGTGAGCACTTGACAAACGTTTTATTTACGGAATAAAACGAATAGGAGCTTTTTTAAGGAAGAACAAAAAGTTATCAAATGACCCTGGATTTAAGCCCGTTCTGCCCTCTTAAATAAGGTAGCCCGCGGCGCTAAACTCCCTTTCGCTACTGGCACTTGTTTCAAAAACAACAAAAGCCTTCTTGACAAAAAAAAAAAAATAAGAAAGACGTGGAAATGTTTGCTTTGAGAGCCCCCACCATATCAGCAGGTCACTAATGTTTTCACACGACTCGCCGGGCTCAGACCACAGCCCCGACCCCGATTCAGGCCTGCCAAGGTGCTGGCCCGATCCCAGCCCGGGCCCGCAAATAAAAGGCCGTGCCCGGCCAAGGCCCGGCAAAGAAATTACTATAACTGGCCCGGCCCGTGCTTTAGGGTAAGCCCGAGCCCGTGCAGCGCCCTACTGCTCCCTTCTCGTAAGAGAATACAAGAACTCCCTCGAAAGCGAACGCATGTGTGTGACTCAGCTCTTACAGCTAAATAAAACTATTCCAGTGTTCTCAGCATTCATTGGTGGTTAACACTTCTCGAAATGTTTTCTTTCGTAGGGTGCCCCCAGCCCGTTTCATTTGACATGAAATCCCAATTTCCTATGTCGGAATAATTTTAACTTGATGTATGAGAAGGCACGCTAAACACCCTATAGAACGCGGGAGGTAAAAACTATCTTCGTTTTGCACTACGCTATTAGTGCTGGTTCCGAGTGCATCATCACAGTAAACTCTAGTTTCGCGCATATACTTTCTACATTTTATCGTCATATTCGCTGCAGGAAATAATGTTCATACAATCGCCACTAGAAATACGCCAGATATACACTAGATCTGATCATACATATTTGTCACGCCGAGATCCCAAGTGCATACTTGTTATCTCAAAAAGCTGTTTTCTATATGCTGTGTGAGTCGGCATATCCTCGCTAGGCTTTGTTGACCTGGTGCCCGTATCTTTCGCCGAGCTCCAAGCTGGGATAAATCAAAGAGTAGTTCCGTTTTTCACCGCAGCGAGCACAAATGTCGGCACTCAAAGCGAGAAATAAAGAAGTTAAACACACACACTCTAAACAACATAAAAAAAAAATGCCAGGAAGTTTTATCATGGCGTTCAAACAGGTTACGCTCTCAATGTTCTGCAAACCAGTAAATACAATTGCGCTTCATTGAACGCGCCTTCCTTTTTTCTATTTTTGACTAAAGCAAGCCACAACATTCTAATATCTTTTTTTTAAACTTTTTTGTTACCTTCGTCGTTACACGACTTTTTTCACATGCTACAGTTAAAAAAAAAAAAAAAAGAAAAAAAAAAAAAAAACGAGAGACAGTTTTTAAATCCTGAGCGGCGAGGATAGAAAATAAACTACTGCTTAGCATACGGCTGCCACAAGGGCTGTCGCACGCCGGGCAGAATTAATTCCGACCGCCTGCTTTAGAATAATTAAGTGGTGAACGTGATAATTTTCTTGTTATGGAGCGCATTGAGAATTAGGTTCATTACGCTTCGGGGATTTTCTTTAACTACATATAATATTAAATACTTACCACATGAACTAATTACCGTCTGTGCGGTCTGGGAGAAGAAAAAAAACTTTGAACAGAAACGCATTTATTTCGCCCTCAAACACAACTCAACACGCTTCTAGCTACCTGGAAAGCTAGTTTATAAAAGAACAAATAAAATGAATGCAGGACGAGCAGAACAGCAAAATGTTTTCATCGCCCAAGTTATTTTCCCTGGTGCACAGAGGACGAAACATATCTTGTAGAATGTCGCACCGCAAACAGCATTTTGGGGCACTATCGCCTGTGATCTTCGTCACTTGCTTTCTCCTATTCATTGAAGGGTTTGTAATTGTCTATAATATTGACGAAATGAGAAACGTTTGCGAGGTCTTTCAAATTACCTTACATATTAGTTATTTTAATGTCCTGTATCCGTGTGAAAAAAAATACGACATAACTAAAAAAAAGAAACAATTGTTTTGTTTTGTTAGAAGATTAGCGTAAAAGCTGGGAACGTTAATCTTCTCCGTAAAGAATTAGTAAAACTTTTAAGCAGAGCGTTTTAAAACAACCTCGAAATGGACCTTATATAGCTGCTATCTAGCGCTACGGATTATTTTTTCGCTCATAGAAAAGTGTGCAGGAAATAACTTTTTTTTATATATTCTTGCCGGTCCACTTTATTTGGTACTTTTATTATTGCTCGGCAGCAGCTCGGTACTGTGTACCTGCGTTCCCTAAACAAAATTCCTTTTTAGAGTTTTTTTTTTTTTATTCTTTGGAAACGCTAATGCTTATATAATGCGGGACTTAAGACAAAAGATTGTTTCGTTCTCTCTTAAAAAAAAGCTAATTACGCTCCTAAAATGCGAGCTATTAACAACGTGTCAAGTCTTGTATCTTCTTGTTTGCTAGAACCGCGTACATTTAATCGGAAATGAAAACGAAATAGAAAAAGAAAACGGAATATTTAGATGAAGATTTTTATGGCACTGTCCGGCTATTGTGCTGCTGCATTAGGAGGAGTTTGAACTACACCGAGAGGCTGAGAGACAAAAATTCTTCTACCACATGAAGTACGTGGATTTAAATCACCAGCGCCTGCACAGAACACTGGCTGTTTTAAGGCTAATCTTTTTAAGCAGAAACATCGCAGCAAACTCTATGAGGTCACAAAAATGCCAGTAAACGGATTTGTAATATAATGTTGCACCCTGAAGCATACATTACAAAGTCTGGGGGGGGGGGGGGGGGGGGGCGGCGAGGAAATTTCCAAAAATCTACAGAGGGAACTCGGCGAAAGATGAGGTTCTTAATTTGATTAAACGTAAAAGGAAAAAGAACCAGTCTGTGCTATGGCTCTGAGCATGACGTTACACCGTAATCAGTACCACAACGCAGACTGAATGTATTTGTTTTTTACGCGCTTTGCGGGAAAGTAAATGTTTCAGATTGCTTAGAGTATGTATAGGTGTTTATGGTGTATAGTGTCCACTGTGTTCGCGCCATTGCTAAAATATCCTCACAATTAGGGATGCCGCGAACCTTTTTCGTACCGAAGTTTCGATGATGAATCAAGCGGTTCGAAACGTTCGAAAGATTTTGAATTCTCGAACTTTCCATATCGACAAATTCAACGGATGTCGAATTTCGATCTTATTAAACTAAGAAGTTCGACGCTTTTCGAAATTTCGAACTTATTACGCTGCAAAATTTGATGCTTGTCGAACCTTCGAACTTGATAGACTAAAAATCGATGATTTTCGAACTTTCGACCTTCTTACACTAAAAAGTTCGAAGCTTTTCGAACTTTCGAACTTCCTAGGCTAAGAAATTCGATAATTTTAAAATGGAAAATGCATATGTCACATCAGACAAGACAAAAAGAAGTGGTAATAAAAGAATACAGTTATTCAGTTAACCGAACTTCTATATCGTAAATGCCACTGTTCATGACACCTTTAGTCTCCAAGTCTTTCCGTAGGTCGTCGCTGTCTGCAGCTCCGGCAAAGGAAGTGCTGTTTTTTTTGTTTTTTTGTTTTTTTTCGGTCCGTATCAGGAGCATTTGACTGCGATGTCAGTCGCTGTTCTTCTCCCGCCGGAGGACAGTCGTATGACGGGAGTGGACATTGTGATGCACTCCACGAGGTCACAGGTGACAGTCCGTTTTCTACGTAGAAGTAACCCATCGACCTCTGAAAGCTCATATCTCACTTGATAGTAAGGTATAGAATTGGCACCTAACTTGGACTTTGATAGCCACGTCGCAGCAACGAAGTGCTGAATATTTTGTAGCAATGGATCTTTGGATGTAGCAGGCTGCCTCTCATCCTTGGAAATTTATGACGGAAAAAACTTCCTTATCCTTTGTGGCAGGTGATACAGCAGGTAATGTTAGTCGGGATAGCGCAGCTCTGATGACGTTGTCCTCGCCCCTCTTGCCGCGCGCAGTGAATGTTTAGTTTAGGGGACGTGCTGTCCATCCAGCCATTCTGAGCGGACGGTGCCCCAAAGCTTGTGAGATCAGCAAGGTCGCTAGTGCCTGATGATCTGTTAAGAATGTGAAAGATCTTCTCCAGAGGTAAACACGTCAATTTTCTAGAGCCCAAATGCACGCAAGCGCTTTTTGTTTACTAATAGAGTATTTACGTTGTGCTGGTGAAAGCATTCTTGAAGCAAGCGCAATGGTGTGAAGTTCGGATTCGTTTTCTTGTTGGAGGACTGCGTCAATGCCGTATGAAGATGCGTCCGTGGTAAGAAGGATTGGAAACCTCGGGCTGAACATATACTGTGCGCTGCAGTCGGCGATTACCACCTTGATCCTTTCGAAACATAGCTGAGCTTCGTCTGTCCGAACGAACGACTTTTCACTACACAGTCAGCCTTTACTGCTTTTACGTCGTCCAAGTAGTTGTGGAGGAATCTTTTGTAGTATCCAGCAAGTTCTTTGACGTTTGCTTGCAGACGAGTTACACCTTCTGGCGCGACCGTGTGTCCAACGAACGTCAATTCCGTTATTCTGAAGGCACACTTGTCATTAAGTCTCAGATCAGTTTATGAGACGGGCTGCAGAACCTTCAGGAGGTTCTTTGCATGGTAGTATGTGTCAACACCGAAGGTGATGTTGTCGCCGAGATACCTAAAGACATGAAAACATCCGACACAGATGTCTCACATCAACTTCTGGAAATCCGAGGGCGCAGACACCAAGCTGAAGCGCACTTTATTGAACCGGTAGAGGTCATCATTTGTGATGAACGCGGTAAGGTCGCGGCTCTCAGGTGAATGAAGGACTTGTTGGTGAGTTGATGTTGAATCCAGCTTAAAATATACCTTGGCTTCATTCAAGGTATTCAGCAGTTCTTCCGTGTTTGGTAGAGGAAAGCAGTCGACGGTCATTGGTTTGTTTTGAGCACGGAGATTCACGCAGAGTTGTAGTTTTCTGTCTCTCTTTCTTGCAACGACAATCGGTGGTACCCATTCCGATTGATTAACTGGTTTGATGATTTTTATGTCTAGTAATCGTTCGAATTTCTTAGCACCTCTTCTCCAACCGTGAGTGGCAGTCGACGAAGTTTACCACAACAGGCTGGACTTGTTTCTTCACTTTGACTTGTTGCTCGTACACTTTTGCAAGATCCGTTCCTGGAGTGAACAGTCGAGCGTAGGTAGAGTTCACGACGGCCTTGAAATCGTTGAAAGTCGGTGGAGAGTTCTGAACACACTGCAGGGTGGATCCCTAAATGCAAAGTCGCAAGGCACAAAGTCCATCCAGTCCCATCAGTGTTGTTCCTTGTGTGACGACGTAAAGAAAAAGTTGTGCTGAGGAATTTTTTACGTGAATTTTGCCTCAAAAAATCCTAGAAATAGGATGCATTGCCTTGAGTAGTTTTTTTTTAATTGTACTGCAGCTGGTTGAGGTGGATGTTTGCTGAAAATTTTTGTTCTGGAAGATGTCGTGAGAAAAAATAGAAACTTCAGAACCAGTGTCAAGCAGAAATTTGATACCCTGCTGTTCTACCTGCAATGTCACGTATATTTTGACGTTGCAAACTTCTGCAACTTCCAAAACTTTCGTTGCAGGATCAGTTGCTTTTGTACTTTAATTGTACTGCAGCTGGTTGAGGTGGATGTTTGCTGAAAATTTTTGTTCTGGAAGATGTCGTGAGAAAAAATAGAAACTTCAGAACCAGTGTCAAGCAGAAATTTGATACCCTGCTGTTCTACCTGCAATGTCACGTATATTTTGACGTTGCAAACTTCTGCAACTTCCAAAACTTTCGTTATAGGATCAGTTGCTTTTCTTTTTTCAAGCGAACAGAAGTTTCTGGTACTACTGGTAGCAGAGGGACTCACTACCTCCATTGTTGACACTGTGCCTCGAAAAACAGATCTCAAATGCCCCTGATTTTTTGCATTTGGAAAAAGTTTTGTTCCTTGCTGGATACGTTGTAGCACTTGCGAGATGATCAGGGCCCGTTTACTTGAAGCGCTAACCGCGGCTAAAATTAGCCGCAGTACCTAAGAGTGGGATTTTGAAATCACGTGAGTGGCTCGGTAGGGATGCGGGGAAACATGGGCGGTGCCCCGGTGAGTGAGCGCCGCTCGTTGAGGAACTAATATGTCGTTGTAGCTGCAATATCAGGCACGTTAGTCAGCAATGAATGGTGCAGGAGGCTTTCGCTTTGCCTTACCTCACTTAAATCGCAGAACACGAGCAATGACCTCGCCACATTTTTTATATAGTCTTTCGATTCTGGCCGTTCCTAAGCCTAAATGAACGCGATAATTGTCGGCATGGCAACGTCTTTGGAAAGCGAATTGCCTTGACTCAATCGGCCGGGTATTGATAGCACACAAAAGTAGACAGCGTCCCATAGACCTTTCTCTAACTTACCCAAGCATCGAGGAGAACGCTGGAAGTGTAATCAAATACTTTACTAGGGGGAACACATTCCACTCTGCTCATTTGCATTAGACAGAACGCCTACAGCGTCGAGATCAGCCCTGACGGAGTGGAGGTCCGCGTCAGTCCACGCGCAAGTGCACGTGGATGTTCGCGGCGGCCGCGGCGGTGTCGTCTCCGATTCCACCTAAAGCCCCTTCATGTTTCAAAAGTAGCTCAAGGTGCATCGATGCACGAGGCACGTGGAACGTACGACCCTTGGAAAGATCATGGCGGCACAACGCAGCAAAGTATTTAGCGCACCACTGAGCTAGAGTTTAGACGCCATGTTATTCTTAGAAGTGGCACGCGGCACGTGTCTCGCGCATTTCCACAACAATGAATTTGGTATGTATAACATCAATATCATCGATAGCCGAGACCTCCCCGACGATAGATGGCGCTCGCAAAGCCATAAAACCAGAGCCGTGTATTGAGAGAGTTTGGTCAATGGGAGGTGCGGGCAGAGTCAGGGCGTGCGGCAGAGTTGGAAAGAGGGCTTGGCATGCTCTCTTGACCAACCAGAAGCCGAAAAGAATCCCCTAGCGGTGGTAGCGGCAAACAGTTCTGATCAAAAGTCTATGTTCGTATATGGAATAAACGCGTAAGAGTGAAGTGTAGTAACTCTGTGGTTGAAAATAGGGTGCACGTGTTGTTTTGATCATGATCATGCAGAAAGATGTAAGAAACGAATGCGCCGCGCAACTCTGTTTTGCGCGGACAGAGTGTGACCGTTCGGACGGCAGATTCCCGGCCCTGGGCGCTTGGCGTACGGATCATGTCGATCGTTCCGCTAGTCGCACCCTTCCACCATCATTTTGGATTAACGTGATTGAAACATCACGTGTACCATATTTTCAGCCATTGAGAGTTACTCCAATGCAGTTATCAGGTTTGTTTCTCGCGACCACCGCCAGGGTATTATTTCTGGCTTCTGGTTGGTCACATTCGAATTTGTGAAGACGCCCTGGAACACGCCCAGCCCGCTTTTGGCCAATGGTGCCTCCTCATTCGTCTCCTATACTTCCCAACGAATGGCCAAACTCTCTACATTTACGGTTCTGCATAAAACCAGAGCCGTTTATCGAGAGAGTTTGGCCATACATTGGTTTGAATAGGCGAGCATCTCTGGGCCAACCACAGGCCGCGAAACAGCCCCTAGCGGTGGTCGTTAACTCTAAATTTGTGACACGACTAATTCAAGCCGTTTTAGCGTCGCTAGAGTTAAAAGGTGTAACTCTCAGTGACTGAAAACTTTGTGCGTGCGAGGTTTTCGTCACGCCAATATACAAGTGTAGAATAAACGAACGTGCGCTCCAGACCAGGGCCAACTTGCTACAAACAGCGTCTCAGCTGAGACGGTGAAAGAAAGCACTGCCAAAGCCAGCGCACGAGCCGAGCGGGACTCCGCGTCTCCAGACGCCCGCGCGCCCAACCCTTTGCACTGTTTTCTTTCCGCCAGTCCAGGACGCTGTTCTAACAAGCCAACATCAGCAGTGCAGACAAAGGCAAGGGCACGATCGCGTGGCTTTGGAAAGTGGCTCCTATGCACGAGTTCTCGTAGAAACAAAAGCGTTTTGCTGAGCTAGGTTCACGCGCCTGTACCTTTGTCTTCACTGCCGACATTTGTGAGATGGAGCAGAGAGGCCGAGATTGAACGCCTCTATTTCACGCTTTGAATGTCGTTTGCAATATAGTGACGTCGCGGTCTGCTGATTGGTCGACGCTGTGTCACAAATTTAGTTTACGCTCTAAGCGCGGGGGGAATAATCGGCGCTGGCGGCGGCCTTTGCTCCGCCTATTGGCCAAACTCTCCCAATACACGGCTCTGCATAAAACCTGTCCGCGCCGAGGCTATTGTATTTGAGAGGAGTGGAATGTATTCCCCTAGTAAAGTATTTAGTGTAATTCTACGGTCCGCGCCGCGCTGGCCTTCCTCTTATAAAAGATTCAAAGTAAATAATCATAAAAAGACTTTAACGAACGCGCGTGCAAGGCAAGATTTATTTTAGACTTTTTGCTTTAGAACAATTACTACTGCAGACGCCAGCACGTGCAACGCGTGTAACTACACTCGTAACATGCATCTCGGTGCTTGGGAAATTTAGAAAAAGGCCCCTTGGGACGCTGTCTGCATTTGTCATCAAGGCAATCCACTTTCCAACGACGTTGCCATGCCGACAATTATCGCGTTCATTTAGGCTTAGGAATGGCCAGAATCGAAAGACTATCTAAAAAATGCGGGGAGGTCATTGCTCGTGATCTGCGATTTAAGTGAGGTAAGGCAAAGCGGAAGCCTCCTGCACCATTCATTGCTGACTAACGCGCCCCATATTGCAGCTACAACGACATATTAGTTCCAAAGCGAGTGGCGCTCACTCACCGGGGCACTGCCATGGTTCTTGGCATCCCTACCGAGCCACTCACGTGATTTCAAAATCCCTCTCCTAGGTACTGCGGCTAACGTTAGCCGCGGTTAGCGCTTCGAGCAAACGGGCCCTGGTGATCTGCAACGATAGCATGTTCTCTGCTGTCTGGCTGATCAGTGAGCGTCTGGTTGTAATTTGGACTTTGAGCTTTCTTCTGGATTTGCGAAGTTTCTGTACAACGGCAGCAGTGTCCGCTGTTGCTTGAACTTCTTTCTTAAACTGTTCCATGCGGGCCAATTGGAATGCTTTATCGAGGGTGGGTTTAGAACCTTCTAGGAGGAGTCGTTCTCGAACGTGAATCATGGAAGCTCCTTCTACCAGTCGGTCACGTGTTGCTTCGTCTGATGCCGAGCCGAAATTGCAAGTCTCAGAAAGTTATCGTAATGCAGTGAGGAATTTATCAATATTTTTACTAGGCTATAGAGTTCGCTAGCGAAACCTCCGGCATTCTGTGACAACGTTGAACATCGTAACGTAGCGTACCTCCAGAGTCGCGAAAGCATCTTGGTACACGTCCGTTCTCGGAGTTGAGCTTGATGTGGATTCTGCTACGGCAAGAAGTGTAACATTAGAAGCAGCAGTGACGTGAGGCCACTTGAAAAAAGTCGCTGCCCTTCCATCCCTAAAGCATGGAGCAGCAATGTTTTTTGTTCCGCCTAGGCGTAAGAATCCTCGTCGACGGAGCTGACGCAATTCTCAGACATGCGCCACCATTGGTCCCATGGAACCGCTGGTCTTCCAGGTTTGTCAAGAAGAGAGGGGAGCGGCGGCAGCCTTGCGTAACTCATTGTTGTCTTTCCAAGGCACGCACTGAAAAATTAACGAAGATGACTCCGCGTTGCCCTCGTCGCCAACTATGGTGTAGCCGAATGAGTAATGAAGGAACGCCGACAGAGCAGTAGGTGTTGCATCGCCTTCTTCGTTTTTATGATCAATCTTCTTTTTTTTTATCCTTATCTTTGGACACAAAAAGTGTCCGATGCTTTCTCCACACTCCCACATCCTGTATTGGGACGCATGACGTGAAATATTGGCGACTCCAGCGAAATCGACGCCGCGTGGCGGCAACGCCGAAAAGCTCAAGACAGGAGGTCGTTTCGACTCTGTCGTCTGCTATCGCTGTTGGTTCTCGTATGCAGCATAGAAACAAACGTCGTTTCCAGTAATTATTGTTATGCTTGCGCCATGTCATTCCTACACAACGAGTAGAAGAAGGTTTCTACCGTCGAAAGATCTCTTTGCTTTCCGATGTAACAACGATTTTACGCTGCATTGCAATCAATTTATAGTGGTCTGCGTGCTGAACGACGAAAACAACCTATTTTCGTCCGCCATTTTTGCCTGACCAGCGCGCCCCCTATAGACCGACACGCGGGCTTGACGTCACGGAGCTGCGGCGGCGCTGCGATCGCGCCGGAGCCGGGTGGTGTGGGCAAAAGCGCGAACGTTTCGCATGGGCGTCATAGCATTTCAGCATGCCGCGAAGCTGTGTTGCCGTTAATTGCACCGAAATGTACAAGAAAAGCAGCGGAGTGAGTTACCACAAGTTCCCGGCAGACTCTGAAAAGCATAGAAGGTGGATAATATCTGTGGATCGAAAAAAAAAATGGTCGCCTCGCGCGAACGACCGTTTGTGCGGCAAACACTTTCTTGAAGGCAAGTGCGGATTCCATTTAAATATCCGCCCCGAGGCTTGCTTATGTGCAGGGAAACCGATGTCTGGTGGAAGCCACCCGGATTTTGTTCCCATGGTGTTCGCGCACAAAGCATCGGCCAAGGGCTCGTCGGAGGCTCGCTACGCCCGTGCTACCCAAGCAGAGGGGGATCGGCGAAAGAACGGCAATGTTGTAGGCGTTACCGAAAAAAAGTAACGAAATACGTTACTAGTTACTTGCAAATAAAAGGTACGCGTTACTGAGCTACGTTGCCTAAAAAATAAAAGAAACGCGTTACCGCTACCGATAAAAAGTAACGCACGTTACTTCTGCTTTACATTTTTTTAAATTATGATTTAACACATTTTACGGTTTTGACGATACATGTCATGTATCAAGAAACATTATGTTCATGTAGAAACTGACAATAAATAGTTTATATTTTTACGGTTTCGTATAAATACTGACGAGAGAAAACGCAAAGAAAAACATGGCTTGACGCCTAAAACACGGAAAAAAATGAAGTGTAATTTCTTTAAGACTTGGGAAGTAGTAACGAGAAACGTAACTACGTTACTTGAAATAATAACGTTAAGTACGGTACCCGTTACTGTATTGAAAACGTAACGAGTAGGTTACTACGTTACTGAAAAAAGTTACGCGTTACCGGCAACGCCGTTACTTGTAACGTGTTACCGCCAAGACTGCAGAACGGACAAAGCGTTACTGCTTGTCATGCCTTGTGGTCATGAGGGTAGGAAAAAGATCATACCTTGACTTGAAGACGCTGTGTGTATTTAATCAATTAATGAATACACTTCTGCAGACGCACAGTCTGCTGATCCCGCCGGCAGTGCGGAAACCGACTCGAAGTAATCGTAGGCCTCGAGAGACTTGTACGCCTGCACCGTGTCGGCCGTGAACTGGCTTGGCGAAAAAACTAAATAAATAACGACGTGAGCCGTCGACTTCGGTGGCAACTTCACGTCGGTAGTCCAGCAAGCCTTGTTTACGGCGCACGGATCCTCGTAGGCAACGCCGTCCACGCACAGATTGTTCCGATACCGCTGCCATTCAGGCTCGGGCAGCGAGCTCAAATAGTCGGGCATAGCATACGACATACGTTGTCAGGAAATACGACGCACAAATAGGGATACAAGCGTCCCTACAACGTCAACAACGAGCGCACGCCAAAGAACGCAATGGCGAAAACACGGAGAGCCGGGCTGCTTTTGCCTACATAGCTACCGCGCATGCGCGGCCTTCTGGCCGTGTTGGTAAACAGAGTCGCTCCGCGTGTCGGTCTATAGTTTGCTGGAGTCGCGAATAGCTCCAGTTCTGGGGAGCCTCTCCAATCCACACCCACGCCTCTCCGTGCCAAACCGGATGTGACCAGTTTGCAGCGACGCGGCAAACAGGATGCGGCCTTCAACCAAGCCAACAGAACAAAGCAAAAATTGAAACGGACGTCACCAACCTTCTAGGTGCCCACCGACAACTGTATGTTTTTATTTCGATGAAGCGCCCAATACACGTATAGTCATTAAAACACAGAGCGCATTATTTTTTGTTTGTAGGTTTTTTCGAATGATAACCTTGGTCCTGCACAGGAACATACAAAAAAAAATTATGATTTTTAAAATGCACAAGAAAAGAAAAAAAAAATACACAAATACCATGCAGAAAAAATGGCGTAATTGTTTTTTTTTTTGTTTTTTGTTTTTTAGCGCAGAGAGAATGTCGACCAGAACGAGGCTTTTGAGAGCACACGTCTCTATAAGTCACTGACAGCATAAGAAGATCGGCGTGACGAGTCCCGATCATCTAATTATCGCTCCACAGCCAATCAGGTTGCGGCATTAGCCGATAAGAACGCCGAAGGACCAATGAGGAAGGTAAAGGCGCGGACATAGCAAGTCACGCCTTTCGTTCCCTAAAATTTCTGTGACTCTATGGTTGAAATATTTGATTTGTTCTTACCCCTAGGCTTTTGTTTAGTTTTTTCTAACACTTGTTGTTCTACATGAAAAAAAAAAAAAAAAAAGAAACGGGTTCAGACATTACGGAGGTAAAAAAAAGAAGGCGGAAAGTAGATGATTCGTTTCCCCTACCCCCGCTTCTCTTGGATTGTTTTCGCATCACGTTGCGGATTTCACGCCCTGTCGGCGTGCATACGTAAACAAGGCGCTCTATATAAGCTGCTGCTGATTATTATTATTATTTATTTTTTTGCAGCCAATGTGTTTTTATACCACTTATTTTTGTTCTTTGTTGGTTATCTACGTGAATGCAGAAGCATTGACAGTTAGGAGCGCACGCTTCAGAAAGCATGGCGGGGATGCTATTTCATCTCTTAAAATGTGTACAGTACGCGGAATACGGTTGGGAAAATACGCTATATTTAGGGCTCCGCGTTTTCGGTTTTTATTTTTTAAAAATTCGGTGTACTTTTTTCGGTGTTTATTTTAAAATTCGATTTTCGTTTTTTTTTCGGTGTATATTCATTCTCAAAAAAAATTTACCGTTTTTTTTTCGGTGAACATGAAAGAAACACTATCGGACACGGGATCAGATGATCACTCAAAGAATAACGGCACATATATATGGGTGGTCTTTGCTACAACTTCCGTCAGGACACACCTCAAAATAGCGGAATTTCGCGGACATAATCTTCAGCACGCTTCTTTTTCCTTCCCATTCTGACTGCGTGACCGTTTGAGGTGATGACCGTACAGAAACCAGTGAAATAGCAAAACAAAATCTATTGTATTTATGTTTTAACCACAGGGAAGTTTGAGAGAGGGTGATAAGAAGGTATTAACGGCTTTCTTCGATGTCTTCTGAAGTGCATGACACCCGAACTTTTTTTAAGAACAGAGACCTGACAAACTAAGCCCGATCGCAGAAAGGACACAGATGTCCCGCGAAAGCCAATCCAAGACCTCTTTTGTTGCATGTTGAACCTTGGAAGAGGGCAATAACGAAGACGTCACACAATGTCCAACCTTGCAAAGCCCTCTCTCCCCTCCCCCCTCCCCCACCCACCTCGACGCGGCCTTAAGAAACTAACCTTTTTTGGTTATAACCGAATTTTAGCAAACGGATTAGACGTACTTTTATCGGTTTAAACCTAAAACGCTGAACCTACAAACTGACCTTTTTCGGTTAAAACTGAATTTCCAAAAATGAATTTGGCGTACTTTTATCGGCTTTTATCAATTTCAACCGAAAACTCCGACCCCAAGCTATATTGTTGCCCTCCATTGGCGCGCTAGATTAGACTGATAGTTCTGATCTTTGCCGTAAATTAACATAGAATTTGTGAAAGCACGAAAAAGAAAGAGAAAAAAAAAACGAGAGAAGAAGAATAACGTTTTTGGAGAGTTTTGGTATCCTCAAAAACGGCTTGAACTTGACGTGAAATGGAGAAAGGAACACTAGCGATCTCTTAATCGTGCTAACTTTAGAGAACTCAGCACTTCGTGAAAACGAGCAGGGACGTGATGCCTAGGCTCGAGAGATCTCAAAAAAGACCGGACGCCTTTTTTATTCCTTTGTTTCAGAGCCAGTAATTGTTCTTTGCGTCGGGGAGCATTGAAACATTCAGGCCTTTGCACACACGCACGACACTCGAGGGGAACTGTTTGGGGGCTTATTATAGTTTTAATAGTTAACGAAGAAAGTTTTCTAATTGCTTCTTTTGTTTGACAATTACCAGGAGGGGAGAGCAGTGAAAGGGGGGGGGGGGGGGTAGAGTTCCCGGATGCACACTAGCAGACCCCAGCGCCCGTGAAGCCGGTACGCGACAAGCTTAGAAGAAGCGTGTTAAAATTTGGCCAAGTTTGTTATTGCACTCCTTTAAGCATCCGGGAACTTACGAGCAGGAACATGCAAAATTAGCTGTTTTCTATATAAAAACAAACAATGTGTTGTAGCGCGAGAATCTCTGAGCGAGTAGCACGACAGGGCTCAGACATCACGCTCGTGAGATGGGCTGCGTTCGTCATTGGTCATTGGTCATTATCGTTTTGTAAGCTCTAAAAACGGGCTGAACGCCATAAATTTTCTTCTGGTTTGGATTTTCGTGCTTCGTTGTGGTTATCAGATTGGCGACGAAGATCGGTTTCGGCTGCACATTTCCACCAAGCGTCGCGTAAAGAAAGCGACAACAGGTAATGGGAAGCCGTGAACGTTCAGAGAAGGCGGCCGGGACCAGAAATCACCAGTAGAATTCGAACGCACGTCGGGAAAAGCAGCGACAAGATAAGTACCCGCTTGGCCGTTCCTTGTGCCTATCGAAGTGATGTCGCGACTAGGCAGACTCGACAAGTATGACCCAAAGATACAGGACTTTGAATCTTACCTGGAACGCTTTGAACTTTTTGTCAGCGCAAACAAAATAGACACAGAAAAAAAAACAAAAAAACTAGCGGTGTTTTTAACACTAATTGGGGCAGAAGCATACGAAGTCCTGAAGAACTTGGTAGTTCCCGCGCTTCCAGGACAAAAGACGTTTGAAGAAGTCAAGGCTCTTTTAAAGAACCACTACAGCCCGAAGACTTCAGTCATAGTCGAGAGTTGCAAATTCAACTGACACGAATTAGACCACGAGAGTGTGGAGGACTTCAATGTCGAGTTGAAACACCTCGCTCCAAAGTGCAATTTTTGGAGAATTCTTTAAGGATGCGCTGCCTGACAGATTACTGGCAGGTATTTGGTGTGAGGAAGCTCAAAGAGCTTTGTTTGCGTCGGATGACTTAAAGTTTGAAGGCGCCTGCAAGATCTCTCGTGACAGGCCGCCAAACAAAGCACTACCTTACAAGTAGGAAGCCAAAGCGACGCTGTCAACCCCTCTGTCAACACCGTTATAACGGAAGCGAGGTCGAAACCCAAAACAAGAAGTTCGACCTGCTGAAAGGACACAAAACAAAAATGTGCCCGCTGTGGCAAGGCACATGCGTTAAATAATTGCTGGTACAAGACCTACACTTGTTAGCGATGCTCAAAAGTGGGCCATCTTCAGAAGATGTGTCGAGTAAACCAAGAACCACTGACGACACATCTAGTGTCCGAGGCGTCAGAGGAATACGAGTACGTTTTGCACAACTGCACAGCGTATTCAAAAATAAAGAAAGGCCACATGATGACTGTGAACGTCGAAGGACAGGACTTGCCGATGCAGGTCGGCACGGGAGCCGCTGTCACCGTAATGCCGGAAAGCAAGTACGGTCCAAGATTTCACATGCCAAATGTGAGTCAACGCCACTCGTGTTAAAGACTTACACGGAATAAAGAATGCAGGTCCTAGAACAGTGTGACGTAACCGCATGCTATGAAGGGCAATCTGTTAAGTTGCCCCTTATCGTCGTTCGTGAGTGTGAGCGGAAGCTTCCTCTGCTTCTAGGACGGAGCTGGTTAGACAAGTTGCAGCCTAAACTGGAATTCTATTTTCAACTTAAGCAGAGAAGACAGGGTAGCTAAACTACGCAGCAAGTTCCCGCGCGTTTTTTCTTCTACGCTCGGAGCTATCAAGAAATTCGAAGAAGAAATAGTCTTGCAAGCTGGCCGCTTCCCTGTGTTTAGTAAAGCTATGCCAGAACCTTTCGCGTTACTTGACGCGATCGAAAAGCAGTTGTCTGAGCTCCAAACGCAAGGCATAATCCAGCCAGTGAGTCAAAGTGACTGGGGAACTCCGCTGGTAGTGGTGCCAAAAAAGGAAGGTAACAAATTGAGGCTTTGTGGTGACTTTAAGGTCACAGTTAATCCAGCACTGAAAGTTGACCCCTATCCGCTTCCACTGCCAGAGGAGTTGTTCACTGCGGTTTGTGATGGCAACGTGTTTTGCGTCCTCGAGTTATCCTCGGCCTACCAGCACGTGTAGCTAAGCACAGAATCCAACCCCCTCCTGACGGTGAACACCCATAAGAGACTCTATCAGTATAATAGAATTCCCTGTGGTATCGCCAGCGCCCCAGCTTTGTTCCAGTCCTTAATGGATAAGGTGTTGATGGGCCGAAACAATGTAAGTTGCTACATAAACGACTTAATTGTCCTAGGGCGAGACAGGCGATCGCCAACGCACACTTGAGTGCGTCTTGGAACGATTAAACGAGCAAAACATTACTCTCAAGCAAGAAAAGTGTAAATACTTCCAAAACTCGGTGTCGTATCTCAGGCAAAAACTGAGCTCAGAGGGTATCTACCCAACAGAAGGAAAAGTGAATGCAATCATCGAGGCACCAGAGCTTACAAGCACCACAAAAATAAAAGCCTAGATAGGACTGATAAACTATTACAAAAAATTCTTGAAAAATGTGGCATCAGTGGCAGAGCCATTGCACCGGTTACTGAGGAAGGGCAAAATATGGGTTTGGACCAAGCAATGCAACGATGCGTTCACCACCACGAAGGACCTGCGCATCAACAGCCGCGCGCTCACGTGTTACAATGCTCGCATGCCGCTGGGTTTGGAGTGTGATGCGTCATCCTACGGCGTTGGAGCTGTAATTTTCCATGTGCTGCCGAATGGCAAGGAGCGTCCGATTGCATTCGTTTCGCGAACACTGACAACTGCAGAAAATAATTACGCGCAGGGAGAAGGGGAGGCTATAGCTGTTACATTCGGCTTAAAGGAATTCCACAGGTTTCTGTTTGGTCGACAGTTCGTTTTGTACAAGGACCATCAGCCACTTCTAGGGATTTTGGGCAAAACAAAGCGACTCCGTCCCTAGCAGCTGCTAGGATGCAAAGGTGGTCCTTGATTATGTCAGCGTACCACTACACTTTTAAATACCGCAAGGGCACTGAAACAGAAGTAGCTGATGCCTGTCAAGGCTACCTAGCTGTCTGTTCGACGTCCAGAGAAAACGCAGCTGAATGTCTATCGATTTTTGAGTGCACTCCCCTGACAGCCCGAGATGTGGCCAAAGCCACGGCTCGAGATGCCACACTTTGCAAAGTTCTAGAGTACGCCAGATCTGGCTGGCGAGGAGATGTCACAGACAAACTACAACCGTGCTCCGTTCGGCGCCTTGAACTCTCAATTGAGCAGAGCTGTCTTCCTTGGGGATCGCTGGCTATCATGCCCGAGAGCTTGAGACCATCGGTTCTTACGTTGCTTCATGAGGAGCACCCCGGCATCAGCCGAAGGAAGATGTTAGCTAGAAGCTTTATTTGGTGGCCCGGATTGGATAAACCAGTCGAAGAGTACGTGAAGCAATGCAAGGTGTGTCAGGTCGTACATACTTCTTCGCAGACGACACCACTGCACCCTTGGTCATACCCTTCGAGGTAGTGGCAGAGGGCCCCTATTAATTTCGCGGCAAAGGGTCCAAATAACTTTCTTGTTTTAGTGAGCACGTATTCCAAATGGGTTGAAGTTTGGTTGATGAGCACTACCACTGCGACTCAAACAATCACCCAACTTCGCAGTGCCTTCGCTGCCTTCGGCTTGCCCGAAGGAATTGTGAGTGATAACGGGCCACAGTTTGTATCTCAGGATGTGGAACATTTTTTACCACAAATAACATTACACCTACAAAGACTCCGCCCTACCACACAATTTCAAATGGGGCTGCCGAACGTATCGTGCAGACTACAAAGCGGGCACTGCTAAAGCAAGTGCTGTCTCACGCTGAGTCGGGGAAGCAAGGTTCGGTGCAAGAAGCGCTAGACAGCTTCTTGATGAGTTATAAAAGCATCCCTCATTCGGTTACTGGAAAGACTCTAGCTGTACTTTTCTTGAAACGACAGCCAAGAGTGAAGTTGTCTTTCATCAAGCCCGACTTTTTAAAATACATGACTGAAAAACAGCTGAACATGAAACAGCAATGCGACAAGCACAGGGGCGCAGACCGCGCATTTGATCTGGGGGAAAGTGTGTGGGTGAAATGTGTGCGAGGTGACAGCGTTCCCTGTGAGGACGGTGAAGTGACACAAATTGTGAGTCCGGTGACATACGTTGTGCGTGTATACTGTCGAACGGGATTTGTATACGCTGACAACTTGCGCCGTTCTTCGACACGACCCGATGAAACTTCATCCTTGCTTCCGCAACACGATAAATCAGACCCGACTCAACAGCGCGAGCAGCCGCCTGTGTTGACGGGAACACATGACCTAGACAACGAACCGATGTCCGATATTGCGACATGTGCAACACATTCGAGGACTTATTTGGTGACGTCTCCGCCTGATGCGACGCCGCCTACAGGCTCGTAACCGTCAGCGGAAAGTCAAGACCAGCCGGACGTTGAGTTACGACGAAGTGCGTGTGTGCGTCATCCACCCGACTGGTTTAATCTTTTAGATTTTAGAAAGTGATCAGTAGGTCGCGCATTAAGGGGCAAGACTGTTGTAGCGCGAGAACCAAGCGCTGAGCAAGTAGCGGATGGGACATCACACTCGTGACGTGGGCTGCTTTCGTCACGCGCATGGTTATTATCGTTTTGTGAGTTCTAAAAACGAGCTGGGCGCCATAAATGTCCTTCTGGTTTGGATCGTCGTGCTGCGTCGTGGTTATCACACAATGCAGATTGTTTTAATCTTAAAATGATCTTTTTTGAGTTAAATGTCCCCTTTTCGGAGTTTTTGATGAGACATTAAAACTGATGTCCTTCAATGCTGTTCGCTTTGAAAGGAAGGAGAAATTCGTATGACGAGAAAAGCATTGACAAGTTCTTCGTTGTCGAATTTTTATTTACAAATAACAATCACTCACACTTCAGTAATTATTTTAGGCAGGCTTTCAAATGTAAAAGGTGTGTTTTGAGTTTCAGTCGACAGAATTCGTTTATACAATGTACGCAACAACACCACAAAATAATGTGTTTTTTCTTCACAAAGACGGAACATTGTTGCTATGACACGATTGCCTCGATTGAGTCATGCAAACGAGCATACAACTTCATCACACAGTTTGCTGGAGTATCATTGTGTAACTCGAACTGAAATGAAGATCAACGTGCCTTGGCGTTAGTCACTACTCTGTGACTCTCGGACATATAAAGTATGTACACATTTCAGCTATGTAAAAATAATCTCTCATCACCTTAATGGCTTCGTCTTGCACGCTTAACGACCATAAAGTTTGCCCGCGAACTTCGACAAAACAGACTTCGGGATATTGTAACAATCCGACAATCGCAGTAGCGGATGAGCGTCGAGTCGCTGATCGTTGGTGTGGCGAGCACTTAAAAGTTTCTATTTTTAGAAGTCAATTAGAGCAACCAGAGTAACTATACGAAACATATTTTTTAAGCCAACAACTTCCAAATGTTGATATTACTATTTTCGGCGTCAAAAAAGACGCCACAGGCTGCTTTTGTTTGCTTTTTTATCAAATCTGTAGCGCAATCTGGTTTCTGAAGTATTCGTAATGTCACGAATACGCAGATTACTAAAAAAAAGAGAATGACGAACATATTATGTCTCGTTAAAGCACGGCTACTCACTAAAAACAGCTTTTTCTTCTACTTTTCAGTATGACATACCGTAAAGTTCGGAGAGAAGGCCACCCCCGAGAGATCGTCCATCCCGTTTTTCTCGCTAAAATATCTGAAACAAAGATTCTGAAACATCGCCCACCCCCCGATTCCCGTCGGACGCAACGCGATATCCGACGGGAATAACATGAACCGCGCAGTTTGCTGTACCAGCATGCCTGACGACCGAGTTTAGAGCGGGTTCCCGCGTTTTTGTCTGCGATCTGCGCTCACGATATCGGTTGTCGTGACAGGCAAGTTTGTAGAGGATTCCCGCGTGTTTATATCACCACAAAACTTGAATTTGCTGCGTCCGCGATTTGCGGTCTTCGTTCCCGTGAGATTCAAGTTCTCAGCGGGTTTTCGGGGGCACTTCGCACCGCGAAACGCGAATCTTCTGCGTCCGCAACCTGGGGTATCCATTCCCATGACGCACTAGTTTGTTGCGAATTCTTGCGTATTTATTGTTCTGTGAAACGAAAATTTGCGGTTTCCGCGATCTCCGGTATCATTCCCGCGTCACGTAGTTTGTATCAGATGCCAAGGTATTTATCAAGTTTTGTTGTGCCATCCCCAAATATAGCTCATTCCATGCTTTTCATCTTTTCATTTCGGGTTGGCATTGTTGCGGAACTTTACGGTAATCAATCACTGCCATCCGCTGGTAAATGACAAAGTGGTGAATATTTGTTGAGCACGTTTTGATCTAACACTGAGAGTGTTGTGACACCAAGCGAGGTAAATTACAACCACGTTGGTGTGAGCCTGATCTGTTAACGTACGAGACACACCATGCTCAACATCGCTGAGCAGGTTTAGAAGTCATGCGAAGTAACCTGTTCATATTGTTTTTTTGGTGCTAGAGTAGGCGAGGGGGAGCTTGTGAAGAGCGCAGAGGTAAGTTCTCCAGACATTTGATATCTGGAGAACTTTACGATTGCTATTGACTAGATAATTGATGCGTTTAAGAGTCGGGCTTTGCAGGTAAAGTCTCGATCACACACTTGCGACTGCTGATGACAACCTCTTCTAAGCTCTTACGACGAGAAAACACACTAGCGTCATCTCTCGGATACCAGTGGAACACTTGGGATTTGCGCACACTAATTTTTCTTATTTCGCGCATTATATTTTTGTTTTTGTTTTTGCTGTAGTGTTGAAAAGCTCTTGAAAATGTAACGAACGACCTTTTTTATAGCTAGCACGTACATTTGATCTCGCCAATGCTGCCAAACCTTCGCACTTGTTAAATGCAGTTCCAGAGCCACCTCACAGATGGAGCCAGCGTGTCAGTGTGGTATCTTGCCAAAAGAGATCATAGGAACTCGGTCGTAAGCAGTCGCAAGTGTGTGAATCAGCCCTAAGGCATAGGCCGTCAACTGTGCTGACACTCGCCGGAGACCTTCGTGGGCCGCGACTGTTGCGGGCCAGCTTATATCGCGTCGAGTTCTAGCGCGTAACCTTTACGTTACGCAATCAGCGAAAGTACAAGGTACCTAGCAGCGCCTACGGTGAAACCTTGATTTCAAAGACGACAATGTAGATCTGAGCACTATTCGCTCGAAACCTGTCCCTGGAAGCTGACGCGTGAAGAGATGGCAATGACGTCTTTGGACCAAACTATGTAACTTGAGCGTGATCAAGAAAACTACTTGAAACATCTTTTTACTATTTGTTGTGGATTTTTTTTTAAAAAGACGCGCTTTAATGCGGTGCTCCTCAAGATCAAGTAGGATGTGCCAAACAGAGTATATTGTTAGGACTTTTAAGTAGCGTCTAAAGAAATATAATTTCCTGAAAAAAAACAAATAGAAAAAAAAAAACTTACCTTATCGTTGAGCACCCCTTGGAGTCCACTTAGGAATGCGATCGTGGATGGAAGTTGTGCAGAAATTAGACATCAACTTTCTCGTTTGAATAAGGCGAGGCATACAAGTCTTTGTCCCTGACAGTTGACCTAATTTAAAACTATGTAACTTGTTAAGATATATAATAAAGGTTTACTGCAAATAAGGTTCTTTCGAGAGACAAAAAAAGTGTCTGCGTGGCCTCATAATAGGGAAAAGCTAACTATATTTCTAATTCTCAATTCGTGTTTTTTTTTTCTAAAATTCTGGCCGCCTAACCTTTTTTAGAGGTTTAAGGAGGCAGACATTCACTGTAATCAGTGCAATAAAATATGTGCATTGTAAATGGTCAGCCTTCCCCCATCATCTTTCCCACAAAGTGTTACCGTTTTTTTAGGCATAAAAAAATATTATCGAACGCAAATACGTTTGTAGATCCTATAAGAGCTAGAGTACGGGGAAAGAACTGGTCGCGGCCCGCTTTCAAGGGCTATAATTGACACCAATAATTCGCACTTCGGCAAGTGTTCTAAACGTTTGCCTATATAAGCTCTTTTGTTATTTCATTGGCACCTAGATAATGGTCCTTGTAACCTTACCTAGACGTCAAGGAGATGATACGTCCACACTCAGATGCAATATTCACACTCACAAAATGAGAACCGAACAACGAAACACTTTTCCTACGAAAGACAAGTGACTGAAAAAAGTATGACTGTGACAGTATGGTACACACGAGTTTTCGGGGAATATTCAATACCAAACAACCAGAGTCGGATAATAATAATAAAAAAAAGCTTGATCGAGCTCGAATTTATAAATTTATATTGCGCGAGTTGCATTCTTTCTTATTCAGTCTGACACTATTGCGAAGAGGATGTGCAAAAAAAGTGCACATCTCTCTTCAGACGTAGAGATCATCTATGACCACGCTAGACATTAAAACGATTTTTTTTTCTTATCGCTTCTACTAAACGCGCATCACCAGATCACAGCCGCGTGCTTCCGTCCACATGGCTCTTGGCCTTGAGCACGAAACTAACATCCGGTGGCGGCTTCCCGAAGCGAATCAACCTGAGGAACGTGCCACGTATCTCGGAGCTGCACAAGCAGTAGACGTAAAAGTTCATGGCAAAGTTGGCCATCTCCATGTCATTGGCGATAGCCCGGAACAACTGGAAGCCGTAGTTGAGTTCCTTGTCGTCGCCGATGAGGACAGTCAGAACAGCGGCTGGAGTCATGCACACGCAGAACATAATCACGATGGCCGCCAGGAGGATGACTAACCGCTGCTCTTCCAGAAACTTCCCGGTGTCCCGATTGCTGTTGTTCATGAGCTGCTGACGCTTACGCATCAGTTTGCGGAAAGTGAGGATGATTGTGGTGTTTAGCACGGCCACCACGAGGACCGGTCCTATTCGCACAAGGACCTCCTTGACCAGAAGGTAGATCTTGAAGACCAGATGCCGCGACACGGACACGTTGTCGCACGGCACATACTGAGTCCGGTTGGCGCGTTCGTCCCACACTGGCACAGGACTCTTCTGGAAGGCCACCGGCACGTAGAGAAGAGCTGCGGCCACGTAAGCGCTGAGAATGGCCAGCTTGGCACGTCTGGAGTTATGGAACTCCTTGTATCGCGTGGGCAGACACACAGACCAGTAGCGGTCAACGGTGACGGCTATCACGATGAAGACGCTGCTGGCCATGAGCGCGTTCACCAGCGGCATCTCGACGTGGGCGAAATAGAAGGCGGCAGGATACGTGCGCGGCTGGATGCCGTGCAGCCTTAGCATCGAGAACACGGCAACGACGAGCGTCAAGAGGTCTGACGTGGCCAGCCAGGTGAGGTACACAAAGGTGACGCCTTTGAGGTTGGGCCTCGTCAGCACGACCAGGTTGATGAGGTTCCCCACGATACCCAGGGCGATGATCACGAATGACACAACACCATAGGCGACGAATTTGAGTGTGTCAATCTGCTGCTTGAGGAGCAAGGTGTCCTGGTTACCTGCGAAGCCATTGTGCGCTGCTTGCGGCTCTGTGGATGGGAGCGTCTCGTTGAACAGCCCCGACTCGTGCTTTGGGCAGACAACCATCACGATCTGTAAAAAAAATAAAATAACGCCTTTGTTTATGTTTGACCATCCTTTCTGAATGTGCATGCGTGCAGATGTGAAAGCAAAACTCAAAGAACGCATTCCTTGTTATGTGTGCGCCCGTTGGCACGTGATCAGCCTCTCTGCCTAAAAATATCTGAAGCGAAAGACAAAATGAAGAAATCAAAATTGCACCTGCTATATAAGATCTGGTGTAGATTTTCGTTTAAAAAATTACAAGTGCAGACGCGTGTAACTATACAAATTTTATGCTTCGTTGTTGTGGCGCTCATTCACCAAAATGACTTTTGGCACGGCGGATGCGGAAGGATTTTAGTCTTGCATTTTTTTTACTTCTTGCTGATTCAGTGCAAATGTTCAATCTGGAGCATCTGCTTAGGCATGAGTTAATAAGGCCCCCTTTCGTAGAAAGCTTTTTCAGCTAATTCAATATGGAAAACGTGAACACCTGGCTCATAGGAGATTACCGTGCGTTTTTTCATGCGATCTGCTAAACTCACGACATGCATTTCATTCATTATTTTCGGTGCGCAAGCCGCTTTTGGGCATTATAAACGGGATCATCAGTTGCGTGCGTACGGCCATGATTGGATACCGAAACACAAAGAACTCTCTCTGGAAAATAAAGGTAATGATTTCTCAAGCGCAGCATGTAACCTGAATCCAATAACAGTCGAAGGTTTTCCCTCAAAATAAAAAAAAGGAATAAAAAAATAATTGGTAACTTTTACAGCTTTGTGATTATTCTTGTTTGAAAGTGCTAAACGTTATAGTCTTTGCCAAACCTAGACTATTTTACAAATCAGTTTGACAGTTGCAGTCCATAAGAAAGCATAACTTTGCAAGACAACGACACACTTATTTTGTAAACAAAAAAAAACAAACTTAATGGCGATTCCGGAAACATTGTAGTCTACCCTAATAAGATTTAAGATTGTGAGCAGGTTAATTGTTCGCATACGAGATGATGCTATAAACGATTATTTGTTTTTCTTTAAAGCTTCGCCTAAGTGACCAGCTTGAGATGCTCTACGCTAGATGCCGTTAGCTTGACTGAGAGTTTTCCAGCAAAATTGAGCGGGAAAATTTCCCTTTTATATCTAGCGGAAACATCTTTCCGCTAAATTTATCGGAAGAGTTTCACGCAAAATATATAGCGAAAACTTTTTCCGACAAACTTAACGGGAAAATTTTACCCTCGTGACGTCACGCATGGTGTCACGTGTGACGTCGTTATGAGAAACGTGCCATAATGCAACGCGCGGTTACGCCGACGCCGACGCCGACAATTTTCAACCCGAAAATGGGCGCCTAAGAGCTGTGCTCGAAACGTTTTTAATTCATTAACTCGATTACTTGTGAAGAAAATAATTGGCCGTTAGTAGAAAAAAGTAACCGTACCTTTTCCGATCACTTCAGATTTTCAAAGGCGAGATTTTTCAGCCGGTTTGAAAATGTTTTTTTCGCGCTGTCCACTATTGATTTTGGATCGCCAAATTATAAGCTATCATCTTAATTAACTAATGTTAGTAATCCAACCTCCAGTCCAAGACATGGTTCGAGGATTCTTAGGTAGGAAATTCGGAAAAACAAAGAGCGCCTTTAAGAAAGCGGAAGGGAAAATAGTAACGGTTACAACTAACTTTCGTACTTCCAAAAGTAATTATGTTACTGTTGTGGTCACTTCCTAATTAGAATAATCAGATGATTAAAAAATTACTACAAAAAGTAATCGATTACAACTTATTTGGTTACTCGTAATGAGTACTCTACGAGTCAGCTTGTCAGTTACAACTCCCAACCCGTTTTCTGTCGTGTCACCAAATGGCGCGGAAGCATTTGGTTCCGTTTTATTTGCATTACGAAACTAATTAATAATTAGAATATGGTGCGTATGTTCTGCTGCTCCCTCTCGATTTTCATTCACTGCATGGGGGTCGCATCTCACTCCTGAAGTTTATGATGATAATGCAATTAACGCAAAGGTGCAAGCGAGCTGGACAAGAATGACGACAATAATCCCTGCAAAAGAAGAACAAAGGGAACAAAGGACAAACATAAATCTCCAAGCGCAGCTAGGTGATTGGTGCGCGGTTGAAAATCGCGCGCCAGTCACCTCCTGGTTAGCTCAGTTGGTAGAGTGCTCCCCTGGAAATGGAGAAGTCCCTGTTTCGATACCAAGACCAGGCGGGTGTTTTCGGTCGCACACCAGTCGCTTAGCTGCGTTTGTAGATTTATGTTTGTCCTTTTTCCTCCTTGTTCCCCTTCTTGATGGATTATTATCGTTATTATTGTCCAGCTCGCTTGCACCATTCTATGAATTGCATTATCCTCAGAACTTTAAAATGCAGGCCGTTCACCCTTGCTGGTGTTAGACTAGGGCGGCTGATAAAACCCCTTTGCTCCACTGACGCCTAACTCCTGGTTAGCTCAGTCGGTAGAGCGCTCCAGTGGAAATGGAGAAATTCCTGGTTTGATACCAGAACCAGGCGGATTTTTTTGATCGAGCACCAGTCACGTAGCTATGTTTCGAGATTTGTGTGTGTCCTTGTCCTCCTTGTTCCCCTTCTCCAGGGTTTATTTCCATTATTCTTGTCCAGCTCTGTAGGGATTATTATCGTCATCCTGGGGGGAACTTATTTGACGCCACGTACAACCTCTTCAAAGCTTTTTAGTTCTTCACTCGTAGATGCTCAAAAATTTAGTGCAAGATTTCATAATGTGCACATTTAATTGTACTTTAGCACGTTTTTCATTCTTTATCGTTCTAGTCTCCACATGCATAATTGAGGTGCCTCCGGAGGTTCAGGCGAATGTTGTCGCATCCACAGATAGGTATAAAATTTCAGGTATCGATTTCTCTCTGCATTTATGATGTATATCCTTCCGAGCCGTTACTTCCGTATACCAAGTATTTGAAACCAAAACACTATATAGCAAGGCAGTATTGAAATGCAAACATTCCTCGCAAACGAGCACTCAAAACTAAAATATACGGTATACGTGACCACATTGAAGCTACAACACCAATCAAATCAACGACTGAGAGAAAATAAAATCAACTGGTGAATTTATGGCCATCAGTGCACTAGTTAACAAGGAATTTAATAACCACTCATCGTATGTATTTACTATACATACTTTATTTTCACGACACTTAGTGTATATAAAAATATCAAATAAAAATAAAGATAATGTGGGTTCCTTTTGCCTTGCAAGCCTCATCGCAATATATATATATATATATGTATATATACGTTACAATTTATTTTTATGAATACACGACTTCTTATACATAGGCCGTCGATTTAGAAGCGTTGTCAAAAAGGTCTAATGAAATCAAAACTTGTTAATTACCAGATATAATATTAGGACATCGTATTTTTATAATGCAATTTCCACCTCAAGGAAGGAGCATGTTATCCAGTCAACATTTCGCACCCGCTTATCAGACAACCGCAATGCCTTAAATAGCGTCCCCACCTTTAAAAAAAAGAAAAAGCGCCGTCGTTAATATAGAATACGTATTTTTTTTCCAGAGTGTGTGCCCTTCTTTGTTTGATGACAAACATAGTACTCTACCACGGTAAATAATGTTTCTAACACACATAAAATGTCAGTTGAAAGCGCACAAACACACTTAGGACACACGTTCCAATGTCGTTTGCAGAGAAAATAAATCACCTTAATATAAAATAAATATCGTCTATGGCAGATGGTTCTAGAAGTGCTGTCATCCATCTCAATTCTTTATTTAAGTTATTTTAGTTAGGATACAACTCCAAACCGAAGTCCACGAAAATCAATATTGGTGTTGACTAAACAAGCCATATCTATCAGGAAATGGCGCCGCAAAGTCAAGAAAAAATTTCTTTTTACATATACTTTTTATTCTCAAGTCCTTTCATCTCGTGGGACATTTTTATGTTGTTTAGATTTACACGTATAAAAAGCAGCACCCGACAAGGCTTGATTTCACGAATAAAGAAGTAATAAAAAAAATATGACATTTTTAATTTTGAGATGACTACTACCTCTAAACTTCTTTACGTACGTTGAGCACAGAAACGCGTGTCATATTTCTAAAGAAAGCGGCAATCGCATTCATGCCTGATGGTTTCGTGTTTTTTTTTTTCTTCTTTTTTCTTTCTCCATTCCGCTATCTTACGTGAAAAGAAAGAAGGTTTTGTACCGGAAGCGCACATACCTGAAGGAGATCTTCGTTAATCTCATCATAATTTCCACAGTGCCACAAAATTAAAGCGCCTCCAATTGTGACTGTACGGTTCAACAAAGAAAGCTGATGGAGCAAAAAAAAAAAAACTTTTAAAAAAGAATTTTACTTTCTTTCGTGCATACATTTCTTTTCCCTTTTTTGATATTGTGTCGTTATTGCTTTGTCCTCCCTTCGGCAAACGAAAGAAAAAAAAAAGGAATAATACAGACTTGCGGTTTGATGATTAAAGCGTAGGACGGTGGCATTTCATAGGCTGAAGCAAACGTATACTTCGCTGCAACGGAACAGCAAGTTAAAATATGCCCTAAATAGAGGAGTGTTTGTCAACATGACAGAGAAGTATCGTAAACCGCACAAACCTTTGTGTAAATGGCTCACTTTCTTGTTTTCCGGTCTTTCGAAAACGAAGAGCGCAGCAAATCGCCCTTTTTTACATTTTATTTTTCAATAAGTGCCATAGGAGTCGTAAAATGCAGGACCCAACCCACTGAAGAGGCGCGGAATATGGCCCAGATGGCTCGGTTCTCCGCAAAGGGCATCTGCAATCGTTTTTTGGACTCATATTTTACGTAAAGACAACTGCCGCCGTATATTGAAAGCTTTCTAAATACTTCGCTGGAACCGATGCTGCGAAGAGTCAGCACGAAGCTGTATCACTTGGAGACCTGACACGTGTTCATTATCTTGCGCAGACATTAGTTTCGTAAAATATGAGGTTCTATTGGAATTTTTATTTGCCAGGCAAGTTGCGTTTGATCGTTATGGTTCTTAAAGCGTGATTGTCGGGAAAACTGAGGCCACTATAAATTAGCTGCGCCTAGGGTATGGACTCTCCATTCCCTAAGTTTGCATGGGGCGCCGCCATTTTGGTGCTTAGTGAAGAACCGGCGCAATTAGTGATATAATAGTCACAATTTGAAAATGCGACTTCTGCATTTTTAAATGCGGTGTCAGGACACTCGGGCAATATCGTTTTGTTCTGTCACAAACTTTTCTTAAAGATTTGTGTGAGTGAAAAATACATTTTTTTTTGTGATTTCAGATAAAGCTTGAAATCTGTTCCAGCAATGGTTTTAAACACCAAGATGGCTGCACTGTCGCTACTCTGAAGCGTATCTAGTTTAGTGACTCTAGGGATAGATATACACCGACCAACGTTACTAGATTAGCTCAGTTGCGGAACTCCCGCGGAAGGCGGTACCCCCCTCACTCACTTCATTCCACCTCCTGTCGTTTGAAGCGCCATCTGGATTTTCGTTCCATAACTGCGTATTCCATAGAGTACGGTGGAGCTCCATCTAGGCGCCGTGCTTCGGAACGTACGTATTTGATGGAACCACTGATCTCTATGTCTATTTGCTGGATCGCGTTTGACCAGCTCCTCCTATGGACCGGAATGCGGTCACTGGCGGCCATCTTTAGGTAGAGTTATATCATCTCTAGCCATCATAGTAATATGGCGGACAGCGCAATGGCGGCAGGCTGCCATAAAATAGCCGTAGATCTAGTACACTGTACAGTGGGTGACATTTCGTGCTTGATTGAAGTTGTTCGACGAAGCAGATTCTTGAAACCCGGCGTGAACGGTAGCCTCATCTTTGAGGACCCGGTAAAAGTTCTACGAAAGCGCAGCACCGGGGGAAAGCAGCGCAGCTCGCATCAAAAGCAGACTCCGTACCGTCGTCTGCTTTCGATGCTTCTTTCGATGCGACTTTCGATACGTGCTGTGCTGCTTTTCTCCCGGTGCTGCGATTTTGTAAAACTTTTACCAGGTCCTCAAAAACCGGACTACTGTTCACGCCGGGTTTCAAAAACATGTTTCGTCAAATAATTTTAATGGAGCACGCAATATCACCCACGCTATTTTGACCGCAGCCTGCCAACCCACCTGCCAAAACGCTATCTGCCATGGATGGATGATAGCGGCTGCAGCAGATTACATTGGCTAGAGGTGATATAACTCTACCTAAAGATGGCCGCCAGTGACCGCATTCGCGGAGCGGGCAAACGCGATCCAGCAATTGTCATAGAGATCAGTGGATGGAACACACTGCAGTTAGCATAGCAGCCGTTCGGCGCGTCGAACGACGGGAGGCGAGTCGTGGTGAGTGAGGGGACGGTGGTGGGGGGGGGGGGGGGGGTACTGCTTGTGCAAGCAGCGTCTATGAGCAGTTTCGCAACTGAGCTAATCTAATAACGTTGACACCGACTCAACTATCTGACGTCACGCATCTGTGGTGGCGCTGCTGTCGGCATTGCGCGTGCGCAAAAGCTTCGGATCACGCGAATCTGGTTTCTGCTCACACGCAATGCTCACACCCGGCGTGGGCCAACGCTACATCCAAATATTAATAAGTAGCTGAGCAAGTTAAAGAAGGGCAGCCTGCCTTGACATCATAAACCGGAGGAAGGTAGGAAGAGGGGGGGGGGGGGGGGGGGAGAGATCTCTCGCATTTCACATCTATCTATCTATTCTGGGAAAGTGGAGCGCAAATTGGTCTGCCTCTTTTGCAGGAGCTGGGGAGACGTCAGAATGCCAAGCTCTGATTGGCTCGGATTGAAGCATAGTGGGTAGACCTCAGGGTAGCTTGCTTTGATGTCCACCCACTATTCTTTAATCAGGGCCAATTAAAACTCCGCGTTCCGAGGTCACCACAAATCCCTGCAAAAGAAACAGACGAGCCTGCGCTCCGTATAGCATCGCAAAGTTAATTAATTGTTCTATATGTTTATCATAGCGTCAAATATTAATCTGACGAATTATTGAAGAATTTTCACATGTTGCAGTCTCTAAGAACGATATTGCTGCTGGAAAATTGTGTGACTTCAAAATGTACGAGCTACATGCGGAAAGAAAGGGAGGGAGAGGAGGAGGCCAAAGCGAGCAGGGACGTCAGAACGTTGAGCTCTGGTTCGAATATGATTAGTGGGTATATGTAAAGCTAGCAGCTTTTGTTTCCACTGTACTCGTCGAATGCGTTAGAATGCGAAAGCAGAATGCCGGACGCCGGCGTTCCGCGTTTTAACGTTTTTTTTTATGTCTGCAATAGGGACTGTGGCGCCTGAGAAGGGACGATCTCAGGTGCCGAACGTGGAGTTGGAGTTGTGGCTCGCTGATCGCATAGCCCCGAGGAAGCAGTCCGAGACTGGGATTACTGAAGTAGAAGTTTTACATAGAGTAAATGTACAAGTAGCTGGCCCACAGTTCCATCGGCGTCTTGGGGCTCTCTGAGCTCACGTTATATAACACTCTAAGGGCGAGGGGGCTCGCTAAAAAAGAGGAACAGTCCCCAGAGTTCGAATGGTTAGGTGGTGTTCGCGGCGCGTGGGCGGCTGATGCAATTGCCCTGAGGCGTTTCGGCGAGGTGCAGATGATGAAAGCCGCAGCCGCTCTAGCCATGTGCCGGTGTCTCATGCAAGGTGTCAACGCTCTTGCCGCTGGCGTCGAAACACAACAGCAATTAACACACACACACGCGTCCACGCCGGTGTTTCTTGCGAGGGATGGTGGTCCCAGATCGCCTCGTGGCTCCAGAAAAACGTTCTTTTTTAGATTAGAGCTTTAAGCGAAGGCCACCAGTCACCTGATGTCTCAAGAATTCCGCGCCACCAGTCGAGTACGGTGTTCTCTGCCACTCTCCCCTACAGCGGTGCTAGAAACATAACAGAAGAACTACTAGCTTTGAGTCTACCCACTAATAACTCCAACCAGAACTCGGTGTTCTGACGTCCGGGCACGATTCTGTCCTCTCTCTTTCGCTCCTCTCTCTTCGGCTCTGCCCGCATAAAGCGCGTGGTCGAAGCAGTCTCTCTCATTGAAGAGATTTTTGCAAAAAACTCCTCATGAAAACTGTCAAAGAAGTGAAACTATCGCTTTAAAAGAGAGTCATATACGTGAAAGACTATAGGCATCCATATGAAACTTTATTTTTTAACTCAACAGCCTTAGGGAGCTCGTGCAACACCACCTAGACAGGAGGCCTCCACATGGTCTCCTCTCCCTCTATGAAAGGTCATCGAAGTCGTATCGCGCTAACTCGGCTATTGGTCCAGAGCCCAACCTTCGACGCGCTGATTGGACACGAGCTCCAGCCGAACACTGACACAGCACTCGTGCCCACTCTGACGCCTCGATCGATCTGATTGTGATGACGCGTGCGGAGGCCTTCGTCCTGTCTAGATGGTGTTGGCTCGTGTCGCAGAAAAGCCGGCGTCGGCGTCCGTGACGTTGTGACGGGAAAATCCTGATTGGTCGATAGGGTAATGACGTCAAAGCCACATGACCTCGCGCGGGAATTTTAAAAAGCCCACAGCGATGACGTGAAACGTGAAGTCACGCGTGGAATGAACATAGATAAAACAATATGTAAAAGAAAAAAAAGAATAAAACAACATGTAACAAGAAATATTCGGAGAATTTTAGGCAGGATTTCAACGCACGACCCTTCGTTTGCAGGCCAGACAGGCTACTGGCCAGGCCATGCAGATATTTTTTTATATATTTATAGTATGCCACGGGGCAGAGACGCCTGCACGGCTTGGGAGCGAGCGGGAGTTTATATGGTCAGTTACGCTACCGCTTTCTACTCTTAAAGGCGAAGCTGTAACGACCTCTTAGCTTATACATATATATATATACATATATATGTGTGTGTGTGTGAGTGTGTGTATCTTTTTTTTTTTTTTTTTTACGGGTGGTTTTTTCTATGTGCGTCAGACAAAAAATTGGCTGTTGGTTGAGCTCACCGAGGGGAGGGTGGGGGCAGTCAAGATCCCGAAGGCGGCTGCCCCCCTCGATTCGAGGGTCCCAGAGAACAAGCAAGCGCACAAGAGCGCACAGCGAGGGGGTTCATTTCAGCAGTTACGTTGAAGAGATGATGATCACGAGAAAAGCAGCTGAGCGACCCTTTTTGATGAACGGGCTGCAGTGAGACGAACCATGCCTGCAAAAGAAGAAAGTTGAAATACATTTTCGGGAGCTCAAATCTGGATGAAATCGTTAAAGCACTGTTCACTGCGGGTACGGGTAGATGAATACGGGGGAACAGTCAGACGCCGTCTTAGCTGAAACTGGTTTACCGAATTTAATCTGACTTTATTGAATGACTATTTCTTTATGAAAATATAGGTTAACCGAACATGTTTTTTTTGTGTTAAATTTGCAAACCGCGTTTGCCTTAAAAAGAAAAAAAAAAAGAAAAAAAAAACGTTGTTGGCTCGAGCGAGTCCGCTGACAATATTTCGCTGCGCTGATCTCTTCTACTTAGTATTGCGCACGCATAACTTGATGATATAATTGTTTACAAAACGTAAATGTTCATTTTGAAAATTACCGCATGTTAACAAACGTTCCTTCATTTCGGGTTTGAATCAAGTATAATGTTAATAAGCCCTGCAGAAGGGGAACAAGGGGAACAAAGAACAAACACAAATGTCCGAGCACAACTCGTTGCACCTTTACATTAACTGCATTAACATCATTCAATCAAGTATTTATTACGGTGGAGACACAAGCTAATTTAAGCAGAAAAAGACTGGCCACTTCTCAGCGTTCCCTTAACGTAGCAAATTAATCCTAAAAGCACGATGAAATACAAAAATTTAGGTATTAATGTGATTTGTTTTGAAACACAAATAACTGCGCGAATTTTATTTACTTTCTTTCCTCTTCCTCTTACGCAAACGTTATTTTATAAACTGGTATAAACTAGGCGCGACAAAATTCATTTCCAGCTGATCCAAAAATAAATTTACGTTTGGCGGAAAACATAATCCCTTTCGAGCACGCAAATAATATTAAAAAAAAAAAGGAATAAGCACCCCGGAAAAAAAAAAAAAAAACTTTTTTATGAACTTTTTGTGCGCGTATATGATGCATCCAGGATGAAAAGAACTTGTCACTTTGTGTTTTCTCCACTCTGCTCAATATCAGTATGTATCAGCACTCTTCGTGAAGCCTGAGTGACATTGGGAACTTTGTACCGAGTTCTGCTGAAAGCACACAAGTTGTGCGCTCGCTTCCTTGGAATAACACGTCGAAGTAAAAAAAACAACAACAAAAAGTTGGCGACTTTCCTTTTTTTATATATATTTTTGTCTCGTGTCGTAGAGTTTCGGACGTGGTGCTATGAGTGTAAGGAGACTGCGAAAAGGGAAATACGAGGAGGCAAAATTTAAGGAGCGCGTAAACAAAAATATGTGTTTTGATTTTTTTTTGGCACCAAAGTGGTGAGTTGCAAAAGCCGTTCTCGAGAGAAATAAATTTTGCTTTCACGTTTTCTCTAAAAGTCAACTGATTAAATTTTTCAAAGCCTCAGACTGAATATGTGCCATACCCATATACAATATATGTTGTAGGGGATGAATAGTCTTGCAGCCTGCACCATTTGTGTTACATGTGCTGTCCTTGGTAACATATTGTATTTCTTGCATGGAAATCCGCGCCACTGTTTTCAGGAAGTCCCGATTCAGGTTATCACAATTGCCTAGCACGACACAAGAGCAAGATATTATAACACGTATTTAGAAAAAAATATTTATCTTAAAAAGCGCATAAGAAAACATTAAAAACCCATGAGAAAGAAAGAAAGAAAAAGGGAAGAAGTAAGCCACAAAGCATTTGGCCTAGTAAGCAGTTCACGATGTGTTTCCTGGTGCAGCGAAAAAGCAAATACGAGGAGGCAAAATTTAAGTAACGGGTGAACAGAAGTATTTGTTTTGTTTCTGTTTTTGTAACTAAAGTGGCCATTTGCCCATGCAGTCCTCGAGAAAAAGCAAAAACGTTAAAAAATATTTTTGAATGTTTCCTTTTTTTTAAATTTTGAAAAACTAAGGTACTTGTTCACACTTGTAAACGAAAATATTTCTAACAAGGTTTTCGAAAGACGTATTTCATAAAAAAGGCTTCCGCCTTCTATTTTCTCCATCACTCGGCGGTATGCATAGAGTGATCTCACATCAATAATTCGACCGCGACACCGGAATCGAGTGGTGTTGAAGTATTTTCTCTGGCAGGCCGAGGGCCTAAGCCAGCGTACGCTTCTACCGCGAATCTACGCTTGACCAACGCAGTTGCTAAACGCCTACAGGCGTTTAGGAACCTGTGCACTTTACGGAATTGTACCCGAGTTCACCGACCATTCGTCTTCTCATTAACATCGCATCGCAACAAGATGCCATCTAGTATTTCGTTGTCACAATGAGCTTTGCGTTAACTCTGGTAACTTTACACCATCAAACCGACATTTCGAAACGGGGTAGTTAGCCTGAAAACCCGACAGCACTGTGATGTGACCTCGCATGAAAGCCATATTAGAGGCCTAACTCCGTCAGAAGCTCCGTTAACAAACATCCGTTGTCAACCTAGTAGTCAAATTTCTCTTTAGAGTCGTTTTAAAAAGTCCTATGCCTTTTTCAGTGTCGCAATAACTGAAAGAGTCGAGTTTGGGGCCATCCCCGGGAGCGTTAAACGACGCGGGTATTCATTCGCGCGTTCTATACCGGCGTCAAATTACCCTACCAGGGCGAGTATTACGCGGTCGCATTCGAGCCATAGTCGAATTTAATTGCTGAAGGTTTAGTTTCAAAGTCACCGTGGCGTAAACAAGGAACTCTTATCACGTACAATTCTCGTCGGACTCGGCACTAGAACGTTACTGTGCTGTAATTTTTAAAGACATATATTCACCTATGGAAATTAACACGCATTGCTCTCCTTTCGCAACAAAAACTTATTCAGTTTAAATTAGGCAGGCAGCGTTGATATCGTCATGCAAGACTGAAATCGCTGCTCCTGAAGGCGTGGATTCCTCAGAACAATGGCCGGCCTCGGAAGAAACAAAGCGTGTTCCTTTTACTTAGAAATAGAGTCGATTTAATCTGAAGACCGCAGGTCGTGATAATGGAAAGAAAATTATAATAATCATTTATTATATATTTATTTACACATACTGCTGGCTCATTTGCCGCGACAGGGAGGAACAATATTTTACAAAACGGTACAGTTTGTACCTGCAATAAAAACTTCGAGCAATACCGTCTTCACAAAATTGGATACAAGACGCGCCCAAAGCGCAAACGAAAAGGGAACTAAATGCACGCAAAAAAAGCGAAAGTGATAATCAATTTAACAATAACAATATACTGACAACAATAATCAACATTAATCAAAGGCACTTGCCGTGTACATTGAAACGGATAACAATGAAGACAATATATAGAGACAAAAACTACAATACATCATTCAAAGTATCACGCGATATATACATATTTAACTTCAAAGAAAGGGAAACGAAGGAAAATAACACCGAAGTGCTTACCTTTTTAAACAAAGGAAAGAAGTCTAACAGCATCCTCAAACGTTGAAATATCGTTGTGATTTACAATATGCTTGGGATGCATATTCCAATCGTTAATCGTATTTGCGAAAGAATAATACATAAGAACATCCGATTCTGGCCATATATACTCTTAAAAAAAAGCCCGTGCGTCTGCCTTCCCACACAACACACGGAGAGCCAATCATCGCACAACTTACGGAGGCAGCTGACCGAATGACGATGCCGAAACATCTGTTTAGACTAAAAAACGCAGTCTGAGTTGTGACATTAAGCAATGCAAACCGTCACGCTTGCATTGCTTAAAGTCACAACTAAGGCTGGGTTTTTTGGTCTAAACATATATGTTTCAGCATCATAATTCGCTGAGCTTCCTCCGTAAGTGGCGATGATTGGCTCTCCGAGTGTTGTGCGGGAAAGTAGACGCACGGGCTTTTTTTTAGAGTGAATGCTGATTTCTTAAAGGATGCTTACACACAGCGATAAGAGAGAGCTTCTTCGCTGCCATTTTGCTAGAAGCATATGGGAATATTAAGTTATGCGGTGATAACCGTTCTATAATCTCTGCAGGCTATTTGTTAGGTAATTTCAAAACTACCTTTATTTTAGTAACATTTCACTCTATACATGTTACCGTAACATGAAAAAAAAAATCTGACACTAAATAGCGCGCACCGAGTATGCGTCAAAATATAATTCGATTTTCTTCATTGAGGAAGCTAGAATGTTTAATCGTCGGTAGGATATTTTTGTATATTCATTTCATGTATAATTTATAATATATAAAAATATCAACCGATTTAGAAGGGCGTTTCAAGATGTATAGGCTTTATATAAACGTAAAATAGATGCGGGGAAGTTTTCCTAAGTATGAAGTCATGCAAACTACACGAAACTCCCGTGTAACATATCTGACCGAGCTTCAGACAAAGAGCAGAAAACAGCAGAGGATTTAAGAAACGTTGACAAGGATTTAATCAAACAGCGTTTGTTCGCTTCAACAGTAACCTCGTGTACACTCAAAGTGCGTTCTTGTTCTTGATTAAAAACCAGCTAGAAAGGGTTTTTGTTAAGTTTTACGTTGCAGCAGGGCATGTAAATGAAATTTGAGGAGTTTTAGGTGAATGTCCTTTCGTACAACGATACTGGTCTATGGAGCTCACCTCACTGCTTCAAAGTGTGTTTGATAGCTTGCAATCACACCGGTATGAGGTATACAAAAATGATAAGGTAAGTTCGTGGTTAACGAAACGGCAAACACATGCACCCAGGTTCTGGATGAAACCGATGTAAGCCATTGCGTTTACACTAAGCTCTGGCTCACGAATTGTACTGAGTGCTGGTTCCACGCGTCGCGTCTTCTCGGCAGTGGCCTTCCTTGACTAACCAATAAAGTTTCTTTTTTTTTTTATTTTTGTACACTCGTGCAGAGAATAAAACAGAAAATAACTTAATTGAATCTCGTCTGTCAACCACGTCACGTTGTTCGCGTGGAGCAAACGAGGAAAGGAGGCTCAACGACTGCCGCAAACAAGAAGTTAAAAGCACGATATTTTTCTTCTATTTCCTTTTCTACCCTCGCCGTGAGAGCCTCGTGTGTTTGACGATGACAACACTGAGAGGTGTCTCCTCGACAAGATGAAGGCTTGGCCTGTCTGTGAGTAAACACAAATACAACGGCAATGAACGGCAATGTAAAAAAAAAATCGTTACTATGACATTTTGTTTTAATTACCGACATGTGTACTCATGGTAACGGCAGCCACAAAGACTGTTTCGGAGTTCCGCGGTTGCTTTGGCGTGCTCAGTGAGTGACAAACTTTGTGTGGTTCTTTTCGGCAAAGTGAAGGGTGACATTTTCGTCTTTCTTCTTTTCGTTGTCGCAGGATCAGCTACGCGGATCACCTGACAAGACCACTGAAGCAACCCGCCGCCGGATGAATCGAGTGGTGCGACGGTTCAGCCCAGATGTGAATTCACCGGTCCAGAAGGGATATGGCAAAACATCTGCCACTTCATGTTGTGCTTTTTTTAACTATGAGCTTACTGAGAAAGAGATAAGCGGCGCAATTTACTAGACCATTCGCCCACCTACATTCGATGTAGCTGACGGCCGCTTAAGGTAAACGAACTTCTGATCGCGTAAGTCTCCGTATAATAGTTCTTACAAATCTGTCAGTACA
This sequence comes from Ixodes scapularis, assembly GCF_016920785.2. NCBI lineage: Eukaryota > Metazoa > Arthropoda > Arachnida > Ixodida > Ixodidae > Ixodes > Ixodes scapularis. The sequence continues at coordinate 26,588,810 of NW_024609868.1, forward strand.
TTGTTTACTTTGTCGAACTGTGTATATTGTAGATGAGGTTTAACCTTGCCCGTTGCTTTCTTTTTAATGACGCTTTTAAGTACGCAGTTGAACATTTTAATGACGCTTTTAAGAACGTAGTTGAGCACAACATTAAGTATTATCCGGACAGGCACCCTTATGCAAGCAATAAACTGGAATGCACCACTTCCTTTATTGATCAGGTTCAATGGCAACTTTTGGGCCTTTTTATATTTTGGGTCCATCCCACGCCAAACAATCCAGGCACAATTTCTACCCTCACGGATTCGGTCTAAAAAACTGCATGTGTTATTGAAGATGTAAAACTAGCTTTTCCAATATATATTTGTAATAACGTTTTAATATATATTCCTGCGTTCACAACATCTTCAATTTTGCGTGAAACAAACCCCACAACATAAAGTCCAGATTCTTTTTTTTTTTTTTAAGAAAGGTTTGAAACAAGTTTGGGGAAAAAAATATTTGCGTAGGTAAATACAGTCATCTAAATTATCCAATAAGTTTAAACACTAATTTCCGAGCTTTTCTGTTTTTATGGTGTAGATGCGTTATAAATATCATAAAAAGCTGATATTTCTATCTTATCTTAAAGAACACATCATAATAAAACTTCAAACTTATGTGTTAAACTAAAAAAAAAGCGAAGTACATTAAACATATTTTCACAAAAATGTATGCTATGTCTTCTAAAATAAATGTTTTCTAAAACAAAACAAAAATTAAAGCATAACGTTAAGTAAAAAATAAATAAATATGTAAAACTCATAAAAGTAGTTCGCCTAAAAATAAATACCCAACGGTGTGCCCAGTCTAGAGTCCACACAACCAGCAAGCGAAGTTTAAATATATATATAGTTTTTAAGATATATAAAAAAATGTTTTCTGAATTTCGTCTATTGCCATTATAAAAATACTGGAAACAAATACTCAGTTTTCAAAATAAAAAATGCGTTTGGTTTAGAAAACACATTTCGCGTTATATATAGTTAATATTTAAAAAAATAAGAATAATGTTTTAAAACAAACAAAAAAAATATTATTTTGTAAAAGCAAAAAAGCAAAAGATAATTTTTGTCTTTTGACATTATTGAACAGATTTTCAATGCTCAGGTTTCAGAGCAAAAACTAAAAGTTGTTAGGTCTAGATATAATACTTTTTGGTTATATTATGCTCGTAATAAAACAACAAACAAGCATAGTTTGAAACCAGTATAATATTTTTAAAAAAGAGATAAAATGTTTTTTTTGTTTTTTTTTTAATATAGGCCCAATTGACCCAGTCATTCAAGACTCAAGCGGTACTCAAGACGGTCTTCTGAAATAGAGAATATGACCACTCAACACGTTCCGTAAACAAACATCATTACCTTTTTTCCTTGTGCACTTTCAAGTTAATAAGCCTTTTCATTTCAGTAACTCATTTAGTTTAATAGAAGCCTAGGAGAATATGTTGCACGGAAACTAAAGAGACCCCATCCCCCTTAGTGCTGTTTTATTTCACTTTTTTCACTTTTCAATTTCCTTTCACTTTCAATTTCAATTTTAGAAAGTATTTTATTTCTTGAACATTGCCCGTTTTTTGTTTGAATCCTGAACTAAGTAAAACTTTTAAGTGTGTATTTTAGACTGAACACCTTTTTTTAACTTAGCATTTTGAATCTGTTCTAAGCTGGCAATGAACCGAAATATAAATAAAATTTAAAAAAAAACGTATTTTAAGAGATGATGTTTTCTTCAAACTTTCTTCGTTTGTTGTCTTATTTATTATCTACATGTAACCGTAACGTATGTACAGGGTGTCACAAAAGAAAATTTACACGATCTTTTTTACCGCAAAAATAAACTAGGCATCGCCGAATGCCCATTCTCCGCCCAAAGGTAGCGCTAGAGGTCACAACCAGGTGCCAAAGTTTCAGCTCGATCCGATAACTTAATCAAAAGTTATAACTGATCTTCTGAAACTTTCAATGGGAAAATGGCGGTCGACGGAGTTTTCGAACACATGGGGCTCTATGGCACCAGAAACCGAAAACGGGCAAAAATGGGCTCCATTTCCCCATTGAAATTTTCAGAAAATCACTTACAACTTTTTATTAAGTTATCAGATCGGGCTGAAACTTTGGCATCTGGTTGTGACCTCTAGCTCTACTTTTGGGCGGATAATGAGCGTTCGGCGACGCTCAGTTTATTTTTGCGGTAAAAAAGACCGTGTAAATTTTCTTTGGTGACATCCTGTATTTTTATGCCGAACACCTTTTTTGTTTCGCTTTGAAAGTTGAGCAGTTTGTAGTGTTTTCAATACTGGAAATGGACCAAAATCACAAATTATTTTTTCGCTTTAAAAAAAAACTATCTTTGCAAACTTTTCCTTTTATATGCATTATAGGTTGTCCATAGCCGTTGAGTATATATTTTTAAAGCGACACCCTTTATGTTTTTTCTTGTATTTGTTTAAATGTCCAATATTGACAATTTATGTTAGGAAACTAATTGAGTTGTGCGTATGTTTATACAATCGGAAGTTAGAAAAATACAATAGGCGTCTGGTGTCTCAGCTGTAGATGAGCAATCTAACCAGTGCGGTACGACAGCTAGCCTGGGTTTTTAACTTGCCTCAGGCGGTAGTGATACATGACCGCACGCCGGTACGACGCTCATCCAGATCGAAACGGGCAGGAGTGGGGCTCGAACCCAGGATCCCTACTCTCTTAAAAATGTCTGCGCGTCTACTTACCCGCAAAACACAAGAAAAGCCAATCTCTGCAATCTACGAAATCAGCTCAGTCAACGATGAGGTAGAACATCTGTTTAGACCTCGAAATTAAGACTGCGCTGTGGCATTACGCAATGCAAGCATGACACTTTGCATTGCGTAGTGCCACAGCGCAGACTTCATTTTTAGCTCTAAACGGATGTTCCGCCTCATCATTCGCTGAGCTGATTTCCTAGATCGCAGAGATTGGCTCTTTGAGTGTTTTGCGGGTAAGTACACGCGCAGGCATTTTCTAGAGTGTAGGTTCTGCAGCGCGAGTTTCCGCTCCACGTGCTCCGAGCTGGTGTCCAACTGCTAGAACATATCATTTTTGAGTCTTTTTTATGGCGGCGTGTTATAGAAAATGAAAAATGGAAATCGGCTTTTTATGTCATTTCTAACGCATCCGAACTCTTCAAAACAATCAGACATGCGTGAAAAAACGTACTGGATAATTTAGAATATATTGACCTACTAAAAAAAGTGTTTATTTCGCAGTCTCCCTTCGAACCTTCATGTAAAACAAATAACGTGTTTTACCCCTTGGGGCCTGATTTTCGCCACATGCAAGGTGTCATAAGTAGAGAACGAAAGTTATGACAAAAATAGATCGGAAAAGGTATTTTTACATAATGAATAGCCCAACTTTTTTTTTTTAGATCGAATAAGTGAGGGTCGAATATAGGCCTAGACCGTTCGGTTTGGAATAAATGACCCATATGCCATTAACTCCATGACCCACGTTCTTAAAACTGTCCCGCCACCGTCATAAATTTGTCACTAAAACTCTCATCTTTTCTGTTTTTTTTTGTGTTCGCAACTGTCACATTTGCCGTAAATTTATTCCAAAACAGAGTCCAATGCAGACAAACTTCCGGGAACTGCATGCTGCAGCAATCACATTTCCGTACTCTCTGTGATGCAAATGAAATGCCATATTCACATTATACGCAAACTGCTCGGCGACCGTCTGCAAACTTGGTGAAGGTTGAATGTTTAAATCGGTTAAGCTTGTGCGTCGAAAAATATAAATATATATAATAGAATCTGTCTAAGAGGGGGGAGATGCTTTGATTCGGTCTATTAAAAAAAGAAACATTCTGTAAGTGTTTCGTCGGAATTTTGCGACATTGTAGTCTCAGTTGGGCTGTAACATCCGTAACATGTTCGCGGATAATCTAATATCGTAAAGTGTAAAGCGTGAAAGTTAAAGTGGAATGTATAACGCCCTTCTTGAAGTTTGTGAGAGAACAATGGGGTTTGTGAGTGGCGCATAATGTTTATTTGTGTTGGTGTAAAGTTTCAGTTTTTAAATAAAATAATCTGATTTTTCTTTCGTCTTTTTCGTCCGAGGAACTAGTGTACTGTGCTCTCCAAATTTATTTGCGGGTTGGAACTACTTCTAGACTTAGTAGCCATTATGCCCGTTTTCATATCAAGAACTCTGGTAAAAAAAAATTCTGGCGTCTCGCGGAACATTACTGATTTCCATCTTTATGTAAAAAAATAAGATATGTTTAGGTGAATGTTAGATTAGATATATGTTATCTTAATAAGATGTACACGTTCCAAACGCCAAAACCATCGCTTTTTCCTCCTATAACCAAACCTCGTAAGAGCTACTTCGTGCCGCGTTTGAAAAGTGCTCAAAATTTGCTTTTTTCCTGGATGTGAAAACGGGTATAGTTCGACAAAATCGAACTAACCTCGAACAAAACAAAAAATAGACAAAGGCCTATATAGTCGTAACCGGCGCGAACAGTGCAATTGGAACATGACCCACGAAACCATTTGTTAGGAAGTCGATTATTATATTTTAGCTAAAAACTCGTCTTACACTAACTATTGGCCATCTGCACAGAACAAATTCGTGTAGCTTTCACGGATTTTTTTTATATCTTTCTTTAATAGTAAGAAAAGCCCTCTTAATATATTTGTTATAAGAGAAATAAAACGAAATAATACCTGCCAAGAATAATGTAAGTAGAAAAATAAACATAATCTCAACTTACATGAAAGTTCGAACGTTAGAGACCCGAAATATATTATGAAAAACTCCTCGTAGGTGCTTTTCTCTTTTACTGACACCTTAGGCATTTCACTAAGGCGGGAGTGTTTAGGACGACCGCTTTTTTGTTATTAATTTTTTTATTAGGTTTGACCGCAGCCAACGCTACGAATCAATGAGCCGACCAAGCAGCGGCCAAAGGGCATCCTCATGGCGCCGCTCGTAGTCTTTTACATTATTTTGTTGTCATCGGCTCAACCAGTCGCGCACAGTACTTGCAGTATGGCCCTGCGGCTTGGAAAGTTCATTAAGGTTGAGAAAAGTGTTGATAAAAATTCATGTGGTAATTTTATTTCGCCAGAATTTATTAAACGCTACTTTACACTACAGAATATCGCTGACACGGTGCGCTCTATCCCAGAGTTTCATACAAACCCGAGTCCATCGCCTTTCGTATGCCGCAACGCCATTTTTAGCAAGGCGGAGGTAACTGCTGAGAGGAAGCCGCCAGGAGTACACAATCTGGTCGCACCGCTGCGGCAGGTTTCAGCGTATTGCTTTCAGTGGTCGTTTCCCCACAGCCTACCTTGTACCCCGGCCAACACTCTTATCGCAGCCTATATGGTGCCTGGTTTAAATTCGAGTCAGAGCGCAGTTAAATGCTAAAAACGTGCAAACTTATACACACAGGCTAAAAGCACACTGTCAAAGTGCACCTTCAGTGGTCAATTAGATTAGCTAAAAAAACACACTAAAAGGAGTACGATGATAACCGTGACATTGTGCATTCGACGTTACATGGTATCATGGGCTCCTGGCATCTATCAAGCTTTGGTTAAAAAGGCATACCCCCCCCCCCCCCCCCCCGAACTTTTTTTGTTTTAGTTTTCCGCTCTTTGCACTCGCACGTCGACGCGTAGTGCCACCATGGTTGTCTCAATATAGCAGGCGGCATTCTTCAAATGTCGTCGTTACTTTTCTGGAAATAGGGGCTTTAAAATTGTGGGTCCTTCTAAGTGTTTAGTCAAGGACTCTTTGGAAGAAAAAAAACATATTCAATGAGGGTTACACTATAAAACAACGCGTAAAACGCAACAAGAAAACTTGAAGACAGAATGTAAGCTGGTACTGCTATAAAAACGACGACTTTCAACGCAGTAAACTTCTAGGATTTCGTCGGTCCCAGTTTGGGTTAGATGCAATTTCGCCTGGAAGCCATTTGGCGTCAGGCAATTAACCAAACCACTAACTCCTTCGTTCACGCTTTTTATACGTTCCTTCGTGAGGTGTTAATCTTTTTTCTTGTTTTAGCCACTATGTTTTGTTTTTACTTATTACATTGAGAAATCTTCAGGGAGTCATACAAGGTTTCACTATGAAAATAACAACGAAAATAGGAATAAAAACTTCTTTACGTTTCAGTTTGTTTTATTATGTACTTATCCCTACTACCTAGCACAAAACAATAGAGCCCCAATCGTAATACAGGTGACATTTATTTTTATTTCATAAAAAGGAAAAACGAGAACCATTTAAACATGGTCATTTTTTATTCAGAATTTGTTTTCGTTTTGTAAAATTTTGTAGCATACACAACCCTGTTTTTTTCTGTTTATGTAGGAAATTCTGTTCTTTTTAGTTCTGATATCGTTCATGATAATAAAAAAACAGATGCGTATGACGTTTTTTTTATTTCTGCTTTTTCGTTTCTAATAAACTGGGAAAATTATAAATAAATTTATTCTGCTCTCAAAAAAAAAATTAAACCCTTTTTTTATTCACTATGATCTGAATGCGCATCATACCGGCGTTCGGTCGTGTTATGACTAATTGATGACGCGCATTAAAGATTCCAGTATCAATAGTCGTACTGCACTGACAAAATTAGGCATATATTGAGCTGAAGCACCAGGGCTGTTAGAGTCGATGGAAAAAAACAGTCAGTCCTATTAGAAACCGCATGCTTTAATATGGAAGCGCGCGCACACACACACACACACACACACGCACACGCACACACACACACACTTTGAAGGTTGACGATGACGAATGTTCTGTCGAGGTGCCCGCACGCCCCATCATTGAAAATCTTTCTTGATGATATTGTCTTAAATAAAACTGATTGACGAAGGGAGTCTGGGCCGGCTTTAAGCATATCTCCCCGAATGTCATTTTAGGGATCAGTAATATTCAGCTGTCATTGCCTGCATACGCCACATTTTACCTTAACGCTGTTTGAGGAATGAATCCAAATGAAACGGCGTTAGGCCTTTCGGTCCATCTGGAGTGTAGCATGTTTCAATGTTGTCACTAAAAAATATACGGATGCTGTACTCTTCGTTCCTTTTAAGAAAAACGTATTTCAAGAACGTCCCCCTTGATTTATACAATAATGTCGTGTTCTTGACTCCTTGTAGCTTAAAGGGAAGGAAGGCAGTTTAATATGCTGCCCCGTGTGCCTTTGTTTTAGTGCCACCCACATTCACATACGCGCGCGCACAAATACGCACGCACAGGCAGTATTGGCATTGGTGTCATTTATTTTATTCAATCGGTAGCAGGAAGCAATAGGGACGTGTTCCGGACTTGTCGAAGGAAATGAAGGCGGGGACCGAAGAAAAGAGAGGAGACAAATGTAACACAAGAAAACTGGGCTAAAAAAAAGGAGTGGGATATGAAAATGCTTGACTCTGAAACGAAAAGGCCCAATTCGGCCTTACGTCATTTATTGTTTCTCACTCTGCCAGCGCGGTAGCTGGACAGAATGTAGGGCTGTTCACTGAGAACCGAAAGAATTGATTTTATGGGGATTCGTTTTCTACTCTGTGTTTCTTAAAAAACGTGTGAAAGTTAAAAAAAAAGGCAATGTGTTTACAGCTTAAGAATATAGCGCATTCGCACACAAAAAAATATGAACAAGAAATTAAATAGGAAGAATTATTTTTGTAAACACAAAATGTTTACACTGAATTAAACGTTTTAAGAGTATTCAACTAACAAACATAAAATGTCTAACCAGCACAATGAATTGCTCCCAGCAGAGCTACATTCACAGACACCGCTAGGGCGTTCACGACATTGTCGCTTTCCTAACTGTTTACTCTGCAGCTCTGCTCTGAAGCCACCACAATAATAGCTTTTATAGCTGCGTTTATGTTTTAATATGAAACAAAAACTGGAAACAATCGCGATCACGCACTTCTCTTAACAATATCTCTCTGTGTACATCAATAATAGCACGAAAAGTATGGCGTTTTGCTCGTCTTAAACAATGCAAAAGAAAAATAGCTTATATTTTTAAGGAGGAAGGGGAGGGGGGGGGGGGTGCTGTATGCGAATTTAACTAGTACATATAGCACGCCCGAGCAAAGAAGTAAGGATTAATTGCGTACACATAGGGACTCGTCAATATTAAACTTGCAATATGCCTCCTTCCAAAACGTTCGAACAACTTGGCCGGCCGGATTCAAGCCCACCGTTTTGTGTCCATAGTTGGGCACTTTGCATCACCGAGGCGGCCTCAAGGCCAAGTGTTTAAGCCTTTTTCTTCTTTTTTTTTGTTTTTTTTTGTTTTTGTTTTTGGCAGCTGTCTATTACTCAGAAATGTTAAACTTTAACCTGTATTCTTGCGTCTTGATCATAAACGACGAAGTCATATATTGTTGTTGTTTTTTTTTACTTCGTAACTAATTGTCTCTAAACGCCAGCCCCTAAACAGAGCAAATTAAATTACCCGAATGTATGATCGTCTGAAGGGTTAACTCCATCACAGAATTGTGACCACTTTCATTTTTGATGAATGCAACCAATTACCCTGATATAACACAAGGTCTCGCAAGTGTTGAAGCAAGTTCCAAGAAAACACCCCTAATTTTTTGGAAGCCTGTACTGTTTGTCTTGAAAGGGTCTTGAGACACGCTCATACAACTCACAAACTTTTTTTTTCGAAAAACGACCGCGGGGGAGCAAACGATCTCACCTCTTCAAAAGAAATGCAGCGACGCTTTTCTACACCTGAAACAGGTGGGCCAATTCAAGAGTTTATTCCGACTTCCGGACATGTGCGTGTTAGCGATGAGTCGGAAACAGCGCGTGGTATGTTACAACGGAGCGCCTGTCTTCACAGAACGTGTCTGGCATTGGAAAGCCGGATCGTCTTTTTTTACGGGTGCCATCAGGAAAACGAAGACACCTTAAAGAAGCAAGACGACGTTCGCACGGGGCTGCCTCGGCTGAATTCAGAAACTAAATAATGAAGAAGGTCGTATAAAACGCCACCAACTCCACACTAACTCAGTTTTAGCGCAGTTGGGAGGCGGAAATGGATGTCCATTGTTTCTTACCCCGCCACTAAACGAATCATTCTTTAAACGCGCGCCGTCTTGTGCTTGTTCATGTCGGCTTTTATAACAAAGTACTCACTATTATTATAAACCATATGTTTCTTTAAGATGTATGGGGATGACTCTTTCTACAATCACAAAAAGTTAAAGAAACACAAGGTCCAATCATCTTACTATAGCTCCGCGACCAATGAGATAGTGACAATCGACGACAGGAATGCTGAAGAGAAAATGATGAAGCGCTAAGAGTGTACATAATGTGCAACACCCCGAATTTCTTGAGTTGTCAGTGATCATAATATATTGTTCACTGACATATTGACCATGGAGAGAGAGAAGGAAAGGGGGAATAGAACGGAGATGGGGGAAAATTTGAGCAGCAGAGCTAAGACTGCTTTGCGGTGCTGCGGTACGCCTCTCGGGTGTTGTCCTTTCCCGAAGAGGGCCATGGGCGCAGCTTGGGGCGCGAGTTTCCGGAACGCTTCTTCCCACGTCCTGCTCAGTTTCGTGTATAACAAAAACAAAAACAAAAAGACTAAACTACTGCTAAATTAAATTTTCCTCGGACAGCTCTCGTTCTCATAGAGTTACTTTAGTGATTTTCCGCTAACAAGATGGATAACCAGCACCAATATGCGGTCTTGTATCATTTCTGCGTGATGCAGGTTAAAGGCTTTCAGACTAGCGGTGACACTGCACTGACTAAATTTTTCATTTACAGCAGAAAGACCAGATATCCACTAGAGCTGACGAACTTATGTCTGCAAACAAGAATATACTTTTACTTTATTTTATATAAAAAATTAAATGCGCGTCCTTCACGCTATATTGGAGTGGGGAGTCTTCATCATACTGGCAATGCCGTGTGGTATGCTTTCATTGATCTTCCTTCTTTGGACGTTTAACTTTCTCTGTAGATTAAGTAAGGGCTTAAACAACCTTCAAGCGCTTTTTTTTTATTTTGTTTATGGAAATTGTAGACACCACTTATTTATTTCTACCCTCCTCGCGTTTCTGAATTATGTAACCTACCACTTGAGCGAATATTTTTATTAACCGTAAAATCCATTCCCCCACCACCGACCCTTCGCTTCACCGCTTCAGTAGATTGCCTAAATTTTCAGAGATTTTTGCAGAGGAAAAGGAGGTTCTTAAATATTTCACTAGGAATTCGTGATTAAGGTCCCCATATAGGTCCATACCGCGGTGTTTCGGGCAATCTCATTTGGGTCTCGCAACCGTAGATTCCCGACAAATTACAGAGTCTCGTTTCCGCGCGCGACCTTTTTCGACTCGGTGATGCCAATGCTTTCGACGAAATAATGTATACGCATAAACCTGGTCAGATCTTTTTTCTGTGTGTGTGTCTCGTTAAAGGTTAAAAAGAAACTTTATATTTTTGTAGAAGCACGGAAACGCGAATGGTTCAATTCCCATCCAGATCAAAGCAGGTAGGCATGGGGTTCTGAATTATTTATTATTTTTGCACTATCCGCCCTCCCCTGCCCGTTTAAATATGAATGCGCTTCGCATACCGACGTGCGGTCGTGCAGTCAATGCAGCATAATCCACATTAAATAAGCCATAGAAACCCTGGTTAGCAAGCATATTTCAGTAGCGAATTTGCTCCCCAACAATGTGTGTGCCAGAGTCAACGATACCCAAAGGCAGGCCTACTTTCTCGCTGGTTAGAACGTCTATACTCCGTTTCACATTAGCTTCGACCGCAGCTATGGCCGATGGCGCCCACCAGACAAAGCAAAAGGTGCGTCGTCACGCACCTTTTGTTCGTCTTTGTACGTGTGCTCTCGCCGACTAAACCCAATCATGAGCAGTAAATGCGGCGCTTTCTTGGGCTTTTTTCCCCTGAGTGATTGGTTAATTTGGTGATAGACAACGGACAAAGATCACGATCGCCACAAGTACGCACTTTTGGCGCTGCCTATTTACTTTATTGGTTCCTGGCGTTGGCTGGAGTCACGCATATTGTGAAACGGAGTATAATTTTGTTTTCCAACAATTATTATGACGTACCATAAATAAAAAAAAACTAAAAACTGGGGCCGGGCGTCAATTAAAGATTTTAACTCGATCATCCGCTACCAAATAATCGATTACTTAATCGAATAATTGGTCTTGTTCATTTGCATGCATAATATTTCTATAAAGTCAAGATTATGAAGTCAAATTCATATATATGTATATATATATATATATATATATAAAACTGAGAAGAAAAAAACCCTTAGTGAAAAACAGCAACAACGGACGATTTAATCTTCGACGTTTCGGCCGGAGTCCGGCCTTCGTCAGGTCTTCCTGACGAAGGCCGGACTCCGGCCGAAACGTCGAAGATTAAATCGTCCGTTGTTGCTGTTTTTCACTAAGGGTTTTTTTCTTCTCAGTTTTATACCCACGCCTTCGGCCTCCCGCCACCATGCCCGTTATATATATATATATATATATATATATATATATATATATATATATATATATATATATAACGGGCATGGTGGCGGGAGGCCGAAGGCGTGGGTATAAAACTGTGAAGAAAAGAACCCTTAGTGAAAAACAGCAACAACGGACGATTTAATCTTCGACGTTTCGGCCGGAGTCCGGCCTTCGTCAGTCTTCCTGACGAAGGCCGGACTCCGGCCGAAACGTCGAAGATTAAATCGTCCGTTGTTGCTGTTTTTCACTAAGGGTTCTTTTCTTCACAGTTTTATATATATATATATATATATTTATATGCTTTTCGCCTTTATTGAACATGTAATAAACGGTGCAATATACAATCTCGATTAGGCTTCCACTTGGACACGTAGTTGAGAACAGTTCAATGACAGACTGACAGATTATTACTTCAGCTGCATGAGGCAAAGAGATTCGTTGATATTCGCCGGCAAGAGCGGCCTTTTTTTACTTGTTCACAATTGTCTCTGCTGCGTTAAACGGACGCTCGCACGGCGTTGAAGTGGACGGGACACGTGTAATCACCTGCACTTGCCTGAACTTACAAATCTCGCCCTTAGAGTTTACTTTAGCTTGAAATTTCACCTAAACTTTGCCCTACATATAGGTGTACTCGTTCCTTTCCGAGTGGTAAAAGCGTTTAATATTTACTTTTTTTCGTTCGTTAAACTTTTACCGATTAATATAATAAAACAATAAATCGCGATTAAATCATTAATCGATTAATCCGTAGGTTATTCGACCGATTTCCCAGCCTTATTCAAAGCCTTACACTTTAAACTAAGCTTCTCTGTCGCGCACCAAAATATATATTATGTCTAGCCAAGTGGCGAGGTGGCACTTTCCAGGTTGACTCTAGAGAGAGTGCTAGCCGCGCTAGAGAAGCTAATAACATTGATTCTATGTACAAAGTTCAAATTTATGCATTTACTTATTTATTTACAAAAAACAACTTGAAGTGCCGAAGCATTATAGCACCACCTAGTATTACTAATAAAAAAACATACTGGTTTGTGAAGCATGAGCAGGTAACACATCTCTAAAGGCTGTTCATTAAACGCGAAGTCAAGTCAGAAAACGGGCATGTTGGAAATCAAAATTAGTTCCCGAAAGAAGCGATTCCACGTTCAAAGTTTTAATAACAAACTCATGGGGATGCAATTTAAAAAAAAAAAAAAAGGACTAATTTTTTTAGCCGGTGTCGGTACACAGAATGCGGACTTGAGGGACTGTTACAACGCGGCATATATCTCTATTTTTTTTTCTCTACATTTGGAGGTCGGTGATTACGGGACGGCAACTCCGTGATCATGTCACGAGCCGTAACTTAAGTCGTGGCTTCATGGGGGACCGTGACATCACGGTGTTACGCGACAATGTGGCATCGAGTTATGTGGCCACGTAACACCGCAACGCAAAATAACGTTGTCGCGTTACACTATGCTCTCAAGTTATGTGTCCACGTGACACTGTAACGTTAAGTTACGCGGTCACGTGGCTCAGTTGCAATCTCGTGAGGTCCCCTTGTTGCTAAGTTACAAGGCCATGAGGTCGCGTGAAGTGACCAAGTAACCTTAGGCGGCACCAACCACGTGAGCAGTCGTGCTCAATAGTGGCACCAACGACGTGACCACGGGTGCCACAGTGGCATCAACGACATGGTCGTCGTACGCCCGTGTTACCTCGCTGTTACAATTCTTCGTAACGGTCTAAACTTAAAAAAAAAGCTCTCTGCCTTGAAAAGGAGAGCTCAAAACGAGGGAAATAGGAAATAAAAGACCGAATGAGTGAGTGAGTGAGCCAGCGAGCGAGAGAAGAAAAGAAGAAAACAAGTAAGTAGGTGTATTATCATGAGCAAGCAAAAAAAGAAATTAGAAAGGAAAAAAAAAAAAAACTTCGATTTTAGGATGGCCCATTGTTTTGAGTGAGGAAAGGCGATTTAAGAACGAAACAAAAACCGGAACTTGATAGCATAAGCGGTCGCACAGCTGACACTCTCGGAACATAAGATACGGCCCTATAAAGCAGAAACTAAAATAAAACAAACGAAAATAACTGACCATATGTGATTCAGTTTTGGTGAAATTTATGAAAGAAAAAACAAATTGCGACTAAATGATCATTTTTTTTTAAATGCTGCTCCTTGGCTCGTTTAGGGCCGTCGAAAGGCAGAAGTAATATTCCTGGATCCAAGATATCCCGTCGCGCCTGCCCTCATCCCGTAAACGATTTTCGTGCTGCTTATACTAAAAAAAAAAAAAGAAGAAAAAAACATTATGGCTTCGGTTTTTTTCTTTCAAATCATGCACTGTTAGTCACACCACGGCGCTTCGGTTAACTTTCCGGGGTTTGATGGTTAGATATTTGTGTGTGCTTCTTTTTATATATAAGCGTTCTTTCCCAAGATGCTTCGACGTATACTCTCTCCGCTTTATTGCTTATTTATGCTTTAATGCGGTTGCGCCATCTTTTATTCGCCGGAAAACGTCTGCGTTTGACGAGGATTGCTGATAGATGCGGATCTGAACGCCTTGAGTATGAACCAAGCGACGTCGTTGCCATTTTTTGGTGCCAGCACCATCTCCCGCCCGTTGTTGGCATACTCGGGGTGATAACACATTTTCCGCTCCGCGATGCTAAGTGCATCTTTTAAGGTTACTTGTAGAGGTAGGCCTATTTGATACAAGGTGTAAAAAATCATATTATTTAAGAAAACCTGATTTATTTAATTTAACTAAGATTAACAGGATTCAAATCCCAGTAGCTATAAAATATTGCTCCCTAAGCAATAGATGTATGTTTAAACGTGACGTATCGATTTATCAATTGCTCCTATCACCGAAAACGATGCAGAAAAAAAAACGGAATATTTAACATACAGTGTAATTATAAACTTATCATTAGTAAACCACGGTATAGTAGAAAAAAAAACAGCTTGATCTGTTTTAGTTAGTGAAAAAGCTTTATTTGGTGTATTTGTGTCTTCAATTTTTTTTTTGCAGTAGGGCCTTACTTTTCCAGTGTTCGTTTCTTTTGCGTTCTTCTTTACATACAATAGGACTTTACGTAACTGGCGAACGAAGTGTACGCTCCAAAAGAAAGAAAGGCCAACGTTCCGATTTGCTCAGAAGACCACTCCTTTGTGCTCGGGTTCAGCTGCATCTAAACCTTTTCTTTTTTGCTTTTTTTTTTTTTGCTTTATGATACCACGATTTCAATACAAAACAGATGCGCACAGAAAACACCAAATTATAGACAAACGGTAATATATATATATATATATATATAAATATCGAATTATTTTTCCTGAAAAGATTTGACACGTGAAAATATATTTACTTGAATTTGATATAATTAATCATAGTAAAACTGGTCCGATTTAAATGACGATTGAAATCCTGATATAAATCATCTTGATTTTTATTCCCCGCTTTGGCTGGTTAATAATAAGTGAGATATCAGAAATCTCGAGGCGGGTTCTAAAATCAACCTAGAAAATTATTTCCTAGGCGTAGAGACCTTAAATTATTAAAAAATGTGTTTTTTAGTGGTGTAATTTATCTCGTAATATTCTAAGGCGTATATTGCTGTCTGTAAAAAAATGAGACGTATAAACTTTCCAGGGTCAGGACAGACGTTGGCGCAGAAAACGTTGTGAGCGTTTTTTGTAACTTGCGGCGCCTTCTCTCGATAGACGCGGCGAGCAGATGACGTCCTCTGTCGAAACTAGGCCAAGTCGTCGTCTTCTTTCAGTTGAAACTAGTCGCCGTTTTATAAAACTGTTGTCATTTTCGATTTAGGTGGCTGTCTCATCGGAGAAAGCGTTTCCCTGTGGTTGGCGCTATCATCCTTGTATTCACTCAGTCTTCGATTCATTTCGATTGACAAATTATTTTATCGATATTTTATATTTTGTTTACCGAAAGTAAGGCAACGCCGACGAAGTTTCGAAATCGGCGCAAAATGACCGCCGCAATACGTATGTTGCGTCTTTTGTTGAATTAAAACAAACACATCGTTTTTTTCGTTTGTTTGTTTTTTTGTTTGTTTTTTGCGGTCAGTCTAGGAATACTTTTTCCAGTCTTAAAACGGCAACGCTCCGAAATCTAAACTCGCGAGGCGACCTAACGTTAAGCTCTCGAGAATTAAATAGAAAGAGAAAAGTTTCGCAATTTTTGCGGTCATCGATGCATCAAGAAACATTTTTCAGCTGCGACTTGTCACATTTCGGAAGATGCTTTCGTCATCCCTAAACGAAAACGAAACGGTGGTTTTCTGAAGTAACACGACTCTCACGAAGACGACTGGAGCCAATGGCGTCTCAAACGTTATTTCGACATGTGCTTTTATTAAAAAGATTCAACGTGTCGTCATTTCTTTCCTCAAGCGCAACCGTCCATTTATGACGCATTATACGAGTTAGCGGTGTAAGACCGCCAACAAATAGCGGCAAGCACCTGACTACAAGACGAAACGTTACCCATGACGAGCTCTGCTTGTAAACGTAGCAAAAGATACGTACACGCTGTCATATTTTTGAAGCTCGAAAGTCATTAGACAGTAAAAACGCAAGCGTGTTTGCCACCCTTTTAATACACTTAAAAAAGCGCGCATAAAAGGAGGACAATGAATAAAATTTACAGAAACAAAACACACACACAAAGCAAAAGGTGAAACTAGCCCTACAATCTACCCCTCAGTTGTCAACTAGAGTGAATTTTGAAACGTAAGCAATTAAGCAAGTTAGCATATACTTGACGAATCTTTTACATTTTGGTGACTGCGTCAAAACTACCTTAAGCTTCTTTTCCCGGCATACTGTATTGGGCCAATAGAAGGTGGGAACATTTAATGGCTTCACAAAGCACGTCTCGCACGTTTTAGTCCTTCGGCACGAGTATGTCGCGCACAACTTAAAGTCTCCAACTAATAGTGAACTAATGAATGAGCCTTATTTACATCATCAAATGCCCAGCCTTGAGGATGTAAAAAAAAAATCAATAAAAAATTTCGCAAGTTGCGTACCAAGAATGGCACTGGCGTGGATGTGTATCCGCCAACGTGCACTTTATTCATGCTATTGCACGTGTAAAAAAACTTTTTTGAATGTATGTGCAATTACTTGCCCTGTCATCGTTGCCGAGATTCTTCATATCACTTGTTTGTTTAATGCGGCGTGTATTAGAATCGCTTGAAAACATAATACTCACTGAAGTGTAGTGTTGCTCCATACATATAAATAGGGAACGCAATACATTGTTTATTGATGAAGATCATAACGCAGTCTTTGAATACATACGGTTAATATGTACTTGCCTTGAAAAAATAACATCGCATAAATGATTTCTTCTGATTGGCCGGAATTAAAACATATTCTTTTCCACGCTGATTGTGCCGACTTATGTCACATAGTCTGTCATTGTTCCTTTTTTTTTTTTTTGTTTTTTTGCTACAAACGATAGACGAGTTTTGTTTACCGCAGTTGAAAAATGTAAAAATTGCGCCTGGCGGTATTCTCTACTGTGGCTTTATAGTACCACTGTGTCGTCCCAAATGGTTTCATGGACAGGGATTTTTAAGTTAATTGTTCGTGTTGTTACCGTATATGTCTGATTTACTGATGTCCTGTGTTGTGAAATGTTGATAAACCAGCACCATTCTGAAAGTTTCAATGATTTCTATTTACGAATACTCACCGATAAATAAAAAAATGTAAATTCGCTTTAGCGTCCTTTTAAGTTCTTCTCGAAGATTACACGCTCAATTAAATATTGTCATAAGAGGGGGGTCATAAGGGGGGGGGGGGGGATCGGTGGCCGAGTGGGCTAAAGCGCACACCCAGCTCGACGCGCGTGGAGCGAAAGCTCGCGCTGCAGAACCCAGGGATCTTGGGTTCAAGCCCACCCCTGCCCGTTTCGATCTGGATGAGCGTCGTACCGGCGTGCGGTCGTGTATCACTACAGCGTGGTGCACGTTAAAGACCCCAGCCTAGCGGTTGTACTGCACTGGCTAAATTGCTCATCTACAGCGTGTGACTCGTCGCAACTTTAAATGGCTGAGCAACTACACGCTGTATAAATATCCCCACAACCCAATTATTATTTTATTGTCATAAGAGGCAACTGAACTATTCAATTACTTTACTGAGAGCTCTGCGTTTGAAACGCTTACCGAACAATCTGCAGTATTCATTGTAATTTATACTTAATGCTTTGTTCACTTTGGGAAATTATCATAATTCAAAAGCATTACCTATCTCATTGAGCAAAGCCAACGGCGTCTGTAACCACGAAAAAACAAAAAACAAAAAAAAAACGCTGATGAAATGTTTATTTATTTATTGGCTGTGCAAAACGGATCCTACATTGCCATTGGCGGCCTATACTCTCAGT
The DNA here is from genome assembly GCF_016920785.2 of Ixodes scapularis. Classification (NCBI taxonomy): domain Eukaryota; kingdom Metazoa; phylum Arthropoda; class Arachnida; order Ixodida; family Ixodidae; genus Ixodes; species Ixodes scapularis. The sequence goes on from NW_024609868.1 coordinate 26,606,798, forward strand.
CTCATGGCATGTGCTGCCGGAGAAGGGGAAAGGGAAAGGGGGGGGGGGGGGCTGCGGAAAGTGAGCGCTCTCGGCGGCCGCTCTCTTGGCAGGCGTTGCCGGAGAAGGGAAGGGGCTGCGGCCGCTTCACGAGAGTGTGCGCGGCTGCCGGCCGCAACCTCGGCAGTAGCGAAACGTGGCCGTCCACGCCAGTATACATCGCAGACGAACTAAGGGAGCGGAAGAACGACATTCATGCTTTCGCATTCACAACTCATAGGAAGTGCTTAGGTGCCCTCGGAATTTTCCAGGTATCGTGCAATAAAGAATTTTCGCAGTACATTTGAAAAAAGTTGTTTTTTCCGTTCGGCTGATGTAATCAAAATTCATGACGCTTTGTGAACGGGCAAGAAATAGGCGTTTCCTTAAACTCTTTGCGACACACGTCTGCCTGCGCGCCTCTACCTTGACGCGTTGACTGCATCCGCGAGCGGAGACAATGGGAGAACCGCGCTTGATTTCCTAATCACATAATGCCTTTTCCCGTTCATTTTTTTTTTGGCGGGGGGGGGGGGGGGGGGATGTGAAAATACTACGCGTGTATGACACAAGTCGAACACATTTAGTGTTTGTATATTAAAAGCCTCCCTTGCAAAATATTAAAACAGGTAAAAAAGATAAAAGGCAGCGCAAAACTTGAAAAAAAAAGGGGGGGGGGGGAGGTCGAGAAAACAAAAGGACAGTGCGTTACTTAGTTTTACTGACGCGTCAAAAAGTTAGCTTGTGTAATATGAAAACGCATGCAGAGCACAGCTTGCTCAGCTTAAGGATTTTTTGTTTGTGATCATCCGATGACACTTCCTAAACAAGGTAACTAACAACGCGTACTTGCTTAAATGCAAAGACGTACAGGGAGAAAAACAGCAACAACAACAACAAGGCGGTTAAAGTATACTAATTTGCTGTATTGTGCTTATATTTATACTCCAATATATCCAGAGAATCTGGAGTAAACGCATCATGTGGTCCTAGTGATTTAGTGATTTTCGTATTCAAGAAGTGCTTTTTTTGCGTCGGTAACTTGTGGCTTCTGACACACAGTAAAAATACAATAGTATTTTAGTGTGCTAGTGTCTCGAGTCACTGAATGTTCTCATAGTACCGAAACACTCAAGCTTCGTTTCAGAACCGAGTCGCGGTGCAGCAGTCGCGCTCCAACCCCTACCGAATAAGGCGGTGCCCTGTGCGATAGAAGCGAAAAGCGTACAATGTAGCGTTCGTTTTTGTGCGAGCTCTTCAGCTCACTTTCCTGTTTTGTGGCGAAACTAGCTCGTTGTTATTATAGTTCTTTCCTCCGTTCCGAGTGGTGCGTGACTTTCTCCTCGCTATCTTGTCTCTCTTTCTTACCTCTAAACACATCAAAGTCGAGTGTTAGGGTTAGCGTCTGGGGCGTAGGGTTTGGAACACAGCGCCATCGCAACCGGAGCGAGCAAACGAGCCGGCGATTTTCTTTGGAGAACCAATTTAGCGGCTATTTGACCTACGAAAAAATTATAAAAAACCAACGCACCTTCTGTTCGGTCCTAATTTGTCGATGCAAAGAGCTGTCACACGTGCGTACCCGCGGTACCCGAGATGACGCAGAAACGTTGTAAATACGTTTTTTTTATGTTTTGGGCCCATACTAAGATGGACGACTGACAAATTCCGCCACTGGATGGAGCATCACCAATCAGAACTCTATTAGGCGGCATTGACTTCTGGTAAGCGGACTGAATCTGAAAACATTCCGTGTATCTAGCGGTACCATAGAGTCACTGAATGTTCCCAGAGCACCGTTATACCTTTTGTATACTACAGGGTGATTTAAGGAGACGCCAGGCTCTTTAAATCGACCGCAAAATTCGGTTTCTTAACCTATCGCGCTACGACTTTGTGCAGCGTTGCCAACAGATGATGCATTTTTTTTTTGTAAAATTTGCAAAGAGCGAACTTACCTGAGAAAAAGGTAAATAAAGAAAAAGGCTTAGCTCCTATGGAAATACAGCGACGCCACAGGTCTTCAAACAACGCGGCGCTATTTCGCACGGGAGACAACAGATGGCGCAACGAACGCCGCCAACGAACGAGCATACGGCGCCGAGAGCCGGCGTCTTTAGCAGACAATCTTTTCGACTCGAAAGCGGCGCGCGTTCCGCAGGCGGCGACAGTCACAGAAACAAAAACAGGCGCGGTAACAACAAGAAACTGAAGTTCCTTGTCTGCTAAAGACGCCGGCTCTCGGAGTCGTAAGCTCGTTCGTTGGCGGCAGTTGGCGTCGCGACCGCTTGTGCCATCTCTCCTGTGCGAAACGGCGCCGTCTTGTTTGAAGACCGGTGGCGTCGCTGCGTTTCCATAGGAGCTAAGCCTTTTTCTTTCTTTACTCTTTCCTCAGGTAAGTTCGCTCTTTGCAAATTTCACAAAAAAAAACAAAAACAACAACAACAAAAAAAAAAGCACAATCTGTGGGCAACGCGGCACAAAGTCGTAGCGCGATAGGTTGAGAAACCGAATTTCGCGGTCGATTTAAAGAGCCTGGCGTCTCCTTGAATCACCCTGTAGAGTCACTGAATGTTCCTAGAGTACCGAATCCCATCCAGTCGGCTTACGCGAAGTCAATTACGCAGAATTCATTTCTGATTGGCGGTGGCGGAAGTTCACAGTTGGCCAACTCAGCAGAGCTCTAACCATTAAAAATAAATAAAACGTATATAAAACGTTTTTTTGCGTTACTACGAATACGACAGGTACGCACTTGTGGGAGCTCTGGGCCTCGATAAATTAGGACAAAAAATATTCGTTGTTTTTATCTATTTTTTGCAGTCTCCCAGAAGAAGGAAGAAACACTGTCGAACCCGCCTCGTGCAACTCAAGCTTCTCTGCAATAACAGTGTCAATGCGGGGAAGCCAATCAGCGGAACGTCTGGAGAATTTTAGAGCGCAGCTCTTAAGCGCGATCCAAACCAACGCTTCTTTTTGCGCCTGTAGGTCGTGCGGCTGCGGATGTGACGTATTTTCGTGACGTCGCGCCACTTCTTCGCTTCTTCCGGGCGCGCACAAAAAAGTCGGATAATTTCAACTTCTTTCTCAACGCGCACAAAAACGCGCGGTGACGCAGTAGAACGCTCCTGTGTCCCGGCCAATCGGTGGAGGGCAAGCTAGTTCCGGCTCCGCGTTTCTCGCCGTCTGGCTGCCCTCTCCTTCCTTCCCCCCCCTTTTATTCTCTTCCAACATGACAACGCGATCTCTCTCTCTCTTTCTCTCGCCGTCTGGCCGGCCAGTCTGTCGCAGTTGCACTTTGCTTGTGCGCTCGTGCCTGCGTGCGCGCGTGCGCGCTCGGCCGAAGTTTCGCCCGTCCAAACCAAGGCGCACGGTTCTGACTCAGAAAGCGCGCCCGGAAACAGCAAAAACGCCACGAAATGCGTCACATCCGCAGCCGCACGACCTACAGGCGCAAAAAGAAGCGTTGGTTTGGATCGCGCTTTAGGTGCCTGTTTCCGGGTTGAGTCGCGTCGGCGTCGCAGTCGCCGTCGCCGTCGGCGAAACCGCGCGTTTTATTATGGGAATAGTGCAACCAAGCGTAAGCGCGCGATGCATCATGGGAAAATTTCACCGCCCAAAACATATCTTGGTTGTAATTGTAATGCAATTAAATGTAAAGGCGCAAGCGAGCTGGACAAGAATGACGAAAATAATCCCTGGAGAAGGGAAACCAGAGGGTCAAAGGACAAACACAAATCTCCAAACACTGCTAGGTGACTGGTGAGCGACCGAAAAAATCCGCCTGGTCCGGGTATCGAACCGGGACCTCTCCATTACAGGTAGAGCGCTGCACCTGTAATGGAGCGCTCTACCAATTGGTAGAGCGCTCCACGTGTCATGGAGAGGTCCCGAGTTCGGTACCTGGACTAGGTTGATTTTTTCGGTCGCTCACCAGTCACGTAGCTGTGTTTGAATATTTGTGTTTGTCCTTTGTTCCTCTTGTTCCTCTTTTCCAGGGATTATTTTCATCATGTCTTGGTGAATGCAATTCTGTAAAAATTTATTTTATATTATGAAGGATTTTACGCTAACGACCGATAAGGAGGACCTAATTAAAATTACAAATTATTTGGTAACTAAGCACCTACTAAAGCTATATCAAACTAATTACATGTCTGAAGTCTCCACTGAGAAATAAATCGTATACTAAATTTCACCATGATAAAGGAAAAAAAAAAGTTAAAGAGCGGCATCCACTCTCAAGGTAATTAAGAATGACAAAACCACAAGGAATGTAGCGCAGTTTTTAGGTAAAGCTACGTGAAAACTAATTACTTATTTGAGATATCACCACTCAGAAATAAATTGTATACTAAATTTCAGCACGATAAATGCACACAAAGAAGTTAAAGACCGGCATCCACCCTTAAGTTACTTAAGAATGACAAAACAACAAGGAATGTAGCGCAGTTTTTAGGTTGCCGTTATAAAGACAAGCTGCACTCGGTTCTAAAACCAGTGAAGTTCGCAACGCAATATACCTGATCAAAATTACAGTGAAGAAAAACTACTAATTTTGATAAAATCCCTGCTGCCGGTATCAATATTTTTATTTTTGTATGCGTCGTAAAATACAGTGAATCCCAGCCACTGAACATGTGATAAGAAATCTAACATGCGCAGTTCCTTATTTATCTAAACAGCTAGATTCAATTAAATCTTCCCTAAAAGCGTAGTAAGGTTTTGCTTCCAAAAAGTTACGTTGTTTAAGTCCATTACTGCAGCACAGGGCGCGAGGCCTCAGCAACGTATTTTAATTGTGTTTTTTTTTGTGTACCTCAGTCGGAGGTTTATTTTTGATCACCACTTTTGGCGCGCTTTTACCAGTTGAACGAGAAGTAAAAAAAAAAACACGCCAGGGACACATTGGAGCCAATATTGCTCGCCTGGGACCCATCGTTCCCCGGCTGCCATCTCGCGTTCTTTATTGGTTCATCTAGTGATTTATTGGGGTTACATTTGTTGTATTTTCATGTCGTTTCACACTGCTTTTTGTTACCGCGTTTTATATTATTTTTTTTTTTGCTACAGGAAAGTTTCGCTCTCTATTCGGGCACGCGCCAAGTTCGACAATCTCTCCGAAGATACGAAGTGCGCGTCGCTTGCTTTCTTGCATAAGGCATAATAATAGCAGAAAGCATTTGCGGTATATGTATGTGCTTTGTTTTTCAATAAAAACAAAAACGAATGAAAAACAAAACTTAGAGACTCGTCTTGCGACAAATTAACTGAAAAAAAGATTTGGCACGTCGAGAATGTTGGCTCATTAGTCTACCCGGCTTCCTGAGACTAACAACGCAAGCCCAATTTGCTTAGAAATGCGCGACGTTTGGGATTCGTTAGTTTTCAACAGGAATACTATTGAGTTTTCCGACAAAACGTGGAACGAAGGCGCAGCCTCAAAGATGGCGACGTCGCCAGGAGCCAGCAATGGCGGCCAGTCTGTCGTGCCGGCTGTCGAATGAAGCCAATTTTTGTTGTCTGTTGTATTATAAGGACTGCAACAAACAAAAAAAAAAGGCTCTGACGGCGAACGTTCAGAAAAAAAAAATGGCGTATCTACATCCCACAATAACATCTCAAGATGTCCCGTTTTTTTAGAAAGATGCGGCAAGCTAAAAGCACGATCGTGTTGTCTTGAAATAGGCTCTGCACAAGCGGGCAGAGGTGCTGACATCTCGGAGCTTGCTTTTGTTGATTTTGCTACGCTCAGCCCGCAGGGGAAAGGATGTATGGAGCTTTGCGTTTGTGAGCGGATTATTTACTGCATGGGCTTTTATGTTTGAACTTACTAAATTGTATTTACTTGTCTGTTTAGTGTACTGTCAAAGCCTAAAGGTATTACAAAAAAGAAATGAGGATACAAATTAGACATTATATACACTTACCAAGAATATTATTAGTAATGTTAGTTTTATTTTTTTTAAAGCTAAGAGTTTGTGAATGTGGCGGTTGTCCCAGGAAGCTGGTACCATCCCGAAAGTTCGGTGGACAAAAAATAAATTTAGCGTTATCGTGGTCCAATTTGGGACGCCAACGTTCTATTGATGATCGAAACAAGAGAAAACGCAAAGAGGGTGGGTGATTGATTGGTCGCGTAGAATAAAGTTTTAAAAATATTTAATGATCGAATAGGAATTGTTCAAGCAAGAATGAGAGTAGATTCTGCAAGATCCCACACAGGAGATGCGCATTATAACCTTGGACGACTTGGGATTGTGCAAAATATTAAGTAGAGTAAAGCCGGGTCCCAGGAAACATTTTGTTAGGGTAACCAATAATACGATTAGGGTACGCTTTTATGTAATGAATATGAGTTTTTCAGAAGAGGCTAGCAGTCATCTGCACACCTAGATATTCGTATGACCAACTCGAGATGAGCCTGATTTTGGTAGCGATAATCACTGCCATCAGATTGGCGAAAAACACGCATGCAATTTTATTTGTATCTGTTAAGCTACACGGTTCATAGGTCATAACACCGGGGGAAAGCGTTGATGTTAGATCAGAGTGCCCTGCATCACCATAAAACAAAATCAGTCAGACTCACATTTTTTGCATCGATGATTAGGCAAATGGTCTTAAAATAGCGTCTGGTGCCTCCGCTCTAGAAAACAAATATGTCCAGTGATCATGTGGTTCTGATACGTACGCTTGCAACCCCAGTCGTTTTTACACCAGTGTAAGCCGACGTATTGGGTGCAACCAAGCGCCATCCGATTGGGGTTCAATCCGTGACCGTCAGCCGGGTTTGGGAATCCGAAGTGTTTTAGCTAGAATTACAGAGGAAATGTTTTGCTATAAAAAGAAGCTTGATTTGAAAATGAGTTTGCAGCTGTGTTCGAGACGTCATTTTGCTCTTCAGTTTTTTTTTTTTTTTAATACCTCTGGGTTTTCCAGTAACTATGCGCCACCGGCTCAACTGCGCGTTAACTTTTATTTGGGGAGTGTTAGTGTTTGGAACCACGAAAACATCAAAATCAAAGCTAGAAAGTTCTGATTTTTTTTTTTATTTTTAGTTCTTGTAGGGAATATTGAGTTTCTGGTTCAATATGTTGATACTCTAAAGCACTTATGTCAAACCTTTCGATGTGCAGTTTCGTATAATTCGGACTCAGTAAAGCTTTATCGTCTTTATAGTTTGATACCAAATGCAGTTTTTCTTTGTAATGTGTACACTGGATTGAGCGTTTACATCTGGCATAGTTTACAATGGGCAACAATCTACCAAAGTGCCAGTCAAAACCCCGATCTCTGTGCAATGGTAAGTTGGTCAACCTTTATACGCGGCAACGTTGGCCTATGCAGTGCTTCTGACATAAGAAATATATCATCATCATGCTAATCTTTGTTGGCTCAGGAGATCCGCAGCACCACAGAAAGGCAACAGCCTGTACCATGAGGCCCGTGGATCCGCGTCTAGCGATGGTGATTGAGTGATGATACTATATACAAGATGAGAGTGATGGTGCTTATGGTATGATATGTACAAGTGCGTTACACATAGCAGCGGTCTTCGCAACGGTGGACTTTGCGGGGCCGCCATTTGCTACTGACTTCTAGCAGGCCGGTCTCGAGCGGATGGCGAGGGCTCCCTGCGTGCCCGGCTTGCAGAAGAGCCGGCCGAATTTTCGGCGACGCAGGGAGTTCAGCACAACCGTTGTGGTGCTTCAGGAGTTGGCGCCGGTGTTGGCCGGACGGCGGACTTCGCGAAAGCGGGCCTTGAAGTCTCCCTTCTTGCGGCTTAGCCTTTAACCGAACAGCCTCGGCACTTTGTCGATTGAAGACATGGTGTGTGCCACTGCTCTGGCTGGCTCTTTGACGAATTAAACAACACGTCTTACGCCCAGCTGGCTTCCTCTTTTCTTTTTCTCTGGAAATAATGTTGTTCGACTAAAAACGCAATCTTGGTTTCCATTTTTCTTGACGCTTGTGATAGAGACTTTTCTGTGCCGAGAACATCAATAATGTAGTGCTAGTAAAGTAAAAAAAGAAAGTGATGAAAGGACGTGGGACGAAGCGTAGACGGGTAATCCCTACTGGACAAGGAAGGCTGACTCGATTTTGTCTCAAGAAGAAAAGCCGAGTTAGGATAAAGGGTTTGTTTACAAAGCCCTTAATCTCCTGGATTCTCCTTGATTCTTCAAAAAATTGGAAATTTTCTTTTTTTTTTTAGCTTGTGTGAGCTTTTATGCCTTAATCCCTCTCACTCTTTTCGCGTGTTTGATGTCTCGCTTTAATAAATTATAATGTCTGTAAAAACTAAAACAAAAAGTCTATGTCTAACAATAGGGAGGGGGATGGGTGGCTATATTATGCTTTTGTCGTAGCCCCAAATCTTATGGTAGGTTTTTCTGACAAATATTGGTGCCGTGTGAACTCACAGTTGCGTGTACTGAAAGTATCTGACCCTACCCCCGCTCGATCGCTGCTACGGTGTGAAATATTTTCTAAATCAGGACACACAACACGACGAACTCTGTAACACGATAGGTGAGAAAATATTCCTATTGGCGCGCGTCCGATTGATAGAGACGTTTTAGGCAGCAAACTAAGAAAGCGCATACGTGTCTCTCTCTCTCTCTCTCTCTCTCTATATATATATATATATATATATATATATATATATATATATATAGCGCATGGAAAGTGCAGTCTCTTTGAAATAACGATGTAAGTTTCAGCTTTGAAAAGAAGAAAAGCTAAACTAATGAAGTGCGACTGCGAAACTTGAGCCCGTAACGTGTATCGTGCAAAAGCACCAATACAAATAAAATAGCGTCTGTCGTGTTCAAGAAACAGAATCACTAGCACAATCAATACTCAACCCAACGAGGCAGACAGAAAGACTGCTGCGTCTGTCTTCATTCTTTTTTTTTTATTTTGTTTTGTAACTAATTTGTAGCTCTTAGCGTACCGTTATTCCTTGGAACAATGCAGCGGCGTAAATGAAAAAGGGGATCAAATAGAAATAAAATATCGACCAAGACGTCTATGCCAAGACACGCTAAAACAAAAAGCACTTGTTTTCAAGAAACGGGAAGACAAGAAAGAAAGTCCCTTATCGGAAATGGGGCTTGAGTCAGCTTATGCGAAGCGTCGGCTGCTTTTTTTTTTTTTTTTTCTCCTGACCTTGGCACTAGGCTTCCGACAGAAGCGTGTTCGTTGTCCTGCCTCCTCAACCATCTCTCCCCTTATCTTCTTTTCTTTTTTTTTTTTTTGCTCATAGCGAAGATAACTTTTTTGTACATTGAATGACATTTTATTGGCGGTAGCGTTCTCCTATTTGAGCAAATAGTGTCGTTCGTTTTAATGTTCAGGGGATTTCGACCGGACTTGTAATTTCGCTTCCTAGGAATTTGGTTCCATTACCTATACAAGTCGCCCCACTAGGCGAGACACCATTACTGCTGCCTCTCACTTGTCGCGTGAAGAGTGAGAGGTTGTCTTTGTTTCCGATTCGCGTCACCCTTTCCCGTGAGGGTTGTTGGTTAGCCAACACGACCTAGGGAAAAGGCCGCAGTGCTTGGAGGCATGACGTCACTAACGTCAGAAAGTGGAAGTCGCGCTTCTTCCGGCGCTTCTTCTTGGTCTTTTATCTTTCTTTTTTTTTCGGACAGTGATTATTATCGTACGTCGTACTAGCCATAGAGCCGTATTTAAACTTTTGCGAAATATAACTTTAAATTCAGTCTTCTGTATAAGTTAGCGCTTTGATAATAAAAATACGTAATATATCTTTCGTATATTTCTGAAATTGGGATGGTAAGTTTGTATATTATCTACAGCAAAACAAAAACTATTGGCTAATGACCGAAAAGCCTGCTGTCATCGCTTCGCCGCCATGGGCTTCGAAGGTAAAACCGCATGGGTCTTGACTCGGGATATTCAGTCTTCCCCTTTTTGACGTCTTTTTGTGTGCTCGTAATTCGAGTGTCTACAAAAAAAAAAAAAAAAATTCGAGACACTGGAGAAGAAGAGGACATGCATAAAATTTACCGGCGAGCTGAAGCACGACGACGATGTTCCCGGTTATGTAACGAGCTGTCGGCTTCCAAAAGTGTTTTCTAATGTGCTGTGTTCGTGGCTTGCGTCTTTCATTAATATCATGTGTGCGTGTTCATCTGTGATTTTTGTATGCTACGGCTTCTGTGTTCTGCTTTGGCTATGGTGCGAGACTTCACGAAATCTCTCCAGCGATGTCGAGAGGCATCATTCGGCCGTTGTCTTAGGTGGTAGTACCCAACTTTACTTATGACGGTGGCACGACCGCGAATGTAGGAAAAAATGTCTCTGGAAAAAATGTCCCCGGAAGAGATGTCCCCGGATAAAAGTTCCCGGTCAAAATGTCTCCGAAAAAAAAAAGGCCCCAGGTGGGAAGCAGAAAAAAAAATGTCAACAAAGAATTCTCTATCTTTAGGTTTTTCCGATTCTCATGGCCTTCGGGAGGTCCGGTCACATGTCCTTGGAGGCACCATGTGTCAAGTAGGAAAAAAACGGCCCCATCCAATAAGGAAATATACGATTCCTCGAGGTACGCGTCGCGATACTGTAAGCGCGAACACGACATCGGCGCATTTTCACATTTTACTTAAAAAGAGTGTTAGTGGGACCGAAGTTTTTATTTCTGCATTATAACCCCAAATGAACACTTTCAGTACCTATAGTAACTTTGATGAAAACCTTTCGTTTCCATGAGAAAAGGAGAAAAAAAAAACAACTAGCGATCGCTTGTTCGTGCTAACAGTGTCGCGCTTTTTGCCTATTTAGAAATGATACACAAGTACCTCTCAAATTTCCCCAAACACAATACTTTGGTTTTGACCAGAAGTGTTTTAAATGTTTATTTCACAATGGGTGAAAAAACAGAATAATGTGGTTTTGGCAAACACAATAATTTGGTTTCTAAAATACCCCACAAAAGATTACTTCGGTTGCTTTGTGTGACTTCCACTCTCCGTTTCTAAGTCTATGTGGGTCAGGTCATTTGTGACCGGACATTGACAAGGCCACCCGAAGGCCTGGAAAATCACGGAAAACAAAGCGAAAGAGAACCCTCTGAGGACATTTTTTCCTACTCTCTACCTGTGGCCTTTTTTTCTGGGGCCATATTTTCCGGGAGAATTTTTCCCAGGGCCATTTTTTTCCGGGTACGTTTCTTCCGGGGACATTTCTTCCGGAATCCGTACGAGATAGCCATTTACCTTAAAAAGATAAGTGATAAAAACGAAAGCCGTTTACAATTCTCTGTAACGCCGGATTAGAGCGCAGCTCTTGAGGAGGAGGATAGAAGCGTACTGAAGGATAGGTGTCTCCATGAGGTCACGTGACCTTAGGGGGGGGTCGTGTCACGTCAGGGGGCCGCGTGACCTCAGGGGGTCGCGTGACCTCCGGGGGTCACGTGACCTCAAGGGGAGTCACGTGACTTCAAGGGGCCACGTGACCTCAGGGGAGTCACGTGACCTCAGGAGGCGGGGGTCACATGACCTTGGGGGGCGGGGGTCACGTGACCTCGGGGGGGGGGGGGGTCACGTGACCTCGCGGTTACGCCGACGCCGCTCCATCCGGAAACGGGCCCCAAAGAGCTGCGCTCCAAAAATGATAAGCGCTTATGTGTCTGAGTAGTCAAGCCGCAACAAATTTGAAAAATTTATTTGTCATTCACCAGTTAAAAGTAAAAACGGAAGATCGTGGTAGAGCTCAACACCTTCAAAGAAAATCATTTCTTACTTTCATTCGCCGTCGCCTATTATCTCTCCAATACAGTAACTTCTATATCGTTTCATCTGTAACGCAAAAAAGAATTTCCGAACAATATGTATTGCTTTTGTATGTTATACTTTCCTTGACCGTTTAGTTTTCTACGCAATAAATTATTACTACAAACTCCCTTGCCATGTCGTATCACTCATGGGGTTTTATTGAAATTATTGTTTATAAAATATTTGTCTTTCCGAGCGAAATTTACACCACTAAAGAAGTTGGCTTAATAGCGAGATCCTATTTCTTGTAGACACATTCTACATGTAATGTCCTCACACTGCGCCTATATAATTATTACTCTTAATAATTTGCCTGTGATCACTCTACTAGCTTTATTGCTGTGTATAGCTATCATTTTAGGTAAAACAACATGAGAGCAAAATTAAAAGCTAGTAGCTGCAAAAGTAAACCAACTCGCCATGCTTAAATGTCAGCGCTGTTCCGCGGCGCCCTATCGCTTCCCGTGCAACAAAGGTTGCTTCCTAGTCAGTCAGTTATTTCTAAACTATATACTGAAGATAATAAAACTTGTTTGTATTAAAAAATAGCTGTATTCTTTCTCAGTCAAGAGTTGTTAGCTGTAGACCGTGCTAGCGGACGAGCATCGTGGTTTCTACTTACTGCTTTGTCAACAAATTTGCTCATAGTTTTTGTTGTACTTTCTTATACAATGATAACGCCCAAAACGTGATTACTTATGAGTCTTCTTGAGGCAGATAGCTAGTTTAACATCAAGTTGCCGTAAAAAAAATGTTCTGAGCTAGAAACGTGTTTTTTTTTTTGTTTTTTTTTCTTGTAAGGCTCGTCTAGCGGGGTGTCTAAACAAGAAAGAGCAAATGGATTGCACGGCAGCAACAACAACAACAACAACAGCCAAAAACAGCGCGGTTTTTTTGGAAGGTGTGAAGGTTCCGGTAGGGGCGTAGGAGTTTTCGTAGACCGCGTTTCCCCCTCCGCTAGCTCCTCCGCAACGAGGAAGCCGCTACTGCGCCTGCGCGCCAATAGTCTTGATTGTAGACTTCCGCGTATCGGAGCGGGTTGCGGAGAGCCGTTGCGGGACGGCGAAAACGATCGACGGAAACTCCCTAGTGAGGGCATCAACCACACAAACAGCACGCCTTTCCTTCCCGCCTCCTCGCTGTCGTCTCCTTCCGTCTCTTGTTTTCTGGAGATTGGGACCGATAAGAAAAGCGGAGGCCTTGAAGACAGCCAGCAGAACGTGTGAGTGGCTGTCTAGACAGACGTAATGAGCACGCTCAAAGCTCCTGTCCAAGCACGCAAACGAAAAGTAACTTTCCCCACGGCAAAAAGAAAAAAAAAAGAAAAGAGGATTAGAACCGGAGGAAAACCTCCACTTCTGGTATAGCCAATCCCTTGTACGACACGTGCTGTGCCTTGTTTGGACAGGCCATAAGTATCCGTTAGTGAAAAAAAGAATAACCCTTATGGGGCCCTAATATGGATACTTGGCGAAAAAGTCGGCAAGGAATTCGCCCGCCGTGATTGGCCGGAGCCAATTGGTCAAGCGTGGCGCCAAATAAATCCCGACAGTCGAATTGCTCGCCGACATTTTCACCAATTGTCCAGATTAGAGCCCTCGTATTGAGGGCTCCTTACTTCGAACCTTCTTTTTGTCACGATCCGCCCATTGAAACGCGCAGCGAAAGAGTCGAAGCCTGCACTTGATCTTACCTCACCGCTGTGTCCTTCCGAACGAAAATAGTCGTTTGCCGTGGTCATCGTCACCATGACAACGATGATTTTGCTCAACGGACGCACATACGAACGCAAAGTTTTTGTGCGTCAGATGACGTCATTTTCCGAATCCCGTCCGCTAGCATTACACAAAAAACGTGGGCTTGCAACCGGATCGCGCTACGCGCGATCGTCTCTCACTTCTCTTCGCTCCGTTAGGGGAAATTGGATTATACTCTCAGGCTCGCGCTTAGGGCAATCCTCGACGGAACCGCCAACATATCACGGGAGCAGCCGGCGCCCTTTTTAAGGCTGCCAATTTCTCCTCAACCTTCCTCTATTCTCTCCTTCTCTCTAACTCTCTCTTTCACTCGTGAAAAGTACTAAAAATGCCTGCCGGCGGCTGTAACAACGCCCTACGTGGGAAAGTAACGACGCCCTTTGGAGAGCACTGCTCGCTATCCTTGGACTATAATGGTGGCGTGTGAGGGCGAGAGATAAAACAATGCACAGAAAAGAACGTGTGAGGCGAAGGAGTGTGTGGAGAAAAAGGAAACCGCTCTGCTCCGAAGCCTATGTGGCCTTAGAGCACAGCAAAGCGTACGAGCCGACATATGAGAAAGGCAGGGCGCCTCTTTCGGATGTCTTAACTCCAGCACGTGCGCCTTGCCTTTTCTCGTATTTGGGCTACCTGTGCACGTTCGAAACTCACGAGGCGTCGAAGCATCGTCAGATAGAAAAAGCTGGCGTCGAAACTCTAGGCTCCTCAAACACACAGTTGGAACCCGAGGTTCGCGGAGCTTCTCTGCGGTACTAACCTTGTGAGTGACTATAATATTAGTCCAACAGAACCTCGCAATCAGGACGGCAGTCGAAACACACGAGATTTAGGAAACGCCGGATCAGAGGGAGTAATTAATCATCCGCAATGCGCCAGCATTAATCCCGGGCCGAAGGAGCTCGGTCGGGGGAAGTGGGGATACAGCGATGATGCACTGCCCACACTTCCGTATTCCATGCAGTGGCGTTGCGGCTGCTTCCGAGCTGGTATCATTAATCGCTTACTGGACTGCTACCCCGCGTTGAAGGCTCGGTTAATCAAAACGTGCGGAAGCTTGTAGTTTCCGTCACCCACTTTATACACTGGCGTATCGAGATTTCTTTCGGTGCATATCCTGTTCGCCCAAATTTAGAACCTGCCTCCAGAGATTTTTTTATTTTATTTTTGTATGTCAGCGTTTTCAAAAAGCATTGCGAAGGACTCTACATTACTTTTCCGAGATCTCTCGTTGGGAGTGTTCTTCAAAGCTACTGACCGGCAACGTTCATGGTGCTGCACGCTACTCTTGAAGTCTACTTTCAGAAATTCGTAGATGTATACTACTTTCTGATTTACTCGGAATACCAATTACTACTTTTTGAATGAGTACAACCCCCGAGGAGCACAATCGGCGTCATGCTTTAAAAGAAATGTGGTGTCAGCGCGTGAAAACATTTCGCCTTTTTGACCATTTGAACTATACTCTGTTTCACCTAATGTTGTACCGCAGCGAAGGCTAGAAGCGCGAGCTCATAGCGCTGGCAGCTGCCATTAATGCGCTAGAGCTTGTACCACCGAGATGTGCCCAAATACTTCACTAGGGGGAATACATTCCACTCTGCTCATTTGCATTAGACAGAACGCCTATAGCGCCGAATCCAGCCCTGACGGAGTGGAGGTCCGCGTCAGTCCACGCGCATCTGTACGTGGATGTTCGCGGCGGCCGCGGCGGTGTCGTCTCCGATTCCACCTAAAGCCCCTTGATGTTTCAAAAGTAGCGCAAGGTGCGTCGATGCACGAGGCACATGGAACGTGCGACCCTTGGGAAGATTATAGCGGGACAGCTTAGCAAAGTATTTAGCGCACCACTGAGCTAGAGTTTAGACGCCATGTTACTCTTAGAAGTGGCGCGCGGCACGTGTCTCGCGCATTTCCACAACAATGAATTTGGTATGTAGTACATCAATATCAACGATAGCGGAGACCTCCCCGACGATAGATGGCTCTCGCCAAGCCCAGAAAGCCTGTCCGCGCCGAGGTTATTGTATTTGAGAGGAGTGGAATGTATTCACTATAGTAAAGTATTTGATGTGCCACTGACCAAAGAGCTCGCGCTTGTAGCCTTTCCTACGGTACATCAAAAGGCAAAATAAAGTATTCGCGACTCCAGCGACCTATAGGGGACGCCACTATCGAGCAAATATGGCGGTCGAATCCAGGTCGTGCCGTGCCATGTGCCAGCTCCACGCACAACGCTGGGGCACCAGCAAGTAAGCATTGGACTCCAAATTGGTCCCCCCCCCCCCCCCCCCCTCCCGTTTTATCGTCCACGGTTCGAACCTGCGGCAATGTGTTGGGGTAAGCGAACTTCCAGAGGCTTGACTTTCTTCGAGAAAACGAGGAAAGGACTGCCCACTGTCCTTCCACGGTGCTGATTAACGTTGATAAACGCAGAATATCTGGCTCACGCGGTTACATAGGTCTCGTGCAGAGCAACCTGGGTCAGAAGGGGATACTGCGGTTATGCCACAGTCACCAGTAGAACTGTTTTGTCGCGAAAACCACCGACAACATGTAAACACGGAAGCCAGAAAAGACGAGCAGAAATCGCGAGGGGACCTGTTCCGGCCAGTTCAGTGTTTTCCCGCTAGGTGGTCATTCACGGTGGTCATTTTTCTCATTGACTATACTGATTTAAGGGGGACCAATGATCAACCTTCTCAGGGCATCCCAGTGTACTTACTACACGAGAGCGTCTGAGCTTCTAGCATAACTGATAGCTCAAGTAACGCAGGGAGCAGCGTAAAATTACCTATACTAGCTTCTTGCAATGTGATTTGTTCCTCGGAACTGTTTTTAATCGGTTAATGGCCGAAATCTCGGTGACTACACTCCAACAATAAGACACGGCAGACTCGCCAATCCCCCGAAGTTCTTAGCGAGCTCTGAGGAACTATAGATTATGCGCTCTAAATAAATCTAAGCCTTTACCCGCAGAGCACCAGGAGTGCGAATCAAAGCTATGTTCAGAGGAAGCTGTTGGGGAATGACTAAAGTCTCGATATTCATAAAAGAGCGCAAATTGAACAGTGACAAAGAGGCACACATACGACTGGACTGACGCTTCGACCCTGCTCGTACCTCGTACAAAAAAACAACAACAACAAAAAAAACACTCGGTGTTCACTGCGGGCATGATGACAAAAAATTATCTGCGAACACGCGTCAAGCACGTTCTAAGCATGTTTGCCTTGTACATATGTGTGCCTCAAACATGCCTGCGGACATTCTTTTTTTTTTTTAATGAACATTTTTGACAGCTATGAGAGGAAACACGCCTCTGCGAGTAGAGAGTTTTAGGGAACCGTGTTTGCTCATCTGATACGGTACAATGGGGTCTCCGGTGCGAACTGCGCATGCGCTACAGCAGAAGACTCGCGCATGCGCAGTTTGTATACCGGAGGGCCCATCGTACCGTATCGGGTGTGCAAAAACGGTTCCCTAAAACTCTCTACTGTCTGCAGACTGCGTTTCGTGGGATGAGTGACCGGGGCTTTAGACCGAGGAATGTTTTCGGGGCGAACTCAGGGACGAGTGTCAAACAGCGCCATGCGACGTGTGAAGTATTTGAGGCGACTTATTTAGCGTCACAATGAGCACGACGTGTGTGGTGAGCATTTGAGATCTCGCGCCCAGTATGGCACTGCAGACGGCCTCATCTTTAGGTCAAAACGACAGTTAGGCGACGTTATTTACTGCTAAACTAAATCATGAACGAGCTTTTTTTTTTTTTTTTTTTTTTAGGGAAATTAAATGGTATCGAATTTTTTTAAAGAAAATGATATGTTTTAAAATTTTTTTAAGGAAATTAAATGGTATTAAATAGCGAGGTCATATTTATGGAAAAGAAAATTAAAAGCGCGCATCTATTTTTCATGAAGCCGATTGAAAGCAAACTATTCGGATATAAAGCAAGCAAATTACAAAAAAAAAAAATTCTCAATGTTCAGCCTTTACGCCCTTGTAATGAATCTAAATGACACATGTTTCTCAAATTTTACTGGTCGCCTACCCTCAACAAAGCTGGTTTACTCTTTTTGGGACTGCAGTGCTCATATAATAAACGCAAACATAAAGAAACTCTGTTCATAAAATTGTCACTTGTGGTTTTAGAAAATATTACGATCAAGGAAAGGTAAAATTTCCGCACATTCTGTTGGTACTAGTCGGGTATCTTCCCTCTTCCTCTCATTAAAAAGCAGTTAATGTGTGATACAGTTTTTAACTCATCAACTGAATACAATTTTTGTCACCATTGCGATATGTAAAGGACGTCTTTGCACTTTCTTCCTGTAGTTTGTATTCTAATTTTTTTCTCTCCGAAAGCCAAAGGAAGATTGGCTGTCGCTTCGAACCAATCCGCAGGCACAGGCGATAATGAAGCCATCCATCTTCGTCGGGGAAATCCCGTCGGCCACATTTTCGGATAAATCCGAGCTGTGTCGCAATCACATTATACTCTTTTTTTCAAGCCGTCGCTAGAACTTTAGCGAACTTGAACAATTAAACGGGTGGAAAATTTTGCTCTTTTTAATTTGTTTATGTTTCTGTGTGAAAGGAAAGGAGGGAGACAAAATGAAGATAAGTACGCATGCACTCATCGTAGTTCACAATAGATACTTTCGGAAATTCAGTCTGGCCACTTTGATAACTAATATCACCTATGCGTGTGATACGCACTACCGTAAAAAATGAAATGCGAACCGAGGGGCGCGTACAGTCTGAGCCTCCTGGAAGTGAGCTTAGGGGCGGGGGTGCGTGAACTAGTCCAATCATAGAGTTATTAAATGTACGCTAGAGCTTCAAATGGCGCTAGTGTTCTGCTGCAAATTGAAGCAGACAGCAACCAGTCTGAAATTGACTTCCGGCAATGCATATCTATGGGAAAAAGCCAGTGCATTTTCTCGCTGCGCTCGATTACAAGAGCAAATATCACGAATATTTCGTACGTACTTGGCACATTGGAACATTTCTCAGTCATGCAGACGAAATAATTGGTTAGCTACGGCGTTTTTATTTGAAGGTCGTGGCATAAAAAACGGTGCTAAAACAGCGTCGTACATGTATCTGTGTGCACTGTCAGGCACTGTAAGCGCGAACACGGCGTCGGCGCTTTCCGCCATGGGGATATACGTGTCACACGAACAAAGGACATGTGCAAAACCGAGACGGCAAAAAACTACGCAGTAACACTGGATAAGTAACTCCTTGTGCATGCAGGCGATCAAAATAAATTGAAAGCCACGTAATATAGTCTGACTTGAAATAAATAAGTACTCCTTTATTCTTTCTGCTCACGAATATGTACGAAGATGCATGTTCTAGGTTCAAATCATCAACCGCACCCTCCAAATCTTTACAAATAGAAAGATGTAAGAGAACAGGTGCCAGATTAAAACTGCCTGACATAGGAAATAATAAAAAAGACACACCTTTCGTAGCCCACGTACTTTATTTTTTTTGCATTCGAATGTTCTTTGACGGATCGTAATGCACGACGAAGTCATATTCATAGAGTGACAGGACGGGCGTATTAGCGATACATAAGCGCCACTGCAATGCTAGCGAACCTTGAACACACTCTACATTCCTTTCGATCGTTATTTAGCTCAGAATCGTCGCTCGTTTTTACATACCTGCCATCGAACAGAGGTTTCGGCCTGAAATATAGCGAAGCGTAACATCGTTCAGTAGTAAAGAAAAATGCTGTAATTTGATAATATTAATAAAGGTACATACTATCCGCTACAACCGAAATAATAAAAGTTATTCCTGTTATTTTCTGGCGAAGAGACAAAATTCACGCGCGTTTTCCCATAGGAATGCACAGGAGCACCGCAAAAGTAGACTGGTTGCTGTCTGCTTCAATTTGCCTCCCGGAAGTCGCATAGACACTAGCGCCAGTTGAACCTGTAGCGTACATTATAGTAACTCTATGACACCAATATGTTTACGCCCTTCGCTCGGCGCTCGCCAAGCTTCGGCAGCGCGCCTCTTAGTGCGCTGAAAGCTGTCACTGCCATCTTTGCTGGATCGGCGCGTGCTGCGCAAGGAAGCTCGCCGCTAGTAGCAGCTCAAGCGCACGCTCAGCCAGCGCGCGCTTTAGCTGCTCCTAGCGGCGAGTTCCCTCTTCCTTAACCCTCTTCCTTGCCCTCTCCTCATCCTCTTCTCCTCTCCTCTACCTTCTCCATGCCCTCCCCTCCTATCCTCCTCCAACTCAGTTTGCCTGCTAAATTTTGTGGGGAAAATGACGTCACATGACTTGGTGTCGCGTAACCTATGAAGCAAATCAGTTTCTCCGTTAGATTTAGCGAGAAAATTGACGTCATGTGATTCAACACCAATTTCATTCCCCCCTGAATTTAGCGCGGAACTGAGTCGGTGTTGAGGTCACGTGACGTCAATTTTCCCTCTAAATCTAGCGGAGACCATGAATTTTCCCCTCTAAATTTAGAGGGGAAATGAACTGGTGCTGAGGTCACGAAGCGGGGACTTGAACTGGTGCTGAGGTCACGTGACGTCAATATCCCCGCTAAATCTAGCAGAGAACCTGAATTTCCTCGATAAACTTAGCGGGGAATTGAACTGGTGCTGAGGTCATGTAGCGGGGACTTGAACTGGTACTGAGGTCATGTGACGTCAATTTTCTCGCTAACCTTAGCGGACAAACCGAATTTTTCCGCTAAATCTAGCGGAGAAAGTGAATTTCCCAGCTAAATTCAGC
Organism: Ixodes scapularis; assembly: GCF_016920785.2. Lineage (NCBI taxonomy): Eukaryota > Metazoa > Arthropoda > Arachnida > Ixodida > Ixodidae > Ixodes > Ixodes scapularis. The sequence goes on from NW_024609868.1 coordinate 26,627,140, forward strand.
GGGGAATATAATTTGTGTTGAAGTCAGGTGACGTCAATTTTTCCGCTAAATTCAGCACGGTTACGGCGAACCCCGAAACACGGAAACGGGCACCTAAGTGCTGCGCTCTAAAAAAGATCATTGCCTGGCGCTACCCTAGTCACAGACTAGGCGAGAAGGGCAGGAACAAGTTTCAGTCGCTGGGCCTTCAGCGTGAGCTTTCTGCCTTCGACAACGCTTCGGCATCTCGTGCACCTCGAACGCAGTCAAAGCACGGTGGAAGGCATTGGCCTGGCGTTGGAACGACGCGCCCTGTAATTTTCATTCTATCAGTTGACTTGAGATTGACACAAAATAAACAACCGACTTCAAACAACCTCACCGAGCAATTCTTGTCGTTAGCAGACAACCCGTCTGTCAGAGCGGGTCGACCCATCGAGGGGACGCGACGCAGACACACCCAAAGGAACCTTTTTTTTTTATAAATAAGATAGATGTTAGCAACTAAATACACAAACTAGAAAAAAAGTGGAAGTGTCCTACATTGAAGCACACGGCAAAGGTGTCGCATTTAGCTGGTTTTTTTATGTAACCGGTATAGTCTTTCTAGTGTTGATTTCCGCGCGGCTACAGGTGACTGAGGTTGTTTCATGTTCTCAACGTCGCCAATGCAATCGCTGCCGCGTGAAGGCGACTTGCAAGTGTTTCTTTGGATACTTGACCGGATCCACATCCCCCCTCCCTCCCTCCCCCGGTATCCTTTATCTCTTTTTTTCGCGAGAGCAGCACTGTTGACATTCCCAACGGAAGGGATCACCTCATTTTCGCACAAATGTTCACATGAAAAAAATGTTTATCTTTACATGTTATTCATCTCGTTTCATTTTTTAAAGGTTAAAAAAGCTGTTTGTCTGATGACTTGAACACTCTTTTGAAGTAAACATAACATCATTTCCTTTACAAATGCTTTTGCCATTCAATAAAAATATAACGGGGCGGTGCTACGATATTCTAGTGGAATGTTTTTTTTTTTAAACTTCCACTAGCTTACTGGCACTAAAACCCCTTTATGTTTCAAATGTAGCGCAATGTGCGTCGATGCACGAGGCACGTGAAACGCGCAGCCCTTGGGAAGATCGTGGCGGCACAACGCAGCACTGAGCTAGATTTTAGACGCCATGTTCTTCCCAGAGGTGGCGCGCGGCACGTGTCTTGAGCATTTCCACAACAATTAATGGCGCCACTTTTCCCAGCATAGAGGGGCTTTAACAACAGTAGTGGGACTCAAGGACACTCGCACGCAACGTCACTAGTCAAGAAACTCCATTGTTGCGGTGTAATTTCAAGGACAAAAGCGAGCGTTTTCTTTCAATCTCTCCTTCGCAAAACTTGTAGACGTAGCTGGGCGGTCGCAGTACCGCCCAGTGACGATATTTGGATGGGGCTCCTAATTTGGACGTGAGCATTGCGTGGGCACTCGATTTGGTCTCTTGATTATCGATAGCTTGAGAAGCATTCGGGTAGTGGCCCGTGTCCGGTCGCTGTAATGACGACAATAGCCGAACCAGAACAATGTCTAGAACTCAGAGTAGGTTCATGTGCCTTACCAACACCAGGGAGAGGCTATGATCAACATTGGCGGCATATAATCGGCTCCAGATTACGTGGCCGCTTGTTCTGGCTGCGAGTTGAGGGCGTGAACGGCTCGTTTTTCATTTTTTTTTTTTTTATTTCGATTGCGTGTGGTGAGAAACGAACGGGTGTTTCACAGGTCATTAACGTCAGGGATCCGTTCTAAGCGGTATTTGCGCAAAGTACAAAAATTGTTGCATCGCCCCTTTAACTACCGCAGATTTTTCGAAAAATCAAAACTGTTCCCTGAACCCAAATTAACCCTCAATGCAAAAACTTGAAGTTGCGGGATCCGTTCTAAGCGGTATTTGCGCAAAGTACAAAATCGTTGCATTGCCCCTTTAAGTACTGCCATAGCCTCCTTTATACTGAAAATGCCTGCCCAATGGTTTCTTTGTCGTCGTCGTGCTTACTTCACAGATTTGCTACTAGGGGCGCCAAAACCCCAAACAGAAATGCAGACGACGCTTGTCCGCTGCCTGCGGCTACAGTTCACTGTAGCTAGCGTAGGTTACGTTATCCGTTAAGCTACGTGATAATGTAAGTTTCCTATGTTAAGTTACGCTGTAACGTGACCTTGCGTGATCAAATAGGTCACTTGATCACGTAATTTTTTTTTTGTGACACGAGTAACTGCTTTCGGTCGTCGTTCGGCCGGAAGATTTAGCGCTTAGCAATTGCCGGCATAGCTGAATAGCACGAGGCTGTCTGCAGCTGGTGGCACGCACACCGCGACGCCACATGTACACCCGCGGTCATTTCATTTCATTTATTGATCGTGGGCACGTCAGCACCTTGTACTTAGTCCTGACACCTTGTGCTGCATTCTAACTCGCATGATAGCTTACTGTTGTGTGCCTATGTGCAACTCGGACTCGGAGTTGCACTTCCTATTAGTCATTAAGCAGGCTTTTATGGCTCCTTGTAATTCCCTCCTTGGGCACCAGGACAGGGGAGGACTATACTATCCATCAGAGAAGCTAGTGAGGGTGTTGTGTGCGCTGGAAGAACTTCGTAGAGATTTTACAGAAAAAACAAAATATGCTGAAAAAGCCGTTGCATGCAGCTGGTGATACTGCGGTGGATGCACTTATACACCATGGCGCTCTAAAATACGCAAAGGTAGAGAAAGATGTCAACCATTACAAAGATTTCCTGCAACTAGGTATTAGGTATTTCAGGCCAATTTTTACAAACTACTCGGCATCCCTGACTGACAAGCCTGACCCCAAGAGGATCTTCGCCAGCAAGCCACTATCTACGAAGTCGTTAAAACTCTAGAACTGCATACGTGAAAAACAGTGCGGACCACAAGAGACCGGTCAAAAACATCAAGGGGCTGTGCGCTTAAAAAACAAAATGAAAATGTATATCAGATCCCCGGCCAGAGTGCTGCCGACGGATGCGCAGGTTTTCGGTCAGCGGGGACGCGTTCGCGGTCCTGAGAAAAACCACTTGACTGCCGCATGTAGTCCGCGGGCCGTGTGTTTTGCGGCTCTGCTCCAGTAGCAATAAAAACGCTAAGTGGTCGCTGTATCAACGTTTTGGAAGTCCGCCAGCCTGTCTGTCTCCTTTTAGAGCGCAGCTCTTAGGGGCCCGTTTCCGGCTTGAGCGGCGTCGGCGTAACCGCGCGGTGCATCATGGGAAATGTCCCATAATGCACCGCGCGAGCCCCCCACCGGGGTCACGTGACCACGTGGGGGGCACGCGACCCCCCCGAGGTCACGTGACCCCGGTGCATCATGGGAAATGTCCCATAATGCACCGCAGGGGGGTCACGTGACCTCGGGGGTCACGTGACCCCCCGAGGTCACGTGACCCCCGAAGTCACGTGACTCCCCTGAGGTCACGTGACCCCCGCCGATGTCGCGTGACCCCCAATGACGTCATCGTCACTGATGACGTCACCGGCATCCACATCGTCATCGTCATCATCACTGATGACGTCACCGGCATCCACATCGTCATCGTCATCATCACTGATGACGTCACCGGCATCCACATCGTCATCGTCATCATCACTGATGACGTCACAGGCATCCGCATCGTCATCGTCATCATCACTGATGACGTTACCGACATCCGCATCGTCATCATCACTGATGACGTCATCAGTGACGTCACTGATGTCGTCACCGGCATCCACATCGTCATCGTCATCGTCACTGATGACGTCACCGGCATCCGCATCGTCATCGTCATCATCACTGATGACGTCACCGGCATCCGCATCGTCATCGTCATCATCACTGATGGCGTTACCGACATCCGCATCGTCATCGTCATCATCACTGATGACGTCATCAGCGACGTCACTGATGACGTCACCGACGTTCGCATCGTCATCGTCATCATCACTGGTGAAGTCATCAGTGACGTCACTAATGACGTCATCGGTACCCGCATCGCCATCGTCAATGATGACGTCATCAGTGACCTCAGTGATGACATCATCGGCATTGGAGGTCACGTGACCCCCAGGGTCACGTGACCCCCCCCCCCCTCTGGTTAGTTTAACCCCCCCCCCCCCCCCAGTGCCGTTCCCTCCTCCTCCTGAAGAGCTGCGCTCTAATTCGGCGTTACAGGGAGTTGTAAACAGCTTTCACTTTTTGATTGGCATTGACTATTTCTGTTGTCGATATGACAACCACCAGAGGTCTGGTAACATTTCAGCATAGAAACAAAACCAAGACGTGAAGTATAAGACTTCTTTTATATATGAAATTTATACTGACGGTGCCCTGCGCCTGCTATGTAGCATGGGTTACGAATGTATTCAATTCACAAATGGCATCACAGTGGACTGGCAGCGGGAAGCGAAGAAGAGTCGTCTGCATTTTTGCATGGGGTTTTGGCGCCTCTTGTAGCAAATATGTGAAGCGAGCGCAACGACGACGAAGCATGGGGAAGCCAACCACTGGGCAGGCATTGTCAGTATAAAGGAGGCTATGGTACTGCACAATGTTCCCAAGCTAGGGACGCACCGCCAATTTCAACTCATCTCCTGTACGTAACTCCACTTGGCCGACAAGTGGATTGAGTGGCTTGAACAAATTAAAATTGATTGGTGACAGGTCATTTGCGTATGCCAAACGAGAAATGCACTAAAACGTAAACCCTTTGATATTTTCTTTCTTTTTTTTTTTTTGCCTGTCGAACGTGCTGTGTGGAGGCGCGCATTTTTGTGCCCCCATACGGCAATGCTCGTGAAAAAAAAAAAAAAAAACACTGGCTAGGTGGCACAAGTTCCCCCCCACTCCCCTTCGAAGGGTTTAGATTCATCCATCCATCCATTCAGCAACACACCATAGGTCAGCAAACCACGCCAACAGTGAGGGCGTGCGCGAGCTGGTGTAAGTTTACCATTTTGTTAAAACACCCGAGACTAGAGGAGAAAATATTGAAACAACCAAAAGTAGAAGAGACAGGAAAAAAAGTCAGTAAGAGACGTTGTGTGACCCATTTCTTTCACTGTCTCTTTTACTTTTTGTTGTTTCTAGATTTTTTTTCACCCAGTCTCTGTTGTTTTAACGAAATGGTAAACCACGGCGCTCGCTTGTGACACATACTTCAAGTTGCTCTCAAGCAGGCCACAATATGATGTGCCCATAACAACGAATCCCTTGGGGTATTTAATGTTCTACTATTGGTCTTTTATAGTCCTATATGACTCTGAGGATAATCCTGCCCTGTGACGAAGTTGCCCCGAACTTCTTTGGTCTTGGGGACGAAATGTGCCTCCACTCTTTGCTTGCCCGTTTGGTCTCTGGCTGGGCATAGTGGGTTCAGCATTTGTCCCCAGTGACAATGCGATAAATAAAATACATTATCTCAGCTTTATATAGCGTCGGAGCAGCGTCTCGCCAACATCTACACGGCGTTCTCTAGCGTAAGTTGTCTTAGTACCCACCTAACGGGCACTTTATGGTATTGCAGAATATCGTCAACCATATGCAGTCAAACCCGTTTATAACGAACAGCAGGAAACGCTACGATCAGTTCGATATAGCAAGTAGTTCGATATAGTAAAAAAAAAAAAACATTTATAACGATCTTCCGCGATGAGTTCCTTGTAAGGCGAGAGCTTCTCTTTCTTTCTCATCTCTTCAGTTCCGCCTTGCAACAACGCGCTGAGAAGTGTTTTTATTTTTTGTTTGCGTGCGTGGCAGAGTTCGTTCTTTTAGCTTCCTCCCCTTCTGAATCGCTTCTCTCTGCTCGGTTTTGTTCTCAACCTAAGCATTTAGAATTTTCTTTCTTTCCTTCTCTTCTTTTGGAAGGGACAGGCTAGAAGACGGTTGTCTGCGCGTTTTTGGAAGCCTTCTAGGGGGGGGGGGGGGGGGGGGGGGGAGGAGTTTGATATAGCCAATATGCTGCTCGTTATAAAACATACTTTTTACTTGCATTTTATTTAAATTTTCCGTGAGTTCGATATCGACAATAATTCGCTGTACGTGGGTTTGTACTAAACGGGTTTCACTGTGGTGCACAGAGCCCAGCAAAATGTTCAATTCTTCAACCATTCCATCGATAGGGACACGGCGGCTCTTGTAAACAAGCCGTTCGACTTCTGATATTGAGTGCGGCGTCGTCGACGTGTATCCGCGGCCGGAGCTTGCTTCGTCAGTCAGACTTAACAATACGCTTTGAAATGTTTCGAACCAATCGTGTACCTGTCGAAGTGGGAAACAGGCGCGTCCGTACTTCTTCAACATCCTGCTATGAATATCCGCGGGCTTTTCGCCTTCTGCACCCAAACACCGGATGACTGAGCGCTGCTCCTTCCTGTTGCTTGCTTCCAAGGGGGCTGCCATATTGAAAGTTCTGCGGTCACGTGACGAGGCATTGATTGTCACGAGCCGAAATAGAATGCCGACGCAGTTTTTGTATCCACTGAGTGAGCAGCATTTAAAGGGGCCATGAAACGAATTTTGGGCTTGGTTGAATAATTTTAAATTGGGACTTTACTAATCGCATATCGTTTAGTTGGCCAAAAGAAAGGGTAGGAATTCAAAAGCCAGTTTTTCGGTACGAAAATTTGAAAATATAGCGGACTATTTTGCAACTTCTTTCCTTCGAAAGCTCTCCGCCTTTTCACTATGATACATCCGCGCTTCCTAAAGCGCGTCAGTGGTGCCAACCTGACGTCAGACGAGCCCACCTCACGCATTGGACACGAGAACTGTGTCACTCGGACGTATGCGCTCGTCAACAATAAACCCGTCGACGAATATTCGGATTCGCGTTCGTGGCCAATGAGTGCCCTGAAGGAAACTTATCGTCACTGGGGAATGGCAAGTTCTATGGAGTGCATAAAAAGCACGGTGGAAGCTAGGAGCCATCGCACCGGTGCCGAAGAATGTCACGGCGACGTGATTTCACAATTCGAATTTGAGTTGAGGATTAAAGCTAAGGAGGAAGAAGTAGGAAAATCATTTCATGACCCCTTTAAATATCTTCACAGCGGGGATAGCAAAGCTCGATGACGCGCTCCCGGGGATCGCATTGTTGGCGTTGTTCCCGCAGCTTCGTCAACAAGTTTTGCGAAGGGGAGACTGGAAGAAAAGGTCCAATTTTATCCTTCGAATTCCACCATTGAGTTTGAGTATTCTTGGGTCCCACAGGAGTGCAAAGTAAGCTGGTGTATAGCGAGCAACATTCTAGCAGATATCGCTGCACGGCCGGTTTAGGTGAAGGGGCAAGCAATATTTAAAGCAAAACAGCCTATCATGCTATTTAGTTTATTTTTATACATATATATTGCTATTACGTTTTGACTCCGCCTTGTTCAAACACATAAGTGAAGAACTACGAACGAATTACCAATGAGGAAACAGAAATTCCGCTGAGATTAAGTCTGAACTAATTGAAGCAATAAAAGTGTCGAAGCGAAGAAGATTAAAACGTCGAAAGTTCGAAAGTAGCGAGAGGAATCTCATCAAGAGCAATCGAAAACTGGCGGGCGCGTGCACTCTTCGGTGTCAGGGAAATCCTCCGGCGGAAAGTTACGAATCCAAATTGAGACATTTCGAAACCAGGGACGGGCAGAAAATCAAACAAGAAAAACGCAAAACGAATGTACTTCCCAGAATCGCAGATTGGAGATATTTAATTTCGAATTTTATTCTAAGTGAATCAAACTAAAATATCTATATATTTTGGCGAACATTTTAACCTTTCACAAATTAAACACGAAGTGGAGCTTGACTGAAAGTAAAAATATCAGTAACTTATGGTGTGTGGTCCTTATAGGACAGAGGGAACGAGTGTTTGCAATATTCGTATGAAATATTTTAGTCATACTTGCGCTATTATTTTTTACATGTGCACTTTGAAGCGATGTCAAGGAGTGGACTGAAGCGACGGATGTCGCCACGGTCGGAACTAATACCAGTCACTGAATGGCACATACTTCTAATTTCGGGAAAAGATTCGCCACTCTTTTTACTTCGCCGTTACCCCGGTGTTTTACAGCGCCATCTGTTAGTGCCCCTTTCTGACCATATCCGGTGGCGTACGTAGGCAAATGCCCACGTGATCGCGAGGCGACGCCCCATCTCCGTCGCGCTATCGCTTCCTCCCAATGGCCGTTGCAACTCGCATAACCACGCCCTCTGTGCCAAGACCCACTATCACCCCCTCCTCTTTATACTTCTCTTTCCCTCCACGTCCCTTCCTTTGTATAGAGAGTTGCAGTGAAACAAAGGCGACAATGGTTAAAACTTGAAAGTAACGCTCTACCGGCACTTGCGTAATTCACGGCCAACATGGCGGCACCCGGCACCGTGTTGCCTTCAATTCCAGGGCCGGCTTTCCAGGATCAACCTGATAGCTGAGTCTGTATCAAAGAATCCACAGCGGAAGTCAGCGCCCGAGCCAAGCGACACTTGCAACCGAGTATGAAGCGCTTGCGCGCCACAGGCTTGGCTGACTTTTTTTTGCACACATTCTTAAGCCAGGGGTGGCCAAACCGCGACGCGCGAGAAAGGCTCGTGCGGCTCTTCGGGGCTCAAGTGCAGCCCGCAGCTCCCTGATGCACCCTTTAGCCGCCCCCCCCCCCCCCCCCCCCCCATCAAATACCAATAAAAGACATGTAGAAAAATGGACAAGTTGTGTTTTGTCAGCTTTGTGACATCGTGTCTTCGGACGACGTCCTTGTTTTACAAACAGGGACTGACAATAGATAAACATTCTGAGCAATCGCTTTATGAGTGCAATAGACCTTTCCCTAAATTACTCGAGCATCAAAGAGAATGCTGGGAACGTAGGTACACGCGCTGTACGTGCTCACTTTCCTTATACAGAAGATTCGAAGTTCGTAGAACGCGCCTGCGTTCCACAAATGTTGTTGAACGCGCCTGCGAAATGCGATTTGTTAGAGATTTTTGCTTTCAAACAATTAGAGCTGCAAACCCCAGCACGCGCAAAGCATGTACCTACGTTCCCGGCATTATCTTTAATGCTTGGGTAATTCGGCAAAAGATCCATTAACAATGGCCATCAACTGAGAAAAAAAAATCTTTAAAATGTGCCCGCCCCTTTTTTATTGCGGCTTTTCACTTAAAATTGTTCCGTTTTAATGCTATTCGATTATGCCCGTCTGGCCATGCCTGGTCTAAGCTAGGACGTTGATCTTACCAGCCGGGGCAAATATACAAGGTGTCGAACCAAAACAATCGTGTTTTCTTCACCACAGAAGTTAACTTTGCATCACCGAGCTCTCATTCTCCGCCCACATGTGGCGTTAGCCAAGGTGTTGCGTTAGCGCTCCGAACCAGGACCGGCTTGCTAGAAACATCGTGTCAGCTGAGACTGCGGGAAAGAAAGCACTGCCAAAGCCAGCGAACGAGCTGACCGGCACTCAAACCGCGTCTCAAGATGCTCGCGCGCTCCAGCTTTTGGAGTGCTTTCTTTCATCTAGTATCAGCTGATACGCTCTTTTAGCAAGCCGGCCCAGATGTCAAGCTGTGAGCACTAATGCTTATCTCATTCAAAAATTTCTGGGTGTTCCTGTGATCTCCCTTCTCCGATGGCTGTGACAACGGCCGCGGGATGGAACGCTCGGCCTCCTACCCGTTCGTGAAGCGGAGGGTCGAGGCACTCCCCTGACTCTCTTCGAGGGGGAACACCCCCCCCCCCCTCCCTCCCTCCCCTTTGGATGCGGTTGCGACCGACAAGCCAGAAGGTTTCGCCTCTTGTTTTCCCGCTTTCGGAAAGGGGACTCGTCCGGCGACCGTGAAAGAGATAGGAGGTGTCATCGGCGACTTCGATTTCTCACCAATCTTGGCTCTCCGAAACCTCGCGTCTGGCAGGTAAGGACCTTTTCTTACCTTGCCACCGCGGGGGGCATTTCGGACGGGGACACTGTAGTTTTTTTTTTTTTTTTTTTTTTTTTTTAGAAGGGTGGTTCACTAAGCATCCTTGGACTCTGTCCTCCCTGGAAAACGGCGGCCGACAGAGAATTATATTATGTAAAGTTTTATGGCGCCAGTTGCCAAAAGCGGGTGAAAAAGTCCCCATTTTCCCATTGCAAATTTGAAATATCACATTACTTTTTAATAAGATAATGGTTTGTGCTGAAACTATGGCATCTGGTTCGTACCGCGTAAAAAAACAACAAAAACACTGTATTTGTATTTCGGGACACGTTGTAGTTTGAGAAATCTGCACTTACTGTAGTAAAAAATATACTCACTTTTTTTTTTGTTCTTTGTGTTAGCAAAATATCTGACATTTGTAATAAGTTCCAGTCACTCGGCATGTCAGAGCAATCAATTTATCGGCATTAATGGATTTCTCGTGAACGGCAATAAACAGTTGCAGTCTCGAGAACTAGGGGTTAGATCCTCCGCGTACCGCATTTCCTGATATGTGGGTGAGTCAGCGTCATTTTAACCCGCTGCCACGGCTCTTCTGCGTTTTCTGATTCGAAGCACGCTGGGTTCTATGAGGGAAAAGTTGGAACAAGATAAACACGTACTCGAAAATAAAAATACGCGACATCCAAGTCAGTCTAGCTTCCGTCGCGTCTCTACCAGGGAGAAAGAAAAGAGTAAACAAACTTCGGACGTGACAGCCATCCTAACACCCGATCGAGGAGTACGGCGCCGTCAACGCGCCGAATTCAATTTCAATATTTCGTCGACGAAAAGTGAGACGACACGTGATCCGACGTGACCACGAAGCTTCTGCTTGCCAAACTAAACCAACTGGGAATTCGCGATCCTCACCACGTACGATAGCATGCACACGACCGCTTGATTCCGGTTCCCGTTCCGCTGGGACTGTCGAGAAAGCTCTCGGAGGGGGCGCGATGAAGCCTGGTTTCGCTCAGCAGTGGTGGCGGCGAAAGCGATGCCATTTAGAAGACAAAGCCTGCCCGTCACGTTATTGTTATTGGCTTCCTGGCCAAGCGGTGAATACGCAGAAGCCCGATGATAAACGCCGACAAAACCGAAATGAGCGCATTTTGGCAGAATTTTGAAGCCGCGCCTCCCTCCATTTGCACAAGTCTCGTGTGTTGGCGCATTTAGCGCCATTTGTAAAACGAACACAAACTGATCAAGCGGTCAATGAGGCAAACAAGAGGGATAGCGGCGGGATTCACAAAGCAATGCAAAAAGCATCTCTTGAAATTGAAACAGTGATGTCAACTAAAAAGAAAAAAAAAATAGTCGAAAGCTTTTTTTAGAAACCTTTGGGGGACGATGTTTCTGCAATCGCAATCAAGCAGACGTTTCTATAGTTATTGGTAGGACTAGAACGGCACGTAACTCTGAACGAATGCATCGACTTCCGTCTATGCAGTCCTCTTTCTTTCCCATTCTCCCTGCCTCTCTCTCTCTTCTTCTTTTTTTTTTCTTCTTTTTTAGTCTTCCGTGCTGCTACGGGTGAAAAAGCTGAGGTGAAGCAAAGTGCCTTACGGAAATGACGTCACCGCCAACAATGCACCTGTTCGTAAGTTAGACCGCGACCTAATATCGGTGTCAAACTGCTAATATATCATGCAAAAGACAGTCATTGCAGACATTGTATGAAGCGTGTTCCTTCTTTGTACGAAGGTCTCGTCATATTTTTTACGCAAAAACTGCGCAGACATGAGCTCCCGTGGAACGCACGCATACACAATTGGCAGAGCGCCGTTCCAACACGCTAACATGCGGAGCGCGAGTTCGTCTGCTTCTTTTGTAGGGGCTGTGGGGACGTCAGAACGCCGAGTTCTGTTTGGCTCTGATTGAAGGATAGTGGGTGGACCTCAAGGCAGCTTGCTTCGAGGTCTACCCACTATCCTTCATTCAGAGCCAATCAGAGCTCTGCGTCGTTCTGACGTCACCGCAACCCCCCGCAAAAGGAGCAGACGACTTGCTCTCCGCATTGCCTGCGCTCTTGAACGCGTCGACTTATGCGGAGACGCGTACGTGCGCGCGCACTCGTGCAACGCGGAGCTGAGTTGTTTTTGCTCCCGCCAACTCAGGTGCTTAAAGGAAAGGCGCCCGACTCTCGCTGCTCCTATGCGTGTGGGCGGTGCCACTAATGGCACGCATAAAACAAGAATTATGTGACCTTCGTAGATATATTTGCGAACGTAATTGACTTACTCGAATCTTCTTTCTATGGGATTGTAGTGTATGCACAGGAGATTACAAGGTGTTGTGTTTTATCTATCTATATATATATATTTTATTTTTAGTGCAAGCAGTTGTTTTGCCTCAGCAATAAAATAAACGAAAAAACAAACATTGTTCTCAAGTCTATGCACATGCCATTGACTCGAAGCTGAGAGCGTTTACCTTGAGGCTTAGCGTGGTGTATAGAGTAGGATAAACTTGTGGTTTTAAATTTTGAGTCTTCGAAATCACATCACTTTCCGTGGGTGAGTATTAGTGTGTTAAGAAAATAAAAAATAGAAAGTAAAGCTCTAAATATTATGCTGTTTAAATTCACAAAACAGTCACTTTGTGTTTGGGACGTGCTATGGCTTCAAAGCGCAATTAGCATGTATATTTTTACTACCAAGGAAATTGCAAAACCACTGTGAATTAAACGGCATGACCAGTTTCACCAGCTGACAACTTTGCATGAATAAAAAAAAAGTGGTATGCGACATAACATCGACGTGCAGGGGGAAACGCAAACAAGTGTTCTCACAAAAGCAGCGGTGAATTGAAGAAAGCCTTTTCTGAGTTTTTTTTAGGAATCTTCGGCTGCATTTCTAGAATTTAAATTAAAAAGAAAACTTTTTTTCAAATTTTCTATTTCAGTTTTGAGTACTCTTGTGTTGTGAAAAAAAGTAAAGAAAAGAAGTGAGGGGGTTGTGGAAAGATAATTTTTATTTTGGTGTCAAAGAACACCATTCATAAATAAAAACAGAGTACTTGAGCAGATGCAAATACAAACTGCGCTCCAACGCACAACCAGGAACTCTTCAAGCCGTCCACACGATTATTTACAACCACGATGCCTATCTGTTTTCGAGCGAACGGGAGGGGGATGAAGGAAACCGGAACACAAACAAGAAAAGGATCGAGATTTATGGCATCCGCCACCTGTGCGTGCCCCGTACTCCTAATCGAAGATGCTGCCTCAATCGGGCTTCTCAGAGCGACGTCCGGCCTTCTGTGTTTTTGCACACGACGTTATATTCATGTTATATTCGGCTGGTCGCTTTCCATCGTTTCGGAGTACTGAAAAACCGATGCCCATTCGGCGGTTGAAGTCGGGTGCTTTGAATATAAGGGACTTTTAGCAAAACATTTCTGTGCTCCACGTACCGCAGTACTGGAACCTTTGAAACATGCTTTTAAGCGCGCGCCCCGCGATTATATTACCACCCGGGCGCGCGCTTAAAAGCACGCTTCAAAGGCTTCGGCAGTTCGGTACGCGGGGCACGGCAACGGTTTGCTAAAGGTCCCTATATTCATCTCGTCTTTTCAGAGAGCGCTCCGATTTTCGTCTTGCACCTTCCTCTGACTCGTAGCGTTGTGGGGCACCCTGGCTTCGAAGTGGGAGCAGTTGGAGCACGTAGGCTTAAGCGCTATCGCGCCAAAGGCTTTTACTATAAAAAGTAAGCGTGAGAAAGGCCGCTTTTGCTGGAGGCGACTCGGTGATCGAATGTGCTTGCCTAGCGTGTCTCGTGCCTCACGTGCTCGTGCGCTCGCGCCAGCGTAGCGTTGGGGTCGATACATTGCACACCTTCTCCCTAAATGTAGTCCATCGAATACCGAGGACGACGATGTTCACGTTGCGGACGGGGGCACATTCAGACCTGGACCTGAAAGCTGCGAGCGAGGTGTTGATAGCCCAATCTGGTGACCCTGTTCCGCACTTGACATGACGCTAGGCTCGGTTCCTTGTTCCATGGCCGGTGTGATACCTTGGTCAGTGGCAGGGTGTGCGTCAGGCAGAATTGGCGCGAAGTCTTCAGTGTAGTCCGACATGTCGCTACTGTGGGTTGGCATCTCGCATTTCCTGCTTCGGATGGAATCAGTGTGTCGCCGACAAACGCGTTCGTCTTCAAGCTGTACCTGGTAGTAGACAGGCCCCAACAGGAATGATATCTCCGCTGGAGGCTGGAAGCCAGCGGATTTCGCTTGTGATAAGTCCATGATAAATACAGGGTTTTCTTGCATAAAGTGGCGCACGGATTTACAATTGTCAATCAGATAACATGTCTTTTTGCGATGGACCATTGTTGCGTGTTCATCTAGGCGTAGCTGATCGAAGGCTGACAAAATTTGTCGCCCGAATTCGTCGTCGGGGTGTCGTCGGCGGCAGGAACACTTTCGCACGTCCTCTTCAGCTTCTCCAGCAAGGCGCCCAGCTCAACTCTGTCGTCCTCGGCGGTGTTGTGCAGCTGGTGCTGAACGGCGGTGCGCCGTTCGTTGCATAGCATTTCAGCGCTTCCAGGTGTACAAAACCTTGGTGCTTGTCGAAACGCCTGTTGTAGTTGGCGGCGTTCCGGGCTTTCTGGCTCTCCTGGCCCTGAGCTTCATCTCCGGCTTCTCCTTGGCGTCCCTCAGCATCTCTGACAGCCTTGCTTTCCCGTCGAACATCGACCGCTTTTGGCGGAGCCCGGGATCATTCTAGTTCAAAATTATCTTTGTCTTTTTGCCGATCATTTTGAGTGTATCGGGACCACCGCTCAGCACCTTGGAACCAGTAGCCTTGACAGCCTTTGAAAATGCACTTACTCCACTCACGATGCCGCCCACCCCGGAATTTTTCGCCTTCTCATCGGACTGGGCCGGTTTTCCGGGGTCTGCTACGGTAGCAGTGCCGTGACTTTTATCGGTATTGACGTCTGCATTTAGTTCTGTCTTCTGCCTTTCCGCGTCGTGCTGAACAAGCTCCTCCGGACTGTCGACTAGAACGTCTCGATGACCGTGCCGATACCCCGAGGGACTTTGGTTTGTAAATCTGCTGACTGACGTAGCCGCGGTGGATCGGTTTTATGAGCCCAACTTGCTAAAGCCTCAGTTCATTGGACCCTTGTTCTCTTTCGAAGCAGCGTGGGCAAACCTCTTCAGGACTGACAACTCTTTCTCCTTCCCTGTTTCGTCTGCCTTCGTCTTTTTGAAATCCTCCGAGGAGTTGTCTTCACTCGTCGACTTCGGGGATCTTACGGGACTGGCAGTCTCGCCCAAATTTTTTCGGGGCTTCGGCACGCTCTTAAAACCGGCGTCGCCATCGCATTTGGTCTGAGCCACTCCCGCCGGTTTCGCTTCCTTGATCTCGCCCAGTTTTTCCGAGGTTGTCCGTGATCGCAGCTTGTTCTTGTCATTCTGGTCCCCGTGTCTTCATCGGCACTCTCAAACGCTTCTTCTGACTCCGACATCGTCGTCCTCTTGGGCAGCAAGGGCAGAGGAATCCGGTGAGCCTTGAAAAACTTGGGTGTAGTAGCGGGGTCGACATCAACACGAACCGGAGGCCCTTTGCTTTTTTCAAGCCGAGATGAAGGACCGGAACCAGTCGCGCCCAAAGTGATTTTCGCTGAATCCTTTGACGACCATAAGTTACAATTTTATGCTTTTGTCCTTCAACGACACGTCGGCTGAAATCTTCCCCAGAACTTCCAGGGTCTGCTGCGTATAGGACCGTAGACGTAAGGAGCGTGCTCGTGGATATGCGAAGCTGACGCATCACACGCGAGCTGATGATCACGAAGGCAGATACGGAGTCCACTTCCATTTGTACGCCGCAGCCGTTGACCGAAACATCACAAAACACAGGTGGCTGGATGCTCTCAATGGCGAAAACTTCGTAATCTTCTGACAGGGGCTCCAGAGTGTTGCTTCGAACAGTCGACAGTCGGCTCTCGCCTTTTGGCGACGAGCCGCGACGATGTGTCCTTTGTTATTGTAAAAGCGACACACCGCCCCAACAAAGCGGCACGCTCTTGGGTCATGCGCCCCATTGCAACGCCAGCATGTTCCTTGTAGAGGTGTCCCTGAACGATTTTCCGCGCTGCATGTCGAGCCGCCGATTTCGGTAGGCGGAAGGCTTGGCTGCTGCAGTTTAGTGGTCCGAAGTGGCGATCTCGGCGTGGCGTCATTTACAACCCGGTGCATTTCGAAATCTGCTGCAGCTGCCGGCGATGCCGCAGAGGCGCGAATTTCAGTCACTTGACACCTGGCTGCTTTGGCCGCTCCGGCCATGTCTAGTGCTTTACTCAACGAGCAGACGCCGCTGTAACGAGTCGTCATGGAGGCCGCAAACGACGCGGTCTCGAAGCATGTTGTCGATCATTGAGCCGAACTCGCAGTGCTCAGTTAAGCGTCGAAGTTCTGCCATGAAAGTCGCCACATTTGCTCCTGGACGTCGACCTCGTTTGGAGAATTGAAATTGCCTGAACCTTCTCAGGCTGTTGAGCGGCAAAGTGCTCTTGAAGCTTGCGCGTTATGTCTCTGAATAGCGTTTCAGCTTGCCACCTCGGCGAGCATAGAGAACGCAAGATGGAGTTTGTTTTGGAGACGCAGACGCTACACAGGACGGCGAATTTTTTCTCTGGCGTAGTTATGCCGCTCGCCACGAAAAAGAACTTTAGACGCTCGACAGAGCGTTGCTATGACGCGGGGCTCCTCGGCCGTAGATTTCTCGAACTGTAGTTTTCAAGCCATTCCTGGAATGGTAGAGCGCTGCCGTAGCCTATGCTGCAGGTTTACCAGTTTACCTCGTCGCCAAAGTTATGTGCCGAGACGAACACATTTTAGGCTTAAGCGCTGTCGCGCCACAGGCTCTTAGTATAAAAGGTGAGCATGAGAAAGGCTGCTCTTACTGGAGGCGGCTCATAATTCGAATGCGCTTGCCTGGCACGCGGAACCCCGAAGGCTCCGGTAGTGCGGTACGCGGAACATGGCAACGGTATTCTAAAAGTCTCTATTGGATTAGCTTTTTCATATCGGGCGGTGGAGCGGTTGCGGCAAGTTGCCCTCGGGTACTCAGTTCCGTGTCGGCGCTCTGGCCTCAAGAGAATGTTGCAGAGAATTCGGCTGACGCACAGTTCCTCTATTAGCCGCGAGATGTTTGGTGGCGCCCTCCTATGGTGTATTCTCGTGACGTCACTACTTCGCCCACAACAAGTTCGATGGTGTTTGTAATGAGCATGGTGGAAGCTTGAATCCATTGCGCTCTCAAAGCCCGTCAGGATTAAAGTTATTACATTCATCTTATTTCCGTCCATGGGGAATCCTTTGCTGACGTCACAGTCAGCATTCGGCCAATCGTGGCAGGCCAACCAGAGCGACGCTTTTGATCGCGCACGTCGCCAATAGTTCGGATCGCGAGACGCTCCCGGATCTCGCAGTCCCGGTTCGCAGGACTGGAGCGCTGGAAAACAACCTGCCGAATATACCATCACTACAAAAGTGACTGCTGCAGCTTCAGAGCATGGCGCAAATGCGATGACGTTAGACAGTTTTCTTCGATCGTTTATCGCCCTTTTCGTTACGCTCCCGGCGGCGACGACGCCGGTATTGCGCATGCGCACCGCAGGCCTTGTCCGCAGTGTTCCCGATATCACAGAGGGTGGGATTCACGACGGCAAGTTTATTTACTGCGCGAGCTGCTAAGCCATTGTAATGCAGCTAATGCATCATACACAAGAGAGTATGCACAATACCGTCTGAGGCGTGTTTCTTCCTTCTGTAGACGTCCCTGTCACACTGGTCATACAAAAGGTGTCTGCTGTAGCATGTCTACGTTTGTATGAAACAACCACCTTGCTCTTGGTATAAAAAAAAAAAAAACAAAAAAAACAATAGAAGGCCAAAAAGAAGAAAAACGAAATCTGCACATTTCTCCTCGATGCGCCTCGACAGAGTTGTGTCTCATTTCCGCAGAGTCGGCGAGCAAAGGATGCCTCCTAATCTTTCATTGGTTGCCCGAGGGTTATAAAATAGCGCTGCCGAGTTGGGGAAAGTAGGACGCCGTTCTAGTAGCTGTTGGCAGCCGACAGGAAGTTAACGCCTCCTCCTGGCCACTCTCCTGCGCGCTCCTAGAAAAAAAAAAAAGTTTGTAAACAAGACGTTATCCTGCTCCTCATTTTTCCCGCCCGGGTCCCTCTCTCACTCTCTTTTCTTTCTTCTGGCAGAAAAAGCTAACTCTAGTCGGGTTCGGTACAGGTGACTTTCTCACCTCAGTATCAATTGCGAACGTTTCCTCAAGGGCCCTTTCTCACACTGTGCACCTTTACATGCACGTTACTTGCATGGCATCTTTGGCTACATTATAAGTTTGTTGTGGATCGTTAAGATCGAGCAAAAACGGTTTATGTGTACTATATATACGTATTGAGAGAAGGGTTAGGCGACAAAGCAGACTATCAAAGAGCAAAATATTTAATCCCAACCGCCGCTAGTTTGAGCCGCCAGCGCGGAAACTAAATGAGAGCTAGAGCTCACCAAAACAGTGCGATGACAATGGTCAGAGTAATGTTCGATGACGATGACGAAGTTCCATATGCACGGGAAGCTCTCCCGTGCGCTTCTGCGATCGCATGCGTATCAGCTAGAGATGCAAAACTATCGATAAATCGACTATCGATACTATCGATAGTTTTTCGAAAATTATCGATAGTGTCGCAGAACTATCAATAGTCGACTATCGATATTACTATCGAAAGTTTTTCGATAGTCGACTATCGATAGTACTATCGTTTTGTTTTTCGATAGTGAACTATCGATAGTACTATCGATGGTTTTTCGATAGTCGACTATCGTTAGTTTTTCGATGGTCGACTATCGATAGTTCTGCGACATTATCGATAGTTTTATCACTATCGGTAGTCAGATTTCTGGCGACTTTCGATACTATCGATAGTGCTGTCGATAGTTTTACATTAGCGAACACAGTTGCCGCACCGAAGCACGCATCCCTTCCTCGTCTCTTCGCCCAAACTCCCGTCTATTCGGCATCACTGAAAGCTGAATCGAAGTTGGGATGGTAGGTGCTTGGGCTGGTTGGGTATCCCATTTGAAAAAAAAATAAAGCGAGAAACAGAGAAGAGGGGGCGACGCAAACTAGTAGTGGTGCAAAACTATCGACAGTAAACCGTCGACAGTACTATCGATAGGTTTACGATAGTCGACTATCGATAGTACCATCGATAGTTTTTCGATAGTCGACTATCGATAGTACTATCGATAGTTTTTCGATAGTCGACTATTGATGTACTATCGATAGTTTTTTTACTATCGATAGTCAGATTTCTGGCGACTATCGATACTATCGATAGTCCTATCGATAGTTTTGCACCACTACCCTATTGGAAAAACGTACAAGAAACAAACCTTCTGCTTGTACAGTTCTGGTATGACACGACCATAATTTCTTTGTGTTATGCATGCAGCTAGTTTGGTTTGGCGTTCTGCATAACTGGAGATACCGGCACCGCTATGGCTCCGGGTCTGTCTATACTGGCAGCCACTTTGCTTGCCGATATGATTCGGTGTGGCTGGTATGATTTTGCGTCCGATGACGTAGGTGACTGCCGTCTTTCCAACAAACGCTTATACCACAGGACCACCGGTATAACCAAATCATACATGCAGAAAGACGACCGCCATCTTCCGACAAAAACGTCCATCGTTCACCACCGCTATCGTTACATACACCATACATGTCGAAAAAGAACATAAGCCACGTTTACACGAATGCGACTTAGTCGCATTGAATCCAGTTGCCGCATTCAATATGCGGTCATGTAAACGGCATAATGCGCAAAGCGCATCGCATTTTGGAACGGGGAGGATTATCGGAAGGCGCTCGCTGCGGGAGCGAGTGAACAGCTGAGAACATGGCGGCGGCCAACCTCGTCGGCGGCGCGGAGAGCGGTCCCGCAATTTTTTTCCCGAGAACGCAAGCTTTTATTGCGATCATAAGTAAGCGGAATATAGCGGAGCTGCTCGGTGAGGGCGGCCCCGTCCAAACCTTTGCGAAGTACGACTTGCGCGTCCGAAGGGGTCACAAAGGCTTCAGTGCAAGCACGAATGACACCGAGAGCTCCGAGCACTGTAGAGCACTGCATGGTAGCGCAGAACGAGCAGCTCCTACCTCGGTGCAGTTCCTGACTCCGCAAGAGCCTCTCGGACTCGGGGTCCGGTTGGTCCGGTCGCGATCGGCGAGGTCTAGCGCGGCGAAACGCGGAGGCTTCCTCAAAGCGTGCACACACACGTCGCCTCTCGTTCAGAGTGAACCGGCGGCCCGGCCTGGAGTCCTAAACGCCTTCCGGCTCCCAACTTTTTCCACAGCACCGAAGACAGCGGGCACGGTCTTTACGTTCACTGAATGCGTCGAAAGGCCTCCATGTGCGATGCACCGGAAAACGTGGTGCGGCTGGTGCCGGAACGGAACTGCATAACTTCGAGCTTTGAGTCAACGTGCACGGCAACAAACCGATCGTGACACCAAGCCGCGGATACCGCATCGCCGGTCGACAGCGGCAAACGGCCCGTTGCTCGTATCGTGGGCCGTGACTCGTACTCGGCCAACTTGGCGTCTTTTCGTGGCCCCTCGCGTCGTCGCAACCAGCCACAAACCCGACAAACCCACCAGCCCGAAACCGCAGCGACCGTAGCCTGCGTTGGAGAAAAGCGAAACCGAAACTTAATGCTTCCGCCCAGTGGCTTCCGCTGCCGCGGCTTTTCTAACTTCGCGGCTTCCACTTCCGGTCGTCGCGGAGATGGCGAAGGTAGAGCCAGTAGAGCGGTGTGGGGGGTCGTTGGCTCGTTTACGGTTACGGGACAGATGTTTTGCGGTCCGTTTCTACTGCGTCTCTGGCTCTCAACTGGACGGCGCCTCTCATAGTTCAACCAGGCGTGGTCAGCCTGCGTCAGGCCGGCTCGACTCGTCCGATCGCCGGACCGCAGGCGACTTCCAAGTACGGCCGTTAGGCCTAGGATCCGAAGGCCTAGGATCCGTGAAGCGGTAAGCGAATCTCGTCCCGTTTTCGTTCTACTTTTAAATTACGTTAGGTGCGCTACAGTATAAGCATGCGTGCCAAGTGTTCGTGACAATTTTGAACTAAAATAATTGTGCTTCATTGCGGTCATTTGCCGAAAATGTAAATCGAGCAATGAACGAGGAGCCATGCTTGAAAACGGTGTATGTAAGATGTTAACTTCTACCTGGGCGGCTAAAAAAAAAAAAAAGTCAAGACTGGTTACGGTTGGATGCGAGGCTGGTCCCAATGCGATGGTAAGCTCTTAGAGCGCCTTTCTGAACGGCATGTTAGCAATATAGCGATCAACGAGACGAGCGACGGCGAGAAGCTACGAGAGCTGGCGCCGAGCGCCGAAGATTTCTCACTCTCGCCGCTTGCGCCGCTCGGTTCTTGGGCATCTAGAAAACGTCGCTCATCGCCTTGATCGCTCGCACCAATCGCTTTCATAATGTGTGTCTCGTCGCGCGGCTGACTGCCGTGTTTATTCGAATATAAGTCGACCTTTTTTCTTTTTTTTTCGGAAATTGTGATTAAAGAATTTCGACACCTACATTTGCGACCAAATTTTGCGACCCTACCGGAGGCATGAAGCTATCGAGTCACCGAGCCGGCGTTGCCGTAGAGCCGCGCCGCTTCTTGTTTCAAAAAGCTTTTGGTTGCCGAAATGGCTCGCCGCCCGCGGTGGCCGGTGCCGATATCGCGTGCACCCCTCGGGCGTCGGATTTCGACATCGCGCCTCTAGCGTTCCCCTTGCTGGGCAACGGGTAAGGAGAGGAACGCGATGCGCCATGCACTTTACCCTCCATCCTCGCAAACGCGCACAAAAAAAAAAGAGAAAAAAAAAGAAAAGATGTTATTTTTGTTAGTTGTTTGAGGCGGCTCGGCTCGCGTGTTGCTCATGGCGACACGGCGGCTTTGCTTGCGTCTTTGTAGTTTGTCTTCCGTCGCTTCGCACCTTTTTTCGTTTCTTGTCGTCATTTTACAATGGTGTCAGTGAAGTATTGCTGCGAATTTGCGAGGATGTCTACCCAGCTGACGAAGCTTCGGACGATGATAACATGTCCAGAAGTTCTGACGGTGATGAAGATTTTGGCATCGCCCCGTGATTTAGCTGAGAGTGATGTAAATAAAGGTTTTTTCCTTTCTTTTGCCCAAAATTTCCCCTGTTCTTAAAAATAAAAAAAAAGGTCGACCTATATTTGATTTTTTTTTTCTTGGTGGATCCAATAAATAGGGTTCGGCCTATTTTCGAGTAAATACGGTAACTTTAATTCTTATTTTGGGTTACGTCGGACGCAACTCGAATGCTTGACAGTTACGTTGGGCGTAACTTTAATTTTGATTTCGGGTTCCGTCGGACGTAACGTTAGACACTCCGTTACACTTAAGGAAAATAGGGGCTGCTGGGTCATCATATAAACCAACCATTTGTGTTTAATTAAAATGCATCACTGACCTAAAAAAAAAATACTGCTATCCTAGAGTTTATGCTATAGGAATGTAGCGCTTCAGATAAATTTGTTAATTTTTACTTTTAGTCCCTGCCCCCTCCAGATACAACATCTGGCCTAAAGCAGTGTTCCGGATCTCCTTCCAAGACCTCAGGCGGGTCGTCATTCAATCCATGAGTCGGCGGCGTCTTATGGGCGTGTTGCTGGTGCTTACTGGATGGTGCTACCGAGGGAAAAGTGGTCATGCTTGGGAAAGGCAAGTATGGCCGCCGTAAGTATACATATTGTCTTTACCTTTGCTTGAATCCACTTTTAAGAAATGCACAGTTCGCATGTGTGCATCTCTCAATGTTTCCACAGTCGGCTGCTTTTTTTGTTTTTTTTTTGAGTGCTCCAACTCTGTCAGCGCTAGTTTCTCTAGATCATGCAAATGGGATGCAACACTAAACCACATATGTTCTCGCAACAAACAGTGCTGTGCAGAAGCACAGTGGAATTTACTCTAGCTTTATAATGCAGCACAAAATAGTGGACTCCAAGTATAGCTACTTTCGTGACTCCGTTTAACCAAAAGCTCTGCCGAAACAAACTTGCCGCCTTATAGGTAGTGCAAAAGAACCTCGCGTGCCTAACCTGGAGAAGGGCATTTTTTTTCATAGGTCAATTTTTTCTTAAACCAATACCTTCAGCCTCCTTGAAATGTTAACATCATGTGACACACGGAAGAACAGTAAACTCTTTAATGTTGGCGAACCTTTAATTTTCGCGGCCTTTATTTTTGCAGAATTCAGTGGCTGCGATTATGTCCTCTGTGACCGATTCGAGAAGAAATAGGGGCCACGAAGATAAGGGGGTTTTACTCTACATCGGAGGAAAGAGGAAGTCACAACAACAATCATGGTGTCGACACTTTGTAAGCCTATCTGTGTCTATTGAATGATATCAATTTTGTTTTAGTTCGTTAAACATTGTTGCCTGTACATTGTGGGATGTCGTCTTCAACACGAGCAGTGGTTTTCTTCTCAAGCAGGCAGCATGGATGCGTGCCGCAGCACAACATAGTTCATTTGCAGGTGGTACCGCAGGTTGAAGGATGGTTGGCACAATATGGGGGAATCACAATTCAATGTTCTACCTCGGGCGTAGACAAGATTTGCTTATTCTAAATCCTTTTGTCTGAAAATCTGGGATTTGCGATGAATGTACCCGCATGGTTGGAAGGGCCAGACAAGCCTTGTGAGCGCTTCTTTTTCTAGCGTCTCAGTCCTGAACCCACTCACGCACCACATGTGTAAATGTTCCGATAGGTGGGAGCACTTATTTGGAAAATGGTGAATGCCAACTGTTATCTTTATCAGACTTCTGTATTACGGTCAAAGTTGGACTGCATATTTGCAATACTTTTTCTCACTTAAAAATATGTCATACTAAAATATGTAAAATAGCCGATGACAAAAAGAGAATGGCTGGGCGTCCTCCAGCACGTGCTTGTGCTTTTCACCCCACTTTGGACAGATGTGCTTGCTCCAGGCTCATGAGGCGCTGAAACGTCATCGAAGGTAGCAGACGGGCTGGTGGTGGAACAACGGAGACTTCTCCCTGCCTTTCTCATGCTGTCAGTGAGCGTGTACCTCTATACTCTAACTTAGCTTAACCTGCACAGAGCTGAGGAGAATAGGCTTGGCGAGTGCCCTTACTGCATATGCATTTGTACAGCTGAGGCACTTTCTGAATCAAGAACATTCTGTATCTTACCTTCAAAAACACATCATTTTGGGGGTGCAAAAGGAATTGTAAGGCATATCTTTGTTTGTATTGTCCTATTACGCATCACAGGCACGTAGCCAAGGGTAGTCTTATGAGGCCCGGCCCCCCCCTCCCCCCCCGATATCTTCCATTTTGCATGGGTCCTCCTCTCCCCCCTCCCCCTCATACAGCGTTTTGTTATGAGGGGGCCCCCCTGAAACAAAATCCTGGCTACGTGCCTGACGCATCGACTCCAACTTAATGCGGAGTTGACCCACCCTGTTGATAAATTTAATGCCTGCCAGGTAATTTGTTTTGCATTCAGTTAATATATCAGTATTCAGTTAGGTATCCCAAGTCATTAGTCGTTGAGATGCAGTCTCTCTGCAAGTCAGTCATGTTTAACATTCATAAAACTGCTTGTCAAATAATGGCAGTGTCGAGGACATGTACTCGGCTCGAGCAATCGCTGTGCACAAGCTGGTCGTGTGGATGCAGACAGCAAACATCCCGGTTGAAACGTCCTTCCTCGCAATGTAGCTCAAGGCTAGGTCAGGGACCCACTTACAAACGTCTATACTTTGCATCTCTTTAAGCTGGACCACTTTTGACACTACAAGCCATTGCAGCAAAAACAGTGTGAGACATGATTATAAGCTCGACGTACCATGGCATCCAACTAGAAGGTCACATGGCTTGCAGCTTCTGCCGTAATTAACTTTAAACTGAGATAGTTTGGAATAATGCTCCCGGTTTTTAGTGTTGCCCGGCACGGTTTTTAGTGTTGCCCGGCATTGAAAAATCTGCATTCGTGACTGTATCACCTTATGAATGCATACTAGCTATTAAACTCTCCATTCTGCAGAGAAATGAAATGCACTTTGCTTCCAACTGCAGCTACTTCCGGAACTTCATGGTATGAAGCACCTTATGGCTGCAAGCTCTGACCGATCTTGTTCTCTGGTCTGCGCAGGCCCATTGCAGGGAGTCACTCCGAGAGCCTCACCAGAGGTTCCTGCCCGTGGTCGTTCTAAATTTTTTTTGTCGTAGGTATGCATCCTTTCTGTCTTTCCCTAATGTACTCAGGCGTTTTCTTTTCATTGTCGCAGATTTGCCTCAAAATTGGTTCAGCACAAAAATGGATGCTGTACAACTGTATCCCGCATATTTTGTTCAAGATAACTTTTCTTTGTGAAAGTTAGATTTTTTTTTATGAAGGTTAGTCTTTTTTGTTTTTATTCACAAATTTATTTGAGTTTCCATGGGCAACACTAAAATGTTATGCCAAGGGCAAGGACAAGTTCACTGCTCTAACTTGTTCTCAACTGATTGCCAGAAATTTTGTTAATGTCGTGAAACCTCTTTCCAGCACTTGCTTTGCAGCATGGAAGCAAATTATACATGGGACATACTCTTCTTTAGACTGCTTGTTCATTCTGCAGGTCTGCCTTCTATAGATGTCGTGCTACTGGAGAGCAGGCGAATTCGATTGTTGGTTTTGCCATTGCTTTTTTTTTAGCTGTTGTCTTAATAGTTCTTGTAAATTTAAAAATTTTCCTAAAAAGCAAGTCGGCAAGAATATCTATTTTGACTAGTTAGCTGGAAATAATGATCTAGTACCCTTTAGTCAGTAAAATAGATACTGTGTGCCACTGTTAGTGTCAAGTAGAGATGCATGCTTTTTAGGCATTTTGCGCAGAGTGGTACCCATTTTTATTGGTTAGCCTCTTGGTGCGCCAACTAAACTCTTTCTATCCAGACACCTGCCCTTTGCTTTTATTTGGCAGGCTCTGGCAATAAAATAATATAGTGTTATTCCTCGGTGGCTTAAAAACCTAAATAAAGAAGTTTCTCCATGTTTAAACGCAAACGTTTATAAAGGCAAAAATGAATTAAGCCAGTAGCAGACGACACATAGCCTCAGCAGTGCTCCGCGCCAACAGCGTTGCGTCAAAATAGCGGTCGTCTCCTTTTTGCTGCCTTCTCTCTCTTTCCTTCGGCACTCTCCTCCCTTTCCTCCTCTCCGGCACCTTTGTCACCATACCCACTGGCTAAACTCTCCCACTATACGGCTCTGCATTGCAGTAGTAGGTTTTTTTTTTTATAGTCTTTAGAGTTAAATGTGAATATTTGACAGAAATCTCCCAGGTTGGGGTGAAAGAGGGTTAAATGAATGCATTTGATCATTCGCCTTAATTCGGTACCCATCATTTCAAGGCCTGTGTGGCCTTGTCCTGGGGTGTGTCTATGACTGTGGCTGTGAAGGAGCAGTTTTTTAATAGGTACAAGTACAAAGTATAAAAACAAAAGGATATATGTGCTGATCATGAAAGAATATGCTAGCCATTCTAATGTAGCTCTGCCAAGTACTTGATTGTGATTTGTTTTTATTTCCAGCTACTTGGTTGCCTCAAGATCTGGAGATCCCAGTGGCCGAAAGCTTGGACTCAATATTCTTCTGTGGTCCGGCCAGGACCATGGGGGAGGTAATCCCAGCAACAAGAGCATCACAGTGTCTCCCTGCCTGTGACTTTCGATTAGCATCACGACAAGGGAGTCCTCATGCCACCAAGTGTTAGGTATGCTACTCGAAATAAGCATTCTTACCTATTCTTAAGTGAAACAGCAAAAGCACTACTAAGCCTAAAATGCAAAAAACATTCAAATCTCGGGTTGGATGGAGTTCCAATTACAAAAAGGCGTCTGCAGACATGATTCACATGTGAACTTAAAGCCCACGGATGTAGGTTCGACGGAGTCACAGAAATAACTTCCCGCAGATAGCTTCGCTAGTGCCATACCCAAACAAATTCTTAAAATAATGATTGTGTTACGTTGGTGTCATTAATCTTTTGTACCTACCCCACCCAGCAGTCGGGAGATGTGAAGTATAAAAAAAATGGGAACTTGCAAATTGTGCGCTCTGCAAAGATAATATATTGAACCGAGCATAGCACGTTCAACTTAAGAAAGCAATTCAGTGCAGGCCTAGTTTTAAGCTTCACATATTTGTTATTGCCCTTCATAATGAAGTAAAAACTGCTTAAGTTGTGGCCCACTACAGGCTTTCTATTAGTGTTAAAAAGTGTTATGGCAGTTTAAACAGCTCGCTCCAAATATTTTCTTGAAATGCATAGGTTTATGGAAATTATTATGTGGATGTTTGCAGACAGTCATGGGGAGACCAATATTTAGTGCCAAGTGTTCCACTTATTCAGAGTTAATTGAGTCTGTAAATATTGTAGGTCGCAAATTAAATATTTATGGTATGCAATGGGCACAATCATCCGTAATGACTAGCTCTACCTAGGGGAACTTTATACGTTTACTACGGCAAGATGGTTTCACAAAAATAAGTATTTAGTTTATTCAACTCCTGCACTAACCTTATCTCTAGAAACTTTTTATATTCTTTACGATGCTGAGTTAGGATTCGGGAAGTAGTTTTTCTAGAACTACGCTAGACATTTCCAGTTCATAATTTTTCTCGCAAAGAATTCGAGAGAGCCAAACCCTGTAATATACGGATGGAACTCGCAGAATGATACGACTGGCAGTTTGAAACATTCGGCACTGTAACAGTAACAATGACATGTCACTTGCCTATGTAATGCTCATTGTCGCAGATCAAACTGCTTTTTCCGTCTGCACTCATTTTCAGTGGACTCATTCAGCGAACTCGCACCCGAGACTGCAGCGCTGGGTTCTGCGAAGTAATTTGCATGAATATAGATGCAACAGGTTTCTTTGAGCGTGCGTCTAACACGTATTCTTCATATTGAATCTGCTACTGTATTCATGACCATGTCCTTAATTGTATCCACATTCCAGCTTATTTTTATTTTGACATTTGAGTTTTCTTCAGTACTTTTCTCAACATCTGTGCTTGTTGGGCCGTACTCAAGACCATACATCTTGTCTTTCACTAATACATCAATATATAAAACTGTTGATGCCGAGTGAGAATTCAAGGTACCGAATCTGTCGTGCGAGTTAAATAAGAACCAATAAAAAGCTCTACAAAGGAAATTTTGTTAAAGGAGGCTGTATAAGCACTAGAATAGCACATGCCATGCTAAAAAAAAAAATACAAATTCTTGTTAGGTATGCAAGGATGACACTGCTGTGCTGTTTCTGATGTGTCACAACAAAAATCAGTGCCATACAGTGTTCCTTATGGAAGTACAAACTGTCGAATTCAAAGCCCAGAAGTTGTATTCAAGAATGTTCCTCAATACAAATGTATTTAGAGATCTGAGCCACTGACTCATACATGACTATGTGGCGAACATTCATTTTCATGTGCATTATAGTTTACAAGGTCTAGTCTGCATTGATTTATTGCATTCATGCTGAAACTGGGAGGGGTTCTCTGGTGGAGGTGCGGGGTACCGCATGCCCGTGCAGCGTTCCCCTCCCAGGACCCGCAGTGCAAGCCCGACTCCAAGCTCGCTGAGAAGAACACTCAGCGCGGAACCTGAAACTCGGACCAGCCGCCGCACCAAGGGAGAGGATCCGGAGTACGGTTTGCTCCTGGAGAAACCCAAGCCGAAGAAGACGACGATGGACAACCAGTCGCAGGCCCCCGCCGCTCCTGCTGTCGTCTACCTACCCGTCGCTCCTCGGACACCGGCTCCCTTCCACGGCGAAAGCCACGAAGACATCGACGACTGGGTCCAACAATAGGAACGAGTGGCCCGTCATAACGGGTGGACACCGGAACAGTGTCTGCAAAACGCTTACTTCGCCTTGGAAGCCACCGCCCGGAACTGGTTCGAGAACCACGAAGCTTCGATCACTTCCTGGGAGCAACTCAAGGCTGAGTTGCGAAGAACGTTCACGAACCAACAACGACGAGAACGCAATGAAAGAACAAATAAAAGAGCATTCCACTGACTGAAATCGAACCCAGGCTTTCTGCACGACAGTCAAGCACGGTAACCACTCGGCCAAGCGCGCGGTCGCTCGCTGACGAGCAGGCATTCGACGAGCTGAAGCGACGACTGCAGACTCATCCTGTTCTAGGACATTTCGATCAAGATGCGGAAACCGAAATTCACACGGACGCAAGTAACGCAGGACTTGGCGCGGTACTAGTTCAAGTACAAGAAGGCACCGAGCGAGTCATCGCCTACACAAGTCGGACACTGTCCAAGGCAGAGAGAAACTACTCCACGACTGAGAAAGAATGCCTTGCGGTCGTCTGGGCAATCACGAAGTTTCGTCCGTATTTGTACGGGAGCCCGTTCCGTGTAGTCACGGACCACCACTCGCTCTGCTGGCTTGCGAACCTCAAGGACCCGTCAGGACGCCTCGCGCGGTGGAGTCTCCGACTACAAGAGTTCAACATGACCGTCGTCTACAAGTCAGGCCGCAAGCACAGCGACGCCGACTGCCTGTCCAGAGCTCCCGTCGCAACACCTTCCGGCAGCAGCGACGACGATGACGACGAGTGTTTTCTGGGCGCAGTGAACATCGACGACATGGCCCGGCGTCAACGAGACGATCCTGAGCTGCGCGCACTAATAGAGCACCTGGAAGGGCGCGGGAGTGCGATGCCACGTGTTTTTTCACGAGCGCTGCCGACCTTCGCCATTAGACAAGGTGTACTCTACAAAGAGAACTTCGGGAACAACAACTCGCCATGGCTGCTGGTAATCCCGACCGACCTTCGGGAGGAGATCTTTCAAGCCTGCCACGACGACCCGACGTCCGGACACCTTGGTTACAGCCGGACCCTAGCACGTATTCGTGAAAAGTATTACTGGCCCAAGCTCCCCAAAACCGTCCACCTGTACACGCGATCATGTCATGAATGCCAGCGACGAAAGAAACCTCCGACGAGGCCGGCCGGACTCTTGCAGTCAATTCCTCCGCCAACAGCACCCTTCCAGCAGATCGGAATGGATCTACTTGGCCCTTTTCCGCCGTCGACGTCGGGAAATCGCTGGATCATCGTCGCCACAGATTATCTCACGCGGTATGCCGAAACGAAAGCCCTTCCTTCCGGAACTGCTGTGGAAGTTGCCAAGTTTTTCATTGAATCCATCGTCCTCCGGCACGGCGCTCCCGAAGTCCTGATCTCAGACCGTGGATCATCATTCATGGCCCAGCTGACGCAAGAAGTCCTTCGTCTCAGCCACACCAGCCATCGCCGCACCACAGCGTACCACCCGCAGACCAACGGGCTGACGGAGCGACTCAACAAGACAATCGCCGATATGATCTCTATGTACGTCGACGTAGAGCACAAGACGTGGGACGAGGTGCTGCCCTACGTCACGTTCGCCTACAATACGGCGGTTCAAGAGACCACTGGATTCACCCCTTTCCAGCTGGTACATGGTCGGAAGGTAACGACCATGCTGGACGCCATGCTGCCCCATGAGCCATCTGACAACGAGAGCGACGACGCCCAGGCGGTTGCTCAACGCGCCGAAGAAGTTCGCCAGCTCGCCCGACTCCTGATTCAAGACCAGCAACGCGTCGACGCCGGCCGCTACAACCTTCGTCGCAGGGACGTCCACTTCCAGCCCGGAGATAGGGTGTGGGTATGGACGCCCATCCGTCGCCGCGGCCTCAGTGAGAAACTGCTGAAACGGTACTTTGGACCATACAAGGTACTTCGTCGCCTCGGCGAACTGAACTACGAGGTGATGCCCGACGGAACACGAACATCGTCACGCCGCCCACCACGACCTGAGGTCGTCCACGTCGTGCGCCTGAAGCCGTACTACGCTCGATAGGACTGTGGACCTTTTGTGCTCCAAAAGACTCTTTAGTTTATCGTTCTTTTTTATTTTGATTTGTTTTACACTGCATCGGGGCGATGCACTTTTAAAGGGGGGAGTAATGCCGCGCGCAAGGCTGAGAAAGCAACGCTCGGTCACGGTCCTCCAGAAAGTTCCCGTTTATTCATGTACCGCACGTAACTTCTATCATTTATCCCTGCTTTTGTTTTCTAGAAAGTGCGTGTTCATTCTCGCCCCGATCACGCGACGCTCGAACCGCTTTCGCCGAATCTTCGAGATAGCGGCGCACTCTAGATAAGAGGCCGCCCGCGACCTTGTCGAGTCAGTCTCGCCCCAGCGTTCGACTCTGCTGCCACGCCGACTTCGACGCCCGCGACGCTCTATTATTATCTTTTGTACTCTTTTATTTTTGGCACAAGTTCGCCACATTAAACGTTTATTTCTTCTTGTTTATTTCCTGTTTTCTTTTGGTCACCACCCGTGACAATATGGCCAGGGCGGCATAGTATAAAAGGCTAATTTGTAATGATCAGTCAGCTTATTACAGAGATGTGCCAGTCTTCTTTCAGAAAACTAGATGAAGGTTCATTCTAGCATAGTTTTATCTCGCGAATCTGAATATCCTGTTCGTTTTCCACAAAGATATAACTAAACGTGAGAAAACAAAAAAAAACATCCTACCAATAGTGACATCGTAAGAAGACCTTTCGGCCGCCAAGCGTGTCGCTTAAGGGCCGCGCGTCCAATCTCAAGTTTTCTAGGTATATTTTCCCGCATTGGCACCAGTCGCGACACATTTTTCTGCCCTTTTAAAAAATAGCACGGGCGTGCATAGCTTTGATAGGTGCTGAAGATGCATGAGCAAAGATTTCGAAAGCCACTTTTGTGACGTCGCTCTCCAGGGAAGTGCTTTCACAGCGCTTTAAAAATGACTCTATGCAGCCTCAATTCATAAAATTACCAAATAACTTTAATGTTTGAAATTCTGGAGGTCATATGAAGAAGATTTAAAAGTGTTTTCTCAAATACAAAACCGCTTCAGCCTCTCTCTAAGTATAGTATGTTCCTGAAATATTTAATCAGTGAAAATAGACCCATGGTTCCAATTAGAAACTTGCTAAGCATCATCAAAACACACTAAATCAACTTTCTTTGTGAAGATATAAAACAAGAGCAGCATTTTATGGCGTTCTAAAAAAATGGTCAATTTGGACGCGTTTCCAGACTTTGGTTTCTTACCAGAGCGCATCTTTGCACCTGCGGTCCTGCTGCCTGGTGGCCACAGTGCGAAGCCGCCCCTCGCCTCCCTCGTAGGATGGAGGGAAGCAAGGCGCACGTGCGTTGTGTGTCTAAGGGGGAACAGGACCTTGGGCGCAGAGATGAGCTCTGATAAGAAACTGAAACCTAGAAACTCGTCCAAATAAAGCGTTTTTACAGAACGCGTAAAAGGCTACCCCTGCATTATATTCTTCTAAAAAGAGTTGATTTTGTGGTTTTCAATGACTCAGCAAGTTTCTAATTGAAACCATATTTTCATTTTCACTAATTTAAAAGTTAATTAACAAATTGTATTTAATTATCTGACTGATTGTTACGATTAGGTCCCTATACTATGTACGCCTGGCCGTATAACTCGCCTGCACAAACCGCATTAATTTAGCTTTCACGACCTTTCTAAACATATATGTAAAGCTTAAAACTAAATCGCCCTGTACAACAGTGAAAAGGCGAAACCAGCATGTTGGAGCCATATGGCTCCACCGTGCTGGTATCGCCTTTTCGCTGGTATAGGTTGTCCCATATTACGTTATGCATGTACGGTTCCACATGGTTCCGCCATATTCCACTACGCTGGTATAGGATGTCCCATAATACGACACGCTTTTATGGTTCCGCCAACCTGTATCGTTCCGCCTTAATCCACTATTCTGGATCCGCCGATTCGCTTGTATAGGATGTCCCATATTACGGTTACGCTTGTATGGGCCTTTTCCGTCATCTTTCCATCATCGAAATTTTCGAACAGGGTAGTATCAGCACGCGTGTGCGCCGGTGTTTTCTTCGTCAGATAGCTGGGAAGATTCGGAAGAATCGTAGGAACTGCGTCGGCCGAAAGCCTTGGTTTCCCACGCTGAAAGTGTACTCTTCATCGTTGGTGACATGCGCGCCGTCTCTAATTATGCACTATGGTTCAAAATGTAATTCGCTCACAGCAGGAGTCTCATCCAACGTCTCGTGCTTTCGACGCAAGTTCTTATCCCACAGTGCTCGCCGCTTCTCGTCTTCGGGTACGCCGAACAAAGTCGCCTTTGGCGCGTCCCTTTCGCGAACGTATCCTGTTCTACACGGTAGTTTCGGCGGCGATAAGGCATTCTTCAATTTGAGAGGAAGACCAAAACCGCAAGACAACGGTAAACACAGTGACCACACGGCAAAAGCACGCAGACGAACAGACACGAACTGCAGTCACTCATTCAACGCCAACACCGAATATCAACGAAAACACACGCAGCAGGGCGTAGCCGACAGGCAGGATGCTTCTGGAGAAGTAGAGTTCATCGATATGCTCCCCCGAAGGGGAGCAGAATTGCGCATTTGTTTTCCCCGCGTCGCCACGTCGCTAATCGACGAGATCGATCACGTGAAGAGCGAAGCATTCAGCGCCGTGCAGGAACGTCACCGCTATGGTCGCTCCACCAAAGTCAAAAAAAGACAAAAGTCAAAGGGATCGGTAGCCGAGTAGGCGAGCGCATATTTGCTCGGAGCACGTGGAGCGAAAGCTCGCGCTGCGAAACCCAGAAATTCTGGCTTCAATCCCCACCCCTGCCCGTTTCGATCTCGATGAACATCGTACCGGCGACGGCGCGGTCGGGTATCACTACAGCGTGGTAGACGTTAAAGTTCCCAGGCTAGGCAGTCGCACTGCACTAGCTAAATTGTTTATCTACAGTGCGTAACAATGTCACCATGTCCTGGCTGACTAACCTCCTGCTGTATAAACAACTAACGACAAATTGGACTTTTTGGCGCCGCTATTCGCCGAATTCGGTCACGTGACGAGCAAAGCACTGAGAGCCGTGCCGGAAAGACGGTGCTACGGCCATCCGCCGAGGCTGATTGCGCAACTCTGCTACCGTAGGCAGCTATATAGACCCTTTCAGGCAACATTTCATGGGCGCCGCCATCTTGACGTCACGTGACCCTGCCGCCATAGCCGACCTTCAGTTTCTCGCCGTTGCTCCCCGTTGTGTGCTGCACCGGTCACCAGCGGAGCTTTGTTTACGAGTTCTTTTACATTCCGCGCTGAAATCGTGTTTTTTCTTTAGGTCTTTTTGGATATTTCGGGCTTTCATTTAATCATTTGATATCTATATTTCACCACTACTCTTGTATTTTCTTGTTTATGGAATGGAATCAGACAACGAATGCATCGACAATACATGATTATGGCCTACACTTCAGAGACGATGTAAGTTCATAACATTCTTTTGTTTCACTGGTCCCCGTCCCCCCCCCCCCCCCCCCCCCCCTTAAAAGGTGCTGTGCAACAATTCTCGGACTTCAGGTCGGCAGGTGTGGGAGTTGACCCCTACCACCCGTTGAATATGGAACAGAAAACCGTTTCCTAATACATGCCCTCTTTTTTTTTTTGACAAAATAAAAATAGATTGAAGTGTGTGCCCCCCGCGGCCACTTTCAACTCTCAAACCGTCTTTCCGGTAGTGTGGTTGTCACGTGGTTGTGACGTTTGACGGGATTCGCAGGCGGCTTTGGCTCGGCCCGGCAGGGACACTGAAAGCTCGCAAATCGCTCTTGTAGCCTCAGCTACGCTGGCATTTAGAACAAACCGGAGTATAAAAAAAAAAAAAAAAAACTCTAGTGGGGAAGCGTAATGACGCACGTTCGAAACGCGAGCCGAATATTCTATTTTGCTCGCCGGGAGTGCTGCTCAAACTTGAGAGCTACGGGACTATGGGCAAGTTAGCAACCCCAACAACAATAGCTCTGTTTTCAAACTGTGTAGAAATATATTATTTTAGTGCAACTAAAGTTAGTTCGCTTGATTTGTCCTTACAAAACCGAATTGGTGTGGTGTCAACAAGTTGACAGTTAATAAATCTCGAAAGTCTCGCGTGCCACATTTCTTCAAAAGTGTTTGAAAATACTGGTAGAATGGAAACTCGCACATAAGTTCTCAGATCATTTCTATTTCCCTTTTTGTAAAGTACTGTATCCTAGCTACTTGCATTTGTGACGTAAAAACGGCTGCCACTAAACAGGGTGTAAATATATCAGTGAGAATAGGTTCGATAATATCAACTTCATGCTTCACAGACCGTGTCTGGAGGCCATCAATATCGCAGCTGCTCCTGTTATTGAGATGTTTTATTACATATATTACTTGAAGCACGGTGATCAGCTGCAGAAACGTTGAGTTTTCATTGTTAGATGATAGATGAAGTAAAGAATCTAATGCACATACCTGGAGTTGATAAATAGAGAACTGTGGAAAACAAGCTTAATGTAGCGCACCCTATAGTTCGATCTCCTCGCCAATTCGAGTTTATGTACGTATGTATGCATGCATGTATGTATGTATTTATGTATGTATGTATGTATGTATGCATGCATGCATGCCTGTATGTATGTATGTGTGTATGTATGTATGTACGTACGTACGTACGTACGCATGTATGTGTGTATGTAAGTACTATGTATGTATGTATGTATGTGTGCACGTACGTATGTATGTATGTATGTGTGTGTGTATGTATGCATGTACGTACGTATGTATGTGTGTATGTAGGTACTATGTATATATATATATATGTATGTGTGTACGTACGTAGGTATGCATGTATGCATATATGTATGTATGTATGTGTGTATGTATGTGTCCGGCGCTTGCTTTTTGCAACAGCGAAATCAACGATGCCTAGCGGTAAGGACAGAGAACTGTGGCGGCAGGTTTACTTGCCAGCCTCTTCGAGCGGATCAGATATTCACAGCCCTGGCGGCCTAAAGACGAAGCGTAGGTCCGAAAATACGGGATGAAACTCGTCAGTATGGTAAATCCACAGCGGTTACACAACACATCTCTCCCCTTCTCCTGGCCGTGCGGAATAGGTATTGAACTACTTAACATTTAAATTATACTAAACTCATCGCATATGGTTGGAATAATTGCCTTAAAAACTGCAGGTGTTTTATGGCAAGATAAGTTATGAGAATACTAATATTAATTAAAAAAAAGCTATCCAGCTTTGCACTAAAATGACAAAAATAATCCCTGGAGAAGAGGGACAAAGGGGACAAAGACAAACACAAATCTCCAAAGGCCAGGCGGACTTTTTCGGTCGCGCACCGGTCACCTAGCAGTGTTTAGAGATTTGTGTTTGTCCTTTGTCCCCTTTGTGTCCCTTCCCCAGAGATTATTATTGTCATTCTTGTCCAGCTCCCTTGCACTTTTGCATTAACTGCATTTTAATCATAGTTGTACAATGATTATTTTCAAGACGGCATGTTTTGGTCATATTTAGGGCATTTTTTAACTGCGACCAATCACTTTTTTCGTGGACGTAGAGATATACGGATTAAGTTGTAATATTCAAAAACAGTATTTTTTTTTATAAAAAAAGGAGTGACAGGAAACCTAATTTGCGCTCTACGCGAAGAGCCACTTCAGCACCTCCGCTAGAACTCAACAAGACTGGGAGCCACTGGAACGTGTCTAAATTTGGTGTTCACCTCCTCCCCATTTCTTCCAGAGAGCTATCTTAAAAGTCAAGAAATGGCATTCTGCCAATAGAGACAGCCCCATTCTTTTGGCTGTGTTGTTATTTTCATTGTGATTTTTCTTATGCTACGGGTTCTTTATATTTAGCTCTCCCTGAAAGCGCAACAGCCTCTTCCAAACTCCTGTTTATTTTTGAGTGCTAACAAAAGTACACAAAACAAGTTTTACTGTTGGTAGGTGCTTCTTAAAGGTCCATAAACAAAAAGCTGGCATTTTTATTCTTAATATTACTACTTAACTGGCTTTTGAACAATCGAGGGTAGCCATTCCTGTGCTATTTTTTTATTTAATATTGCTGCTGTGTGTACTTTCTAAAACCAGGAACTGCTGAAGAAACACGAAACTAAACCTACTAAAACAATTATAGACAAAAATAATCATAAGTACTTTATTGTGCTTTCTCTTTTAGGGCGTAGTCGGGGCACTAGTTTATAATAACAGCCTCAAAACTGAGGGCAAGCAATGCACTTTTTTGCTATCACACTGAAAACACTATCTAGTAAATCCAAATAGTCCATACCCCCCCCCCCAAAAAAAAAAAAAAAAAAAATCAAGAAAGAACTAGTTAAAATGCATTTTCGACATGCCACTAAAAATGGCAGTAATTAATCAAACTTGATGAAAATTGATTCGTTTCTACTAAAATTTAATGTCTTCCCCGAAAACAAAATTAGCTCTTTTCATCTGCTTTAAACACACATCGCGCCGCTTTGTCAAGTATTGCCTCTTGAAAGAAAGCTTCTTCGGAGTGCATAGTTCTGCATGCGGCTTTATTGCGGCAGACCGCTCAATCGCCTCGCTAAAAATAGCATCAAAACCCCATTAAAAAATTGATTGTTTTAGGGACTGAATTATATTTTTGCCTGACATGCTGCATCTTCTGGTAGCGACGAGAGGTATACTGGGAAACAGCTGTTCAATACTGAATGTAGCAGACGACGCAAGCCGACGGAGGCATCGGAGGTGAGCTGGCGAAACCAGGCAAGCAACTGCCCTACCCGGCTACCTTTTCTGTCCGTGTTCCCCCCCCCCCCCCCCTCTATATCTATCTCTCATTCTTCACAATTCGCTGCCCACCTCGCGAGTGGACTTCCAAGGGGTCTTAAACTGAACGGACCATTGTTTTTTTCGCACTTCTTTCGAGGGCTCATTTGCTTCGGCTTGTTTTCCTAAGGGCCTCGTCCAAATAAAGCAACAAACAACATACATTGTTCTCGGACGCAATATAGTGCTTGTGGCTTTTAGCAACCTATTTTTTCTTTACGTTTGAGCGTCATAAACTGGTAACAAGACAACATGTTTTTGAACAAGCGGCATTGTGAAAGGATGATAAGTTTGCGAAAATACCGATATTGTTTTTACCCATTCTCCACCCCTGTCTGCTATGATCTGGGTGAGTAACGTACCGGCGCGTTGGCCTAAACACTGCCTCGTTTACGGTGAATACATCAGGCTGTCAGATCTATTCGCAACTCCGGAAGAGGCGGCGCTGCCCACGGAAAAGATGTGAACGATAGAAGCGGGCCACTACAGGTTGTTCAAGTGTGTAGAAAAACTGGCGCGTCCTGGCAGCCAAAATGTTTTACAGTGGAAAGAGGATTCTATACACGCCGTGGGAGTTACGAATACTGCACTGCCTAAATTCCTCTTCTTCAGCTGGAACCAGGCCGGCCTCTGTTTGTTTAAATATTAAACTTCTAAATGGCTTCAGATAATTTTGTTTTGTCGGTGCTCAACAAATGAATGCTTGTCCAGCTAATAATTTAAGGCTTCATGACACTTTCACAAAGAACAAAGGCCCAAAATCTTATACGGCGCAAAACAACACGGAAGCCTATCAAAGGACATGAGTTGATCGCAATAAATTAATTTCTTGTGTTGACGCATAAATAAAAAAAAATTGTGAAGCTACGTAGTTACGCACACAATTCTACTGCCTTTGTTTTGACCAGATAGTTGCTTGTTATGCGACAAAGCAATGCATTATTTTCACTTTATCGTACGTTTGTGTCCGCACAATAAAGCATATAATATCTGACAACGTTATTAGTTTAAACTTCATTAAAAAAAATCTATGAGATTTTTTTTTTTTTTTTTACTTTGGGTCGTAAAACGTAAAACTGCTACATGCATCCCGCCTGTAATTTCCGATTTTCTTCTTTTAAATATAACGCGCGTTTGGAGTAACGTCTATTTCTTCAGTGTACGGGAATCACCCTGGCACCGTATGCTTCACTCCAGCATCACGGGGCTCCTGTTCAAAAGTGAAAACTCCGAGGAGACTCAGGAAAGATCACGCAGGATCTGCCGGATGATCAAAGAATCCGATAGATTCGGAACGTGTATTTTTTTTAACTACACAAATGACCATAAGTTTTTTTCACACTATCAGACATCCAACGCACAGCCTTTGTCCAGTGCCTCTTCCCAATAATCCTCCCTAGTATTGCGGCACCACGAGAGACACGGGACTCGCCACAGTGAAGAAAACAAAAATAAAACGGCACGACGAAATCGTCACGTGTATTTGCCGCAGGGAGAAGCTTTCGTGCTTAAATATTTATGCCAGGACTTCCTCGTAACACACGAATAACTAATATCGAATGGGAGGTTACGTGCCAAGGCCCGTCAAGCCATCGGCATTTCTGAAAGAGAAGAGGGCGCGCCCCAGAACACGCCCGCACAGAAGTTTCTCTTGTTTTCTTTATGCAAGGATTTACTTAGTTTTGTTTATCGTACACGTGGGCTTCTCCAATGAGAAAGGAACAGGGTGAATAGGACGTCATAATCTCCTTCAGCGGTCTTGGAATGAAAAAAAAAGAAAGAAAGATAACACATTTTTAGCTTTATTTTTAAGAATCGGATCATTAAGTGTGAGCCCAAACTCCTAAACCGCTGCTAAAAAGTTCTGAGCGAGGTGATTTTTTTTTTTTTCGACGCTCATTAAATATAGGTTTTAAGGAAGAAAGGTCTTAATGCGGACTCCCTGATTCAGCTCGCAGAATAAGGATTTTTTTTTAAATAAAAAGGCTCCTAAAACTCGGAGGCCCTACGCTGAGTGGTACTCTAAGCAAGGGCTCATCGAACAGGGCTTTCTTAACGCAACGTGTTATGCATGCAGCAGCGATACGGCTAGCAAGCAAAATACTCAGAAGTAAAAAAATAAAGAACAAATTTGAAACATTTTGCCTGAACTAACATTTTGTGAGGCTTATAGTACAAAGAATGGGTAAGCTCAGACTAATTGAACTGGTTGTTGAAACTTGTTAAATATTTCGCTTCCTTTAAATAAAATCGAGCCTTGCTAAAATTCCCTTCCTTGTACAAAAGAGGATGATGGATTTGGTATTTTAAACAAGTCGAAATAAATGGGCAACGGAGGCCGGCTGCATGGAATGACTAAAAGCTTGTTCATATTAGGAATGTCGCGTCCTTCGACTTTACTGGAAATACAAGGTATGGGGTCCGCTTCCGCGTGCCGTGAACACTCGGCCGATCAAACCTAAACAATTCACAAGGACTCGTGAGACGTGCGATTACCACAACCTTAAAGTTTAGAAACGGGCATAACCAGAAGAGGATCTAAAAAGCGTGGCGAGATCATCGATTCTACTTTGTGATTTAAGCGAGGTAAGACGAAGCGGAAGCCTGCTGCACCATTCATTTTAGGGGAATGCTCCTAATAATGCAGCGACCATGGCGAATGTGTTCTGAAGGAAGCTACGCTAGCTGTGCTAGTTACGCTGGTCTGTTACAGTCACAAGCGACCGATACGAAGGACAACAAATATATGAAGGGTAATAACCTGACGGCAGCTTAAGGATTATTTGCTCTAATTATTTTCGTCATTCTGTCCAGCTCGGTTGCAACTTTGCATTTAATTGCATTATAATCAAAGCCACAATATTGTGTTTTGC
The DNA here is from genome assembly GCF_016920785.2 of Ixodes scapularis. Taxonomy (NCBI): domain Eukaryota; kingdom Metazoa; phylum Arthropoda; class Arachnida; order Ixodida; family Ixodidae; genus Ixodes; species Ixodes scapularis. Next base: position 26,667,849 of record NW_024609868.1, read on the forward strand.
TCTCTCTCTCCCTTTTATCTCGAAGATTGTCGTAATATGTGGGAAGTACAAAGCGCGCCGTATGTGAACATAACTTGCCGCTTATGAATTATTCGTGGGGGGTTTGAATTTCAAATAAAGATTTAATACAATGCATACGGGTTTTATCTGTTCATACTGCATCTTGTTACATTGTAGTATCCTTCCTTCTTAAACGGTTGGCGCCGTTGGTCCAGCAGCTCCTTAATTTTTCGTAAATCAAGTTATCTTCCCTGAAGCATTCATTATATAACTTGCACATTGCTGGTAATTCTTTTAAAACTTTTTTTTCTGGGTTTATAAATACGAATACTAACATACAAGATACCAACAGTATAAAGCGAATGGGGTGCAGTGGTCCACTTCAAGTTTTATATTGTCTACATTATACGAGCAGCACCATATGCCGACACATATTGTCTTGCAAGACTCAATAAAACATCTCCAGCAACGGGGATACGGTTTGTTCCTGACGCGAGGTTGCTTAAATTTGGAGACCTTACGCTATTTTCAGATAATTATGCTAGACGAAGTTCTATCGCCACACTGTACTGTTCGTGTATATTTCAGAGTGTTTTACTCCTTTCTTGATATTTAATAATTAATGGGGAATTGTTTCACGCTTGAATAAACTATACTATTTTGTCAAGCTCCGTTTCAGTGTTGTGCGTAATACGAATCTAACGTCTGAGGCGTGTTTTCTTTCCTCTTATTTTGTGTATGGCAGATAAATTAAATTGGTCCTACAGAAGCTGTGCGCATAAGCACCGAAATCCCGCCGCCAGTACGAAGCAACGTCTACGCACTTCACCGTTTGTTCAAGCGTGTACGTTGCTTGGGCACACCATTTACCCTGTAATTTATATTTAAAGTTCACTAGTGTTCACTATGAAGAAAAAAAAAAAAAAAAACTGTCCTCCGAGTCCCAAATTTGCACTTTGTTATCTTTTTCCTGAACACCCACAGCTACTACTCCGTAGAACCCATATACGATAGCTATTCCTTTCGACAAAGATTGAGTTTATCTAAATGACGCAAGTTCCAGTCCGCGACATTGCCTTTCTTCTAGCACCACATTAGTGGGCGCCTACTAAATAAAGACAGCCTCGGCTCTGTCGCCGGAATATCTGCCTTCTAATAATGCCCTCGCACTACTGCTGGGATAATATTTTCAGCTGAGGCGGACAATTACTCCCATAATCAGAGGGCGACCTGGGGTATTACACTGCGCAACGCACAGGCGATCCCAGCAGCTGTTGTCACCGATAACGAAATCGGGGTAATTCCATTCGTGTGGCTCTACGCAACAACGCCTCGGGTCGGCGCATAGGGTATCCCTTTTTTGTTTTGCTTGTTTTTTTGTTTTGTTTTTTTGTTTTGTTTTTTGCAGCAGAAGTCTAATTTGCTGGAGCACTGATCGAAAGGTCGCATTCGATGGGATTTTTCGTTGTGTGGAACTATTGACCGCGTGGTTTCATTTTCGCGGGAAACTGAGGGGATTTTAGAGTTGCGATGAAGCTTGTTTGTGAGGGAAGAACGCCTCGAGAGCAACGGCGAATTGTGTGCTTTCGTAGAAATCGAATTGGCGTAAGTAAATGTTTGTTCAAAAAATTATCATTACTCGATGTGGTTTCACGTGGTTCCTTCATAGTCTCACAGATCATTTGATATTCAGTTTGGTTTTCTTTGTCATTTTTGGAATGAATTTAAGATCCTGCGGCTGATGCACCCTTTTCGTAACTATGTCGGTAAACCACAATGTGTTATGGACTGAAGTAAACGTTGTAAAAGCGAGGTCTCGGCAGTCGTAGACACGTTTCTGACAGCGCTCTTTTGAAAAGAAAAAAAAAAGAAAGAACACTCGTCCTAGAAGTTCTAGCACAATACGACAATCTTGATTATGCCCATAATCGTAAATCACGCTAAAGGTTTGGCATTGCTTTGCAGCAGGTTGCTATAGGCAGAGTGTAAGCGCCCTTCACACATCTCCTGGAGCACCGTGTCCCGCAATTCTTTTACTTGAAAACGCTCCTGAAGAAAACCTCACGAAGCAAAGCTCTTGAACCAAAGCTATTAAAGCAAATATTCTAAAGCACATAAACTGAAATCAAATCTAATTAAACACGTCTTTCAAGAACACAGCAGCTGACGCCGTCAATTGCAACTCACTTTCTGAGGTCGTTTGCAAGTTTTATTCTTTTTGCTTACGGCACTTTTAGACCGTTATAAAAAAAATGATTATTTTTCCATGACAAAAAAAAAAAAAAGAAAAGAAAATGAAGTAGCGGTTAATGTTTAAGCACAGTTAAAAGAAAAAGTGAAGCGTCTCAATGAAGCGCACACACACAATAGTGTTCTCTAGCATTACCTTGGGGGTTGGAGAACGCGAAATGTTTTGCCAATATTCGATTGCCCAGTCAGAGTTTACTCTTATACTTCTTCCCCTTGCAGTGATACGGAGCAGAAGGGCATTTTTCTCCTTTCTGCTGACTTTTTTGTCAGAAACCGCCGTTGTGGAATGCGAAGCCATACATCACTCTGTCACCGGCGATGCGAAAAGAAAAACAACTTCCCTTCAAGCAAAATATGTACAAAAGAAAATGAAGAACAACTTAAGCAGTGACTGCAAAACGCTACTCAGCTGCAGCCAGAAAAAAGAAAAAAAGGACGAAGTCAAAAGAGGTTTCTACAGCTGTACGTCTCTTTAAATCAGTCACCGCTGCAGCCGCGGTTTTCTGTGCGATTCTTTATCGACATAGGGGACGCGGCGGCCGACATAAATGGCTCGCCCTATCGAATTCTCAAATGACACGTTGGATGGCCCTTTGTTTCCCCGAGCTCTTGTTTACTGCTTATTTCGTTTTTTTCGAAGGCGACCACTCGTCTCACGCTAAAATATTACGAGAACCTGGTACTGAAAAAATCCAAATTAATTTTTCAGATTTATTCATAAGTCTAAAGCGCAGTAAGTTTGTTTTTTCTTTGTTCTTTTTGCACGGAATAGGCTTGGAATGACAAAGCCTAATTTCTTTTATCATCTTTAAATAAGGTTCAGCTTTGTACGTACATTTACCTGCAGATAATGCTATAATGTAGTTTTCTGCTCGAATATTCTGTCGTCAAATGGCTTGCCTAATACCATGGTTGTTTTTAAGTAACTAACAATTAAAAGAGAAAACTAATTCAATCTATGCCCCTTTTTTGGCACACTAACATTTTCCCTTGCTTTGGTTTTATAGCCTATAATATAAACTGCAACAAAAGTAAAGTTGTGAGCACGTTTATTAAAAATTGAATACTCTTATCGGCACACCGGAAACTAGAGAACGCGACCACGCACAAAGCTGCATGCAGCTTGACAATTCATCTCTCGAATCAATACTTTTTTTTTGTTATTGTTGTGAAGCTTACTTAGATATTGTATACTACTGTGTTCGACTAACCTTTTGTGGGCTTGGGCACGTTAAATACAATGATGCGCCATATAAACGTTCACATTTTTTTTGTGTCTTAGGTTCCGAACTAATCATAACCACTCAAAACATCTCGCACACATTTCTTCTTCTTTTTTTTTCTTTTTTTTTTGTCTCCAATCGCAAAGCAAACACAGAACAAAAAAGACTCACTTAAAAAAAAAAAAAAAAGAATTATCATTCCGAAATATCTCTAACTTTGAAGAAAGCCCATACACCGCCGTGAAGGCGATCCTCTGTGCTGCATGGCAAGCACGTAACCCCGCGGCGCCAACAGCCTCAAACACATGCACGAACTCGGACCGAAATCTCAGGCACACATTGCGCGACACGCAAGCCGCGTATGTACATATTGGCACATCACCCCTTCCTATACGCGAGCCTCTTGTGCCCGAACTAGAGTAGTTTCTAGAGACTCATTCACTCTGTCAATAGAGCACCACTTCTCGAAGATGGCGTATTAAGAACAACGGAATTTCATAGGCTTTCGGCCCACAAAGGGAGGTATTAGCGCGGCATCACCGGTTCGCATGCATTAGGCGCATTATGCTTACACGCGAACGTGATCGCAATGCACGCTGTAGTCTCAGCAGCCGACTTCTTGCGCTCAGATCTTTAGTAAAGGACGTGCTATCTGGATGGTTCGGGCATGTCTAAGTGTTAGGGTACGTGCGGCACCCATTAGGCGTTTGTACGCACAGTAATGTCCGAACAAGCTATGCCTTGGCATCGCAAGGTGAGCGGCTCTGTCTTTAGTTTTGTGCGACCGTGCACGATTTGAACTGTCGTTTTTAGTCTACCGAAGTTGTTCATTGGGTCCCCTTCACTTATATGAGTATGACATTTCATTAAGTACGGTGTGTGAAAATTGGTGATTCGGGACTTTTAGATTTACGTTAATAACGCGATCACGTTTGTTTTTGTTTCCACGGCAGAGTTCGATAACGAACTATGCTGTGAAGGTGTACTGAGTGAACGTTACTGCGCAGGCGAGCTGGTAAACGATCATAATGAAAAAAAAAAAAAAAAAAAACAATCCTTGAGACAAGGAATGGAAAAAGGGGGAGAAACACAACACGGTGTTGTGTTTGCCCCCCTTTTTTTGTTCCTTGTTTCGAGTTTTTTCGTTCTTTTTCACTACGCTGTGAGTCAAATGAGCCTTTCTGTAAGTGAAAAAAAAAAATAAAACCAAACAAGAGCAAAAAAAGAAAAAATGAAAACAGAGCTCAGTTCATATAATGTGCACGATTTGAACATATAATATATATATATATATATATATATATATATATATATATATATATTATTGTTTTTTAAAGTTATGCGCAGACGCATTTTCTCGGAACTGGCGCTCGCGATCATAAGGCTCTTGTAGCCTTTGCTACTCTGCCAGCTTCAAGACGAAGAATAGTTGGACGCCATAAAAGTGTTCGGACTTTTTTCTTGTTTTAGTAAGGCAGATGCCCTAATATTTTGGGAGTGTACAGATTATATTACACGAAAAACTGGATGCGGAAAACAAGGGGTGGGGGGTGTCGAGCCGCGAGCGTGTTGGGTTTGTTGAACGACGCTAGGGAGCGAACCGTCCGTTGCGCAACTTGTCAAGAGTCATAAAAATAACGAGCAATTCTTCGCTCTGTCGCCGTGTGCATTAAAGAGCCGCTGGTTTCGTAACTATGTTATTGTACTACATTGTGACACGCCGCTTCGCCGCGCTTTGAGACTAGGAAAAACAAAATCAGAGAAAAAGATGCTCATTAATCCCCTTTACACATTTCATCTTGCTTCATTGTTTTTCTTCATATTTGAGCGAGCGTTATGCAAATAGAACTGGACCTATTGCACGTGTATAAAAAAAAACAAAAAAACGGAACGCTTTAGACAAAACGAGATTACGAAATTATATGACTGGAGTTCCAGGGTGAGCTCAAATTTTCCCGTCGACTTCTGATTATCTGAATAAGCCAGAAGCTCAATAATTATAATTAGTTTTTTTCTTGGGGGGGGGGGGGGGGGCGGGGACTTCCCTTCCTTTCCCCCCTTCCCTCCCCCCGGGAGGAGGAATAGGAGAGATAGCTACAGCGAGAATAAGGATGCAAATTTATGCGAACACAGACTTTTTTGTTATTTCAAAATAAACAAAGGGAATCTGTCACCTTGTTGGAAACAAGAACTCAACTGAGCGAACACATCATCTAGCTGAGAATGGCCGGCGTCGACGTTCCTCGAGTGCAATATTTGGTTACCTTCTCCTGAAACCGGGTTTAGCGTTCTGAATACACTCATTTCTTCTCCACTTACTTCATGGACAAGTCCGATACGGAAACAGTATACAGGCCCTTCTCACTAAGACCAGCAATGCACTAAAAGAGCGGACAAAGTTTTCAGTCACAAATCGATTTCACATAATAAAAACTCGATAAAATGTGTTCAAAAGGTACTAAAAAATGCAAAGCCAATGCGTTTTTTTTTTAGTGTTTAAACTTTTGAAGTGCGCAGAAGTTTGTAAAGTAATTGTCATTTATTTGAGGCATTTCTTTACGGAGTGTGGAATATATTAAAAGGCTTGCGATCGAAGAATGTGCACATATTAAAAAAAGAATAATAAAAAATAAAAAAAACAGACGAAAATGAGTATGGATGCAGCCGGACATGTAGAACAAGCTGAAAAGAATATCTCATAGAATGTGCAGTGACTTCCAAGTAGTACAACCCAGTAACTTGTTCATCGTATACAACATGATGTTCGAAGATAAGGAGGCATGACAATGAAAGCGTTAAAAGTATATATTACGAAAATAATTATGGGGATGGAAACGGACGGATATGTTGTTGTGTAGTGAGACCGCACTGTGTGCATTTAGTTGTAGGTGCGTATCGCATGAATCAGTTTCATTTTATTTAAAAAAAAATATAACTATGTACCCTGCCACATGCTCACGTTAAATTGGATATAACATTTCAAGTTCTCCACATATAATAAATAATACTGAAAATATTTTTTTTCAAAGTTTGTTTTAATAGAGAAGTTCAGATCAAGTTGGGAACTGATTACAGTGCGACGGTCGCCGAAACTAACCCAAATATTACACCCGAATCGAAACACAGAGAACTACTTTGGAGGAAGAGAAAAAAGTCAGACTCACCTTGTCACCGAAGACACCAGCTCACGAAGCACAAGGCATAAACTACAATTCACGCACACTTGACACAACCGAAGATCGCAGATCACACGTTCAATGCCTGGTTTGCAGGACACCTTTTCAAAACTGGAACAACAAACTTTCCGTCCTTCATTGTCGCTTCAAAGCTTTCCTAGGTCTCTCGTCTCGAGTTGCAGCGAATCTCTCACCCTCTTTGTCTCTCTCTCGCTCTCTTACAGGTGAAGCCTTATATCTCGCACGTCCCGGATCGTTGCGAAGAACTCCGGTAAGTCCATAACGGCGATTCAATGTCCCGAGAGACGGCAGTCAGAGAGAACCTTTACCCTCTGTAAAACACCAACTACTCTCCGATAAAAGAAAAAAAAAAATGTCGCCCAGTTTTTTTTTTTTTTGTTACCCTTCCTATCTGCCCCCCAAAATAATACTTTCTTCGCTAGAACACTATTTTTCCGGTTCAGGAAGCAAAGTGAGGAACCCGCTAGAAATCGAAAAGGTTCACGGCTGCGTCCGTCCGCGCGTCGTTCTGCGAGACGGCATGTCTGTTGCGCTGCTTCGATCCGGCCGCCGGGCGCTCGGCGGAGCACGGCCTGCGTGCTCGAGTTGAACCGCGAGCACTGGCGCCGGATTTTGCGAACGGGCGCTTTCCTCGGCGTGTCTCCTAGCCCACGGGATGCCCCCTCCCGCGTGCGCCGGCGCCAGATGCTGTAGGCGGCGCTGCTGGGCGATCGCTGGCACCCAAGGCGTTCGTTCTTTCGTCACGGCAAGCTCATTCGGGCCGACAAAGCGACAGTGTGGTCCTGCCAGTGTTGTGCTCGCGTTACCGAAAATAAGTAACAAAATAGCCTTACTCCTTAGCTCGTCTGAACTTAACGCGTTAAGTTCCTTTTGCGTTACTTTAAGTTTACTATTTTCGCAGCGATAAGCCGCAGTTACGAAGTGCAAGAATAATTAAAATATTTTAATAAAGCGATTTGACAACATTTTTTTTTATCATTCGCTCATAAAGTTTATAGAATGCAGCGCGGTTCCGATGGCCCGTTGGTTCTTTAGAGACTGAAAGTGTGACTAATTTTCGTCGAAAGTAACGAGTAATAAGGAATGCAATTTCATGGACGATACCTTGAGATGCTAACGAAATTGCCCTACCCGCTAGATGTTTCGGATGTTAACGAGTTCGTTACTACGTTGCTGGAAAAAAAATAGCGCGTAGAGACTTACGTTGTTACTTGTAACGCGCTACGTTCAACACTGGGTCGCGTCAAAAAGAAATTACTTTGAACGAGCAAATTCTCTTGTTTTATCGGTCTAGAGAGAAGGTCTCCAACATCCGAAGCGGCCGGGTCTGTTAGAGTCTGAGGACAAAAAAATATATGAGACAACATACACGGGGTAATACCGAACAAATAAACCCCACTACGGACTTAAATACAAAACGATAAACTAGAGCATAAATTTAAAAAAAAAATATATTGAAATTGGATGAATACTAAGCTTTATTTCCAAGTTCAGTACATTGCTAGGTTTGACATTATAGCAAAAATATCTCCCCGGAACCTCACCATGCATAAATCATGGTACAAAGATATTTCTTTTTATTATTCCCACCGGGCAGAAGACTTATTCGAATGATAGATCTGATTGTGACAATACGCAATAGCTATGACACACGATAGTAAACATGATAAACACGATAATGTAAAAAAAAATGTTAACACGTACATGAAACAGTGGGAACACCAACAGGAAACAGTCGTAATGCTGGTGAAGACAATGTACATTAAATATATGGCGAGAAACCCCCCGATTGGATTCAGTTTTCTCATTCTCTTTTACATCTTCGTTAACGTTCTAGCTCGCCGAGCGGCGCGTTTTCATTTTCCTGTGCGCTTATTTTTGCGTTGATAGCAGCTAGACTGGTACGTAACACGTAACCACTAACGCGTTACTTTTAGCTATTTACTTTTTGTGACGAACTAACGGCATAGCTGCTCTTCGAAAGAAGGAACGTTTAACGCAGTTTCAATATATTTTTTTTTTTTTGGCGAAGTATTCAGTACCGCATTAGGTTATTTCTGGATAAGAACGTGTACAACAGAAGTTACCCGTCTTGATTTTTACCTTAGCTTGCCTTGCCCCTGTGACTTCCACGGCACAAGTAAATGCCAACACGAAAGCACAAAGAATGCCTATGAATGCGTTAAGAAGATAGTCATTATTAACGACACGAAATGATGAAAGGCGGCCACTGCTTCAGATGAACGACATATCCACGATGACGAGAAAGCATAACTCGCTACATTTGAACCAGGAACAGGTTGCTTTTGACCCTCAGTTACAAGTAATGCGCTTACTTACTTCTTGACCAAGTAGGGAGTGATGGTATTTAGTTACTTAACTTTACTAACGCGTATATGTCTGGTAGCAGCGGGCCGCAAACCGATCATCACTGGCAGGACGGCGGCCGTCTTTGATCATCTGGCCCGCGGGCCCGGGTTTTGATACCTCTGGTCTAGAGTTTCGTATGTTCTCGGAGTTGACAAATATTTAACGTTAAGCTTTTTGTTTTGTTTTTTTCCACGAAGCACTCGAGGATCAAATCGCAGCTTCATTTGTTTTACGAAAGAAATCGACCGCCCCTGCGGCCAATTATTATCGGCTTTCTAGAGAAAATTGGATTAGCCGACAACCCCCTGGCCATATTACAACACTTTCTACGGTCAAACCCCTTTTATTTTTGTCTCTTTTATTGCCCTATGTCCTCTTATCTTCTTGACTCTACTTTGTTCAGGTCACCTTTTAGAAGAACGATTTAAGCAATCCTAGCTTTACGCCTATACATTGAGAAAGAGGAGGGGACGAGAGTCGTTAACACCGAGTTCTGTCGCAATGATTAGTGGGTAGAACGTAACTCTACTGCTTGGAAGTATCTACTCGCTGTCCGAACGCGTTCGAATTCGTTAAAAAAATGAGAAGAAACAAAAGCAGCTAGATTTGTGTCTACCCACAAATCATTCCAACCGGAACTCGCGGTGTTCTGACGTTCCACCGCACGCTCTTGTCTCCTCCTCTCCCCGAGTTTCTACGAGCTGTCATCTTTATCAACTCGGCCGTTGAACACGTTCTGGGCATGCGCAGTGGACTCCTCCTGAGGAGCATGAGACCCCACGCGTTCGCCCTGAGTCCAGCTTCTGTCTGAAGGATGATCGCTAGAAAGCTGCATACTCACTGACAAGATTAGGACGGGCAGGGAGAAGCTTCAGTTTCCCCACATCCAAAGCGAGCTTTCTATCTTTGATAACGCCTCGGTGTCTCGTGGTGCTCGAGGGTGCACGTGCAGTCAAAGCACGGCGGAAGGCAAGGAGCCCGTGCTGGAGGCCAGCTGTTCGAAAGAGCGGCCCTGTCATTCTCAGTTTTCCAGTGACTAAAAAGTGGCGTCTCCTGCTATTGTTGACGTGCGCGACTAGAAGCGTCGCTATGGTTGGTATTTCGCAATTGGCCGAACACCCACTATGAGGTTTCATAAGGTAAGAGGTGTGCTTTCATCGACGGAATTGAGAGTAAAGTCATACTGACAACTTTGACGGTGTTGATTCAAGACTGCGATGATTTCAGCTTCCCCCCCCCCCCTCCCCCCTTTTTACAGATGCCGTTGAATACACACCATAGCTAATTTTACACACTCATCGGTAGTACTTCGTTAAAGTCTCTGCTATTCTCTGACGTCCCGCTTGAGTGCGTGTTGGCGATGTAGAAGAGAAAATAGAGGCAATTGTGGGTGATGTCTGATATAGGGAGTATTCACTGGCGGCCATATCTGAGTGCGTGGTTGCTGAGCGCGTGCTAACGGCGAGCTTCCACAGTTCTTTTTCAATGTGCATTCTACACCATCAAGTTTGATGGTCTTAGCAGGCTATTAATGCAAGCCTGTTCTGAGCATGTGCTCTAAACAGCACCCACAAATATGGTGCCCAGTGAATACTCCTTATAGGCCCGTCTGTCACTGCCTCTGACGTTCGGCGCAGCGAACGCAGCGTAGAGCAGAGCGTGCGAGCAGGAACTCGATATCTGCTACCAATCAGCATATGCGTTCGCTGCACCAAGCCGCGTTTGCTACGCTCGGCGGCGGAGTATGACAGAGCCTCTTGGAGTGCCTGTCTCGCTGAGACACTGACTGTGACTGTTAAGTGCCCGAGAAAACCGGCGCCGTTTCGACGACCTTTATTTTGGCGGCAACACGCGCTTCTATCTCGCTGTTGATTGCGACCACTGATCTCTATGTTTATTTGCCGGATCGCGTTTGACCAGCTCCGCCTAAGGACGAGAGTGCGGCCACGGTTAGCCATCTTTTTGGTAGAGTTATATTATCTCTAGCCATCATAGTAATATGGCGGACAGCGTAATGGCGGCAGGCTGCCATAAAATAGCCGTGGATCTAGTACACTGTACCGTGGGTGATATTTCGTGCTTGATTGAAGTTGTTCGACGAAGCAGATTCCTGAAACCCGGCGTGAACGGTAGCCTTATCTTAGAGTACCCGGCAAAAGTTCTACGAAAGCGCAGCGCCGGGGGAAAGCAGCGCAGCTCGTCTCGTAAGCTGACTCCCTAGCGGCGTCTGCTTTCGACGATTTTTTCGACGCGACTTTCGATGCGTGCTGTGCTGCTTTACCCGGTTCTGCGATTTCGTGAAACTTTTACCGGGTCTTGAAAGATCGGGCTACTGTTCACGACGTGTTTTAAAAATATGTTTCGCCAAACGATTTCAATCAAGCATGGCAGTCCGCCACCACAACTGCCACAACGCTGTCTGGATGATGATGGATGATAGTGGCTGCAGCAGCTGCACCTTGGCTAGAGGTGGTATAACTCTACCAAAAAGATGGCCGCAGGTGGCCGCATTCGCGGAGCGGGCAAACGCAATCCAGCAATTATCACTGAGATCAGTGATTGCGACCGACAAGACCAGAACGGGAGGTAAGTACTTTAGAGTCCCCACCTCCAGCACGACCTTTCTGCCTTTTGCATAGCCTCTTCTATACTCACAAAGCCTGGCAGTTCGACCAAAGAGCCATTTCTCGATGAACCTGGACATCAGCGCACAGCTTTTGCAGTGGCAAGGACCCGAAACACAACTGTTCGCTAGGAAGAAATGTGTCTCGGCGTCTCGCCGCAGCGGGGTGCCAGTCACGTGGCTCTCCTCTCATCCGTTGTCTGCCGCTCCACATTTTCCATTTCGGCGGCCGCTTCCCGTGGCGATCTGCCAGACTTTGTCAGTATATAGGAAGCTATGACCTTTGATATCAATTCGGCGTCTCGTAAACATTGAGGTTGCACGCGCTGCTAAAGCACGACGGAAAGTAACGAGCGCGTGCTAGAGGCCAGGAATCTGAAAAAGACGCCCTGCCGTTGTGAGAATAATCTGATGATGGGGCAGGAGCTTAGCCTCTCATGCGCTTCGCATTGGGCACCTGCTTGTTGCAGCTGCAAGCCGAGAAAATAGGCATAAAAAAAAGACATTTACAGCTTTTTTTGTTTCCTTCTATGTGCGATCGCAGCGAGCAATTATAAGCAGTAAAAAATAGGCGCCCTTACGCTGCGCATTGCGTGTTTTCCGACTTCATCCGTAGGATTAAGATATTGTTAATATATATATATATATATATATGTGTGTGTGTGTGTTTTTTTCATCTCCCGATGTAGTGCCCTGTTTTCCGGAGGTAAAAAAAAAAGAGAAAAAAAAAGAAGCCGTATGAAACAAAGCAGGGTAGGCAAACAATTTGGCCTCCAGGTTTCGGAGCTTAATCTTTCGCTACGCGGGGGCTCCCTTTGTGTGCTTACCCAGCCGCCAATATGCACACACACTACCCTTAATTAGAAAAGGAATAATCTGCGAGGAGCGAGGGAACACAAGGTTCATTCGTAGGGCTTTCTGCTGATATTTTCCCCATTTTTCATTTTAATCAACTCTTGGGCATAAGAGCTGCACATCGGGAGCCGAAGAATAGTCCTAAAGGTTTTGGGAGCAGTACGGAAGAGGAACATCCTCGGAAATTTCCAGAGCGACGCGCCAAGAAGCAGTTTAATCTCGGTATACATTTCCAGACATAGAACTTGCTTAGATGGAACGAAGGAGAGAGAGACAGGGAAACAGAGGAAGAGAAAGAGCAAGAGTGAGAAGAGAAAGATGCGATTGTTTATAAAACAGCACTGAGAGGGTGAGAAAGGCAGGGAGGTACTTCATTTTGCCCGCCTCCAGCCGACCTTCGATAGAGCCTTTCGAAAGTCGCCCATCCGTTTTCATCCTGTTTGTAACTATTATTCTCTCCAATGTTATAGCAGGAAGGGTCCTTCAATGCTATGCGGTGATTAAGTCGTCTACTTCTTGCGCAGGGGTTGCGGTGACGTCAGAACAACGCCGAGCTCTGGTTGGCTTTGATTCAAAGGAAAGTGAGTAAGCCTCATTGCTAGATGCCTTAAGGCCTATCCACCATTTTTTTTTCAATCAGCCAACAAGAGATTGGTGTTCTGACATCGTCGCAACCCATGCGCAAGAAGCAGACAAACTCGCGTTCCGCATAGTCGGCTCATTTTTTTTTTTTTGAGCAATGGTAGTGACAGGACGAAGAGGAAAGAGCACAAAAGAAAAAGAATATATTTGTGTCTGTGCTGTGAAACGAATAAAAGTCAGTACGTAACAATACCTTCGAGCCCATCGCGCTCAAGCCTCTTTTGTTCGTAAAAGGGCGAAATTCTGGTTTGCTAGAAGAAGGTTGATATTTCTTCTACGCTACAATAATCGTACTACGGTGCTCGGAACGCATCTCCGACTTCTGTGCTTAGCGTCCTATCCTGGCGTGTCGAAAATGGTCCCGAAGATGCAACAAATGACGTCATGCTATCGGATGTCGCAATCCTATTGTGGTTGGGCGGAGAAATGTTGGCAAAAAGTACGAGCGAATTTGAGTGACGCTGTCGTCACAGCGTCACTACTCATGGCTGCCGAAAGTTGCGTGGACTGACAGGCTGAAGAGCGACATGCAGGAGAACAGGCGTCTGCAAGACATGCACCACAGCTGCTGGGACGCCGCATGGATTGCTAGCTGCGATAGCGTGGCACGTCCATGACGTCATTAGGCGGAAATCGAGAGACCATTTTTTGGGGGCGCGCTAAACGTACAGGTCGGAGCCGCGTTCCAGGTGCCATAGTCCTACGTAAAAAATTCGTCCAATGAACCCCTACACCTACCAGCCACGGCATCGAATCGCTCTGCGGGCCAACCAGGTAAGGCAGAAGTTAGCCTTGACACGCTATGTGTAGTAAGCACCACGTATACGTGCGCCTGGGTAGTGAACTATTTGCGCACCGCGGAGGAATTGCGAGTGGCGGCAATGAGGGTGCCGGCGGAGCGCGTCTTTGACATCATGCCGCCGCGGTGGCGCTGCTGTCGGCATGGTGCATGCAGACAGGGTCCATCTCAAACCATGGCTAGCGTTCGCAGACTAATGACGGACGCCTCCCGCGCGGATTGGTCGCATGCGCGTTCGGGCTGTGTTGTCGCGTGGCGAGAAGGAAAGCAAGCGGAAAGGTAGAGACGCTGGCAGACGATCAACGCGTTCGTCGCCTCCTGGCACATCATATTGCAAATGCGGCCCATAAACTACGTGACTCGTATCGAGAACTTGGACACTCCCTGTCATACAGGCCTCTCTAGGCGCTTGCGCATACGCTGCCCCTCACCGGAATAGGGTTTTTGCGCTCGCGAAGTCTCCATATCTGGTGCGGAAAAACTCATGTTTGTTTGCAAGCAGTGTGTTAATCTGTTCGAGACTCCAGCAGAATGGATAGCACCTAGCCGGAAAGCACTGAACGGGACGAAACAGTTTTTCTCAAGATTTCTGCTCGTCTCTTCTGGGATTACATGTTGTCGGTGGTGGCGCGTTGGAACAGTTGTCGTGGTGACTCTGTCCTTACTGTCGTATCAGCGTGTTGGCCAGGTCGCTCTGAGCGCATCCTATACGCAACCGCGTGAACTAGACATTGTGCGTTTATCAACGTTCATGAGTACCATAGGAGGACAGTCCTTCCATCGCTTTCCCGAAGACCAGGCCCCTGGAAGCTCGCTTACGCAAACACGTCACCGCAGGTTTGAAACGTAGTGATTATAAAAAGGGGCAAACAACTTCGAGTCCAATGCTAGTTTGCGGAAAACCGAGCTTTGTGCTTCTAGCTGGCACGTTGGATGGCACGACCTGTGCTAGGCCGCCATATCCGCCCGATAATAGCGACCCCTATTCGCGGAGATAAGTTTAGGTATCGCCGCCTCGTGGAAGTTTCTCACAGCTAAGAGTGAGGATACTTCAACTTCCTCTGCTGGCGAAAGCGCGTGCAAAGCCAAGGCTCTATGCAGTACGATAATTAAAACATGATCGCGCGGGTAGCAGGTGTACTACCCATAGTGAGGAAACCAGAAGCGCCCCTAGCGAGCTTCTATCCGCGAATAGGTCACTGGAATCGGGAATAGAGGCCGTAGACAGATGGCCCTCTTCCAAGAGCTTTTGACACAATTGTGTGCTTGAGACCAACCTCAAAGGGTTGAAAACTAATCAAAAGGCCCAGAATTTATAATAGCAGTGGCAACGCACCCAATAGTGAAAAGTATAAAGAGCTTTTAGTACATCGTACGCTCAGGTACACGGAGGAAAACGGGCGCATGCTCAACCCATGCATCGAGGTGGCAGCACGAGCTTCCACTAGTAAAGCGTAGCTCTGAAATACGATATACTAAAACTCTCTAGGATCAACACTGGCGTAGCAACGACACATTCTAAATATAATGTCGGAGTAATGAATAGCTCGGTCGAATGCACCGCCATGGGCCTGAAGCTTCAAAAATGTTCTGGCCGCAAAAAGAAAGAAAAAAAAAGAAAATATTACCGTGGAAGCACGCGTTTACCCACATTCTCAAATGCAAAAAAAAAAAAAAAAGTTTTTCTACGACATTTTTTTGATTGGGTCATCACGCTCGAGTGGTTATGGTGGATTCAATCGACACAAAAAGAACGAACAATGAAGAAAGACCTTTCGCTTAGTCTCGGTGTTTGGAGTATTTTAATGAATCATTTAGAGTAACCAACGCTTGTCTAAAACGTTTTGAAGAAGGTTGCTTCCCGAAATCTAAAACACGTTGATTACAGATGTTTTTACTCTCGTCTTTTTTTTCCCAATTCAGGAATTGATTTATTTTATTTTATTCATTTTACATCTCTCTCATCGTAAACGCGGATAATAATAAGAAAAAATGATGGAAGTTCTGGAGAAAACTGCACAGGCAAAAACGCGCACTCGCGGTGAAGGAAAAATAAATAAAAAAGAGTTCCTTCCAGCCACGCACATATCTCCTTGATCAAAATCAATCAAACCAGCAAGTCAATCTTTCCTGTCCCTTAAAAATGTTTGAAAGTCAGGAGCATTAACGGGGAAAAGAATGACGACTAAAGAAAACCAAAAAGTATGGCAGCTGCCGCGTCATAAGATTTATAAGCAGAAGAACCGGAGCGCAAGATTAAAAATATTTTATCTGACAATGAAAGCCTTGCCGAATTTGCTGCACGCCCAAACTTTAACAAAAAAGAGAAAGAAGAAAACTTGGCAAGGCACTTTTAATAATAAGGCACTGACCTAACCTTACGTGTTGTTTGTTTTGTTGTTGGGAGTGAAAGAAAAACAGCCTGGACAAATATAAGTAACCTCCCATTACTGGGTAACCCGCACCCCGCCTAGGGGCAAGAAAACCCGAAAATGGCTGAAAGATATAAAGTAAAAATTAATCGGGGGTTATCATTTATCTTTTCCGGCTGAAGAAAACGGGCGGCTTGCTTCAAGGAGAGGCGCTTGAGCCAGCTCCTTGTTCGGCTTATGTCATCACAAGCATTCCACTGGACTCGGCTGTCGCAGAAAGTTCTAGATGCCCTGATGGCCCCATGGTTCCCTATAATAAAGCGCGAAGTAGATATTAGACGGTCGAGTAAAGTACGGGCCATTGACTGTATACCGACGGTACAGGCCCTTCCTCCGGGCTTCATATTCAGAGAAGAAAGATTTAAAAAAAAACGCAGACGAGCTGGTGAATTACATCCATAGTAACCCTGACACGTAGGAACGATGAAAAAATGGACAAAACAACGAAGCCTCTACGCTCTTTTCCTACTCTATTCAGAGTAGAAAAAAAAAAGCGCGTGTCCGATATCATGATGTGCACTGAATGGGTGGCAGCTGGGGTCGTTGACATTCATGTAAAATTTGTTATCCTGCTGTTTTTCGTTCGCTTCATCGTGAGACTGTGTTTGCGCGCAAAACTTGAGATCCATAAATATTCTTAATGCGAAAAAAAATAAAGTAAAAAGAAGTATGGTGGCATTCCTTGCTAGCACATCCCATTGGGTGTAAGGTGGACAGTTGAGTAGTTACAAAAAAAAAAAAAAAGAGTAGTTGGGGGTCGTGTGTGTTAAGCAGCTCGGTGACAAGCGGCAAAGGAATGTCGGTTTCTGCCAGATCCTGTGGTCGCAGATTCATAGGACGGACACGATCGCGATTTTTTTTTTTTGGCGGATTCTACATCACGTGACTTGCACGTCATTGGTTGATGCCACCCTCAAATCGTCCGTGGACGAGCTGACCGATAGAATCGAACACCTCTTTACTCACGGGTTTTCGGCGGGGGACTCAGAACGAATTATCTAAAAAGCGTTTAGCGAGGCAACAAAAAGGGTTTTATTAGTAAAAACGAAAATTAGATGTCGTGTCAATATGTCGTCCCGTGTTTGTCGGGCGATTTTCATTTCCACGCTACGGGAAAGAGGAGTAACCATTTCGAAATGTCGCGGGCTGTTTTAAGATTTCTTAAAGACAGAAAACCCTTTCTTGCGATTTTAAATCAAGCTTCAAATAACTGGCAAAAATGTTTTTAAGCACCAGCATGGGCTGAAGGTCTGTTGCTCTGAAGCGTAGCTGTTTTAGTGGCTCTAATGAAGACAGAAGGCTTGACTCCGCTTTACGTTGTCTCCTTCAAAAAAAAAAAAAAAAAGCTTCATTTAAAGCTAAAAACGTACAGAAAAAAAAAAAAGGTTAAGGGCCATGGAATGTTCGGTTCGTTCCCCATATATCATTCCTGCTTGTTTTAAAATTGTTTTTGGTGAATTTACAAGCGCCGATTCAAAAGTTAAAAAATTGAAACGCATTTTGGGTCACAAGTTTCGCCGATTACACAATTGCGCCCCCCCCCCTTCCCCCCCCCCCCCCCCAAAAAAAAAAAAATATGAAAAAGTATGTAAGAGGCAAAGTTCTCTTGTTGCGAAATGTCAGGATCTAAGCGCTCGGATGGATTGCAATGCAGATTACTGTATGTTGCAAGATGCTGTGTCTCTTGTTCCTGTTTCTTTTTTCTTTTTTGTATTAAATAAACCAAAGACTCGGACGTAGCTTTTTCCACAAAATGCGCGAGAAAGCGTTATTTTAATTTTAAAATCCGTTGGGGTTACGTCATCGTTCTACGTGAAGCGTTCCAATGACATCCGCGCGCTCACGTCACTTCCGGTAATAAATAAAGTGCTTGTTTTGTGCTTTCCCTCTCTTTCTCTCCTTTTCTCTTTCTCATATCCTCAATCTTTCTGTCTTTCAGCTCTTCGTTGCTCGCGGTTGTGCAAATGTTTGCATGGATAAACCTTCGCAGTAGTCAAAGAGACCATGAGAAGATTTTAAAAGTTCTTCATCCTCAGCTTTAATCCTTAACTCAAAAGCCAAATGAGAAATCACGTGGCCGTGACGTGCTTGGACGCCAAATGCGATGATTCCAAGCTTCTTACATTGTCTGTTTGAAGCACACCATGCAACGAGTTACTTGTACCTAGTTACTTTTTGCGGTAACGAGTAACGTATTTGTTACTTTTTTTTTTTTTTAGAAATGGAGCGAGTAATGTACTTAGTTACATTTAAGGCCAAGTAGCGAGTAACGGTATTTCGATACTTTTGAGGAGTAACATGTACAACATCCTTTGATCGCCATTGTTTTAATTCCAATTTGAGTATACGTCTAGGGGTACAAAAGCAGATGGGCACCCAGAAAAACCAGTAAGCACTATGACAATATAACAGCGTTCATCGCTAAACGTATCTGTCGAACACAACAGCTGAAAATGTCCTTCAGCCAGAGAACAGAATAAGGTTCGTTGGTTGAACATTCTAGAAACGTGTAAAGACCGATTGTAAACCCGAAGGTTGCCAACGCGGGAAGGCACGTAACCCATGGCCAACTTCGAGGTTTAGAAACAAAAGAAAACAAAAAAGAAAGAGAGGAATCCCAGATACATCAGCTGTTTCTGAAGCATAGCACTGCCGTTCATTCGAACGCGTCAATAAAAAGACTCGTAAGCGTCGCCGGAGATGAATTCTCAATGAAGCGGGGGAACATAACTAATGAAAACTTCGAGAGGCAGCTACTGCTTCAGTGCAACGACTACTGAAAAGAAACCAAGAAACAAAGAAACAAAAGCATGCAGTTTGTGTATTTGGTCGTCACAATAACGTAATAATAATAAAAGTAAGTCGTCACTTTTGAGGAAAAGTAACGCGTTCCTTTTGAGAATCAGTGACGTGTAACGAATTTAGTTAATTTTTAAGCGAGCACACTCTAAAAAAAGTCTGTGCGTCTACTTTTACGCACAACACTCGGAGAGCCAATCACCGCACCTTACGGAGGCAGCTCAGTGAATGCCGATGCCGAAACATATGTTTAGACCAAAAACCGCAGTCCGAGTTGTGACATTAAGCAATGCAAAACGTCACGCTTGCATTGCTTAATGTCACAACTCAGACTGCGTTTTAGAGTCCAAACATATGTTTCGGCATTGTCGTTCGCTGAACTGCCTTTGGAAGTTGTGGTGATTGGCTCTCCGAGTGTTGTGCGGGAAAGCAGACGCACGGGCTTTTTTCAGAGTGCAAGGAGTAACGGTATTTAGAAACTTTTTGGAGGTAACGTGTACATGTCTGATGCACACGTGATGATAAGTGCCGTCAAGGACCTCATTGGCCACGAATGCGAATCCAAATATTCGTCGACGGATTGATTGTTGACTAGCACAGACGTTCAAGGGAAAAGGCAAACAGCGCGCAGAAAACGGGGACTAGAGGAAGTGCAGACAGGACAAGCGCTGTCCTGTCCACCCTGGTTCAAGGGAAGCAGTGCTCGTGTCCAAAGCGTGAGCTTGGCGCGTGCTTAGGCACGGCGGATGCATCGCAGTGAAAGGCGGAGAGCTTTCGATGGAAAAGAGGTACAAAATAGTCCACTATATTTTTTTCTTTAAGTTTCGTACCGAGAAACAGGCCTTTAGCTTTCTAACCTCCTGTTCTATTTTTTAGAGCGCAGCTCTTAGGCGCACATTTACGGCTTGTGCGGCGTCGCCGTCGCCGTCGCCGCACAAACAACTGGCATTGCGTGGAGAAAAGAAAGATAACGGTCGTTTTATAAATGTGAATGTAAAAAAATTAACGCCGTTTACAACTCTATGGCTGTGTTCCAAATCTTACCCAAATGGATCCGAGTTACTCCGGTGAATCGTATCCCGTGACAGCACAGATTGAAAACGCTGAACGCGGGTAGGTTCTAGAACGCCAAGGGTACAAAACCCTCACCCTGGAGTAAGATCGAGTTAATTTTGGAACACGGCCCCTGTAACGCCGAATAGACTGATCTCACGAGGAGTTGCGCGACGCCACCGCTGCCGCGGTGCATTCTGGTACCTGTAGTTCTCCCCAGTCTTCCGGCCGCGTCGGCGCGCATTGTACGCCCGGCGTTTGAAAATTTTCGGGTTAGCACGAGACTTTTAGCCAGGTGTTGACTCATGGTTTTCAATCGGTGGCTTCACATGTTGTATGCCACGGAGCTATAATAACAGCACCAGGCAAAAAGGCCACGGATATTATGTCTTCCCGCAAGAAAGAAGCATGACAAAGAAAGGTCGACAGAGCCGGACAGAGCGGCAGGAAAAATAACGTTTTACGATTTGTTTCGCAATTTGCTTCATAATTTATATCCAATTATTTCACGTCAGCTGAAATATGTAAGATTACAGGGCACGAGACATAGAGCGTGCCGAAGTGTTCCGTAAGCTGGAATCTCTAACCATTTGCTCCGTAGCGGCCTATTCGTTGGTCCATCTCAAATAGGACCTCCGCACTGCTTTGCGGAGGCCGTTTTTAATACACTTCTTACTCGGTGTATTTTGGTGGTTATAACTGTTATTGCGACGACATGTTTCAAGGACAACTGTGCTTCAAAAGATCAGGACAATCACTACAAAAGAGCAGCGATTCCCGTTATGCACCACGTGATATAAAACAACTTTTTTCGGACAGCCTTTATTTTTTTTTTCCATACCAACGCGAAAAAATTACATAATACAATTTAGAAGTGCAACACGTACTTACCGCCAAAAATGTAACGAACGAACCTCATCCATTTTGTGGCGGTCTATTAGGCTGGTGTTACTGATCCGTTCTGCACTAGCACCAGTCGAGACCGCAGAAAAAAGCTTCCCCGTCGGGCGACTGTTAGCGTTCGGACCTTGCGCAAACAAAATAAAACTGAATAGAAACTGTGCACGAAAAATCACCTTTACCCCAAGCTTTCAGGTATCTGGCATGGTTTTTTTTTTTTTTTTTTTTATAGTTGCCCACTATCACGGCGCGTCAGGCATGGCCTTTCTGTAGATCAGTTCTTTGTGTGCAGGCTTCTCCCGCGGTTCATCTGTACTCTGTCGCACAGGCTCGAGTAGTGGCGCAGTTGTTTTTTTTGTTTAGTTTTTTCCGCGGCCGCAGTGGGATTACCCCGTGAACGGCAGTGGGCTCACGCGTTCACGAAGACGAAGAAGCCAACGGCGACGAAGCAGACGACAAAGCGATGCTAAAGCGATAAGACAACTGAAACTGCTTTTCTGCACTTGCTGAGGAAAGTAAGGCATCACAAACAACACAATCTTATGAAGTAAAAACATGCAAGAGAATCAAGGTGATACCGAGGCGTGCCAAATGATAATTTATGATGATGTACGTACGCGCAGCCGTATGTAGCCGGGAAGCCGGGAAGGGATGACTACAAGTAGCATGGCGGCGGCACCACTTCCGGAATGCGCGCGCCTGCGCAGTTCGCTTGGTGACATCGGTCTATTGGAGCGCAGCTCTTGAGGAGGAGGAGGGAAGGGTACTGAGGGGAGGGTATACCCATCCTCCCTCCTCCTCCTTCGTGATCCTGCACTCTCAAAAAAGTATGTGCGTCTACTTTCACGCACACCACCCGGAGAGCCAATCGCCGCAACTTACGAAGGCAGCTTAGCGAATGGCGATGCCGACACATATGTTTAGACCAAAAAACGTAGTCTGAGTTGTGACATTAAGCAGTGCAAGCGTGACGTTTTGCATTGCTTAATGTCACAACTCAGACTACGTTTTTTGGCCTAAACATATGTTTCCGCATCGTCATTCGCTGAGCTGCCTCCGTAAGTTGCGGCGATTGGCTCTCCGAGCGTTGTGCGTCAAAGTAGACGCACAGACATTTTTTAGAGCGTGCCTGCTACTTCTCCTCCCCTACTCCCCTCCTCCCCTCATCCTCATTCACCACCTTGGGGGGGGGGGGGGGGGTCACGTGACCTGGGGAGGGGTCACCTGACCTCGGGGGATCACGTGACCCCCTTTGACCCGAGAAATTTTTTCGCTAGAATTAGCGGGGACATTTTTTCAGCTAAATTTAGGGGAAATTTACCCACAATGCACCGCGCGGTTACGTCGACGGCGACGGCGACGCCGCTCAAGCCGGAAACGGGGGGCCTAAGAGCTGCGCTCTAATCATCATTCTGAGCAGCTTTTAGTGAAAGTGGAAGAATTGTTGCACCAACCCTTTAAACAGCTTGGTTCAATGGAAAATGGCGCAATTTGGACTTCGAAGGTCTCGGACCGTTTTCTGTGAAGGATTCATTAGCCCATTTGGGGGGGAGGGGGGGGGGGGGGTATGAAGACGTCAGTACACTCTGATGCCACCTTAAATTTTCTTTCTTTTTTGTATACACAAGTACCACAAGTTCGAGCATCTTGTGCACTTTACTCCAAAGTTTCGACACTCGCTGTGTGTATGTGTGTTTGTGTGATTGTGTGTGTGTGCGTGTGTGCGCGCGCGTGTGTGTGTTTGTTTTTACCGCTTGCAATAAACCACAAGTCGCCAAACATTTAGTATTAGCCTAAACGTGGTACTATATTTTCGCTTCCCCTTGAAGTCCAGAAGCAACCGGAGTCGAAGCTGATGAAACCAATCAGACAGATTGGAAAGTGCACCAACATTGTGTTCATCCTGTCTCGGTGCGTGTGCTATCATCGCTGAACTAATCATAAACAGTAAAGGCCCAGTGACTGGTGCCAATGTATCAACATTTATAGGTATCTAAATTAAAAGATAAAAGTCATTCTGTAAAGTTTTTAATAAGACAATAGGGGGCCTCATTCCCAGTAGCAGACGCCATTTATATCCGTGTGTTCGCGGTCTTCAATAATTAACTGCTGCTCTATAAAAAATTGAAAAAAAAATTCAGAAAATATTTTGGATGAAATAATGGTGAGCTTTAAACTTTGGCATTATGTCCCGAGCACTAATGCAATATTTGGCAAAATTTGAATGTTTGACGACGCGTTGTTTAATTTTGCACCAAAAAAACAAAAACAAAAAAACTTTTTTTTTGTACTTTAGACACCGGGTATATTCGAGTTGCGCTAGCGACAAGTTAAACGGGCTTAAAAACGAAGTCGAAATAATGGAGAACGAAGATTAAGAATATATATCAATTCGCGCACCGAATGCTTCTTGTAAGTCTGCTAAACATTAAAATTCAAGAAACATAATTGTAGATTAATTTGAGAAGATATGCGCCAGACAGAAAATCTAATTACAAACCCTCTTTCAAACGCTCACATTTTAAAACCAAATTATATCATGGCAAACAATATTACCCTAAAACAGTTCTGTTATTTGTTTGCTAGTCACGAGCAAATAAAAAGAGCGATTCAAAGGAAGAAATCGTAAATTGAGTATCCAGCGAAGTTAAATTAAAGACACCACCTCTGTCTTTCTCATTGTCTCTCTCCTCTTTGCTTCATATTTGCTGTCATTTGCTCTTTTTTTATTATTATTTTGCCATGCACACCAAGAGTTGGTGTACCCTTGAATCTGACATGAATTAACTTTCACATTGATCAAACTGCGCAATCAGGACGCCGAAGAGTCTTTCTTTTCCCTAATTCATTCTTCCATGCTTGTTCTTGTGAGCTTGCGATATTACAGGTAGGGTGTACTAGAACGGGAGGTGTGCTTCCCGGCGGCCATGAGTGTGTCGCGATGTGCAAGCACGCCGGTGAGAGCGCTGTGGGGCCGAGCATGGCCATCCCACATATGACAAAGGGCAGAGGTATAGCGGTCTCAGATGAGATGCTTTATTTGGTGTCAAAATGGTCGTATTTTTCTGCTGTTTTTCTCTGCTCAGTTGAAGGAAAAACTAAGTTCTATCTCTCTGACACCCGTGCTAAAGCGTCATTTGCTTGAAGGGCAGGAGCGCAAAGGCAGAAGAGAGGCAGAAGCGCAAATGCCGTTTGGCAGCGTTGGGTTACTGACAACATCTCGCTTCTTTAAATGTAGTTTTAGAGCGCAGCTCTTAGGCGTCCGTTTCCGGCTTGAGCGGCGTCGCCGTCGGCGTCGCTGTCGCCGTCGGCATCGCCGTCGCCGTCGGCGTAACCGCGCGGTGCGTTATGGGTAAATTTCACTGCTAAATCTATCGGAAAAATTTCCCCGCTAAATCTGGCAAAAAAATTTCCCCGCTAAATCTAGCAGAGAAATTTCCTCGCTAAATCTAGCGGAAAATTTTTTCTGGGGGTCATGCGACCTGAGGGGTCACGTGACCCCCAAGGTCACGCAACCACACCCCCGGGTCACGTGACCCCCTCCCCCCGAGGTCATGTGACCCTCAATACCCTGCCCTCCTCCTCCTCAAAAGCTGCGCTCTAATTTGGCGTTATGTATACAGGCAGTTGTAAACGGCTTTCATTTGTTTCCTTTTATTTATTTATTTATTTATTTCATATACCCTCATTACCAAAGGCATTAGAGCGGGGAGTGGGCACAATGTATTGTCTAGATAAAAAAAATGCAGTGATTATTAGTATAGCAAATCGACTCCTAGTTATACAATACTAGCTATGGCGCTCTTGAACTACTGGTGATTTTGCTCGTTGCCAATAGGGCGGGATGGACCGTGTTTGCAGTTATAGAAGAATAATTGTCTATCTCACCTTACATACCAGCTTTAAGAAAGTGAAGTTTGAGTATGACATGCTATGCGACGCTTTCCTTTCCCCTTTAGTTTCAAAGCTTCTTTAAATATTTCTTTTTTGAAAGCTGCTGTCCATTTTATAGACCTTTAAATACCTAGTTTTTGTTCTAGTGTCAATACATGTTTTTTCATGCTTGTCAAATGGATTAGTAAAGCCGAGCTTTTCCAGACTTCTGCATTCTTAGCCAAAGCTTATAGACATTTTAAACACGCGCTAGATTGAGCCGCCATTGCTGACCTTCTCTTGCCTGACCGAGGTGTCGAACCACTGAAGCGGGTGTTGAAGAGCCTCCACAAAGATGTATGCTGGAGACAAGGAATCAGTAGCACCTAAAGTGGCAATAAGCTATACTGCTGGGGCAATTGTGAAGTGAGGCAAGAGCAATAAGGAGGAAACAAAAATAAAACTCGGTTATGGCGGCCCCCAT
Organism: Ixodes scapularis; assembly: GCF_016920785.2. Classification (NCBI taxonomy): domain Eukaryota; kingdom Metazoa; phylum Arthropoda; class Arachnida; order Ixodida; family Ixodidae; genus Ixodes; species Ixodes scapularis. The sequence continues at coordinate 26,693,349 of NW_024609868.1, forward strand.
GCACAACTGCCTGAAAGCGTCTATAGTCCAGGAAATGTCTGAATTGATTTCATCCATGGCAACATGTATCGTATTAAAATGAACACCAATACCGTCAAAATAAATGGAGCAACTTCAACTGCTGTCTTCATTGAAGAGCAATTTCACGTGGAGAAATTAGTTTCCATTAGAATGTCACACAGGTCACACATTCTTCTTAGACTTCTTTTTTTTTCTCTGCATCAGATGTTTTTTTTTACAAAAATATGTAATTGCGTGATGCAGCAAAACTTTTTCTTGGAATCAGATCTTTCCATTCCGCGAACAGAGGGTCGTTGCTCGGCGACTGAAGCCAAGAGTGTTTTTTTTTTTGCATGTGTTGTAATTTAATTAACTTGCACCCCGGCACAAAACCCCGCCGCTCTGCCTGTTTCTTCGCAATGTTTGACATCGTTGTAAATCCCTTGTCTCTTCGCCACAGCCAGCCACACAATACTGTATCGCTCCACACACAGCACAAAACAAGAAGAAATTGTCGCAACAACACGTCCCAAGCCAACTTCGCTAAAAGCCTCACGACCGGCCTCCTGGCCCCGCTGTGGTTGACAGCGCCAACCCAGGCCCCAGCGGCAGATTTGGGCCAGACGACACCCAGCTCCTAGAGGCCGACGCGGTCGCCACATTTCCCAGTTCTAGTACATCCTACCAGAACTAAGACAAAGGAGTACAATATTGTCTCCTTTCTCTTCGTTTCCTACATTTCAGTATTTTTTACTTCTTCTAGTTATCAAGTTTGTATCCCCCCCCCCCCCCCCTTAGATTGTTGCGTCTCCAACGCCAGAACACGTCCAACACTACCGCGTGAGTCAAAGGGATCCTTGGCCGTTTTAAGGGACGGCATAAACCTAATTCTTAACGTATCACGCTAGGACTTACAACAGTTGCCTGAAGTTGGTGGAAGCTTTCGCTAAAACCGTGGAAAAATTTGTTAACCTGAGTAAATCAAGAAAAATCAAATATTATGTTTCCCCATACTTTCCACGTACACAAAACATATTATGTGTTACTGTGGCGCTTTTTTGGATCAAATGAAGTAAAGAATAGGTAATCCAGTTATATTGTATTGTTTTTATTTTTTTCCATTTCGCAAATTTTTTAATCGGGGTAAACGCCAGAATAGCCCGCATTGATTTTCTGATGATTTTGAGATGAAAGGCTTAGCGATAACTTTTTCATAGATGAAACCAGTTTTTATTTCGTTCTTTTGACTCCGGAGGTGTCATGTATGCATACTCGCAACTAGTGAATGTACCAGCTTCGATCATCTCTGTAGTAAATCCCAAAGCAAGAAGTTAAGAAACCGATTTATGTGACCTCTTCAAACCGCCATCGATCCATTTTCCCCACCCGGTATACATAACCAACAGCTCCAAAGGTAAATAAACTCACACGGCCGAGAATATTTAAGAAATGAATGGACTCGTGACAGTTTGGAATTTAATTAATAGGTAGTTACTACCCCTTAAAAATAAAATCCAGCCGGTTTGTCTAGCCGGTTTTAACTAGAGTCGCTGCATAAGTAGTGTTCAGTTACACTAGACTTACCTAGACTCGGGCTAAACGCAGGCTATTATCCCTCGTTACAAAAAAAAAGCTCGTTAAATTTTCTAGTGCACGTGACACGTTGCCAAGAGCAGAAATAATACACACACACACACACACACGCAAACAACTAAGTCGAGGACTCTATGAACGCAACGGCTTTGAGCCCCCGAAATTGCCGGGAAATTAGCTTTCGAAACCTCGGAGCTGCCGAGGGACTTTCTCCACTCATTGACGCTCTTTGCGGGGCGGGCTATAAAATGCTGGCTTAATGCCTATACCGTATACACTGGAAGTCAATAAACCATAAAAAGAATACAATTAAAAGCGGGACTACGTCGGCGAAATTTATTCTTGCACGAGGTCGGGACCGGAGGCCGCGTCCCGTCATGGGCATAGGGCGGTATAGAGGGAGGGAGCGGACGAGGTTACGACCACGGTCGGTCACCTTTATCGGCTTTTCGTCACGGGTCAGCAGCGTTCTTCACGGTTCAAGCACCGCGTGTTCGTTTGGGGTGAATAGTCCCATATGCTAGTCCGGAACATATGGAGGCGGGGGGGGGGGGGGGGGAGGGAGCACACTTATTGAAAACTGTCGTAGATAAATTTATTAAAATGCACAGGCTCACAAAAAAAAAAAAATATTGGGGGGACTGGGTAATTTTATCGGCGACGGAGACTGCCGGTTTGATCGCTCACGCAAAAAAAAATAAATAAATAAATAAACGATTGTGTTTGCGTTAAATTAGAACAGATCCCACCTAAAATGTTTACGACGGTGTGGCCATACAGCGTCTGTCGAGTGGGGAGGTTATCATACAAATCATGCATCATACAAAAGTGAAGAAAGGTAAAAAAACGCAGACGAGAGGGTGAAGGACATCCATGGTATCCCTGAGACGTAAAAACAATAAAAAAAAGAGACTGAGCAACGAAGTCTCTAGATATTTCATTGTTCTGTCCGTTATTTATTATTCCTACGTGTCAGGGTTAGTGTACGGATACCATACAAAAGACAGTCTTTAGATATGTTCCAAGCATAATCAGGTATAAAACATACATGTTTAGATACTTTTTCATAATGTGTGCAGCAAACACCTTTTGGTTTTTGTACGACCTGCGAACAGTGTGACAGCGCGGCTTGACTTTATTTGTAGTAGGTCGCACTTAAGTGCGCAGCCAGGCCTTTTGTCTGACTGTCTTGGCGTGCCAAACCGCGGTTTTTTATCATGCGAGGCGAGATTTATATATATTTTGACGGAGGACTACATCTTTCTCCGTGCTGGAAGGAGATGCGAAGTTGGGAGTCCGATGTCACGAAAACTTGGTCACGGAAGTGACGTCACGCAGGTAACAGTGGAGCGCCGACCGATTTAAAGTCCTTCGATGCTTTTTTCTACATGTAACGAAAATACGAATAACGAAGCAAACTCCGTAGGAACAAAATGGCGTCATTCAGTTCACTCTTCCGCTTTGCGCCACCTTTCACTTCCTAAAATCTGCACCGTCACGCTGTCGGCGCTTCAAAGAATATCGCAACTTGTAGAAAACTCTTATCTTGGAACTTCACAGCGATTTGCATCGCTGCGCTTCTTGACGGCGCGTGCTGTTGAGAACCGCTCAGTGGACACGCGCGTCCTTTCAATCTGTTTAATAAGTTATATCGCACCGTTATCAAGCCCGTCGTAAATGTTGGGGCCGTCAGTTCGACGGCAGTGCGCTGTACGTCGAATTGAAGTCTTGGGGTGCATTATGTTGGACAAAACGGTATAAGACTGCACCCCTTTTTTTTTAGAGTGTTATTCAAACATTTTAAGTGATTTTCTGAAAACGTTTAAAAAAGGGGGCTCATTTTCGTCCGTGTTTGGTGTTTGGCGCTATAGAGCTTCATCGTTGGCCGTCATTTTCACATTGAAATTTTCAGAAAATCCCTTAAAGCTTTTTGAAGATATCAGTTAGGTAGCTGCATCGGAACTCTAGCGGAGTTCCGATGACTTTGGGCGGAGAGTGAGCGTTCGGCGACGCGTAGTTTACTTTTGCGGCAAAAAAATCCTGTATGTTGTTTTGGGGAACATCATGCACGTCGAATTCAAATTTTGTGATGTAAAATGCGTGACAAAGGTTGTCATAACGCCCTTTGTCACGTGTTCATATGTCATTTCATATAAACCTTTCTGCACTCATTTTTAGAGTGTATAATAACGCCAAAGAAGCAATCACGGTGCATGAAGCGGAAACAGTCACGCACATCGTTCCTTGAGCCGCAGTCCGACTACTCATACTTAAGACTGATAACGTGGGAGTGATGGAAGCGACAACGTGGCCTACGTTCTGCGCTTCTATTGTTTGCAGGCCTCTAAAGTCATCCCACTCTACGCAAAAAAAAAAAAAAAATATGACAAACGTAATCTGTTTTTGCTCCCGTGTCCACAAGTGCTTTTTGAAATGGCTGCTCTGATTGTTTTTTTTTTATGTTATTGTGCCGCTCCGGCGACATTGAAACAAACCCAGGGCTTTTAAACGTTCTGAAGCCATGCTTGAAATCCCTATCCGAAGAGCCCTCCGAGCAGATGACTCTACTCATTCGTCTTCCTAGGGACCGTGAAGCGCGGTCCGTAAATCCGATAAAGAGTCAGACTGAGCTCGCCGGTGACAATGTAGACGCAATAAAACTGGGTAGAAAAAACATCGAAAACAAAGTTGGTGGCATGCAGAAAATACGCGATGCCCTAGAAAAAAAAAGAAAATCTACTTGACGATTTTCAACAAGACATGACCAACTCTGTAGGCTCAGTTGAAATTCTAAACATTCAGCATCACTCTTTGCAATCACGTATTGACGAGCTAGAGGATCGACCTCGGCGCTACAATCTTGTTTTTTATGGTGCTCCCGACTCTCGTGGATCGTAGGATCAGTCGGAAATACAAGTAAAAAAACATTTTGAAGAAAACAAAAAAAAACATGATTGACATCTATAAACAAGAATGCAACCAAGCGCGCTCATAATTTGGGACACAACTCATCTAATAAATGTCGGCCCATCATGGTAAAGTTTTCTGGGTCCAAAATAAAACACAGCCTACTTTCTTCATGGATAAAACTAAAAGATTAAAATGTTTAAGTTAACCAAGACTTCTTTCCCGCCACGCGCCAAGCACGCAAAAAGCTTTTCGAGTTCGCTAAATATATCAACCAGAAACACCTTTTTATCAACTGCGATACAAGACTCTCGTTATGCATAAAAACCTTACATGTATGACGCCGCAACTACTACTGAGACGGAATATGCTTCACGACAATCAGTAGATTGCCCGCAGCCCAAAGATATGGCACATGTAGTGGGTGACGTAAGGAAACGCAATGGACAGTGGTGAAACTTTATCGAATGTTTCGGTTCTTATTTCAAACATTCGAAGCATTATTAAGAAGCACGCGATACCCTAAACTGTACAATAGGTACGTGTAATGATAATATCAGGGTACTAAAAGAGAACTGGCTGCACTCGTAATTTTTTGCGCACGCATTTTTTTAGGCTGCTAATCGTTTTTTTTTCTATTTATCGTTGCGATAACACAAGACAGAAGTGTGGTGCACTTTCTAAACACCTTTAATTTTAGTGTATTTTTATACTCAGTAGTCTAGAAATCACCTTGGCTACTGTTGAAATAGGTGATAAAAAAATTCTCATTTGTGTTTATTATCGACCCCAAATTATGATTGCAATTTTGTGAATGAACTACACGATGTAACCAACAAAGTTTATTCTCGCTTTCCCACGTTATCATAATTTTTGCTTGGCGACTTTAACCTTCGAAAGATAATATGGAACTCTGAAATACCCAGAACACACTCCGCGTTTACTGAAGCAATCGATTTTTAAGATTTGTATTGTTTTTTTTTATACGCACAACTCGGCAAACAACCTAGAAGAACAACGGAATCTGTCGCAAACACTCTTGACCCTGTATTAGCCACTCGACATAATATTATGTCAGACATAAATTATTTGGCTGGCATGAGCGATCATCGTTTTCTGTCATTTCATATGAACCTAAGCCAAAACTATTCGAAACATTAAAAATGCAAACTTTGAAGCAAATAATAGCGAAATTTCTACATTACTCGAAATTTTCTAAAGGACTTTGATGACCTCAGTGTGCAAACTAACTGGAACATTGACAGTTCTAAAGTCAATAGTTTAAAAAAAGAATGCATCCCTACACGCGGAGTCATCTGCAACAGAAACCATCTGTGGTAAAACTATCACATTAAGCGCATATCAAATGAAAAAAGGAAACGCCTATATAGATCTGCAAAACGTTTTTTCTAATAATGCTCGCTGGACAGCTTAAAAACTTTCTTCCAATTAATACGTAACAAAAATCTAAACGCAACTTTGTTCATAATACATTGCCATCTATGCTACCGGCTGATCCGAAGTAATTCTGGCATGTTATAAACCCTAAGGAACGATGACAATATAACCCCCATTGGTAGCGCCGAAAATGCTATTCTTTCTAGCCTGTGTGCGTCCGCTCTTAATGATGTTTCTAAATTGAACTTTTCCGCAACCACAAATGTTTCGCTACCTTACAGAGCACGACTGCTCTGTAAGGTTTCCGATAATAATGGAACCTACTGGTGTTGAAAGAGTGTTTAGAACGCCGTAGCAATGTTTCGCTTTTGTAGATGGTTGAGTGTGTTGGGGGTTAATTTGTGTGTTTGTCTTAAATCTCCCGATTTTCTTATCGTAAATTCGCTTCTGACTATGATTCAATAAACCCTAAGTTTTGTTTTAAATTTTTATCCTACCATCAAAGCGTTTCCAGTAGAGGCATGACAATGGTTTCCTCCCTTCTGAGTGGAAGGTCGGGAAGATGATTCCGCTTCATAAATCAGTTAACAAGCATTCTCCACTTAATTATCGGCCGATTTCTCACACCAGCATCCCATGTAAAATCTTAGAGCATATTTTGTTTTCGAACTTTGCTAACGTGTCTTAGTCTACTGTGTTTTTTACATTTTCCCAACATGTCTTTTGGGAAACCTATTCATGCGAAACACAACTGGTATCCTTCACGAATAAACTAAACATTATTCTTGACCACTCTTCACTAGAAGATGGCATTTTGTTTTTCAAAGTATTCGATTAGGTATGTCACATATTTTTACTTTGCAAGCTGCATCAACTTAACCTGAATTCTAGACATTTAACATGCCTTGAATATTTCTTGATAATCGTTCACAATGTTTTTTTGGCTAACAATCTAAACTCTGAGCCAACCGGCGTTCACTCCGGTGTGCCTGAAGGGTGGATGCTTGGTCCTGTAGTTTTTTTTGTTTTTTATCTACATTAACGATTTCCCTTCTTGCGTCTGCTCTCAATCATATGTTTGCCGACGACTGTCTAGATTTTCGGGATATAACTTGTAACGATGAACGACTCTTCAATCTGCCCTTGATGCTCTCTCTGTATGGTGAGAAACTCGGAGCATTAAACTAAACATTAACAAATGTACATTTTTGCGTGTTTCCGGAATAACTTAAGAACTCCCACTCTACTACGTTAACAACCATCCCTTAGACGCCGTACTTCATTATAATTATATTTGTGTTTATATTTCTACTAATCGCACTTGGAATGTTTCTCGCTGCATAGCTAATTAACGACACTAACAAAATATCGGGATATTTTCGACGTAACTTTCCCATGCATCTTCTTCCCTCGAACTAGCACTGTATAAAACACTAATTCGCCCCGAGTTTGAATATGCAGCCTCAGTTTAGAATCCCGGCTACGGAAGCCTAATTTACTCACAAGAAATGGTTTAAAATACCTCCGTTAGTTTTATAAGCTCTAATTATATTAGAAAAGCCAGCATAAGCACCACAAAATATAGTCTTGACCTACCATCTTGCAGCAAAGACATTTCGTCTCTTTTCTCTTCACAAGCAATATCATCACTCATACCTTCGCGACAAACTTATTTTTCATTCTCAATACATTTCATCTCGATTAGAGCATGGTCGCAATGGTTGAAGTTTTATTTTCTTCAGCTAAGGTTTTCTTTCGGTCAATGTTTTGCCACACTCACATCTGAAGAGTGGAATCACCTTCCTGCACCAACAGCAACCATCGAAGATTGTCAAAATTTCAAAGAACGCGTTAGCTATTGCATATCTAATATTTGCGATTAAAAAAAAAAAAGATCGTTGTAACCACTCACTCTCTTTAATGCTTCTGGCAATAAGAGTATTTTTAATAAATAAATAAATAGAAGCGTCCTGCAAAAAAGAAACACGATTCAGACGGTCCGCAGACCGTTTTTGTATGACGTAATATTTTTTTTATTTGCATCAAATACAACGTACAGGATACTGGAGGCGTGTGGAAGAAGTTGGCACAAGTCCAGCTTGACAAAGCCACAGGCCCCCACAATGGCATTTATGCAGCGCTAAAACAAATAATCAACATACCATAGAGTTTACAACATTAACAGAAAAAAATAAAGAGAATAACCAGAAGCAACAATGTACACAGTCAAATTATGTCACAACCACGCAAACGAAGGATATCTGGGAAGGCATTAACAAGAAAAAACAAGATCGTCTACAGGCACAACAGCTCTCTAGGTTTAAAAATATTACATTTTTTTTACTTAAGAAATGTTGACTGGGACTGAAATAACAAAGCAATGCTTTAACCGTGATATCTAAAACGCTCGATATTTTCGGCAGCAATCTATTTAGTAATCTTGGTAGTTTGTTTTTCAGCATATCCTGCCCTTAGATTCTTCTATGAGTGCTGACTATCCAAGGCTTTCTAAGGCGCGTTGTGTAGCCTGGAGCATTGCTTCGTACGTTAGCTGATCCTCTTAAAAACGATGATTTAGCCTTGACTTTTTGTTTGAATTCCCTAGAAAGCCGATAATCGTACTTTTTTTTTTGGATTTGTAATACATTATATTTTACGAACAACTCATGTTGTTCGTAAAAAGTAGTGCAAGCGCGGCTTCAAGCGCTCAGTGATTGCATAAGATCTCAACTGGAAGGTTGTTCAGGGAAAAAGGGGTGTGTGGGGTGGGGATGGGGTCATCGGCAAGAACAGGAAAAAGCGTTGTGAAGGGAAGGAGGATACGAAGAGGAGGAGAGTAAACAGTATAATTTTGTGCCAAAAATGTGAATTTCCCGGGGAAAAGAAAAAGAAATGAAGGGGGGAGGGGTGCTCAAAGATGTGCTATCGCATTTTAATAAGCACCCCCGCCCCTTTTTTTTTTTTTAATTCCTCAAGGACGCCCTCGGGGAACTGAACGAACGGTCTCGTTCATTGCACTGCCACTCCTATACATCCTGTCAAAAGTGTAAAGCCTCGAGCGTCTAGACAGTGCGTTCAACGTCTGGGTGGTTTTTGCTTTCCATTGCGTGGACGCCGTAGTTGCAGATGAGGTGACGTGACCTCCAGAGGTGATGAGGTGCAGATGAGGTACGGCGCAGTCTGTTCAGTTCGGCTCCTTTTATTTTTTATTTTTTTTTTTGATCGGTGAAGGAATTGTGTGGGACAATCATCACCTTATAGTAAGAACTTGTCTACGGGACCACCGGGCAAAAACTAGACTGTTGAGTTTCCTTTATTTTTTAATAACAAGTTGCATTCCTTTTCTTCTGCGATATGTTAGCGCGAGGTACCTTTTTTGTGTAGTTTGTGTTCATGTAGATTTATGTTGCCGCAAGCACAGAAATCATAATTTTTATTCCTACTTAAGAACTCGTTCCCTGTGGAGTTTTCCCTGTTCATTAATTGCACGTTACGATTACTGCCTGGTTTTTGTTTTGTTTTCTTCTGTAGCAATAAACGTCTATTCACAGTTTTATTATAAACTAACGATATGTTTATTTTATCTCAACGAAATGAACAACCATTTCAATAATTATTCATACTTAAAAGTAAGGCATGCCCCAATACAGGAACAATAAAGGTACTTAAAATTAAGAATCGATTTTCCTCAAGGACCTTCTCACGAACTCTTAACTCTTTCGCAATATTTACAGTTCCGCGCGACGAGGTTTCTTTTTCTCGTATTTTATGCATATTGAATATTCCCGTACAAAAGGACTTGCGCAACGGTTGTGAACCCATAAAATCCGCGGCATAAGAAAACTCATATCCCGAGCTTCCACGACGAGAAGGGTCATTTGTGACACGTGCCTGTGTGTAGCACATGTGTGCGTGTGTGAGCGGTCGACGCCCTCTTTATTCAAATATATATTTTCATCAAAATTACCAACCTCAACCGAAAATAAAACATAATGTTTGAACAAGGCGCCCAAAACATTTTCTTTTTTACTCCACTTCTGGGAGAGAGGCAGAGGGAGATAAAGATATGAAGAGATAAACGATTTGTACTTTTGGAAACATTGATTGATTTGGATATTATTCCCTGGATACCGGCTTCCCCAAGGCATATTCGACGTGCGTATGTACCGTGTCTTTGTTATGAATGCCGAATTTTCGGCTGGTTACTCATCATACTCTACAGCCGAGGGTGCGACACGCTCGGCTGGAAGGTTGTCGAACATCTTGCAGTATCTGGCACACAGTAGAATCAATGAGTTATGCGCAGAAAAAACATAATTTTTAAGCTGTCGGCAAGCAAAACAAATAAACAAAAAAAGCGAGAAGCCGATATCACTAAGAACAGCGTTTTAACGAAAACTGCTAACGGTAAAAAAATATTACGAAAACATGCAACAGTTTTTGAATTGTCATTGAATTCATTTGAACGTGAATCTTTGGTGTTCGTTATGTACACAGGGGCATTTCTGTTTTGTTTGATTTAGTCATAAGCAGTATACAAATAAATGGAGGAAAAACAAACAGCCTTCGACCCCTCAGCTCGCAGCTGTTGAATGAGCTGCCACGTGATCTGGTACCGTTTTCTTAATGGCAGTATAGTTCACACTGTTGGTTTTCTTTCTTCAACACAAATATGTGAAAACGTATACACCAGAGTGTAAAGCACAATAAACGCATGTTGGCGTAGCAGAGACCTACGCTAATCCAAGTAATGAAATGTTGGTGACCAGCGTGAAATTGAGAATACAACAATAGTATTAATCATTTGTTCCATGAGGGAGAGAATATTTCAGGACGGCATCGTGCAGCTTTTATACTAGGAACATCATTACTTTTATTCGTTGCCGTGAGATATCAAATACTTCAGGGAGTATTAATAATGTCGGCGGTCAAAGGAGACGGGAAGTTTGTAAGAAAATTTATCGTTAAGAGCTCATATGTTCTGAAGAACAGCAAGGCGCCAAGTAGTAGTTCTCAGACACTGCTTTCAGCAAAAGCGCTCAATTATAGGCCCTTTAACGAGGTAAAAATGATTAATGTTGGTTTTAATCGCGAAACATTTACTTCCGTTTATGTTCAAAATTAATATTTTTTTGCTTGTTTGTTGCCTGTCGTAAAGCGCATGTTTTCAGCACTTAACGACCCAAGGAAATACGAATACAAATTGTTCCTTCGCGGATATTGGGATCACACTAAACCTCAAACAATCTAGCAAACGCCCCCCCCCCCCCCCTCAAAAAAAAAAGAAGGAAAAAAAAGAAGAGAACAACAACGATTCTTTTTAATTTACGCACTTTTTGACACAAAAAAAAAAAAAGAGGAAAGAACTTAGCACAACGGCGTAGTAGCTCTCGCCTGATCTAGCGCACCGGAACGCCAAAACGAATTCCTGACCGATCCACGGGAGCGGAAAGGCTAACCTCGGCGACTCTTCGTCACACGTATTGGGGGTTGCGACAACGGCGTCGATAACCTTCTTGGTGTAACCACCCTAAGTCCCGAGATTGATTTCTTCGCTGCCTTTCTCCTGCCGGACTCATTTCGCCCTTGACTTGGCTGTTTCCTCCCTGAGTAGTTCTTTGTTACGCCGTGTGCAGGGGGGAGAAAAAGTTCGGTGGAGCGGCCACACCGCGAAGGCAATATTGCTGCCGCAATCAAGTCAAGACTCTCGATGGTCAGTCCACGTGATGCAACCGAACTGGTCAGAGGAACTCGTGTCGGAACGAAACAGACAGCAATGTTTTTGCTGCTGTTACACCGAGAACAAGATTGTTCGAAGCATGCGGGGAACTAACTTTGTGGGTTTTTATTAGCTTCCTTCTAAAGTAGTGTAAGAGGGGAAGAAATCTTAAATGTAAACATTTAAGATTTCTTTTTTTTTTTTTAAGTGTAAGAGGGGAAGAAATCTTTGGTGCCGATCAGTGACACTGTTCTTCTTTATTTTTTGTTAACTAGAAAAAAATGCGTAACGTGAAATGAAGACATTCTTCCGGCTTTGCGGTTTATTACTTAATTTTATTTTGTGCACCATGCGTTACAAAGATCCTTTTTAAGGAAGAGTACTCCGCAAGCGGGCACTCTCTTCAAGCAGAGCCGAAGAATATAATTATGGTTGCTACATGGAAGTGAAACTTGTAAACACTTTGGTGAACAATGCGTTACCTATCCTGCCTCGTTGGCGTGTCCAGTGTTGCCAAAAGACGTGCCGACAGTCCGTTCTTGCTTGCGCTGCTTCGATTTTAATATTGCTATTTTGCTCGCTGCTCTCAGGGAAAGAAAAGGAGGTTGAATATAGGAGTAAAATGATATCAGTGAACCGTTTATGTTCAAGGTGACTTATTAAAAAATAAGATGGAACGGGAACCGACATGCTAGTACTTATTTAGTGATTGTCACTGCGGACGGTGGTACAACTTGCCGTCTGATGAAAAAGTCTATGCGATATGCCCCCAGCTGTCCATTTAGCATGTCCCACAAAGTGTAGTTTGCTGATCTCTATTGTAGTAGGCTGGATCTAGGATCGGAAGCCCGTCGGCAGCACCACCGACGGCTATTGCTTGACACCGGGCAATACGCGCAAGCCCCTGGGAGAAACACACAAAAGTAGGAATGTTGAAGCTTTTACACGGTGCTTGAAGGCGAATATTTTATGACGCGCTGCGATGATCATATCGGGCATTTGGACATCGAATCGGTATGTGTCAAGAGTTCGGAAGCCAATTTAAAAAAATCAAATGTGCCGGACCACAACCGACTGTCGCGGCGTCGCTTGCTTCAATTTCTAAATAAATGACACGTTCAAAAAATTAATGACACCCTCCGAGTTTTAGTTCGTCACTCAAGCGCTCACTTCAGTTGAAAGCAGAAGTTTCCACCAGACGTACTTTGTACAAGCGCTTAAAATTATGCGAATATCCCCAGTAAACAGCTTCTAACTTCAGTTAACACCAGCCGAACTGGAGTAAACATACGCACAGCTGGCGTTATCTGAAGTATGATCCAACTAGCTCAGCTTAAGCCTGTTACAAAGTGCCTTCTAACTTATAGTCTGCTAAGCTCTGAGGACTTCGAGATCACGAACGACCCCAGATTGACTCTCGGCAACCTCTCATTAAACTGCATCGCATGTTTACGACCAACGAAGTCGAACCGTCGACACCCAACCATAAAATATTAATTAAAAAAAAAAAAAACTGGTATTCTACGACTTCAGATAGTTCCTCCCTGATTATTAACCGTCATTGCCGTAAAACACGATGAAAGTTTCATTGTCGACAATAGTTTGCTACCGTGAAAAATTGCAGCTTTCCCCGTTTTTCCTGTAGAGCCCCATGCATTAGCCGGTGTCAAGCGATGGCTGCCGGTAATGTCGCTCTATCCCAGCAAGAGCAAGACACAGGCAAGACATAAAGCCCCTTTATGTTTTAAAAGTCGTGCAAGGTGCGTCGATGCACGAGGCACATGCAACATGCAGCCCTTGGGAAGATCATGGCGACAGAGCGGAGCACTGAGCTAGATTTCAGACGTTATGTGCGTCCCCGAAGTGGCGCGCGGCCCGTGTCTTGAGCATTTCCACAGCAATGAATGGCGCCACGTTTCCCAGGATAGAGAGGCTTTAACAAGACATGCCTCGATCCGCGATCAAGTCTACTCTATTTTGTCTTACCTTAGCATGGACTATCTGCGAAAGCAGTGCAAGCGCGAGCGGCTATACTTTGACTGCTTTGACTGAAGCACTCGCTACACTCGCTGGACTAGCAACCATTACTGTGGGTAAGAGTGGAATAGTGGGCTTAACACGCCCGCCTGATGAGGTGATTCTTGTCTAAATTGAGAGGTGGCGCTCCGGTCGACTCCTCCTGAAGCTTTCTCGCGCGCTTCTGCGACCGCGTGTGTATCAGCGCATGTGTGCGTTCGTGTTTTCTTCGTCAGACACCTGGAAAGATTCGAAATAATCGTAGAAACTGCGTCGACCGAAAGCGTTGGTTTCCCACGCTGAACGCGTACGTCTTCACTCTTGATGACGTGCACGCACTCTCTAATCAAGTACGGTGGTTCGAAATGCAATTCGCACACAGCAGAGGTCTCACCTAACGTCTTGTACGCTCGATGCAAATTCGTATCCCACAGTTTTCGCCTCCCCTGGTCTTCGGGTGCACCGAACAAAGATAGCTTTAGCGCGTCCTTTAAGCGACCGTATGCTATTCTACGGCCAGGCGCAAAACACTAACTTCGCCGGCGATTAGGCCTTCTTGCATTTGACTCAACGAACAAAACCGGAAGACAACAGTGACCTCACGGCAAAGGCACGCAGACGAGAACACACGAACTGCAATCACTCACTCAGCGTCAATATCGAAGCCGAACGCAAACACATGCGGCAAGGCGTAGTCGGGGTGCAGGACTTTTTAGGCTGAATGGATAAAGGGATGGATGACCCCTGTTCCCTTTGAATTGAGCGGTTGCAGGAGGAGTCGACAGCAGCGCCCCTGTCGGCCTGTAAGACATCCGACATAGGCCGCCTCACCTCGAAGCATGAGCGAGGAGGCGGTGAGCTCACTACCCAATTCTAGGCCACTGTACAATGATTTAGTGAAGATCTTCCACACCTATTCGTTCCGAGGTATGAAACTAATGGATGTGGAAGGACATCTTCAGTAAATGATTACTAGTCGAGCAGAGTGTTTGTCCTCTTTTCTCTCGCTCTCACTCTCTCTCCGTGTATCTTCCCATGTTCAGCTAACATATTTCAGAAACATGAATCACCAACTAGCTCAGTGTCGACGATACGCGACGCCGACTCTGCGAGTCGAGGAGCACGCGCGAGGAACCTTTCGTTACGTCACGTTTTCTCTTCTCTTTTTACAACCCTCACCCGCTGCCGCGGAGGGGCGTGGCTTCAATGCTACTTCAAAGACGTCCCTCTACGTGACGTGGCCGTAAAATAGCCTACTTTTTGTGATATTCGTGATGAAATCCCGGATTAAAACAAATCAAGTGTTTTTAATCAAATTCATGACCGCTTCAGCTTTCCTTTAACCTACCGCTAAAGGGCCCCGTAGGGAGAACGCCTTAGCGATATGTACTCAAAATCCAGGCAGCGTGACGTACCCTGAAGTCACGGTATTGCGTGAATTGCCATGTGATAGCGGGACAATGTCAATTCATGGCGTCTCGTCGCATTACGTGACGTGGCGTCGTGTTACACTACCCGTTCACACCCAAAGCTAATATATCTAATAACATCGTCGAAATCGTGACGTCACCCGCCACCACATTGCGTTACGCCATGCTTCACGTGACCTGACGTCGTATAGCGCACGTGTCACGTAGTGTTAGCAACAATGTGACTAAGTGACTCATGGTGACACCAACCACGGGACCGTCTTACCCGTAGTGGCGTTCCGTAATATTTATCCGAGTACGTCACTTCCGTGTCGCGTCCGTCGGCACCGCCATGGGGGCCGTAATAAGCCTCTTTAGAGCAGCGATGGCCGAGGTTAAAGCTACTGGATGCTGGGAAAGTAACGCCAAGCTCCCCGTGTGGTCGCCATCTTGGTCCGTGAAATGAGCAATTTTTCCTTGACCCCTCCGTTCTTGGTGAGCCGATCTAGATCCGCTGCTGACGAGTTGCTTTAGGTAGTGGTTTTTTGTATACCGAGATTATGCTAACCAAACACCGGTGAAACAAGCGTACACCGTCGTACCACCACCAGATGCTGTATCGGTGCTTGGAGGCAGTGAAAAATAAGTTTTCTGTATTTAAATACGCAAGAAGAACAATATAATTGTAAGAGATCCATGGAGATGGGCATGAATAATAAGTTGACTGCATACAGAGTGCCAAAAACTCTTATATTGGCGAGGAACGCCTCCAGTACGATGATGCTTCATTGTAATCTTGGCGCGACTGGCTTAGAACGACCCTCTGGAAGCTTCGAAGATTTAAATGAACCAAGATGGCGATTTCCATGGCAACGTAGACCGATTAGCCAATCGCCTTGCTAGGTTTGCGTCGTCTGTATGTTAGTACCCGTTTGTGTCCGGCTCGCAGGTAGGGAAGGCAATGGCGCTACTTTTCCAGGATCCAGTGACTTTAGCCGAGGTGAGCCTACAAAGCCCAGCGCACTCAACAAGCGGCCATTTAGCATTTAGCAGCCATTTATCGGGTGGTATAGTAAGACTGTACTAAAATTTAATACATACCTATATATATATATATATATATATATATATATATATATATATATATATAACATATTATGCTTATGCCGCAGGAAACATATGCGGTGCATCCAATCCTCGACCCCCATTTTGGTTTGAGGCAGCGGAAAGTGCTATTTTAGTCGTCCCTCCTGCGGCTCTCGCTCGCAGTCTTTGATTACGCGCTGGTTTGGTGCAAGATTCCGTCGTACTTCACGCGGAGCGCAGTCTCAGTAAAGGTATGCGGAGCTGTCACCTGTGTACCGATATAGGCTCCCATGTGGCCCTAAACTCGTTAAATACAAAGTTGGAGCCAAAACTTCGCGGAGCGCGCCAATTCAACGCCGGCGAAAAAAGCGCGAAGTCATCGTCGGGATACTCCAATCAGTGCGCTCCGTAAACTTCGGCCCCAACTTTGTGTCTGACGAATTTAGAGCCCCTGGCATGCGTATAACCGTAACGACCATGCACTTTCTCAGGCAAGAGTCCGTGGTTCACGTCGTCTGCTGCGTTTGCACACAACGTGCATCTAAAGAGTGAGCTCACTCTGAAAAAAGTTTGTGCATCTACTTTCACGCACAACACTCGGAGAGCCAATCACGGCAACTTACGGAGGCAGCTCAGCGAATAACGATGCGGAAACATATGTTTAGACCAAAAAACGCAGTCTGAGTTGTGACATTCAGCAATGCAAAACGCCACGGTTGCACTGCTTAAAGGGCAACTCCGCTTAATTTCAAAAATTTTGAGATAGTGGCCGATTTTGCTTTTTGAAGCACTCAAAAACAATCGCCAATCCTTCGTTTCGCGAAAAATAAAATATTTTTCGTGTAATTTTACTCTAGCCATGATTACAAACCGACACCGAAACGGCGGCAAAGCCGGACAACATTGTATATTCGGCATCACTAAGCATGTACACCCACGTGATATACAAGGGGAAAAAGAAGCTCCCCTCTTATCAGGATCCTCCTTTGTGCCTCCTGGATTAGCACAGGCGTCGCTATTCTCCTCCCAGAAGATTATGGAAGATTAAGAAGAAAAACACTGTCACTCGAAATTCTTACAAAAGCAGCTTCCCTCTCCTCCTTTTACTTGGTGTTCAAAAGTATGGGATGTAACACAAGCCGGCGCTCAACGAGGCGATCGGCTTATCAGTGGTATCAATAGTCGAGCGCCGGGCCGGCCGAGCGCGTCACTCACGTCTTTTACGGCGCTGGCGCCACCCGTGCTCTCCCCGGAAAAAAAAAAAAACAAGATTGAAAAAAAAAAGAAAAAAAAAAGAAGCTGTACATGTTTGATGACGTCGCGGACGTGCCGGGAGAAGGAATTTGGAGAAAGCGGAAATGCAGCCGGGCAGTGTTGTCTGGCCCGCACGTCTCATCCAAAACCAGCGGATTCGTGCTTGTCAAACTTTGGCAGCGATTTTAATGAACTTCTAGGCGGAATTCCGTCGTAATATTTGCCATGGGGGTTTTGTAGATGATAACAAAGAGAACTGTATAGTTTTGTTCTACTGGAAAAGAAGCGGAGTTGCCCTTTAATGTCACAACTCAGACTGCGTTTTTTGGTCTAAACATATGTTTCGGCATCGTCATTTGCTGAGCTGCCTCAGTAAGTTGCGGTGATTGGCTCTCCGAGTGGTGTGCGTAAAAGTAGACGCACAGGCTTTTTTTAGAGTGTATATGTCGCGCAAGCTTTCTGATATGCGTGCTCGGCGCTTCGGAAAGCAACCAAGGGCGCGCCAATCGAGGGGTCGCGCAGAGAACGCGTAGAGAACGTGAGATGACGAGGCGGCCTTATACTCGCGCCATCATTGCTTGAGGTCGAGGGGTGGAAACAAACGCACTAGCAGACGAACTTAAACGCCGTATATAGACGCTTTCAGCGAGTCAGTTACTCGAGCTGCCACCAGTCGGCGCGCCCTTCGCGCGCTTTCCGGGCCGCCATGGCCGACCTTCAGTTTCTCGCCATTGCTACGCATTGTGTGCTGCACAATCCACTACCGGAGCATCGTTTGCGTGTTCTTTTACGTTCCGCGTTGAAATCTTGTATTTTCCTTAGGTCTTTTCGATATTCAGAACTTTCATTTAAACATTTGAAATTTATATTTCGATATAGCTCTTGTATTTTCTTATTTATGGAATCGGACAGCGAATGGGTCGACGATACAAGATTATGAGGCTTCAATGACCATGTAAGTTCATCCCATTCTTACGTTTTTGTCGCTAATAAAGGCAGTCAACACTATTGCGACATATGTAAATTTCAACTGACGCAGTAAGGCTATCACACTCGTGCTTCTCGCTGCATGTGTGCGCTCGTTTCCGTAAAGCCGACCCGCATGTAAGCCATTTAGCGTCCGACGAGACGAGCGACGAAGATTTCTCACTGTCACCCATCGCATCGCTCGGTTTGGGGATTTCTGGAAAACGTCGCTCACCGTCCTGGTTGCTTGCTTCGTCGCTTCCATGCGGTTTGCCTCGTCGCGCGACTGATTGAGCGACCGCGAAGCGGGTCGCAGTCGCTTATCTGGTCGCTCGCCAAATCGCTTACTTGCGGTTTATACTCAATTAATTTCCATGCACACAGAATTGAACCATTGGTGCCTCGATATTAAATATAAACCGCATGCAAGCGATTCGGCGAGCAACGAGACAAGCGATGGTGACACGCTTCGCTGTCGCTCGGGCAGTCGCGCGACGAGGCAAACCGCATGGAGGCGACGGGAGCAAGCGACCAAGACGGTGAGGG
Source organism: Ixodes scapularis (assembly GCF_016920785.2). Classification (NCBI taxonomy): domain Eukaryota; kingdom Metazoa; phylum Arthropoda; class Arachnida; order Ixodida; family Ixodidae; genus Ixodes; species Ixodes scapularis. Next base: position 26,712,243 of record NW_024609868.1, read on the forward strand.
ACGTTTTCTAGAAATCCCAAAAAACCGAGCGATGCAACAGGCGAAAGTGAGAAATTTTCGTCGCTGGCTCTCGTCGTTGTCGCCGTCGCTCGTCTCGTCGCACGCCATGTCGCTTACATGCGGGTCGGCTTTACGGAAACGAGCGCGCACACGCATCGAGAAGCACGACTGGATAGCCTTACTGCGTCAGTTGAAATTTGCATATGTCGCAATGGCGTTGACTGCCCTTTATTAGTGAGAAAAACGTTAGAATGGGATGAACTTACATGGTCTCTGAAGCCATAATCTTTTATCGTCGATTCATTCGCTGTCCGATTCCATTTCATAAATAAGAAAATACAATAACTATGTTGAAATATAGATATCAAATGATTAAATGAAAGCCCGAAATATCGAAAAGACCTAAAGAAACCACTCGATTTCTAAGCGGAATGTAAAAGAACGCGAAAACAAAGCTCCGGTAGTGGCCGGTGCAGCACGCAACGCGGAGGAACGGCGAGAAACTGAAGGGCGGCTATGGCGGCGGGGTCACGTGACGTCAAGATGGCGGCGCCCATAAAATGTGGCCTGAAAGGGTCTATACTTCGTTTCAAAGTAATTCCGAGCGCAGGCGACCCGATCAGATATGGCAAATCAGGCAGCGCCAAAATTGCATCGTCACGTTACTCGTCATCGTTGTACTTTTGCTATTGACGGCCAAACCAATCCCGCACAAGAAATGTGCGTGTTTTTTTTTTTCTTTTTTTTGTAAGCGATTGATTTTTCTTAATAATAGAAAACGCAAAAAAAAAAACGAGTGCAGTAGTGATTCTCTTTTGCTGCTGCTCGATTAGCTCCGTCGGTCTAAAGCATCGGTCGATTTCGGACTTGGACTGAGACAGAGTATATATACACCAACAGAGTGTTTTCAAACAAGCGCGCCTTGTCCAAATCAGGGGCGGGCACTGCGCGTGCGCAGAAACCAAACTGACAAGGATTGAAGTGTTTGCCCATGCGCAGTACCGACCGCAGCGCCACCGCGGGGACTTGAAGTCAGTGAGTTGAGCTGTCATAAAAAACAAGGAGCGGTTGCGACCAAATCTACATTCCTATGAGTAGCTGTGGAGAACTACGAGTAGAAAAAGTCGGCATCGCTTGTGTTTGTACGATATGCCCACATTTTCACGGTAGTATGATTGCGCTCCACCAAGCTGTAACGTTAACGTCTTGCCGCTACACATGTCTCGTTGGATTAAGAGATCGAGCGGGGGCACGGTTTTCCGATGGATGAGCGACGATAATGTTTCCCTCCGCTCCCGGACAAAGTCGCGATGCCGTGAAGTAGGGCGACTTGCTGCCTTTCTTGTGGGCGGAGCTTGGAAATGTGCTTCAGTATATTCTTTACCTGGCATCGACTTTGGGTATTTAACTATTTATCGGTTTAGACGAGATACGTTAAATCCTAATGTCGTTACTTATACGTTCGTTTTTGTAAGCCTTATAGTTCAGTTTGACCTCATACGATCAATTTTTCCTAGCACCTATTTTGTTAACATATTTTTTATCCGACATAATTTATTTCAATCATTTCGCCTTCTTTCTTAAGAACGAGTCGACAGAGGATAATACGTACAAGACGTACTCTATGAAACTAAATTTAAATATTTACCCGGAAACTGCCTTAAATCTTGGAATCCTTTTGTGAATTTCTAATGCCTCAGAGAATACTGCATATTTCACTCGCAGAGCTTGGACCTGCTCTGACAGCCCCTAATTAAATAAATGGCGCAGTCCCCTGCAATATGAAAGACCTACTAGGAGCGCGTGGCCGAGGCGGTGGCTGGCGGGTGGCGCTGCGAGCGCTGGGGCGATTCTATTCTGCTTCGAAGGGAGTACGATCACTCGGGGCTAAGCTTATGCGCAATGGGCTTATGACTTTCTGCTTTCGGTTTTGCGGCGGAGAGCAGATCGTCAGCGTCATACCGCAGTTGCTTTAAAGAGAATCTGAAGCACTTTGCAAGATATCTGAGTTAGCAACGGACTTCCATACCATTTTGTCCCGTGAACTTAGGTATGGCGCTTTATTTCGGTAGTAGTAAATATAAACAGCATTTAATTTAAAAGGAATACTCTCACTTTTTTTATTCTTTGTCCGTTTTCACGGTCTTCTGCATTCGGCAGACGGCAGTGAGTGGGGGCTATGTCGAGATTTTATTTGGCGATTTCCAGGCTCGATTTTTCTAGTCTTGTCCGTTTTCACGCTGTTCTGCGCTCGGCAGACGGCAGTGAGGGGGGGCTATATCGAAATTTTATTTGGCGATTTCTATTCTCCCATTATAAGATTAAAAAAAAAAAGTTAAGAGCGTAATTTTTAAGGTGTCTACACTAAACCTTTTACTGTTTGGTTTTTCGAATTCAAGGATATTTTTATCTTCCCTTTCACCTTAAGTTGACATATCTATATCTTGATTATGAACTGCATCATTAGGTTTAGAATGTGAGCACGTTGGTGGAATTATACAGTACAAGAAATTAACACAAGTGCTGACAAGACGACACCTATTTCCCTTATAGTCTTGTCGGGCTTCTTCTTTTAGTAACGTATTATTATACATTTAGGCACGTCACAATATTTGAAATTTTATCCTGCAGAAAATAAATTAGCTCTAGCTCGTAATTTGATTATAATAGTGAGCGGAATATGTGAACTCTATTTCTGAGCATCGTATTTTAAATGACAATAGAAGAAGATATATGGATAATTTTTCTTTGTATATCTCAAGACCACCAGCGAAAATATTATCACGAGATTTATTGATCGGGTATCACGCAATTTGTGAAAAACTCAAATTCGTCTAGGAACGTTTAAGAACGGCTGTGTCCGCCTCCTTTTGTTATAACTTCGTTGCGCCTTTTTGCATTCAGGTGTACAAAGACTTGGCCATGTCGCCACGTTGAGCAAGACAAGCACATTGGTCTCTAACTGCCCGCCAAAGCGCGTCGCGCCACGAGTCAGCCAGGCGTCTCTTGGAGAGACCTTTTTTCATTACGTCCCATACATTCTCAATTGGATTCATGTCCGCTCCTTCGGGCGGCCAGGGTATTTTGTCTATGCATACATCTTCAAGAGAACGTCGCACGCGTCGCGCCGTGTGTACAGGACTCCTGTCCGGCTGGAGCAGAAGGCGCCCGTCATGGTGAGGTCCATCCAGCAGATATGGCATCATTATGTGCTGTAAGACATCTGCATATGCCTCAGCATTGAAAGGCCCCTCAATCCTGTGAAGTGCACTTAATTCCTCGAAGATCAGCATGACCCACACAGACAAGCTACAGCGACCGCTTGCAACAACTTGATGGATGTTTTGAAAATCATACACTATATATATATATATATATATATATTACTGTCACATTCCAATAACATGGTGTCTCTAAAGGCAATTCGTGTCAAACGTAGACACGTATATTATCACAAAGCACCGGAGTTCGCGAATTCACAGGGCTAATACGGCTTCCGTTGAGAACGCTACAAGGTGCTCAAACTGCAAGCATAGCTTGATGCTGGTTCTTCCTGCAATTTTGCCAAACCGGTGAAAATGCTTAACGAGCACTGATAGGCAGTTCTGCTGTTCTAATTTCTAGCTTCCTTCAATCGTTCTTGTTCTCCATTGTGTTCATGTCGAATTTCTAGCTTTTTTCAATCGTTCTTGTTCTCCATTGTGTTCATGCAAAAGCGAACTAACAATGACCGCAATAAAAAATGAAAGCCTAAACCGCTTTCTCATCTCCACAGGGCCAACGCAAAAAAAGGATAAAGTTACATGGAATTTTCTTAATAAATGAATGAACGTAAAAAAATGCATGAATTTGATTTTATGCTGAACTGGGACAAAGATCAAAATATCTCAACCTCATGCAGAAAGGCCTCCACACTTGCAACCTCTGATCCCATTGACTCGATAAACTTGATTTGTCCGTGAAAACAATCAGTTTCCACTGGTCGTCTCCCCATTCGTCATGACTCTGAGCGAATTCAAGCCGGAGTTGTTGATGTTCTTGACTGAGTTGTTGATGTTCTTGACTGACCCGCTACTTGCAGCAAGATATGCAGCATTTGAGCCCCGCACTCCAAAGCCATCTTTGCCAAAGCCAAAGCCACGAAAAGAGACAATTCAGCCTTGGGCTCGCTCACAGTCATGAAAGGGTTGTCAGCAATGGCCGCTACAATGAGCATGTCTTGTTACTCTGTCGTGCTCCTTAGACGCCTAGCCCCCCCATGGGGGGCATCTGCCACTCTTCACTCCTGATGGCACGCCGTAAACCCTTTCTTAGAGATTTGAAGCTATTCCCTCCGAGGCGGCACGCCGACACTGGGCCAGCGTCGGGGGAATATTGCTCACGATATTGGCCCAGTTTCATGTTTTGCACCATGGCCCAGTATTGGATCAATATCGACTAAGAATCGTTCTAAAAATGGGCCAGAATCGGTGATATCATTCGAGTTCTGGGCAGAAATGGGCGAATATCGGTTAGCATGGCCGTAGCCGCTGCGGTGTCAGTGGACATGGGTAAAGCCAATCTTACTAGAACCGATCAGTTGGAAAACTGCCGTAGAGCCTGCTACGAAAATGTGGCACCGATCCGTACACGAGAACCGAGCTAATAGCGATCGCAACACCGCCATTTCTCCCGCACCGGCCACTCGAGAAACTGTACGTGACACCTACTTTGGCTTTAATCTGCCATTTTGGCTCCGAAACAGAAACAGTGGAAGGGGCTTCAAGGGTGCCACCCGCGATTCCCAAGCGGAGGCGCCGCAAATTACTGGCGAAGTTAGGATGCGCCTACGTCGGGACGCGCTACCTGGAATCACCGCTGGGGCATGGTTGTATAAAAATAATAGTAATTGTGCCGCAAACCTTGTAAACTAAAGATTCTAGAAAACATCACGCGTCCCCCGTTTTGTACTAATCTCCAATAAAAGTTACTACAAAAATAGTTTTTTTCCGCGTGTTTGTACGGAAAAACCCAGTTCCAGCCGCTGATTGTCCGGTGCGGCCCGTAGCAAGAGCAGCGGCCGCCGCGATTGGTCGGCGCGATTGACCGATTCAGTATTGTTTTAGAAACGTTCAAGAATCCTTAATACCGGCCAATATAGCCGGTTCAGACCCGACAAATTTCCGGAAAACGGCACTGGATACTGTATATGAGCGTCGAGTTGGCCAACCCAAGTGATATTCCGCCGATATCGGCCACATCACAGTAATACTGGCGCGATATTTACGGTCCAGCGCCGATATCGGCAGTATCCAAATTATATTGGCCCGATTCCTCCGATCCGACGCCAATATTGGCGCAATACTGTGTGCTGCCTGGGCTACTTACGCAGCAATTTCTTCCTGAGAAAGACCGTCTTAACCCAAGGCGAGTATCGTGACCTTGTAAAAGCGCGAGATCCGTGCCATACTTCTAAGAAACGAACGCGCTCTTCAACGCGTTTTATCTTTTAAAAATAGGACCCAGGTATAACTTTAATATATGTTTATTTGGCAGTGCCTTTTTGATATTTTAGACGAGAAACAACAGATAAATAAACACAGTAATGACTATGCTTGTTTCGAGCCGAAACAAGCACTAAACCGAAACCAGATACTGTTGAACGCGTTCAGGCCCGGTTGAGCCTCGAGTGAGCGTCCTCCCTTCGAAGCAGAATGGAATCTCCCGGAGCGCTCGCAGCGCCCCCGCCAGCCACCGCCTTGGCCACGCGCTCCCACTGGGTCTTTCATATTGCGGGGGACTGTACATTGACCAAAGCGAGCTTTATTCTTGGCGAGCGAATATCGAATAAAATCAATTCCCTTCTTCGATATCGAGACGTTTCCGACGTCCGCTCGTTGTGTTTCACGTTTCCGTCCACGCTTCGTTTGGACTAATTTCATTACTTCCGGGAACTCGCGGCGACGCACGCGTCGTTAGAATTGGAATAAACGCTCGATATTATTAGTTGTGCGGACGAACCATTTGTGCCCCTTAATTTATGTTCCAATGAGTGTAGTAGGCGTTACCAAAAAAAAGATACAAAATACGTTACTCGTTACTCGCAAAATAAAGGAACGCGTTAATGACTTACGTGGCATCAAAATAAAAGGAACATATTACCGTTACCGATAAAAAAACAATGCACGTTACGTTTGCGTCCTTTTTTTATTTATAAATTTACGGTAACAACGTTGTTTTTTGGCGACAGCGTTTTTCGACATTGGGACAAACGGCGTGGGCGTCGGGGTTTTTCTAAAGTGGGACTTTTTGCATGAGGAAAAGACAAGCGAAAGTTTGGAGGTATGAGGAATGAGTGCAATAATTAATGACTTGGAGCATATCCATCGTCTCAGTCTAAAGGTTACGTCCAGACGCAGAAAACGCAACATGCTAATGGGACCAATCAAGCAGCTTCAAAAGCGGAAGTCACTGCGCTTTTTTTGTTTATGGTTGGTTCAGTGATGAGATATACAAGGTAAACAAGGCGCACACCATGACGTTGTTCTCTTGGCTCTGTCTGATTGGTCCTACCAGCTCGTAGCGTCGGCTGCGGCTGGACTTAAGCTAAAAAGAAGTGTAGAAACAAGAAAAAAACAATTAAGTGTAAATTTTTTCAGGTTTTCAGAAGAAGATGTGACGTGTAAAATAACTACGTTACCTCTTTCGCTGAAATAAGTAACGTAAGTACGTTACCCGCTACTGTTTTGAAAAAAATAAGAAGTATTTTACAGCATTACTGAAGAAAGTAAGGCGTTACCGGCAGTGGCGTTACTTGTAGCGAGTTCCTGCCAACGCTGGTTCCATCTTATGTCGTTGCGGTTCATACGCGGGTCCCGCTATACCAACATAAGCCATTTTTAAACACTTTAAAATGTAGACCAAACGAAATCGGTGAGTTTCTTAGTGTTTATTAGAAACGGACCGCCGGATCAAAGAAATGCTTAAAGTTTGAAACATTTCCAAAGAGCGTCGGGGTACTCGTGGGTCTTTCCTAACGCGTAGACGGACAGTGTCCGAAAAGAAAACACTTCAAATAATTTCCCTGGATATTTGCTCTCTTACCAGCAATCGTTATCTACCTCATCATTCGGATAACAAATCAATTGAGACCATTTCCACGATAATATCAATTTAAACATCTCTCCCTTCCGCATTCTCTCTCGCTCGCGGTCATGTTAGCACCACCATCAAAATTTTTATTTTTATTAGCAGACAGTAAAATGAGAACTCCTTCCAATCCTGCACTCAAAAAAAAAAAAAAGAAACTTTAAACATGGTGTTTGGATGGGGGAGATCCGTACTTCCCAATCCTTTATTTACAGTTGTACGTAATGCAAATATTCTACTTAATTCGCTTTTTTATTCGGCACCATTCAAACTCACTTGGCGTCTCACGACATACTTCACAAAGTTAGTGTTTGGTTCTCTAACTTAAGAACTTCAACTGGGCAGTTTCTCATAAGTTCTCTCTTTTATATTTTTTTTTCTAATTCGGAGAGCAGGACAGGTAAACAAAATAATTCCGAACTTCAACTGTTTTGACTAGGTAGGCACTCTGTTACTTTGTATTTTTTGCCGCTATTCTTGGGCACCCTAGTGTTAAAAGGGAGCAGCTCGCAGACGCCGGGTCTCGCCGCCTTAAGCCGTAGTCACACTGCCCACATATCACACAAAATACGCGTTGTTCAACGCAGACATGATGAAAGAACTATCTACGGCCACGCCTGAGGCACATATTGGAATCATGCTTGCCTCGTATATATACGTGTGCTTCCAACATCTCTGCAGACAGTTTTTGTATGAACGATGTGACGGGGCCGTTTTACGAGGAAGAGACACACCTCAAAACAATGTCTGGAAACTGCCTTCTAAATGCTGCATTAACTATCGGTGTGACTACGCTAATTTGGAGAGCAAGTCGTCTGCTTCTTAAGCAGAAGTTGCGGTGAAGTCAGAAGGACGCCGCGCTCTGATTGGCTGATTGAAAACAATAGTGGGAATACTTCAAGGCATCTAATTGAAGTCTATACACTAATCTTTTAATCAAGGCCAATCAGTGCTCGGCGTCACTCTGACGTCACAGTAACTCCTGCGCAAGGAGCAGAGGACATGCTCTCCGCAAGGCTACATGAGCGCGGAGGCGTTCATGGCCCCTATACATAAAGAATATATTTCGGCCATTCGTATGTGGCTAAACGCAAGACAACTCTTTTACCTTTCGACGCGTATTACTCGAACCATTTTATTGTCCGCGGGCTATATACGGCACATTTAAAAGTTGGTATTCTACACTTTGCATACAATCTAAAGCCGGAGAATATGCAATATTTTTTTTATCGTTTATTTTAGTACGGTTCACAAACAGCGAGATTATAGGGATTACGCTTTTTCGCGCAGGAAATTAGTCAGCAAGAAAAGCTGGTACTGTCAGTGTTTTGCTTTCGCCCTCGATGCTCGTACGGCGACGCGAATGGTGGCTACTCTCAAGCGGACAGCGGGAATCCAGCCTGATCTTGTTGGAAGAAACACCTGCGGTTTGCAGTTTGGAAAGCCATTACTACGAGGAAATAAGCCGCTGTGGAGTCTTTCATCAAATAACGGTATCGATGAGTTCAAAATGAAGAAGAGCGTTGACGCTCCTATTGATTTCTTAAAAAAAAAAAAAAAAAACAATTTTTACAAAGACAATAGGAATTTTAGTTTTATTGCTGTATTAGCCAGCACAAAGTGCTATTGCGCTGCAGATTGTAGTCGGTATCATACTAAGAACGCATAGAAGCTCCGCGGCACGCAGGCTCTCGATGCCTTTCGCGAGTTTTGAGTGCGCGTGCTACGAAGTGTCATCAAAGGCAGAGAACTCAACTGGGGGCAGAGCAGCCGAGGTATTCTTTCTTGTCACCGAATTTACCGACCTATAGTTTTTACAAGTGCAAAACACGAATGAAGTGAACACCTGCTGCAATACTAGGATAGGGCGAGCTTAAACTTAGAAGAGGAAAATTTGAAAATAACATAACAATACAATCCAATACAATAAAAAAAACAGCAAATTGCAATGCAATACAATACAATATAATGTAATAACTTAATTTTATAATTAATTAATAAAAAGATTGCCGGAAAAAAAAAGCTGCAAAACAGCCTTGACGGGTCCCTGGATCCCACAAACCTCATTTCAAGTGAAAAAAAAAAATATTTGGCTTGACACATTGTACAATTCAATCGAAACCCTATAAGAAAGAAATACAGAGATGGAAAAAATTTCTCTCTCCTAATTTCAAACTGGCTCTCATGCACCAACTTGCTCAACTCAAGCCCGCTACTCATCACGAACTGCGCACCAGGTTCTGACTATCCAAGTAAAATCCTATTTTTCAGTAAAAATATGCTCCCGCGGACAAACTACCTGGTGCGAAAAATGCGTAAATTCTGAAGCAGGGGGTCATGTGGATGAGGCGCCAGTGTGTCGGCAGCCAGGATGGAAAGACATTATCGATGTAAGAGACGACTGCTACAAAAAAACAAACAAAAAAAAAAAAAAACTGGTGAAAGTCGACAGTAAGCTCGAGTTTATTTAAATGCGTGATCATTAGAGCGCTCGTTTTCACAACCCGCCGGCGCCAGTCCCTGTGTCAGCGCCGTGCATGAAGTCGCGAGGATAGTGGGGAGGTGAGGGGGTATCATGTCGGCGGCGGAGAGAGAGGGAGAGGGTGACGCGTGCTGAAGTCAGCTCTTTGGACCAACACGAGCGTCGCACAGCTGGCGCGGAGCCAGAGACGACCAGGCGCCGCGCCGCTTTGGAATGCGGCCCAGCTGAGTTGTCGCACCGGCGATGACACCAAGAGTGACGAAGGAAGAAAGCCGAGGCCACGCGTTTATTGATTTGAATTCGATGGAAATGCTAACGTATTTCCATCGGACGAATCCCACTGATGGTCAAATTAATCTTTTTTTTGGCGTAAGAATTTCGGAGGAGAGAAGGTGAGACGGCACCTCTTTTCACTGACGTGTGCAAAGGAGAGGGGAGGGTGGGAGTTGGTCTAATTTTGTTTTTATGGTTACTTTAATCTTGCATTAGAGAACAAATTATGAGTTGAGGGATTACTTTTTTTGCGTGGTACCCAGTACACTAACTTATCACTCCTCTAGTATATTGTAGGTGTCTGATTTTAATCGGGCGGTAAGGTGCGCGACGTGCTTTTAATCATCTGGACACTTAATCTTTATATAACATGTACAAAACAGCAAGAGAAATTAGTAAAATTGTTAAAAGTTGCCAAGTCGCGGGTGGCCACCTTTACCTACCTTCTCGGACAAAGTCGCTCGGTCAAGTAGAAAATTACCTTTCTGAGTGCAGTGTAAATGAAGCAGAAAATGGCGCTCTTTCATCACCTCGCTGCTTCTTCTTTTTTTTTCGGTAAAACACATTACGCGACGTTCGAATAAAAAGAAAAGGGAAATTTGTAAGTCTTATAGACTCTGGGGACCGCAAATAGACGGTAAAGGTACGCTGGCTAATGATTTGTGCGCCTGTGCTAACGAGCCCACTAAGGATCTTAAGTAAAATGCTCGACTAACTAGCGAGCCTCCGGGGATGATGAGGGTGGGTCAAAAGAAACGAAAAAAAAAAGTATTTGCGCACTCTTTCATGGGTCGTGTAGCACGTTGTAAAGATGTACACGTGCGAGTGGGCAGCGGCTTGGAAAAGTGGGGAAAAAACGGCCACACACACACAAAGGGAGTGTGTATGAGTGGGGCACACACACACACACCCACATACCCCACCAACACACATACACTTTTTTTGACGAGCGTTTGAGCAATAAAGATTTTTGTTTGCGCTTTCGCAGCCGTGGTTGCTTCAACGTTGTGTATAAAAGCCAGGTAAAGTAATGTAAGTATCTCACTTAATGCGTTTTGTGCACATTTTGGCTTCATACATTTATTTAATCTATGTGGATTTGGTATTTTTTTGTTGTTGTTTAATATATTATTTTTCTTGTTGCTGTTGCTTTCTCGTGGAAAAAACTCGAAATATCTCGAGAGACACACGAAAGTATAATGATACCTATACGCTAGAATTTGAGTATATCTCGCGTTCCTAATAGCACTAAGATCTGAACAGCGATGAAAAGCAGAGCTTTAGCCGCGTAGCAGGATTGTAACGATACCTCTCCAGCAGGCGACAAACAACAAAGATAATAAAAGAAAAAAAATAAACACAACTTAGTGTCACTTCATTGTAAACGTCGAAACTTCCTAAAGCGGATTTTTTGCATACGTTGCAATTAGGCGGTACAAAGTATGTGCCCCGAATTTCACTCGGAGAACACGTTTTCGGATATAACATTTGCTTTATATTTTGGGTAAAAACTGTTTTTCTTTGGCACTGACATTTTTTTTAATTTCCGTTGATAGGTCGCACTTGTTGTCGTTTTGAATACTCCGTGGAAAGTAAACACACAGGCGTTTTTTTGGAGTATGTGACCACTGCGAACACGTCCCGAGTCATGATCATCCTATAACCGCTGATCAACCAATGACATCGCAGGATCACACAATAAGATCAATCAAGGAACAATGACGGAGCAACCAACCCAGTCATGATTAGCGAAGCTCTGTCGTTCTTCGCCAGTTAGAGGCTTTGAGGTAGCCTCTACCACCTGATAAACAATAATCTGCCGAGCACAGGTCTGAATGGTTTACAATTTACAGCAGTCGAACTGCGCTGTTACAGGCAGAGTGTTGAACTCAAAGTGCAGTGATGCAAGTGAGCGCATTCTCACTAAGTGACATTAGAGACTGCTCAGTGGTTTTCAGCCACTTAAATGGCATCAAAGATTAGCATATCTGAGCGCTTCTAGCTGCTTCCCTGCTCAATGGCTACCTTTAATCTGGTGTGAATGTCTGTCTTTTCCGGGTCGAATAATATATGATGGTACAACCCACTATATGCATTATGTTTGATATTAATAACTGTAGATCAGCAAGCTGTTCAAGTAAACGTAAAATTGGTCTGGAGATTAGCTGTAGCCGAAGTGTTTTTATTATAAAAATAAGTGTTCATCATTTTTCTTTTCTAAATGACAACAGGTATAAGGTTCCATATTTTGAAAGCCTACACGGTTTCACCGTATGTAGCATAAACGTAAATAACAATATAAAGATCTTTTGGAATTCCTGTCTGCCAAAAAAAGATATAAAAGATAGGCGTAAGCGGATGATCATTACATCATTACAAAGTCGAAAAGCGACCCGCAAAAGTGTCAGAGGGAAAGGAACCTTAGGGAAAAAGCGGAGCGGCTCCCTTGAGGTTCGTTGCCGCAGTCGCGGCCACGTCTTTCCCCATTTGCGGCAAGCAATTCGTTTCTAAGAGCTTGGCTAATTACTTTCCCCTTTGGCGGAAGTCAAGAAAAATATCGTAGGTTAAAAACTACGACCATAGGGTATTTCGTCCTCCAACAAAACTTAAAACGAAAATTACCTTCGCAGCAAGCTTTGTGTACTAAAAAGCGTAATTTAAAACTAGGCCTTTAATCTCCGCGTGGAAGTTGGAACTTTTAATTATCCACGTCTCTAAGGTGGTACGCTAAAATAACGAATGAATGTTTAAAATCAGCAAATGAGAATGTTAGCTGCGAAAGGCACTGGGCGCCTTTTTTTTTTCCTTTTTTGAGATTGGAGTTTTGTGTTAGTTGTCCACAAACAATCCGAGAGTCATTGCCGTAAGTACCTGCATATTGACAGCTTTTTTTTAGAAATTATTATGACTGCATGACTATATTGCATTAGTATTCGACTGTATTGCTCCTGTTGGACGTTTTCGCTCTCGCACAATGTCTGTAAACCCAACGAGCTATGTGACCTTGTTAGCGCGGATAAAAAACAATTGTAGCCGTTTGGACTCTATTTTCTTCGATGTTTCTTATGATGACCTCGTGTCGTTTTAAAACGTCGTAATGCGATAGTGTACGGTCGCTAACTGCTTAAGAAACGCAGGGCGTGTCGAGCCCTCGGCATCTCACTATCGTACCGCTGCCAATCAGATCGCGGGATTAGCCGATAAGAACACCAAATAACCAATCACTAAGCAAGACGCGTGAACATAATATTCCACGCCCAGCATTTTTTAAGTTGTCCCTGATTATAATTTCAAGTAAGTGCGTTTTTGTTTTGTTCATTGTATGGTTCTTATATTTATGAACTTAGTGCCCTACTGCTCTACATCTTGGTTTATGATAGGACACCAAATGGATAATTATGTTATGAAGGTTTGCTCCCTAAAACGTCGCGCTTATATTCGCACTTACATCACTAAACTGTTTTGCCAGTGTCATCTTTATTATTCAAGCTATGCGGACAGCAAGTTTGTCTGCTCCTATGGCAGGGGTTGCAGTGACGTTAGAACGTCGAGCACTGATTGGTTCCGATTGGAAGGATAGGGGGTAGACCTCAATGCTAGTTTCTTTGAGGTCTACCCACTGTCCTTCGATAATAAACTATCAGAGCTCCGCGTTCTCACGTCACAACAACCCCCGCAAAAGAATCAGACGAATTTGTGCTCCGCATAGTCAGTGACAGGTTAAAAACGCCGGCTATGGTGAGCCCGCGCATCTTGCTTTAGCTTCGCGGCCTATGCGACTGCGGAGTCAGCAGGTTAGAACGCCGGAAAAGGAATCTCCGAGCAAGAAGTGAGAATAATAAGCTACATCTCGGCGTTTCTCAAGAAGTAAGGGACCACGCGTCGAGAAACTGGAGAGAGAAGGAGACGATAGCCCGCGGGAACGACAGGTCGCCTAGAGTTCTGATTCAAATGATTCGCGGGGATAATACTAGCTGTCTTTGTCGCCATTGCACTCGTAAGGGCGTTAGAATGCGAGAGTCAAACGCCGTTCGTTGGCGTTCCGCGTGCTAACGCGTCCGGCGAGCGTGCGCAGTGGAGACAAAGGCTGTCTTTGTCTCCACTGCATTCGTTGAACGTGTTCGAATGGGAGAGCAAAACGCCAGACGCCGGCCTTCCATGCTATAACGTGCTCGACGAGTGCAGTTAAGACGAAGGCAGCTAGCTTTAGGTCTACCCCTCTGATCATTCCACTGCGGAGCGTAAGTTCGTCTGCTTTTCGCACAAAGGTTGCAATGATGTTAGAACGCCGAGTTCTTATCGGGTGATCGAAAACGATACTGGATATATCTCAAAGCATCTAGCACTGTGGTCTACCCACCATCCTTCAATCGAAGCCAATCACAGCTCGGCATCATTCTGACGTCAACGCAACTCCCGCGCAAGAAGCAAACGACTTGCTCTCTATACATAGGAACTCGGCGTTCTAAGAGCACCGCGTGCTCTCGTCTCCTCCTCTCCTTGAATTTCTCGGCACATTGGAGGCATCTGCGAAATCGACGGCAGCTATACTTCGTTTCAGCTTCGGTCCGAGCGCGGCCGAAGTTATTAGCCAAAGGGCCACTCAAACAGCGCAAAAAGCGCACCGTCATGGCGTTCTCTCAGCAGTTGATAGGACCAGCCGGCGTACAGAGAGACGGCGAATAGCGGCTGGTCCTATCAACTACAGAGAACACGCTATGACGCTGTGCCTCTTTCGCTGTTTGATTGACCTTTCGGCTCATTACATTGAGCGCGCTCGGACCGAAGCTGAAACGAAGTATAGCGGCATGAACGTAAAGTCGTAGTGGCAGGTTTGCTCTCCAGATTTCTAGAGGGAGCAGATATTAACAGCGCCATGAGGCTTAAAAACGGCGCCTTAAAAGTAGGTCTAAAACACGAGATGAAACTTTCCAATGCGCCGAGAAACTGAGGTACACGAGGAGAGGAGAGCACCACGCGGGGACGTCAAAATGCCAAGCTGTTAGTGGAATGATTAGTGGATGGACGTAACGCTAGCTGCCTTTGTCACTACTCACTTTTTCAAAACGCGGAACGCTGTCGAACGCGCTCGAAGTGCAGCTAGTTTTGCGTCCTCCCACTAACTATTCTAACCAGAGCTTTGCGTTTTGATGGTCCCGAGCACTCGTCATCTCCTCTTGTTCAGTTTATCGTTGCATAGAGCGACTGAATGTTCCCAGTGTTACGCTTGCCATAAAAAATTGAGCTGTGTGTATATTTATACAGCCTAGAACTTGATCTGCCTCAACGAGAGACGAGTCTCCCAGCTGTAGGTGAGAAATTCAGCCAGTGCAGTACAACCGCTAGCCTGAGGTCTTTAACATGTATCATGCAGTAGTGGCCCACAACCGCACGCCGGTACGATGCTCATCCAGATTTAAATGGGCAGGGGTGGGGATTGAATCTAGAATCATGGGTTCTGCAGCACGAGCTTTCGCTCCTCATGCTCCGGGCTGGTGTGCGCTACAGCCACTCTATATGGCAGCGTAGCTGCCAGAGTAGCGACACGACGCAAAATTATCTAGATGCACGGCGTCAGAAGCGCCTATAGTGTTCTCCATTTTGGGCCTGGGAGGTTTCTATGGTAACCGTACTGCTAGCGACACCGGGTGGCAACCTTTATCTAGTTGATATCTCCATTCGTTAATTGAAAAGTGGCAAAAGACCTAAAAGACGCTTTGCAGGGGGGTACGGCACGGGCCTCTGGAGGAGCGGTGCCTGATTCTTCTGTGAAATGAGACGATTTGCAGCATGCACGGACAAGGCGAGTAGTTTTCCGCGCCGCCGGGATGGCGGCCGCTTCGTGGGACGAACGTACCGTTCTTGTACTTTCGGACTTCGCTCCTATGGAACAAAATCCGATTATGCCGGCCATGACAGGACGATTGCCTTGGGACATGACTGCTGCTCGACTGCCCCATAATAAGAGAATGTATGCTTAGCACCATACTTCAAGACCCAATCATTCATTCAAGATGAGATTATCTCACCGACTGGCGAGGAGCGACGTCGACGACGGTATCACCCTCATTTTGGGGCGATGAACAGTCGACAGGGTTAAACCAAGAAGGACAGCACGGTGGTCTACAGAGGATTGTTAACGTCATCAAAAGAGACGGACGCCGGATATGAGATGTTCTTGCCGACAGGCCAAGTGGTCGTCCGGAAGTTTACCGGCATGCAAAATGTCAATATTTTTATCTGGTGTAGCACACATACCCGTGCTAAAGGGGCCATGAAATGATTCTTTAACTTCTTCTTCCTTAGCTTTAATCCTCAATTCAAAAGAGAGCAGTGGAATCACGCGGTCGTGACATGCTAGGACACCGGTGCGATGACCCCAACCTTCCACCGTGCTTTTTAAGCACACCATAGAACTTGTCATTCGCAAGTGCACTCATGTGCACTGATTGGCCACAAACGCGAATTCAAATATTCATCGACGAATTGATTGTGGACGAGCGAATACATCCGAGTGACGCAGTTTTCGTGTCAAATGCGTGAGCTGGGGTCGGTTGACGTCATTTTGGCTTTTGTAGGCATTGCAAAGAGGATATTCAGAACCATACACACATGATTATAGCATCATAGCACAAGGACATTAATGAGTGCAAAACGGGCCCAGCTGCAAAAAATAAATATTACACTCGTAAAACATATTTGTCTGTAACTTGTTAATTACAAAGACGAACACACCTCTGAGCATATAAATTTAATAGTATGTGTTGATGCATTCTTATAGAGCAGGTCATTTCATATACGTCATTTGAGCAAATGCCAGCTTGTCACTTGAAAAAAAAAAACAACCTAAAAACACTGCGATCAAATGCAAGCTATTGCAATGAAAGGACGTTTATCAGAGTCTTCAGAACTGTCGATTTGTAAAATCGTCGATTAATACAAAAGATTAAAGGTCGCAGGCGCTTCCTCACTTAAAGTTGCTGTGATTATTCGATGACCCAGGGCTGAAACAACTTCCCCTAGGCCCTACACACGACGTATACCTTTCGTTTCGATTTTCAGAAATTCCAACATTCAAAGGAAGCTAAAAAAATGCGAAAATGTTATCCTAAAAGCTATATCGTAAGATCGTTGATTAGTACAAAACGTAAAGGTCGCAGGAGCTTCCTCGCTCGAAGTTTGAGATTACGCGGTTACCAGGGCTGAAACAACTCCCCCAAGGTCCAACATGCGACGCATACAATTTGCATTGATTCTCAGACATTCCAACGTTCAAACAAGGCTAGGAGTATGCAAAAATTGCATGCAAAATGTCTTATCGATCCTCGAACACATCCAGGAATCCGAGCGCCGCTACGGCGATATGACTGATGCTGTCGCACAGGTGCTAATATCCAGAGCGATCTTGCACAGAAAAGGTATAAAGTCACATTCTTTGAGATCTTCACGTTGTACCTGCGTCAGAGAGCACGAAGAAGTCCAAATCGTCGGCAAGCAGCGGCACATTACGACTACCGCGCACCGAACAAACTCGCATCCACCAGCTCTGGGCGCTACCATCTTACCGGTGACATCACGGCTCTTTTGAAATCACGTGATGAGTATTCACTCGGTTGCTAAGGAAACCGAGCCAGCTCAGCTCGTTGCTATGGTACCGCGTTTGACCAATCACGATGAGAGGCGGCACAGGGAAAAGCGTGGCGCTACTCTGGCAGCTACGCTGCCACATAGAGTGGCTCTAGTGTGCGCTAGTCCACTTGACCACCGATCCCCGACGCTTTCCATAGCTCCCCTTGAACTGGACAGTCGAACGAGTTGAGCTTCCTGATTGGCTGATGGCCAATGTCCTTGCAGCAAGACATAAAATACCATTAAAAAAGACGAAAGATGTACAAAATAGTGGTGGATCATCGCTATACCCTATTTAGCCTTAAGGTGTACCGCAAGAAAGGCTACAAGCGCGAGGTCTATGCTCTAGGGCACGTCTCGGTGGCACAAGTTCTCGTGCATTAAGGGCAGCTGTCAAGGCTATGGGCTCGCGCTTCTAGCCTTCGCTTCGCTACGGCATAAGGTAAAACGGAGTTTAGTGCTTTCTGTGTCCCGAAGTCCGTTTGACCGCCTCGATTCGACTTTAAGCCGGGGTCACACTGCTCATACATCATACAAAAGACAGTCTTCAAACACCCGTCACCGGAAAATCCTTGGACTGAATGCCGCTTGGCAAGTTTTCTTCTCGAACTCATTGCCATGCGGTACTCGAAGCGCGAATCCCGCGGTGACTCGGCGTTATGACCTCGGCGTTATGAGTTCCCTTAAGCCTAGTTCACATGCAGCGGTTTTAGCCCTAGAGCGGCGCGATTTCTGCCGTCGCGGCGCTCTGGCCAGCACCAGCGGTTAAGCGGCACGAGCGCCGCGACGGCAGAAGTCGCGCCGCTCTAGGGCCAAAACCGCTGCATGTGAAACAGGCTTTACTCTGAGAATATTCAACAGCTCTAGCCTCAAACATGTGGAGCGTGTTTTGCCTGCGTGCTGAAGCGAGTTGGCTTGTGCAAAGCTTTAAAGTGACGATGCAACAATTTTTGTGCTTTGCGTGAATACCGCTTGAAACAGATTCCTGACGTTATGACCTATGAAACACGCGTTCGTTCTTTACCTCACGCAATAGAAGTCACAAAAAAATTAAAGAAAAACGAGCAGCGTTGTTCCCCTCAACTCGAAGCCAGAACAAGCGGGCACGTGATCTCGAGCCGATTATATGCCGCCAATGTTGATCATAGCCACGCGCTGGGGTTGGCAAAGCACAGAACACGCTCTGAGTTCCAGACATTGTTATCTCGCTATAAAAATACATTAGAGAGTTTTAGTAGATCGTTCCGATACCTCCGATAGCCCCGATAACGATACTATGAATGCGCAAGCGAGGCTGTGGCGGAGTATCGGGTATCGTTATCGGAGTCATGGGAACGATCTACTAAAACTCTCTATTGTTATCGCGCAATAGCCGAGCGCTGGGCTCGGCTATTAGGGAGTTTTAGTAGACCGTGGTCCCCCTCCGCTACTAAGAAACCGCCACTGCGCCTGCGATCCGATGGTCTTGGCTGTAGAGGTCCGGGTAGCGGAGGGGCTTAGCGGAGCGGGAAGCACTGTCTACTAAAACTCGCTATTGTCGTCGCTGCAGCGATTGGACACGGGCCACTACCCGAATGCTTCTCGGGCTAGTAATTATCACGAGCCCAAATCGAGTGTCCACGCAATGCTCAGATCCAATCTATGAACCGCATTCAAATATCGTCATTGGGGTATACTGCGATCCCCACGTTACGTTATCAAATTCAGCAAAGGAGAGATTGAATGCAAACGATCGTCTTTGTCCTTAAAATTACAGCGCAACAAAGGAGTTTCTTGGCCTGTGGCGTTGTGTGTGAGTATTCTTCAGTCCCACTAGTGCCAGTAAGCTCGTGTAAAGTGAAAAACATTTCAATCGAATACCTTTGCACCGCTCCTTTAAATTTAAACTCGCTAGAAAAAAAGCGGTATTTTTTTTTTAGCATGACGAAATAGATGTTTTCTTGGTGCACCGAGCAACTATCTGGAGTATGGCTTGTTCACGAACTTCAGTCAGTAAGAAAGTCACTACTTCAAAACTTAAGACAATAACCGTCGACTCAGTTACCTTAGTCCATTTGTAACGTCCTTATAAATCTTTTGACAAAAATTAATTATTTAATTAGGCTAGGGTCCAAATGAGGGCTACTGGTCCCGGATCCAGAATGATGACTAATCCTCGTGGCAATACTCCACGAACATATTAATTTAATTTAGGTCGCTGAATGCGTCAAAATGCAGATGATGCATTTTGCATTGATGCATTGACGCTGAATGCAACAAAAATGCAGATGATGACGTCACATATGCATCGATCCACTTTATGCTTTTCGGTTTCCGAGGTGACGAGAGAGACGCACCTGCACTAGAAGGTCACTCGATACGTCGGAAATGTCCTCCGTCAATCTGTCGACGTTTTACCGCTAAAACTAAAAGAAACTCGAGAAGAAGAAATAAACGAATGAGGGACAAAAACTGTACCACGCTCTTTGAAAAAAATAAAAACTAATTAGATTAGGGTAGTTATTGTAGAAAATATCGCAAGGGTGGACGTGGTTTTTGTGCCGGTATGTTCCGCGTGTGGCTCGTTTTTTCGCGAACAGTTTGCAACAATAGATCCATCTCATCAAGCATTGGGCACATGCATAAAGCCGCCATGACCTTAGCTTACAGGAGGCAGGCGGCCGTGCCCTAGACGCCCTTTGTTCTGAAGGCGCAGATCTACAGCGAGGTCGGCGCATGTTCAGAACAATTCTCGTTTCCTCAATTCATTGCGGCCAGCGGTGGCAGGTATAGTCAAACTGGCTGGTAACGGCAGCCTATTTTTGGTTTGTTTCAATTTCCGCCATTTATATATATATATATATATATTTAGACACTCCCGCCGGCTATCTGCACACACTTATTTTGGGTAAGTGTGTCATCTGCTGCACCCTTCGGAAAGACTGAAAAAAGAAATGGCTCGAGCACATTTTCTTGTAACCATTTCGAGGCGACAAGCTGGCACACTACAGTGTGTTTACATTCAAAGTGTGAAACGTGTCAGCGCTGTCGCACATTTTAGTTGCCTTAACTTCACCGTTCTTGTCAACGACGACTACGACAGTCTATACCATCGCTCTAAGACTCAATGGCGAATTAAGTCGCGGGGCAAATGATCAAAAACAGATTTACGCGCTCAACTTTTGTGCCGCGGGTTTTACGACTTTCAAATCTTCGAACCCACGTCACGTTTAGAGACGTGAGTAAAAATCTTTGGGAAACATTTTGTTTGGTAGAAGCGCACCTTTGAGCTTTCTCCGCTTACACGATGATTTCCAGAAAATTGTTGTTTTGGGGTTTATTTCTGTTTATTTCTACTGATGTTGCTCTGGACCATTACATTATTGTTGACGACTCAACTTTCTGCATAAATGCAACTTGATCGACAGAGTTTTCGACATCAGTACGGCTTCCGAACGTAGATAGGGCGATCTAGGTCCACAACCGTTGTCCCGCTGGCCGCTACTGAGCACCGCATATCTCAGCATTAGCCTAGCGTAGCGATACCTATGCCCACAATTTTCCGAATGTCGATCATGCGGACGGTTCATAACATTGAACACATCCTCTGCGCCTGCGGGGAGTACAACATTGAAATTACCGCCCTGGGCACTCGACTGAAGGTGAAGAAAGAAAACCAGCTGGTTTTGAAACTTCTGTTTGAACCTCGGTCTTCTGCCACAAATGATTACAACGCCACAGAAGCTCTCGTGCAGAGAAAACAACCTCTGAGGTTCAGGCTGAGGAGCCTAAAGGGGGGCTGGCGCCCCCCTTTAGGCTCCTCAGCCTGAACGCTCACAGCATGTTAAATAAGGTGACTGAAATTGAAATAGAATTTCTAACGTACGAGCCTGACGTGGCTGTCGTTACTGAAACATGGCTCAATGAGCAGGTGTCTAGTTACGAAGTCTTTCCCGCTGGCCATAATCTCTTGAGCAAAGATCGAAGCTCTAGGGATGGCGGTGTTGCCATTCTCGTCAGAGACACCATTCCTTGCTCTCTTGTAGACCGTAGTAGTGGCGACGAAATTATTTTGCAGAGATTTGTTTTTCAAGTGTTTAAGTTTTGGTCGGTGTTTTTAACCGTCGGCCCAACGGCGATGGGGTTTTACAGCATTTTATTTCCGAATCCTCAAAAAGTTGCACCCACATGGTGCTTGTGGGTGATTTCAACTTGTCACACATCGACTGGGACCACATGCAACCTCTATTGGAGTGTCTACACTCTCACTTATTAATCGATATTACCTTTTCATGTAACCTTACTCAAGTCGTCCGTATTCCTACAGGGTTTAATAACGCCTCTAAAAGTCTACTCGACTAGATCTTC
Source organism: Ixodes scapularis (assembly GCF_016920785.2). Classification (NCBI taxonomy): domain Eukaryota; kingdom Metazoa; phylum Arthropoda; class Arachnida; order Ixodida; family Ixodidae; genus Ixodes; species Ixodes scapularis. Next base: position 26,734,102 of record NW_024609868.1, read on the forward strand.
GTTTCCTCTAAGATCGCTCGGCAAGGCGCCTGCTGCGAAAAACTTGAACGCGTTTCTGATCACTATCTTGTTTCTTGTACGCTTACTTCAGCCTGTAAGCCGTCTGCTACCATTGATGTTAAACCATTTCGTGATTTCAATCGTGCGAACGATGTTGACATTCTGGGTACTTTAGGGGATAGCTTTTCTCAATTTTATGCTATGTTTAATGCTGTTCAACGAATGATTTGCGGTCGCGGTTTAGATATACGGTAGAATATTACACCCAGAGGCTTGTACCGTTGCGTGTCAAGAGGGTGAAAAGACACAACCCATGAATTACAGGTTATATTTTTCATTTGAAACGCAGACTACGTCGAGCTCATGAATTTAGTAAGGCACATAATACTTATTCAATACCCTCTCTGCGCAGGCCGTTAAAGGCGTCGGTCAAAAACGCTAAATACAATTTTTTTATGTGACGTTACATGGGTTTTTGTGTTGTAACACCGTGAAATTTCGGAGATTTTGAAAAGTAAACAATAGTATATTTTTAAGGACATGAAACTGTCCAGTGGCACTTCTAATGAGGAGCAATTGATTTCTAACACTTTTAACGACTATTTCCTTTCTCTCTTTATTGTCAATCAAGAAATAGTTCCTGAATATGATGTTCCTCGTAGAACTATACCTGAATTTACCATTTCCGAGGAATGCGTTTTGTTGGCCATCCTCAATCCTAATATCAAAAAGAGCTGTGCCCCTGATAATAAACCGAACCTTTTTTTCTTTAGGTACGCCGAATGGTAAGCTAAATTCTTGCACTTGATTTACTGCCATAGCGAACGCACAGGCACAGTACCCGACGACTGGAAAATTGTCGGAGTATTACCTACATTTAAATCAGGGCACAGTCACTGTACAGTCAATGACAGACTTATTTCTCTTTTGTCTACCTCTAGCAAATTACTTCAACACCTAATATTTCAGCATCTGATTATAATCTTCGAGAATTGCGACTTTTTTCAGGACGAACAGCATGGCTTAGACGCGGCATCTCCACGGTAATTCAATTAGTTTACACTATAGACAAATTTTCGGCTACCATTGATGAAGGAGGTAAAATTTACGTAATATTTCTAGATTTTGGCGAAAGCTTTTGATCGCGTTTCTCATCAAAAACTGTTACACACGTTGCGTTGTATTATCTCTAACGATAACATATTTCGTTAGCTCAAAATTTATCTAACAAATTGATAAAAGTATGTAAGTGTTGATGATGTTTTCTCGCCTTAATCATCTGTTTTATTGGGTATGCCCCAAGGATCAGTTCTTGGGCCATTCTTGTTTTTAATATTTCTCAATAACGTGAACAAATAATCCGTCAGTTCAATGTCGCTTTTTTCGCCGATGACTGTTTTTTTTTCTAGTGGCAGAGTCTGTAAAACCAGGAATCCTTTAATCGCCGGTTCTCTTCGATTCACTCGCAGTGCAGACAGTGGAACATGGTTTTGAACTCCAAAAAGTGTGTTCAATTGACTGTAACGCGTAAAAGTATACATTTGTCATTCTGGTACTGTATAATGAACAACGAAACACTGATGTCTGTTGATCAATTTCGATATCTCGGTCTCTTAATCACCTCAGGTTTAAACTCGAACGGTCATGTAAACTAAATACCCCAAAAAAGCTATGCAGAAACTGTGGTTTATAAAACGCAATCTTTGTCACTGCACTTGTGAAACTAGGTTGACCGCCTATAAAACCATTATCAGTCCCGTATTAGAGTACGCAGCAGTTGTTTGGAACCTCTCCCCCCCCCCCCCCCCCCTGCGCTTACTAAGTCTTTAATCGATATGCTTGAGTCAGTTCAAAAGAAAGCACTGCGTTTTGTGTAAAAGCGGTATAGCTTCATCTCTTCAATTTTTGATTTACATGTTTCGTCTGGCTTTTGCGGTTTAGCAGCATGACAGAAAAGTAGACCGCCTAAAATCTTTTTAATGTGCTCCAAGTCAATTTGCATTTGTGTCTTATCCATTACACGACAATTAATAAAACTAAGGCCACACGAAACAAACACCGTCTAAGTCTCACTGAGCCGTTCTGTAGAAGCACTTTGTTTAAAGCCTCCTTCTTTCCCAATACTGTGAATGAATGGAACAAGCTTCCCAAGGGTGTTGTTAGTTCTGTGTCATTTGCAACTTTTAATGATGCTATATATAAGCACTTTGTCGCGTAGCTAATTCACTGTTCCGTTATTTATCCATGACTACCTTGGTATGGTGCACTGTTAGACTGTACTCCTTCCTGTTTGGTGTTCAAAGTGAATGCTGGCAGTATAGACAAATCAAATACAAAATAAATAAAGGTGACAGATCTTCAAAAAACTCTTTAGGTCACTTCAGTGCGCTACAAAAAGAAATGACACCTCCCAACGTAACACTTCTGTAATTGCGTGTGCGGTGTATGTGTGTGTTCGAGCGTGCTCGCGCGCTGGTGTTTTCTTTTGGATATTTTGCTTTACCTCTACTCATTTATATTTTTTTTTCACTTTCTGATACCTTTGTTTATACTATCATATATCTTATTAATTTTGTTTTCCTTTTCCTTACGCAGCGTAGCAAGCCGGCACAAAGCACTGGTTGACCTCGCCGTTTTTCAAAGAAATGAGCATTCTCTCTCGACAGATATACACACACGACGATTTCCTTTTCACATTTACCGAAATCGAAAAGCAGTCGTGTAATACGCATAATTTCCGGAAACCGTAAAAGTTGGACAAATTCTATCTGCCGTGTTGTAAGTGGTCTTTGTATCTTTATGTTGGCGTATTTTCATTTTCCATTCTTTATCTTTTTTTTTTTTGCACTTGCTGTGAATGTGTTTGTAAGTCACCGAACTGTATATATTTATGTAAGAAAAATATTTGGGTAAATCGACTAGACTTTAGACAGGTTCTCAAAACCATCCAGAAATTTCGATGCTCGATGTTACGATTTCCTCTTACAGCCTTTGAGTATGTAAAAGAACCGATTTGTATTCAGAAACGCCTCCCGTCTCTCGGTAGGCTGAAAGGTTTGGAATCCACAAAAACAACTTTTGGAAAGTAGCGGCCGTCTATCTGAAGTGTACAGCATGCGTACACAGCCTCAGCCTAAACGCCGGAGAGAAAGATAATAATACAAAAAAAAAACTGCCGATATACACGATAGAAAAAAGAAGCAATTCACAAGTGATAGGTCCGTGTTGTGGGTCATATGATCTGCCATTACTAATGATCAAAGGATAAAATCTTATTCCGTCGATACCGCTGCGTTCGCTCTTAAACAACGTCTTTTTGTTTGGATTGGCGTCCACGCTATTGGGAACGTGCACGACCAAAACGTCGCAGTGGTCGGTTTTTTAACGATTAACCAAACACTCATTAAGACATATTAAAATGAATTTTGTTATCAACGGAAGTAAGAGTAAAATAAGATTGTCAAAATTACGGGTGCTAAACTAAGATTGCGATGACGCCAATTTTTTTAAATATTTTTTACACGTACTATTAAATTCCTATCGTTTGCAACTGATATTGAGTAGCAATGGATGACAAATCGTGACGTCACTGCGAGACAAATGCTGCCATATTAATTGACAGAATGAGAACGACAGGGAGAAGTTTCAGTTGTTCCGCCGCCAGTGGGCGCTCGCTATGTGTGTTCGTGACTCCTGCGACCTATAGATGTCGCCACTATCGCGCAAACGTGGCCGTCTTAGACAGGTCGTGCCATGCCATGTGCCATGTCAAAGTACAGCGCTCTGGGTTGGGCAGGCAAGCAATGGACTTAAAATTGTTTGCCCCGGTTTTTTTTAACTACGTTTCAAACTTGCGGTGATGTGTTGGCGTATGTATGCTTATAGAGGCTTGACCTTTTTTGGGAAAGCGACTGAAGGACTGTGGGGAACCTTGACAAAAGCACGATGTCTGGTTCACGCGGTAGCGTTGTTTGCGTTTCTAGCGTCATGGGTAATACGCTTATACGACAGGAAGAACAGAGTTACGGGAGAAACTGTTCCAACGCGCCACCCGCCGACAACAAGTAATCACGGAAGCCGCAAGGGACGAGCAGAAATCGTGAAAGAATCTTTTTTTTTTTCAGTTTAGTGTTTTTTTTACGAGGCACCGTCTGTTTTGGTTGAGTCTCGAATATCTTTGGCTAACACTTCAACGTCCCGTAAGTCTCAAAAGCGAAAGAGAAAAAAAAAGTGTTTTTGTGTTTGTTATTACAGCTGAAGTTTGTCCGCATAAACTAGCGACTTGTCTCTCTCAACTGTATATGAACAATTTAGCCAGTCCGGTACAACCGCTGGCCTGGGGGTCTTTAACGTGCACCACCGCATCTATACACAGACCGCACTTTCGAGTATACACTCGCACCCAACGCATGGGGAAAGGCAACAAGCGCGTGCTGACCGGGCGTTCAAATAAGACGCCCTGCCGTTTTCACACTGTTAATGTCTATAGTAACGTCACGCATAGGGAATCCATAAAAGGTCGTCACCGAAATATCTCGGCTCTCAGAGTAAAGCCGCAGTCATTCTGCTCGTACCGTACACCACACAAAAGACATGGCGTTGACTGCAGACACAATAACAGAATTATCTACACACACTTCTCAAGCATGTTTGTTCATTGGACTAATTGGTTTTAGTACCAAGCACGTTTGCTTCGTACACGTGTACACTTCGAAGATATCAAAATAGAGTTTTCGTATGACCAATGTGGCGGGATCGTCATGTAAGAGAGAAGCACGCACACCTCTGAGAATGTCTGCAGACTCTTTTGTATCATGATTGATTGATTGATTAGTTGAGTTGTGTTGTAGCAGCATGACCGCAGCTTCAAGCTGTCGTGTTTTTGTTTTGAATAAGAGTTTCAATTGTCGATAAACGTCCTGAATGTAGCTAAACAAATGCATAACTAAAATTAAACAGACATCTGAAAGTTTACTGCACCTGTATTGAATTAGAAAACCACTAAAATTGCGATACAAGTACATATTTTGCACCCGGACGTAATCATAACCGCAACTATTATATACTAATTATTTGCTGGTAACCCAAACGGACCGAAAAGGGAGCGCAAGTTCGTCTGCTTTTTGCACAGGGGTTGCGATGATGTCAGAGCGCCAAGCTCTTATTAGCTGATGGAACTAAATAGTGTGTAGACCTCGAGGTATGTAGCATTGAGGACCATCCACTACCCTTCCCTTCAAAGCCAATCAAAACACGGCGTCGTTCTGACGTTACCGCCACCCTGCGCAAAAAGCAGACGGCTTGCTCTACGCATACCCGTATAACATGGCCTATAGCATTGACCTGTGGTGTACTGGATGTGTGTTAGGGAGTTGGGTAATAAGGAAAATTACGAACGCTCAGAAAGGGCCGGCGAAGAAACGCGAACAAGGACGGTTGTGCTTTTTGCATGACCCCTCAGAGACGAGGACAGGGCGTGTGCAGATCCGAAGACAGATAATGGTACGGGAAGGAACGTTCAATGCCACGCCGTGCACTATCCGGAATCGAATTGAGAAAAGATCCTCCGCTCTGCTCGGAACTTCTTTGTCTTCCCGGGGACGTTGGAAGAAAAAAAAAGAAAACAATGACAGCGGACTTCAGCTAGAGAAAATTTATGAAGCTTCAAAGAAATGGGCTCCTATCGGAGCAAGGATATAGAAGTGAGTCTGTTTGAACGAAGACCCTTAGAAAAACGTACACAATGAGGCCTGATTCGGGCGACCTTCGGGTTTTCTTCGGGGGCGATGAAGCGGCGTCGATGATTTAATGCGCTCTGGGCCGAGGTAGGTCCATTGTCTCCTCGGTCCCCGTGAACGTACACACCTTTCGATCCGATTTACTTCCCTTTCTCTTTTATAGTGGCAAAGGGATCAATATTTTTGCTTATTTGGAGACGTGTGTGAACGAAACCTGTTCCGCGCTTCTATACTTCGTTCCACCTTCAGCCTGAGCGCAGTGGACGCCACAGGCCATCCCAGCCGATCCAGCGCCGGGAGAAAATCGCGTGACCTGCCGGTTGGGCAGAGGGACATAGGGAGCTCAAGGTCACATGACATTCTCTCCACGATTGATTAGGTCACATGACATTCTCTCCACCCTGGATTGGCTGGGATTACTCCTAGCGTCCGCTGCGCTCGGACTGAAGGTGAAACGGAGTATAGCAAGGTTACTTAAAACGCGCAGTACAGTAAATCAGCAGATAAATAACCATACATGTGATGAAATTCAGTAATCGTAGAAGTACGAAGAGCAAAAGCTTTTGTAGCGGAAAACTAACCTGCTACAAAACTGTTTTACTTTTCTTTTTCGTTTTGATTTTCTAAAGTTTATAATTTATTTTAATTTATTTATGGGTCCACATTTCAAACTAATTCTGCTAATTTTTATATTTAGGGAGTCAGTTTCTCGTAAACAAAACAAAAGCAAAACAGCCGCCGAAGCTCCGAAATGTCGAGCAAATATTGCGATCATCGAAACACGTTGATATGTAGCTTTCTTATGAAGAGGAGGACACTAAGGACACGACTATAGATGATAACGCAGTTTATCAGTATTAAAACAAAAAAACATTGTTTAAATTGGAATGTATCGTAATTTTTTATTATTCATAGAAGCTCAGTGTTTTGGATAAAATATTTCATACTGGGACACAAAAAAAAAAAAATTGGAACATTTGGCATATTGATGTTTGCAATCCTTTGGAAGCCGGCAATGCGAGGACCTAGATATATTGATAGCAAATGGAAGCAAAATTGACTCTTCTAAAGGTATAGTTACCCAAACGTTCGCATTAATGGCGTTTACAATTATGTGCACGCCCCCATTTAAAGTGACATTTTCTTTTTATGCGAAAGCATTTATTGCTTTGTTGATCGGAGCCGGCGTTGTTTGTAACCGCGAAAAACGGCTGAGAAATTCACTTCGCGTCGTAACCGCGAAAAAACGGCAGAGAATTTCCCTACGCAGAGCGGCTATTAAAATGGCTGCGACGCGCTGGATTGGCTGCGACGGATTGGCCGCGCCGAGTTGTCTGTGGCCCGCGCGCCGCGCCACAGCTCTGGAGAGCAGCGGGTGCGCCGCCCTGGCTGGCCGGCCTCCGCTGAGCATGCTCTGCCTAGAGTCACTAAATAAAGCTACGCTTTCAGAGCACCGAAACTCAAAAACTACCTGTCTGAAGCGCGTCAGGCTTCAGATGCGCGTCAGGCATCTTAGGTCTACACGCAGATGGAGGAGTGACTCTAGCCGAGCCAAGCCGAGCTGTAGCCGTAACCTGCGCCGGCTGCCGCAGCCGCAGCTGTGGCTGCAAATGAAGATCGTGTTGTTCGTATCTCGACGTAACGCGGAAAACGCGTGTGCTGAGCGACGGACTCCAGCGTGCGCGCGCAGTAAACTCTAAACAGCAGCAGGCAGAGGACCGCTGGACCTAACATGGTGGCGTTGAGAAAACGCGATGATGATGATAGCGACTCACGTGACTGCCGCTGTTCAATGATGCGGCAGCGAATCAGAATATTGTTGGATAGAGCGACTGTATTGTCGGCAAAATTCCCCCCCAAAAAAAGGAATGTGGTACTCTGAAAGCGTAGCTTATTTAGTGACTCTACCTCTGCCGGCCTTTCGGGGAGCGCAGCTCGTAGGAATACGCTACGCATACGTATGTTTTCGCATTCCCACACGTAAGCAGTCGTAAGCGTCCTCCTCTAATTGTTTTTCGTTCTGATACGACATTCGCAATGTATTCTATTCCAGACTCGACACCCGGTAAAACTTTACATAGTTATACTTTTCTTTCTTATGAATGAAGAATGCATTTCTGACAGAAGTGAAGTTAATAGAGAGCTTTAGAAAACCGTTTTGGCACAACCGATATGGTAAGATGGGTCCTCCGGTACGAACTGCGCCTACGCAAGTCTTCTGTGGCAGAGCATGCGCAGTTCGTAGCGGAGGGCACGTATTGGATGTGCGAAAACGGTTTCCTAAAACTCACCAATACTTCTGTAGTCGCATCCTACCGCCGCACCATCTGAGTATTTGAAAAGTTTCTTTCAAAAAAGGATTGTAAATATATAAAACCGCTTTGCCCAAGCTGCATGAAAGAGGGTGACACCCTTGTATCTTTGATGCACGTAATATAAATTGCATCATGAGGCGTCATTGTTTGAGCTTGGAACCTGCCATCAATTGATGTACAAATCTCGTCTTCCCAAATGCATCTCGAGCCAAAGTTTCGCCCATAATTAAATATTCTGCAAGAGGGTAACGAGTGGTATCGTTAAAATGAACTCCAGAATTTTCCCCAAGTTGATGGCACTAGGTATACGGCCCATGTACCACATAGTGGCTACCAAGCAACTTTTTACCGAGCTCTTGCCATCGTTGTTCAAAACTTTTTGATCATATAATAAACATATTTTAAATTAATATTACATAATATAATATACATATAATAAACAAAATATTACTTACCAGAAAACAATTGTTTCGTGAAGGTCTATCTTGCACAATGGAACTCATATTTTATCATGAATTTGCATCTGATGTTGACGAGGGCGGGCAAAGAGATGGTGTCTTTTTTAAACTATCGAAAGACATTCAATACCGTGTCGCATTCACTCCTGCTGGGTAAACTCAAGAAGTTAAAGGTGGACTGGAGTGCGCACCGATTGAGTAAAAACCTGTTATCTCAGTGTCGCCAATGTGTTTTTTTAACCATAAAAGCTACGGGTATGTTGATGCGATGGGAGGAGTCCCACAGGGCTCTGTCCTAGAATCGCTTTAGTATTTAAGTTTTATTTATGTTGTCGTCACTGGTATTTGCTCAATTATTTGACTGTTTTTCGCCGACTTTGTTCTGTATCAAAAGCGTAAGTGTGAACGAAATGTTGCTGTGATGCAATGGGATTTGGACTGTATTAATACTAGGTGTTTCCTCAAAGAAGATGCAGTAAAATTAATCCTTGAGACAAAACAAAAAATGTTTTTTTTTAAAATAACGTTCTAATAAACCCCGCACCCATGAACAAGTATCCAGGTGTTATATTATCGGCTGATTGTTCATGGGATTCTCGCGCTGATTAGGCGATTGCGAAAGCTGCTTGGACGCTCAACTTTATTTAGCGGAATCTGAAATGTTCACAACGTAACCTAAAGAAAGCCGCTTAGTTAACGAGTGTGAGATCAATTTTGGAATACGTAGATCTGCACGGTCTGGGGACCCTGCATAAACAATCTTGATTAATAGATTAAAAAAAAAATATGGAGCAGCCAGGTTTCTCCTGAGTCGGTAGGAGTGGGGAGAGACCTGCACTGAAACGAAACGCGAACTGAATTGGGAATTGATTTAATCTAAAAAAAAAATGTTGTGATTCAAAAATGCAATTCTGATCTGAGATTGGCATTAACAATAAAACATATTTCAGACAGCAACATTATGTTTTCAGGTGGACTCATCGTGCATTCAAAATCGGGAGTACCACGCCAAAACAAAATTGTGAGCGAATTTATTTTTGTCAAAACCATTACAGAGTAGAATCGGCTTTCAGAAGAACAAGTGCGTTGTACAAAGAAAAACGTTTTTTTTTCTGCGCTGTAGCCTTCCTACCGAAATGCTCTAGAGCACTGCGGGGTAACCTCCGAATAAATATTAAAGAAAGAACCCAGCCGAAAAAGCTCACAATATTTGGGGTCTCATGACCCGGAATACTTGGTGTCAAGCAAAAGCTCTACTCAAACCCTGTGCAAAGATGCAAGTCCCATCAAAATCGGATAAAATGAGCAAAACAGTACGCGCGTAGTTGTTACGTTGCTCCAAAACGTGCGCAGGTAGTTTGTCTTGAATGAATTCTGCTTAAGCGAGGTTTTGGGGCTCTTTATCAAAGGAGCGAATGCCTTGAATTTTAACGTACTTATGCTAAAAACGGTTGCCGCAGCGCTGTCTAAACGTGTGTCGCGCGCGCAACTCGCTTACACACCAAAATAAAATATGCAAACGCGGCTCGTAAAAATGCGGTAGCCACGTCTCTCCACACCTCGGGTGTTTGTTCCTTCCCAAACAGCCCACAACCGACGATTGTCGGGGGACCGCAAACAAACATCGGAGGTCGTTTTCTGTGGTGCCAAAACACATCGATATCTTCTCCCCTCTTCCCCCCTCCCTTTTTCCCCAAAACTCACAGACTCACACACGCAACACAAGTAAAACATGTACTCACTTCACGCCATTGTTCTTGCAAAAATAAAAAATAAAGGGCCGCTTTTGTCGAGAACTGTGCGTTCTCCTTTCCTGACGGGTGTTGTACAGAAAATGCGTTCTGTTATTTTCTGCCCTCTCACTAGCGTGATGCTCGAATCTGTTGTCGCAGACAATTCGTCTCAATTAGCATCTCTCCAGCGTCGCCGAGGAACCAAGAAGCGGTGCAGAGTTGTGTGCCCTGAAACAAGCACCTGAAGGAACCTGGGGAAACTAATCTTTTAGAGGGGGTACCGGTTGGGCTGCGCTAGCTCGAATTTCGGTCTCTGTGTACTCTACTTGGTTAATGGAGAGCTCTTCCATTTTTTAGAGTATACCGGCCTGCTCCAAAGGTATGCTGCAAAAGCTGGTAGTTTTCCTAATTTGAAGTCCTGTTTACCCTCTCGGAATTTGCTTCAGTTCGAGCAACTACATAAGTATGTTTTAAAGCAGGGATCTCCAAACTTGTTTTTTTTTTAATCTAGGGGGCCGGATTCGGGATTTGTCGCAGTGTCGAGGGCCGATATTAGGGAGCAATTAGAACGAGGAAAAAGCTAAATAACTAAACCTAGACAAGCATTTAAACACATAAATGGAGGCTAGAGTAGGTATTAAAAATTACTTCAAGGTGGATGAATACGTACACCATGTTGAAATTTATAGTATTTAGCTTTTTGTGCCATCACATAATGCTTGTGGCAAAGAAAACTCAGCAGGCATAAATCGCCGAGCATGGAGACTTTGGCACATTCGGGCAGTGCAAAAGACTAACGAGAACAAAAATGCTGACGATATACAATAGCTGTGACGAAGGACACTAAGCCCAATGTACATACAAATGCAGAGTACACGGACGTATGCCTGTGCTTTCCGTCCTCATGCACAGTTGTAATCACACTTGGCCATAACACTGGGGCGCGCGGCTTTATCCGGCGCTCACTCGACAGGTTTGCATTCGCGGCCTGACGCCGGGTGGCACCTAGTCACGTGGGGCAACACGGAGCAGCCCGCTTGGGTAGTGTCTTGGCCGCTCCATCTGGGGCCGCCGACACACACTGCGCCAGCTTGATAAGAGTCACGGTGAATTTGTTCAAAGGCACATTTCAATTTGACTTATTCTTGGTGGTGATAATGTTCATAATCCATTGGGCTTTAATTTTTGTTTTCTGTTAATAGGTCTCTATGAAGTATTCCAAGAGCGTGATAGCAGCCTCCCACGTTCGGCGCACTCGATAGAGCTGACAGGGCACCCCTCGAGCGGGCTGTTCCATGTTTACCCACCTGACTAGAGGAGCTGCCGCGAATGCCAGCAGTCGAGCGCTGGTGTCATTCGCGGGGAAAGCAGCGCGCTCCCGCATTATGCACAAGCGCGATTACTACTGTACATCGTGCTCACTCGCCTCTGTCAAAACCATTGCATATTGTCGAAATTAGTGTTATCATTCACATGAGTATTTTGCACTGCTCGAATGTGGAGAAGTTTCAATGCGCTTTGATTGAAACCTGGTCAGTTTTCTTGGGGAGAAGTGGTGTGTTATGTTGCTAATAGCAGAAAGCGAAGAATGATGATGCTGGTAATGACAATGTTCAATGATTGATATGGCGAGAGGACCCACCTTAGATACTTGTTAGCGCATTTGGAGCGCGTAGCAACCCTTTTTTTTACGGGCTCTTTCTTTTTCCGCCGGTATACCAGCGGGACTGCTGGAAGCAAGCCGGGGGCCGAGCTTCATTGGAAGGACCGCGGCCAGCCGCGTGTCGCATCTGTCCCGCGGGCCGGAAATGGGAGAGCCCTGCTTTAATGTATCGCCACTTGAGCCACGTTGAAAAATTGGGGGTTGTGTGTATGTTTATACAGCCTAAAACGTGATCTGCCTCAACGGGCGTCAAGTCTCCCAGCTGTAGATGAGAAATTTAGCCAGTGCAGTACAATCGCTTGTCTGGGGCCTTTAATGTGCTCCACGCAGTAGTGATAAATGACCGCACGCCGGTACGGTGCTCATCCAGATCGAAAAGGGCAGGGTTGGGGATTGAGCCCAAGATTCTAGGTTCTGCAGCGGGAGCTTTCGCTTCACGTGCTCCGAGCTGGTGTGCGCTAGCCCACTCGGCCACCGATCTCCCCCTTCAGTCACGTTGGTGCATAACATTATCGGTGAAAGTTATCGGAAGCTCGATATGAAGTTCTGATAGACCCTTTTACGTAGCCCTGAGATGTTCGGAAGGTCCGCGACGGAGAAAAACGAATCCGCCTGAGGCTTCCTGACAGCATATCTAATACTGAGCCTGTCAAATTTTTTGAATCGTGACTATCGCCAACTGCGTCCAAATATGGCGGCTTCCGTAAGAAGTTTCTTTTATCCGTATTTTTTTCTCTAGTGAAGAAAAAAACAAAATGAATTGGTCTCACGGGAGGGATAGATTACTGAACGACGCCTGACTGGTGACAACAGTCAAGATTTGCACACGTACCTAACAAACTTTCCGGAAGGTCATTCACGCATTAGTTTTTAACTACGTTTCACTATTTACGCTTTACACCCTACGATATGACAGGGTATTCGCTCACTCTAAGAAAAAGTCTGTGCGTCTATTTTCACGCACAACACTCGGAGAGCCAATCAGCGCATCTTACGGAGGCAGCTCAGCGAATGACGATGCCGAAACATCTATTCAGACCAAAAAACTCAGACTGCGTTGTGACATTAAGTAATGCAAAACGTCACGCTTGCATTGCGTAATGTCGCAACTCAGTCTGCGTTTTTTTAGTCTAAGCAGATATTTCGGCATCGTCATTCGCTGAGCTGCCTCCGTAAGTTACGCTGATTGGCTCTCCGAGTGTTTTGCGGGAAAGTAGACGCCCAGGCCTTTTTTAGAGTGTGCAGACAATGACAAATTTATCTGCGCCCATGCCTCAAGCATGTTCGATTACAAACCTGTGTTTCTAACATTTCTGCTGACAGTTATGCATCAATCATGTTAAGGAGCCGTCATACAAAAAACAACAAAAAAAACGCCTCAGATTGTGTCTGCAGACTGCCCCTTTTAAGATGTAAGAGCGGCACGACCGCGGCTTTATAGTGACGCGCTCGGCTTGGAATAGCGCAGGAATATCTGAGCACTGCAGGCAGGGCTTAAAGTCTAGGGGGTCTTAGGGGTCTCAGACCTCCCACTGATTTTAACAGGTGGTCTAAGACCCTCCTCCACAGCCCCCCAGCATTAGTAAAATCAAAATCATATCTTACGATAAGATAGCTTGTTTTCAGGGATGTGACATTTGGAGATTAGCAATTTGAGGGTGGTAGGTACAGCGCGGGCAGAGTCAGCAGTACGGTTCATCTTATGTGCATCTAATATAGGGGTCTTAAACGCGTGGCCCGCGGGCCGCATGCGACCCACGACTCGCTGGGACGCGGCCCGCTGGCAACCGGCTACGAGTCCCGGTTCCTATGTCTCGAGCGCTAGAAATGGCATGCGCCATAGTGACCTCGTCTCGCCGATTCTTTTTCGCTCGAAAAGTAACTCTGCCCTTTTAATATGGTCCCTATAGAAAGACTGGTCTCCCGTTCGAACGCCTCTCCACGAAGCTAGATGGCAGCGCCGTGGATGAAATTGGAAGGGATGCTGCGCAGAATCGGCGTGCAGTTGTAGCTGACCTTCCTCACCACCTTCTTCAGTCTCAACAAGCTTAATGAGAAAAACATTGTTGACTTCTCTGCCCTCTTAGCAAGGCCAGATTTATCTTTATTAGGTTGTGAGGTGCATGCAGTGGAGATAACGACAAGCACCCGCAAGTGTTCATCTTCCTCCTTTTCAGCCTTTACACCAAAGCAGTGAACGAGATGGCAACAAGGCGAGAACGGCTGAGGCTTCTGGAGGCCAGGAGGTGTAGATAATTCATTTGCGAAGTGCTCATTCGCTTGTGTTTGTGAGATTTTCTCCAGATTTCTTTTGTTGCTTGTTGACAGCCAAATTCTGGCACGCCGATTGCTCGCTACGCCGCCACGCGCGTTCCTTCCCCAGCAGTCGCCGGCGGGGGCAGTGGACGGAAGGGCGGTAAATACGCCTAAACAAACACGGGCAAGGAAAGAAGCACACAGGACAAGGCGTAACTCACAACTGAACTTTACTGAAGGAAAGAAATAAAAAGAAGAATAAAACCGCACATGCGCAAAGATAGTGGACTTTCATTAACACCCTGGAAAGCCTGCCGTCACTATTGAGTGACCGATAAAAACCTGCACCTTATAGGATAAGGCAACAGAACGAGCACTAATGCACATATTCGCCCTCACACATCCAGATAAAGCGAATGAAGTCCAGCTCGCGTTCGCGCGTGGCACGCCAGAAACCATTTTCGACATTTTGGCACAAGCAGCATGCGTCTTGAGTTTGTTCGGGAGCATTCCACATGGACACTAGATCACTGGAAGATGCTCGTGTTCACCGAGGAGTGCACTTTTTCTGCTGTATGGGACTAGCAACGACGTGTTGGGCGGCCTGACTTCAGGCGGTGAGATATCGTTAGCATAACATCCATCTTCAGAATATAACCGATCATATTAGAGACTGAACTAAATAGAAACCATAAAATGTTGGTTATTACTGTGAGTTGCTGAAAGTGAACAAAAACTATTGCCACAGTGTTCTTTTCAGTTTTTAGGTGGATCTAAATAATGTCTAAATTCGTGAAACCATTATTTCACGTGCCTTAGTTTATATTAAAGATTGTGTCCTTAACCGATGTGTCCGAAACGTAACGTAGAAGAAAAGCATGAAAGACACTAACAACGCAACGATCAAACATGCTTGAGTTACGGTGGAGTTTAACGTGTTTTTTTCAGTGCTTTTGATAACTATGGGACACTAATATTGCTCCTAATTGCAATGTTGTTTAGTTCACAGCCGCGTCGCCTAATACACTCTGCCGGTCGGCCGCGTCGCCTAATGCACTCTGCCGGTCGGCCGCGTCGCCTAATATACTCTGCCGGTCGAACGGAGCGGGCGCTCCTCTGTTAATGTTTGGGGCGCCATCACTTGCCAGGGACTTGGCCCTGGTTAAAATTGACGGAAGGTTGACTGCAGAGAAATACGGCGAAATCTTAGGTCACGCCATGCTGCCATTTCTTTTGAATGGGCCATTTCCGGCCGGACTCTTCATTTCACAGCAGGACAGCTGCCCAGTGCACACGCCAAGACATGTCTAGAAGACGCTCGGCGACCTGTGTATTCTCCAGCTTCTGTGGCACGCCAAGTTCCCGGACTTAACATAATTGAAAACGTCGGGGGAATTATGAAGAGGAATCTCTCGAAGGCTCAGCTGCACCACGCTTCTCAAGAGGAACTTTGGGAGGCCGTCCGCGAAGAATGGGACAAGATGATAGAGCTCAGACCTATACCCAACTTTATATGACTCTCTTGACAAACGATTGCGAGACGTTTTCAGCACCCTTGGCGAAGCAACACACTACTGAGCGCAAAACAGTAGAGTTCCTTCGACAAAACGCGTTCATGAAAAGTGCCTTAATCTTTATTCTGCTTCGATACAAATCTTTCTCTTTGTTATCTATAGCATTTCCTTAAAGATTAAATAAATTATTTCAAAACCGCTTGTCATTGTCTGGTCTAGGTTTGAGAAATATCCTAAGAAAAAGCTTGTGCGCAGGATTACACTTGAGATGGTAAATATTTAAAATGACTAACCGGTTTTGCAAATATAAAAAGTAGCATAAAACACGTCAGAGATATTATACAGTGAAGAATTTCGATAAGCCGTCTGCGTTCACCTACAGCCGCAAGCGAGATTTTAATCGGCCGTGCTTCACATTCACGTGCCAAAAGGCGGAATGCTATTAGACTTCCTGCGTCCACCACTTTGATAACGGAATGGTTTGGTCCCAATAGCCCGGCTCCCAGAACGCGGTAACCACTGATCTCTATTGTAGTAGGGTGGATCGCGGACCGCGACCTCGGCAGCTGAGGCCGAGTGTCGCCACCGGCGGCCATTGATTGGCACCACTAAATGCATGCGACTCTATGGGAAAAACGAGAAGTGCCGTTTCCCTTGTTTCTAAGCTCTTGTCGGCACTGAAACATTTTGGCTGCTTTTCGGGAAGCCTGTGAAATGGCTTGCATACAAACATTGAAACTGACAGCTTCTGCAGTTCCTATAAATAAACATTTCGTGGTTGAGAGTGACTCCGCTGGGCAAAAGATGTAGTGTAGCTCAATGAGGCGAGAGTGACCAAGAGTTACCACACAGTCGGTGGCGGTTTCGTTGCGTTGGGTTTAGCAGACGACAAGCTCGAAAGCTTTGCTACGCAGAATTCGCTCACTCCCAGAACGCCGCTGTCGAGATGGAACTTCTCACTCATTCATCAACTTGTGGGCTTCTCCGAGGAGGGCCTCAATGACGGCAGGTTACTTTGTTTACCGCACTACAAGAGCAAGCTTGTCAGCTCAGCCGTAGGTGCTCGGGTACGTTTGATTTTTTTTAACCGGCGTTCGAACATTTGACAAATTCCGATTCAATCTCGAAACACCCAACATAAGGATCACAGCACACCATAAAATACTCGCCTCCGAGCACAGCGTACATGCTTTAATATTCCTACTTTTGTGCGTTTCTCCCATAGACTTGCGTGTATTGCCTAGTGTCAAGCAATAGCCGCCGTTGGCGACACCGACGGGCTCCCGATCCGCAATCCAGCCTACTACAATAGAGATCAGTGGCGGCAACGCTTGGCGCGCCGCATGCGCAATTTTCGCTGCTCCGGTCGGCTTTCGGACGGGGCAACTCATCTAGCCGGCGACTGTACTTGCTCTCTTGTTCTATTAAAAATGGCACTACGTTGGCGGAGCGGTGTCATTTTAATTTTTATCGCATCAGGTCAGGGCTCAAAGTAGTCTTATAAACAAATAAAATTTAAATATGTCACTGGTGAAACATTGTGAGTTTACAAAAAGCATAGAGCACGAGGTCTCTTCTCTTTAAAATCGTTTAAACTACCCCCCCCCCCCCCCTCACCCCTCACCCCCCAACCTCCCACCCCACATCGTTGGCCCTCGACCATTCCGATGTGGGCTATCTGGCCCCCCACTCAAATGAGTTTGAGACCACTGATCTAATACATCTCGTCAAATCACTCCCCCCTCCCCAAACCCCAATTTCTTGTAGGGGCTCCCTTCAACTCACGGGATACTTTAAGCGCTGACTACAGGCATGGTTAGAATTTGGTTTTGAATTGGCTAGACGTTAGGCAGCCCTCTGCCTCAATGTTAGGAATAATCATTAAAAACAAAAACAGGTACTCTAACCAAAAGTTTTATAATCACTAACTGTTTATTGTTATGCAGCTTCCTGGTGTTTTGAATTTTGGTCATGCCGGGTTACTGTTCATTAAAAGTTTGGTTAGAGCCCCTGTTTTTCGTCTAGAGTATGGTTATGTCCCTTCAGCGCAGCCAGTGGACTTGACCCGCTGTCCGAGTGTTCGCCGAGACATAAAACGTAACCAGGTCCAGTCCAGTGCTCACGCGGTGCTCGTGTCTAATGCATGTAGTCCACATTCGGCTGTCGTCGCCCTGGGAAGATTCCTGTGACAAAGCGAGCGTTGCGATTCCCGTGACTACTTTGTCCAGGTTCGTGAAGGAGGGGCTGAAAGAAACAGTTCAGTTTTATTCTTCAATTTGCGCCGTGACAAGGGAACTCCCGTGTCTCTCCCGGCTGTTGCGTGCGAAAACACTTGCGTCACAGCAGTGCAAGCAAGGCTGTGTAAAGTAAGAAAAAAATCCAACCGAAACGTCGTTGCGCGTTTTGAAGCACGCGTGCACCCCTTATATTCTGGATACGTTTCCCTCTATCTCTTATTACTAAACTGACGCTATCGACTTTGCTTGAAGTTGACAACAATTCAATGCCCATTTGGTAACACCACTTTTCCAGAAACTCCTGCATTCTTACTCACTGCCTTGCGGCCCGCCCCTCACTGCACCAATAAGCGGTATTAATGTGAAAGCATTAACTATCCCATGGAGCGAGCCGACGTCATTACTTTGAAGCGCGAAGACGGCACCTAGTTTCCCTGATTCCAAAGGTCCCATTGGCTGGCGCGCGGCGACGAGGCTCCCATTGGCCCCTGCGCGCGTCAGTTTCAACGACCACCGTCAGATGGCGCTGCGTGTCCGTGCCGTCAGCGCGCCGATAAAACTAACTGCCGCAACCCCATGCCACTACGGGCCCCGTGCCGGTTAAAACGGACACGTTGGCGCACGCTCAAAGGCTTCTGCTCGTCTCGCCGCCGACGAACATGGCGCCGCCTCTAGCATCCACATCGTCGGAGGGGCTTCTATGCTTTCGCATTCACTCCTCATAGTAAGTGCTTAGGTGTACCTCGAGCTTTTTTTTCTTTTTTTAATAAGTTTGTGCAATGTATAGGCAAGAAGACAGCAGGACTCATTTGTCATGCTGCCTCAGTAAAACAAAAGGGCACCTGCACCTTGTGTCCTTCATAGCGCGTGGCGATTTGCCGACAGTACCGTACACGCGTCCAATTGGTCGAACTGGTTTAAAAAGACAAAGCGACTTATGAAAGTGTATTTTCTTAAAAATAAAAGTATATGTTCTATACATTAAAGCGTGTTCGCTGTGCATTTAGAGTCTAATCGTATCTCAGGAGTAGTTTTGAGGAACTGCGAGGGGCGTGAAACAAACCGTAATTTCACGCACAAATCTAACTCCCAGTCAATTCAACCGTATGTAAATAAAGGGTGGAATAATTCAATTTTGTTCCCACTTCGAGTCTTCAGATGTTTGTAAAGTGTGCATGCTTCTGCTCGCTAAAACGTTCTTAAACCCGAGTGCTGGAGTAGCAAAATAAGGTAACCTGTCGATTCCGCTTCTATCCTCGGTAATTTTTTTCTCTTTGCATATTGTTATTTTAAAACTCGTTGTCTTCACGTTTTGACTCTTTAGCGTTCCTGTCGGCAATAGCGCGGAATTCATTTTAGTCAGAGCGTCTCCAAACTCGCCTCTCTTTGCGTCAATACAGCGTGCAATTCCGTTTTCGTAAAATCTCGAGAAGCAGAGAAAGAAAGAGAGAGAGAGAGAGAAAAATAAAAATAAAGACACGGTAAAAAAGTCGTTTTCGATTCGCTCAAATCCCAGCTCAGCTAGACCGCTATTGGATCAGAAAACATCGTGATCCGTGGTTGTTCGTTTAATATTTCTTTTTTATATGGCTGCTGCATTTGCAAGTAAACAGGCCGACGGCATAAAGCCGGTTCGTTAGGTCTTCGAAGTGGAAGCGGACGCGGCATCGAGATACGAGAGATCAACTTCCCGGAAGCGTCGTTTATCCGCATTAGGATTACAGCTTGCAGGATTTTGCGCTTTCGGATAAATATTTTTAAAATAAATAATCCTATAACCACTTTTCAGTAAATAAATTTTTACTTTCTTACTTTGGTTCTATCCGAATGGGAGACTGCAAGAAAAGGTGAAATGAAGAAGAAAGAGGGAAGGGGCTGGGGGGGGGGGGGGTTAAAAAGACAACGAGGGTTTATTGTTTAACTACACTATTATACTCCAGACGAGGGAACGATTCGCTCAGTCAAAAGGGGGAGGGTAGAAAAAAAAATAGTATGAAGAAGGGTTTGCTTAAATAGCAGGCATGCAACGTGAAAGCCCGACGATTTAAGCTGAAAATTTAGAGGTGATCATCTCTGCCAAATGTTTGGGTGTACATGTTTCTTTACGTTTGAGTACTACAAAGCAACTGGTCCAATTATTCACTCTGTCGCAAAAACTAGAGATGCGGCTGCGGCTCAGAACAACCTGATAACAAAATATTCGCTGCCGCAGACAATTTTGGGTCGTACACGTGAAATTCCGAAATTGCAACAATGTTTAAAAAGACGAAAAAAAAAAAAAAACGCGCAGAAGCGAAATGGTTTAAGAATACGTCATTTTTCAAACGGCGAGTATTGGCTATGTTGGCGTCAGAATGCAAGACTCTTGAGCGCGAGACGGGTAAACTAACCATAGTTTTTTTTCAATCTTGGGAACTTCTTGAGTTATTTATAGATCTTCCTTGCTATCCATTGCTGTTTCACCGCCTAGGTGATGAAAGACGCTGTCCGTTTCGCTTCCTCCTAAAACAAAGCGCAAACATTTCATTGAATAAGAATTAGAAGTGAAGCATTTCTATGGCTGGTACAGCTGAAGAATAGCAAGAGAAGGTTCTAGTTATATTTTTGCAAGTAAGAGCCCTTCATGATGATTTTATCCTCTGGAAAAATAGTTTTTCTCCCATCAAATTGCAAAGTGTTCACAGTAGCGCGAAAACAGCAAGAGGGAAGTATGAAAACAAGCTCAAGAAAGAAGACCCGTTTTTGCATGAAGGTGATAGTTTGTATTTCATACATACAAAACAATATAAAACGTTGTATCGTATTTGCTCGTGTAATAGTCGTATCTCTCACGAACCAATTCTTGCGTCTGCCATTTGGCATAGCACACGTACAGCCAATCATCGCGTATAGCATAAAAACGCTGTGAATAACAACTTCGAGGACACGATTTTCCCTAAGAATGTAATCTGAGTAGATAGCAATGTTTTGTACAGTTGTTATTTCTGTACCGTAAATGTCTGCCATTTTTCCACCGAATGCGGGGATTCACTATTCCTGTGCTCCACAGGAACACAGACCCAAAGCCCTTTACATAGAAAGTGCGACTATCACCCGAGCAAATAGCAAATGCGGTATTTATTAAAGCAAGGGGGAATCGTATCAAAAATCATCATGAGCCTTTTTCTCTTTTTTCTCTGGACCATTGGAAAACCAGGAATGCAAATTTGCAGTTGATGTGTACTTGAATTCAATAGAGCCGTGCGACCTTTCAGAGCGGTCATTGGGGTTCCCTGAGTGCATCGCGCGCCTGCATATCCGCACGCCCAACAATTTCCAAGAGTGTATAAAGCTTCGAGACAAACATCACTAGCGTAAGTCAAAGCATGTTTGTGCGGTAGTACGAGTACAAACCCCACAAAATATTTCTCGAATAAAATAAGCGCCTGCAAACCACTGTACCGTAGAAAACCTCGTTACCGCAGACTTGAACTCTTGCGGATAGAGCTGCATGTAAACGATATGTCTGTTCACACACTTGTGGGTTTCTATACTAAGTCTCACCCTCCGATGGACTACAGGCAAAAGCTACGAACCTCCAGATCCAATCACGAGCCACTTAGAACTTGCGTGGTATTTCGCTTCAATGCACGTCTCGGATCATTAATCGGGATGGGCGTACATTGGTTCGAATCTAAGAACACTGAGTGATTCACCAATTTTACACTGCAAAGGGAGCCACGATATACAATCTCTTTACAGTCTCGAAGCTATAGAAATGATGCAGCGCTTTTTGATTCGGAGGATTATTCGTCCACCCCTAATCAATGCTAAGCCTGTCATAATTTAGCGGGGAACGTGATTGGACCTGGCGGCTCGTGGCTTCGGCCTTTGGTCCATCGTAGGATGAGACACGGTATAAAGCAGACAGGAATACCCGTGCGCAACGCGATTTCGGGTGGAGGGAAGGGAGGAGCAAACAAACACACGACCGTTTTCAGCGCACCTCTCGGGGACAGCGATGTAAAGTTTAATGTAAACTACAGATGCGGCGACGAGCAAAATATCCTAGGGGCGTAAGAAGTATGTTTGACAGTGATGTCGCCCTCGTGTTCTCGCAGCTTCTCAAATAAGAAACGAGCTCGCTCAGTGTTGACCCTCAAACAATGAGTTTCTGATTACCGAAATCGAAAGGAAAAATTTGGAAAAGTTCTTCAAGCCCTTGCTTGAGGTAATTAGAAAACGACGAAAGAAAAAAAAGTAATAAGATACGAACCGATGCGAAATGAGCGTAAACAAATCGAAGTTCTTTAGGGTTTCTACTGTTTACTTGGGTTTCATTCAGTATTGCGAACAAACCAGACGAGAGTCCCTAGGGTTGTTCATGGATGACGCGCGTTTAGTTTATTCAGTTGAAAAGACCACAAAAAAAAATGTTGTCAGAGAAGACGGATATGTCCGCGAGGCTTTCAATCTTAGGCAATGCACATTCAGTTCATTAACAAAAAGAGGGCTGTGAATAAAGGCATTCGCATTCGAAGCAAATGACACGAATTTATAGTGCCCCTTTGAATCCCGAGTACCTGAACTTGGGCTCATGACATCGTCCCACTAACAACACTCCGTTTCGCATTTTACGATGGCCGACCCACAGCGGGAGCTACGAGTCGTCCCAGCCAATCTAGCGCTGTAAACGTAACACGTGACAACGGGTGCAGCTGATCGCTGCGCTCCTCCTGAAGGTCACGTGACACTAACACGGCATTCAATTGGGAACGATGGCTCGTAACGAACACATACAGTTCCAGCACACCTGAAAAGGAGTATAGTAATTCGCATAGTTTGTACTTCAAACGTCTCGCCAATAGCCAGGCACTCACTCAATTACAGACACAAACCATACACACAGCGCTGACTCACAACTCTTTGTATTATGTCTTCCTTTTCGTGTTAAAGGAGCGATGCAACAATTTTTGTACTGTGCACAAATACCGCTTAAATCGGATCCCTAACGTTAATGACCTATGAAACACGCGTTCGTTTTTCACCCCACGCAATAGAAGTCCCAGAAAAAAATTTAAGAAAAACGAGCGGCGTTCACCCCCTCAACTCGCAGCCAGAACAAGCGGCCACGTGATCTGGAGCCGATTATATGCCGCCAGTGTTGATCATAGCCACGCGCAGGGGTCGGCAAAGCGCAGGACACGCGCTGAGTTCCAGACATTGTTATGGCTCGGCTGTTGTCGTCGTTGCAGCGATTGGACACGGGTCACAACCCGAATGCTTCTCGAGCTAGCAATTGTCACGAGCCCAAGTCGAGTGCCCACGCAATGCTCGGGTCCAATCTATGAGCCGCATTCAAATATCGTCACTTGGGTGTACTGCGATCCCCGAGTTACGTCATCAAATTTTGCAAAGGAGAGATTGAATGAAAATGATCGCTTTTGTCCTTGAAATTACACCACAACAAAGGAGTTTCTTGGCCAATGGTGTTGCGTGTGAGTATCCTTGAGTCCGAGGTGTGCCAGCAAGCTAGTGTAGAGAGAAAAACATTCCAATTGAATATCGTTGCACAGCTCCTTTAAGGACATTTAAAAACGGTTCACAGATGCAGCGCAGAAGCGCTGCTCACGTGACGTCAGCTACTTATCGCCTGCCATGAGCAACAGTTTTAACGGTGCGACACAAAGCTGGTGAACGCTCCTGTCAGCACGCGCTTAGCGCGAGGACAGCGCTATGCTTGTAGCGCTCCGTTGCATGTGTGAAGTGAACAGGCCTTGACATCACTCCTTTGTTATACTCTTATTCGTTTTTTTTTTCTTAGTTTTTTTTGACACTCAGTGGTGGCTCAGACTGCCAAGTTAAAAAAAACGCCTTTTGTTTTAGTAATGTGAACACTACGGTACCAAGATCGAACCGTTTTAGTAGCGGGTCGATCTTGGGACAATCACGCTGGCATCCCCGCCATTCTCTCCTTTGTATGAAACTTGCTCGCACATTCCCCTACGCTCACCAAAACGAAAAGGTGGATTCCGTGAGCGGAAAACCGGATACGCACGCGACCCTCCCTGCCTTTCTCAACTTCTGATTGGTCTACGTGGTCTACGGCCAACGCGCTTCCGCTACCTCCACGTCCAAAGTTGAGCCGGTCTCTGCACTTCCTCGCTGCGCGCTGCGACGCGTTGCGCGACGGAGCGTACCGTACTGCAAGCAAACTGGGCGCAAGGACGCCGCTCCGCACTCGTACTCGCTCGAACGCGAATGTGCGTAAGGGTTTTAAGTAAAAAATATATATAAAAAAATGCGAAGCTATTTATGGCTCGGGTTTTGTTGATTTTTTACGTGCGTCAACAAAAAACTTTACGCTCGCACCGCCGCAGGCGCCGCACGCGCACGCCTTCCCCGTATAAAAGATTCGAAGTAAAGAGCGAAAATAAAGCGCTGACGAACGCGCGTGCAAGATGCCATTTGTTTTAGGCTGCTGCTTGAAAATAGTTACTATTGCAGTCGCCGGCACGTGCGGCGCGTGAAACACCATTCCCTCCATTCTTTCAACTTTCAACTTTATTGTTTTTCTCCAGGGGAGAGGGGGAGGAAGAAAAAAAAAGCAGACTGTTGTCGCTTGACAGAGTTTCTCCTCCCCACCAGCAACGAGAGAAAACTATTTTACATACTAGTGACCCTACAACAAGGTTTACATAGCATCAAAACACACATTACAAAAAAAAGAACAAAAAGAAACAAGAAAACTTTGGCGTACTTTACGAACATTTTTTGCAGGTCGGAAGTCCCATCAAGAATAGGCACAAATAACACTAGAGAAACAATGAACGAATATCCTTTCTGCTTAAACCCATCAAGTCCGTGCCCAGTCTATGTGTACTATTTATAACATTAGGCAACGAGTGCTGCAACATCTGGAGGCCGTAGCCTGTTCTCGAGCGAGGCGTTGACCATGCGTCAACACAACGGCCTACATATGCCGGCACACTCCGCTTCATATTGGCGATTGAGAGAAAAACAAGTTGATTTTGCCCTACAGACGTTTGATATGTTAGAAGTGTATAATTATAATGCGCTGTAATTGGAACTATATGAAGGTTTTTGAAAAGTTGTAATGTGTGAGCGCTGAACTCCGCATTGCACATAATTCGAATTATTCTCTTCTGAAGAACGTGCAAGTGATGCATATATGTAGCCGTTGTGCTACCCCAAACAAGGAAGCAGTAATTATAGCAAGAGTAAAAGAGGGAGTTATAAAGAAGAATTAAGAATGAATGGGGTAATATATGACGGGATTTATAAATAATGCCCACAACTTTTGAAAGTCTGCCAGCTATGCATTCTACTGCGGCGTCCCAGCTCATGTACTCATTAAATATCACACCAAGAACCTTCACATTTTGTACAAAGTCAATATTTTGTCCTTGGAGAGAAAGCCCTTGAGTAGACAAAAACACTGTATTTTTGGATCGAAAAAGTATTTCTTTCGTCTTATCTGTATTAATTACTAGAGAGTTTGAGATTGTCCAGTCACTGATCTTCTGCAAAACGCTATTTGCGGTGGACAACTTTCCCCAAAAAGAATAAATTGGTGTCGTCTGCATAAATGATAAAATCTGCACTGTCGTCAATATTTACTATATCATTGATGTATAAGTTAAACAGAAGGGGTCCAAGAATTCTCCACTGTGGCACCCCTGACGTTGGTTTCTTTAAGCTAAAGCGCTGGCTATTGATCACGACACACTGATGCCAATATTAAAAAAAAAAAAAAAAAAAAAAAACTCTCGATCATTGTTGAGGTTACTCCTCGCACCCCGTATGCATTTAATTTTTGAAGTAGAGTTTCAGGATTTAGACGGTCGAAAGCCTTTGAAACATCGATGAAGACCCCCAAGGTAATCAATTTTTTTTCGATTGTGTTTAAAATTAGTTCTTTCCAAAACCAAACTGGCAAGATGTTAGGATAGAGTTTTTTTCACAGAAGGTGTATACTCTGGCATGTACTATTTTCTCCAGCCCTCTTGAAAACACTGGGAGCACAGAAACAGGTCTATAATTTCCCAGGTGGTTTTTATCCCCAGACTTGAAAATAACCGTAACCTTTGCAACTTGCATTTTTCTAGGAAAATGGCCATTTTGAAGTGCCAAATTAAAAATATCTGTTAAAAGAGGAGCAATTGATTTAATTACATGTTTCAGAGGTTTGATTTGAACACCATCTATATCAGTACTTTTGCTATTTCCAAGGTTCATAAAAACTGATGCCACTTCCTCCGCGTCGGTGGGGGCAAGAAAAAGTGTGCCAGAGACACCTTTCACGAATGGAAATTCATCGGCATCGTTACCATTCTTTACAATGTTTACGAAATAGTCATTAAATATTTCAGCCAACGTCAAACCACCTCTCGTCTTCCCCTCGATGTTAAGCTTCATGGCTGTAGATTCGCAAGGGCTACGCCGCAGAAATGAGTTAAGCTTCTTCCATAAAATATCTATTCGTTGCTCATTTTCAAACGCAGCATAAAAATGCGTACGCTTAGCCTTACGTAAAGTACTTGTCACAGCATTTCGCTGCTTTTTAAATAACGCCAGCACACCTGGTTTTCTGGATTTAGTGAATTTGTTGTAGAGAGTATTTTTTACTCATCATTTTGATTATCTCTTTTGTCACCCAAGGCTGCCGAGTCTTTCTGTGGGCAAGTTCTTTTTTGTACGGGAAAC
Source organism: Ixodes scapularis (assembly GCF_016920785.2). Lineage (NCBI taxonomy): Eukaryota > Metazoa > Arthropoda > Arachnida > Ixodida > Ixodidae > Ixodes > Ixodes scapularis. The sequence goes on from NW_024609868.1 coordinate 26,760,722, forward strand.
TCTTTTGATATATCGTTGTAAAAATCCCAATAAAGTAATCATATGCCTCGTCAGCTGAAACACTGGAAAACACCGTGCTCCAATCAGTACGGCAAATCTCAGCTTCAAATGCATCCAGATTTTCTGCAGTGATATTTCGATAATAAACTGGGCAGTCATCTCCATCCCTCTGTATCCCGACCCTCAAGTCGACAAGCATATAAATTGGTAGGTGGTCACTTATCGTGGTTCCAACGACACCTCCGGACACGTGAGATTCGTCGGCATTTGTTAGAAACAAATCAAGTAATGTCTCTTTCAAAGGAGTTATTCGCTTGGGTTTAGAGATTGGGTTAAAGTATCCGTACGACTGATATACGGAGAAAAACTCTAGCTGGCTCGATGATGAAGAGAGCATATCAAGATTTAACTCTCCACCCAAGAACAAAGTGAGATTATTTTCACCAATAAACACAAACAAGTCGGCAATGAACTTTAGAAAACAAGAAATATCACCCTTCGGAGGGCGATATATTACGCAGTACACGCACTTCGAATGTTGGACCGTTAAAACTTAATAATCGCGTTGCACTGTCGTGAAGTCGCTAATTTCGGTGCAGTTAAGATTATCTTTTACATACATACAAACACAGCCTCCTCGCTGTGAAGAGCGGTTTACGCAGTAGGTTTTGTATGGTTCCATAATTGGAACATCAGTTTTTGCGTCAGCCCACGTTTCAGTCAACATAATTACATCAAAAATAAATTTAAAACCTTCTAAAAGGATACTTAGGTCATCATGCTTATTGCGAATGGATTGTACGCTTAAATAAAAAAAAAAAAAAAAAAAAAAAAAAAACTAAAGGGCCCACCTGAGCGGTTCGTATACAGTTTCCCCACATCACTGGGCAGGGGATAAGCATTTCTGTTGTTATAAGACATAAAAAAGAGGTGGAAAAAATTTACCCCCGTTAATAAAATAATGCCGAAACACAGCTAGCAGGGGCACTTTATGCCCTTGATGCTTTGGTAATTTAGCAATAGGTCTATTCAGTTGATTAGTTATCAATGGGTGCCATTTTTAAGACGCGTAGGCTCTCAGGTAGATGATAAAGGTTTCTCAAAGATTTGCCCCTGTGCGACCCGCGTTGGCCACATCTACGCCCGCACCGCCCCTCTTTGTCGTCAATGCTTGCGTGCCTACTTTCCTTTTCTTCCGCTCTCAAGAGGTGGCGGTCCCGTCGCGCGTGTCTAGTTTTCTCCGGCTCTTCGGGGCGGCGACAGCCGTTCACGCGAAATAATTACCACCGATCAAGGCAACAATAAATGTGGGTTCGCACCTTTCGTCACGATGACCTGCGATCAAGACAAAAAATGTCTGCGTACCTTGGTTGCAAATTCTGTGTCGCGTCTGGTGTCGTGGGCTAAGCAGCTTCGCTGGTCTGCCACCTTCAGAGTAGAATAGCTCATGATTTTTTTATTTTTTTTATTTATCAAGGTGCTCTATTTATGGACGATTTACAGCCAGAAACAAACGAACTTCCCAAGGCTTCGTTGCAGAGATTTCACGCTTGACTGAGGATTGCTATAGGCTGTTTGAAACTGAGAACTCAAATTCCCTCCTACACACTAAAAAAAGAAAAAAAAAAAAAGGACGTAGCGCTAATTAGTACGTACGTACCATTTTTATGTCGTAACAAAAATCAAAAGTGTACCCATCACCGCAGTTTTGCTTTTTTTTCTCTCTCTCTTTCCTAATATTGGTTTTTAAACGCACATAGCTTGGAGCTTTATTTTTTATTTTTTAGTTCTTATGCTACCAAGAAACTGAAGGTGAGATCGCCGGCGCGATCACGTAACTGCAGAACATAGATTAATTCGTAATATTTCGCGTTTGTATTTGTAGAAATTACAGAGAAGATGCAAGCGAGCTGGTGAACTTTCAACATTGTAAAACCCGATACTTGGGACTTAAGACCTTTGCGCTAAGTTTCGGGTTTTAGAATGTTGGCGTATTTGTGCTTTAATTTTGGTATGAGAAGGAAATCTTTAAAAAAACTGCAAAACGTTGTTTGAGAATAAATACATTCTTCGGACGTAAAAAAACGGTAATCTTCATCGAACGCCACAAAAAAAATAAATGCTCTCATAAAGGTGAGTTCAACGTAGAGCAAATATTGCTGAGGCGCAGCGATTTTTTGTTGCAAGAAAAAGAAAAAGCAAGATTTAAGAGAAAGTTTCCAGGCGTCAGCGCGATATTTCCCCAGGGCGAAACGCGGTTCGCGCATGGTCGACAGTTTTCACTTTCCCGAGACTAATCGACTGACGCAAGGAAACTTCAAAAAAGAAGGTCCGATGCAGCAATTCCGAAACACGAATTCAAGCTTTGCTGTACTCTCGTAAATGACGAACAATTTACATACCCAATGAAGATTAGTTCTTAGACTGGTAATTTTGGAGATGAGAAGATGGCGTATACCGAACACATCTCCGTGTAATGACAGTAATTATTGTTTACGAGCTTTCGGGGGATGGCTTCAAGTCGTTGCCTCGGATTCCTGGTGCACTTTGCTCGACGTCGTGTCGAGATGTTCAAGAATAAGTTCGTACACACCCTCATGCGGGGCACGAGACCTCCGGACATGTTCATTTTCGCACTCCGTTCTCAGATTAAAACCTACCGGGGACGTCATGATGGCTGCCGTCGTTTCGTAAACAAGCAATTAACACCTCTCTTTTTATATTTTCGTTGTATTTTTAGTAAAGTATTAGCTGCGAAAGGGACACCCTTCGAAAAGTTACTTTTTTATATTCTTCGCTGAGCAAACTTCCCGCAAAGCTGGCACTGTGGCTTTTACTAATCATTTAAACCAGGGGTCTCCAAACTTTTGGGCTAAGGGACCGGATGGAGGCTCTGTCTCTGTCTCGAGGCCGGAAGTATAAATGGGCAGATGTAAATAAGGAAAATCTAAATGAATAATCCTAGATATCTGAGCATTTAAATATACAATGCTTGAAGTTAGAGTAAACATGAAACAAAAAGAATCTAAGGTGGATTAATGCATTCACTTTGTTATGAAATTTAATCATTTAGCTGCTTATCACATCACACAAGAATTGGAGCCCAGAAAACATACCAGCATAAACCAGAGCGCATAGGAACTTTGGCACGTTCACACACGGCAGAAGACTAGTGAGAGCGATATAAGTTATGCTGACAATATTAAATAGCTACGACACACTAAACCAAACACCAAATCCATAGGGACGTAAATTAATTTTAACATACTTATTTACCCCGATATAGAACAGGGGAGTAGGAGTGTGGATTCTGCTAATGGCAATGTCCAAATACTAATATGACCAGAGGACACGCCTTATACGGTAGGCAGTTTTCTCTCTCTCTCTCTCTCTCTTTTTTTCTGGTAACTTTGTTTACGCGGTTGGTGCGCGCCGCGGCGCCGTTTTACACGCGCTTATGTTTTCGCCAGTAGCAGCGGGCGTGCTGGAAGAGGGCCGTGGGCCGGGCTCCATTGGGAGGACTGCAGCCAGCCACGGGGCGGTCGGAAGACCTCCGCGGGCCGGATTTGGCCCGCGGGCCGGGGTTCGGAGACCACTGATTTCTAAACTATTGTTGCTGTTATTTCTATTAAAATGGACACTTTTTACCAGTGAATATATGTTGCAGTTACTCACAAAAAGTAACCAAGCTACATTCAAACTACCTCAATAGATACACAAAAACGTCGAAGTGAATATTTATTGACTAAAAGAAAGATATGTAAGCGCTTAACATTTATTTGTGTTAAAATATATGTTGCTTCACCTCTCTATCTCCATCTTAGATTAAAAAAGAGAAAAAAAAAGGTGAAGCGAAGCGAGAGCTCACACGTTTGAAGTAAGGATGTATTTATACATGTATTCGCTTGAAATCGACCATATATATATATATATATATACCTGATGAAGAGCGGTCCCCGTTCGAAACGTCGTAATAAACTTCGAATTAGTAACTCCGACAGTACGCATCTTTCACTTATTAACTTTTCCCGGTCCATTGTTTTTATATTTACCTTACTTTACCTATATATATATATATATATATATATATATATATATATATATATATATATATATATATATATATACATAAAGGTGTTTTTCTTAAGCTTAACAAATTTGTATTAAAAAAGCCGTGAAAGTTACACTTATGCCGCTTGAGGAGTTCAGTTATACGGCCAGGGGGACATATTATAAGGGGCTGATCGTAACAATCAGTCGTTTAATTAATTAAGATTAGTTAATTAACTCTTTAGTTATGAAAATAGACATATGGTTTCATTTAGAAACTTGCTCAGCGTCATCGAAAACCACTACATCAGTCATTTTCAAAAAGACTTTTGGCGCGTGAGAAGCGTAGTATTGTACTAAAGTTACCACTCCTGGAGCACGTACAAGGCTGGGGCTAGATAAGAAACGGAAAAATCGCGCGGGCGCCTTATCGCAACTGCTAGCTTTGTACCTGCTCCACGAGTGGTAACTTTAGTGCACTACTACGCTTCTCACGCGCTCAAAGTCTTTCTGAAAATTACTGATGTAGTAGTTTTCGATGACGCTGAGCAAGTTTCTAAGTGGAACCATATGTCTATTTTCATTAATTAAAAAGTTAAGTAACAAGTTTTTTATTAATCAACCGACGAATCATTACGATTAGCCCCCGATAATATGTCCCCCTGGCCGTATAACTCACCACTACAAGCGGCATAAGTGTAACTTTCACGGCTAAAAAAAAAAAAAAAAAACCTGTGTATATATAGTATATAATATATATACAACACGGGCACTTCACACCATCGTACGTGGTCTCCGAGGAGCATATAAACGAACATATGCAGATGAATGAACCGTACTTAATACAATCAATCAAAGAATTAAGGTTTTCAGGAAGCCGCCGAAAGCCAAAATAACGGCGGAGCCAGGATACGTTGAACTCAATAGCTACGTTGAACTCACGTTTATCAGACTATTTTTTTTTTTTTACGTACGATGAAGACTACCGTTTTTTACGTCCGAAGAATGTATTTATTCTCAATAACGTTTTGCAGTTTCTTTAAGGATTGCCTTCTGTTATCAAAATTAAAGCACAAAAAAAACTTCAACATTCTAAAACCCAAGTCCTAGAACAAAAGTCTCAAGTCCCAGGTATCCTGGCTCCGCCGTTATTTTAGCTTTCGGCTGCTTCCTCAAAACTTTAATTCTTTGATTCTTTGTATTAAGTACGGTTAATTCATCTGCATATATGTCGTTTATATATTTATATATATATATATATATATATATATATATATATATACAAAGGTCGGCACAACTTGTTTTCACGAATTTGTGAAATTTTGTTCAATTATTACAGGCGCCCGGCTTTGGCATACCTGTTCGTGCGCGCTATTTTTGGTGTGTACTTGGCCCGACAGTGCGTGCGAGGAAGACGCAAGACGCTCTCGAGCAACGTTGCTCAGCTGCAGTAACCCCCCATTCACACTGGAAGCGGATCCGCGTTCGCGAAGCGGTTGCGAAAGCGGTTGTATAAAGACCCAGTGCAATTGCACGCACATTTGATGTCATCGTGTGCGCGTGCAATTGTACTGAATCCTTATACAACCGCGTTCGCAACCGCTTTGCGAACGCGGATCCGCTTCCAGTGTGAATGAGCCCTTATATGGAAACTAGGCTAGCCTCGACAGCATCGTTAACATGTGTCGTTTTTGTTGCGCACCCTCCTTTAGTTACTCGTGCAGCAAGGTGAAAAAAATCCATCTTTTTCCGGCTACAGATCACACTGATGCACCATTTGTGCCGAACCCCCCAACGCTATGTCAAAACGCCGTAGTACTAATTGGGAAACGCCCCTCGCATCTGTAATATCCGAATTCCACTATAGCGACAAACATAAACAAACGACAGCGACAAGCCTAAAGCACATGCATGCATGTGTTTGAGGTTTTTACACGCCTGCCAAAGAACTATCGCGAGAATGCTGCAGCATCTTCGCGATAGTCCTTTAGCAGGCGTTTGGGATTGCAAGCCTGCCAAAGATTCCCTCGCGTGCATGATGCTCCTGTTTCAGCATAGCCTCCTTTATTCTACAAAGCCTGTCAGATTGCGAAAAAACTGTGGCTTGAGGCTTGCCGGTGTCTCTTTTTTTTTTTTTTCGTCGCTCTAGTGAGACTCGGGCGCAAAAACAAACTCAAGCGACGAAGTTAGCCCCTTTTGCGGGTTGCCATGTTGTCGGCCACTTAATCCTTCAAGTCTGATTAACGCGATTGAGAGCAATTTCGAGCCCGGTTAGTCTACACCACCTAGATTTGTTAGTTAAAACATTCTAGCCTTTTGCGCTATAAAACCTGAACAAGTGCAAAATCTGAATAATGCAGTGAGAAAACTTCTAACGCACTTTCAAGCAAATTTATAGAAACCGCTTCGCAGAGATATGCGGTTACTTCGTGCCAGCCTGCTCTCACTAATTCTCATGACAAACACACGCTGACACCCACACGCGCGCACATGCACAAACACTTACACACACGCGCGTACGTACACGCGCGCAAACACAGAGGCGCGCGCACACACGCACGAACGCAGACTAATATCTAGGTGTAGCAAGGAATCATACAAAGCGCACGCACACGCCCTGGCCGACATGGATATCAACTCAAACACACACACACACACACACACCACACACACACACAAACATAAAATAGGAAGAAAGAGAGAAAAGAAAAAAAGTGGAGATGTTGACGTGTGCGCATTTATCTGAAGCACCAAACCGAAACTGCCGTGTGTGCACACGGGGTGGCGCTGCTGGTAGCAAATGATGCGGACGCGAGGGTGCAATATACCGACACAAGCGGAGCCGAGGCCCATTGTGCTTTCGCGAGCTGTCGTCGGCAGTTTGACGCCTCAGTCCCGGGTTTCCGGTTGAAAACGTGTGCCTTGGCTTTTTTTTTTTTTTTTTTTTTTTTTTTTTTTTTTTTCTGTGTTGGAGTGGCGAACAAGTTGCGACTTGGCAGATGCGACGCCACATGTTCGAAAAATGACGACGGCTGCGAGAGCTCAGATATTGCGCTTCCGTCCGTCTACGTAAGGAAGATTGAGTGGATATTTTTTAAGTGAGGAAAGCGTACCTTATTGATGCACACGCGACGACATTTTTCACCCTAGAGGCAGAACTCCATGTAGCGAATTATGCGAAGAATAACTGACGTCACGTTTGCTTTGCGCGCGACGTAGCAGGCACTGTGCTGATGCCACTCGCAGAGCAAAAGCTGCCGGGTAAAATTCGACGATTTTTCGCACTATATTCGTCCCATGGAGTTCATTCAGCCTCTAAGTCGCCGTCAGATTGATAATACATAGATAGGACAGAAGGCAGCACGCGGACGTGTCTGAGAGCATGTTCGTATATGACGCTTTTGAAACATTGTCCATTCAAAGACTGTCTGCGGACGTGTTGGAAGCACACATACGTGTAAAGCAAATCATGCTTGAAACATGTTTAAGGCGTGCACGCACGTGCACGCAGATAATGCTCTCGTTATGTCTTCGTGTCTTTTGTACGATGGAACGTGACTGCGGCTTGAAAGGCGTAAAATGGGTGCTCTTTAGAGGCTTACACCCGTGGCTACGTCCTTTCGGCATCTTCACTTGGAATCATATACGTCTATTATAACAGAAAAAAAAAGTAAAATAGAGTAGTGCGGCGTGCAGCTCCCTTCATATTTTAAAGGTCGTGAAAAAGTGTGCTACAGTAAAGTGAGTGGAACACCTCTTTTTTCTACTTTTTTTTTTGGGGGGGGGGGGGGGGTAGCATGCCGGGGGGGGGGGGGGGGAGGGACGTTTGCCTATCGCAACGTGCTCTACAAAGGGATGTTACGGCGTAGAGTCAATCCGTTATCACGTCCGGCCAAATAACTCTGCCCATGGTGCGCAGCATCGTTGAAATTCGAGTTCGTAAAAACCTCTGACTCGTGCTTGTCTCTTTCTCTTTCTCCTGAATTCCCAGCATCTGCGTATAACCAGCGGCAATGATTCGGTACCTTCCCACCTAACACATCTGAAAGCGTTTTAAGTCTACGCGTTTTCCGTCGCTACGGTGTGAACGCACGTAAGACCGTCTAATACCCCGGTAGCGAGACACACTCGGAGGCGTACTATTCCTTGCTTGGTATGACGCTCTTTTCACATTGGTTAAACAAAAGAAACTCTCTGCAGATATGTTCGAAACATGCACGAATCAAACATGCCTTAAGAGTGTCCGCAGGTAATTTTCTCATCATGTCTGCAGGATACACAGTCGCTTTTGTGCGATGTTTAGAGATCTGCTCCGCTTTAGAGATCTCCTCCGCTTTGGAGATCTCCTCCGCGTGGAGGAGATCTCCTCCGCGTGGCCTTCGTTTAGGGTAAAAATAATCGGATGGACTGAACCGGCACAACGAAAATAAAAACACAAACTTAGTCTAAAGGCAACTAGGTGCTTTAGGTCTGATAGCAACACTATCAATAGGCCCGAATGTTGCCCGTTCAAAGAAGGCATTTTTGTGCCCTCAAAATAAAAAAATGAAGAAAGCGAAAACAATGAATAATAAATTCTTGCAGCGCTTACTACTAGGAAATGTTTGTTATTTGCAACATTTCTTCCTTTTTTTTAATCATAAGATCCGCCGTGATGCGCATGCGTCATGCCGGTTAAAAAAAAAAAAAAAAAAAAAAACTGAAGTTTTTAAAATTGGCCATAACCAGAAAGTGTATTATTGGAACATGAACACCGTTGTTTACCTTTAGTCTCAGCCGGAGCGCGCAAAACTGAGGCATACGTTTTTCTTCGTGAAGAATGGGTCCGTTTATGTTGGCGAAGAATGGCGCTCACATATTGTTTTTACGAGCACCCAGAAAAAAAAAAAAGTGAAAATGCCAGATTTACATGGAAAGATAATTCTAATTTCGGGCTTCGAGTGTTTGAAACACAAATAACCAACACAAAAATAAATGATGAAAATCTTAAATTTATAATAAAAAAAAATAAAAAAAAATATAGATAAATATCTTTTTTTTTTTAATTTGATTTGGTTCTTGTTTTGAATTTTCTTAGAAAAAATAAATAAAAAAGAACAAGTACCGAAACGTACTCTACATAAAGAGGATTCTGCACTTGATACTCTAGCTCTACATTATTTTGATCACGGGTTACGTCTAGTTCCTTTTATGTGTCAATATAAACAAGATAAGTCGTTGCTCAATTTTATTTTCTATGCATAATTAAAAGAAAATACTTTTCTCTTAATAAAGTCGTGTTTAGTTGAGATTATTTGTCCGGTTGGTAATAAAATGCTCACTGATAATCTACGTGTTATGCACAAATGCTAGAATTTTTCATGAAGCAATACCAGACGCTGTGCAGCCACTATTGGGCGCTTACTACACTTTCAAAAATGCCCGTGCGTCCACTTTCCCGCACACAACTCGGAGAGCCAATCACCGCAACGTACGGAGGCAGCTCAGCGAATGACGATGCCGAAACATATGTTTCGACAAAACAAAAAGCAGTTTAAGTTGTGACATCAGGCAATGCAAGCGTGGCGTTTTGCATTGCCTAATGTCACAATTCAGACTGCGTTTTTTTTAGTGTAAACATATGTTTCGGCAAAGTCATTCGCTGAGCTGCCTTCGTAAGCTGCGGCGATTGGCTCTCCGAGTGTTGTGCGGGAAAGATGCATTTTTTTTTTTTAGAGTGTGGCTGCTTGGTGATTGAACGAGCCCATTCTGTGCACTATAAACGGGTGTTGTCGTTTCGCCTCTAAGAACATTTAAAACACACATTTCAGACCTTCTCTCCCACAGAATCCCTATTCTACGCTTTACTATTAAGATGCTCGTCTTGGTATGCTATAAAACCTATATATATAGTGCATCTTACTGTTATACAACCATCTGACGAGGCCTAGGCGACCATAAGCGGGCTTGCAATGTGATAAAAGCGTTCTTGGGTTGCCATCTATTTCACAGGCGCCAGAATCCTAAACAAATCCCGCTTTGCGGCGGCAAACCATCTCGAGGTTGTTTTACGAGCAGATGCCATAAAACTCGTACATTTGTAACGGTAGTTTTTCAATTCACCGCTATTGCCACCGTCAAACGTAAGTGTCGCGGAGCCCTGTTTAGCGTTCAATTGGAGACAGTTTTCCGTGGAAAAGGCGCCGTACGAGGTTGAGCACCTTAGAGCTCTAAAGGGAATCGAGACACGAGCCCCAATTTCTCGCTCTGAACGCTCGAAGGAAAGCATTTATCATGCTACGAGTTAAGGTACTAGGAATCGTGTCATAAAATACTTTATTTATTTACTTTTTTTTTTTTGGAGAGAGGGGGGGAGACATGCGCGTTTGCCGTTTCCGGAGATTATTCCAGCAAGATATTGCGTCCGCCTCCACGTGCGTTCCCGTTTATCGACCGGAAAAGCTCGGTGGGAATCACGTTTTCCCTCTTAACATAAGTTTCAGGGTAATGTACCGCATAAAACGCTGGTATTATCTTCGATCTAACCTAATAGCGTTTCACCGAGAATAGGCTTGACCCCTGGCCTGTTTCCTAGAACTTCACATGTTTACGACGATGAGCAAAGACGTTGCGTTACAGCTTCTTCCCCGACAAACCATTATAACAGCCCGATGACCTTCCTACAGCATTCTACACTACACGAAAGACCGCCAATAGAGAAGATATTAGAACCCTACTGTCAGCCATGTCAGATGCAGCGCTTTGGCCCATGATCCTTAAACACTAACCATAACCTTCCTCCGCAGGTAAAGCGTTCGCTCGCATTTACAGTTCGTGTGCAAAATGCGACCCTGCCAGCCTTATTTTCACTAACTCACAAACAAAGTATCACAGACATGTAGAAGCGTCATTCTTCGCAACTCGTAAGCCTAGATTTCGTGGCATTACAAAAGAAAGCTTTAATTGGGATACGATGTGGCGAGCTAAAGTTATTGGTGCTAATTATCTTTAGAAGATCAATAATGGCGGGGAGCATTTCAATTGGCCTTCAACAATAAGTGAGCGATATACGTGTTTTAGACACCGCGCTTTTGAAAAGCCGTCCAAAGTCGTCTTTTCGCGTTTCAAAGAGGTCTTTGAAAAGCCGTCTCCGGGCGCATTGCCTTTCAAGGTAATGCGCCGAGAGCGCACGGAGACGTCAGAACGCCGAGGTCTGATTTGAATGATTAGCGGGAAGAGGCGAAGCTAGCTGACTTTAGGGAGTTGTAGTAGATCGTTTTTTTCCTCCGCTACGGTATCCGTCAAGAAAACGCCGCGGCTGCGCATGCGCGCCGCCAGCCTTGTCTGCCATAGTTCAAGGTCTTGTGACGGATTACGGAGCGCTATCCGGGTGCTTAGCGGGCTGCGGAACCGGTCTACTACAATTCCCTTTTGTCTCCACTGCCCCCGTCGATCGCGTTTGAACGGGAACGCGGAACGCTGGACGCTGGCGTTTGGCAATCGAACGAGTTCGAAGTGTGAGCAGAGACAAAGGCACCTATAGTCGGATGCAACCTAAGAACAATCTTTTAGCTCCACCCACAAGCGCATTGCGCCCATCTGAAGTGCCTCCACCGCCGAGAAAGTAGTTCGCTAGCAACGTTGCTTTTTCTTCCTCCAGGAAACGTGTCTTAAACTACTACAATATTTATTTAATTCATTCAGGACATTTAAATAAGTTAGAATACGTTTTTGTCAACGAAATTGCTCTTTAGTAAAGAAAGAAAGTCATGTCCAATGTACCGTCTTCCCAATTCATTTTCTGTCCAAGATACTGTCTAACATACCGTCTAACATACCTCTCAGCAGTGCTAAGCCTCGAGCCCGCATCGAAATTTTCGTTGGCGATAGCGTCGCTGGATTCTCACGTTGTCGCGCAAAAACTGCTGCAAACGCCAGCCGATACCATTAAGATTTCGTGGCGTAACCTCGGGCACGTAAAACACGGTGCAAAAAAGCAGAATAATTGTCACGAGAAACTAGCGTCGCGTTGCTAAGGCCAGCAGCCATGCTGAGCTTTTTTTTTTTCAAAAGGATCGCGATTGGTCCACGGAATCGTGACGTCATGAAAACGATTGGCTGGCGTTTCTCGGCGTAGGATTACATTTTCCTCTGAGAGGCATTTCCGGTTTTTTCTTAGCTTGCAACCAACGTTACTAAAACACTCAGTTGGGAAACTCCCATAGAGACAGCTTTGAAAAAGTGGCCCCAAACTGTCTCCGAGCACCTAGCTAATGACGAACACAACGCCACCATTTTTCCGGCAGCGGCCCGGCGGCCCCTCGAAGAACTGCACGTGACGTCGATTTTGGCTTACAGAACAGATACAGCGGAAGAGGTTACAGGGGTGCCACACCCATTTCCCCGGCGGACGCGCCGCGTTCAACTACCGACGTTAAAATGCACCTAGGTCAGGACGCGCTACCTGAAAGGCCCGCTGAGGCATAGTTATATGAAAACAATATTAATTGTTCCGCAAAACCTCGCGAACTAAAGATGATAAAAACATCACGCGCCCATCATTTGGTACTAAACTCCAATAAATTTCATACAAAAAGAGTCTTTTCCGTTTGTTTTTACGCAAAAACAGGCTTTCAAAAAGACCACAGTACAGACAAACGATAAAGAGTGGCGCTGTTGTCGCATTTAGCTCGGTCTCGGTGGACGCCAGCGGCCCAGGTTTCGACGGCGAGTTTCCCAACTGAGTGTTTTAGTAACGTTGCTTGCAACCGACTATAGCTTTATCTCTTTCAACGAATTTCTCAAACCAGAGCTCGGGGCTCTGACTTCCCCGCGCCCTCTCGCCTCCTCCTCTCTCTCACTTCCTCCTCGCACGGAGTGCCAGAAAAAATGGCGCGGAACGCCGAATGTACGGGCGATTCGCTTTTCTGAAAACAGGCGCCTGCTCATGCGCAGTTCCTTGAACATCCTTGTTTATGAACAATAGTTCAGGGCATAAGAAAGAGTAGAACATAATTGGGCGGCGCGTTGAGAAGTTTAACGACTGAAAACTTTCCCATAGAGAATATGCGATGGAGGCCGATGCCTCATATCTTCTTCCGCAGTGAAGTGAAGAAAAAAAAACACCAAATGAAGCAGGAACTCCTATTACTAAACGGTGATACTGATTCGCGTGTAACGAAGCGTCTCTGACAGCGCGATCCCCATTTAAAAAAGCGATCGCCGTTTCAAGTGCAATCGTTTCCGCCTTCTCGTAGGGGCTTCATTAAGATCTATATTGCCCTCGAGCAAAACTAAGTTCAAATGAAAAATAATCTAGCTTCATTTTTTTTTTCTTAATGCTTCTGCTCGCGAGGCCTGTCATTAATATTATTTTAGTTCCCTGTCGCCGTTCACGAGGCGCCAGCCCCTTTACATACGGACGACTGGTGTTCGGAAGGAAGATTCACTGCGAGCGTCAAATTGAACGCCGAGAGGTGTATAAATTCTTTTCCCGTTCCGACCCCCAAACAGCAAGTTAGGGGGTCATTTTTCACCCGCTAATTGAAACCTCGCGCTCCCTTTAACGGCTCCGAAGCAAGGTGCGATAGAACAACACCGCGAGAACACGAGTGCGACTAGTAAAATAAATAACGGGCTTCGGCATTCACTTCAGCAGTCGAGGTCTCGTGAGAAGAACGAACACGTTGCATTTTTCGCCACCGTAACAAGGACCGCTGCGTCGTAGCCCGAGCGAACAAGGGCAATTGTACTCGTTCCCCAACATTTTATTTTCCTCCATCTGAGGACCATACAAACGTAAAAAGAGTTTTCATACGTGTGTTAGCGCAATGTTTACGAGTGTTGCTGTTCACTTGTCGCTTCAGTGGGTCTCGGTCCTCGGGACTCCGAACTATAATGTACATTGAGAACATGTCTAAAGACAAATTTCTTGTATGCCGAATGCGACAAGACCGTTAAGGAGAAAACATGCTTATTAGAGTTTCCGCACGCTGTTTTTTGTGTGATGTATTAACAGTGTGACCACGGCTGAAGAGCGTTCCTTTGGGTGTTTCAGACCAAAAGAATTTTCCGTTGCTGTTGCTATCCGGCCCACGTATTTCGCAGTTTTTTGTTTTTAATTTTTTCATAGACATAATTGCTCAATTGTTTATGCGCTCTGTGAGAAAACAGACTTGCCGCCATTTTAAGAAAGCTGCAAAAGGTCGTGTTTGTTCAACACTGAACATTACCGTTCATTATTTGTTCACTTAACAGTGTAACACACTCTCTAAGCATTTAAATGAGCTCGAAAAAAAACGCTTTGGTTTCAAAATTAAAGGGGCAAATGAACATTTTTTTTGTTTTACTTTTCATAAATACAGCTTAGAATTATTCCTTGACATTTATAACTTTTGAAACGCAGGTTCCTTTTTTTTCTCTCTCTCTCTACGCAATGGCAGTCGGAAAAAACAATCATTGGAAAACAAACCCTATTTACTCTATTAACTCGCAGCCAGAAAAAGCTCCGACGTGATCTGGAGGCCCCAGTGCGCGTCGAGGCGTTGTTTGCCACGAGCCTAAGTCGAATGCTTACGCGTACTCGCAGACTTCGTGTGCGCTGTACAACCAGCATTTAAACAAAACAGAAACATGCACTCTAAAAAAAAACAAAAAAAAACAAGGCTCGTAGTTGTTGATTTATTGCAACACTTGTGTCTGTCTTTCCTGACTTCGGCAGATGAAGATTCTAAGGAGAAGCTGTGATATTATTTCTTGAGAACATTTGGAGGCGTTTATTTTTATCACGAAACGAGGGACGGGCATGTGGCAGTGATGCTTCAACTGCGCTTCATGAAAATGCATTTCAGTTTTTGCGTGATCAGAGACCGACGTGATAGCCCAATCTGTTGCCTCTTTCCGTATGTAGTACGTATGCTTTGCTTTTTCCTGGGTACAAATAGTTGAAAGTTAGCACTTGTCCTTTGTTTACTTCGTCTCCTTGTTGTTTTTGTGCTATTTTATATGTTTAATTAAGATGAACCAACTATCCCAGCAACGCACCGTATACAATTAAACATTGTCACTACGGGGATCGCAAAGATTGATGACGCACTCCCGGGGATTGCATCGTTGGTATTAGAGTCACTAGATGATCTACGCTTAGAGCAGAGCCGTATATGTAGAGAGTTTGGTCAATGGAAGGCGCGGGCAGAGCCACGGTGTGCACCACACGAAGAAAGTGGGCTTCAGATGCTCTCTTGGCCAACCAGAAGCCGAAAAGAATCCCCTAGCGGTGGTAGCGAGAAACAGTTCTGATCAAAGGTCTATGTTCGTAAATTGTTTTAATAAGCGCGTAAGAGTGAAGTGTAGTAACTCTTTGTGGTTGAAAATAGGATGCACGTGTTGTTTTGATCATGATCATGCAGAAAGATCTAAGAAACGAATGCGCCGCTCAACTCTGTTTTGCTCGGACAGAGTGTGACCGCTCGGACGGCATATTCCCGGCCCTCGGCGCTTGGCGTACGGATTATGTCGATGGTTCTGCTAGTCGCACTCTTCCACCATTATTTTGAATGAGCGTGCATGAAACATCACGTGTACCATATTTTCAGTCATCGAGAGTTACTCTAATGCAGTTATCAGGTTTGTTTCTGGCGACCACCGCCAGGGTATTATTTCCGGCTTCCGGTTGGTCATATTCGAATATTTCTGAAGACGCCCTGGAACACGCCCACCCCGCTTTCGGCCAATGGCGCCTCCTTATTTGTCTCCTATACTTCCCAACGAATGGCCAAACTCTCTACATATACGGCTCTGGCTTAGAGTATCGATACTCCGTTTCCCGATCTGCTGGTGGGCGCCACCATCTTGTTCTTAGTGCAGAGCAGACGCAACTAACTGTAGATCGTCAAAATTAAAAAAAGCGACTTTCTCAGCTTTAGATACGGTGTTTTGAAGTTCAGGTGATATTGTTTTGCTCTGTCGCGAACTGTTTGAACATTTCTGGAGGACGGAAAAGCGTTTCGTGCGATTTCAGGTAAAGCTTCAGATATCTGGCCACCATGATTTTAAGCACCAAGGTGGCTGAAGTGTCGCTATTCTGAAGCGTAGTTGATTTAGTTGCACTAGTTGATATTGTCCCCTCAGCTCCGCCATCAATTTTTGCGCAGGAGAGACTGAAAGAAAAGGTCAGCTTTTATTCTTTAAGTTCCACCGTGACGGCGACGCTTCTTGGACAGTGGCGTTGCGTTCGAGTATTCTTGGATCCCGCCAGTGCCAGTAAGCTGGTGTAGAGTAAGAAGCGTTCCCACACAATATCGTCGTACGAACCAAGTGGTCAGAAAAAACAATTGGCAGAGATAATATTATTTAGATTGTGAATTTACTAATTGCATATCGCTAACGGGGCCAAAAGAACGACAATAGAAAGTGAAACGCCTGCTTTTCGCTACGTTAACTTGAAAATATAGCGCACCATTTCGTATCTCCTTTCGTTCGAAAGCTCTACGCCTTTTCACGGTCATGCATCCGCGGTACCCAATGTACTAAAGCGCGTCAGGTGGCTCCAGCTCACGCATTGGACAGGAGCACTTCTTTACTCGGACGTGACCGCTCGTCAACGATCCATCCTTCGGCGAACATGAAGATTAGCGTGCGTGGCCGATGAGTGCCATCACTTGCCAAGGACAAAGTTCTATGGCGTGCTTAAAAAAGTATAGTTGAACTTCGTGCACCACAAACACGTCCCGACAGTGTGATTTGTCATTTCACTTATGGGTTGAGGATTACAGCAAAGGAGAAAGAATTTTAAAAAGCGTTTCATGGCCACTTTAGGTCTGAGATGTGACAGTGAGCATGGCGTAAGCACGTGAAACGTTCTCTTTCTTAGCTGCTTTTTCTTTTTTCATTCACACGGATCGGGTATTTTTCTCTGGGACCCCTCCAGAGAATTCCTTTGTCTGTGCACAGCACTGTAAGCTTCGTTCCTCTACGCCCGCACCCTGCATGCGTTATATTTTTTTTTTATGCGCGAGGGTGCACGTTTTAGTGCTGATATGCATTTATGCCGTGCTATGCCTACATTTTATGCTTCCACTTGTCACGGCATGGATGTACCTACACTGAAATGCAAATCCCTGTTTTACCTAAATAAGCTAAGAAATTGTCAAACGTTCATAGAATATCGAGAACAAGACCTTTATTTTTAATATATATTATTTTTTTCCAAAAAACAAAGTAATAGAAATCTGAATCGGCTCTCCTTCTTGCCACAAAAGCAAATCGACTGCTAACATACAGGCCCGGATGCGATTTGGCGACAGGTCTCCAGGCTCGTGGCCAGAGATCGTTTTCTTTTCCGCCGACTCGTCCTGCTATGGTGCCTGGAACGCGTCTCCGACTGGTGTGTTTACCGCCTCCAAAAAAGTGGACCCTCGATTTCCGCCTGATGGCGTCAGAGAAGTGCTATGCTGTCACCGATCGCGATCCTGGCGGCGTCTCAACAGTTGTGGTGTATATGACAGACGCCTGTTGTGCTGTAGATCGCTCTCCACTGTGACAGTCCACAGAAGTTAAAGCAGTCGGAAGTTGGGACGCCTGGGACGCCGTGACGACAGCGACACTCGCGTTCGCTCGTGCTTTTCGTCAGCATTTTTACGGCCAACCGCCAGGATCGCGACAGGCAACAGCATGACCCCCCGGCTTCTGTGACGTCCTTATTTGTTGCCACTTTGGGACCACTTTTGATGTATGGGCGGGATAGGACGCTAAACACATTAGTCGAAGACCCGCTCCAGGCACCATAGTCCTGCTAATATTCATCACAAATACACGTGTTATTCGCCGACGCGTTGCTTGCCATCAAGCCTGGTCCGAGCGATGGAATGCATTTACCCGATTTGTAAGCTGCATTCGGCTGACCTACTCCAACAGCCGCTATTGAGCCACTGTAAAAAAAAAAAAAAAGGCAGGTAGTTTTGCGTACGAGAATAAGAAGGAAAACAGTTCGCTCGTATTGTACGAACCAAGTCTGAGAAGAAAAATTCCGTTTTGGGCTTACAACGATTTTCGCGTCATTTTTCTTTTGCCCCAAATTTTGTAAGTGTCCTAATTCCAGAAAGAATGAAACTCGTTGAGTAATATATTTACATATTCTTAATGAACTACAAAAGCAAGACCAACAACAACACTTCTTTGAATGTGTTGCGAGGAGCTAATTGATCAATATTGTTTATGAACCACATTGTCCAGAAATTTTAGTGCATGATTCAATCTAAGTTTATGCCCTTTCCTATCAACTGAAAAAAAAAAATAGGGAGACCTTTATTTTTGACCATTGTCTTGCACCTGAAATAAACGATTTGTACATTCACTTCAGAGTACTCAACTTCTACCGTGATATCTTCGCTTTAACAACGCCCCCTCTAAGCCCAGCATGCGCGGGCAGGAAGTGAGCGCGGTACAGGCGAGGAATGGCTACCGCACGACGAATCTTAAAAAGCGCATAAAAAAATGTTTTTTTTAACAGTTTGGTGGGGACACGAGTGTGCAGTGAAACATCGTCCTTAGAATAAAGAACAGAAGACAGAGGAGTCCTGGGAGAGAAAGAAAAAGTAAAGGACAGTGCTATCGAGTCTCCAAGCTCTATGTGACGACTTTATGCAAGGCTGTGGGCAACTCTGTCGCAAAGATACAATGTATTAGGTAAAAAAAGGAAAGAGGAAATCGGGAGGGAAAGGAAGTGCGCGAGGGCAGAGAAGCTAAGAAGGACGAGTGAGGAGATGAACAAAAAACTTAAAATTTGGAGTAAAAATATATATGTAATATTAAAATAGTCTCGTAAAAAAGTAAAAACAATTACGACGTTCCGTTTTTATTTTATTGAGTGTACTTGTAATGGTGTATCACGGATATGCTTGTAAACGGTGGCGTACTTGTAAATAAGTACCGGACCTTTCATCAAATGCGGTTTCAATGAACACTGTTTAGTCGAATAAATGGACATTTCATCGGACACCGATTCATCGCTGTTGTTTCATCGATTTTAGCGCTAGCGAATTTTTGATCATCACAGTGTATTTCAACACTTTCTTCTCTCCTTTGAGTTGTTTTCACGCTGTTGTCGAATCCCCAGAAATACAAATAAAAAATCCCTGGTAATTGTTTTATTTGAAATTTGTTTACTGAAATAGAAAACGAAACTTGGGTGGCTATGCGGCTTACTCTTTTTTAGGTAGTATTGTCACGAATTACAATTAATGATTTAAAAGCTTGCATCCATGGAAGACCCATCAACACTTGATGGGTCTTCCATGCATGATTTAAAAGCTTGAATGCATGAAGACCCATCAATACTTGATGGGTCTTCCAACAAGCTTAAAAGCTTGACGTTACGGACTAGTTCCGTAACATCAAGCTTTCTTTCAGCTTAAGAAAAAAAAGTTTCTTGATGCTTTTATTGGTGTGACAAAAGGGGAAAGACATATTCATTAAACTTATAAATAACTTTTCAATCACTCCTTCTAGGCAAGCTATATATATAAAAAAAGCAAATATAAAATATAAAGGGATACACGTTGGAGATTGAACGAACTAATATAAATATTACCTTAGTGAGTAAAATGAGGGAATGAATAGATTATAATTACAATAAATACTATTTCTTGAAAAAAAAGGAGAAAATAATTAGAGGGAAGAAATAGGTTATGATTACAATAAATTTTAGCTCTTGAAAAAAGAAAAAAAAAAGAAAATCAAACAAATGAAACCAATAAAGAAACTTTGTCGTCTCAACCAAAGACCACGAGGCACAAAACTGAATGGACAATATTTTAAACTCATAATTACCCTGATTTTACATTCAAAAAAAGACCGCAGATAAAACACAAGCCCGTACCCAGTTTCGCTGTCTCTCTCTTTTTCTTTGTTGATGGCTTTAAAATAATATTTTGTTTTGTCATACTAGACCTTATTTTTTTATTTCTAATTGGTTTAAACTTGTTATATCGTATGGTGGTGCAGGTATTATTATTATTCTTCGTTTACCTCTCGCTTAGGAAATGTAAAATATGAAAGGAAAGAAAAACGTGTGGAAGACCAACTCGTTTGTTTGTACACATGCACATTTGCACCGTATACACTTTGGGAACTGCGCATGCGTAATAACCCCTTTTTAGAAGAGATAAGCATTTCCGTATGCTCTGTGCCACCGCTAGAGCTACACTCTAAAAATGTATGTCCGTCTACTTTCACGCACAACTCTCGGAGAGCCAATCAGCGTAACTTACGGAGGCAGCTGAGCGAATGACGATGCGGAAACATTTGTTTAGACCAAAAAACGCTGTCTGAATTGTGACATTAAGCAATGCAAGCGTGACGTTTTGCATTGCTTAATGTTACAACGCAGACTGCGTTTTTTGGTCTAAACATATGTTTTTGCATTGCCATTCGCTGAGCTGCCTCCGTAAGTTGCGGCGATTGGCTCTCCGAGTGTTGTACGTGAAAGTAAACGCACAGACATTTTTTTAGAGTGTAGAGCCACTCTATATGGCAGCCTAGCTGCCAGGGTAGCGCCACGCTTTTCCCTGTGCCGCCTCTCACCGCGATTGGTTACAAGCGGTACCATAGCAATGAGCCGCGCTGGCACCGTGCCCATAGCAACTCTGTGCAAAATCGCTCTAGATATTAGCACCTGTGCGACAGCATCAGCCATATCGCCGTAGCGGTGTTCGGATTCCCGATGTGTTCGAGGATCGATAACAGTTTTAGCATGCAATTTTCGCATACTCTTAGCTCTGTTTCAATGTTCTAGTGTCTGAGAATCAATGCGTAATCTATGCGTCGCTTGTTGCGCCTTGGGGAAGTTGTTCCAGCCCCAGGTAACCGCGTAATTACAAACTTTTAGCAAGGCAGCTCCTGCGATGTTTTCGTTTTGTTCTAATCAACGAATTTACGATATAGCTTTTAGGATTAAATTTTTGCATTTTTGTAGCTTCCTTTGAAAATCTGAAATTCTGAAAATCGAAGTGAAACGTGTACGTCGCGTGTAGGGCCTAGGGGAAGTTGTTTCAGCGCTGCGTCACGGAATAATCACAGCAACTTTAAGCGAGGAAGCTTTTGCGATCTTGAGCCTTTTGTACTAATCGACGATTTTATGAATCGGTAGTTTTGACCATTTTGATATAACGTGCTTACGTTGCAAGAGCTTGCATTTTATCGCAGCGTTTTTTTTTTGTTTTTTTTTTTCTAAGTGACAAGCTGGCGTTTGCTCAAGTGACGTATATGAAATGTCCTGCTATATAACAATGCATCAACACATTCTATTAAACTTAAGTGCTCAAAGGTAGGCTCATCTTTGTAACTAACAAGCTAGACACAATTATTTCTTACGAGTGTAATATTTATTTTCTGTAGCTATGATGTTATCCTAATGTGTGTATGGTTCTAAATATCCTCTTTGCAATGCCTACAAATTCCCAAATGAGCCTACCCCAGCTCACGTATTGGACATGAGAACTGCGTCACTCGGAAGTATGCGCTCGTCAACAATCATTTGTCGACGAATATTTGAATTGGCAATCGCGGTCAATGAGTACCCTGACGGAACTTATCATCACTTGCGAATTCCAAGTTCTAGGGTGTGCTTAAAAAGCAGGGTGGAAGCTTGTGGTCGTCGCACCGGCGCGCTAGCATGTCACGACCGCGTGATTTCACAGTTCGCTTTCGAGTTGAGGATTACAGCTAAGGAAGAAGAAGTTAAAAAATCATTTTATGATCCCCTTTAACACGGATATGTCTGCTACACCAGAAAAAAAAAAAATTGACTTTTTGAATGCCGGTAAACTTCCGGACGACAACTTGACCTGTCGGCAAGAACATCTCATATCCGGCGTCCGTCTCTTTTGATGGCGTTAACAATCCTCTGGAGACCACCATGTTGTCCTTCTTGTTGAACCCCGTCGGCTATTCGTCGCCCAAACGAGGGTGAGGGCGTCGTCGACGTCGCTCTTCGCCATTCAGTGAGAAAATCTCATCTTGAATGGATGACCGGGTCTTGAAGAAGTCTGATGCTAAGCATATATTCGCTTACTATGGGGCAGTCGAGCAGCAGTGATGTCCCGAGGCAATCGTCCGGTCGTGGCCGGCGTAATCGGATTTTGTTCCATCGGAGCGAAGTCCGAAAGTCCCACGAAGCGGCCGCCATCCCGGCGGCGCGGAAAACCACTCGCCTGGTCCGTGCACATACGATATCTAGCAGCTCTCGTCGCCCGACAGTCCCCGCGCTGCAAATCATCTCACTTTCCAGAAGAAACAGGCACCGTTCCTCCAGAGGCGGCCGTACCCTACCGCCATGCCAAACATCGTTTACCACTTTTGCACTTTACAACGAACGAATGGAGATATAAACAGACTAAAAAAATGCCGCCCGGCGTTGCTAGCAGTACAGTTACCATGGCAACCTTCCAGGCCCAAAATGGAGATCATTATTGGCGCTTCTGACGTCGTGCATCTAGATAATTTGGCGTCGTGTCGCTACTCTGGCAGCTAAGCTGCCATATAGAGTGGCTCTAGCTAGAGCTACCAGGATTTCCTGACGTCACAGACATGAGTGTTTTATTAGACGAGTTACCCTAAACACGTGCGTTTATTAGAGGAAAAAATATGGTAAGGCGGTGAACTTGATTGAACGCAGTATTTTCGGAGATTTCTCTCGTCGTAAGTTTTCATGAGAAAACACTAGTGAGTGCAGTGCAGGTAAACATAATAAACATGAACTCGTGGGTGGCCCATTCGTCGAATAGGCCATTTCGTTATAGGGCAACTTGTCGAAGAAAAACTCACCGAAAAGGCCATCTGGTCGCCGCTTTTTCAAAGCCAAAATTTATCATTTTTGATATGAAATTTTAAAGCAAATACTGCGCTATAATAATCAGTAAAATCGCCGCACAGTGCGCTCTTTTGTCGTCGAAGATAACGACTTGTCGCTTTCGCCGCTTTCGCGGTGCAGTGGGGGACGTTCCATCGCGTGTGTATGACTGGGGTGCGTGTTAACCTGCCCAGCTCACCCGTTCACGTCGCTTCGCGGTGACAGTCTGCAACGGCTCATTACAAAAATGCTAACCCATCTGGCCGACCCGTTCACGCCGCATCGCTGCTACAGTCTACGGTCGCTCATTACAAATAAAGTAATAAATAAAAGAAACAAAAGGACCATACCGAGATGACACATATCTCAAGTTGTCTCAAGTTTTTGTCCTGTCTTTGCCGTCTTCTGATTTTGTCCCCGCTCGACCCATTAGACAAATCTCCCTTCGACAGATCGCCCCTTCCGAGAAGTTGCCTTTCGAGAAATTGCGCTATGACGAATTAGCCTATTCGACGAATTGACTGTCGACGAGTCGGCCAGATCCTCTAAACGCACTACTCATGAACAATAACAACCCTTGCGGATTTTTTTCTGTAGATCACACACACAGCCAATCATTGCTTTCTGCAAAACAAAAGACAAAAAAAAAGGCAAATTAGAAGGTCGAGAACAAGATTCTCCGTAGAAATGTAATCTGCGCAAACATAAGTTTCGCATAAAGACATTATCCCCGCCCTCGAAAATCGCTGGCTACTTTTTTGCGATCGTGATGGTTGGTTATTCCGATGCTCCGCGGCAAAACAAACCCACAGGAAAACGAACCCTCAGGTTTTGTTCATAGGCAGTACGTCTATTACTCTAGTAAATACGGCATAATGAGAAAATGAGCTTGGTATAATATTTCCTTTTCACACATAGTACACTACACTTTTAAAGCAAATGGTGCAGTTAAGTGACCTCACCTACAACCATTGACAAGGTGAGAACGGCGGGTCGACTCTTTTGGACGCCCGGTCACCAGCACGCTCTCGTTGCCTTCTATTGTGCTTTGACTGCGCGTGCACGCTCGAAGTCAACGAGTCGCCCAAACGCTATTAAAGGTAGTAAGCTCACGCCGAAAGCGGAAGAAATGAAACTCCTCGCTCCCGCTCTCATCCTCTTTGTGACATTTCGCGACCCCAGCGTCCTACAGGGGTCGCCACTCTAGGCAAATATGGCCGCCGAAAACAGGTCGTGCCGTGCCATGTGCAACATAAAAGTACAACGCTCGGGTTTAAGCAGGCTAATATTGACTTCAAAATGGTTTGTCCCAAATTGTATCTACTGTGTTAAAAACCTACAGCGGTATGTATGGTTGAGTAAGCGAGTTTCCAGAGACCTTGCCTTCTCCTGGGAAACGAAAGAAAAAAAAAACTTTCCACTGTCCTTCTACCGCGTTGATGAACGCTGATCAACGCACAGTGTCTGGTTCACACGGTTACCTAGGTGGCATTCAGAGCAACGTAGGCCACTCGATGATATTATGCTAACGACAGAGTCACCAGGACAACTGTTTGCCCTGCACAACGTGAGAACGAATGCAAGGCGCCCCTAATTTCTTTGGTCAGGATGAGTCACATTTTCTGCGATCCTGTCATTGTTGCCGTTTTCGTTGTGTGGTCAGAAGCAACGCCTGTTTATAGTTCGGTGGCCATCACTCTAACCGCCAATAACATGCAATCATGGACGCCACAAGTGACGAGCAAAATCGCAAAATGATCTGTTCGGGTCAGTTCAGTGTTTGCTCGCTAGGTGCCGCTCGTTTTGCTGAATTGGGGAAAAGCGGCTTTTGCGCTCCCTTGTGAAAGTAAGGCGCTAAGTGTAACAACGCGCTGACGCCAGTAACTTTCAAAGCGTTGTACGTTTTGCATTAATAAAGTTGGAGCAGTATTAGCGGCGAGATGTTTTGGTGGCGCCCTCCTATGATTCCCCCTTGTGACGTCATTACCTTGCGAACAACAAGTTCGATGGTGTTTGTAAATAGCATGGTGGAAGCCTGAAATCATTGCGCTCTCAAAGCAACACTGCCAACACCGTTGAAATTAAAGTTCTTTCATTCCTGTTATTTCCGTCGATGGTATACCCTTTTCGACGTCATAGTCAGCTTTTGGGCCAATCGTGGAAGGCCGACCACAGCGACGCTTTCGGTCGCGCACGCCGCCAATACAAAGGAATAAAAAGGTTTGTTTCCGCCCTCTAGTCCCTATTAAAGCTCAGACAAATTTCGCGCCAATAGCAAAAACTTTTTTTCTATGAATGTTTAATTAATTTTGCGAGACAGTCCATAAACCCTGATTCTATAAGAACTAGTTTATGGAGATTCTGACTGCGGTGAAACGAAGACGAGACTTTGACATCATCACAGCCCCTCGCTCTAGTGTTGTTTTTTTTTTTTTTGCAAATTTTCTAATATTAGTATTTTAAGAATGCTATATATCATTAAATCAAAACCCAAGATGTTGTAGAAAATAATTGAGAAAGGGTGGCAAGAAATAAGTGGACTATTTTCCGAACTGCACTTGATAACTTTTTTTCTCGTTTTTGTTTCTTTGAGTTGAGGCAGCCTTGGTGAACGAAGACGAAACGTTTTCGTACGATATTTTAACCTTCAAACTAACACACGACGACACCAGGTATCGATTGGTCAAAGAAAAGGTTTCTGTTTAAATATTCAACCTGAACCTGATCCGTTGTCCACTTCCTGTCGTGTTACGGCTGCATTTTTAATTCAATTTAATTTGAAGCATCAACCCTGGAGCCGCAGCCAGATTGCTAATGCATCATATAAAAACCAGTATGTTTACTGCAGTCAAGATGGCAGAAGAATTTGAGGATGCGCCTCATGCATGTTGGAATCATGTTTGCTTCATGTATTCTTGAAGCATGTCTACAGGAAGTTTTTTGTATGACTAATGTAACATAACTATCATACGAGGAAGAAACATGCCTTAGGAATCTGTCCGCGACGTAGAAGAAGGCTGGGAGAAGAAAGCTACGGCGTGATTCCAATCACCCACAGGCGCTTTCCAGTCGAATCTATTGGCCACCATGTCTGAGCTTGTTTGGGGCTGCGAGTGAAACCTACGATAACCTTTGCGCAGTGTGTCATCAAGATGGCCGTTTTGGTAAGCGCGTAGTGGGTGCGAATGTCACGCGCACCTATTACAACAGGGTCGGTAGGAAAGCACATCCTTCGGTGTTGAGACCGGTACACTTTACGGTTAGCTGACGCACACGCGCACCCTTATTCACCATTGGGAGTAAAAGGAAAGAGACATATTATCGATATACGCAACCATATTTCGAAAATATCGAGAAGCAATATTTGCTAAGCGCATATTTCTTTTGCTTTTAATTTTGCACGAGGTTTGAAAGTTCAGGAAGTTGGCCTGGGACGGTGGGCCACAGTCTTGAAGTACGTTTAAAAGCCGATGGTGCATCCAATCTATAAAAAATGCTCACAATTCGTTAGAACGCCGAAAACTACATTTGCAGCACAAAAACTAAATCGTTTTGTTCTACAAAAAAAAAATTGATATTAAACAATTATAGTTCGTGTAAGATAATAAAAAAGGGGATATCTTTCAGTTGTATCACCTCCAGTGCGAGCTTCAGACCTTGAATAAAAGTGACGCCTCGCGAGCTTCAAGCTTGGAACTGCATCCAAAGCACGGAGGATGGTGACCAGTGCGTGCTGCCGGCCGGCCTTCCCAAGGAGCACCCTGCCGTCTTCAACATCTGAGTGACTATTGTTAGGGGCGAAGTAATGTCTCAGATTTTATCTTCATGCCGGGGTACGGAGAAGAATAAAAATATGGCCCGTTGTGCGTTGTGGGACAGGGTATAGGCTTTCATGTAACTAAAATCTCTGCTCAATTCTCGGCTGGGTCGTGTTTTTCTGTTTTTTTTCCCTTCCCAAGTTGAAACGGGGGAGTATTGCAAATCAACCACCCCGACTACGAAAGAAAAAGTAGAAAAAGACCACGTTCTCCTTTCATATACGCATCAACGGATGTCATTACTTAAATTGAAGCATGCGGCAATTGCAGTTTCTTTCATAAAAAGTTCGTCGAAACGCGGATAAAAAGTGAACCGCCGAACATTTCTTTTTCTCCCCGCAGAAAGAAGAACAAAGCAAACAACAAAGCAATAATACTAAAGTAGGGCCATAATTTCAATCGAATCTCAGCACTATTCCACGTACCTCATTATGGAAATGCGGATAGCGGCGGCCGCAATGCCAAATAAATGTTGGCACTACTGGTCTCTAACCTGCACGTCACAACGCTTAATGAGAATGCGGGGTTGAAACCCCGAAAACGCGGCCTCTAATAACTCTTGACTACGCGGGATCCGTGAACCGATAGTTGGAAACTCGCTTTGGACGGGGGATGCGGCCTAGGGTTGAACGAGCGTGCCCATAATGAGTTCAGCATTGATTTGTCCGCGTTCGCCGAGCGGATTAGATGGATGGGCGTGCGGTTGCTCTCTCTAAAGGGAGACAGGTGTGTCGTGTATTTCAGGATGTCGGATGGTGTGATCAAGTAAGTGCATATATCGCGTACATTTGGTCGGACGCCTTCACCCATGTTCTCTCCCGTTTTTCTCTTTCAGACATCTGGCATAGACTCTCAACGAATACCGGCGCCTTTACATTTGCCGCAGAGCACACAGTCAGCCAACCGCTGCGATGCACGAATCAAAGCCAGCCAATGACGAGGCACAAACAGTGTCTCTCTTTCGTTTTTGTAATGAAAACGAAAGTTCTGTAGGAAGAATCAGCAATTGCGAATTGTGATGCTTAGGGCCGGTTGCACCAACGTCGCTTAGCGCAAAGCGGAGCTTAGCCGGGAACTTAAGCTTAGTTTCGGTTTCGTTCGGTTGCACCAAACTCGCTTATCGCTAAACCTAGCACTAAACTACGCTTAACTTAAGCGCCCAACATTGGGCGCTTTGCTTCTGGTTGTTTCTTAATCCTGGATTAAAAACATGGCGGCTGGTTTGTCACGGTCGACGCGGTGGACGAAATCGGTTGTGAAAAGTGTTTTAGGCTACATCAGCGTGAAAGTTTCGACAAAATGACTTTCGATTGTGACAAGGATGCAAAATATTGTCGCGTGAAGTGTTGATCGACCCCTGTTTTCAAGTTGGCTCTCCACTTTCAGGGCGTGTTAGCCCTAACCGAGAAACGTACGGAGCTGTGGGGCTCACGTCTGTATTCCCGTTGGTTCTTCTGTCAACGAGCTTATTCGTATGTACTTACTAATTTTCGCATAGCTGTAACGTATTGTTATTTACCACCTTGTTTATTTACACTTGCAGCGCGTATCCTTCAATCTGATCAGCCCGTTGAATAGTGGCAGTACATGATCTCGGCGATCAGCTGATTGTCGACACCTCTGCCGTTTGCATTAGATTGCGGCGCTTTTAAGTAATAAAACAGCGAAAATTCAATTTCTTTCGTTTTCTGAGTTTTGAGACAATCTTCAGTGAATTTTCCTTATCTCGCGAGTAGAATCTTGGCTTCAGAAAACTGTATCGTTCCATAACTAACTTTTTTGGTGATCGCATTTTTTTTTATATACTTTGCTTTATATCTTTCATTCGTTTCCCGAGAACGAGATACTGTTGTTTCCGAGTTGTGCTCTGTGATGGTGTTTTCCCTTAACTTTTGTCGTTTGTTGTCATTGTGACGATGGTTGAGACTATATACCGGAACACGTTTTCAATAAAATTCAGTTGAAAGTTGCGCCTTGTTGTGTCCTCCGTAACTTTTTGGTGATCGCGATTTTTTAGGAATATTTTGCTTTATATCTTTCATTCGTGGCGACGACAAATCGTAACGACTACTATGTTAGATTCGTTCATTGCTGTATCGGGGCAGGCTGGGGCAGGTGATGCGAAGAGACGACCGTTCTTATCGGCACGATGTGATGTACTAGTGGGAGTTTTTTTTTCTTTTTTTTTTCTGAACTTGACAGTGTGAAACTGAAGTCCGTTTGAGGCTGCAGCGGATGTTCAACGACGGTACAGTGCAGTTCTGTCGCCTTGCTGATAGCAACGAGTACCGTCGATGCAAGGTCTCGTGACCTGACCTCTCGCCGACTTCTATTCGACGATTTCCGGGCATTTTCGCAGCTGCCGTGGGGAGTTCGTCACTGTTTTGAACTTCGTCGGTCTCGGGCTTGACTTGGTTTTAGTAGTCATCTTACCTGCCTACTTATATCCATGATGTTTTGTCTTCAGCGATGTAGCGAGTAGAGTGTCCTTCCCGCGTTCGGTGAGATTTGGGACCCCCGATGGCTCCTTCACCTCAAAATGTGAGCACGAAAACTACTACCACTGTCAAAATATCCTGTTATCAACCGATATTAAACACAATCACAGATGTAAAGAGCATTCGTGTTTATTTGAAGCTTTGACTTCTGTTATTGAAAGTTAAACAAAAAAATGATTGAATTTGGAGACCTTTAATTTGTTACTCACCGAAGAAATACAGCGAAAAGCAGACGCCGACGACGACTACTACGGCAGTTTTTTTTTGTCTTTTTTTTTGCATCACGTGATTCCTCTCCGCCAATCGTATTCGTCGCTCTGAGCGTTCCCTAGTTTGCTCTGTTTGTCCCTAGATTCCCTACGCAAATCCAGCGCTTAGCTAGGGGCGCGTCTGTAAAGCCGGCTTAACGTTGGTGCAACCGGAATTTAAACCCGTGCTTACCTAAGCTCGGTTTAGGGCGCTAAGCCGGCTTAGGAAAGCGCCGCTTTGGGTTAAGATAAGCGACGTTGGTGCAACCGGCCCTTAGTACTGAATCTCAAAATAGAGTACGCAGAATCATTTCGTACGCAAGAAAACGTCTTCATCTTGGGTTGATTTAAAGGGACATCAGGCCCCCCGCAGGCGCAGTCAAGATTACGGAGTCAAAGCGTTTGCGTACCTATTCTTGAAGACACACGGAAACGAAATTCTGGAGCTCATTTATTTGCTTCAGCATGGCGTAGTTGGCAGTAGAACCTCAGAAACATAAATATTTCGTTAGAAAACGCAAGAAAACATTTTATACTTAATGAAACGATAGACAAAAACCATCTGGTAGTTGTTTATGAAGCTTCGATGGAATATCTTGACGGCATCGACCTCCGACGGCAGCGCCACCATATGGGAAGTATTCTCACTAGCACAGGTTATACCTAGGCCAGAAAGTATTACCGAAGGTTTGGTGACGAAAATCAAAGCACAGTTGCCACATCGGATTCACTCCGCCAGCCAACCGCTTACTCATTCTTTGACGTCATTGACGTTATAGGAGCTGATGAACTATAGAGTGAAAGAAATAACCAGGCTCAATCTAAAATAGGCCTCAAAAAGCGACGCCTGCACGTATCAATCTAAACTTTTAGTCAGAGGTGTATTTCACAAATCGGTCCTATCCTTTAAAATTACAAAGCGTAGCTTCGTTTCTGCAAAGAAATAGGGCCAAAAGACTTGCCAGGGTCAATGGCAAACGGCGACGCAGACGACCCAGTGGTGTGACGGGGCGGGTTTAGCTCACGTATCGATTAATGGCGCTACCTCCTCATCGAGACTGCTCGCGACGAACGTGGTCTATTAAAACAAACACAATATTCTTTTGTATTTTACCTTTGGTCTAACGATAAATGTGGACAGTTAAAGCCAAACCTGAAGTAAAAAGAAATCATGAGCCATTCCACTATGGGAAGTTGGATGACCAGTGAAGCTGTTTAGCACACGACACAGAGCAGCCACGAAGAGCCGGAGGAAACTAGACACGCGCGACGGGACCGCCACCCCCGGAGAGCGGAAGGAAAGGAAACAAGGCACTGTTAAGAATGGAAGCTTCGGCGACCTTCTTCCGAGTTTCAACGCTGCGGAAACGAGTCAAGACGAGTCCGGGACCGTCGCCCGCTTGTCGGGGCCTGCGCGAAACGAGTCCCGACGAGTCCGGGACCGTCGCCTGCGTGACGGGGCCTGCGGCAACAAGTCTCAACGCGCCCGTGACGTTAGCGGGACGCGTGTGTGTGCGTGGTGGTTGGTGCGCTCGGGATAGGGAGAGAGGCATGGCCTAACTGCGGAGAACTTTGGCTACGTCGCACTGGACGGCGGACTTTGCTGCATCGCACTTGACGGCGGGTTGCTGCATCGCATTGGCTGCCCTGGCGGGGAGTGAGGGAGAAACGGACCCTATATAAGGCGCAGCGCGAGGCTGCTCCGTTGTTCTCTCGGATTTGAGGAGTTTCAGCGAATATAGGGGGCGCTCCGATCGATCCAACATGGCGGACAAGAGGGGGATAGATTTGCGACGCCCGTAGACCGGTAGCGTATAAATAAAACAAAGCGTGTAGTTCTCTGTTTGTTGCCGTGTGCGAGACGATCATCGTTTCAACCAAGACCTACCGTGATGCTACAGATGAAGCCTTCAAGCCAGTTGAAGGCAAGAAATCTTGCCAGAGTCAAGATATGTGTGCAAGTGTTCGACGTGAGCTCTCACTTCTGGTGCAGCTGTCATCAAGTTGAACCGAATGTACGCGGGTCCAAAGAAAGGTACATATCAACAATGTTCGCGCGTTGAAACTATGACGCGTACTTTATCTAAGACTAAACTTATCGGTCTGCGGCTACAAACATTTTCGTTGACGTTGCTTAGATGATGTAACCATTCAGGCCTCGCACTAAAAGGTGCCGCGAACTCTTCGGTTGTTCTAGTTAATTGTGCTAAAAAGCGGTTGGATAGAAAGTATGACAACTACAGCATACAAGGGACGATTGAGGTCTTTATCCTGCGTTCTGTGTATCGAAACATCGGTATCCTTGGTGTTATCTTGCGATCAGCTGGTCGCCGATCGTCCTGTTTTTACGCGTAATGTAAACAAGCCCCGGAAGCGCCAATCTCATTTCTATGTGCTTGTGCACCCCTACAAGCCTCGTTTTGGCTCTTGTGGAAAGCTTTATTGTAATAGCAATAGTCTCATCGGTCATTCGAGTTGTGTGCGCCACGGTGATATCTGCTGACAAACAAGTCTGTATTACATGCGAGAAGGAGAACGAAGGTAAAGCTTTTTTAACTGTTTTCTTTTTACAGAACAGGGCAAAGCTTCTAAAACAAGACCAAACTAAGCTGATATTTGAGTGTGCTCAAGAATGAATGCCAAAGGTGCTTATGCTAAGTGGTAGATGCATGCAGTTGATTTTCTGTTTGCCTCTGCATTGTAAATTGGAAGATATGTATCAGCAGAAGACACATGTCCTTTTGAAAATGTCTTTTATTAGGGCAAAAATAGATTTTCATACACAACCGAAGAGTCGCAACACCATTTAATGCGAGGCCTGAATGGTTACATCATCTAAGCAACGTCAACGGAAATGTTTGTGGCCACAGACCGATAAATTTAGGTTTAGATAAGTATGCGTCATAGTTTCAGCCTCAAACACGCAACATTGTTGATATGCACCTTTCTTGATGACAACTGCACCAACGTGAGAGAGCCCACGTCGTCGAACACTTGCACACATATCTTGACTATGGTATAACAAGATTTCTTGCTTGAAGTGAAGATCATCTCGCTACGAGGGTCCATATCATAAGAGCGAATGACATTTTAGCGAACGGCGACGTTTGAGCGAATGGTCGTTTTAGCGAATAACGGGGGCGCGCGTTAACCCATCCGTCGCGCTGCGCTTTACGCCGCTTCGCGGCGACAGTCTGCGGCAACTCATTACAAAAATATGAACTCACTTGGCCCACCCGAAAACGCCGCTTCGCGGCGTCCGGCTATTCGCTAAAGTGTCGTTCGATGAAACGTGGGCGTTCGCTAAAACGTCATTCGATCAAGTGAGTGCCTCCCCCCGACGCTGCTCGTTTGGCATTCACGGCTTTCCGCCGAGGTGCTTCGTTTGTACTTGGCACCGAGTGTTATTTTCTGTGCTTGTGTGTGCTCCGTGGCTAGATATGGGCCTCAAAAGCAATTCTTTAGGCTCAATAGCGTTCACCGAAGAACTTCTGAAGAAAATGCCGCCCAGGAAAAAAAGCATGAAGACAAAACGCACCAGCTTGGCGGACTATGCACTGGGCACGGAAATCGGGCCCTGCGGATTATACACCAAATGCAAACTATTTAAACAAAACAGAAACATTTTTAGGCTCAAACTGATTACTGCAGACTATACTCCTGGACCAAAATGAGTTGCTGGGCGAGTTGGATAGACATCTTGACTGGGTGAGTCAGCGCTCTTTCCTTCCTGTTGTCTCTTCCTTACGCTACTTATTTGCGCTGTTTAAGTCAAGATATACTCCTGGACACTGGTGCCTGTTATTATGCATTGTATATTCACTGCTGTTTGTTGTGGCTTGAGACTGCCTTCCTGTAATAATGCAGAGGGGTCCACTGAACCTTGAAATAAAGATATTTGAGCACATCTAGATGCAATGCCCCTTGAAGCCAGATGGTCAGGGAAAAGGTGTGCCATTATCTAATTTGCCAACAGCACACCAATGGTCACAATCAAAACTCACCGAGTCAATGGGCAGTTTTTCACCACAATATTTATTGCCATGTAATCACCAATTGGGTCTATTAAAAATCTTGACGCTGTAGCCTATAGCACATCTATTCTGGACCTGCAAAGCTTATACTGTAGACATCCATCATCACATGAGCATGTTTCTTATCAATCTTAAACGTAAAACGCTAGTTATGCAACGAAATTCCCATATCATCACATTTTTAGCAAACTGAATGGTCCCACCTGTCACACTGTTAGCTTTGGAAGTAAACCAATTCACAATACCACCAGTGGCATACATCGTGCCAAGCATTAGTGCCGCATGTAGCACAAAAATGTCCTAACTAGGGAAGCAAACTTAATCGATCGTGTTGATTAAAGCACTTAAGTACGGGAGAAATTATCAATCAGAAGGTCACTCGAAAGGGAAGTTTTCTCACTGAACGAATATGACTTTTTATTGGGCGTTCCGCAATGTAAGGCCGAAGACATTCACTCCGTGATCGGTACAGAAGCATTTGCTTAGCAGTCGGTCGTGCGTGCTAAAAACAACAAAAACAAAGGTGGATTAGAAACGCGATAGATTCGCCTTTGCACGGAGTACTTACACTCAAAATCGTGTCAACATAAAGTGACTATGCCCCACCTTGCTAGCAGCAATCTTAAATTTTATCCGTGTAGTCGTCGCAGCCGTGCACCAACCGAAAGCGTTGCTGCAAGCCCTTCCGCCGTCAACTTTGAATCGCTGTTGAGTCTGAAGAACTGCTCTATGAGGTCCATATCCAGCCACTGAGCACATACACAAGCACAGGAAATAATACACGGTTCCAAGTACAAGCGAAGAACCCGGGGCGGAAAGCCCTGAATGCCAAACGATCTGCGTCGGGCGACGGCGGCTGACTGCGTAGTACACAGGTTGCGCTCCTTCGACGCCTGCATCGCTGCGGCGGGTGGTCATAGCTGGTCGTAGCAGATCGTGTCACCTCTGTTGCTCGTACCGAAACACTAGAGCTGCTAGAGCCGCGTAATATTCTTGTTGCTGAAGTTTATAAGCCTACGTTCGCGGCCAACGCATATACACAAAGCCACCGCCCAGCGAACCTATCCCCCTCGTTCTCTTTCGGCGACCGGCCGCCAGGGCGGTGACACCGTCGCTGAAACTCCTCAATCGCTACCATGTAATTAAACCGATCGTTACGTTACCAATTCTCCCACCTCCACTGGACCCCTGGGTTCTTCACTTCGGGGAATGGACGTCGTCTCGAGCCAGGAAGCTTCCGGACGTGCGGCCCAAACCCCGCCTCGAACAAGGCACGCAAACGCTCGGAACGACGGCTGTAGCGGTCGACACATGTTAGAATGTAGGTGAAACCGCGGAATGGAGGAAGAGGTCCCACAATGTCAATGTGGATATGATCGAAGCGGGCATCTGGGGTGCGAAATGGCATGAGAGGTGTGTTGGTATGTCGAGTAATTTTTGATCGCTGGCACGAGAGACACTGTTTAGTCCAATCTTGAACGTCAGTGTTCATACGTGGCCACACGTAACGTGCACCAATAAGGCGTTGCGTAGCTCGCACGCCCGGGTGGCTGAGGCCATGGAGTTTTTCGAAGATTTGTTGACGTAATTTGGGACAAAACGATCCCAAATTACGGTCCACACATTCTAATGTGTGTCGACCGCTACACTCGTTGGCCGGAAGCAGCGCCGATTCCAGACATTACGGCACAGACAGTTGCGGCGACCTTTGTTAACATATGGGTCAGCCGTTTCGGGTGTCCATTCATTGTCACAACAGACAGAGGTCAACAGTTCCAGTCCGCTTTATTCTCATCATTTACACAGTTGCTAGGAACTCGCCACATCTATACAACGGCCTACCACCCCTCTGCCAACAGCATGGTGGAGCGCCTACATCGGTAGCTCAAAACCGCCATCGTAGCACGTGAAGGCCGAGCTAACTGAGTAGACCACATACCAATGGTGCTCCTAGGTCTACGCTCTTCATTCAAAGAGGACCTCAGTTCTACATCAGCAGAGCTGGTTTATGGCTCACCGTTACGTCTACCGGGCGAGTTCTTTATTCCCAAACCGGACCACGGCAACGCCCCTACCCCTCACCCCTATCTCGATGAGTTACGAAACTTCATTCGTCGCTTGCAACCTGTGCCACCACGCCAACCAGCTCATCCAAAGGTTTTCACCAGCCAAAACCTTACGACTTGTACCCATGCATTCTTACGCAAGGAAGGAATCAAGAAGGGCCTCACTCCACCGTACAACGGCCCCTACAAAGTTCTGACGCGGACTTCCAAAACATTCACGCTGGACATCAACGGTCACGAAGAAGTTGTAGCGGCCGACCGCATAAAACCTGCGTTTATGGATAGCGCTGGCCCCACACTCCCCAACAGCGCACCACATCTTCCTGGTCGACCCATCAAGCAGGTTTCGTGCCATTTATAGCATCGCTTCTTCAGCTCGCAACTTTGGGACTCCATCGTTCATAGCCCACGATTTGGATTCCCCCTAAACACCATGCGCACCTCCCTCACACCACCTTCGCCAGAACTGTCCTGCCTTCATCAGAATACAAGCCTATTAGCCTTGATTCCTGGGGGGAATCCTGTGGCTACGCGCCACTAAGAGATCTCTAGAAAAAGAAGAGAAGGTCGAAGCATGACACGGGTCGCACAGCGGCAAATCTTTTAGAAATCTTTATTATCTAACTAAAAGTCTACTGATCTTTTAAACGGTGCATATTAGTAACTAATCCACTAAATAGACCTATTGCTAAATTACCCAAGCATCAAGGAGGATGCAGGGAATAGACCAGTTGCTCTCGAGCAGGGGGCGCTAGCGCGTCCGCAAGACGAGGGTGCCCCGATGTGCGTCTGTCATAGGGTGAATACACCCATTGTTGTGTTGAAACTTGCCTGCGCGTGCCAAATGGGCCTTAAAATGGCGCCAAAGCACCGGGCAGAGCTAAGCGCTCGCTCCGAACGAGATCGAAGCGCGTGCATTCTGGGCACAGAAATGGCCGAGATGCCGCCACCCTAAGACAGACGTGGCGAAAGTGTATGAAGGCTCCCTACTCAAGACGCGACCATGTTATGCTGGCAGCACTATCTAGACGGCGCTGTAACGTTCGATTTTTCACGTGCCGCGTTCGAATGCAAGTATCTGTGAGCATCTTTTTCCGCGAGATAACAAAAACAACTAAAAATAATTAAAAAAAAAAGATTTATGCAGCTTGTGGCCTCGGTGTCCCATTCAGCTTTATTATTTTATTGCATTCTTTCAAAGCTTCCGTGAGCCCGTATGTTTCACTTTACGTGATAGCGAAGCTGAAGCTACTTGCAAAAACATGTTCCCCCGAACGATGCTCGCACTGCACGAGCGCGCATGCTGGAAAGGGACACTGCAAGCTCGGAGCTCGCTCTTGTAGCCTCTGCTCCGCTGGCGCTTCGAAAGGAACGGAGTATAAAAAAACTGTAGTGGGAGAAGCGTGATGACGCACTTTCGAAACGCGAGCCAAATATTCAATTTTGCTCGCCTGGAGCGCTGCTCAAAACATGAGAACTTCGGGCCTTTAACATTCCAAACGCCACACTTCCTGGCGTCTGCAGCAGTAACTGTTCTAAACCAAAAGCTTAAACAAATGACATCTTGCACGCGCGTTCGTCAATGATTTATTTTGGATATTTCCTTCGAATTTCTTATACGAGAAAGGCACGCACATGCGGCACCCACGTCTGCAGCAGTAACTGTTCTAAAGCAAAAGCCTAAAATAAATGGCATCTTGCACGCGCGTTCGTCAACACTTTATTTTTGTTATTTACTGCGAGTCTTTTATAGGGGGACGGCGTGCGCGTGCGGCGCGTGCGGCGGTGCGAGCTTAAGGTTTTGAAAAAAATCCACGGAACCCTTGCAATAAACAGCTTCGCTGTAAAAATGCGGTTACATAACGACGGAGCTCTTGCTGCCGACGGATTTCGTCTGCGTTTCGTGTACTTACTTTCGCTGACGCTGCACCGACGACAACTATACGTGCGTCGTACGCGCTCCACCATTCGGCTTGGTCGTCTCTGTCGCTGTTTGCTATTCACCATGGAAAGTTTCTTGGCACTATTGTTCACAGAAGGAGAGCTACGCTTTGTAATTTTACAAGATAAAACTGACCTGTAAAAAGCACCTTTGACGAAAGGTTTAGAATGCTACATGCTGGCGCCCATTTTTATGCCCTATTTTAGATCGAGTCTGGTTATTTCAGACACCCTATATATATTTTCAACCATTGCGCGCGCTGCTTTCAGTGTCGTTTTCGCCGACGGACGCCGATCCTCTCGAAGTGACACGGGTTAACGTCGCAGCGCTGTACCAGTATCCGCTTTTGTGCGCTGTAGTTTCTGTGCGACGATGTGAGAATTCAGCGATCGTCTCGCCGTTCAACTTTGGGTCGACGAGCTAAGTGCCCCCGCCTGGACGATCGCGTAAGCCTCGTTTGACGAGACCGACGAAAGCGGTGCTGATCAGGGGTGGGCAAGATACTTCGAAATTGTATCTTCGATACCGATACTCGGTACCCTCGAAAATTGTATTTGAGATACCGATACAAGATACAGATGCAAAACTAATCTCCGATACAGATACTGAATACTGTATTTTAGATACCTCGATACATCGCTAAAACCTCATCCGAAGTACTTTAAAATGGGTGTATCTTATTGCTTTAGATTAATTAACAAAGGTATTATTTGAATTCTTGTGTTTGTTATATTGCGTCTTTTTTTTCAAACGTTTACACAAACGTACAAACCTCAGTAAAAATATTGCAGCCAAGAGAGCAGCGAGGTATAAAGATACACGCTATTTCAAATCCACAGAATCTACCAAACCAAAACGTTCTATCTATAATTGAGTTTTAGTCTCCGCAAGTTTTTTTTCAGAAACACGGACCATGTGGTGTTAACGAGTTATAGTAGATCGTGTTTTCAGGGAAGGATATTTGTATTGGGAGCTCGCGCTGCCACATCGAAGCATGCTCTGAAGCGCGCGCATGGAGTGGTATCGATCCAATGAAAACGATATACTGAAACTCCCTACTGTCGCTGTCGGGGGCTGAAGCTCGAAAAACAAATACAGGCATTGAAAGAATCAGGAGAACGTGTTGGTTAAACATTCATGAGGAGGATTCAGAACGCAAGTAAGAAGAATGGACACACAGAAATATGAGACAGACATGGCAGTCGGTGTCTGTCTCGTTTTCATATTAGTCCCTTGAGTTTACTTGTGTTCTGAATCCTCAAGAAATGACAGACACTTTTAGATAGACGTGCAAGTAGGCAGCAATTTAGCACCATGTTTTGCGTCTTTTCGTTCTGGTCGCTTTATTGTAATATTGTCGCGCAAGAGCTTGCTGCCGTTTTTGCCGCCCTGGCGGTTGAAAAATCCTTCGGTCACGATGGCACCCGTAAGACCGCAGCCTTAAGCAGAAGCATTTGCTCAAAACGCCGGTCTGAAAGTCCGCCACGATGCGGGCGTAAGATTAGCAACGCGAAGGAGAACAGCCGTTCTACAGGAGCCGAGGAGCACGTTGGGGTGTTGTATCTAATAAAGGCGCTTCTCAGAGAAGGGTATCAGCGGAGCATATCGAACTCAACTCGAGGATCTTGCAGGTAGCTCAGGAACTCAAGTTTGACTTGATCTTCCTGACAACTGGGGCTCGTGCCGCAGTGGGCTTCAAAAGAAAAGAATGCATCAGCCGATACGTCAGAGGCTGCAGAGGTTGATGGCGCGCACGCCAAAGGACGCGTGGTATGCTTGGTTGCATTTACAAAGTCAATTACAGCTTTTTCTGTGAGTTGCTGGCCATGCTCGCGGACATCTTGAGGTTCTCGTGACAACCACCGCAACTTAAAGTAGGGGTGAAGAACAGCAGCAACAGTCGCTTCATTTGCACTTGGTTTCATTCGCATAAGCTCGTCAAATCTGCGAATGAACCCAGATGTAACCGCATCCAAAAGTGGTCTGGAGTAGACGAAGTCCATACCAGCCTTCTCCTGAAGCTTTGATTTTACGGTAAAAAGCGTTGGCAGCAGCTCCCCGAAGAAGCAATCGGACTGCGCTTGGAGTCGCGTCAGAGCGGAGGGGATGGGCTGCAGGATCTCACAGTACTCGGCAATAAATGCTAAGTCTCTTTCTTGGAATGTCTGCAGATTTAGTCCATCGCAGACATCTCGCAGTTTATCCTTCGAGCGAAGGAGGTCTTTCATGCTGTCATACAATGAATTCCAGCGTGTTACGCATGGCGTCTTCAGAGAATGCCCTAGGATGTCCACAATAACTTCAGACGACTTGGGTCTTCGAACACAGTTCCATAGAGCCGAACACTTTGACATGACCGATGTGTTAGCACGTTCAAAGGACGGTGTCGACAAGGCTGCCTTCGCATCTGAAGTTGCCACAAGACTCAGCGTGTGACATGCGCATCGAAGATGACGAGGCAAGTTGATTTCAGCATCGTCCAGGTTGTCGGGTTCGACCATAATTTCAAAGAACAAGTCGGCGGCGACATCATCTGCCAGTTAAAAAAGGAACACATTTAGTCGAAATACTTAAAACAGCACTCAAGATTACATGTTTGGAAACATTTTACGGTGAATAACACATATTCATAGAAACTAAAAGAAAAACAGTTGTGCAATAATCAAAAACACTCTCGTTTGCATTAGCTCCAGTGGCTTCACCTTCAAGTATTTGTATTGCGTATCAAAAGAAGAATTATATGTATCACAAAAATTAACCAAGTCAGCTGCACCAGACAAGAGGAAAATTAGAATCGGTGCATAACATGACGGATATTTTTCACACTTCTTGCATTTGTAATCGCACGTTACCCACTTGGGTTTAGGTTATTTAAACAGTCGTAAATCAGTCCTTAAAAAATCTGAGAAAATGTTTGATAATAAGTACAGCATTACCCTTACCCCGGTCAGTAATCTCAGAACAAAAGCCGAACTCCCTGAAGGCTTTGGCGAAGTTGCTGGCGTTGTCTGTGACCGTGGCTACGACCTTCTCCCGCGAGATGTCGAAGGACTGCCTGATGTCTTCCAGCATTTCTGCTATCCTGTCGTACGTGTGGCTTCCACGAAACCTCCTGCAGGCCAGTGCGAGCGACCTCCGAGAAAGGGTGTCAGCATCGATCTAAATAAATATACAAATATCATCATTCATTAGTTACTTAATCATGATTTTCCACAACTTCTACTTTTTAATACAGAATATGTTATAGGAATAGCCTCAGGCACTTCCGGCGACGCCTTCTAGGTAACGAAGGTGGGGAACACGAAAATTGAAATATAAAAAACACCGGCAGCGCTCCGATACGAACCAGCGTCCCTCAGATTATGAATCCGAAGTCTTAAACACAGAACTACTAGGGACTTTTTTACGAATCTCTGACCCTCATACTGTGAATCCGATGTCTTAACCACTGTACTACCGCTCTATGAGGGAACCATATGCTTCGATTCACCTTATACGTGGGCGAAGCATAAAATCTACGTGACCTACGCGTTCCACTACTTTTGGCAGGGCTTTCTTCCGGAGACGCTGTTCCCAGCAAGCTGATGGAAGCTCCCCAAAATAATGCGTACACATTCTGTGTTACCACTGCCTTTGCCACGGTAGTGAAGGAAAGGGACACATTTTGTTTTATTCAAAACACAAAGCGCTTACCCAATGAACCGTGACACCCATGAAGCTACGATGGTGAGTGGACCAGATGTCAGCTGTGGTTGCAACATAGCTTTTACCAGACAACTTCTCTCGCGCGTCATCCAGAAACTTTTCCCATTCCTCATCAATTCGCCGACCTAGGGAGCGTCGCGACATCACACTAGTCCCTGGGCGCAAGCCTAAAATAGAAAAAGAGACAATGTACAATTATAGTGCAGTCTGATTTCGCATAGAATTGGAAGCTCACCTGTTACAAGCTGTATGAAGCCTGGCTCTTTGACTGTCGATAATGAATGCAACCCATCCACAACGAACTTGACGGTCAGATTGTCTACTTTAGGCTGAGTCAGTTGACTCCCGGGAGAGCAAAACAGTTTCGTTTGGCGCATTTTGTCAGCAGGGGCGTCGGCCTTTCTCTTGACTGCTTGTTTTCTCCACCCTTCTTTGTACTCATCGAACCTTCTTAGCTCTTGTGGATGCACGCGCTGAAACAAAATAAGTATCGATTAATTATATAGCCGCCACACAAGTAATATTACACAAAGCGTACTTCCGTAAGCTATGCAAATGCACCGTTTTGGTACATAAGACAGCACTGAAAAATTAGATACATATAGATACACTATGTTCGACTCAATGCATTTCTTGGCATGTTACAAGCAAACAAAAAATCTAATTTAAGTTGATTCTGCACCTACCTTTAAGTGAAGCTTGGAATTCGAGGTTAACGAGTAGGCGCCACAGATGGTTGCTTTACAAAACGAACAGGCAGCCTTTACACTGTCGTCCCTAGATGAAATCACGGTAAAATACTTCCCGTCCAAGATGGCACAGCGAGGAGTATTGTCGTTGTCTGCCATTGCTAGCCCGTCGACGCGGCGGAACAAATAACTTTCAACTCCAAGACTGGGACTGCGAAGTGCGCACCAAACAGTCGGAAATATCAAGTGAAGTTCCGCGGAAAAGAAAACCAGGGACAGAGCTCAGCCTGGCCGCCTAGCGTTTTGCAGACGGCGCCCTCCTGTCTGGCTCCTGTAGTGCTCTGGGCGGCCGTGCAACCCGGGTTTGCTATAGACACACAAAAAAAAGGAAAATGCCCGTGCAGAGACTGCGAAACCGCTCGACTTTCTTTCGATCGTGTTTCTTTGTTTGTTGTTTTAGCCGCGGACACGAGATTTGTTTACTTGATGTTGTCTTTTCGGAGGCCTTCTATGCTCTAGCTTCCCCTGAACAAGAGTGAAAGAAAACGCAGCTTCGATTTAGAAGCGCACTTTTGCAAGTATCGGGTATTTTTACAATACACGATACTTTCAAGAAGTATCTTCGATACCGATACTTCGATACAAGTTTTTCTGGCAAGCGACACCGGATACAAGATACTCAACTGTATCGAAAGATAGTATCGAAGATACAAGTATCTTCGATACTGCCCAGCTCTGGTGCTGATAACTTCTCTTTATTCGTTTAGTGTTCGCCATTGAGACAAGTCGCGTCGCAAAATCGTTGCGATGCGAGTGTTTCGTTTTGTGGTAGTTTTTGTTGCGATGTGAGAGCTGTACAGCCGTGTTTTCTGTGCTTCGTGTCTTTGTTTTGAAAATCGCGTCTTGTCGAGACCAGCACAAGCTTCCTCTACGCCGATGCCTTCGATTCGATTGTTTAGTGTTCGCTCATTTGAGAAGGAATGTAAAAAAATCGTTGCGGTGTACGCGTTTCTTCGCGCTGGCGGGACATTGCTGCAGTCATACCATTGATGCTGCACGCTGTCTGAAACACTCGAATGATGCCACCGCCGTGCTGCATCACCGGACTCGGCTTGCTTCCCTGCTCGCTTTGATAAATGAAATATGCCAACTGGTATGACGTCTTCAAAGCGATATTTATTTATCCGTGAAGCTAGCGCCCTCGCCGAGCCTGGTCGTTGTGAGCAGTCGGTGGAAAATCAAGTAAGCTGCATTTACCTTGTTCCACCTACCATGTCACACCTGGCCCTGCCGCGATAAGATGAGGCAGAAAATCTACGAGGACCACGCCTCATGCGAGATAACAGAGGTACCTTTAGCCGCCTCGCGATAATGTCGTCCCATTCAAAAAGCAGCGACCTCGAGGCCTCGATTGTCACGAGCCCATATCGAATGCCTACGCAGTCTTCGCGTCCACTGTGTGAGCAGCATTTGAATATCTTCACCGCAGAGCTCGATGACTCATTCCCGGGGATCGTACTGTTGCCATTGTCCCCACAGCTCCGTCAACAAATTTCGCGAAGGAGCAAAAGGCGGCTTTGGAAGGAAAGACTGAACGAAAAGCTCCGCTTTCATCTTTTGAATTCCGCCGCGACGAAGACGCTTCTTGGTCAGTGGTGTTGCGTTCGAGCATTCTTGAATTTCACTAGCGACAGGAAGCTGGTGTAAAGTAAGAAATCTTCCAACTCAATGTCGTTGCACATTAAGTTCGGGATTACCGCTGCACGGATTTCGCTTTTGAGTCAAACCATCTATTTTGTTTTATCTTTTCCCAGATATCGTTGAATTCTCCCTGGAGATTGCAATGATGGGCTCGGCGTCTTGTGTTATGCTAAAAAATGGACACGTAGGCATTTAAAAAAAAAATTAGAGTGGTGGTGACAATTTGCTCAAAGGCCAGCTGTAATACGTCTTTATGGTGTAAATAACTTTGTATTTGCATCTATAAAAACTTTATTATTACAACACGTTGTCCTTTAGTCCGTTACTCTGAATAAAGGTTAAAAACGCGGAACAGTACCAAAGCTTTTTTTTCCCCTGTCGATACGCTCAAAATCATCAATTAAGTTATTATTTTTCTTTCTGTCTGTTGTTTGTAAACACGTGAGTGGAGTACTGGCACGTTACGGCAACTGAAAAACCATAACGAACGAAAACAAAACTGCAGATTTATTTGCCGTTTTTACCTGATATATAAAAGTCTTTTCATCTTGCATTTTGCGCCACGTCTTTCAGCGAAGCTTCTTTGGAGCCTCTTGACTTATAGTGCTGTCAAGCTAACAAAACAAAACACATAACGGTTTGTTGTGCAACTTTAAACTTTGCTGCGTTCAACCTTCTGTCGAGAATTCTGAGTTAATGGTGCCTTGAATGTCAACTCTAAGTCGCTCCAAATCTAGAATCATGAAGGCAGCGCACATCAGGCCTCCCCCCCCCAAAAAAAAAAACAAGGCTTCTGATCGTTTATTCTTTTCCTTGTGTCGCCTTCCAGTTAAATTTTGTTGAAACGAATTCGTGTTGACAGTCCTCTATGCACGAAGACTTAAAGGGTACCCTTTTAGCATTTATCTCCGAATGCATTCTCGTGGCTTGCTTAAAACTGGGTATCCTCTCAATACAAAAATAAAGAATAAAAAAGAGGAAGGTGGGTTTTTTTTTATACGCAACACGAAGTCGTGCTTGCAAGACTTGGTTGTCAGAACAAAAACATGATACTTTCTGCGTTCGAGTCTTGCATGCTTCGAGGCATAAAACACTGACCGGAGATGCACATGGAAGTATTCGAATTTACCGTATAAACGAGCAGAAATATTTTACTTCAATTTTGGGGGGCAAAAACGAGTAT
This sequence comes from Ixodes scapularis, assembly GCF_016920785.2. Taxonomy (NCBI): domain Eukaryota; kingdom Metazoa; phylum Arthropoda; class Arachnida; order Ixodida; family Ixodidae; genus Ixodes; species Ixodes scapularis. Next base: position 26,805,482 of record NW_024609868.1, read on the forward strand.
AGATACAGTGCAATATAGAGCTGGTTATATTGAACCATATACTCGGGGCATCTTGTTAGAAAACAGTAGTTCTTTAACAGCTAATTTTTTCGCAAGCTCGCTTACAACATACATTTTTGTTTTGTTTGTAATAAAAAAGGGTGATTGAGTGGTGTTTTATTACCTTGTCCCATCTGGCGAAATTGCTCATCTGCGGTATCTGCAGCTAAAAAGACAAGTCGCCCGTTGAGGCCGACTAACTTCAAGCGCTGTATATACATACACAGATTACAATTAACCTGCCCCATTATTGAAAAACTAATTAAACACGACACCTAAATAAGAATCACTATCAGATCTAGATATGAACATACTGCGCGTGATGTACGCAACGGTTTGGATGTACCGCTTTTTTTGTGAGATACAAAGAAAGAAGAAAAAATGTAGGGGTACTGTTCGGCTCCGACAAATATATATAGAAATACAAATATAGAAATAGTAAAGATTATTCACATGATTGGGTTTTGGTAGATGTATGACTATCAAATGAGAAATCTTTCTTTTTCTTCATTTTTTCTTTCCTTTATCGGATAGTTGATTAGTGACGAAGGCCTCAACCTTTATCGCGTGAAGTCGCTGCGTCCGTGCAACTTCTTTGTCTGGTCCGCGTCTTTTCGCGCTATTTTTAATTCCGAACCTTTAGCAGCACTGAGGGCTAGTTGAAGGGGTACCTGTGGGTCTCTTGCGTCTTAATTATGATTATAATATTCAATATTGCGTACGCAACTTGCCTACATATGTGCACATTGAAAATGTTGCATTTAGCGTTTCTGTGAAATGTAGGCTAACTTTCTCATTTACAGCAGAGACACCAGGCGCCCATTGGAGCTGACCTACTTCCTGTTGTCTAGACAAACACAACTGCTTAAGTTCAGTCATGGCTTCACCCAACGAATAAACCGACCGATAGAGCCTTACACACAGAAAATTTAGAACGTCTGGGTGTATGAAACTTTAGGAAACTTGCACTGAGAAGTGCTTGCCGACAAGGCAAGAATACCATCATGAATACAGCCTTATTTTGCGCAACCAATGCTGCGTAAGCTTGAGTACTTCATGTGACTCCAGATTAGCATCCGTACTGGACTGGTGAGATTGTTTCAAGGAAGATCCCTCTATTGAAAGTCGATAGAACCAACTTTGGCAAAGAACAATATCACCATACAGTTACCCAATTGGTGGTTCTCAAGTTAAACTATAATATTAAATACAGATGCAGATTTTTTATTGACGTATTGATTTGTTCGTAAACCTGAACTGGTGGCAACTAGAATTAAATCGCAAGGCACACAACCGAGCACTATACACAAAATAGCCTGATAAGCCTTGCGTATTACTGGGAGCAAGCGTGTGTTTGTGTATTCTTTGTTTCTAGCTCTTAAGCCATTAGCGGTATCTTAAAGTAATTGTGAACTCAGCTTTTTGCAACTATCCATTTGGAACTGAAATCAAAAAGGTCTCACCTAAAAATATATGAATACCCAAAAATTGATTTTAGTTTTGATAATTGCTCTGGTTTCGGGCATGTGAAGCCAATATGCTAATTTTTGTATTGAAAGTACTTTATAGGGACAATTCTGTTTTAATTGCTTTTAGTTGTTAGCGAGTTACTTGTTCCTTTATGGCAGAGGCCACTTAGCTTTTAGGAACATTATTATTTGCTTTTTCAAATTCGGATAAACAATATTCCGTTATATCGACCGAGCTCTTTTAATTGGGCGATCGTCCCGTATATACGTGCAATTAAATGTAAAAAATGGTGCTAAAGTCGACATAAAAAAAAAATTAGATTAAGAAATCTCTCTTAATAAATATTACATGGTTTTTGGAGTATAATTCATGCTACTTTGGAATTTTGAAAGTATCATAATATATAGAGACCTTCTTGAATGTTTATAGTGTACTACAGATATGAAAGGGGCACGGACAGGGTATTTATGCTCGCCAAGGTTTACATTGCTATATGGCATATATGATATGAGAACCTATCTATCCAGAACACAATTCGTGGCTCGAACTTAATTTCTTTTCAACCCGAAAACTGCCAATTGGGAACTGGTCTGTTTCAGTCGCGCTAACCTTCTTCTCCTTGGTCACGTGCCGTTCGCTATGGTTTAGACACACAGACCAAATATAATCAAACGTCATGGGTGATTGAAAAGATATCGAAAACACACACTCAATAAATATATATATTGGTCCAAGTCCAATATATATATACCAGCTTCGATCTAAAATGGACCGTAAAATTCGACACCTGCACGTAGCGATTTGAAATTCTCGTCAAATGTGTATTTCACAGGTCGGTTTTTTTCTTCTAAAATTACAAAGCGTAGCTCTCTTTTTGCAAAAAATAAAGCCAATAAACTTGCCAGGGTCTACGGCGGGCGGCGACGCAGACCCTGGCAAGATATATATATATATATATATATTGTTAGGGTGGTGCTGTCGGCAGCGGAAAAGACAAGACACTACATGATAATAGAACAAACATACGATTGATGGAGGCCGAGCCGGCCCGTGGTGTCTGGCGCGAGATGGTCGTGCGCGCCACTGCCCCGTCGTCGTCTTCACCTTCCTAACAGATAAACACCTCCTTGAAGATAAAACGACTCGCGCTCATAAAGATAGACGAGCTCAACGATCTCACTCAAGAGATGGCGAAATTACTTTTCGAAAGTAATTAATTTATAGTACTAATTTCTTTCCTCGGAAATAGGCCAATGTAACTAAATCACATTACAAATTACGGCAGAGTAAAAGTAATTAGATTAGACTACAATTTATTTTAAAAGTTTTCAAATTATTTTTGAAATCCTTTAGGCAGTAATTCGTGCCCGTGACAAAAACGGAAAGCTCACCGGCTTCGCTGTCCATTCAACGGTGAAGTTAATCGGTTACTGGCTGATTTGTTTGCATCCTCCTGGTTTTGGAGAAGTCGTCGACTTCGGCTGGTCGGGCCACGGCAACTCATTTTTACATGAAGTTGTAACTGCTCTTGAGAGATGTGCTAAGCTATATATAGAAGCCGGAAATAGAACTTCAGCAAAATATTCACGCCCGTATTGTGTGCTAAATAGGATGCATCACACGTTTCGAGGTCAAATTTGAGCGTCAAGGTAAAACCGTACAAAACTGCAAATGAAATCACTAGCAAATCTCAATCGAATACCACAAGAGGCGACATTTTGGCGTAATTGTTCAACACGCCATACCTGTCACTCTGTTCACCTGTAGCTCACTTGAAACCAAACTTTGTTGTGAAACCTTTACATTAAAAAGTCAGAATTATCATAAAATCCACGGGAGGAGCTGTTTCCTCAAACCATGTGAGAAAACAAAATATACAAAATAAAAACGCACCATTTGTTTGGCGTCACAGCACGGGTAACCACTAAGCATCCGCTTGTATAACTGCACACAGCCTTAAAAATAAATGTTTTATCATCTGTGAACCATCAGATTATCTTGCCGCTGCCCCTAAAAAGTGGTTAAAAAAAGAAAATCAACTGGCATTCCAGCCGTCTTCTGTGTGGGCGGTCGGATCGAGCTTTACATTTCGTGCGTGATGCCTTTCCTGCCAATCTCATGTTGCAATAGACAACTGTTACTGAAAACACGATAACGGCAGGGTGCGTCTTTCGAGTGCCTGGCCTCTAGGCACGCCTTTCTTTGTCTTCCGTCGTTCTTTGATTGGACGGCTGATTCAAGGCTCAAGACACTCCGAACCCGTATTGAAGTTAGAAGAAAGCACGCTCTGGATGCGGGACAACTGAAACACGTCCCTGCCGTTCCCATCCCCTGGGTAACCATATAGAGACAAAAATATAAAAACTGGTTTTATTTTTGTAATGCCTCGACAAAACACACAAAGGTAACGAAGAAACAGACAAACGGATTTGTAGAAACCCACACGCTGTGTTCTACGCATTGCTCCAAAACAGGAACGAGAGCTCGTTCCTCGTTCCTTCGGAATCTTGGAACGAGTTCCTGTTATAAGTTCCAGTGGCCTGAAAGAAACGCGTTTCCGTTACATTTTATTTTAAAGATTGTAAAGTGTTGTTACCTTACCGCCACATACGCGTATTTTAATGGAATGTTGTTAAGATGAAATTATGGAAATATCCACATCGAGCATCGTGCCCAGTTGCCGCAATCGCATTTATTCCTGTTCTTTGTTTTCGACTATCTCTCTGACACCTCCCAATCCCTCGAAGTTTCAGGTTGAAATAGCCGGTAATAAAAAGCCTTAACGCCTGCTAAAATAGAGTAAAATTGCAGATAAAAAAAAAAAGGAACGCGGTTCCTGCTGCCGTTTTCTGGAAACCGTAACGAGTTCTCGTTTTAGCACTACCGATGCAAGAAGGAATGGAGGCGTGCCTCCGTTCCTTCTGAACGGAACAGGTGCAAGGAACGTCGTTTCTTGGAACGCCGTTCCGTACAGCGTTGCCCATATAGGGCGTGTTTTGTTTTGATCACCTCAACTCCTTTGCTGACATCAGATGAAATAATTTGCATGATTGGTTGGTTACTGTGCCTACGTAAAATTGTTCAACATGGCAGGTGAACCTTGCACCATCAATCACGGCAGTGTAGGGCCAGGTGGCCAGAGTTAGCTCTGATGATTTTGTTTTTGTGTTCTCAGAGTCTATCATTAAGACATCGTTCAGTCCTCCCTATGTACATTTTCTAACACGAAAGGGGAAACGAATACGCCACTTCCTCTGCGCACACGACGAAGCTGTTCTGATGTTTCGTGGTACAGCTGAAAGTTCGGTGGGAATAAGGTGAGTTCGCTTGTTTGCACAGGTTGGAAAGCTGATTAGGAGCACAGAAGACGACGTCGATGTTGAACTTATTGGCGAGTTCTTTGATGCCATAAGAAAGCCTGTTTCTGTAGGGTGAGAGTCGCTAATGAAGGTCGCGAGCTCAGATCAAGGTTTCAAAACTTCCGTTTAAATAAACTCTCCAACAACGCCTTTTTCTAGTTATCTTTCTTTCAGCTCTTTCTGCTGTTAGATGCGGTACTCTACTCAAACTTCACCAACTCAACATTTTACAACTATACCCGAAGAGCTTCGCAAATTTCCATCCCACTTTGTCGCGGACGTACTGTAGCCGAGATCGGTTTATTAACGTTGCCTTTAGCCCAGCACCCCCCCCCCCCCCCTCCTCTTTTATTTTCTTCCTTTTTTTAGAGAGTTGGAAACTCACGACGGCCGTGCTCCCGTGCCTCGGGGTATCCACCTAGAACTGTAAGTTCGGCGTGGGAAAATGTGCTCGCGTATGCGCCGAGTAGAAGTTCGTGCGGCCTAAAAGCGGTGCGGTAGGGACGGGATGGAACGAAGATGAATGGCTGTTCCCGGTGGGATAACGACCGAGTGGTGTGCACGAGCGTTCGCTTTCGTGGCCCTGAATAACCGCGCCACACGACAGGGCCGAGGGTTATGGATAAGGTGCACTGTCAAATGCAAATGCACGTTGACAGCGCCGATGTGGGTGAAGGCAGAAGAGAGAGGGGTAAAAAAGGGGGAGGGGAGCAGTTGGTGTCGTCCGTGTGCTCGCCTCTCTTCAAGATCCCCCCCCCCCTCCCCCCCCCCCTTAGTTTTGCTCCTTTCATCTTCACTCTAGTTCGAGGATTCGCAATTTCTTTTTCTTCTGTTTTTGTTATACCGGTTTTATTTCTTTTTTTGCAGACAAGTTTAGGACGCAATTACTTGCAGAGCGTCTCTGCACGTGGTCGTGCTTTGCGGACACGCTCCCTCGTCTATCCACCGTCGCTGGCCAGGTTTCGTTCTTGTGGGCCCTGCGGCTCTGGGCGCCTCTGCAGAACAGCTCGCGTACTTATTTTTGCTTTTTCTATCGCTCACTATCCTCCTCTAGTTCACCGCCACTTAAGCCAGAAGCAAGGACGTCATGAAGAAGGTTATTTTTTGCTTGTTTTTGTAACTTTTAAAATAAAGCGAAATTCGAGAAAAGAAAAGTTGAAATAAGTTACTACGGGCAGTGCGCTCAAGTTCGATGCAAAATGGAAACCAGTTGAAAATTCGTTGCAGGGCCCCTTTAATGATCCCGTGACTCAAGTTAGCAACTCGGGGTGAGCTGCGCCCGCCAGCGTTATGGTTAGAGTCAGTGTCACCGTATAAAACGCCGGGCTTGTTATGCTCGTGCCTCTTGCGTCGTTATTCGTGATGAGTCACTGTTCCCTGAACGCCCCCTGCGCTTCCCATTTTTCTTTTGTGAAAATAAAATAATAAGTGATTGATTAATGATCGCTCGATGACGCAATGTTATTGACTGCGAAACGATAATAAAATACGAGGAACTCTCCCCGCCCTGCGTTGCTTAGGTGGTCGGTGATTATAGCTTCAAGTTCTTCCGATTTCGCATATACTCCGTGACATCAACTTCTCGAGGAAGTGGGAAAAGGGAATCTCGCTGGTCATCGAACGGTACGAGTCATCGACGTTCGGCTTGATTTTTAAACTCACGAAGAGGTTGCTGTATGGCCAATTTAGTTTTGTATTGCTAAATTTAGTGGTATTTTGCGTTAAGGCGCCTCCTTGCTCTAGTTTACATCGAATCGTCTACTTCCAAAATACTCTGCATGCAACACTGTGCGCGTTGCATTATGTGGTTTCTTTGGCCTTGAAAAGGAGTGGCATGGTTTCTATTTCGAACTGCCACTTGACGAGGTAGTGCATTTCAGCGCTACGTAAAAATAAAGTCTGCGCTTGCTTGCATTGCACCCATTTATTTTAGAAAAAACCCGGCCGTGTTTCGGCAGCTGTAAGGACCTCCCTAGACTTAGCGAGGAATAGGAGTGAGGTGTGCCGCGTTTCATACCTTTCTTACGGTCTGGCTACAACACCAGGGTGCAGAATGACACACCCGTGTCACGGTCATTCAAGAAGCCTCCTTGAGACGATTGAACAGTATCATCGGCCTAGTACAATTTTCCTTCTACCTTTGGTTATAAACTCTGGAACGTCGGGAGCCTAAAAAAAAACGTGCCCCAGCATTCCATTTGTATTAATAGGCAACACCATAAATTTAAGGCAGTCGCATATTCGAAAATGTATGTACTTCATTTTGTCGTGACGGGATATCGTGAGCTGAGGTTCGCAAATAATAAACAAAAGGGTTGCCAACAAGTGCCCAAGACGCTTTGTACGGCACCACGCCGCCACGATCGCTTTGGTTTTGCGAGAGGTCTATCATTCATAACAAAGAAGAGAAACATTCCGCGGGTCTGACTGCGTAATTTCTGTCCTTCTGCAAAATATTTTGTGTGGGTTGTATCACGAAAAAACGTCTCAAGTTTTGTCTTAAAACAATACACACTCTAATGAAAACTTTGTTTCTAGGCAAATCTACCATATATTTATTATGTGCTCGATGCACGTAAACTAGAAACAGAGTGTTTCAGGAGAAACTAAGGAGTTTCATAAACTTCGTAGTTAATAAATGTCGGTCGGCTTGAAAGCCAATATAAGTTGCCGGACGGCACGAAGTAAACAATTCAACGCGAATGAGGTTATTTTTCAGATATATCTGGAAATTCTCTCGAGAAAGGGGTAAAAACTAACTTAAACCGCAATCACACAGCTAATACACCCGACAAAACAATTGGTTGTATATTTGGTCATTCTTCCAAACACGTTTAAATGCGGTAGCTTTGTTGGGTGTGTGGTGCTTTTAGTTCGGATGGCGCCCAGGGCAGGGTCTTAAATGGAAACAGACTTCATCGCAGTATTGTCTCTTAGTGACGCAGCGCGCTCTTCCCTTCAGCATCACCCGGATACAAACGAAATATTTTCGCGGAATATTCTGGATCAACGAGAAAAGGAAAGCACCTGCTTCTACTTTGTTCTTTCTTACCCTTTCCCCCTCTCTTCGTTCCTGCGCGCTTTCTCACACCACCTACTCTTGCTCCTCCCGTTCCTGCGTGCTGCGTCCGTAACTTAGCACCCAGTCCACACGGCTTCCACGACGGGAGCTTCAATCCCTGGCACCGGTTTCCCTTATCATTTTTTTTTTGCAATATTGTTTAGCGGTTACGGTCTGACCGATATACAAATTTCATGCTTACACGGCTCCTGAGGTTGGTTGGCCCTATGAAGCTACTGCTTTAGAAACAGTCTTCATACACTGCATGAGGAGTGTTCCTTTCTTATATGATCGTCCTGTCTCATTGCTTGAACAAAAACTTCATCCAGACATGATCAAAGCAGACATATGTATCCAGCAAACATGCTTCATACATGTTTGGGGTGTGTCCACTGACGATTCTGTCAACCCATACGCAGCAAACACCATGTCCTTCGCATGATGCATGAGCAGTGTAACATCAGATTTAGTATAGATTCTCCAGAGACAAAAAACTAATGCGGGGAGCAAGTCGTCTGCTTCTTTCGCAGGAATTGCGGTGACGTCAGAACAGCGACGATCTCTGATTGGCTTTGACTGAAAAGATGTGCGTAGACCTCAATGATAGATTTTGTATCCAGTGTTTCTTCAATAAACCAATAAGAGCTGCGCTGTCTGACATCATCGCAACCCTGGCGCAAGGAGCAGACGAACTTGTGCTCCGCATTAAGAGAAGACAGATTAGTACAGTTGCAACTACTTCGAGGTTTAACATACAAGCAGAAACTTCCCAGATTGTACGAAATGCGGTGTCGATCTCGATCGGGGTCTCATTCGTTACTCCCCCGCCATATAATGCTATCTCGTACTGCCACAACTCAATTAGTGGCCGGCAGAAAGAAATAAAAAAATACATCCACCAGCGTTTCACGACAGCAACTGAAACGGCGTTCGGTCTATCATGCGGATGGCCCCGTTGTACTTCCGACAATTACACAGCCCTCGCCAGGATTAATACCTTCTGCCGACGCTCACTCAACTGATTCCAGCCCTCGAGAGGATAGGACGAGCGGGACGCATGAAAATGCGGCCAACGGCGGCGGCTCGCCGCACGAAAGGAACACGACTGCGCAGTGATTAATCGTGTACACACTCTATAGTGTCCGTTACGGCCACGGGGAGCTCCCCGAGCTCTGGCCGTTAATATTCATTGGCTCACCCGTTTCTTCGCTGGACGCTCGAGCGGCGCTTTGTATTCGGGCCTGCCCGCATTGCCGAGCTTCAGGGTCTCCATGAGTATGTTTTTAATTGTCGTGTTTGTCTTCTTGTAGGCGGGGGTGCGGTGCGAATAATTACCTGATAACCAAAGGAGAACGGACTTGCTGTCGCCTAATTACAGGTTGCTTGATTTGCTGCATATACCTGTGCAAAAGCTGAGCCTGTTCGTATGTGCTTTATGAATCTGTGTAGCGTCTTGTACGAGTTGTGTGTAAGGCGTGTAGTACAGCTACTACTATTTGTTCCTACGATAACGATCTTACAGGTTCGATGTCTTTTTATGTCAAGTAGTGTGTGGCAAAAAATACTTAGAACAGTTTGAACAATCCCTTGTTTCTCGGTTCCTGCACCTTCTCATTTTATTTTCTTCTTTATGCTGAGATGGTTGTAAAAAGGGAGATTTTCCAGGGCAATTGTTTGACAACGAAATTAGAAAGGTTTTCACCCGACGTGTTCTGACTTGCCTTAATTGGCCTTTACCGGCGATATGCATGAAGCTCGAAAACGTTTCTTTGTTTGTTTGCATTTATTCAAAACATTTCTGTGCATGGCATTATCTTGGGCGACATGGCTAAAGACAGATTTAATTCTTGATGGGGCCGTGCCGCTCTTTCAGCAGCAGTAATGATTAGTCATAAGCTGAAAATTCGGGGCAGAATGTTGGGATTCGGCAAAATCGAAATTTTGCCCAGCTGTTCTAAATATTCGGCCAAAATTAGGCAATATATTTTGTTGCCAGACTTAAAACTTAATATTGTCTTTTTTGATGATAATTCGCACAATTATTACTAAATAGGGTTATCATCTACGAAATATTTGTATCGGTGTCATTTTTGTGTGTTTACTGCCAATTTTACTGTGACTTTTTGAAGAAGTGGTATGACAACGATGTTGAGACGTAGCGGGAGCAGTCACGATACATAAGTTTGGTTTTGAGGATTCATCAGCACAATCCTCCAAGATTGTATATCGTTAAAATTAACACGGTAAGACTGTGCTCTTACTTTCTCTGCGAGTCAACGTTTCGCGCGCAAAAATGAATGCAATGACTGCTAGGCCTTCACCAGAAGAGATAGCAATATAATTGTAAATATGCATGGTTTTCGATTTGAGCCACTTGACGCCAACTTCGCATGAAAGTGTGCGTCCCATATTCGCAACGTCTCATTTTTAACTCTCAATAGGAAAGTTTCCGATGTTAGGACACACGCGAACGTTCACGTAGATGGGAAGAATTTGCAATCTCGGATCTATAATGTTGAGCATGATAGGTCAATGTTTGGTTTTATGTGGATGTGTGACAGCCGCGAAATAACGCTCATTAAAAGAAAATATTGTGTTGCTTTAGCACATACTGCTTGTGAGCCTAAAAAAGATTACTATAATTACGGGGAGTGCTTTAAAATACTTGTCAGTCAATGTTGCAACTACCTCGTTGCATCACTGAAAAGATCAAATGAAAATAACGTTATCCAGAATGTACCGTATCATTTGTTATCTGCGCAGTGGACGGTGTCAATACCTGGTCGACCGTCTGTTCATGAAAAAGAAGATATTTAAGAGAACCAAACTCCCAAAGTTTAACAAACAGACAGTTACCATGTTGCCCACTCGGCACCTCGCCGTAACCCCTGGTAGTATTACCGGTGCAACACTTTATAATGGTAACCGCACGACCGCGCGGCGACCATGGCCCCATTGCGTTCTCGGGCGTGTGCGGACGCTTGCCACATTTTAGCCGAATTTTTGTCGAAGTTTCCTTAACAAGTTTGTCATGTGCCGAACTTTGCCGAATCTGAAGTTCGGCAGTTTCGATCCATCATTATAGTGACGGTACATGGCATGCATAACATTACCAAACATATAAATATACAAAGCAATCGTTAAAAAAAATTTAAAAAAAAACTATTCCGCTTGATTAAAATTAAGAAAACGCAATGGCATACACTAAAAAAAATATTAGGTTGAGGTACACAAATATAGGGAAGACCGAAGTCCTCAACAATCAGGTAAAGTTCAAAAATCGTAAATCTAAGTTCTGTAATAGGGATTAAATTGACAGGCTACACACGATGTAAAAGAAAAAGTGATCTAAAAAGCGCTAGCAAGAAGATGGTTCTAAACTTGAATTCTACATATCAGCCCGGTGGCACCGCCTAGCTTCTAAACACAATTAGAATCAACGACGTTGACGAAATTCGATCTGACGGTTTCGAAGACCCAGCTATACGGAATGCGCATTGGGACTTCCTCACAGAGTAACACCATGGGGCGAACTTGGGGCCCTGTTTGGCCTATTTAAATGTCCCGCTCCTATGGAAAGTAGCAAACGACCGTGGTACTTTCTCGCTCCTTGTTTGAGATAAGACGACCCGTGAGAGTAAACCGATCAGCATTGACGCGACGTGTCATAAGACAACAATGGACGGCGGCGAAACGATGAGAATGGCTGGTTATATTGGCGGTCAATGACAGTTTTGGCGGCAAAAAACACTGCGCGCGGGTTAAAAGCGTCAGGGCGTGGCAATAAACTCGCGTAGAAGCACACGCGAAAAAAGGTTGGGTTCCGATGGGGCCTTAAGAAAGCAAAGCACCGCAATGCCTTTTTCAACCGGCTCATACAGCCGTAGGCGCACGAGTAAAGCACACGAATGAATAGACAGGCCGAGACTAGCAACTGTCCGACAAGAAAGCATTCCGAGCGGCCCGAGATTGCTCCTTGACTGATGTGAGGGGTAATCTTTTCCATCAAAGCCACACGCAATCTCAGGAGCTGCTGTCTCAATAGGAAAAGTGCGGTGTGAAGTAAGCTGTCCGCGGCACTGCTATGGTTAATATAGGCGCCTTTCTCCTGTACGGAACCTATCGCAGTTTGTTATTTTAGGTAGTCAGTCTCAGGGTTTAGTATATGATGTTTCGTAACTGCATGCGCCTTCTTTTTGCGTTTATTCTGTGCAGGCCGAAGCACACAACTCCGCTTTAAGTGTTGGGGTGTTGCTATGGAGTCGCAAAGTTTCATTTTGGTTGTAGTAAAGGGTTCGAGCGTTGCTCCAGCGTCCTCTGTTGCACGTGCATATTATATTGTTGCTGGAGCAAACGGAAGCCACGTGTAGAATGGGTGGAAGCCCTTCCGCTTGCGAAATCGCGACCAGATGCAGCAGGCCCAAAGGCCGCACTACTAAAAATATAAAAAAGATGGCGACGGAGCTTCGAGAAAGGGGCGCCAAGTTGAACATAACGCGACTTCCTGGACACAGTGGAATAGCCGGGAACGAGAGGGCACACGACAGGGCCGAAGTGGAGGCAGCACATTATAGCTCCACGCTTGGCCCGACCTCTTCATCCGGCAGGCACGAGACGGTAGATCCAGAGGGGCAGGCCGAACTCGCCAGGCAGGCGAGGAAGGCCTACCTCAGGGGACTTCTACTGCCACAAGAAGACGTGGTACCAGCAGGCTACAGCCGATGGGCTGCCGTCCGGGTCCGTCGCATCAGGACCAAGACGGCGTGCATTCCAGCGAAACTGGCGAGCTTTGGCTTGCTAGAACCAGAAGAAGCAAAGTGCAAGACCTGCACGGGGAACAACATGGCGACACTCCAACACTTTCTTTGGAACTGCAAAGGTCTAGATAGACACAAACAAGAAGCCCTCGAAGTCCTCCGTGAGGAAAGCCCACCGAGGACTCTAGACGAATGGGCCCGACCCAGAGGCTCGCCACAACACCGCAAAGCGCTCCTCGACTCCCTGATGAATTACATCAGAAAATCGGGGACACATAATCACATATAACCTCACCGTATTCATCTCCATAACCCCCCCCCCCCCCCCAAACGCAAATAACCCTACACCTCCAGCTTAAGACCTACTCGGCCAAAACAGGCAATCCTCCTCTCCATGTTAAAGACCATGTTTCTCTTTCTCTCTCTCACCACACTTTCCATGTACTCTGTGATTTTCACGCTACCATGTAAATGAATGGCTTTAATCAGAAACGCCCTGGATGTCGACCGTTGTTCCGTTTTGACGAGGCCGGCTCGGGGTTCAAGCGGAACACCAGCCCCTAGTCTAACCCCGAGTTATTAGTGTTCACTAACACTTGTGGGTTCGTCCTCTTTTCCACGTGCATATTATGTTGTTGCTGGAGGAAGCAAAAGCTACGTGTATGGTGGGTGAAAGCACTTTCGCTTGGTAATTCGCAGTCACGTGTCTACTTATATTTGTTAGTTTGTGCTGTGTCCCACGTTCATATTATGCTGTTGCTGGAGGAAGAGGAAGTCACGTGTATTTGGTAGGGCTGGGCAAATGATCGATTAACCTACCGATTAATCGATTAATGCTTTAGTCGCTATTAAATTTTTTAACTGGTTAATCGGTAAAATTTAGACGAACCAAAAAACTCAAAATTAAACACTTCCATAACGCAGACGTGGACGAATACGCCTGTACGAAGGGTGACCTTTAGGTCAAATTTTAGAACAAGGTAAACTGTATAGGGGCGATATTTTTATAGCATCAGATTAAGTACAGAGGTTACGCATGTCCCCGGCCATTTCAACGTCGTTCGAGTGTCTGTTTAGTGCAGTAGAGATTATTGTGAACAATCAAAGGAAGTCGCTCTTTCTAGAGAATGTCAACGAACATCTTTGCCTCACGCGGCAAAAGTAATATTTAGCGAAAGGTCTCTGATACTGTTCTTAACTACATATCAAGATTAATTCATAATCTAAATTGTACATTGCACCGTTTATCACAGAATCAGCAAAAAAAAAAGACTTTTTTTAAATATTTTGCAATGAAATAAACGAGACCGATTAATCGATTAATTAACCGATTAAAGGGTGGCGATTAATCGGGTGAAAACTTTTAATCGACGCCCAGCCCTAGTATTTGGGTGGCTGCCCTTCTGTTTGAAAATCGCAGTCACGTGCCCACTTAGATTTGTAGGTTTGCCCTCTGTTCCACCTGTATATTATGTTGTCGCTAGAGAAAGCGAAAGCCACGTGTTTAATTGATGGTAGCTCTTCCGCTTGGTAAAGCGCGTTTACGTGTCCACTTATGTTTTTGTGGGTCTATCGTCTTTTCCTCGTACATATTATGTTGTTGCTGAAGGAAGCGGAAGTCACGTGCATAGTGTGTGTAAGCACTTCCGTTTTGGAAATAGGAGTTACGGTGCCCACTTATATTCGTGTTTGTCCTCTGTTCCGCGTAGGCATCATGTAGCTGCTGAAAGATGCGGAAGCCACGTGTATAGTGGGTGGAAGCACTTCGGCTTGGGACATCGCAGTTTCGGGCCCACTTATATTTGTGGGTTTGTCGTTTCTTCCACGTGCATATTGTTTTGTTGCTGGAGGAAGCGAGAAGCACGTTTATAGTGGGTGGAAGCACTTCCGCTCGGTTAATCGTAGTTACGCGCCCACTTATATTTGGGGGTTTGTCCTCTTTTCTATGCGCGTATTATGCTACATCTATTAAAAATAGAATTGAAACACAAAATTTATTTCTTGAAGTTTAATATAGTTTTTTTATTACGTCATACTGCTGCTATGGCGTCCCCCCGAAGCCGATAATGTTATTCTCATATGAAAGATTCTGTTTTCGTTTCAAGTGACTTTAGACAAGTATATTCGGTCCGTCAGGATATCTTGTCTATTGTTCCACCTGCTTGTGTCTCTTCGATGCTTTCTCCTCATTCAACGTTAGCACCTGACAAGCCGATAAATGACACCTTGCAAGACTGTCTTCAATACGACTCCCTACACGGCTCTTGAAACCCTTAGGGCGGCGTACACAAACACGCGAAGGGATCTTACTTCGAAGATTCCAAGTCTCCGCTCAAATCGAAAGGGCGCAAGTTTGGAGTAGTCCAAAGTCGTAACTAACGACGTCTTACTATCCCACGGTGTGACGACAACGGCCGAATGGGAAGATGCCCCGAAGAGAGGCGCCCGGGGAATCCTTAATTACCGCGTCATCGATCAACGGCTGACCTTTCGCCGGACTCTGTTTACCTTGTGCCGCAGAATCAATAATACCCAGCCAGATATGCAGCATTGCAGCACAATACACAGGACCAAATATGCTGAGTGTGCCGTCGAAGTGGTGTACCAAATTCCGCTGTCTTGCGGCTCCGTGTACATAGGCCAGACTGGTAGATGTGTCAATGATCGTGCACGGGGACATGCGGCAGCTATGAGAACAAGCCCGTCTGGTAATCTAGCTGTTCATTGTAGTCGGTGCCCGTGCTCACCACTTCTGCATGATGTGAAGGTTCTGGCGAAATATAAAGATAAAATATGCCGAGAAGTGCACGAGGCGTTTGAGATTATGGCAAAGGGAGAGGAATGGCGTCAGCGAACCTTCTCTTGCCCTTTCAGGGAAACAGTCTGATTTTATCAAAGGGTCTTATCGATTGATGTGATGAATAGGCGTTTTTAACGGCCAATATACACTCTAAAAAAAATGAAAGCCGCTTACAACTCCCTGTAACGCCGAATTAGAGCGCAGCTCTTGAGGAGGAGGAGGGAAGGGCACTGGGGGGGGGGTTAAACTAACCAGGGGGGGGTCACGTTACCTTGGGGGTCACGTGACCCCCAAAGCCAATGATGTCATCACTGACGTCACTGATGACGTCATAAGTGACGATGACGATGCGGGTACCGATGACGTCATTAGTGACGTCACTGATGACTTCACCAGTGATGATGACGATGACGATGCGAATGTCGGTGATGTCATCAGTGATGATGACGATGACGATGTGGATGCCGGTGACGTCATCAGTGATGATGACGATGACGATGTGGATGCCGGTGACGTCATCAGTGATGATGACGATGCGGATGCCGGTGACGTCATCAGTGATGACGATGACGATGTGGATGCCGGTGACGTCATCAGTGATGATGACGATGACGATGTGGATGCCGGTGACGTCATCAGTGATGATGACGATGACGATATGGATGCCGGTGACGTCATCAGTGACGATGACGTCATCGGGGGGTCACGCGACATCGGCGGGGGTCACGTGACCTCGAGGAGGGGGCCACGTGACCTCAGGGGAGTCACGTGACTTCGGGGGGTCACGTGACGCCCCACGAGGTCACGTGACCTTGGTGGGGGGCTCGCGCGGTGCATTATGGGACATTTCCCATGATGCACCGCGCGGTTACGCCGACGCCGACGGCGACGCCGACGGCGACGCCGCTCAAGCCGGAAACGGGCCCCTAAGAGCTGCGCTCTAAAAAGGGGAGCGCGACTTATAACCGTGCCACACGGTCCACTCGAATGCCATTTGCCACGAATGACATATGAGCGGACGGCCAATCAGCGCGCGACACTCCGGGCGTGGCGCATTCCACGCGCGACAGATTGCGAGCTGTTTCGCCGATCACACAAATGTTATTCGTTGTAAATGGCATTCGAGTTGGCCGTGGGGCACGAGTATTAGTCCCCAAGGGGAGCAAGTGCGTTGCCACAGCCATTAGTCCCCTCAAGGACTAACGGGAAGGGGAGTACCATTGGCACCCCACCATTAGTCTCTCGCACTAGCACCGTTAGGACTAACCGTTACACCGTTTCAATTGCACCTCGACGACCAACTGTTAGGCCTTTGCACTTGGTCCCCTGATACCAACTGTTACACATTTTCAATTGAACCCCGAGGACGAACTGTTAGGCCCTTGCACTTGGACCCCTGGGACTAAAGGTCTTTCCTTTATATTTGGTCCCGAGTCAGAAATCTTCGAAACGAAATTGTGCAGTTCGGATTAAACGTAGCTTTATTGGCTCGTACATGCACATCGCATTCAAGGATGACTGAAGTCGAAGTTCCTGAGCGGTAGAATTCACGATAAGGCAAAACTCTGAAGAGTGCACTTGCGTCGACTATGGCTTGAACACTGGGACGTCTGTCCGAACCGGTCGTGGTCCAAGCACCATTTACTGGGTCACCGGCAGCTTCTTGCCTTTTTGCGAGGAATTCGGATTATTAGCAACAGGGGCAGCGTCAAATACCCGATCGCTCAACAAACGTATGAGGTATAACACACACATAATAAAATAACAAATAGGCTACAAAAGTGCTACAATGGTTCACATTTAACATGCGATCTGTTGACAGCAGACCATCGGAATATTATATTTTTAGTAGACCGTTCGCTGCGAATTACCGACCCAGCGTGTGCGTGCTCAAACTATGCTTCAAAGTGACGGAACGAGCCCCCGCCACCAACGCGAAAGTCTGTGCCATCGAATCAATGTCTCCATTAAGGCGTTTCTCACTCCCAGCGAAGCGTTGAAGTAGCGCTGATCACGTCTCGTGAGCTACTTTTCGTTTGCCATGAGCAACAGTTTGACGGTGCGATACAAAGCTGGTGAAAGCACCCGTCAGCACGCGTTAGCGCTAGGTTAGCGCTATGCTTGTAGCTCTCTGCTGCATGTGTGAACAGTCCTTTATGGCAAAGCGATCCTGCCAGGGTATATGCAAAAAAAAAAAAAAAAAAAGAAGCCATCGGTAGAAGTGGCGTTTTGCTCAATACGAATGAATATCATGTCTCTGTGCTGCATAACAAAATAAGCAACCATGGTGCCAGAAAGAATAGAGCATGGCGGGCGCATTAGAAGCTGGAGAACGCGTTCAAAATGAAACACTTTCTGAAGCCGCAGTTAATAAATATACCAAAAACAAAAGTACTTCAACATACCTTGGTCGAGTTCCCTTGTCTTGTGACTTCAGAACAGATCAAGTGCAGTGTTGCAGCACCGCGAATCCAAACCGGATACCGCAATGATCGGAGACAACACAGGGAGAAAAAACGGCAACCAGCTTCGAAGTTCTGACGAAGGCTGTACTAAAAACAGGTTCTTTACAAACAAAGACCCCGTCCCATTTTCCCGACGTACCCTATCTAATCTGCCCCATCTGCCCAATCCCCCGCGTGAGCGAGGAGCGCAAGAAAGAGCGTGGGGTAGGGGGTTGGTGGGAGGGGGAAGGGCGCGCACACAAAAATATGTTTTTCCCCTACCACTACACACAACACACTGACACAGCATTGCCCCAAGTACGGGAGAAGGTCGAAGGTCGGCATTTTCAACACGCCGGTCAAGTGTACGTACGAGCAAACAGGCTTTCTTTTTTTCTTTTCTTTCTCTCTTTCGTTTCAGTTTTATCGGGGGCTTTCTTTTTTTTAGTTCACATTTGTTATGCATTAGCAGGGTGTTGCCATGAATGACGTTCCGGGCGCGGTTCGTTCTTCGTTGTTCATCTGGAATGCTATCTGAAACAGCGACGACGATAGTATGAAGGCGTCTAGATACTGCCCCTGAATGTGCTTTTTAAGTGGAACATGCCGTGCATCAAATGTGTCGTTGCGGATTTTGAGTTCGACATTGGACTTCCAAGAAAGGTTGGTTACGGGGAGACGCAGAGACGATGCTCGACTTGTTTTCGGTAACTCAGTTTTAGCGATTGAATTGACCATTTATTCTGACTGCGAGACTCCGGTGTTGAAAGCGCGTCTTCTACAAACTCTTCAGTTTCATTTAAGTGAAAAAAGTGTTAGTATTTGGAGGTGTTGCGTTTGGATAAATGCTCATTTTTCGCGCGAAGGCAAATTACGTTAATGGGAGTTGCGAAATGTCAACGGATCATTTTTGACAAGATAGTTGGGTGAAGTAGAGTCAACACATTCGTTAAGTCGCATTCGCACCACGTGCGAAACTCTACCATGTAATGTCTTAACGTTCGTGGCACATGAAACAAAATCGCCAGTTTCGTCCGAATTTCGTCAACGCTTTCAGCCGTAAAATAAAATAGTTTGTTGTTGGGCGAGTTGGTGAACGTTTGGATACATGGTTTTGCGCAAAAAAGACGGACACAAGAGAGAGCAACAAACACGAGCGCACCTTACAACTGTATTGAGGAAACCTTTAGAAAACATGCAGATATATCGTCAACTTCCATGCGTCCACGCATGCGTCGTGTCACTATCACACGCTCGTCACAGAAACTTATCGCGGAAGCGTTTTTCAGCATTATACAAACCTATCGAGGTAACGCTCACACATAGGTCGCCTTTCTTTTTGATAAAGAAGGCTTCCAACAGCTCACGTGCTTTTTGTCCCTTACTTCCACCCAAAATAGCTGTGCCAGAAAAACGTGGCTCACAATTACAGTTTCTGCAGTGTGCAGGCAAATGTGCCCCGTCATTAGTCTTTAAAGTTTGAGCATGCTCTCTGAGACGGTCGTTGGCACACCTTCCTGTTTGCCCCACGCGGGGATGGGCAAAATACATGCCAATATGTACCGAAATACAAATACAATATACTTCGTCAAAAATGTATTTAATTACAAATCTAATTACATTTCCAAAAAAGCATTTAAGTACAAGATACAAATACAATCAAATGTATTTGGTCTCCTCCAAATATTTTTCCAAATACATTCCTCAAAATTTGCGTCAGCGACTTCAGCGCACCTGCAACGGGTTTCTGGGTATCTCCATTCAATTTTGCATCGCACACTCGGGAGTTAGTGTGCGAGGCTCTAGTAACGTAATAGAAATATAATCACAAAGAAATGTAATCAGCTTGGACATAATACGTAAAAAAGTACAGAGCTTCAAGCAGCTTTTTTGTCGATTACATTTTGGTATAGACCAACAAAGAACCGAGACGACCGAGACGCGCAGCACTAGCTAGAGAATTTTTTAGTGTTGCAACTCGCACCAGTTACGAAAATCTGACGACCCGCGCATTTAGAATGTTGCAGGCAAAAATATGGATGGAAATCAGGCTGGAAAGCATCCCAAGTTCTCACAGGCCCTTATTTAGCCAGTCTGCCCGTGAACGTCGATTTCATCACTATTCTTGCCCTGGACTAGCACCGTAAGCACAAAGTCACGAAACGCTTGTGCTTGATTGAGAGACGCTGCATTCGGTGAGAACGTAGTTTTTTTCCTGCTCTGGACAGTGCCTTTAAAATTGAGCCGGAGGAGAAAAAGAAAAAAAGCCCCATGGCCAAATAAAAAAATGGAGACTATATCTTACAACCACATGCATAAAAACATGAACTGTAACTTTGGTGATAACATTTATTAAACGTAATAGAGGCAAGTGCGGCGGGCGCCCGGCGCGCCCGGGTGCCCGCGGGGAGCGAGACGCGAACTACCGCAGGACTGGTGTATGAAGAGATGAAGAGTTTCTTGGTTTGTTGTTGCCGTTGGCGTTGAGATGAAGAAAGAGCAGCTTTGGACACGTCTTAGGATGAGCAAAATGAGTCGTGACAATAAATTTGAGGGATGTATTTTTGCCCACAAAATTGTATTTAATTACAATTGTATTTGAAATACCCACGTTTTAGTATTTCAATACATACGTCAAATACATTACCAGATTTGTAATTAAATACAAATGCAAAATACACAAAGTATTGGAAATACGTTTTTCAAATACTTGTATTTGAAATACTGCCCATCCCTGGCCCCACGTATGTCTTCCCACACGTGAGCGGGACTTCATAGACGACTTTTGTTTTGCAGCCAACAAACGGCCTGGCATGCTTTGTGCTGCATCCTCGCTTCTGTCTGCTTTGTCCAATAATGCGGGGGAGGAGTTGGCCGAGTTTTGTCGGAGCTGTAAACACAATCGGAACTCCATGTCTGTTCGCAACCTTCTTGCGGTTATACGAGAGTTTGTACACGTATGGTACCGCTTCAGGCATCACATAACTGAGTGTTGACTGCATCCATTTTCAAGTGGTTTGTCCCTTAACTCTTTGCGGGATTTTTTCCGCCACACTCCTCAAAACCGAATCAAGGAAACCCGCTGACAAAATTCGAGCCAATTGGTTGCTAAAGCTTGCCTGTATCCTGTGAGCACACGACTTTCTGAGGGCGGAGTCATGGCTAAGGTTGGCGATTCCCCTTTTAACTACCTTTGAATGGGCTGAGTCATACGGCAGGAGTTCCTTTCGAGACCGCGGGGAATACATCCAACAAACGTGTTCTTCCAAGAACAAAACGTTCAAGTCTAAAAACTGAAGGCTGCCCTGGTTGGGCAGCTAATGTGTAAAACACAAGCCTTTGCCATGGCGTCTAAAAACCTGGAAAACCTCATTCACACCTTCAGTGTACATCAGAGAAGTCTGCTTTCTAAAAAAACAATTAAAAAATCATCCACGTATCTAAACACTCTACAAACAATCAAAATCACGTAGGTCACCTTTCTTTATCAAAAAAGAAAGGCGACCTATGTGTGAGCGATACCTCGATAAGTTTATATAATGCTGAAAAACGCTTCCTTGATAAGTTTCTGTGACGAGCGTGTGATAATGACACGACGCATCCGTGGACGCATTGAAGTTGACGATATATCTGTATGTTTTCTAAAGGTTTCCTCAATAAAGTTGTAAGTTCCGCTCGTGTTTGTTTCTCTCTCTTGTGTCCGTCTTTTTTGCGCAAAACCATGTATCCAAACTTTCAGCCGTGCTCGGCTGAATCCCGCCGATCCTCAAGACAAGCGAAATATCATCTGTCCTCCTGGTAAACATTCCGTTTGCCTTCGGGGACTAATCATACAGATGCACACTGTCAGAGGGGGACTAATGGATGCTTTTGCTAGCGCACGCCTATCGGTTAGTCCCAGTCGAGCGCAGTTAAGGCCGGTTCAAACATACAGCGGAGCGCTAAGTTAGCGCTACGTGAGCGCTCGAAGGAGCGCTAATGTGGCGCTTCCTGGCGCGTGATGTAGCGCTCTGTTAGCGCTTCAGAAGCGCTTTGTTAGCGCTCCATTAGCGCTACAGAAGCGCTCTGTTAGCGCAACAGAAGCGCTCTGTTAGCGCTCTCACGCCCCTTGTGCCGTGCTTGCTGCTGCGGAATAGCGCGTGCACGGCGATTCCTTTGTTGTTGTTTTTCCTTTGGCATTGAAAGTTGAGGAAGCAAAAGAGCTGCTCTCTAAGCAGATGGTCGGGCAGGCGATTCAGAGTCATGGACTCTGAGGGACTGTAGGGATGGCCGAAGGGGTTTAACCGAAAGAGCTCGGGGAATTGACGGCGAGGTCACCCGAAGCGTCTTTCGGAGGCGCTTGATGTCTCACGTGTTCCCTTTGGCGGTAAGCGGCGGCCAGCTCCCGAAAGTGGAAGCAGATTTCCCCGCGTGGGAATTGAACAAAACCTTCGTTCTCCAGGCGGGAGTGGGTGGTCGCCCTTGCCGCCGTGGTAATTGGGGAGGCGACCATGTCGGGGCCATGTCGGCGACTTCGGGGGAGAGAGGGAGGTCCGGCCTCCCTTCGGAATGTCGGTGCACCTTTTTGGAGAAATTGAGTCTGAACGAGCCCGTGCGCGGAGCAAGACGTTATTCTCCCGCGGTCCCGAGGGCTCCGCGTATTCTGTCTCGCGAGACAGAGGCCTTGCCGTGCGCGGCAAGGGACTTGGCGCCGAGGCGCTATTGTTGGCGTTGGGTTGCCGCGAGCGGCATCAGCAGCGCGACGTTTTTCTTGTTTTGTCCTGTAAAAAGTTGTTCCTCATTTGTAAATATATATTTATTTACTCAATCACCGAGTCTTAAGCGTCACTGAAGCCATCGGAAAGAAGCCACCCTCCAACCAGCGCAGCACCTCCGAGATCGACGAGAAACATTACTGGCGCAGTCGACGGGGATCGTGGACGTCGTCGGCCACTTCGACAACATCGTGTGCCAGGAAGACGACGAGGCCGGTGCTGGCGCGGAGTGTGGCCGTGTGGCGGTGTCCATCGGCAGGAGCCCAGGACCAGTCGAGACGACCAGCAGCCTGGCACAACGAGGCACGGCTACGAGTACGCCTGTGGCCGACAGCGGCGAAAGCCGAGAAGCGGACGTCGCGTGGGGCGATCGGCGCCGGTGACCTGCGGGTTCGACGCCACCGACAACTGCCGTGGGCCTGGGGCCTTCGACGGCGACAACAAATTCAGGCAAGCGAACGTCACCGGCTGCAATCGACGCCAGTGACCTGCGGGTTTGGCGACACCCGACGCCTGCAGCGGTGACAGCCTGGTCTCACAAAACGGACTCTGCCTGCGGTGATCGACGCCGGGAACTCGCGAGTTCGACGGCGTCAACGACTTCCGTGGGCTCCACAGCACCGCCAGGTACGTGGTCGCTTTCCCTTTCGTCGCCGGCTGACACCCGCGTGCTTAGCTGCATGACGAAGTGTAGCTTGCGTAGGAGGGGGAGCCCTGGCGACGGAGGAGACGAAGGGTCGCATAGGGAAGCAGTTCCGATGAGCGTTCGGTTAGCCCTTGCGAGGGAAAAAACAAAGGACCTGGAGCGGCAGGTTCGACAGGCAGAACTCCGGGCGGAGGAGCGAAGAGCTAGAGCGCGGCTCCTCGGGCAGCGCCGTGAAGAGACGCAGCCACGGGCAGCGGAAGGCACGGCGCTTGAGGCTCGCTATGTGAGGGAGACAGAACCGGACGCGCGAGGCGACCAGGAGGCAGCCGTGGGGTCCGGGGCCGATCGTGTCGTTCAGGAACCGGACACTGCGGTGGGGTCCAACGCCGATCGAGCTGTACCGGGACCGCAGGCAGTCGTGCGGTCCGAAGCCGTCCGTCCCCTTCTGGGACCGGAGACTGCCGGGGGGTCCGACGCCGATCGCGCTCTCCAGGAAGCGGACACTGTAGGTTTCGAGGCCGATCGTGCCGTGGTACCGCAGACTGTCGGAGGGTCCGACGCCGATCGCGCTCTCCAGGAAGGGGACACTGTCGGATCCGAGGCCGATCGCGCCGTACTGGGACCGCAGACAGCCGGGGGGTCCAATGTCGATCGCGCTCTCCCGGAAGCGGACACGGTCGCGTTCGAGGCCGATCGTACCGTATGGGACCGCTGACTGCCGTGGTGTCCGACGCCGATCGCGCTCTCCAGGAACCGGACACTGTCCGAGGGTTCGAGGCCGATCGAGCCTTACCGGGACCGCAGACTGCCTTGGGGTCCGGGGCCGATCGTGTCGTTCAGGTACCGGTACCGCAGACTTCCGTGGGGTGCGAGGCCGACCGCGCTGTCCAGGAACCGGACACTGTCGTATGGTTCGAGGCCGATCGTGCCGTACTGGGACCGGAGATTGCCGTGGGGTCCGAGGCCGACCGCGCTGTGCAGGAACTGGACACTGCCGTGGGGTCTAAGGCCGATCGTGCCGTACAGGGACCGGAGATTGCCGTGGGGTCCGAGGCCGACCGCGCTGTGCAGGAACTGGACACTGCCGTGGGGTCTAAGGCCGATCGTGCCGTACTGCGACCGGAGATTGCCGTGGGGTCCGAGGCCGACCGCGCTGTGCAGGAACTGCACACTGCCGTGGGGTCTAAGGCCGATCGTGCCGTACAGGGACCGGAGATTGCCGTGGGGTCCGAGGCCGACCGCGCTGTGCAGGAACTGGACACTGCCGTGGGGTCTAAGGCCGATCGTGCCGTACTGGGACCGGAGATTGCCGTGGGGTCCGAGGCCGACCGCGCTGTGCAGGAACTGGACACTGCCGTGGGGTCTAAGGCCGATCGTGCCGTACAGGGACCGGAGATTGCCGTGGGGTCCGAGACCGACCGCGCTGTGCAGGAACTGGACACTGCCGTGGGGTCTAAGGCCGATCGTGCCGTACAGGGACCGGAGATTGCCGTGGGGTCCGAGGCCGACCGCGCTGTGCAGGAACTGGACACTGCCGTGGGGTCTAAGGCCGATCGTGCCGTACTGGGACCGGAGATTGCCGTGGGGTCCGAGGCCGACCGCGCTGTGCAGGAACTGGACACTGCCGTGGGGTCTAAGGCCGATCGTGCCGTACTGGGACCGGAGATTGCCGTGGGGTCCGAGGCCGACCGCGCTGTGCAGGAACTGGACACTGCCGTGGGGTCTAAGGCCGATCGTGCCGTACTGGGACCGGAGATTGCCGTGGGGTCCGAGGCCGACCGCGCTGTGCAGGAACTGGACACTGCCGTGGGGTCTAAGGCCGATCGTGCCGTACAGGGACCGGAGATTGCCGTGGGGTCCGAGGCCGACCGCGCTGTGCAGGAACTGGACACTGCCGTGGGGTCTAAGGCCGATCGTGCCGTACTGGGACCGGAGATTGCCGTGGGGTCCGAGGCCGACCGCGCTGTGCAGGAACTGGACACTGCCGTGGGGTCTAAGGCCGATCGTGCCGTACTGGGACCGGAGATTGCCGTGGGGTCCGAGGCCGACCGCGCTGTGCAGGAACTGGACACTGCCGTGGGGTCTAAGGCCGATCGTGCCGTACTGGGACCGGAGATTGCCGTGGGGTCCGAGGCCGACCGCGCTGTGCAGGAACTGGACACTGCCGTGGGGTCTAAGGCCGATCGTGCCGTACAGGGACCGGAGATTGCCGTGGGGTCCGAGGCCGACCGCGCTGTGCAGGAACTGGACACTGCCGTGGGGTCTAAGGCCGATCGTGCCGTACAGGGACCGGAGATTGCCGTGGGGTCCGAGGCCGACCGCGCTGTGCAGGAACTGGACACTGCCGTGGGGTCTAAGGCCGATCGTGCCGTACTGGGACCGGAGATTGCCGTGGGGTCCGAGGCCGACCGCGCTGTGCAGGAACTGGACACTGCCGTGGGGTCTAAGGCCGATCGTGCCGTACTGGGACCGGAGATTGCCGTGGGGTCCGAGGCCGACCGCGCTGTGCAGGAACTGGACACTGCCGTGGGGTCTAAGGCCGATCGTGCCGTACTGGGACCGGAGATTGCCGTGGGGTCCGAGGCCGACCGCGCTGTGCAGGAACTGGACACTGCCGTGGGGTCTAAGGCCGATCGTGCCGTACTGGGACCGGAGATTGCCGTGGGGTCCGAGGCCGACCGCGCTGTGCAGGAACTGGACACTGCCGTGGGGTCTAAGGCCGATCGTGCCGTACAGGGACCGGAGATTGCCGTGGGGTCCGAGGCCGACCGCGCTGTGCAGGAACTGGACACTGCCGTGGGGTCTAAGGCCGATCGTGCCGTACTGGGACCGGAGATTGCCGTGGGGTCCGAGGCCGACCGCGCTGTGCAGGAACTGGACACTGCCGTGGGGTCTAAGGCCGATCGTGCCGTACTGGGACCGGAGATTGCCGTGGGGTCCGAGGCCGACCGCGCTGTGCAGGAACTGGACACTGCCGTGGGGTCTAAGGCCGATCGTGCCGTACTGGGACCGGAGATTGCCGTGGGGTCCGAGGCTGACCGCGCTGTGCAGGAACTGGACACTGCCGTGGGGTCTAAGGCCGATCGTGCCGTACAGGGACCGGAGATTGCCGTGGGGTCCGAGCCCGACCGCACTGTGCAGGAACTGGACACTGCCGTGGGGTCTAAGGCCGATCGTGCCGTACAGGGACCGGAGATTGCCGTGGGGTCCGAGGCCGACCGCGCTGTGCAGGAACTGGACACTGCCGTGGGGTCTAAGGCCGATCGTGCCGTACTGGGACCGGAGATTGCCGTGGGGTCCGAGGCCGACCGCGCTGTGCAGGAACTGGACACTGCCGTGGGGTCTAAGGCCGATCGTGCCGTACTGGGACCGGAGATTGCCGTGGGGTCCGAGGCCGACCGCGCTGTGCAGGAACTGGACACTGCCGTGGGGTCTAAGGCCGACCGTGCCGTACAGGGACCGGAGATTGCCGTGGGGTCCGAGGCCGACCGCGCTGTGCAGGAACTGGACACTGCCGTGGGGTCTAAGGCCGATCGTGCCGTACAGGGACCGGAGATTGCCGTGGGGTCCGAGGCCGACCGCGCTGTGCAGGAACTGGACACTGCCGTGGGGTCTAAGGCCGATCGTGCCGTACAGGGACCGGAGATTGCCGTGGGGTCCGAGGCCGACCGCGCTGTGCAGGAACTGGGCACTGCCGTGGGGTCTAAGGCCGATCGTGCCGTACTGGGACCGGAGATTGCCGTGGGGTCCGAGGCCGACCGCGCTGTGCAGGAACTGGACACTGCCGTGGGGTCTAAGGCCGATCGTGCCGTACTGGGACCGGAGATTGCCGTGGGGTCCGAGGCCGACCGCGCTGTGCAGGAACTGGACACTGCCGTGGGGTCTAAGGCCGATCGTGCCGTACTGGGACCGGAGATTGCCGTGGGGTCCGAGGCCGACCGCGCTGTGCAGGAACTGGGCACTGCCGTGGGGTCTAAGGCCGATCGTGCCGTACAGGGACCGGAGATTGCCGTGGGGTCCGAGGCCGACCGCGCTGTGCAGGAACTGGACACTGCCGTGGGGTCTAAGGCCGATCGTGCCGTACTGGGACCGGAGATTGCCGTGGGGTCCGAGGCCGACCGCGCTGTGCAGGAACTGGACACTGCCGTGGGGTCTAAGGCCGATCGTGCCGTACAGGGACCGGAGATTGCCGTGGGGTCCGAGGCCGACCGCGCTGTGCAGGAACTGGACACTGCCGTGGGGTCTAAGGCCGATCGTGCCGTACTGGGACCGGAGATTGCCGTGGGGTCCGAGGCCGACCGCGCTGTGCAGGAACTGGACACTGCCGTGGGGTCTAAGGCCGATCGTGCCGTACAGGGACCGGAGACTGCCGCGGGGTCTGAGGCCAATCGGGCCACTCGCGAACGAGGGTCTTCCTGCGTCCGGGCAGCTAGAAGCGATGAGCTCCCGGAGAACCAGGGGTCGGGCCCGGCGCTGGGGAGACTGGTAAATGCCGAGGTCGCGAGGGGGGCTGCGGCAGCTGTTCAGGTTGGACTTCGACGTCCACACGACGGGCCTTGTGGTGACGGTGTGACACCGTGGGTGCCACCAAGTGGAAGGCGCGGGGAGGTACACGTGCAGGAGCACGAATCGCCGTGGGGCGACAATGTTGGAGCGGGGACGGCGATGGCGCGCCATGGGCGTAGAGTTGGTCCTTCCTCTGACCAAACCGACTGCGAAGCGAGTACCGAACACGGTTCCCGGGCGAGACCGAGCCGAGCACGCCTTCGGTTGCCTAATGAAGCTCGGGCGAGCGACACTGTCCTCGTGACACTCGACACAGGTGACCGAGTAAAGGGGTGTCCAAACAGGACACTACGAAACCCGCGACTCCGGCAAATCGTGCCGCGCTCTGCCGCGATCCGCTTCCGGCCGTCGGAGGGAAATTTCCCTCCGTCAATTCTTCCCGGGGGGAAGCTCCCCTCCGTCAAATCTCCCCCTCGCTTCCTCCACGGCGGCCTTGCTCTGCTTATCACGTGGGTCTGGAGAGCCACTCACACGCTCTGTTGGCTGTCGGTCAATTGCTCAAGGCCTCCGCTCACAATACGGAACCGCATCGGACGCCATCATGACGAAAGTGAATCTCGACAAAGAAAGCAGATCCGAGGCGGGCGAAACACCCTTTGACGCAGGAATGTCCCAAATCCACCCAAAGCCGGACCTCCTTGGCCTTCGAGCCGAGGCGACGGCGGTACGCGAGGGCGTTGGCGAGGTGAGACAGACGCAGGTGGCGTGTGACGTCAATCTGAAGAGGAGAGCAGTCGTGATCGTAAAAAGTTTCACGACTCCTGCAAACATTTTCACGACTCCGACAGACCGTAAAAATAGAAGCGTCCGCTTCGATTTTCACGATTTGTCGGAGTCGCGGGTTTTGTAGTATCCTGTTTGGACACCCCTTAAGGGGTGACTACGGTGGCAGGGGAGCGCTTTGTCTCGCTTATGCACGTGGTGTCAGCGGGTGTGCATGTGGGGAGGCGATCACTGCCGCGGCCCTTGTGAGGTGCCATTGAACTCGAACTTGTTGTGTAGCGTTTGCCACACTTTTTGAGTTTTGTTGTGTTTTTTGTTTACGGCAACTCTTGCGGCGCTTTTGATGTCGTTGGTGCGACCAAGACAGGTCCGCAGAGTCTATAGTTAAGTGGGTGATCAAGGTTTCTGTCTTTACGAGTAGAAAGAAGTGTTCTCTCCGCTTTTAATTTTCATTTAGCAGGTCGTGCTAGAGGAGCGTGGCTGTGTTTTATTTTTCGCTCTCTCTTTACGGGAATGCTGTCAGCTTCGGGAGGGAATCGCTGCCGCGGTTTTGTGCAATCGAACGTTCCAGCGTTGTTCAGTGTTCACCAAGCGTTTTCAGTTTTTCGTTTACTGTTGGTTTTCTGTGATTTATTGATGTTTTTGTCTTTTGGTTGCGGAAGCTCTTGCGGCACCAACGGTGTCGTTGTTGCGAGCGATACAGGTCCTCAGAGGCCTGCTGAGAAACGGAGTATATAGTACGAGGTGTTGTCCTTTTTTTTATTCCTCATTTTTATGTAGCCTTCGGTGCTAAGGGGGCCTCGCTTGGTAATTTCTAGCCATGCATTTTGTTGTTTTATTTTTCGCCTCAGTTTAAGAGGGTTGTTTTTGTGTTCTTGTTGGGTTTTCGGCCATCCTGTTTTTGTAACTGCTGGCTAGTCCAGAAGTCTTAGCGCAGTTTTCGGGGGGACGTGTAGGGATGGCCGCAGGGGTTTAACCGAAAGAGCTCGGGGAATTGGCGGCGAGGTCACCCGAAGCGTCTTTCGGAGGCGCTTGATGTCTCACGTGTTCCCTTTGGCGGTAAGCGGCGGCCAGCTCCCGAAAGTGGAAGCAGATTTCCCCGCGTGGGAATTGAACAAAACCTTCGTTCTCCAGGCGGGAGTGGGTGGTCGCCCTTGCCGCCGTGGTAATTGGGGAGGCGACCTTGTCCGGGCCATGTCGGCGACTTCGGGGGAGAGAGGGAGGTCCGGCCTCCCTTCGGAATGTCGGTGCGCCTTTTTGGAGAAATTGAGTCTGAACGAGCCCGTGCGCGGAGCAAAACGTTATTCTCCCGCGGTCCCGAGGGCTCCGCGTATTCTGTCTCGCGAGACAGAGGCCTTGCCGTGCGCGGCAAGGGACTTGGCGCCGAGGCGCTATTGTTGGCGTTGGGTTGCCGCGAGCGGCATCAGCAGCGCGACGTTTTTCTTGTTTTGTTCTGTAAACAGTTGTTCCTCATTTGTAAATATATATTTATTTACTCAACCACCGAGTCTTGAGCGTCACTGAAGCCATCGGAAAGAAGCCACCCTCCAACCAGCGCAGCACCTCCACGATCGACGAGAAACATTACTCGACTAATACCCCATTCACACGTGCGGTATAAAGGTACCTTTAGCATAGGTCCCTATTCTAAAGGGAGATGGAGTTCGTAATCACACGGCGCACAAAGGTCCCTTTCGCTAAAGGAGCCTTAAGAATAAACGGAGCTCGCAGACCTCCCTTTACAGCTACAGGGAGTAGCCTCGGACCCAGGAACTCCAATAAAAAAAAGTCTAGCATATACGCTTCTGCTTCGTTTATTGCACTTTAATAAAAGAATATTTGCAAGGCAAAAATTATAAAGTAAACGTGAGCACAAACCTGATGAAAGATGGTAGTACCAAATTTATACTCGCGATAGCGGGCAGCAGCGGTGGCACGAACGCAATGGCGGCTGTACCCGCTTTTCGTGCTCCGAGTAGCGACGAGGAGTCGTCCGCTTCGCCTGCCCAGAGCATTTTTGTGACCATGATTTCGCCTGGTGGACCAGTGAACTTGGGTGCAAGCACTAGCGGCACCAGTGGGAAAGGCCCTCGAGTTCACTGGTCCGAGGCGGAAACATGGTCACTAATCCGACTCTGGGAGGACAACATCGGCGAACTCCGGCGTCAAAGGAGGAACGCCGGAGTTTACGAGACCATACGCCTCGGTCTGGAGAGGCTGTCCATCGACAAGACACGGAAACAAGTGAGCGATAAGATCGACAACCTCAACCAGACATACAGGTAAGCCAGTTTTGAGGTTGCTGCTCACCTGTGCCCTCTCGCCGACTCTCGGAGCCCGCTCGCCGAGCTTAAACTTGACGAAATGCGGTATTTGATGTCGCTGCGACAAATAGTAAGTAAATTAATCGTTTTGATCAGCACGACCTAATTTAGCGGTAATGTTCGAGTGTGTCGCCTCAGTGTCTACGAGGCAAAATGCTGACCTATGGGTCCCCAGTGGTGGGTTAAAATCTCGGCCGAGGTGTCAACCATTGGACGCGGAAGGCTCTTGCCTTCACCTCAACAGATCCCCAGCTTTTAGTCCTGCTCTTGGATGTATCATATGTCCTTCGTGGGTTTGGCACGCAGGCCCTGTGAAATAACGTTTTTTTACTATTTCCATTGACAATCCCTGAAACAGAACACACACACACACAAAAAAGGCAATTCACAGAACGTGACAAGGGCTCTTGGTTCACCTGTTCCAATTCTAGTTGCAGCCAAAATACATTGCCAACCCCCTTGGTTAAGACTGAATTTTCCACAAAATATTTCGGTCCACGTTTGTGTATGGCTGGATTCACAGTGGAAAAAAGGAAATGCAGGTGAAACATTGTACCCAGGTGACAGCAAGCCCCATTCAGTTGCTTAATACGTAGGAACACTTTTTATATATATATATATATTTCTTGTTTACAGGACGAAGAAAAAAAACCAGACAACTGGATCTGGGAAGGTGACCTGGCCCTACTTTTATGATCTGCATAGATTCCTTGGGGGCCTGCCGGTGAACGACCCAAGCTTAGTGGACGACTCACTACCTGGAGATGCTTTGCAGGTATTGCAGTGATCTCATATGCTTTAAAAAAAAATGGCTCACAATTTTTTTACCCGTTTTGGTTTCAGGTGGGCTCTCTGTTGAATATTAAGGGCCCAAGAAAAGATTTTCTCTTTCATTAAATAATACTAAGAAATAATGACGTTCATAACGTGCATTAATTTCTTCCTACATGCAAAAAAATACACGAGCAGCCTTCGCCTATTCAACTCGCAGCCAGAATAAGTGACTACATGACCTGGCTGGCGTTTATATGCCGCCAATGTTTATCATAGCCACGCACTGGGGTTGGCAAAGCACAGGGCATGTGCTGAGCTCCAGACGTTGTTAGAGTTTGACTGCTTTCATCATTCTTGGATTGAAAACGAGTCGCTGCCCAGTGCTTGCTGAGGCTTTCATTGTTACAAGCTTAGGTTGAGTTGTCTCCAATCGTCATCACGAGGTGCACCCCGAGGGTACATCCAAATTGTGGTTCCCACGACACATCGTCAAGCTTTTCAAAGCAGACTGAAAAAATTGTCCGCTTTTATTCTTGGAATTGCTACGTAACAACACAATTTCTGGAGTCATGACTTGTCGTTCGAGTATCCTTAGGTCATGCTAGGGACAGTATAATAATAATAATAATAATCCTTTATTTGTATAATGCCCCAGAACAACCTATTGGTTACAGTGTGGTGGCACATAAAAAGTTTAAAAAGAGAAAAAAAAAAGAACACCTAAAACAGTACACAATCTCAAGCCCCCCCCCCCCCCCCCCCCCCCCGACATATGCTCTCGAAATTAAAACATTTCACAATCATAAACCAAAAATATGCATATCAAGTAGTCGTTAGAACGCAGCAAAATTTAAAAATATGTCTACATGAGTCGGAAATTCATTTAAACAAATTTGCATTCTAGCCAAAGGGGACGGTCTCGTTTGGATAGATCTATAAAACACGCTTGAGTTTCTAACGACTCGGGCCGGTACATGAAAGTTCAAAGACGATACAAGATTGCTATCAATTTGGCCGTGAACCACTTCGTATAAAAATATAATGTCACGAGCAATCCTTCTTTTTGAAAGGTTCTGGAGTGAAAGTTCTTTAAGAAGGTATTCATAATCAAAATAACATTTTCTATCAAAATATCTATCGTAAACAAGGCGTATAAATCGCTTCTGAACTCTTTCTATCCGTGCAGCGTCGGTCGTTGTTAGCGAATTCCACACTGAACTACAAAGCTCAAGTTTAACTCGTACAAGGGAACAAAACAATCGAACTACGCACATTACATTTGAAAAATCATGCGTCAAACGTGATATCATCCCCATTGTTCTAAAGGCAGAAGCAACAATTTGTGTAACATGATATGAAAAGGTAAGATTATTAAGGTAAGATTAGTATTCTTGCACAAAGTGAAAAACATTCAAACCAAATATCGTTGCATAATCCTCTTTAAGTTATGCATGTATCTTTAAGTCATGGGCCCTTCTGATGAGCACTCATTGGTTTTTATCAGGAACCTGAAGACATCTCTCCTGAGGAGTCACAGGAGACGGTGGATCCTCCTGAAGAACTTGCAGTGGAACCACAACAGAAAAAAAAAAAAAGTCTTCCTGCAAACAGGCAGACCTCGTCATGTTGGTCCTCGAGGAGCAGAGGGCGCAGAGACAAGAACTTCGAGAAGCGAGGGAAAGAACTCACAGGGACCGGCAGCGCCAGTTTGCGATCATGCAGGAATCGAATGACCTGCAGCGAGAGTTTCTCCAGTTCCTAAAATCGAAAGCTCAAAAGTAAAAAAGTAAATGCTAAGAAATAGCCTCCTTTGTATTTGAGTTTGGGTTCCAAGCATTGGCATGCAATGCTTGCTTTGATCGTTGTTCGGCCTTAAACCCAATTGCAGACGTTTTGATCAAGGCGGGACAAACACAAATTGTTTGGGATAAACGTCAGACCCACTAGTATTTTCTAAAGGTTCGAGTGAGTTGATGATGAAATGTGGGTACAATACTATTAAACTAAAGATGTGCATCACATGCGACTACACCAAAATTCAGTAAAATACATTTCTTTCAAAGAGACACATCAATATCGGCAATCATGGTAGAAAAAAAAGATTGGTTCCTTGCTTATTACTACACCTGTGGAGAATTAGGACACTTGTTTGTAGGGATGTCGTGAACCTGACAAGGTTCAGCTTTCTTGAACTTTCTATGCAAAGTTCGACTGAGGTGAAACATCCTAAATGCAAGCACAGTTTGCCTGCCAGGGAAAGGTCAACCCTGAACAAATTACAGTGCCTCTGCTGAAGCTTGGTTGCGCTTGGGGGGTGGGTTAGCACCAAAATAGGCAACAAGTGCAGTGCGCACCGCAGTGCCACTGTCCGTCTTGGCCTTGGTTTTGCGGCTCGGCTGCTCCAGCTTGTCATCCTCCTCCACTTTCCGGGCGTCCTGGATCCACTGCTTGTCCGCACTGTCGTTGAGCGTCTCGCAGACGTTGTGCAGTATGCAGCACGCTCGGACGACGGCGTTGACATTGTCGATGCGAACCTCCATTCGCTTGAGGACGATTCTGAAGCGAGCTTTCAAACGCCCAAACGCATTCTCCACAACACGCCTGGCCTTGGAGAGGGCGTAGTTGAAGTCGCCTTCGTCCTGAGGGTGATTTAAACTGTGGGGGAAGGGCTTCATCAGGTTCCTGGTGAGGGGGAATGCCTGATCACACAGGACGATAGGTGGTATTTCTGTGCCACCAATGGTTCTTGGCACAGCCACCTGGTAGTCCTCGAGCAGACGCCCCAACGGGGATCGCCCATACACATTGGCATCGTGGCACTTGCCAGGGGAGCCCACGCTGATGTACCGAAAAAGGTACCTGTGGTCCACCAACGCCAACAGGATGACGCTGTACCTAAAACAAAGTGACCACATGTGAGCAAGGAACAGCAGCAGTACTGCATGCAACAGATCTAGCTAAATTGTGTGCTCCTGAAATTGCAACTTTTTGTTCAAGAGAGCCTCTCAAGCACAGGCAGCGAAATTGACACAGCCATCATGGGTGCCCTACACCCACGGGCAACTTTCTGTGGCTATTAAGTCTATTGTAAGGAGAGGGTGCGTTCATCATTTCGCACATGCTTTCCTCCTCCCTTCGTTTCAACACACAAAGTTGTCCGCGAGTGTAGTGACATCATGTCTGTAATGCTGAAGAAAACGAGAATGGTCCCTGGTGTGACTGAACCAGCGTATATTTTTGGTTTATCCGTATGTTTGAGGCACGAATTATTAAAATTGCTTAGTTTTTCCAAGGACCAAATTGCACTGAACGGCCCAGCATTGCTCGCGCGAAAGCATTCATAACCCCGTAATTTTATATGAAATGAGCAAAGTTACCCCGAGAAAACGAGTGTCACTGTTTGCTCACCAGCCTTTGTAATTGCGGTAGTCGACAGCCGAGTCTTTCGGCGGCGACACGGGCAGGTGGCAGCCGTCAAGAGCACCGATGGCGTTGGGGAATCCCAGGACTGCCTGGAATTCGCGCATGTGGTGCTCGAGGTCCTCGTTCCTAACCATCGAAACCGTTCGGGCCTCCAGTTCCTGAATTACAACGTCGCAGAACTCGCGGTAGCTCTCGTTTACCACCGATTGTCCCACAGCGAAAAGGTGGCCGATTGTCCGTTCCTCCGCCGTGGAGCAGAGCCTGTACAGGCTTATGGCTACTCTTTTTTCCACTGTGATCGCAGTTTTCATGGCTGTGTCTTGCCGTTGCATCGACGAGCGGCAGACGTCCACGAGGTACCGGAAGGTGGTTGAGGACACACGAAAGCAGGCACGAAAGTGTTGTTCGCCCAGCCTAGGCAGCGTCTCCTCAAACCACCTCCCCGACCGAACGTACATTGCCCTCTCGCGAGGGATCCTCGTGAACCGTTGAGCCAAAAGAGCGGCGACAGTGAAGTTCGTCGCCACAAGCTGCTCCTCGAGTTCGTCCGCTGCCTCTTCGGTGGCTTGAATGCTTTCCTCAAGCTGATTAAATTCGATCTGCCGCTGATGCAGCGACCACAAAATGCCCATGCAATCGTCATCGTCCATCGCAAGACGCTCGTCGCCGTCAGTCACTTCCATCACTACGGCGCGATGCTTCACGGAGAGTTTTCGATCACCGGACCACGTTTCGCACCTGCAACTCGACCACTCGACCTGCCTCGACCGCGTACCTCTTTTGGATTTGGATTCGATAACAGCTAGACATTCTAAAGAAAAGATTTTTTACCTCCACCATGCAATAAAATTAAAACAAAATTATTAATTGGTTTTAAAACGATATATTCTGCTTCTAATAAAGTAATGCATGTGTCTCAAACCTGTTTAGACAAAATATTATATATTGCTCGTTCGCCCCTCGGTTTAGCCTGGCTATCCCCGGTGCAGTAAACATCAACCTTAAACCCTCCGTTTATTTGCCGTGTGATCACGAACGCCGTTTAATACAGGTACCTTTAGCTAAGGGACCTAAGCTACAGGTCCTTTAGCAGCCCGTGTGAATGGGGTATAACTGATTGCGTACGACCTCATATCTTTCAATTCGATATGTGTGACGCTGGTTTCAAGGACGCGCAGGTAAACATGATTGCCTTCGAAAGAGCTCTGTGTCTCGGTCCCTCAGCCTAGGAACAAGATTCGCCGGGGACCCGTCGGTATCTCGGTGGCGAAAGATTTCGCGCACCCAGGAGGCTCTTCTGGGAGTTAAGCCGTCCACACAGATATGCACTAATCGCGTATGTAAGAGCATTTGTCGCATTTCTATTTGAGCATTCCACATGTCCGCCATGGTGCTGCTGATGCACACCTAACCACAGGAGCCGAAACCCCAGTGCACCTGCTAATCCGCAGCACCGCGGTACAAGAAGCGCTAATGACGCGCTAACACGGCGCTACTGAAGCGCTAACACTGCGCTACTGGAGCGCTAACAAGGCGCTACTGGAGCGCTAACAAGGCGCTACTGGAGCGCTAACAAGGCGCTACTAGAGCGCTACCCACGCGCTATATTAGAACGAAGTCACGCGCTGGAAGCGCCATATGAGCGCTCCTTGGAGCGCTCACGTAGCGCTAACTTTGCGCTCCGCTGTATGTGTGAACAGGCCTTTAGTCCCCAGCTTTTGCACACAATACCTAGCTTGAACCAGATGGCCCTATCGGGCAGCAACTCGGAATCCAGAGGACCAAATGCTGCCGTTAGTCCCTTTAGGCCACCTTTTTTCTGAGAGTGTACTATCTGTTTTTTCATAAATAAACTTTTGTTGCGAGTGCGCCTCGTCCTGTTTACTCTCCTCTTTGTCCTCTCGTTTGTTTTTTTTTTTTTTTTTTTTGGCGCTTTATATTTTGATCATGAACTAACTGGCCCAAATTTCTACTCTGCACTGTTTACCTTTCCGAAACCCCGTTGTGGACACAATGGGCGACGTCGCGGAAGGCGATCTATGCCTCGCTCTCGCCAAAGGCGCATACGCGACTCATTTGTTGTTCTTGTCGCACGGCAACCGGTGATTGCTCGGTGCCGCATCTCGAACGCCCCGCACCCCACTATACGACGTGCAAGTTCGTTCGCTTTTTTGCGCACATCGCGCATTTGGTTTCCCGCGAGATGAGGCTGAGTGCTCTCGTTTCCCTCCGACCTCGACCTACACTCTAAGAAAAAATGGAGGAAAAAAGTAGCAACGGCGCGTCTTCCTCCCTTCTACTGACGCGCCCCCAAGCGGACACGAGAAGAAGGGAGGAACGAGACGTTTTCCTCCTTTTCCAGGCAGACGGGAGAAAGCTTTCGCCCTCCCGACTCATCTTCTTTCGGTTTCGTTCTTCGAGCACGTCGCGCACGTTGGGTTGATTGAGCTGTTGAGTTGATTGAGCTTCAGCGGCAGCGAAGACCTACTGTAATTCCGTCTTCTAGTCCAAACGTGTAGAACCTTTAGGTTGCATTGACGTTTTTACCATTAATTTTTTCAAACGAGCAAACGAAGCCGCTAGAAACAGCGAAGTTCCGGAGCAGTGCCAGCAGCGCCACGTACACTGGGGGATGGCAGTCTCCGGATTGCGGGACTCGCGCGGCACGGAACTACGGTAGTGAAACCACGCGGAACTGCGTCGACGTTTTTGACGTTATGGGAACCGCAGGAGCTGCGTCCAAGACAGGCAGGTTTTGCTGCCGGCTGCCTGGGTGCCTTCCGTCCCGAGTTCGGTTCTGTTTTCCGATGCCGAGTGAAACCGGCGTTCAACGTGGTTCTGTATTTGTGCGTGTCAGCAACAAAGCTGCAACATCGTGATGGCAGTGTTGTGGGTTGTGAACAGAAGACTGGAATTATCGCCGATGTGACCGTGTGTTCGCGTATCAGTGATGTAACAAGATGAGATCGTAAACTGTCGGGCATCAATGCCGTTGGTCGGGCCGTGATCGGAGGGGGTGGGGTGTCGCAGGTTGACATTCCGCTTTACATTAAAAAGTTTAATACCACTTGAGGGATTATGTGCAATCGATCAACGTGCGGATAGTCATGTTGGAACGCTGTCTGAACAGTAGAAGCTCCTATCGCTATCGTACAGTGGGCAATGTAACTGGGAATTGTCTCGACCCCGAGAGCGATTGCGCTCTGGGGCAAGGACTGAACAGTACGAAATCGTGACGGGAAGTACGTCTATTTACAGTATGGAATTTCGGAATTAAAAAACAGTAGTAGGTAAAATCGAAAAAAAAAGCTACCCTTTATTTTGCTGTTCAAATATACTACGGTTCCTGGAGAAACTGCCCTCCAAGTGGCGCGCTGGGATGAGCGCTAACAGTTTTCGGGCTCGCCACGGCGTAGCTCCGTACTCTTAACACCTGCCGCAAGTCGCGGCTTTGACTGCATTCAAGTTGATCGAAAAGCGATTTCTCAGCCCGTGAAGCATCACTTCCAGCTGAGTGAATATCCGCTCTACAGAGATTAATTCAAGACGGCAATTGCAGCTTTGCGCGAACATCGCAAATAAAAAAAAACCAATAGAAATACAGGCTACGGCGTGCCGTGTGGGGAAACAAACTCATGGCTTCGAACCGCATTGGAGCGGCTTGATTTATTGGCTTTCAAATAATTACGGCATGATCGAGCGTTTACTTTTTAATAAGAGATTAATCCCATGAGCCATTCAAAATACTCTCAGAGGTATGAGATTGCTGGAAAAAAATCAACATGCTGGGAATACTTTTTATTGCTTAGGGAGTCACCGAAAAGTTCCGTACGTTCAAAACGACCACTATAAAAGACGGAAACGCAGAGCACGGGTGTAGTGTTCGGGTTAGTGTGGTGTTCCGTTGTATTGATATTTGTCTGTGCCGTCTATGTGCTCAATGTATGTTCACCTGATGCTTGTAATAAGCGTAATGTGTGTATACTGTATATAGTACAGGATCCCCAAGCGCAGTAATGGCCTAAGAGCAAATTGTTTTTTGTAGAAAATGAATTGGGCGGTACCTAGCGCCACCTAGCCTAGCTACCTGCAATTATTCTGCGTGACCCCGCCATCTGGTGGCTAGCGATTTAACTTTGCACGTGCGGGCATCTTCCAGCTCCGATTCTCTCAAACCCTGTCTCCGGATGAATATGACAATGCAATACTTCGCTCTCGGCAAAAGGGTTTATTCACTCACTCATTGCCTTGGGCGGTTTCGGGATCGGGGGACGGTCAACAACGAGGCCGGGGGAGAGTCCGCTGCCATAGCAGCTTCTCTGAGTCCCAGCGGTGGTCGTCCCCACCGCGTCATGGGGACGTCGTCGTCCAGGGTCGCTGTCCGGTCCGTTTGTCGAGTCCGCCACTCGACGTAGTGCCCGCACTCCCTGCGCCAGCGTCCAGCGCCGTCCGAGCTCGCCTCCATGACCGGTCCCTTGTGAAGTCGGCAGTCCAAGCTCTCTTCCTTTGTCTCCGTTCCCCTCTTAAGACCTTCCCAAGTCCTTGTCCCGCCGACCGTCCAATCGGGAACCTTGCTGCGAGCCGACCCCCCGACGTCAGCGCTGGGTGAGGGGGCGCTTGCCCCGTTCCTCCCGGAGAGCTCGGACGTTCCGCGACAGGACGGCGACAGGAAACGGGAAGGTCACGGGGAATGAAGGAGCGCCCGACAGTACGGCGGCAGGGAGCGGCAAGGTCACGGAGAGCGGAGGAGCCAGGGAGAGGGTCCCCACACCTCCCTCCCTCAAGGCTCGGACCCCGGGGGGCTTGAGGTTGCGTGGTCCCCAGGACCCTTGGCAGGGAGCTCGTTCAGCTGAGTGTCACCGATGACGACGAGCACCCTCGATGATGATGATGGCATCAAACCGAGCAGGTCAGCGGTGAACGTCCATTCACTGGGAAGCTCGTGACCGACGGAGCACGGTCCACGAACTGGTCCGGAGCACCACAGCTCACAACACGGACGGGCACTCAGGCACACACAACACGCCGGCACTTAAAGTTCGCTTCCGTCCCTAATGTAACAGACAGCGAAATGCGCAAAAACGAATAGCGGCACGCTATATCAGACAGCGAGACGAAACCAAAATCTTTCGATCGTTGGACATGCCACGAAATAAAAACAACTCTTAATTTCAATACCAACAGGCAGGCAATCATCAAGAACGTCAAGCTACACGTTCAAGAGGTACATAAGAGGAAAACCATTCCTTAACTAAAACGTATGAGCACTCATTGTATACTCAAATCGTACATACGCCCACTATACAACATTTGCTCCTATCAAACTCAACCGCATTCTTTTAAAACAGTAAGCAATCTACCAGAGCGTCAGAACCGCACACCTCTGACAACATTATTAATCTCCAACACATTCGCGAAGAACGTACAAAACCTCAAGCACTAACAATAACCTCCCGTAAAACAGAAACGGTCACAAATTCAGTCCCGTTCGCGAGGTGCGACTCGGA
Source organism: Ixodes scapularis (assembly GCF_016920785.2). Classification (NCBI taxonomy): domain Eukaryota; kingdom Metazoa; phylum Arthropoda; class Arachnida; order Ixodida; family Ixodidae; genus Ixodes; species Ixodes scapularis. Next base: position 26,846,129 of record NW_024609868.1, read on the forward strand.
AGGAACACGCTGCCAACAACCCATGACGGGCACTCATGCACTCGGCGTTCACGCTACCCGAGCTAAAAACACGCTACAGCCAAGCTACGCAGCAGGCCTTCATCAGAAGGGGTAATCACCTTACTGAGAGGCCGTTGTTCCGTGGTACCGGCCACTTACATCAGTACAAAGGGAACAGTACCTGGATCGTGCGAACAGCAGATCTCATTGGACAGCCTATTTACAAAGCTATGTCCGTAACGTCTGGGCATCTACCAGACGTTACCGCTTCACTGCTCGGAGGCGACCACCCAACAGGAGCGACGAGCGCGTAACGGCGGTCCGCACCGAACCCCGCACGGGCTCGACAACCGCGACAAGCGCATCGACGCACGACAACCACTCCTCTTCAACTTGTATATTAATGACCTAGTAAATATTAATGGTAATGTGAACTGCATTATTTATGCGGACGATACGAGTATATTTTTTTCCGGCGTTAACATAGATACAATTATAAGCAATGCGAACCATTATCTTTATCAATTAAATGCTTGGGTACTATCGAATTCCCTGCAAATAAATGTAAGTAAAACAAAGGCCGTGGTATTTAGATCTCGGAATACAAATTGTAGTCCTAGGTCTGTACTTTTGCTTGGTACAGGCACTATTGATATAGTTGAGAGTGTAAAAGTCCTGGGGGTAATCTTTAATCAGTACATGACTTGGAATGATATGGTGCAATACACATGTAAAAAGCTATCGAAGGCTGTGGGTATAATATACAGATATCGCCATATGATTCCTAGTTCGGCCATGATACTCGTTTACAACTCTATTTTCTACGCTCAATATAACTATTGGTTTTTGGTATGGGGAAATACGACCTTGACTAATATAAATCAAATGCATATTCTTCAGAAGAGAGTGATTCGTACGATATGTCATACTAGCTATGAGAGTCATACGAAACCATTGTTTAAAAAATTTAATATTGTGCAAATTACAAGTCACTATAGTTACAAATTAGCCCTTGCCTATAAAAAGTCGTTTTGTACCAACCGTTTACTTTTATCGATCTCAAATCTTCAGTTCAGGGAAACGCTCTACAACACTCGTTCTGAAGATGCGTGGGCAGTACCGCACTCCAGGACCAATTACGGCGATCAAATGCTGAGATATGCACTACCGCGCCTTTTAAATTCTTGCAGTGAATTGGATATAAATATTTCAAGTGGAACTCGGAAGGACGTGCTTTCTGTATTTGTTAATGATTTTCTTAAACACGTTCTGGAATAGTTAAAGTATGAATCGATTGTACAATTTACCTCACTTTCTTTTTTTTTTTTTTAGTGGTGTAGAAATTGTGAATCTGTGTGAGTTTGTGTACGTGTATATATTTTTTCTCTCTCTGCTGCGGTAGGGAGGGGATTTAGCTCACTTATTTTCGTTTTATTGGTGTAGAGATTGTCAATTTGTATGAGTTTGTGTACGTGTACATATTTTTTTTTCTGCTGCTGTAGGGAGGGGGGCAGAGGCTCGTCAAGCAACACTGAGTTGCTTTTTTCTCTGCCTCCCCTCTCCAAACGGAGAGAAAATAAAGACTTTTGACTTTTGACTTGACTTGAGAGTTCTCCACCGGCCAAATCCCGACACCGCTTAACTAAAAAGTCTTCCAGCTGATCACAAGGCCGGCCGGGATCGAGCAATAAAGGTACGCCGTCAACGCGTCTCGCGACTCTTCAACGTTCTCGAATCGAGCAACGTGTCCACATACAAACGCAGTAGGCTACGCACAAAGCTCGCCCCCAACCAAGTCAACCCGCCGCATGACTGAAAAGTCTTCTTGCGACTGTGAGGAGAGGCAGGGTTCGAACAATGTAAGTATCCCACACGCCCCTCTCAACTTCCGCGCAACGAGCGCGATACCTAAATGCCAAATGATCTAACCGGCCGGTCTTGGAAATGGACGAGCTAATAAACTATATTTGCTCTGCATAAACAGTTTCCGCAGCGTCGAAGTGTCTACAGCATTTACCGCCGCATTCCAACACCCGCTACCCATTCATGCAAAGGCTGCAGTTAGTACAGCGACGGGCTGACCCAACGCACAACAGTTATAGGCCGCCGACGGCCATGCCGCTGCCATAATTTCTAGGCTTCCCGGGCACGTACCCGCCGACGTGAACCGTACGTTTTCCCGGGCCAACCGCGCATCTGTACAGGATAAAACTATGAACAACTCGTCACATTGCAAGACCGCCACTCCCCTCGTGCAGGTTTTCACTGCACGAGCCAAGCTCTTTCTCCACCTAGCTGTTGTTTCACCCCTAAATCTATAATTTCGCTCTAATCCAGGTCTATGTACGACAAATTACGCTCTCTACGCCCTCGCGTCCCAACGCGAACCCAAGCACGGCCGAGAACCGGCACTGTATCCGGCGGCAGCGCAAAGCGCGCGCTGGCCGCCGCTCCTCCGGAAACGGAGAAAACGAAATGAAAGAGTAACTCCCGCCGCGAGGCTCAACCTCCGATATGGCGGTGTGAGGATCCGGAACCAACTGTGCGCACAATTAAACGGAATCAACCTCACGACTCTACAGCCAGATACGCACGGGTCATGCCCATCGCGTCAGACTGGACTCCACGGAGCATTACACACACACAGCCACTGATAAGTGAACACGGAAACTCTCTGGTTTTCTGCATTCCAATGTCTACGCACCAGACATCGCGTATCCGGCACAATTTAGTGGGCTTAGCCCCTAAATGTAGCCTCTGGCCACAAGGTACTCGTTCAAAGCGATCTTGGTCGGAACCACAAGAGCGCATCCGTACCTTAAAACGCTGTAAACTAACGACGCCCAAAACCGCGCAGACAGCTCAAGCAAGGCCAACTCGGAGCTAGCATGCGGTCAAACCGAGACGCTAGTCTCCTCACGGACAAAATGCAATGCGGGAATAATTTCCAAACACAGTCCATGCAACCGCCATCCGCAATGGGAGCGTTCTCCACCCAAAGCGATGCCTCTTTAACGCGTCCGATCAGTAACAAGCGTTACAAACCATTACATCGATACGCGAACAAAGGCGGTTAGGCGCGTCACAGCCCCCGAAGCGTGAGCCGGCATCTTTCCCAGCGGACGCGGACGGCCGGAGGCGTAGGTGGGGTGACGCCCGACGCTACATGCCTCGAGGAATGCGGTAATTTCGACGCACACAGCGCTCATGCGCAGCAGGATCAACCTGCCCGCATCCAACGGTGCGCTGAACAGCTAATACTCAAAGCGCTTCTCGTAACGGTAATAAGCGAATTCCTGACAGGCTGGGGAAAAGGGTTAATCACTTAAAACAGCGGTCAAAATCCGCGCCTCCTAGTCAGACAGGCGATAATGTCAGGGCCTCCGTGCGGCGTGCCCGCAACGAAACTTCGTGCGGCGCTCCCGCGACAAAGGTGACCCCCAAAAAGAGCGCGAAACAGTGCCCCAATTCAACCGGAAGCAGGTTGGGAATCGGAATGCCTGCCTGATCAAGAATCGGGACCCACGTTGGGCGCCAGTTTATGCGGGCATCTTCCAGCTCCGATTCTCTCAAACCCTGTCTTCGGATGAATATGACACTGCAATACTTCGCTGTCGGCTAAAGGGTTTATTCGCTCACTCATTGCCTTGGGGGGTTTCGGGATCGGGGGACGGTCAACAACGAGGCCGGGGGAGAGTCCGCTGCCATAGCAGCTTCTCTGAGTCCCAGCGGTGGTCGTCCCCACCGCGTCATGGGGACGTCGTCGTCCAGGGTCGCTGTCCGGTCCGTTTGTCGAGTCCGCCACTCGACGTAGTGCCCGCACTCCCTGCGCCAGCGTCCAGCGCCGTCCGAGCTCGCCTCCATGACCGGTCCCTTGTGAAGTCGGCAGCCCAAGCTCTCTTCCTTTGTCTCCGTTCCCCTCTTAAGACCTTCCCAAGTCCTTGTCCCGCCGACCGTCCAATCGGGAACCTTCCTGCGAGCCGACCCCCCGACGTCAGCGCTGGGTGAGGGGGCGCTTGCCCCGTTCCTCCCGGAGAGCTCGGACGTTCCGCGACAGGACGGCAACAGGAAACGGGAAGGTCACGGGGAACGAAGGAGCGCCCGACAGTACGGCGGCAGGGAGCGGCAAGGTCACGGAGAGCGGAGGAGCCAGGGAGAGGGTCCCCACACACGCCACGCGATAAACAGCGGCTTCGAGTTCGTTCATTCAAGAGCGGCTTTTGGTTTCGCGGATTGAGTTTGCTCTTCTTTGTGATATGCGGTTGACGAAGGAATTGTGACTCGAGGAACACCAAAGGTAAGACGCAAAGTGCGCAAAGTAACTGGGTATCGGCTGTCTCCGTTTAACATCGCAGTGCTGTCGACGAGAAGACTGAGTAACTGCTTTCGAAACGCAAGTTTCTGTACCTGTGGGGGGAATCTGGCTTCGGAAATAAACACAGTTTGCGGAAAGCTCGTATTACGCTTTTATTTGCTGCTGCTCTCGTCCCGTACAAAAGACGTAGCGCCCTCGTCAAGCATTATTGGGCTTGATTTGCTCGATTCGGGGCCGCCATATTGAGATGCAAGCGACGGAGGAACTTTGCTCCCCTGCTTCAGGGACGAACGTTTCTCCCTTTCTAAAGGAACATAGGTTACAAGACTGTTCCTCCCCTAAGGGAGGACTATCCATACCCTTTTTTCTAAGAGTGTATGACGACGGGCACTTGGCTGCGTGGTAATCGCGCATTCTCCGCGCGGTCTCTGTTTCGCCTTTTGATTGGCCCGGTCCCCATAGGGTTCCGATGTGCCAAAGACCCGTTTTCGGGGCACTTGGGGTTCCTGTTCTACACAGGCAGGACAGGGCGGGACCAAAGGAGAGGGACATCGCCGACCTCTGCGATTTGCGGCCAGCTAATCACTGCTGACCAATCGCAGCAGGCTGTGAACGACGTCCTTGTCGCGCTTGATCATGCCGCGTGTATTGGGGCCCTCGCTCGCCGTATATTCCGTCTCACTTTAAATCCTACCACCACCGACGGACATTGAATACACTGCGGTTCGGTGTTTTTCTCTGTGCTTCATTGTTTTCGCAGGTGGTAACAATCCTACAAAGACCACAATGAACTTTTGGCGCTGATTGATTGGCAACATCATGTCGAAAAGTCGGCAGCGGGCGCAGTTTAACTGAAGCGGAGCGTAAATAGTTGCCCTGTAGAACCTTTCAGGGAGACGTTTGAAAGGAGGGGCTCGAATCCAAGATTGCTGCTCTGATTTGTGTCGGTCGCCCTGTTTGATTCGAAGTTTTTGCACTTTAAAAAAGCAAACAAAAAAACTGTGCATTCTAGAAGGCGAGCAAGTGTTCTGTTAGAAAACTTGCATTCGGCGCATCGGAACAAAAATAAGGGCACTCAAATCAAAGTGCACGAGATATAACGCGCAGGAAGCGCACGATGACGAAGCGGCCTTGTGCGCGGCGCGTCATTAGTTAAGGTTGGGAGGCAGCAAACCCACATTTGGAGGCGCAGTAAACATATAATTAAAACAGCGCAAAAACACAAGGACAAGTAGAAGAAGGGACACAGACACATCGCTTTCTTCTACTTGTCTTTGTAGTTTTACGGTGTCTTAATAAATATGTTCACATGTGCGCCACCGACTAGCCCACCTCCAAACATTATGGGGGCGAATCTGGCAGGGAAACAAGCGAACGAGATGCGCTGCAGGGGCGGAGGAACCGGAGGAACTTGCAGGCCGTATTCGCCGATTAAAGCCGGGGTCACAGTGCTTATACATCATACACGAGACAGTCTGCGTACAGATACAAACGCGACTCACCGCGAGATCCGTGCTTCGAATGCCGGATGGCTATGAGTTCGAAGAGTATGAGCAGCATGACCCCGGCTTAAGTCTTTACAAAACGCATCTCTTTGTGCATGAAAGGAGCTGGCAAAGGAGAGGAGAAGGTGAAACGCGGTGACGGAACATGTGTGCGAGGGATCTTGGCCTCCGCAGTAGTTTGCTCGTCGGTCTGCAGACGACGAGCGAGTGATCCACGGGTTTTCAAGCCGGTAGTTAATCCGATATTTGTTAGGCGACGAACACTACGCGTGAGTTTCGATAAATTTTCTTTCTTTTTTCCTGACATATAAGTCCTCAACCATAAAAAAAGCTTGTTTTTTATAGCTGAAAAATTGTTAAGGCAGCCTCACTAGAAATAGCAAACGACACTGGTATTCGGCGTTTGAACGCCAGACGCTTACGCCACTGCTGCCTTTCTTGCTCGCTTTAAATGAATAGAGACAGTTGGTAGAGACCAAGGCCGGAAGAATTTGCGTCTACCCACTGTAGTTTTAATCAGCGCTCGGCACTCTGACTACGTTGCCTGGCACGCGGTTCTGACTGGTGTGTGTCGCGTCCTTTTCCGCCCCTTCACCGAAAGTGGCCCACGAAGTGGCAAAGAATAACGTCACAAGAGCCGAATTGTCTTGCTATCGGATGGTGCGATCCTGCTAATTATTCGTAAAAGTTCCTGCAAAAAAAAACACAATTAATTGCGGGTGTCGCTTTCATCGCGGCGTCCCAACTCCTGGATGCTTAAGCTTCCGTGGACTGTCTGGCTGGAAAGTGACCTGCAGCAGAACAGGCGTCTGCCACATCCACCGCCACTGCAGTGACGCCGCCAGGATCGCGGCCAGCGACAGCGTGAAACCGTCATCAGGCGGAAATCCAGGGAGCACTTTCGAACGCGGTAGACAGACCAATCGAACACGCCTTCCAGGAACCATACTCTGACGTCAGCGCTTCCTGTGTACAAGAATCAAACAAACTTGCTCATCGCGTAGTTTGGGACTACGTAAGAACTGAAGCAGAGGCCTATAAAGCAAAACCATCATTTTATTCGCAGTGTGCATTAGTGAAAGGTTAAAAGGCGCGAGCCAACAGGACGAAAAAAGACACACGTAGGACACGGACAGGCGCCTGTCCGTGTCGTACGTGTGTCTTTTTTCAGCCTGTTTGTTCGCGCCTTTTAACCTTTTATTCGATACAAACCAACTAGCCCCAACCGAAGTTCTATTGCATTAGTAAAGCTTTGACACTGAGCACTTCAGTGTTGAAAAAGGAAGCTGAAGTCTTGTTTGTTATCATTGCGCTTAATCTCCGTTCAATAAAGCGTGCTCTTCAGCTCTCGTTTATTCGTTCAAAGGAATAATTTAGAGGCACACTCTCGTAGACCCCAATATACGTAGTTCGTCAACGAACGAATCACTTTATTTTCCATCAAAGTAGGTACTCTCCTCGTGAAATCGCCAGAAACACTAACTCCGAATGACCTATTGATGGGACACACGCGAATCTCAAGAGCCCCCCTACCCCACCTGCCGGAGAACCAGCCCCGCTCATGTATGCCTAATGACCACTAAGTCGAAATGCAGGCTCGGTTCATTCCCGCAGTCATTAATGTAAAAATATACTGTCTTTCTAATGGAATCGAATACCAAGGTTTGCGACTCGGATTCTCGCTTTTACTGTAGTTTTTGTTCTCTTTTCGTGTGCATAAGATTTAGGCTTATCTTGTACGTCGGAAGTTTGCCTTCCTCGGGTACTACTTCATTGATGCGCTGCGAATCGAATGAGAAAGGTTCCTGTCGGCGGTTCAGTAAACCTCCGTGCTCTCAATGTTGACCAAGACCGGTAGCACGAGGAGACCGAGATCTCACTCTTACGGCTGCGTGAACCTCGGTAAAGTAACTGGATCCAGGGAAAGTAGCGCCAAGCACCCCGTAGTGTCCCCATTTCGGGTCATGGAATTAGCTATTTCTTTTTGACCTCTCCACTCTTCGTGAGCCGACATAAATTCATTGGTGATGGGTAGCTTTATAGAGACGACTCTTGTATGCCAAGATTTTGCTACCCACACAGCTGGGAAAGAGACGTAAATCTTCGTACCGCCACAACATGCGGCGTCGGTGCTTGGAGGAAATTCAGAAAAATTGTTTTCCTGTCGCGGAATATGTAAAACAGTCTCATTGTGACATATCTCTGGTGATAAGCATTCTCGATAAGTTGATTCCATGCACAGTGACGAAGACGTGTATATTCGAAGATCAAGTTCGTGTGCTTCTTGCACAGCGGTTGCGGTGACGTCCTATAGGGCGAGCTCTGATTGGCTCCGACTGGAAGGAGAGTGGGTAGGCAGCTAGCATTGAGGTCTACCCAATCTTCCAATCAGAGCTAATCAGAGTTCGCCGTTCTGGAGTCACTGAAATATCTGTTCAAGAAGCAGACGAACTTACTCTCCACATTGGCGAGGAATGCTTTCAGTATACGATGATGCTCCATGGCGGTCTTGGCGTGACAGGTTCAGAACGACCATTTCGAAGCTTCAAAGATTTGAATCGACCAAAATGGCGATTTCATGGCAACTGAGACAGATCAGTCTACACTGCGATGTTTGGTCGTTTATATGTTGGTATTTGTATGTGTCCAGCTAGCAGGCAGAAAAAGCAATATGGCGCTACCTTCCCAAAATCCATTGACTTTAACCCCTTAATACAGCCCTTTCGCTTGGTTCGCTGCATGAGTGGTGAATACCAACTAGAAGGAGCAACATTCTGTGCATCAGAATTTTAGCGTCGTCTCAGTAACATCAAAGAGAGACACAAATTGTACACAAGCTTTGTGTCAGCGTTCCGTTGGGCCTCGTGCTCATTCAGTGGATCGAGGGACGCTCGGTGTCAGGCTCAGTCCCATTGCTGAGTTAGAGCCATTCTACTGTTATGACGTTTCGTAGAGGCAGCGAAAACTGGTCACAAGCATTCATTATTATATAATTCCTTCTATGTTAAGTACGAGCGTAACCAACGCTACGTGCCATTGGGGCCAATCAAGCTTCTTCGACCGCGCTATACTTCGTTACACCTTAAAGCCCGATTGCGTACACCAGCTCGGAGCACGTGGACTCGGAAGCAAAATGGAGGAAAAAGGTAACAACGGCGCTTTTTCCGCCCTTCTGCAGACGCGCCCCCAAGCGGACACGAGGAGAAGGTAGGAACGAGATGTTTTTCTCCGTCTGCAGGCAGACGGGAGAAAGCTTCTAGCCCTCCCGACTCGCCTTCTTTCGGTTTAGTTTTTCGAGTATGTCACACACGTTGTTTAATAAAAGTTGTTGAGTTGATTGAGCTTCAGCGGCAGCGAGGGTCGCCTGTAATTCCGTCTCCCAGTCCAAACGAGCAGAACATTTCGGTTGCATTGACGTTTTTACCGCTAATTTTATCAAACAGGCAAAAGAAGTCGCTAGAAACAGCGATGTTCCGGAGCAGTGCCAGTAGCGCTATGTACACTGGGCTATGGCGATCTCCGGATTGCGGAAACCACGCGTAAGCACGCGGACCACGAGGAACGGTGTGTCCACAGTAGATGTGTCGACGTTGACGACGTTATGAAAATCGCGGAAACAGCATCCAAGTCAGGCAGGTTTTGTTGCCGGGTGCCTGGGTCCCTTTTGTGCTGAGTTAGGTTCTGTTTTCTGATGCCGATTGCCAACAGGCAGTCAATGTGGTTTTGTATTTCTGCGTGTCAGCAACATTGTAGCAACATCGCGATGGCAGTGTTGTGCGTCGTGAACAGAATACTGGAATTATCGCCGATGTGACCGTGTGTTCGCCTATCAGTGGTGTAACAACAAGATGACCTGTCGGGCATTGATGCCGCTTTTCGGGCCGTGATCGGAGGGGGCGGGGTGTCGCAGGTTGACGTTTCGCTTTACATTAAAGAGTTTAAGAATACTTGAGGGATTAGGTGCAATCGATCACTGTGCAGATAGTCATGTTGGAACGCTGGTCTGAACAGTGGCCGATGTGACTCTTGGTTGTCTCCTCCTCGAGAGCGATTGGGGTCTGGTGGAAGGACTAAACAGTGTGAAAATATGACGGAAAGTACGTATATTTACAGTTTGGAATTTTAGCATTAAGAAAAAAAAGTAGGTAAAATCGAGAAAAACAAAAAACAAAAAAATCTATTCTCTATTTTGTTGTTTAAATATACCACGGCTCCTGGAGAAACTGCCCTCCAAGTGGCACGCTGGGATGAGTGCTAGACGTTTTTGAGCTTGCCACGGCGTAGCTCCGTACAGTTAATACCTGCCGCAAGTGGCGGCTTTGAGTGCATTCAAGTTGATCGAAAAGCAATTTCTCTGCCCTTGAAGCATCACTTCCAGCTGAGTGAATATCCGCTCTACAGAGATTAATTCAAGACGACAATTGCAGCCACAAACAAACAGCACAAATGGAAAAACAAACACTACAATAGAAATACAGGCTACGACGAGCCGTGCGGGGGAACAAACGAATTGCTTGAAACCGCATTGGAGCGTCTCGATTTATTGGCTTTCAAATAATTACGGCATAAGCGTTTACTTTTTACTAAGGGAGTCATCCCCTGAGCCGTTCAACCGTTCAAATACTCTCAGAGATATGACATTGCTTGAAAAAAAGCAACATGCTGGGATTATGTTTTATTGATTAGGCGGTCACCGAGAAATTCCGTAAGTTTGAAACGACCAGTATAAAAGACGGAATCGAAGAGCTCGGAAGTAGTGATCCGATTCGTGTGCTGTTGTATTGATGTGTATGAGCTAAATGTATACTTTCACCTGATGTTTGTAGTATGCGTAATATGTCTAAATGTGCGTATAGTAAAGGTTCCCGAAGATCCCGAAGTGCAATGGTGGCGAAAGCAAATAAATGTATTTTTTGTGTAACATGAAATGGGCGTTACTAGCGCCACCTAGCCTAGCTACTTGCAATTACTCTGCTTGACCATGCAATCTGGTGGCAAGCGATTTAACCTTTTTTCACGCTACGCGACTTCTGGTTACTATTCAACAGCGGCTTTGAGTTTGTTCTCGCGAATTGGGTTACCATTTCTCCGTGATGTGAGGTTGATGGAGGAATTGTGACTCGAGGAATAGCGAAGGTAAGGCGTAATGTGCTTGAAGTAACTGGGTATCGGTTGTCTCCATTTAGCATCGCAGTGCTGACGGCGAGAAGACTGAGTAACTGCTTTTGAAACAGAAGTCTCTTTGCCTGCGGGGGGAAGCTGGCTTCGCAAACAACACAGTTCGAGGAAAGCTTGTGTTACGCTCTTATTTGCTGCTCCTCTCGTACCGTACAAGAGACGCAGCGTCCTCGTTGAGCCTTATTGAGCTCAATTTGCTCGATCGATTCGGGGCCGCCATAATGAGATGCAGGTGATGGAGGAACTTCTGGTCCCCTGCTTTAGGGACGATAGTTTCTCCCTTCATGTAGGAGCATAGCTTACAAGACCTTTTTTTCCCTTTAAGGAGGACTATAGCCACCCTTTTTTCTAAGAGTGTGGAACAAAAGCTCGCGCTGCAGATCCCAGGGATTTGTGGTGCATTCCCCAGCCCTGCACGTTTCGGTCTGGATGAGTATCACGCCGGCGTGTGGTCGTGTATCACTACTGCGTGATGCACGTTAAAGACCCCAGGCTGGCGGTTGTGCTACACTGACTAAATTGCTCATCTACGACTGAGACACCACACGCCCGTTGAGGCAGAATAAGGTCACGCTATATAGACATACACACAACACAATTACTGTTTTTTTTTTTTAAAGCCCGATATACGCCGTAGGATTTTGATTCTGAATACGCGGCTGCGACGTCGGACACAGCAGATTCTCCCAAGTTTTTGTCTTGCCGCACGAGCGACGTCAAAACTGCGAAATCGCAAGTAAATGTGTACCATGTAAATCAGTCTTTAGTCCAGACGCAGCCGACGCTACCAGCTAATATCGACCAATCAGACACCATCATAAACGCACCATCATGGTTTTCGGCATGTTTTTGTACGTGATCCAACAACTTTGACTAATCACAAAGTGAGAAGACCTACTGACTTGCGTTTTTGATGCTCCTTGGTTCGTCCTATTACCTCGTTGCGTCTGGGCTGAAGTTTAAACGTAGTGTAATCATGTCCCCATGATATAGCAATTAATGCAAAGGTGCAAGCAAGATGAACAAATTGACGATAATAATGTCTGGAGAGGAGGAGCAATGGGGACAAAATACAAACACAAATCCCCAAACACAGCTGTTCGGAGATTTGTGTTTGTCCTTTGTCCTCATTGCTCCCCTTCTCCAAGAATTATTATCATCATAGTCATGTTTTTGTACATGATCTATTATCACTGACCCAATCATAAGCAGAAAATGCATAGTGACCTGCGCTTTTGATGCTGCTTGATGGGCCCCATTAGCTTGTAGCGTCGGTTTCGTCTGGATTTATAGAGGCCGTGAAATAAATTTTGTGCCGGGATCAATAATATTAGATTGGAGTCTCACTGCTCGCCTATCGTGTAGCGGGCCAAAAGAAAGATGGTAAAAAGTCAAAAGACTGCTTTTCTGTACAATACTTCGAAAATACAGCGGACTATTTCGTACCCATTTTCCTTCGAAAGCTCTCCGCCTTTTTACTGTGATACATCCGCGGTAGCCAGAGCCCGTCAGCCTACCCCAGATCACGCATTGGACACGAGCATTGCGCCCCTCGGGCGTATGTGCTCGACAACGATCCATGCGTCGACGAATAATTGAATTTGCGTTCGCAGCCAATGAGCGCCGCGACGGCACTTATCATCGCATGCATAAGACAAGTTTCATGGTCTACAAAAAAAAAAATGGTGGAACTTATTTTGCCGGTGCCCAAGCACGTCACGACGGCATGATTTCTCATTTCTCTTTGAGTTGAGAAGGAAAACTAAGAAGGCAATTGTCTAAAAATAGTTTTTTGGTCTCTTTAGGCTTTAAATGAAGAATAGGTCACGGCATTTTCCATATATCTACGGGTATGTAATTGCTAAAACTGATCCAATCACGCGCGAAGAATGCTCCGTAATATTGCGTTTTAATCTGTAGCCTACATATTTGTGTGTGTTGCAACCATCTTCGGGCCGCGCTCGAACCTAAGAAGAGAGGAAGTATATGTTTTTATGGTACACTCTAAGAAAAAATGACTACCCTGGGTGGTCAAATGGCGCTTTGGAGGCTTTGACTACCCCAAAAGGCGAGTTACGACCCCAAACCGCTGTGGAATGACCCGCTTTTCTGCAGGTGACGACGAGGGTGTAGTCACTTTCGAATCCGATATTCACGTGCAGGCAGTCGTAAATGATATTAGTAACCTGGATAACTACTGGAAGACTATAAATGATATGCTTCCTTAGCTTTCGTGATCTTTTAAGATCCGCCAAGATAACATATGTTGTGCAATTCGCGTAAATTGGTGGAATAAACATTTTGTCAGCGCGCGCAGCAACACTGGTCTCGACAGCCGTGGACCGTGGTGGGGTGTAGCGTGTAGCTGTGGCACCATAACAATAACAAGCGGCGTGGGTGTTTGCTGAACTGAGGTGAGGATATCTTTCTGACCTATTTTATTGCAAAGAATATTTAAAAAACATTATTAGTTGTATATCTGATCGTGTTGAACCATTGAACACTGGGACCGAGGATCGGCAGGGTAAACATGCTCAGAGGTATGTGACTGTGTCGCCCGTACTGTTTTCATCAATCTCGGACTGGTTGAATGTCTGAGCTGCACCCGTCGTGGTTGTATCTCCTGGCTGTACGTACGTAGTGCGCGAACTTTCCAATTCAGTAGCAGGTTGAGATTCAGTGGCAGCGTAGTAATTGGCTTTTACTAGACTGTTGTGTCGTCACGAGCGCTATTTGTGCTTTTACAAGCGCCAGCGCGAGCCCGAACTTGCGCCTCTTTCACCGTTTGCGTTCTTCTGGTTTGATGTTCTGCTCTATGATTTATTAAACCTAAATCTAAAGGTCAATCGCCTCTGCCTCGTCACCCATCAGGACAGCCCATAGCGCTGCCGCTCTACCGGCCCTTCCTGGATGTCTCCTGCTGCCAAGTAACAGCCGGATCGTCGAACCTCCATCATCGTCGCCTCTCCACCAGAGGATCACTACATTTTGGTGCGTCAGCTACCACTATATTTCGGCGCGTCAGCTACCGCTATAGTTTGGTGCGTTGGCCGAGCCTGTTGGCCCGTCCCGTTTTTTCGACTGTTTAACTCTTTTCTGGGCACAAAAAGAGCCCCCGCGGTTTTTCACAACGTTCTTGCGCTCGTGCTCGTTCAGTTTTTTTTTGTTTTTTTTAAGGGCAATATATAAGCTTCCGAGGTTCTTTGCAGTGTTCTAACACTTGTGTTCCTTCAGTTCTTTTAGGACAGTAAATAAGCCCCTGATGTTCTTCACAGTGTTCCAACGCCCGTGATTGTTCAGTTTACCAGTCTGCCTTGCAAGGCGGGGGCTTTCAAACCTTCTGATCTTTTCCCCTTGGCCGGTCGCTCTGCTGTACCCGGTTTTGGACTTTACGAAATTTCATTGCGTTGAGACACGCTGCCCTATACTCCGTTCACCCTTAAGCTGAGACAGACCCATATATGTAGAAAGTTTGGCCATTCGTTGGGAAGTATAGGAGACAAATGAGGAAGTGCCATTGGCCGAAAGCAGGCTGGGCATGTTCCAGGGCGTCTTCACAACTTCGAATGTGGCCAATCAGAAGCCGGAAATAATACCCTGGCGGTGGTTGCGAGAAACAAAATTCATAAGTGCGTCGGAGTAACTCTCGGGGACTGAAAATGTGGTACATGTGATGTTTCAATCACGGTCATCCAAAATTATGGTGAAAGAGTGCGACTGGCGGAATGATCGACATAATCCGTGCGCCGAAGGCCGGCAATCTACCGTCTGAGCGGTCACACTCTCCCCGAGCAAAACAGAGTTGAGCGGCACATTTGTTTCTTACATCTTTCTGCATGATCATGATTGTAACATCCTGTGCACCCTATTTTAAACCATGAAGGGTCACTACATTTCACACTTACGTGCTTATTAAAACCATACAGCAACATATACCTATGGTTAAAACAGTTTCTCGCTACTACCACTAGGGATTCTTTTAGGCGTCTGGTTGGTCAAGAGAGAATATCAAGCCCACTTTCTGCTTCTGGTGCATGCCCAGGCTCTGCCTGCACCTAGCACTGACCAAACACTCTCTAAACGCGGCTCTGAGCTGAGACTGCAGTGGGAACTGCTTGCCCGCCGAACTAATCAGCCGCCTCCCTTTCATCACCTGACCCAGTCCTCGGTCTATGGATATGAGCGGGAGCGTGATCACGTGGCGAAAGAGGGATGTATAACTGGTCCATTGAAGACGTAGCTTCAGTGCTCGAAGTCTCCCATAAGTTGAGGGGGGTCCCTACAAGAAGGGAGGAGGGTGGGGGGGGGGGGGGGGGGTTTGACGAAATGTATTAGATGCACATAAAATAAAACCGGCTGCTGACTATGTCCCCGCCGTAACCTGCAACCCTCAAATTGATAATCCCCAAATCTCACATCCCTGAAAACAAGCTATTTTATTGCAAGATATGATTTTGATTCCACTAATGCTGGGGCTGTGGAGGAGGGTCCCAGACCATCCGTTAAAGTCAGTTGGGGGTCCGAGACCCCCTGAGACCCCCCAGACTTTAAGCCCTGCGTAGCTTTCACCACAGTTTCAGCTTAGGGATGAATGGAATATAGTCAGCGCGCAGGATGGCCACCCAGCTCCGGCCTCCCAAGAAGTTGGTGTTTACAATACGGCCGCTGTCTTCATTGGCCTCTTCGCTCTAAACCATATGCTGAAGAACGAGCGTGCACCAGCATGCGACACGAAGCTTTATCGATGGCTGCCCGTACGCGGACGAGCTAGCATCTCCTCCGTTCTAGAGGGCGCTTTCGGTGAATCGCAGTGCTGTGAAATTAATTGTTTCTCTTTCGATTTTTCTTCTAAGAAAACGTTTTTATCATAAATGCCTATGACCACAACAGCCGCCATTAAGTCAACATTTGACTCTGATTGCGACTATCTCAATTATGACAAACTTTCCTCAAATATGAAGTTTTTCCAATATCATTTCTCATTGATCACTTGTGTGCAGGGCCGTACCCAGAAAAAAATTTCGGAGGGGGTTCTTGCACTCTAAGAAAAAATGGAGGAAAAAAATAGCAACGGCGCGTCTTCCTCCCTTCTACCGACGCGCCCTCAAGCGGACACGAGAAAAGGGGAGGAACGAAACGTTTTTCTCCCTCTCCAGCCAGACGGGAGAAAGCTTTCGCCCTCCCGACTCATCGTCTTTCGGTTTCGTTTTTGAGCAGGTCGCGCACGTTTAATAAATAGCTGTTGAGGTGATTGAGCTTCAGCGGCAGCGAAGGCCGCCTGTAATTCCGTCTTCTAGTCTAAACGTGCAGAACATTTCGGTTGCATTGACGTTTTTATCACTGATTTTATCAAACGAGCAAACGAAGTCGCTAGAAACAGCGAAGTTCCGGAGCAGTGCCAGCAGCGCCACGTACACTGGGCGATGGCCGTCTCCGGATTGCGGGACTCGCGCGGTACGGAACTACAGGACTACAGCACTGCAGTCACTACAGTAGCGAAACCACGCGGAACTGTGTCGACGTTTTCGACGTTATGGAAACCGCAGGAACTGCGTCCAAGACAGGCAGGTTTTGCTGCCGGCTGCCTGGGTGCCTTCCCCCCTGAGTTCGGTTCTGTTTTTCGATGCCGAGTGCAACCGGCGTTCAGCGTGGTTCTGTGTTTGTGCGTGTCAGCAACATGGCTGCAACATCGTGATGGCAGTGTTGTGGGTTGTGAACAGAAGACTGGAATTATCGCCGATGTGACCGTGTGTTCGCGTATCAGTGGTGTAACAAGAAGATGAATTCGTAAACTGTTGGGCATTGATGCCGCTGGTCGGGCCGTGATCGGAGGGGGCGGGTGTCGCAGGTTGACATTCCGCTTTACATTAAAAAAGTTTAATACCACTTCAGGGATTACGTGCAATCGATCAACGTGCCGATAGTCATGTT
Source organism: Ixodes scapularis (assembly GCF_016920785.2). Classification (NCBI taxonomy): domain Eukaryota; kingdom Metazoa; phylum Arthropoda; class Arachnida; order Ixodida; family Ixodidae; genus Ixodes; species Ixodes scapularis. The sequence goes on from NW_024609868.1 coordinate 26,863,058, forward strand.
GGAACGCTGGTCTAAACAGTAGAAGCTCCTATCGTACAGTGGCCAATGTGACTGTCGGAATTGTCTCGTTCCCGAGAGCGATTGCGCTCTGGGGCAAGGACTGAACAGTACGAAATCGTGACGGAAAGTACGTGTATTTACAGTAGGGAATTTCGGCATTAAAAAACAATAGGTAAAATCGAAAAAAAAAGCTACCCTTTATTTTGCTGTTTAAATATACTACGGTTCCTGGAGAAACTGCCCTCCGTGGCGCGCTGGGATGAGCGCTAAAAGTTTTCGGGCTCGCTACGGCGTAGCTCCGTACACTTAACACCTTCCGCAAGTCGCGGCTTTGACTGCATTCAAGTTGATCGAAAAGCGATTTCTTAGCCCGTGAAGCATCACTTCCACCTCAGTGAATGTCCGCTCTACAGAGGTTAATTCAAGACGGCAATTACAGCTTTGCGCGAACAGCACAAATAGAGAAACCAATAGAAATACAGGCTACGACGTGCCGTGTGGGGAAACAAACTCATGGCTCCAAACCGCATTGCAGCGGCTTGATTTATTAGCTTTCAAATAATTACGGCACGATCGAGCGTTTACTTTTTAATAAGAGATTCATCCCCTGAGCCATTCAGAATACTCTCAGAGGTATGACATTGCTGGGAAAAAATCAACATGCTGGGTATATTTTTTATTGCTTAGGGAGTCACCGAAAAGTTTCGTACGTTCAAAACGACCAGTATAAAAGACTGAAATGCAGAGCACGGGTGTAGTGTTCGGGTTAGTGTGGTGTTCCAATGTATTGATATTTGTGTGCGCTGTGTATATGCTCAATGTATGTTCACATGATGCTTGTAATAAGCGTAATGTGTGTATATTAGAGGATCCCCAAGCGCAGTAGTGGCCTAAAAAAAGCAAATTATTTTTTGGAAAACATGAATTGGGCGGTACCTAGCGCCATCTAGCCTAGCTACTTGCAATTACTCTGCTTGACCCCGCCATCTGGTGGCTAGCTATTTAACCTCCTTTCACGCTGCGCGATAAACAGCGGCTTCGAGTTTGTTCTTTCGATAGCGGCTTTTGGTTTCGCGGATTGAGTTTGCCCTTCTCCGTGATGTGCGGTCGACGAAGGAATTGTGACTCGAGGAACACCAAAGGTAAGACGCGAAGTGCGCGAAGTAACTGGGTATCGGTTGTCTCCGTTTAACATCGCAGTTCTGTCGACGAGAAGACTGAGTAACTGCTTTCGATACGCAAGGTTCTGTACCTGCGGGGGGAATCTGGCTTCGGAAATAAACAAAGTTTGCGGAAAGCTCGTGTTACGCTTTCATTTGCTGCTGCTCTCGTCCCGTACAAGAGACGTAGCGTCCTCGTCAAGCCTTATTGGGCTCGATTTTCTCGATTCGGGGCCGCCATATTGAGAGGCAAGCGACGGAGGAACTTTGCTCCCGTGCTTCAGGGACGAAAGTTTCTCCCTTTCTAAAGGAACATAGGTTACAAGACCGTTCCTCCCCTAAGGGAGGACTATCCATACCCTTTTTTCTAAGAGTGTGGGGACAACGGCGGCCATTTTGAAAGTGTCTATTGTCTTATTTTCGCCTATGAATCATGTGCATCGGTGGCATATAATGGAGAGTTACAGCAAACTGGAGATCCGGTCCCGGTTTGGTACCCGGTAGCCGACCGGCGCCACTGCGCGTGCGCAGAGGTGGAGATTAAAATCGGCTGGCTGCCAGTGCACCGACCAGGGCCGTACACAGAAAAAAATTTCGGGGGGGGTCAGAACCCCCTATCCCCCCCCCCTGGTTACGGCCCTGCTTGTGTGTATTAGAAGTGTTGTGTTCTGGTATTTTTATTATTGTAGTCTTCCTATAGCTACTGTTAAAAAAAAATATTAAGAATGGGAGAGCAGTAGTTTTTCGTTCTGCTTTAATGAGGTACGGAAGCAACATTTGAGCGACTTCTTTGTGTAGACATGGTCTGCTTCATGACAGCAGCTCACAAACAGCAGTCTTTCGTCTATAAATGCAAGAAAAGCAATTTTAAAACAAATAAAAAAATGTCCTAATACCACCTGGTAGTTGAGGTCTGAGCTTTGTTGGAATGTCTCACGTCACGGGCCCATCAGAAGCTACACCACGGTGTGGCGTGTCCGATGGAGGCGTGCGGGAGCGAGCGACGCTTGGCGCACGTATCAGGTCTAGTACACCGTACCTCGGGCATTCCGACTTGTCAGAATTGTAACGCGCTGACGATAAAGCTGGCGCCACCTAGTGACGGCGATCGTAATTACTATACCCTTGGCCTCGTATGGGCCCGTGACGTTGCGAGCGTGACGTTACGGGTAAATATCCCGAGATTTGCGTGTCGACTCGATGGCTGTTTTTGAAGCGCTCGCCAAAATCTGTCGGTTGGAACAAAAAATATAGCCATCTGCTAAAAATACAAGCGTGCCATTATCATTTACGGATATCGTGGATCATATTTCACTTATTTCGAGTGTTCTGGAAATATTCCAAGTTTTGATTCTGTACCCCCTTAACGTCTTTCTTGGGGTTTTGTCTAAAAAAGAAATTAAGGAAAGGAGAATCTAATAATTGGCTTTTACTAGTTTGTTACATCGTCACAGACAGTATTTGCACTATTACGAGTGCAATTTCGAGTCCGAGCTTGCACCTCTTTGCCATTCTTGTTCTTCAGTTCTGATGTTCTGCTCTATAATTAATGAAATCTAAACCTAAAAGTCAATCACCTCTGCTTTGTCGTTGGCAGGGTTCGCGCTGACTGTGGACCCCGCCACTACTCGTCTCCCATCAGGGTACCCCATCACCTGGCCGCTCTACCAGCGCTTTTTGGATGTCTCCTGCTGCCAAGGAGCAGCCTGATGATTGAACCACCGAACCTCCAACATTGTTGCCTCTCCAACAAAAAACTACTACAGGTAGGCTGGCCCACTTGTGGGGAAGCTGTGTCCAGAGCTGATCTGCCTGGTGTTGGTGCTGTCCTCTTGAGGTGCCTACTGTTGTTATTCGTATACCATCAAGTGAGCAGACAATTTCAGGAATCCACCATAGGCCTGAACTGCGCGCCCACACAGTCTGTCCCGCACCAAAAGGATGGTTGCCTCCCATGTGCGGGGACGAGTCCAAATGCATATAGACAAAAATCAATCGGGGATTTGATGTGGTAGCCAAATAACAGTTAAGAAGAATACTTCCTATCTTTTGCTGAGGTTCTGCAGCAGTGGAACTTCAACAACAGCGGGGAAGTGCTTGCAAGCCTGGTTCCAAGACTGTGAGGTTGAACCTCATAAATTCCCCCTTGTCTCCACATATTGCATGCTCGGATAACCTGATGAACTGCGGGTGATACAAAGGGGTGGTGGGGTGATGTACATGACTGTTGTAAAAACTGTTTGAAAACAGTACTATTAATCTGGGTTTGTTGTCGTCAAACACAAGTGTCCTTGGCTGTCCAAATCGATCAAAGATGTCGCACTGGGCTTCCACTGTCGTCTCGGCCAATGCTTCTATCTGCTTTGTGTCGATCAGTATCACGTAACTCTCCAGCTGTACGGCATAATATAAGCCATGTTCATCGTTGCTATCCAATCAGCTGACCCGAACCTGCACCAGGGGCATTTAACAGGACTGGGCACATGTTTCGCACCTTCTTACATGGTCTTAAATGTCTTTGTCAACACCGGGGTTCCAGAAGATGGTTTGTGCCAAGCTCTTCATGACTGACCTTCATGACTGACCTGGGGCCCTATGTCGCACTTTGTGGACTCCCACGGCGGCTAGGAACAAGGAAGTGACGTCAACAACGCAGCAAGCACAGATTAATTGTTGATTGGTGAAAGTCGCTGATGACGAATTTCCGCAGAAGAAAACAAAGCTCACTTTTTCTTTGTTTTCTTCTGCGGAAATTCGTCATCAGCAACTCTCACCAATCAACATCCAATCTGCGTTTGCTGCGTGTTTGACGTCACTTCCCTCTCCCTAGTCGCCGTGGGAGTCCGAAAAGCGCAACATAGGGCCCCAGGATAGGCGTCATGGAGCATAGCCTCCTGTATACTGATAATGCCTGCTCAATTGCCAGTTGCCAGCTATCACTACAAGGGTGTGTCGCCTTCCTATACAAGGCAGAAAATGTGAATGAAAATAAGCCTCACGTGCGTTCTTGTATTCTTGGTGCTGTTTTTGGCATTTGTCGTGGTACCTGTGGGCAAGAACTTGCCGGGGCTGTCATTTCACGAGACCCCAAGCAACACTCGGGATCATGGAAAGTGACTAAAGCTTATTTTGAGGGAAGACTGCGTCCCAAATTCGACCTCCTATATACTTAATAGTGTGTGGTAGGCACCTTTTTGTGACGTACATGAAGGAAGGCTTGTCTGGTCCTCCTTCGTGGATTCTGCTGAGGTTCCACTCAAAGCCCAGCTTGGCTCAGGCTTCTCTGGTGTCAAAGCTGGATGAGCCCATGTACCCTTCCAGGTCCTGTTTTGGTGCTGCTTGACTGGCTGTTACTGTTTACCTACGCACATCTTTCTCGCACTGCTTGAGGTATATAGTGACGGGCGCCTGACAACAGGCACAGTGCGTCATTATGAAACGTGAGCCCTGGCACAGCTAACACCTTCCACAGTGCTTATCTGACTTCGTATCGGTTGTTACCCCGGAGGACCCTGCCTGTTGCAATTCCTCTTCACCTTCTGAACTTTAAAACAAAACCAATTATGCAGCAAAACCAAAGCATGCACTACCTTTCAGCAATTTAGCACCACTTCTCGGCATCATTGTCGTTGTTGCAATGCTTTGTTTGTTTGTAGTTGAGATGGTGATATCACAACACCTTCCTTGTCACTCGTGGTGCTTGCAGTAGCTTCGCAGAACACAAAACATTCAAACTGCATACACCTGACACTGCAGTGAAATTACCAAAATATGAGGTTGCAATTTCTGCTTGCGTCGGCCAGCTCCCCACAATGCGACATCGAAACGTGCCATGTCACAGTGTCATAGGACGCCAGCTACGATTCATGTGGGAACCATCATACAATGCCTGTCTTTGTTGTGCACGTGTTTCACATCTACTTTGCCAACTGATGCAATGAAAAGAGTTTTTGTTGAAGGCTACTGAGTTGGCAGGTTACAACCGCCTGAGCATTCAGCTAATTGGTGATTTCACTTGGCTACTCGTTTCAGTGGAATGTGTAATCTTGATTCTGTTTGTCCATAATCTATTTATTGGCTGGTTTGTTCGAAAGTAACTCAGTCGGTCTATCTAAGGAAGCCTCAAGAAAAAGCTTTGCCAAGGCAGCACTAGCCTTGACAATTTTTTTTTGTTGAGACCAAGATAAGGCCACCTGATTTTATTTTCAGCAAGCCAGCACACTGCAGAGGAGGAATGACCCAGATTTAGCATGGAGTTATAGGTTTCACATGAGCACATTCCATGTCTAGCTGAAAAAGAGATGTCACTTAATTAGAAAGACAAGTGAAATAAAAGCATTCTTAGGTATTTCGGTTAAGAAAGCTGTGCATACTTTAGCTCAGCTTTCAGTATTTTGGGTACATTTTGCTTTGTAGCTTTGAGTTTATCTATGATAACTATTAGTTCACTTAAAGCATGTAAAATACATTGGTTTTGACAGACAACTGCACTTGGGCATCTATCATATGTCTGAGCTGAGCCTTCATTTTTTTTTTCAGCTGAAGTGTATCTCTCGCTTTGCTTGATCAATATCTACTTCATGTACTGAATGCCTTTTTACAGGGTTGCGTTGCCACAGGAGACTTGTGCGCTTTTGGGTGTTTGGTGAGTGGTGTCACCAATCACCATGAGCCGCGAGCCCAGCATGGGTTCAGACCCCCTGTAAGCCTGGCTGTGCTAGGTGTCCCCGTGTCTGATGAAACTAGGGTCTTGGCAGTTGAGCCAAGCCCGGGCTAGGTTTCCTTAGAAGGCCACCCAGGTTAGGCAACACACCACTCCAGCCCACACCCTGCACAAACAGGTGTCCTGCGTTGGCTCGCCTAGGACGATTCGGTCAGTCGCTTTGCTTCACCACTCCTTTCCTCTGACGTTCTTCTCCATCCCTGTTTTCAACCTCGCATCTTTCTGATGTAACAGAATTCTTTGAAAGTGAAGAGGAATTATATAGCCCATGGGTGTTGAAAACCACCAGGGTGTGACATGACGACACCAGATACTTTACTATGAAAATATCTCACCCCATGAGAATCCAATGGCCTGGACACAAAGAGGCTTTGCATGGTTGGAACGACTGGATGTGCAGCAGCCTCAGGGTTTTTGCCTTTGAATAGACCAATCTCACCACCCAGTTTCATTAAGTCGCCGCTGCCACAATGCATCAAAGAAACTTAATCTGCATGTGGGAGAACCCCGCTGGAGCTTTGCACGTGACGAGACGACACGAGCTGTCTCGTGCACTGCCTCCTGTGAACTAAAGTTATAGCGGCATCACGCATGCGTGGATTGCTTAGTGAGATCTCCCTATTGGGACAGTTGATGGCAACAATAGACGACTGTTCCCGTCTATGGTTGTGGACACCTGGAGCACTATTCGAGACAGCTGCCTCTGCTGTCTCGGCAAACCCGGCATCTCGGCGTGCCCATGGCAGCCCTCTCCCTTGGTACGGCATGACTGCTGTACAGTGTGGACGGTGTGATCCTCATGCATTCTCTCAGATGCGTGGTGTCTACACCGTTAGGAGAGCAACATTTGGCAGTGTGGGTGCGCCGGCGTAAATGAATGGAGACAAATGTATTTTTCCTGGTGAAGCATTTGGTGACACTGTCAACTGGCACGCTTGCAGCCAGGCTAGCAATGGCCGTGGTAAGGTGACTCGTATCCCAAATGTCCCAAGATGTCTCTGTCACATTTCAATGACTGCATTAGATGTGCTTGCAAGAATGGGACATTCACAATAAAAATATAGCAATTCACTCAAGATAGATATTAAACATATTTTTTAATGAACCTGTATATGCTTGTAGTTTAATTTCATTATCACTGCAGGATCAGAAGGTTAATTGACAACAAAATTTGATTGCTTTATTTTTTTCTAGTTTTGTAATTTATGGTTCTAGGTGCATCAGCAAAAGACATAGGCATAGTTGCAAGTGATCACTCCGAAAGTTTGGGTCTATGCAGCATGAACTAATTGTATTTTTGGATAGTGATCATACCAGAAATAGCGTGTTGCTATTTCAGCGGTTGCTGCTCGTGAACTCAGGAGACTGGAATTGCAGCTATTGCTACTTCAAGATGTAACGAGATTTCAGCTGCTCGTCAGACCATAGCCAGGCGGTGGAATGGATCCTCAATCCTTTGGGGGGCGTGCTTGTTGGTTTAGATTGTGAAACTTCCAGAATTCTGTTCGCCTTGCAATGTCAAAATGTTGAAAAAGATTTTTCGTGTGAAGCCAGCCTAAAACAAATCTGTTTGCTACATTGTTACAGGTTTGTCACCCTGTTTTTTTTTGTTTTTTTTTTTTATAGTGATTTAGAACTGGGTCGCTAAACTCGTCAAGCACAACTTTGTGTCCGAAAGTTGCGGAACGTGCTAATTGGACTCTCGCGACGCTGACGTCGCGCCGAGCGAGGTGTCAATCATTCGAAGCAAAGTTCACCGAGGCGCGCGTGCGGCGCGTGATGGGCGCGAGGAGCCCGCTGATTGAACGGCTTCGCCGATGACGTAGCGCCCATTTGTCCCTACATCCCTACGCCAAGCTAAAATTAATGCTTTGCAAATTGTCCCTAGGCGACCTGCTGACGCTCAAAATCCCTCCGAAGTTTGTGTTAAAAAGAAACCTCGTTTGTCGAAGTTGTCGCTGACGTCAAAGTGACGTTTCCGAACTTTGTGAGAGCCGTGGTTTGAGCTCGAGATCTTCGCTTCGGATCGAGGCGAAGTTAAACTTTGTCAACATGGCGGTGCCGTACGCTGCGGCCGAGCTTATCTTCCGCCACCGTCGGCGTCGCTACTGAGACTACTGGGGACGCCTTTCAACTCCCCGACGACGACTTTCGGCGACAGTACCGGCTATCGAAAGCCGTTGTGCGTTGACTCTGCGACGAGCTTCGTTCGCCGCCTCGGACCGTGGAACGAGTTCTCTGCGCGCTCCGGTTCTTCGGAACCGGTAGCTTTCAAGGCATGGTGGCGACTGACGAGCACCTGTCAGTCTCCCACATGACTGTGAACCGGGCTGTCAGAGTTTTTGCGGCTGCCATCGCTTTTTTTTTTATTTTATTTTTTCTGTAATATCCGAAGAGGTACTAATAAGCTGGTATACAATTCAGAATGTTGGAAAACAAACAAGAACCCGGGTAATTCTTGGGTAGGGTCGAGTCTCCCGGCAGCCGGCAGAATTATTTCCCCGAAATTCTACTGGCAGTCGTCACTCATTGGCGGTCAAATCAGTTCATCGAACGACGTGTCATCGACAGATCGTTTCATCGGCACGCGATGCAATCACATGAAAGAGATTGTCTACCGTTAGAGGTATATACACATTAAGCATTTTCCCACCTTTAAACATGTAAGTGTCCCATAACTAACACCCTAATACGTGTAGCGATGGACCTTATAAAAGAAATGTAAACTTCACACCTTTAAAAATGTGTGATTTTTTAAACACGTTTCTTAAAACGTATGATAATGCCTACACCTTTTTATAAAGATGTAAAACTACAATACCCCTTCTCGTCAGGCACGCAGCCAAGGGGAGGGGGGGGGGGGCGGCATAAGGCCTGGCCTTACCGCCCCCCCCCCCCCCCGAAATGTTCCATTTTGCTGGGGCCTCCTCCCCTCCCTCCCCCTCATAGAGCACTTTGTCATCAGCGCCCCCCCCCCCCTTAAACGAAAATCTGGCTACGTGCCTGCTTCTCCTCAAGGTGTAATTACCACAGTACATTTCTTTTTTGGGGTGTACACAGTGGCCCGGGACCCATTAATATGACTGAACAAATGAATTACACAAACGAGTTGCCGAAACAGCACGTTGCTTCTTGGCGAGTGGCGAGGCAATAGGGAATTTTTGTAGACCGGTCTGCCCCCTCCGCTAAGCGTTCCGCAACGAAGAAGTTGCTACTGCGCCTGCGCGCCGATAGCCTTCACTGTGGAGTTCCCGCTATCGTAGCGGGTTGCGGAGGGCCCTTGCGGGACGGCCAAAACGATCTACGAAAACTCCCTAATATCGTCCGAAAACCGGCTTCAATATTGGCCGGATGTACGGTTTTGCGCCTCGTCCCTACATCCGGCAGGTATGGGAGTACCGATGCAAATAAACGATTTATGTCTAATAGCACTGGCACCACTGATTTCTTAGGAGGCTAGATCGTGGATAGAGGCTTGTATTGCTGGGGTCGAGTGGCACCACCGGCAGTCATCGCTTGACACAACTCAATTTTATTACGTTAGTAAATTGTTCTCTACCATGAAACTTCTATCATCACGCGTTAGAATACCAATCTTGTTTAACTAAATGTTGTGTGGTTGAGGGTCCAGGGCTACTTTGTTGGGCGTTAACTGTTATGTGTTTAATCAGACAAGGGCTACTGAGAGTTATTGTGGAGTCATCCATGATTTCGGAGTCATCAAAGCTCAACAAACGATAAGTTAGAATGCCTTTGCTAGGGATTTTCGCATCGTTTTGACCGCTTGTACATAGTGCTTCATGGTGAAAGCTTTTTCTTTGAACTGCTGTGAGGTCTTCCGTGACAAACTGAAACTCGGAGCGTGCCGTTCAGTCGCTCGACGTGCCATTTATTTAGCAACCGAAGCAAGCGACGTCGGTAAAGTCAATCGTGCTCCGGCCAATTTTTTTTTAATCGATGTTCAAACGCTTGACGAATGTCTATTTGATCTCCAAGAACCCGACATAATCATCGCAGCACATCATAAAATGCTCGCCCTCGAGCACCGCCTACAAGCTTCCGATTTCTGCATGTTTCTTCCTTAGACTTGCGTGTATTGCCTCACGATGTAAAAGGCCAAAGCAACAAGGACGAAAATGAAGGGAGAACTAGACAGGACGCGGCATATTGCCTGTCGTCAAGCAATGGCCGCCGGTGAGGCCAGTGACGGGCTCCCAATTCGCGATACAGGCTTGCAATGTGAGGGTTCTAATGCATTACACCCACCGAGTGCTGCACGGAGAACGGGCCCGGACGAACTTGCCAAATGCACCCAGTGCAGACTGATGCTGTCGCCATAGATGTTGTAGAAAAGTACCGACCTCAAACCGAACCTAGCGCCTTTTTGTTCGACGTGATGAGTGGGAATGCGAGAGTGCAGTCGCTGCCATCGTTTAAACGTTGGTTGCTGCAACGTGGAACTTACATTTGCGATGACTTCCACTGAAGCAACTCGGCAGTCAGAGATATCTACAGGCGGCGTAAGTTTCCGAAACCAGTTGACTACAAAACAGCATACGCTTGAGGAAATTGATAGCACTGTACGCGCAAGAGCTTGCTTCGTTTTAAGCATAATATTATGAGTGAATAACTGAAAGGATACGGCTTAAATCTAGTTCTTTGGAACAGCTAGCAATACGTTTCGTAAGACTTTTTATTTCCCTGGCATTGAGAACGAGAGCTTTCTCAAAACAAAATATGACGGGGCGAGATAGCTGCCATTCATATATGACTTTGCTTGAGTCTCGGGCAACGTCTCCATGTTTAGCCTTCCCGGACGCTGAGTGAATGCGTCGCAGGTTTCTGCTGTAGGAGCTTTGTCGAAAAATGTTGCACTTTTCACCCATACACAAATGATGCTAGATCTCGCGGCCCCTGTGGTTGTTCTGGGGCTTTCATTGCACACTGGTAGGTTTCAGCGTCTGTACGGCTACAAAACGACTCAAATTTCGCGAATAAAAGACGGGCCGTCGATTCCTCCCTTCGTGAAATATCAGACGCTTACAATTCAAGCTCGCGTTTGAGTTTGTGGCCCGCGGGACGCGATTTCAAGCAGAAGACCAACTTTTTCTTTCAGTTCCGCTGTGCGAATGCCTCATCGTAGCAGACGAACTCTCGTCGTCTGCTCTCGCTCCTCGCCTGGGCGAGGCATGACGGGATTGTCGGCGCTAGAGAGCCCAAAGACAACGTACAGCGAGCGGCGTGGACGCTCGCCTCCCCGCGCTGTCTCGTGCTCTCGTGCACCGCCTAGGGATCGCGGGGGATTTTTCGTCAAAAGTTGCGAAGTTGAGCGCGCGCAGGGAGGAGGAAACTTTGCGGCGTTCTTTTGGTCACTCCCCCCGCTACGTCAAAAAGCGAAGAATGTTTTGCTCCACCAGTTTAGCTACCCTGTAGTGGGAAACACCAGTGCCCACCGCCGAGCACAGCACCTCATGTGGCAAGCACCAACAAAGAGATGCGAAAGAGGGTTAGCAGACAAGGCCCACCATGTAATAGATGCCACCAGCCCGACAACCCACAGGACCACGTATTGTATGCAATAAATCAGTTGTCGTCGTTAACCTGTCTCGACCACGACATGCCGGCAGCGGTGGGATCCAGTGTTGCCCATGAGAAGAACAAAGGCTATATCAAAATCATAGGAGACGAGTGAACATTGCAGTATGCGCTTCTGCTATTTGTATTGCAGCCAACAACAGCTTGTCAGCTACCCTTGAATAGACCCTCTTCAAAAGTGTGCACCAGCTATACTATGTTCACCCTGCCGGACCAATCAGCCGCCTCCCTCTTATCACCCAGTGATGTGATTGCTGCGCCAATTGTGCCAAACTGTGCCTAAGTGCTTATTCTGCTACACTTGCTACATTTGATCAAAATGTGAGGAATTTGTGCCAACATTGCACCAGAACTTAAGTTCAATCAAGTAATACTGAAAATATAACAGCTGCAGGCCTCGCTGCCGGGGCGAATCGTTAGTGTAGGCTCGTGCGGGTTTTCAGGACTTTCGATAATCCTCTCAAATAACATACTATTCGATTTGATTTCGCACCACGCACTGACAGTGCTTAGAAGTTTCACAACAAGTCTCGTGTTCGTGGTCTGTTCTAGTGGGTTAGTTAGCTTTGTTGAGTGCGCTTCTCACCGCGTGGTGTAATGCAGGGAAGCAACAATTGCAAATTAGGCGTCGCTATGTTGCGTGTCTTGCTTCGCCGCAGCACACCTGCATACTAAGGGGAAAGGTACTCCTCCAGAGCGAGACGGGCTCTTGTAGGTTTATTTTTTATGGGTTTCTTTTGTCTGAATTAAGAGTTGCAGTTTTGTTACAACCCCCCTTTGAACTTGAAGGACACATAAATCTAGGTGCTCAAAATGATTGTATTTTAACATTTTTTCAGTGGGATTTCGTACCTAAAATAATCATCCACAGCCGTTTGCGCTGTTCTTCATCAGTCGTTGTCTTGTTGCCGTGTCTGGTGCTTCCACAAGCAACTAAACAGCTGGTGTTTGTTTTCCTAATATTTGCCATCTCTCCTCACATTTGCAGTGATATAAATGAAAATGAAGTGTGCGGTTGTGCTCCAAGAGCTCTTTTTGCTTCTCCAAAATAAACTTTTGGCTGCTCAAACAGCTGCTCCAAAATGGCTATGACCAATCACATCACTGCTTTTATCACCTGACCCAACTCTTTGCGCGTGGGTATGGCCGGGAGCGTGATGATGTGGCAAAAGAGAGGCGTATGACTAATCTAACGAGGACGTAGCTTCCACCACAGTCTCAGCTTTGAGGTGAATGGAGTATGGTAGCTGCAGCACCAATTATCGAAGTCTGCCATTATTTGGGCACACACTGTGGCTGATGTTGCTTGATGTTACAGAGAAAATTGCCTCATCTCAATTAAGCTTATGCGAAATTGCTTGGTAGTCTGACAACACTGAGAGCGTCACTGTTTTAATGTTAGCAAGCGTTGTCGGTACTGAAGCACGGTGGAGGGCAGTGTGTGATGGCGCGGCAGCTGTGTTTTCCGCCTTCTGACCATGGAACGGGGACGAACAGTTTAAACAACCTACCGCAACTGTCTGATGAAACTTTCGGAGGCCTGTGCACACGCTGGCGACAACCCGCAGTGTGTAAGCTTGTACAGCAAAGGCGAAGGACTTGCTCCGCTGCTTCGACGAGGTTGTTGCCAGCGTGCACAGGCCTCCTAGAGCTTCATCAGACAGTTGCGTTTTCCGCCTTCTGACCATTTCATGGTCAGAAGGCGGAAAACAGCTGCTGCGCCATCGTACACTGCCCGTACGGCTCTCTCTGATGCCTCCACCGTGCTTTGGTACCGACGACGCTTGCCAACATTAAAATGGCGACGCTCTCAGTGTTGTCAGATCACCAAACAATTTTCATAAGGTCTATTGAGCCTCTTTGACTGGTTGCCATCTTTTTTTTAAACATGGCATATATCGAAAGCTTTTGGTGCAGTGATTCGTTCCAGGTTGGATGCAAAAGTAACCGGAATGAATTTCTGAAAGGCGGGCTGTTTGTAGTACCAGCTTCCGCCGCTAGCAGCGCTTTGCAGCACCTCTTCCGAGTGAGTTTGCCGACTGGCATTGTCTGCTGCAAATATTTTTTCCAAGCACTTCAAAATCTTTTTTTTTTTTTCAATGTCTGATATGAAAGAACAACATGGGGCTGTGAATTATTGCTTTAGGTAAAACTGTGCCAGAAACTCTTGTAATGCTTCAGAGAGCTTACAAGGAAGATGCTAATAAGAAACTGCAAGTGGTTTTCTCGCTTTAAGACTGGTGATTTTTTGATCGATGAGCAACCTTGTTCTGGGCGACCTTTAACCTCCTCAACTGAAGAAGAACACAAAAATATTTGGGCATTGATCACTCAGAGTTTGTTCCTCTTGGTGAATCTGTTAACCAGGTGTTTTACCGGAGAATTTTGCGACACTTGCGAAACTCAGTAAGCAGAAATGCGCCGATAGGAGGGAAAGGGGGAATGATAGTTCCATCACAACAATGCCTCAGCAGACACTGTCCTGGCATGACACCGCTTCTCAACCTCCCATATTTTCAGGACCTTGCCTCGTGTGACTTTTTTCTGTTCACCCGTATGAAAAGTCTTGAAAGGAAATCATTTTATGGATGTGGAAGGTCCTTCAAGTCAGACATTGCAAAAAACAAGGAATGATTTTGAAGTGCTTGGGGAAATTCACAACATGCCGCTAGATCCTTAGCAGACGCCGCCGGTCGGCAAACTAACTTGGGAAGGGTGCTGCAAGAGGTGGATGCTGGTACTACGAATGCCCGGCCTCCTGAAATTCATTCCGGTTATTTTTGGGTACCTACTCATACTTTCTTTTATTGTTGAAACTTTGGTTTTATGGCGCAGTATCTTGCTTGGTGTAAACCATATCCCTTTTTGTGTTATACATATTTTCAGGTATTTTTTTTTAGAATGGTGAAGTGACTATGATGTTGCATATTTTGATGACTTAATATGTTTGTAATGCATACATAACATTGTTTTTTGGTTAAATGTTCCCTGTTTCCATGTAAGTTTTCTGGTTTGTTTCATATTCAAAGGGTTGTTTCTGGCTTTTGAAAGTATCATTACTATAACTATTATAGTTCGATAGTCCGGTGCTGGAAAGAAGACTCCTTTTCAGATTTCCATTTCCACAATGTGTCAAAAGTACCTACAAGGCTGTTTTATGAGTTTTATTTATTTTTTAGAGGAAAGTATTTTCAATATAAAATTGTATAATCAGGTTTGGAAAATAAAAGAATACAAACAATTGCCACCTGAGCACTTTGTCTTCATTATAGCCACTTTATATATATATATATATATATATATATATATATATATATATACACACACAGTATAGTTTTGGTTGTAATGTCCTAATGTTTTGAGCTTAATACACTGTTTATATCAAGTGTCCCCATACTTGAAAAGTGCCAACCTTTTGTTGTCAACAGAAAACTGAAAGATTTAAAATAATTTGATATCGGTGTACATGTTCCCCAAAAGCAGCACAAAAAAAAAAGAAGAAACCTTGGCTATGCTAGTTGTTTTTGTTTCTTTTACAGGTACCCCAATCCTTTTTTTTCTTCACACGAGTATAATTTAGGGTATTCTAAAGTGGAGCGAGTAGAGCGACTCATCGGTCACACGATCAACACGGGAAAGCGTGCCGCCTGCGTTTGCCCGCTACAATTGTCACCTATTCTCAAGCACTAAATTTAAGTGACGAAAATAATCCCTGGAGAAGGGGAACAAGAGGGACAAAGGACAAACACAAATCTCCAAACACAGCTAGGTGACTGGTGCGCGACCGAAAAGATCCGCCTGGTCCGGGTATCGAACCCGGGACCTCTCCATTACAGGTGCAGCGCTCTACCAATTGAGCTAACCAGGGGTTAGACATCAGTAGAGCAAACGGGTTTTATCAGCCGCCACTAGTCTAACACCAACAAGGGTGAAGCTTGCAATTTTAAGGTTATGATCATAATGCAATTAAATGCAATTAAATTCGTCATTCTTGTCCAGCTCGCTTGCACATTTGCATTTAATTGCATTATAATCAAATTTAAGTGCTCGAGAAATTTAAGCCCAAACATATTTCTAGGCAAATTAAAATTGTAGAAACTTGTGTGCCTTTATTTATGGCTAAGGTAAGTACATTCATACAAAAAGAACAATGAAATTTCAAACCAGTAAAAAATTATTGAACATATCAAATATGCTACGCAGGGCTTTTCTGCTACGTCCTTGCCAGCTGCAGTCTCGTGGCTTGTGGTATTCAAAGAAACAGTTGCGTCGCTTGCTCAGACTCGGAGTTACATTGCATTTCGCGCACACAACCGTGCTAAATGTGTTCACGCTGGGCACACAGTTCCTGCATCGAAGTCGGTTGCTCGCCATAGTTGGAAGATGCCCAACCCCGTCTTTTCTAATGTCATCTTGGGGATGACTTGGCGTGAACTTCCTCTTCTTCACCGGAGGCGAAGGCAGACTGACCGGCCGTCCTCTTGGCGCATTTCCAGTAGAGATTGGGCTTTCTGATAAACTGGCAATGAAGGTTCTCAGCTTGAGTGGCCGCTCCTTCAGCTGATGGCTTTGGCGCCTGTGAATATTCCAGGCATTCACGACACAGATGAAGGTAGCATGATATATGAGGTATGTGTACCAGCGCCTCGATCGAATGGTGTATTTGTACAGCGACACCTGATAATTATGCTGGTCGATCCCCCACCCCCCCCAAAACTGTTGTACATACCAACAATTGCCGGGCGTGTGATGTCAATGTGGAGTTTGGTCTTCCGGTCATACCGTTTGACTTGCTGAATTGACTCAACAGAGACGAAGTTTGACACTAGGGTGACAGCTTTCCTGTCAAACCAGCGAACTACCACAATTCCTTTGTCATTGTCAACTCTGTAATCATGTGAGCCCTGGCCACCTTTTCTCAGAGTCTTCTCATCCTAGAGTTTGCAGTCTCTCAGCTGATTTTACCTCTGAGTTCCAACGTACTGTATTCCTCTCGTTAGCCCTTCAACAAGGTTCAAAGAGCTAAAAAAATTGTCAGCTGCAACCTTGAAGTCTTCATTTGAACGTATTTCAGAGCAGATGCTCAGGACAGTATCACCCCAAGTCCAAAAATGTAGTTTTCTTTGGAGTGGCCTTGGTATACCTCGAACTGGTAAAGGACACCGGTTGTGCCTGCCCGTCCCCAAAGCGTGAAACCCCACGGCGTCGGTTTGTTTGGGATGTACTGTTTTAGCGAGCTCCTTCCTGTAAATAACACCATTATTACATCCACCGCATTGAACTCGTCTTGTTCAATGCTCTAGAGGTTGTGCTGGAATAATAAAATCCAAGGACGAATCTTCCACAACTTGTCCTCCTTCGCTTCTTTGGTGGTTTCCATGTTGTTTACAACATGCATGCATTGAATCAGCTTCAAGAAACGATTTCTCGACCTCTTGTCAGCGATAGGAGAATACCTTGTCCCATTCTCGCAGTAGCATATGACGTTCGGCATTTTGTAAGCCCCATTTTCAGGTATATTCTAATATACTGCTCCAGCTCTTGCAGAGTTGTGTCACGGAGCTGCCGTATTTCTGCGTACTGTACACATTTGTTTGCTCCACTAGCACAGTGAACATATCAGTCCTTAGAAACTGGCGGAAAAGGAACAATGGTGAATCTATGGCATCCGGCTCAAAGAATACTTTGGAAAATTCAGCATGACTGTTTTGGAGCAATTCCTTTCGCCATTTGTTGTATGGACGAGAAGACGAAGCTACAGATGATCCGAAGGAATTTTCTACGGTTTCTTCATCATCACTTGTCTCAGAGGGCTCACCCGCGGCGAGGGGACTAATTTTCGTCACTTTCCGACAGATCACTAAAATCGCTGACATCTTCGCCAGCGACGATGTTGTTCAATATGTTCCTAACTTAGGAACCTAAAATTAGAAGGAAAAAATCAATAAAAAAAAAACGGTTAAAACGTGTACCATTCAAAGCTTTACCAAGAAAACGTATCAGAATTGGTACAAAAATTGTGCCATCAATTACGACCCACTGCATCGAAAATGATACGCAGAAATTTGAAGCAACGTTACTAAGCGGACGGGACTCAAAAACAACAGCGAACGGAATAATGTGGTTGCGCAACACTTTCTCAGCAAAAAAAAAAAAAAGAAAGTGCCGAATTTAGGACGGCTTACTGTTTTTCGAGTAAAATGACGCCGACGGTATGCCTTCGAGCGAGCAGCTGCGTGCGGCCATCTTGCTCTAGCTGCCAGCGGCAGCCTGGCGGGGCCTTGCTGAACTACCCAAATCGGAAAACTCTGTCAGCGTATCAAAACCGATACTGCAGGCTTTGGTCTTAGCCATATAGTTATTACAATAATAACGCTATGGTCTCAGCTTCACGCAATTTATTGTCACTTTTTGAGTTATCAAACTCCACGTAGCAAATATGATACGCTGGGCTTTGTGGGGTATTTAACAACACAAGACTAAGAATTATGTTACCTCTAGCCGATTACTGACTAGGAATGCAGATATTATTGTAACCTTTGCTGCTATTACACGCGCGGAACGAGCATGGGGCAACATGGCATTAGTAAGCTTATCACTGCGTGAATCTGAAACCGCAACTGATTGGGAGCATGCCATGTGGTGTTACTTTAGCCGATTACTTTCATATTATGTTGCCTTTCAAAGCGTTAGATTAAGAGAGGTGTCTAGCCGGCCAATCTAAATACTCAGAACAACTGTATACTAATAATACTTGCAGCTACTTTTTGTATTCATCAACTAAACAGCGGCAGTCACCTGCCTAATCCTTGTCAGAACCGGGTAGGGCATATATACGAATCGGGTCGGTTGGGTGGTCAGAGTAGAGAGTCGCGGTGGTGTTGTGTTGCAGTTGCTTGTGCTTATTGTACTGTTCACATGTATGTGCCCGTAACAGTGTTCGGTATCGTGGTTGGTGTGTGTTGGCGCATGAGTTGTCATAGGTGCAGTACGTACGCAGTTCAAGAGCCTCAGGAGAGTTAGTGAATGAAGAGCACTTGTTTTAGTGCATCTAGCGGTTACTACTACACCTCCTAGGTGGCGCAAGCTGCCGCCTGATTCAATAAGCTAAGTGTTGTGAAGTCCTGTAGCTATTGACTACAAACAGCTGGCTACGGTCCAGCCGTCCAGGCTCTGCGGTCCACTGGGCTCCCTACGTGCCTCTCAGATTGAAAACAATCGTAATAATTGTTTCACTCGGCCACCTAAATTATTGTTCTGTGT
Organism: Ixodes scapularis; assembly: GCF_016920785.2. Classification (NCBI taxonomy): domain Eukaryota; kingdom Metazoa; phylum Arthropoda; class Arachnida; order Ixodida; family Ixodidae; genus Ixodes; species Ixodes scapularis. Next base: position 26,881,799 of record NW_024609868.1, read on the forward strand.
CGAAGAGCTGCGAAGTGCAGGCAGCAATGGATAACCACGTCGGTTGAGGTAGGCCCAAACAAAAAGAGATAGGGGGAAAAAAAAAAAGAAAGAATGCGGGGCGTTGGTGCGAGTTGAACGCCTCCCGTCGTGTCGACGAAGGTGCCCAGCGATTCATCGCCGCAAACGACAAGCATACGTTGTCTTCAATAAAGTCAGCATACCCATTCCTCGCGTTACGATTTCTTTTTTGAGCGTTCTCCGCCGGCGGTAAAAATACAGTCAATCTAGCGAGATGCCGTCGGGTGCAATCGCGACGATTCCGGCAAACACGCTGCCGTCCTCCCCGCTAATAGGTACACGGTACCGGTGTCTAAGGACGGATGTTTAGAGTGTCTGGTGGCGCCTGGAAGACGTCGAATAGGCGTATGCGCCCTATTCTCTAACTCGGCCGAAAAGCCGTGCTGTTCGCTAGGCCTTACCGGGGAATCCGAGCCTCGCTAACCGTCCGCCATGTTGCTTTTGGGGGTAGTCAAATTTCTCTACCTGCTTTTTGACTACGTGTGGAGTCGTCATTTTTACCCTAGGGGTCGTTATATTTGGGACAACTTTTTACCACCCCAAAGGTGTGGCTACCGTTTTTTTTAGAGTGTATTGGTGTAAGGGCACGCGCAGGTATGACGTTCTGTCTTCTATTAGGTTACAAGAGAACTGGAAATTGATAAGCCAGCTGGGACTCCAACCGTACATACCTTACTAGAAGAATACCTCTTACTCCACCCAGACGCGGAGAAGCCCCACGCCTGAGAGAACGCGTGCGCATTGCACTGTCCATGCTGTCGCACTTCCGCTCTGCGCCGAGGGAGAGGGCTGCTGCCCGACTCATCAAGACACCAGATTCGTCAAGAAAGCTGTCTCCTAGTCTTTGTAGGAGTTACTGAGAAAAGTAATCGATTGTAATTACAATTACCGCTGGTTAAAAAGCATTAAGTTAGATTACCTGATTACTCAGAACAATAAAGGTAATTGGCCATTACTTGAAAAAGTGTAACTGTTACCTCAGATCTTCAAAACGAAAGACTTATTTGCCACTTTGAAGAAGGATATTTCGTATTGCCCAATATTGAGTCACCGAATTATTAAGAGGGTTTGCTTGTTTTCGGTAAATGCCGATAAACCCAGAAAATTATTCCCCGAGCTTGCTTTGTCAAAGTCGAGGAAAACAGAAATATACCGAATTCAAGCTTTTCTTCACTGAGAAAGACCGAAGCTTCCCCTAAAAAATCTTCAGCTACAATTTTATATACAGTTTAGCTTGAACACAGCCTCACTGAACTGGGGCTACTTCTTTCATCGAAAAGAAAAACAAAAAAAAATCTTTTCCTTTTTTTTTGTTATTGGGACTTTTTTTAAAGTATTTTGGCCATGAGCATGTTTTCTGGAGGTTGTGGATTCCATGCCCCCGTCTCCTGTTTCTATAGCATATGGTGTTGACTGTGACAAACAGATTTTTTTTTCTGAGACGGAAAATTGACACCGAAAAACACCAAATCTCTTGTAACACCCCCGAATTCAAAGAAAAATAAAATCCCCAAACCCGGAAACCTAATTATAAACTACTTACCTTCTTAGTCCACCAACTTCGGTATACCATCCTACCGTCGGAGACTTGATTTTGGGATTGCTTGGTAAGAAAATGTTATCGAACAAAGCACGCCGTTAGAAAGGGAAAACCAAAAAATATTAACGGTCGCAAGTAATTTATTAAATTCCAAGAGTAATCAGACTACTTTTTGGTTCATTTCCAGATAAATGTAATTAAATACTTGCAAAATCACTCAAAAATTATGTTGTGTCCGTTGTCTCCAGAGGTTTCCTCTACAATACATAGCTTGCAGGGGTCGCCATGGCTGGGTACCGGAGGTTATTAATACTTACTGGTTCCATCGAACTAAGCACTTCTACGGTGTGGAACTAACACGGCGTACCGGGCAATCATGGCGCATAAAATACTGGCATGGCCGCGAATGACGTCAAGTGCAAGCTATGTAGAGATGGCGTCAGCCACCTCTCTCGGTTCGAAGGGGAGAACCCCGATCCTGCTCTCGTCCAACAGTGCCATCTACGCAAAAGCTGTCGGCACCAAGGCCACTGGAGGTTTGCGGAGTAAGACGCGTACCCCAGTGAATCTCACACACTCATAGGCACCCTCCACTGCGAAGCATCTCGAATTTCAATTGTTTGTCCCCGCTTTGATGGCCATATGCCGTCTCAGTAGTTTCTTCTATCAGTGGCAGCCTAGAAAACACGGGGCGTGTCGAATCTCCAGTATCCTATTACCACTCCATAGACAAGGAGAGGTTGACATTATTTAATACAGGTACCAAAAACCAAATCACGAAGCAAGAAGCTTGGTGTTTCTTGCTTCAGAAACAAGCGCACCGCCGCAGACCGTAAAAGCAACAACAACAACACTCTGCGATGTGACACCTAGCTGACCATGGTGTTTCATCAGGGTCAACGTCATTGCGAAGCCTCCTCTCATAGGTCTAAACATTTGTTCGGCCTCGTCGCTTCGGACTTCTTGGACTTTTCGAAGTGTTCGGTAATCTTTTAGTGAGCTTGTAGGTGGGCAGTTCCTCCACAATATCAAAATGGAATTTGACGGCAGTCTCCAGGCTTAATAACGTCGTACCATAACTTGACACGTAGTGGAATCACAGGGTGGCTGTTAGGCTTAATTCTTCTCCAGAAGCGCGTCTCGAGAAGGGCAAAAACGTGTTCAAAGGACTTTTTTTAGATTTATTTTAATGAATAATTTTTTGTGCTGAATTTTGAGAGCCTCACAGCCTATCCCCTCCGTCCTCTTTCAGTCTAATAACGATAAAGACAGCTTCGATTAAGAGCTTCGTCAGGTCTTAAGTTCATTCCGCTCGTTAAAAGAAAGTGGGTGGAAAATAAGAACGAAAGCGAAAAAACTAGATGAAGGTTGTTAAATTAATGAGGCTTCTCCATGAAGCTCTTTAAAAAGTGGGTCATTTATGTAAAAGAAGAAAAAGATTGTAATAAATATAAAGCTCATACTAGCTGGGAAAATTTCCAGATGCGACATCTGCCTTCATGGTTCAAACAAAAATACGTCAGCGAAAAAAAAACACAAGAAAAAACAACCAAGAAATATGTTGGATGCTTGTTGTTCTTTCCGTCGGACCAAACTGTACTAAGAACGTGCTTTGTAAGACGTGCAGTTTTTGTAATTATAAACCTCTTCAAAAATGACGCCCTTTTACGGTCTATCTGAAAATACTGCAAGGTGGCGTGCGCAAAATACATTATTATAATTCCATCTCCATCAATTGTGTACGTTCTCTTAGAATTGAGTATTATATCAGTTATATTATTATATCAGTTTAAGGGGGTGGGCTCACAGAGGCACTTGCGTACGGGCTTCCGTTTGGATAACACTTGAACTACGTAAATTATCATTAATATGAGGGCGCAATATTTGAAGGGGGTCTATCCTCGCTTTTACACGGTTAAAGATTTAATCGTCCTTCACGCCAAAATGTCGAGTCCCTCATAAACCAAAAAGTAATGTCCATTGCTGTTCCCAATGGCGTTCACCGTGGCTTGAATATCGGTGTGGATTAACGCGCTGTCAGGGGCCAAGAGGGCTCGACAATTACCGCTGCCAGTTTCTTGTGGCAAAATGGAGCTTGATCTTGCGTGAGAAATGCCACATTTTCCAGAGAGAGACATATAATAATGACAGTGGTACTTGTGTCACGACGCGCATCGTGTTGGGGTCCTGGGATCTTCCACGGCATGGTTTGCGGGACAGCTCTGTAGGTGGTCGTGAAGAGTTGGAGCCAGTTGAGATCGGGTTGTACACCGGTGACCACTGCACAGTGAAGGGCCGCCGGCAGTTAGTAGTAAGTTCGTTTCGTTGTTATTTGCTCTTATCTATCTGTTTTATTAGGGTCCCTTGAATTTTGATATTTTTTACTTCTTTACCGACATTTTGCTGCAATAAGGCGGTACAGGTAAGGTATTCAAATATTCATGCGGCCAAATCTTCAAAAAACTATGTTTGCCGCTAAAAAAATAAACAGGCTTTCTGAGCTAATAAACAGACATTCAAAAATCGGCTTCTCACTCCACTTCACTCTGCCTCTTTCTCTCGTTCCTTAGCGAGCAATGCTCAAAATATATGAGAAGTCTTAGACAGATCTTCTGCGATAAAATACTAGAATATGCAAAACTTAGATACTATGACCCTTGACATGTTAAAAATGCAGTTTAAATTAAACAACAAACACTTGAGCGCGCAATTGACGGGAACGAAACAGTTAACTTACGTGACTTGCACACTCCCTAATGTTACTACGTTCGTTCACGCTGGTCGTTTTGTTTCGATTCGGCTTTTTTGTGCGTTCTCATCTAAGAGTACGCCAGTTTACAGCCAATAAATAATTTCGTGGTATCTTGGTACCATAATCTAGTGCTTGGACCGAAAAAATATTGTATCATTTCCTTAAAAAGGATAACCTTTTTATATACAGAAATGAACTGTCCAAAATAATCATAACAAAGCTAATAGTTTAAATCTGGCTTGTTTTGCAACCACCATTCAATTATACGTGACGAATGCACGTTCGTGCTTGCATGCAGCAAAAAAAAAAAAAAAAAAGGATTGCATGGCTATAAAATTAAAAAGCAGTTGCGCTTTTTTTCAATTTTTTTAGCATGAAAAATAATTGTATTTTGTGCTACACAGTACTGCCTCGCGCGTCTCCGAGCAAGCGAACCCATGGCCGAATAGTAATCGTGTTTGACTCCCACCTTATAGGGGTCGAGGTTCGATAACTGGGGCCCGAAACACCTTTTTGTTAATTTTGTGGATGTCGCGTTCTGGTGAATTGAGGGCCCTGCTGCGTGTTTGAGGACCCAATGTTCTGCGCGCTGGACATTATAGCCGATTGTTATAGAAGTCCGCGCGAGTACATACGGGGCTGCGCGTGGCGAGCCGGAGTCAGTCTCGTCCCAGCGCTCAATCTTGCTGTTACGCCGCGTCAACACCTGCGACGCCTGCCATCTTTTATTTTGTTTTGGGAACAAGTTCGCTCCATTAAACGCTTAGTTTTCATCAGTCATTCGTCGCATCATCAATTGCTATTCGTGAGAATGTGTCGTATCCCGGTAAATATATTTAGAACTTCTGACAAGCGGCCCGATTATGTATAATACCTGCCTTGAAGTATCAGAAGTGATTAAAGTGTTGGAGCCGTGATAAACTGAGTAACGCACTAATTTTATGTAAAGATGCGGTGATACATATATTGTAACACTATGTACAATGGAAATGCTGTTGACTCAACATCTTCACTACAACGCGACTTTTCGAGGTAGGGGAGAAACAAAAGGGTATTTGTTTTAGATTCATAGCGCTCATAGCTCAAACCTTAGAAATCTTTCTATTCGCGAATGTAGCATTGATGACTTTACTGACAAATAATACCTGGGTTTCATGCCATCACCAGAAGAAGAACACGAATACCGATTGCCAGTGTTGATCGGTAATATGGAGACTGAATGTTGCTCGATTCCTCATTCTCCCTTTCCTCATACCTCGCACAAGAAGCTCACATCTTCATTCTTATTATCATCTTGTCCTACTTAATAAGTTTTAATGTGGCGCGTAAGTTTGTCTGCTTTTTTTGCAAGGGTTGTGGTGACGTCAAAACGGCGAGCTCTGATTGGCTCCGATTGAAGGATAGTAAAAGACTTCGAGGCAGCTTGCTTTGAGGTCTTCCCACTATCCTCCAGTCAGAGCCAATCACAGCTTGGCATTCTGACGTCACCCCGACCCCTGCAAAAGAAGCAGACGAACTTGCGCTCCGCACAGTAACTGCGTCACGTGACAGTGTGACGTTATTGCAAAGGCGCATCCTAAAGAACACCGCCTAAATAAGAAAGCCTCAGTCTGAATATTCCTGCGTCACTACAGAAGGCCGTCGTAAACCACAGATTGGACACGAGAGCTGCGTCATCGTTCGGCCGGAACTCGTTTCCCATCAGTGAGAACCTGAGTCCCAGCCGAACGCTAACGCCGTATTTGTGTCCTTTAGTGACGCAGGAATATTCAACACTTGTAGGCTTTCTTATCTAGAAGGTGTTGCTCTAAATGCGTACAATTTAGAGGTCTTCTGTAACGTCACTTTACACTTCGACGCCGCTTGACACTATGACGTGCCATTGTAATACCTAATCCTCCTGCTGTGCATCGAACATTAGCAACGCTTCGGCAGTTGCTAATGCCAAAAAAATGAAGGGAGGAATCGTGGCGCCATGTGACATCACAATGTCACGTGGAAACACGTCACGTGACACTGTAAAGGCTTTCTATAGGATCAGAAAACCCTCAAAATGTGTCTTCACATAGACTTATCTCACCAAGCGTTCGGCGCATGAGTGACGCCGCCGTAACTTTAGTCAACGTTACTAGATTACCTCAGTTGTGGAACTCCCGCGGATGGGGGTACCCCCCCTCATTCACTTCAATCCGCCAAGGGTTGTTCGAAGCGCCATCTATATTTTCGTTTCATAACTAAGCGTTCCAAAGAGCCCAGCTGAAGTGCCAAATGGCGATCACAACACCGCCATTTACCCTGCAGCGGTCACTCGAGGAACTGCACCTAACATCTATTTTGGCATCAATCGGCCATTTCGGAGCCGAAACAGATACAGTGGAAAGGGTTACAGGGATGCCTACCCCGTCTCCCCAGCGGACGCGCCGCGAAGTCACCCTGAATATAAGATGAGCCTATAGGTCGGGACGCGCTACCTGAAATCACTGTTGAGGCATGGTTGTATGAAAAATATATTATTGTGCCGCAAAACTTAGCAAACTAAAAATTTTAGAAAACATCACGCGCCCCCCATTTTGTACTAAACTCCAATAAAAGTTACTACAAAAAGAGTTTTTTTTCTGTTGGTTTTTACGTTTCTAGTAACGTTGAAACGAACGTATCCTGATTCAGTTACCAAAGCAGCCGTCTGGCGGCGCGTCGAGCGACGCTGGGTGAGTCGTGGTGAGTGAGGGGGGGGGGGGGGGTACTGTTCGTGCATGCGGCGTCTATGAGCAGTTCCGTAACTGAGCTAATCTAATAACGTTGCTTTAGTTCGCAGGGGACAGAAGGCAACGCACAATACGGCTCGTGCCGTCTCATGGTCTGTACGCGAAAATCCCCAGCGAGGTCGTTGCGCGTGCAAAAATACTCAAGTTCCCTGCATGCAACGCGGCAGTAGTGGCGTAGCCAATTTGGTTGTTGGGATTGGTCTATTGCCTTCTTACTCTTAACGGAAACGAAGGAGCGGCGAAGCGACCCTATGAACGCTGTATATTTATTGCACCTTTGAGAAATGGCAAACATTCGAACAATTTTATTTATCCTGTATCGCTTGCTGTAATTGGGGAAACTTTTAGCTCTGATTAGTTTACGCTTCTAATATAATTAAATTAATGAAATGTCAATCGAAATTCTTAAACGTGGACCCGCGACGCACCTGCTAAGAAAAACTAAAAACGTTATCGATGAATAATGGTCGCGATGACCGAATGCAGTAACGGTGATGATGACGGTGATAAGCTGAGATGGTGATTAATATAGAGGTATAAAATCGAAAGTCAAACAACTGCGTATTCGCCACCTCCATGCGACATTTCGTTCTTTCCTAAGGTTATCGAGCAGCTTCGAAGAGAGGACGCGCGGTGCACGTTCTTTCCGTGCCCTTTTATACTGCGATGAAGAGCACTATCACATTAACTCCGGACAAAGCGAATTCAAACTTTGTGCCCTGTGTTCGTTTCTAAAGCGTACTTGAGATTTATGACCGACGTGAATTTCAAAGCGCGCTAACAACCCGATGAAGCACATGGTACGAAGGAAGCCATCCATCATAACGATATTGGCCTCGCGCGTCTAACACCACTACCTCGGACGAAAAGACGACCGAGAAGATTGGACCCTGGTTTAGACCTTGTTTGGTTGGTTCGCGAGAGACGGGCAAAGGCTCATACTAACGATATTGCCGGGACTCGTTTGTTCCACGGCGGAGACAGCGAGGCCAATCCGTTTCCTTCCGATCCACGAGTACCATCAATGTCGTGTGAAGAGTTACTTCATTCATTCACGAAGCTTTGGCCATTTTCTTTTCGGTAAACGATAATTTTCACATGCATACCTATTTGGGTGTAATCACATTGAACGTAGACAAGAGCCGGGGTCACGCTGCTCACATGGCATACAAAAGACGCAGTGTTCGCGTGCAACCGTGATGACGAAATTATGTGCACGCGTCTTAGATGTGTTCGAAACATACTTGCTTCATACATATCTATGCTTCAAACATATTTATTTTTATTTATTTATTTTAGAATACTACTACCCCGAACATCGGGGCATCGTAGGAGAGAGTTCCAAAAAAATATAAATAAAAACATTTCGACGAGATGTGCAAGTCGCTTTCTATAAGGCGGCCATCCGGTGCCGAAAGTTTTCACGTGAACGTGAATTAGTGATCCTGGGGTGAAGTATATTCCAATCCGATATAGTTCGTGGAAAAAACGAATTTTGCGAGCAATATATGCGGACCTGAAAAATGTTTATGTACCTTCGATCTGAAGTTCTAGTGTTAGTTCTGGTAGAGGAGCTAAACATGTTGTCTTTGTTGATCTGAAGGCTGTCCTTGCTGATCTGAAAGAGAGTTTTCAGCCTGTCAGTTATCGCGTGGTGGGAGAGAGGAGTCAGGTCTGTTTGTTCCATGAATGGTGAGGGCGGATCGTACCGCCAATATTTATTAAAAATAAACTTCAGGGTCTCTCTTAGCACCATTTCCAATTCTTCTATAGTGACGACTGTGAAGGGGACCCAGACGACGCGTGCGCATTCCAGTGTTGGCCTAATTAACGTTATGTATGCTAGTAATTTTACTTCAAAATTTGCAAATTTAAGTGATCGTTTTAGTTACTAGAGTTTGTTTGTAGGGCTTGGAGGTAAGAGAAGCAATATGGGAGTTCCAAGGCAAGGTATTAGAAATGGTAATTCCCAAATACTTGCAATTTTAGACGCTGTTATGTGTGTGTTCGTCTGCGCTATAGCTTAAAAGGTAAGGGAATTTTTTTAGTGTTATGGACATAGTTACACACTTGGAGGGGTTCAAATTTATTTACAAAGTCGTGCATCAGGAGTCAACCTTAAAAGACACAAGAAGTACGTCTCAGACAGTGTATGCCTACTGTCTTTTTTATGATCTATTTGCTGCGTAAACAATAACGTATATTAACGCTAAACATTTTTGTCATATCTACGACACCTTTGATCGCTTTCGGTTAATCGTAATTGAAATATTTTGTATTTTGAAGACTTGGCAACCCGCAATCTTGGGAACATAAAGCATGCTTATACCTTTGATTGACAGACGACCTTCCGCCCAACTCTCTGATCTGCACGACGATTATCGGCAACAAAGTCCACCTTTCAGATGATGTGTAAGTTATTCCTTTAGTTAACTGAAGGATCGCATGGCAATTACGAACATGGGAAATGGTTGCGGAACAGTTTGACGTTTCTAATCAGCGAGAGTATAATCAAAAATGGTCGTTGATGTGCAAATCTCGGTCAGCCTAATACAAGTTGTTTTTAAACTACCTCATCTTTAATCCACCCAGATAGAGTAACGCTACAAAGGAAAAAAAATATGATAATTTTTTTTCGTTTGGTTTTTCTTTAGGTTTTTTTTTTTAAGAGCTTTTTTTTTTAAGAGTTCTAAGCGGGGGCCTTAGAAGGCCCCCGCTTAGAGCTCTTTAAAAATCCATATTCCCATCACAGAATTTGTTGTAGTTTTATTATTATAATTAGCCCCTTTATTTTCAATTTATTTTATTTTTGCACTTTAAAGTTTCAGAACGCTTTTTTTTATTATTATTATTTGAATTCTTTGAGACGCCACACGAACTTGCTAAGATTAAAATTGTTGAGCTTCTGTTTGGTAGCATTACATAAAACAATACCAATGCGTGGTAACAACTTCGAGCTGTCTTAAATATAGAGGATATAAATTGCAAATACAAAAATTGTTCAAAATTCTCCTAGATTAGACCCTGTTAAAATATTTAATGTACAACAAAGCTTCCCAGCTTTTTCTACCCACATTCCAGCTCAATTTCAGGTTTTTCTGGAACATTGCTTCTACTGTTGTCTTTTATGTTTTTGCTGGCTGCGTAATTCGACTTAGACAGCAGACCGATAAAGGGAGCGGCTTTCTGTTGCACCGCGGTTGCAGATCTAAGATCGATAAAGCCCTAACTGTGGCTGGACCCTGGTTTCCAGTGCAGCCCAAAAGTGAGCCGCAAGTTTTGATTTTAGATCTTCAGCAATTTAATGCTTTCTCAACTCAAAGGGCCGGTGCAAAGATATTCAGTTGGAATGTACTACGTGTTTCACTTTACACCTGCTTACTGACACTAGAGGGACCCAAGTATACTCGCACGAAATGCCATTGACCAAGAAACCTCTCTGTTGTGGGGTAATTTCAAAAATAAAATCGATTGTTTTCTTTTTTATTTATCTTTTAGAAAACTTGATAACGTAGTTTGGAGGTTGCAGTGCACCCTAAAGGCGCTATATAGGGTGTTTAAAATACCCAGGATCGATCTAAAATGAGCCGTAAAAATAGGCGCCTGCACGCAGCAATCTAAACTTTTTCGTGAAAGGTGTATTTTACAGGTAGGTATTATCTAGTAAAATTTCCCTTTCTGTAAAAAATTGGATAAAAAAAACTTCCCAAGGTCAAAGGCGGATGTCAACGCAGACGATTAAGTCGAGTAGGGGGGCGCGTTTGAACGCACGTACTTACGGATCGCCTTGTCGAGACTGCTCGCGACGACCGTGGTCTATTAAAATGAACGTAATATTTTTGTAATGTACCTTTGGTTAAAAAGTAAATGGGGACAATAAAAGCAAAACTTAAAGTAACAAAAAAAAGCGTTTGTATAACGCCGCCGCTTTTGCTGCCAATGGATTTCGTCTGCGTGGTCGTCTGGTCTCTTTCGCTGTTCGGCGACACCATCCGACGCCATCTATCAATGTGTGCACCAACCGCGCCCCACCACTCGACTCAGTCGTCTGCGTCGCCGTGCGTCATTGGCCCTGGCCAGCTTCTTGGCCCTGTTTTTTTAGAGAAATGGAGCTACACTTTGTAATTTTGCATGATAAAACCGACCTGTGAAATACACCTTTGCCGAAAAGTCTAGATTGCTATGTGCAGGCGCGGATTTCTACGGATCATTTTAGATCGAGCTTGGGTATATCAAACAGCCTATATAGTCCCCCAGTGATTGTATTTATTGCGGCTCATAGATCAGACCCAAGAATTGCGTGAGCACTCGACTTCTGGACCCGATAATTAATAGCCTGGCATGCATGTGGGTAGTGGCTCGTGCCCAACCGCTTGAATGACGACTGTACCCGAACCATAACAATGTCTGGAACTCAGCGCGTGTCCTGTGTGTTGCACACCACAGCGTGTGGCTATGATAAAAATTAGCGTCATATTCTCGGCTCTAAACACGGTGTACAATAATACTCTTCAGGTGAGGACAGCGCGCTCCTCGCGCAGTGCAGATAAAGTTCGCTTTTCACTCTTTCTCTCTCTCACTATGGTTTCAAGCGGTGCCGGCAGATGACTCGTCGACCAGTGAGCGCGGCAAAGACGGCTCATGCATGCTCATGCTTCACACGCGCAGAGCTCCGGCGAGGTTGTCGCTTGTGCAGAAGGACCATGGTGTACAGGGGCGGTCATGGCAACGAGATATTTTTTCCGCTCTCACAGTTTCGCCGTTTTGCCGCCGGCGGCACCGTCAGCCGCGGGCACGGTGGCCGTGGAATAATGCAGCCTTACGGCTGCCCGTCGAACGAACCCTATCTCATTCCTCACGCTGCGCGTTCAGCCCCGCCGTGTCCTCACCTATAGAGTGTATCATACACCGTGGCTCTAAATCACCTCGTCGCTTGTCCTGGATGCGAGTTAAAGCTCAGGCAGCACGACAGTCATCGTCAAGAAGCTTAAAATTTTACCCCTAGATGGCTCCGCGGTACGTGTGGCCACAGTATAGACGCTTTCAGGCAGCTGTGCATGGGCGCCGCCATAACTGACCTTCAGTTTTTGTTTCCTCTTATTCCGTTCGTTTCACTTCATCATTACCGCAGCAGGACCAGTTATTGCCATTTTAAGGGTTACTGTGTTATTCTCCCCAGCATAGGCCTTTGTGGAGGCTCGTCAACGCCCGCTTCAGTGCTTCGGCATTTCGGTAAAACAAGAGAAGGTCGGCTATGGCGGCTCAATCTGGCGCGCGCTGAAAGCGTCTTATAGACGCTTTACACACGCTCCAGACTACGGCCATCATTGCCGACCTTCTCTTGTCTTACCGAGATAACGAGCCACTGAAACGGCCGTCGACGAGCCTCCACAAAGGCCAATGCTGAGGAGAGGAAGTATTGGAGGAGGTCGCAATTAAATCTAAAATGGCAATGACCTGGCCTGGAATGGTAATGACGAAGTGAAATAAACGGAATAAGAGGAAACAAAAACTGAAGGTCGATTATGGCGACGCCCATGAACAGCTGCTGCAAAGCGTTTATAAACGGTTCTATGTGGCCGAGAAACTGTGGTATGGCTCGTGGCACCGACATTCCGGCTGGTCCCCTGTGCACATTGCACGTTCACAGCGTGCTCTCACCCGCGTCACGTGGTGTCAGCGCTGCCCAGTTTGTTCCGCTAGCCCAGCCTAAAGTGACTGGACCTTAGGAAAGTAGCGCCAAGCTTCCCATATGGTCGCCATGTTGCTCCGTGAAATGAGCAATTTTTTGTTGATCCCTCCGTTTTTGGTGAGCCGATCTAAATCCGCTGGTGATGTGTAGCTTTATGGAGACGTTCCTTTTATACCGAGATTTTGCTATCCCCACACCGGCGAAACTAGTGTACATCTTTGTACCACCACCCCATGCTGAGTCGGTACCTGGAGGCACTGATAAATGCGTTTGCTGTTCTAAAATACCCATGAAGAACAATATAATTCTAAGAGATCGTGGAGATAGGCCTGATTGATAAGTTGTTCGTACACACAGTGCCGAAGACAATTATATTGGCGAGGAACGCTTCCAGTACGATGACACTCCATGTTAATCGTGGCGCGGATGGTTTACAACGATTCTCTGGAAGCTTCCAAGATTTGAATGGACCGAGATGATGATTTTCATGGCGACGTGGACATATTAGCCAATCACCTTGCGAGGTTTTGGTCGTCTGTATGTTGGGATCTGTTTGTGTACGGCTAGCATGTAGGGAAGGTAATGGCGCTACTTTCCCAGGATTTAATGACAACTTTAGCCCAGCTTCGAGTCACAAAATGAGCTGCGCTTACAGTATTGACACTCTGTTCCCCAATATTGTTGTGGGCGCCGCCATTTAGATGCTTGTGAAGAGCAGAGGCAACTGCCGATAGTCCGAATTCAAAAGTGTAACTTTCTCAGCATTAGATTTGGTGTTCCAAGCTCATGTAATATTGCTTTGCTTTTTCGCGACCTGTTTAAACAGTTGTGGAGGACAAAAAAGCGGTTTCTTTGATATTAAATAATGCTTCAGATAACTGGCAACCATGATTTAAAGCCACGAGATGGGTAAGTGTCCTTACTTTAAAGCGTATACCTTATTTAGTGGAACTAGCCCTGTCAGGTCATGCATTGGAGTAGGCCAAGCTGGATGGTCCCTGATATGGACTTCTGATTCGCGGTGCAGTAATATCTACATGCCTTTGTACGAGACATCACGAAGTGAAAAAAAAAATATCTTGCCGCTTGGTTTGTTATTTTTTTAAATTAAAAAACAAACGTTCACATAAGCGTTCATCAGGCCCTCTTTTTCAAGATAGAGGTTGACGAGGACGTCCGATAGAAAGGTAGTCACGCTTGGCGATTGATTTGTCTTATCAATACAATAAAAATTGAAAAGCAATGTTACAAAATATTGTTTTAATGAACACAAAGTTAGGGCTCAAACTAGCTGGTGATGTTGACCATATTTTTAACCGAAACTCCGAAACTCGAGAGAAAATTGATGGCATTGTTATGTTGTCGTTCGTTTGAATTTTTTTATTGGTTTTGGTGTTTTGTTTTAACCTACTGTTTTGCAGAAAGGTACTGCATATTTATTAAAATAAGGAGCCTAGGTAAAGTTGTGCCTGTAGGAAACGGTATTTTTTTGTGTGTCGACTAAGTTAGGTTGAAAAGATTGTTCCGATAACTATACTCGATATTTTGCCGTGCCTTTGCGCATGCATACCATATCGATATTAAAGTGTAAAACGTGTATGAGTGTTTTCCTCCCAATTAAGGCACGGTTTTGTGGTCAATGTTTCGATTTTGTTTTAAAAATGTGTAATTTTTGCGTCCATTCTTAAAATGAAAGAAAATGTAAACGGCAAGCTTGGCGTTTTTATTTTCTATGTCTTTTTATCTTTGAAGAGGCCGAGGTCAGAACTAACCTTCCTTCCACCTGTCGAGGATCGCTATTTTGTCACTTCTCCAGCAAATGACTTATCTACGACACTTTCAATATATATTTTATTATGGTAAATTAAATAAAAAGAACATTTCGTATTTTGAAATAATAAAATCGTGTGTCTGACAATCCCCGTTGATGATTTCGGCAAAGTTTTGCAAATTGTTACATTAAAACTATTTAGGATGTAGCCATTTGTATTTCATCTAATTTCGACATTATATGTACAAATTAAACTCTATTAGATTCATTGGCTTCATTTTGTAACAATAACAACGCACAACTTTGATATACTATGAGAGTCGAAATTGAAAAGCACTTAGAAACGTTGGGGTGTCGTTCATGGTAAGTATAGATTATGCTAGTCGGTGTCACTCGGAAAGTGCAAGGGGACGGAAGCATTTATTAAAAGCATTGGTCTTAGCGCGAATTCGCCTGATATCACAGGGGTTGTTTAGGCAGGACGATATATTCTTTCTGGGGGGATAACAAAGAGTTCTTGAGGTCTGAGCAGTAATAATAAATTTTGTGAATTTTGTCATAAGAATTTCCTTCGGTATCGCAAAGGGGTCGCAAAGAGGTTAGTCCGAGTTCATTTTCTTAAGACAGATATCCTGATGAGATAATCGTATGATAGCAAGATAAAATGACTGGCTCGGTTTTGCACTGCGTCCAATGTCTCGACAAAGCATGATTGATGGGGGTTCCAAATTGCTGCAGCATACTCTAGTTAAGGTCTAATTTAAGTTTCATAAGCCATAAACAGCTATTTTACTCAGACGTTAGAACTGCTTTTCTAAAATTTTCTATGGAAAAATGGCGGAAGACAGAGGCTCTCCAATGCGTGAAGCTCTTGGCGCCAGTTTCTGAAAACGGGCCACATCTTCCTATTCAATATGTTTTTTTTTTTTTAAATCACTTATAACTTTTGTTTGAGATAACTTTATTTTTTTTATTTTTTTGTTTCGAAAATTCTGCCCTTGTTTTGGACCGCTAGCGACATCTTTGGGCGACGAAGAAGGAGCCTTTGGCGATGAGTAGTTCATTTTTCCGGTGAAAAAAACTGTACTTTTTACACCGTATACAGATACTAGCATTCACAATTAAAATCACTGACTAAGTGGTACCAGCCTTGGCCCATTCAAAGGGTTCAGCCGTGTCCACCGTTTATTCAGCGAAATATGAAATTCCTCTTACTTGGGGAGTAATTTGATTAGAGTGGTTTTCATTAGAATAATTTTGGGGGTCAGTATAGTTTAAATTTTGAATTACGCTTTTTAGGACTGCTTTTTCAATTATTTTTCCAAGCTGGAACTTTGTTTTACAGTGGTAAAAACAGAAGTAAGAGATACACTGAACTTTGCATTACATTTAACTGTCTTGTCTGAACCATTCTTTAATACAGTGGTTCTCGAATGGGGGTCCGCCGACCCTTTGGGGTCCGCGAAGGCATTCTAGGGGTCCGCGAAGCCCTGCCTCATCAGTCAAGCAAAGCAATAAAGCTTGTATTTTAAGGTCGAGAAGAAATGTTTCAGTTTTCGGACGAGTTTTCTCGTGTGCATGTTGATTTGAGAGGTGTATTTCACACTAGCCCTTAGTTATATCCATTTAATAAAACAATATTATATTTAACCTATACATTTCCTCTCCTCTCACCACGCACGGGGTCCTCCGTCATCTCGGCCGATCCAATGCCAATGGTCAATGCGCTAAGATTTGCACACAATCGAACTACGGATATTTATAGAATATTAAAGGCACGCAAAAGATGAGGCGAGCATGAGATGATCGCGATCTTCATAAAATGTAAGGACAAACTTGCACCAACGGCACTAGGAGAGCTATGTTCCACGTACAATTATTCGGTTTTACTATCCTTCTAGCTTCTAACTTTTTTTGTGATTGAAACACTCGGATCAGTAATTCTGAAGTCTGTAAAGACATAACTCTCGTGCCACAATAAAAATTATCTGGTTAATTTAGGGAACGTAAAGTTAAACAAGGTACCACCAACAGCACCACCACTCCCCGCCACACACCAAAAAAAAAAAAAGATCCAAATAAAGCTTCTTTTTTTTTTTCTTTTTACTCTTATTTATACAGCGCAATCAGAACGATTTCGCTCTAACGCCGACGGAGTGAGATATGTCGCTCTGCTGCGGTCTTGCTGACACACTGGCTAGCTCAAGGAGAAACCCCTCGCAAACTCGAAGCGGTGAAAACCTTCTTCAGAAAAGAAACTGCAGCGCTTTCCTGTCACTGTTACTTAGACTTTGGACGCACCGTGAAATAGAGGCGTGCCACCTGGAACTGCCGTTACTTCGTGTTATTTTTTTTTTTCTTTCTTTTTCCTACATATTTAGGTTTTGCAACAAATGTATCGCTGCTGTTTCAGTTTAGTTTCACGTTGAAAAATCCCGTCGGTTTTCTTTTTTTTTTATTATCTCCTTCGCGCCCACCATGGGTCCGAGTAAATTATGGCGCTGCGGAATTGCGCTCTGTCAGAACGGAGAGCAGCCTTCTTTGCATACCGGAAACGAGTGCGAGGAGTTTTATTTCCTTTCATTTTTATCTTAGTGCTTTGGTATTTCGTAACATTTTTTTTACTTTTTCTCGCTTTTGTAATGGAGTGGAGCTGGCAAATTTGCTGTGTTTACTCAGGCTGACAAAGGGGTTGCGACTAGGAATCGAATATACCCATTGAAAAGATATATGTCGACGCATTATGTTGTTGATACTTACGAAGAATGACGTGGCGACAAATGAATATACAATCCCTAAGTCAAATTAAGGCCATACTCCTGTCATAGCTGCATTTTAAATCATAAAAAAGCGTAAAAAAAAATCCTCCGGCGAAGTGGTTTTTTTTTTATTTTTATTATTATAAGCATTTTTGGTCCGAACTGCCTATGGTGACAAATTGTTTTGAAGGAGACTTTTTTATTCCATACTTCATATTTTTCAAATGACGGTTGAAATGGGTTTTTTTAAGGGTGGGGCGAATGGGGCGGGGGGTGTGGGGGTGGGGGAGAGGCTTGGAAAGCTGATTTCAAAGCACTATGTTATTTGAAGTGGATTAAACAAAAAAAAAAAACCAAAAAAACACCACTATTTTACGAGGAAACGCACAACCAGGATTATAGGTTTTCGGATTGAATGACAATGAAAATTTGAGAGTATGTATACTTCTAAACTTCAGAATTATCTCAAAGTAGTCGCTTTTTTGGCAATTTTAAGTTTGGTTAAGGTTAAGTTTTAGGGGTGTGAGAATACTGCTTCAAACTGCATACTGTAGTGTCATTTCCAACTGAAATACTTTAATGAAAGCAGGGATGTTGAGACTTTCTCTTGCACTATAAATGCTATGAATAACGCAGCGTTATTCCATTCGAACCACTCTTCGCGCATTCCTATTAAGTTTCCCTTCGATGAGTTCTCAGCAAGTAGGCAAGTCTTCAACATATGTGGTTTCTATGCTTAATCATGCTGACATCCCTCGGTTCTCTCTGTGTTTTGGTTTTTCTTCCGGTGCATTGTGAAGACGTGTTTTGTGCATTACATGGTGTTGGTAACGGTTTACCTCAAAAACCTGTTTTAGGGATTTACACAAAAGGGGGGGGGGGGGGGTGTAATTACAAGATATATCTCAAGTAAAACACAATAACAGACTAAGAGGCACTTTAAAAAGACATATACATCATAAATAAATTAATACTCTGCCTTCTTTCTTTTTCTACGCTCGCGACGGTTGTATGTTATAACAAAGGGTGGTCTCAGGACTATTCTGGCGGTCGCACGTCGGCTGTGCAACCTGGGATCCCTTTCGCGTGACCTATTATGTAGAGTAATGCTACATCAACGAGCAGCTGCAGAAGGTTGAAAGCGGCAGCTGGTGTGAAATTGTGAAAGTAGTAAGCATTAATCGGTCAAAGTTCTGAAACCACGTGAAAAAGAAAGGTACTGCCGTTCACTCGGGAAGTTATCGGTATGGAGTTGGTAGCCGTGGCGCTGCTAACGGCTGTGCTCGGAAATAACACTGTGGGAACCAGGACAACACGGATTGCGTGTTTGTGTTTTGAGGCAGCGCTCGGCTGACGTCGCTGACGCGGCACTCGCGTTCAGTTTGTTCCCTCCTCTCAATAGACCCTTTCCAAAAGTTCGCGCCAACGTTTCCTGTCCGCCATTGCGTTCTCACATACTTTGAGCACGTATTGGACACGAGTGCTGACGTCAGCTTTCGGCGAGCAATCGGATTCAATCTCGCGCTTCGTGTCCAAGCAATGGCGACCACCGATGTTGCTGGACGGAATTTTGAAAAAGGGTCTAGAAGGGGATGGTGCAAAGAATCCAATTCACAGGACTTGCGTTTGGGTAAACACCGAGCTCTGTAGAAAACGGGTGAGACAAAACGTCTCCCATTGTTCCATCTCCTTGTTAATAGGTGACACCCGCGTCTAACATAAAGAGTTTGAAAAGTGTGAGGAATAGATAAAATACTCTACAACTCGTTGTCACATGAATAAAATGGAAGTATATTGCCTATGATCCATGCTCCGCACGAAACAGTTCTTAATACAATATTTGGTTGTCGGAGGAAGGAACTGTGCTTTTGGCGTTTGAAACGTATAACTCTCGATGAAGCAACAACAAGCTACTACAAAGTTAATCCATACATCTTTGAATTAGCAATGACCCGCGAGGAGCAGGACTTTTGTTTTTACTACGGTTCTTGGGGGTGAATGCGGGTATAGTTGATTTTTCATTTTAGGTAAAGGATACGCGACAGAAAAAATTGGTCTTCAAGTACAACATTACTATATTTTGACTTAAAATACCATTCTAGATCGATAACAACCAGCGGAAAAAATGAAAGCCGTTTACAACTCCCTGTAACGCCGAATTAGGGCCCAGCTATTGAGGAGGAGGAGGGAAGGTAACTGAGGTTCACGTGTTGTCGGGGGGAGGGGTGGTCACGTGACCTTGGAGGGGTCACATGACCCCCTCGCGAAGGTCACGTGGGGTTCACGTGACCTGGAGGTGTCACGTGACCTCGGGGGTCACCTGACCTCAAGAGAAATTTTTCCGCTAGATTTAGCGGGGAAATTTTGCCGCTAGATTTAGCGGGGAAATTATTCCGCTAGATTTAGCGGTTAAATTATTCCGCTAGATTTAGCGGGGAAATTACGTTTTTCCGCTCGATTTAGCGGGAAATTTTTTCCGCTAGATTTAGCGGGGAAATTTTTACGCTAGATATAGAGGGGAAATTTTTCCGCTAGAGTTAGCGGGGAAATTTTTCCGCTAAATTTTGCGGTTAAATTTTTCCGCTAGATCTAGCGGGGAAATTTTTCCGCTAGATTTAGCGGGGAAATTTTTCCGCTAGACTTAGCGAGGAAATTTTTCCGCTAGATTTAGCGGGGAAATTTTTCCGCTAGATTTAGCGGGGAAATTTTTCCGCGAGAGTTAGCGGGGAAATTTTTCCGCTAAATTTTGCGGTTAAATTTTTCCGCTAGATCTAGCGGGGAAATTTTTACGCTAGATTTAGCGGGAAAATTTTTCCGCTAGACTTAGCGAGGAACTTCTTCCGCTAGATTTAGCGGGGAAATTTTTCCGCTAGATTTAGCGGGGAAATTTACCCATAACGCACCGCGCGGTTACGCCGACGGCGACGGCGACGCCGACGCCGCTCAAGCCGGAAACGGGCGCCTAAGAGCTGCGCTCTGAAAGAGAGTCTACAATCAGTAGAGACGCAAAACAAAAATATTCAACAATTCAAGTATAATTCTTGCATAATTCACAAATCGGTGGATTATCTGATATGGCAGCAGAGGCCGGCATTTTAGGTCGCCCTTACTCACCCTCACAGCCACACTCACCTAAGCCCCTCACTCACCCTCACAACTACACTCACCTTCAGCCCCTCACTCACCCTCACCCTCACAGTGACACTCACCTTCAGCCCTTCACTCACCCTCACTGAACGTCACGGCCCTCACACCACTCACGCACTCATGGCCTTCACGCACTCACCGCCCTCACGGCCCTCACTCACTCATGGCCCTCACGCACTCATGACCCTCATGAAACTCACCGCCCTCACGCCCCTCACTCACTCATGGCCATCACGCCCCTCACGCACTCACCGCCCTCACGGCCTTTAGTGCCCTTACGCCCCTCACGCACTCAGTAGAAAGATTGGCGAGTTCAGATAGTTTTGTGGGGGAATGAACGTGGCTGTATTTATTAAAAATAAACCAGTTACGTCATTTTTTTTTCAATGTTATCAGAATACAAAACAAAATAATAGAAACGAAAACGGAGAAAGTAATGTCGTGTTTAAAAATGCATATAGAGATAAATAAGTTTTACTTCCTAGCTACAGTGATATAGTCTGATTTAAATTACATAAATCTGACTTAAATTTAAAAAAATAATATTTTTTACTATATTTTAATATTTTGCTCACAGCTGAACGACCTGATGTGAAGTGTGTACACTGTGTGACACTGTCAACATAAAGAAACTATTAACTTATTTTCTCTTAAACGTTTTGTGGTTGCTATACGTGGAAATGACTCATTCTGGGCACAAATTCCGGTGAGAAACGTTTGACGCTGATCAACCCCTTCTCTAAGAAAATTACGAAGCGTTGTTTCGCGTTAACTTTGTGGCACGCTGTACCGCCTGCCTGAGAGACGCCTAAATCCTTGGTAGCACTGGTGCTGGTAAATGATAACGATCACTTAACATAATAATTTATTTCGAGGTGAGCTTTTCTTCGGGTTGGTCAAAAGACTGCTGAACCTTTCTCCGGACCTGCGCAAACGTGAGTGAGTTCTTCTCCAGCGATCTTATCTGCGTTCAGCTTTTCTCCAAGATTACCCACCCCCAATAAAAAAAAAAAAAGATAGATATATATATCTATATCAGTGTGTCGAACCGAAAAAAATACGGGTTCGGTTACGGTTCAGGTTCAGGTAAATTTATTTTGTTCCGGTTCAGTTCCGGTTCGATTAATTCAATCCGCGAACCGGTTCGCGAACCGGTTCGGGGCGCTGAACCGGTTCGGAAATTATAAATGACAAATTGCAACATCAAAATAAGTTACAAATAAAACATCTGAAATCAGCACATACGAAACGGGATACATCGTAGTGTAAGGCTCAGGAATTTCTACCAGGAATGGTTTCTTTATGTGCACTCAAAAATTACCTCACCGACGTTTACGCATTAGGACTTCATCTAATTGGGTCCGACGCAGTAGCTGTAAAATCCGCGACCTCCTTACAAACCCACTTACAATTAGAACTCGCTATAACTATCCCGCCACCTCGGCGTGTAAGCAATTGAAGGAACAGTGGGGAGAAAATACAGCTTTCCTTATTTGAACTAGCCTTCGGTAACTCAAATTAGACCCTTAAAGAAGTTTTCATTAAACAAGATACGGAATATGAAAAACACTTCACCGAACGCAACGCCAGAAGGACGTAATAGGATAAATATTAAAATAGAAGAGTTCGCTGTCTCACAAATATGTTAGCTTCTAAGTGCCTATACGAAACCGGATGCATTATTATCAAACTCCACAGCCTTTTCTTTTCTCATTCCGATGGAAGCAAGCTTCAAGAACTCGCGCGTTCTAGAAACGTGTTATGAAATGAGGACACAGCAGCATTTAGGATTTACGAGTTTGTAGGAAAATAAAATCCCGTGACGCGATTTTTTTTTTTTTTTGCACAGCCTTTTAATTGTCATTTTTCCGTGCAAGCCGCGATCAGCGCAATACTGGTTCCTATGTCAAGATTCATGGATGCAGCGTTTGTCAAGATTCATGGATGCAGCGTTTATATTCCTAAGACTGAGTGGAGAAGAAAAATATGTAAGCGAGGTGTGTGTCAGTTGACGGCACTTAAAAAACAAATGGCATTGATAGCACATTCATTGTCAACAGCGCGTGGCCGAACCGTTTTGACATGAGCCGGTAACCTTTATTTTTTTTCCGGTTCAGTTCCGGTTCGGGTTCATCGCGATAACAATATAACGGTTCGGGTTCGGGTTCAGTTCCGGAAAAAATACCGGTTCGGTTCCGGTTTTCGGTTCGGTTCGGTTCCGGTTCGACACCCTGATATATATATATATATATATATATATATATATATTTGCGGCAAAATTGGGATTGTGCATTGTAAATCAAACCCGATATACCTTAGTAGAGAGATGTCACACAAGAAAAAAACAGAAACAAATAAAAATAGACGGGGGGAAAATAAAGGAAGATGGTGATTGTGTGAACGAAGCGTAAGATTGGGCATCAGGTACTCTTATAAACAAGGCTGTTCAAGATGGCAGGATTCGATCGAAAGAGAGCTGCTCTCCCTGCTTTTGGTTTCTTGCCGAAAACTGGCAGCTAACTCGTTTGGTCAACTTATTGACAACTGTTGTTGTTGTTTTTTCGTGTTTTTTTGTATTAGTGCGCGCTCAAGAGGAGGTCTCGATAGCGGATTGGGACGTTTAGTTTCGTTTCTTCTCCGAACATGCGTCGGGTGCATCTGGCGTCGTGGCTTATACAAAAAGAAAGCGGAGGACACCCGTCTCGACGGGCCTGCGGTGCCTGGGTCGGCCAGATAAACATCGCAGACTATTTGCTCTCTTCTTTCGCCATCATGTCGACCTGCAATTTCTTTGATTTCGCCTATGTTCGCGAATGGCAGCATTGGGGGCCGTAATAAGAGAAGCGTCTAGCGTCCATGTGTGCCTCGCTGAAAATATAAAGAAAACACACCAAATTGTTGTGTTTATGTTTATACTGCCGGAAACTAGTCTTCCTCAGTGGGGGGCCTGGTGTCTCATATGTAGAGGAGCAATTTAGCCAGTGCGGTACAACCGCTAGCCTGGGGTCTTTAACGTGCACCACGCAGTAGTGACACACGACCGCACGCCGGTACGATGATCAGCTAGATTGAAAAGGAGGGGTGGCGAACGAAAATGAGCATTAATAAGAAGTTTTAGGTGAATTCTTTTTTCTTTTTTCCACCACAGGCATTTTTAGCTTTAGCTTCTTAGCAGGCCTTGAAACCATAGCAAGCATTTTAAAACATACCTCACCAGTATTATTCAGCGAAAATACGACTAACAATAAGTTTACGAGGCAGTTCCTGTTTTAATGAATCAGGAATTTTCCCTTAAACAAACCATAATATCTAAAGCTACTTAATATTTTAGGCAACATATATATAAAGTTGTGGTTAAAATTGCGTTATAGGTATAACTTACAAGTATAGTAGTGGCAAATTGGGCGAGTTGGTGGTGCATGACTAGCGAAAAATAAAACAGCGCCAAAAAAAGGACAAGAAGACGTAGTGTACAAACAGAGCGCCGAGCAGCGCTCTGTTTGTACACTTCGTCTTCTTGTCCTTCATTATTTTGCGCTGTTTTACTTTTTGTTAATCATGTACAAGTATAGTTTCTACACATGACTTATTCGATAGACCTTAATCATAATTGTGGCGCCATCTATCGGAAATATCGGTAACATGATTCAAACTGCCTCAAAGATGGCAGCGCGCCATCCTTGTTGAGTGGCGTAATAGGAGGCCACTCGAGATGTGAGGCATCTAGGTCGCAGTGACGCATCAACTTAGTCAAACTGTTCCTCGTCAATCTGAGCGCCTTTGATGCAGCACCTGCCAGGCTAATGTCAGTTCTGACCCCTGCAACCCTGCTGAACACTAGGGCCTTGTACGGCGAAATCGGGAAGCTGCGCGTTTCGATGATGAACTCCGAAATTTTCGGAACGCGTCTCTTTAGCTTATTTATGTTTAAAACTACGTTTAGCTAGTTTGGAAGAAAGAGATTCAACGAACGCCTAACGATCTTAGACTGTGTCAATAACAGACCTTGTAAAATGTCAGCGTGCGAGAAATGGATTTTTTTTTTTTTTTTTTTTTAACCAATGGTTATCCGATTTTGAAACTTTTCGTCAAGAATTGGGTCGAAACGCAGACAAAGAAGCTTCCATCTTCGAGGCATGGAGCCCTGAATTTTTCACAACATGCCTATAGGCGGCGCCAAAATTGCAAAAGGGCTACTGTCGATCAATCGTGCTGCAGAATTCTTTTTATTCTTTTAGATGTTACGGTTCTTTTTTTTTTTCCAGCGAAGTTTGCAAATTCGCGGGAAAAATGTACAACAAGTTGTAGATCTGACGTCACGCAACTGCGGTGACGCTGCTGTTTTCTCTGCGCATGCGCACACGTGTAACTTCACGCGAATCTGGTTTCTGCCAACGCGCAGTGCCCACGCCTGTGTGGGAAAACGCCGGTTCGTTTGGCATATCGGCATATTCACGGCCTTGCAGGTGAAGCCATCGCATCCTGCTGGGGATCATTCCTAAATCCGGGGTCACACTGCTCACACATTGCACAGAAGACAGTCTGCAAGCACAAGTCACTGCAACGTACGTGGTTCAAATGCCGCATCCCAAGGTTTCTCCTTGAACTCGTTGCCACGCGGCATTCGAAGCACGGAGGATCTCTCGATGACTCGCGTTCGAATCTCTATGCAGACTGCCTGTTTTGTATGGTGAATGAGCAGCATGCGCATTCAGCTGGGACGAATGAACGCAGAGGGTACGAGCTCGGCAGCCAGGCCTACGCGATGGCAGTTCGTACGTGACGTCGGTGCAAGCCACGAATAGGGTCAGCCTAAAACACATTTACCCAATGCTAAAAGTAGTAATACTGTTAGTTGGTAGACTTCCTTAACCTCTGCTGATTCATCATACAAAGGACACTGTGTTCGCCGTGGACATGATGACACGAAGATCTGCGGATGCGCCACGAGTTTTGTTCGAATCATGTTTGCTTCATACACATATGTATGCCTGAAACATGCCTTCCGACTGTGTTTGTATAATTCATTACCAGTGCGGTCACGGCTTTAGATGACTGCTTGCCGAAGCAGAGCCCCTGTCCAGGGTAAACGACGAAATGGTTCCCCTTTCTTTACCGTAATGTTTTTTTTTTTTTTTTGCAAAACCCAGCAATAATACTGCAATCATTAGTTTAAAAAATTACTCGACGAAATTTGGTTACATTCTTCAAAATTCACTTCAGACTTATATATACTTATATATACAGGGATGGGCAAAATACATGCAAATATGTATCGAAATACAAATACAAAATACTTCGACAAAAATGTATTTAATTACAAATCTAATTACATTTCCAAAAAAGTATTTAAATACAAGATACAAATACAACCAAATGTATTTGGTCTCCTCCAAATACTTTTCCAAATACATTCCTCAAAATTTGCGTCAGCGACTTCAGGGCACCTGCAACGGGTTTCTGGGTATCTCATTTTAATTTTGCATCGCACACTCGGCAGTTAGTGTGTGAGGCTCTAGTAACGTAATAGAAATATAATCACAAAAAAAATGTAATCAGCTTGAACGTAATAGGTGAAAAAAGTACACAGCTTCAAGGAGCTTTTTCTTGTCGATTACATTTTAATATAGACCAACAAAGCACCGAGACGACCAAGACGCGCAGCACTAGCTAGAGAATTTGTTATTGTTGCAACTCGCACCAGTTTCGAAAATCTGAATGACCCGCGCATTTAGAATGTTCCAGGCAACAATATGGTGGGAATTCAGGATGGAAAGCATCACAAGTTGTTACAGGCACTTATTTAGCCAGTCTACCTGTAAACGTCGATTTCGTCACTATTCTTGCCCTGGACTAGCACGGTAATCACAAAGTCACTAAACGCTTGCGCTTGATTGAGAGACACTGCATTCGGCGCAGAACATAGTTTTCTTCCTGCTCTGGACAGAGACGATAAATTTGAGAAATGTTTTTTGGTCCACAAAACTGTATTTAATTACAATTGTATTTGAAATACCCACGTTTTAGTATTTAAATACACACGTCAAATACATGACCCAATTTGTAATTAAATACACATGCAAAATACACAAAGTAATTGAAATACGTATTTCAAATACTTGTATTTGAAATACTGCCCATCCCTGTATGTATATATATATATATATATATATATATATATATATATATATATATATATATATTCTCTTTTTCTTTGGCTACTTACGTATAATTCAACAAACGACTAACAGAACCTTAACCCCGGACGGGGCAAGCCATTATGTTGTTTACAAGTATCTGACTCGGCGCGCTCTTAGACGACTTCCGGCTCCATAAAATAACATTGGTGGACGTATCGCCGATTCCTGTTCTAGATCTCCTTTTTTCGGAAAGAAAAAAACCAAGAACTGACCGCTCGTTTATGAGGACCACCCGAATGAGCCTTCGTTATGTGTGACAATATAGAAACACTGCTTTAGACAAAACCGCCCCCTCGTTTGGTCGGAAGAAATGCGACCTTCCCGCATGCCGAGATCGTAGCGCTAAACGCCACTCCCGCTTTCATCTCCGCGTTCAATTTTGCCTCGATACGAACTGCGGCGAGGTTGTGCGAGCCAATCGAACAACGAAAGAGGGCCGTGTGACTTTCCGATTGCTTGCTTCCATGCGTAAAAAGTAACAAATCGCGTGAGCAGTTTGCGGCCGCTGATAGGCTCGGTTGACCTTACAGCGTTCACGGCGATCTATCTCAAAGGTGAAAGAGAGTGCAGCCGCTCCTATCTCCGCTTCTAACGGACTCGTGTAATCCGGTGCACTATAGTACCTTCTGATAATACGCCCATAAATTATCTGCGTATATACCGGTCCTTTCGATGAAGGTCGCAGATAAAGTGCGGGTATAACTGCCTGGCAGCAATAAACCCAACTGCCTGCTGCGTCGTCCGGGTTTTGGGGTCCGTTCCCGCGCCGAAGACAGTGATAGCTTGCCCCAATGGATATTCCTCTGGTGTTGTGATAAGGGTGCGTCGACCGATCGGATTACGAGACTGAGGTGAGAGAAGAAGCAAAGTTATGGTCACGTTGGTGTCATGTTGTTTACGTTGTTGTTGTCCTTTAGGTTCCTCTTTCAATTTTTCGTGCCGTAGTTAGTGGAAGAGACGCGCCAGGAGCTATTAGCCTCCTGCGTCGCCCAGGAGGTGCTGCGGAACGTTACTTGTTATGATTGTTTTGGGTAGCACAAACTTGAGCGTCTCAAACTCTCACAGATGTAGAAGCGTGCCTGCTCTGGTGCGGAACGCGATAACGAGGAAAATAGAAAGAAAAATGTGGAGGGTGCTTAAGCTTCGTCTTTAAGAGTGGAACGTGATAGGATTATTGGGCCCCGTTCGCATAGCCTTCTTACTTGCTTCTCATGCTCCTCTTGCGGATGAGCAGGAAGTGCGGCGGACATGGCCTAGTCAGTAGCGTGTCTGGCTCGAAGCCGAAGATTCATGGGTTTGAATCCCGCCTAAAATTCTTCTAAGTGTTCTTTAAGTCAAATTAATTAGTTATTAATGTAAAATGATTTGAGGCATGCAGCAACCTTTATTTCGCAGTACATGTAATGTTTTTAATAACTTTCATTCCACACGTGACGTCAAGTTTCACGTGAGCGTTGGTAGCTGTTTGAAATTCCCACGCGAGGTCATGTGGCTGTGACGGCATGACCTTACCGACCGATCAGGATTTTCGCGTCACGCCACCCAAACCTAATTTTCTGCGACACAAACTCTTATTAAAAAAATTCTAACGCCGTCGTAGCACAAGTCAAAGCTAACACGAAGAGAGCGTAAACCAAAAAACGCCGTTTAAAAAAAAACACAAAGAAAAGAAAAAAAAAGTCGGCTGGTCAGATGTTCCGACATCACCACCCAGAGATAAGAACGCATACCCTAGTGGTGGTGGCATGAATCTGAAGCTTTCTACTGTCTTGCGGCGTTGAATCTAACCGATTTCGGTTGAAAAATGTGTTCCCATCCTTCAACACAAAAAATCGCATTGAATCTACAAGTAAGGCGAGGCCAATGGCCCGCACTACTTTGCTTGTACTATCCAAAATAAGTGCGCCACAATTTGTTCAAAGGCTTTAGCGCAGGAGGCCTATGGCCCGGTCCGTGGCGCGAATAATCAGTACATTTGCGTACCTTTTTCTTTTCCCGTTGTACTGTCCCGCTATGAGGCAAGTGGCAGAGACGCGAATGATTTCAGGTATACTTCATACGGTAAATGATCATGATTATCGAGGCACAAACTTTCTGCCATACGCCAACAGAGTGTTTACGAAGAAGTCCGCTTTGCCCACACCAGGTGTGGGCACTGCGCGTGCGCAGAAACCAAATCCGAGAGGAGGAGAACGTATGCGCATGCGCAGTACCGACAGCAGCGCCACCGCACTGGCGTGACGTCAGTGAGTCGAGCTGGTCTATACGACCTCAGCCGACGCTACGATTCAACGGAGCCAATCGAACAGCGCCAAAAAGTGCATCGACATGGCGCTTCGTCTTTGTGCGTTTACTGTCAGCTACTAATTTAATCACTCACAGCAAATGCGGCGCCATCCATCCTGTGTTGTTGTTTTTTTTTCGCTTTTTTTTTGTGCGTGACTGATTTAGCAGGTTATTAAAAAGAAAAAAAGACGACGAGCGCCGTGACGATGCAAGTTTGACGCTTGACTGACTCCATTGAATGGTTGCGATCGGGCTCCATAGAAAAAAAAAAAAAAGTGGCGCATCAAGCGGTCAAGGGTCATGACTATGTAATATATATACATGTATAGACCAGTGTCCGATATCCTAGCCCCCAGCGATAAAAATGGGAAATAATAATCTCAAACGCAGGCTCTTGCCAAGAGGGGGGGGGCTGCGCATAAAACAATATTTTTGCTTTTTACAACACACTTAGCGTGGGAGCGGTTCTTGGAGCTTCGTGACTGTGCATTTCTTACGTTCTTGCACTATACTTCGTTTCACCTTATGTCCGAGCGCGGACGATGTTATGAGCCGAAGGGCCAATCAAACAGCGCAAAACGCGCAGCGTCATGGCGTGCTCTCTGCGCTTGATAGGACTAGCCGGCAGAGGAGCACGCACAGAGGGACGGCGAATACCGGCTATTCCTATCAACTGCAGACAGCACACCATGACGTTGTGCCTTTTTCGCTGTTTGATTGGCCCTTCGGCTCATAATATCGGCCGCGCTCGGACCTAGGATGAAACGAAATATACGATATGGGCAAAGGTTTCTAAAAGAAACTAAGCCTTTCAAAAACGCAGCCCCCCTTCTGTGTCATGACGTCAGCATAAACGAACATGGCGGCGCCCATGGAACAGAGCAGACACTGGTCTATATATACAGTATGTCAAAAAGAAATTAAATGTTGTTGTTTTTTTGTTTTTTTTTTATTGGAAAAATAAACTAGGCATTGCCGAACGCTCATTCTCCGCCCAAAGTAGCGCTAGAGGTCACAACCAGGTGCCAAAGTTTCAGCCCGATCCGGTACCTTATTCAAAAGTTAAAAGTGATTTTCTGAAACTTTCACTGGCAAAACGGTGGCCGATGGAGTTTTCGAATACAGGGGGCTCTATCGCACCAAAAACCGAAAACGGGCAGATAAGGGCTCCACTTTCCTATTAAAATTTTCAGAAAATAATTTTTAACTTTTGGATAAGGAATCGGATCGGGCTGAAACTTTGGCACCGGGTTGTGACCTCTAGCGCTACCTTTGGGCGGAGAATGAGCGTTCGGCGAGGCTTAGTTTAATTTTGCAGTAAAAAGAAAAAAAAAAAAAAAAAACTAAATTTTTCACTTTGCATATATATATATATACATATATATATACGCCTCGCAAGTGGGCTCATTTTGGTCTTCTGCGTATGAGAAACGATATAGTGGTGACGTCAGAACGCCGAGCCCTGATTGGCTGATCGCGACCCCCTATCTCAGCGTCGTCTGCTCCTTTTCAACGTCGTCTGCTCGCAACATCGTCTTATTTTTCCTGCGAGTTTCAGAAGTGCAGGTCTTTACGAGCGAGCTCGACTTCGCCTTTCAGAGAGGGCAGACGAAATAACTCGAGCGGTACGTTGTTTTTGTCTAACAACTAGCAGACGCGCATCAAAGAGGGAAGTCAAAGGACTCTGGCGAGGTGTCCCGAGGCGCCGAGGTTTGTTTGCTATGAACCGAGTGTGAGCGTGGTTAGTGTCCGCAAGTTCCCTTCCAAATACTTTTTCCTCCTTTCGTGTGTGGCGAGACCCCTCATTCTTTAACGGCGTCGGCGGGTTGGCGCAGTTAACGTCGTCTGCTTTACGTCTCCTAGTCAAAGCGATGGCTGCTTTACCTTTCCTGCGTCTGTCAGAGATTCACCGCTTTTTCACCGGCGAGAGTCACCGTTGCCTCGGGAAACAAGGAGATAACAAAAGGAAGAAATTGACCTCTTAATCTAAAATTGAGGTCAACGATCAAAGTATAATACGGGAAGGGTTCACAAGGGTCGCGCGGGCATATTCCATCCAGCACGCCAGCCGGTCGTGGGCAGACGGTCGCCGAGTCGCGGAGTGCCTGTTAGGCCTAATACTGCCAAACTCGCTTGGTCGCGTTGGAGCTTTTCCCGGGTGTTTGCGGATCCAGCGTTCTTGTTCGTTGTGGTCTGTTTCAAGTACTTTTTATTTTTTTCTTGCTGCCTGAAGTCGGGACGCGTGAGAAGTGCACGTAGAAAAATAAACATTCGTGGGTCGTCGCAACCGCGACGCTGTCGGCCATGCTGATTTTATCGTAAGAAGTGTGTAAGACAGCTTCGGAGCTGTCGTAGGATTTCGTGGTAACCTGCACAAAACTTATGTAAATTTCGTTTGTTCTTAAGTTTTGTCGTACGCACATTTTTGGCGTAAAATCGTTTCGTCCTCTGCACTTCCGAAAGTCGCAGGAAAGGTAAGACAGACGCAGACGACGTAGTGAGCAAACGACGTTGCAAAGGAGCAGACGACGCTCAGATAGGGGGTCGCGATCAGCCAATCAGGGCTCGGCGTTCTGACGTCACCGCTACCCCCCTGCGCAAGAAGCAGACGAACTTGCCCTCCGCATATATATATATATATATGTGTGTGTGTGTGTGTGTGTGTATTCGAAAAGATAACTTGAGAAAGAATAGCCGTAACGCAACACAGGTTTAGCGTTCTATCTATTTTTCCCTCGTTATAGTGTGAGAAGACGAAAATTGCTAATGTGCCCTGTTTGCTGAGGCCGCAGCCACACTGCTCGTACATGGGATACGAAAGACACGGTGTTCGACGCAGACGTGATGCCAAAATGATCCGCGCTTCGAGCCTGTTCCAAAAGCCCGCTCGCTTCGTATACGCACGTGTGTGTTTGGAACGTGGGACAACGTAGCACGACCCTCATACGTGGAAGAAGCACGCCTGAGACGGTGCCTGCAGAATAGATGGATAGATGGATGTTAATGTCTTTACGCTATGCAATGGGCGGTAACTTGCGCCACCTAGCCTAAACCAAAAAAAAAAAAAAAAAGACAACCATACGATTTCTTCCACCCTTCTAAGAGCCAATTTTTTCCCCGGAACTATCAGCAGGCGGTTTGGAACATCGCACAGTCTCTGGTATGATGCACTATGCAGTGGAACCGTGGTTTAACGCCGCACGCGCGCAAGACACGCGAGCGATAGCGCGCCGAGCCTCTTAATACCGGAACGGTGCTTGCACTTTAGCGTTCATGGTAAAAAACGAGTGCCCCATCTCCCCGTTCAGGACGCGACATCTCGATGCTTCTTGCGTCAGCTGGCATGTATCCAACTTTCGGTGGTATATACAGCACCAGTGGCGCCTATCGCTTTGGCGCCAAGGCGCTTTCCGTCTGCATGAGCCTCCAATCTCCTCTCGATTTCGGAGTTCGGATCTTTACATCAGGCGCTCGGGTACTCTTACATGAAGTCACTTTAACTACAGGGTGCGGCCGTAAAAACTTTCACATTTGGCACGCCTAGCAAAAATCGAATTTCAAACATACATACCTGAAATTGGGCACACGAACGTCGTTTAATCCAAAGTTTTTTGCCTATTTTTTTCAGACGTCAACTCGGGAGTAGCGAATTATTAGAAAGATAACAAAAATGGCAGACGTGCATTTCCTATGGCCTATACCCGCCCGTTCGCCGTCTGCTATCTGGTTCGCGACGCCCCTCCCAGGTGGCGCGCTGAACGCAAAAACGCGGGAAACGCCGCACGAAAGGCTGGTGTAGGGCGAGATAATCGCGATAAAAAGTGATTTGAACGAAATATATGAACGATTGTTGAAATTACCTGTTTCAAATTAAGTTTTGACAGATCGTCATGCAAGCAAGAAGACACTATGATGCGTCGAGATCATTTATTTACAGCTTCTCGTCTTGTTGACAATTGCGGGTCGCTCTCGAAGACAGCAAGCACCGCTTCAATGAGCTCCTCATTTTTCAGCAGGCTCTCACGTTCACTGACTGGATTCTTGCAGAAGGGTTTGGATTTGGGCTAGTTGGTTGAACATGTTTAGGGGTTAAAAGCGCTAAACACGACGGACGAGTAGGAGAGACACACACCACAGAGCGCTACTTGCAACTGGTTTATTATTAGAAAAACCACACGTACCGTGAAACCAACAAGACACACATCCGATTCAGTTCCAACCGTAGCTAATCACAATTCTTAATCTTACACCATGCATGACCGTAAAAACGATAACTCCGATTTAAACAGGGTTATCGATGGGGCATTTACACACGTACCCTCGTCACACTCGGAAATTAAAAAAACGCTTCCGTTATCTCCCTTGTCTTTCTATTTTTGTTTCGTGCCAAGATGACGGTGTTGTCTAAATAGGGTAAACACTCACACCTACTGCAATGTACTGCGAGATTGCCAGAGGGGGCTGACCTCAATGACAGGGCATGTTCCCTCAGTCTTTCGTTCACGCATCGCCCCGACTGCCCCACGTATACCCTCCCACAAGACAGAGGAATTCTGTACACTACCCCCCCTCTGCATCCTACGTATTTTGTTGCGTGCTTTTTCTGACAAATATCCAACCGTGTGTCACCCCGTTCCACCCTCCCACATGGCTTGCTTAATTTCTGTGGAGCTGAAAGGAGAACCGAAATGCCATGCTTTTCCCCCACCTTTTTGATGTTATGGCTAACGTTATGTATATACGGTATCACCACTGGTCTTTTATCTGGCTTGCCCCTCTCTTCCCTCTTCCCTCCTCCACGAAACTTTTTTAGCAAGCCCTCTACCACCCCCTTGATGATCTCACAGGGAAAGCCTCCCTCCTCCAGCCTCCTCACTTGTAACCCGAAGCTTTCGGCTACGCTGTGCTGACAGGACTTCGTTAAGGCCGCGTTCAGGCAGGTTGTGGCGATCCCCCTCTTGATAATCTTGGAGTGGCTCGAGTCATGGGGCAAAACACCTTTTTTCGCCCTAGGACAGTAAGTCCAACATACATGCGACGGGAGAAGGGCCAACTTCAGATCCAAAAACTGCAAACCACCCTCCACCGGGTTCTCACTTGTGAAATTCAAGCCCGAGGCGCTAGTCCTGAAAATCTCCAACATGTCTGTGTGGTTTTTCCAATAATAAACCAGTTGCTATGTGGTGTGTGTCTCTCCTACTCGTCCGTCGTTTTTAGCGCTTTTAACCCCTAAAAAAGATTGGATTCTTCTTTTTAAAGTCTTCTCCACTCACAAAACGATCCGCCCAAGTCAAAACAGTCGGGCGTGAGGGCGGGCGTTTATGAATTACAGTGCGAAATTTTCGTTGTGCTGTGGCCACCGAGTTCCGCTCCACGTACCACTTGGCCGCCTGCATGGGCACACTCACTTGCCGAGTATTGCGGCATCGCAGGGCGGCGCGGAAAATATTTTGATAATAACTGCAGAAGAGAGTGCAACAAAAACAATAAATAGGAACAATCAAGATGCCTCAGCAGCGGCACTCTTGATTCCAAAGTTGAGCTTTCACCGGGAACGGACCCGTCAACAGATAAGCAGACGACAAAGGAAGACACACGTTCGACTGCTTTAGAACATATTTTTATTAAACGAGGGTGTCCGCCAGTTTCTAAATTTCAAGTAAAATGGCATAATCATTCACATATTTCGGTAAAATCACTTTTTATCGCGATTATCTCGCCCGACACCAGCCTTTCGTGCGGCGTTTCCAGCGTTTTTGCGTTCAGTGCGCCATCTGGGAGTGGCGCCGCGAATTAGACAGCAGACGGCGAACGGGCGGGTATAGGTTATAGGAAATGCACGTCTGCCATTTTTGTTATCTTTCTAATAATTCGCTACTCTAGAGTTGACGACTGAAAAAGTAGGCAAAAAAATTTGAAATAAACGACGTTCGTGTGCCCAATTTCAGGTATGTACGTTTGAAATTCGTTTTTTTGCTAGGCGTGCCAAATGTGAAAGTTTTTACGGCCGCACCCTGTACATGGGAAGAGAGCTTTCTTCCCATGCAGTTTGGCATTAGAATGTCTTAGTAGTAAGTATGAGAGAAAAAGCAAGAGGTACGCGTTTCCGTTACGCGCTTCCCGCTGCGCATGCGCGCTGTCGTCATGCGCCAATCCAAGACGCTGTTTGGCGTACGCGCACGCGCAGTGGGCAGCACGGAACGGTAACGCAAACGCACTGTGCTTGCGTTTGTTCGTATGCGCGATATACTAAAAATCAATATTGTCACAACGACGAATGAGAGTGAGCAAGTCGAAATAAATGAGAGCTCAGTTAACATTAAAGCAATTTTGATACGTTCGGGGATGAAGTTGAGAAATATTCTTAAACAAGAACTCGGTCATTTCAAGCTTCAAGTCCTTCGGAGCAGCCCAGGGTTTTTGTTCTACTTTTGCATGCTTCACTTCTCTCCAGCCCGACAAAGGCTCTGGTGCGTGAAGAAGTAGAGGCATCTGTTTTTTTTTTAATAATAAGGAAAATATTTCGAACCTTGTAACGTTTCATGCGTCATGCCCCCCCCCCCCCCCAAAAAAAAAAAAAAAAAAAAAAAAAGTACAGTGGAGAATTATAAGGCACGGTTGCGTGAGTCGAGCGCCATAAAAGCGTCGAATGTTGCCGAGTAAATTTTTAATCGGCACGAAAGAAAAGTTTTCCGAACTCTTCAGCATGCATCCCAATAATTTCTAGGTGTTTCGCACGATTTTTTCTTTCTTTTTCAGATTGCTTTTACAGCGCTACATATTCGATTGCTACATTTTATTTGAACGTAATTCGTTGTACGCCTCCACACCGCGCGATTCAAATCGCAGCTGTTCGCAAGTGGGATTTTTTTTATGAGTTTCAAAGAAACTTTACAGGCAGCTTGATGAATTATTTATAAGGTCGAGGATCCTCATTCTGCGTCTTTTATTTCTAAGAAACTGTAATAGTCGAACTACACTCGAGTATTGTTTTTAGAAACCAGGTCGAAGTATTTTGTTGAAGACATCTTTCTTATGGCTAAACGCTTTGCCTAATTTATTCCTGCTGGAAAGCCTTCATATATGTAATGCGTGTTGCCTTGGAAATCCAGAGACTATATTTATTTAATAAAAATAACGCACGGTATTTAGCAATTCTGAAGGCTTTTATCACATCTTGCGGTGCCTAAATTATAAAAGCAACCCAATATTTCGCTAATAAGAGTCTTGCTTCAAAAACGTAACTTCAATTTAATGTGTCCACCAAGCTTGTCTTTTATAGGTTGAAAAGGTAAAGTCAAATAATGTCTGCAGTTCTCACCTTTAACTAAAAAGTAAAAGAAATAATGCTAGTACATCCAAGCTTCGAAAGCCACTCGTCAGTTTCAAAATTTCCCAACTGAAATCCAGTTTAATGCAAAAATACTATTGAAATAAAAGGCACGATTACCAAGGTATTGTAAAGATTCTGATAAAAACAAACGAAGGAGTTTAGTCCAATTTCCTTTGAACGCATTCATCAGTCAATGCTTTACGTTGTTTGTAATCAGTGAATAATTCATGAAATGAGCAAGATGTCAGGTTGTGCTCTAGCTAGTAACGTTAAATTTGTCTAAAAAGTGCATCTCACGAACTTACGTATCACGGAAGAGGAGACGAGTTTTGTAAACTGTGCCTAGTGCACCGTCGAAATTTCAGAACACTTTTACATTGCAGTGGTGTGTTCCTTGTGTCTCATAGCGCTGGAGTAATGATATTTGCTGCAGACACCGGCCATGACAAAACGTGTGTACGGCTATCAGAATACCATCGGATAAGGTAGGATTTAAATTGTAGCAGGGTATACGCAGAACCTCGCTGCCACCTGTTATTAAACGAGAGAGCCACGAACATGCTTCCTCTCGTCGCTCCATACCCATGGACGAACCGTAATGGAAGAACATGGCTACGTTCTAATGCATTAAACCGATTCAGCAGCAGATCACAGGTTCGATGCCAGCCTCGCACATGACCAGCGTATCGATATTGTACCTTTAACGAAAATCCATAAAATGACAACACCACTACAAAAAAAAATGCTTTTGGCTTTTGCCTTTTGCGCAGGGGCTCTCGTCGCACAACGAAAAATTGCGCGCTCATGACTCGAGCCCAATCTGCATATCCTACACTAACCTACTTTCTCCGGAGAGCGCGCCACCTGACCGAAAACTAGAGAAGCACAGTACAACGGACACCTCCTCGGTACTAAGGCCGAACGTTTTACGTCACCTAAAGGAGGCCATCGCGGTGGAGGGAAGGGGGAGGGGCAGATTGGACACTATTGTTGTGTCAGCGTGCAGCTCACACTCGTGTCCTCACTCATTTCACACGAGTCCCAGCCGACCGCTTACATAATACTCGTCTTCAATGTATGTTCCGTGCTGGCCTCTTTCAGGTGACGTCACAAGTCCTGCTCTGCTGTCTTGCTATGTAGGGGGTGTAGCGCACCGACATCCTCGAAGGCCTGTATTTCCGTAAGGGCGCGGCCATACTGCTCGTTCATCATGCGAAAGACACGTTGTTCGCTGCGGACATGATGATAATCTAAACTACGAACACGATTCAAGCATTTTGGAAGCATGTTTCCTTCATACGAATGGAAACTCCGAACGCGTGTGAAGACAGTTTTTGTATGACCAATGTGACCGTTATACGAGGAAGAAACACGCCTCAAACACTGACTGTCCTTTTGATGATGTATTAGCGCCGGCAGTGGGACCGCGGATTATGGAATAGAGAAGACGGTGCGGGCGTTACATATTTTTCTGTAATGGCATAACAGTTTAAACCCAGCGCCACGGAACGACGAGACCTCGGGAAATAAAAGAGGAGGAAAGGGGAGACGATTCCCAGACTACGGTTCTGGAACGCTACAAGTGGCAGAGTGAAGAAGTAATAAACGCATTTTAAGTAAAAAAAAAAAACAAAAAAACACAATATCCCACGATAGATTGCTGTGTTTAGATTATTATTTGGCCCTCTGTTTATGTAAGCTGTTCACGGGGGCTTAGAATTTTGTTTGAAAATATCACGCGACAACAGTGCTTTCGAAATACCCCCCCCCCCCCTACCCTCCACCCTTCAATGTCTGCACCAGGAAGGCGCAACAGGAAAAAATATGTGTTTTCTTTTTGTTTTCTTTTTGTTGTTGTTGTTGTTTTTTTTGGCGAGGGGGGAAAGGGGGGGGCGCTAGAAAGGGTGAAAATCCCGCGGATATTTATTGCAGGATGTTGAAGTATTAAGGAGGCGCCAGTATGTCCCTTCGACAGGTGTACGAGTGGTGCAAAGCATTTCACAACTTATTGTCAAGTGTGACTGACTCGCCACGCTCCAGCCGGGCGAAAAAATCCAGCAACAGCGCGCTCAATGTCTGAAGTTGAACGGCTCGTACGCGAAAACCTCCGTGTCCCTATAAATGAAATGGCTGAAACTTTTAACATCAGTCGCGGTAAGGTGCACCGCACGATTAACGGCATTCTGCAGTACCGTACAGTGTCCGCCAGGTGGGCACAAAGACAATTCACGCCGGACTGTAAGGAGTGGCGTGTGGGTGGATGCGAGACGCGGCTCCGACTCTTTTGAAACTCAGAAAGAATATTTTCTTTAACTCATTCTCAGTGAGGACGAATGTTGAATCCAATAGGCCGATCCAGAGACCAAGCTGACAAGCACAGATTGGAGGCACACTTCGTCACTAAGGCTAACGGAGTTCAGGAAAGTTCCGATGCGAGGCAAACCTACGCTCGTTGTTTTCTTTGTCTGTAAAGCTGGGGTCACACTACTTATACATCACACAAAATACTTGTTTGTGTTTTTTTCCTCTTCTAAGCGATGGGAGTGGACAAATAAATTCGACAAATATGAGCAGCTTTCATTTCCTTAACTCGGAGCCAGAACAAGCGGCCACGTGACCAGGTACTTATCCAATGCCACCGACGCTAATCATAGCCACGCTCTGAGGTCGGCAAAGTAGAAAACGCGTGCTGAGCTCCAGGGAGCTCGAGGCATTGTTAGAGTTTGGCTATTTTCATCACCGCAGTGTTTGAACACGAGCCACTACCCGAATGTCGGCCGAGGCATTCATTGTTACGAGCCGAAGTCCTGTGCTCACGCAGTTCTCGTGTCCAATTCATGAGCCGCTCTCAACTGTCGTCAGACAGGTGGTTTCGATCTTACAATCGCGTCATCGAGCTTTGCGAAGGAACGACTGAGAAAAATAGTTCTCTTTTAACCCCGCAACTTCACCACGACCAAGGAGCTTCTGAATCAGTGGCGGTTCGTGCAAGTATACTTAAACCAGACTAGGACCAGCACGCCTCTGCAAAGTTATTAACATTCCAACCCAATATCGTTTCACGACTCCTTTAAGGACAAATAGCCAAACATAATACGCCCACAAGGAACTCCGTTTCAAGAACACGTCATATCGCGACCTGCACGAGAACAATTGAAATCTGTGATCAGGTGAAAGCGCCGCAATTTTCTGTTGCTGCAGCACGACATTGCGTGCCACCTATGGCACGCGCGACAGCGGGAAAAAAATCAAGGCTTTACGATTTTAGTGCACACCGCAACCGCCATACTCATAGGACCTTGCACCGAGAGATTTTTATTACTTAATAACACTGAAAGCAGTTCTGGGAGGAAAGAAGTTCCGTACATAGGATGACCAGAAAGCGGAAGTGCATCCCTGACGTTGGAGTCAGCAGCAGGATGTTTTCTTCCGCAGCATCCATGCGTTATTGAGGCGTCGGTGCATATATGCAGAACGCGGGAAGGACTGTGTTAAAAAGCGGCAAAATATTTTAATTGTGTTTCTATTATTAGGAAGGATAACGGATATACTAAGGGCCGCTTTTTTCTTTTTCTCGTATAAAACAGTGCGCTATCTGAAGCTGTTTTATCTTATCGGAGCGACCGCGAAACCTCGCGACGCAGTTGGATCTCATTCGACGGCCGGCACTCGATTTCCTGTGGATTGTCGTTCTAGTGCTATCTTATCTCCCCAGTGCCCTCACCTACATGTGTGACGTTAGTCACGCTGTCCTCGCCGTGCCAACAGTGTCTCTATGGGACGCCGCTGCACGGACATGTAGGGTGGAGGCCACTTCAGAATCTCAAGCCGCAGTTCCCAGATGAACGTAAGACCATTCTGCGTATCAATGTTGTGAGCCATTTCCAGGGATGCGTTTGAGCGGGCGCTTTTACAGCAGACGCGAGTGTCGGCTATTTTTGGTTGCATCTACGTGAAGGGATCGGCGATCAGTAAGAGTGTGAAGCCAGGCTAGCACAGCGATTAAATTGCAACACTCAGTAATTTTGTTCTACCTTTTATTTTTCAACAATATAAAGCGTCATAAATAGCTCAGACATTGAAACAAAAGGGACATTGAATGCAATTCATCATTTGGTTTTCGTTTAAAACTTTTGTTGTAGAGTTTGTGGCCAAAAGAAAGCTTGTGAGTATATTTGTATTGCATAGCACGCTCCCTGACAAAAACTAAAAACTACGAAATCATTCCTGAGAACGACCAATATCAAAACAAGGAGATTTCGACAAGCGCGTAGACGGTGTAGACGTGTCTATTAAGAAAACATTAACAACTGACATAGGCACAAGCTTTTGCGTATCTGTCATCGTTATTATGTTTGATTGCCTCAATATTAAGCAAAAGTGCAACCTGAGATGAAAACTTCGATTTGCACGGGTACAATAACAAGACGTTTGGTTTTGAAAAAAAACCAAACGCAAACGTTTTTTTTTTTTCACAAAGTATTATTTGATTAAATTTCAAAGGCTGCTTGCTTAAAGCGAACGGAGCAGTAAAATCCTCAGTTGTTCCTTACGCCTAAAATAGTGTGCAAAACAAAAAAAAGAAATGAACGCTGTCAAGGTAGGAAAAAACAAACAAACAAAGAGTCAGTGACTGACTGTATTTGCGCGCCACAACTCGAAACGCAAGAACCCAGTATCGAGTTGCAGAATTCAAGTGTCACTTCCGAGCTCGAACCCAACTCCTGCCAAAATAGATCAGGATGAGCATTCTGCAGGTGCGTTTTAGTCTCATCTTTAGTGCATAAAGCACGTTTGAGACCCCAGGGGGGCTCTGCAAGACGGCGGGACGAAGGGACCTGGACATAGTCACCTGCTGCGGTTGGTCAGCGCCTCGCCGCTGACCAATCGCAGCAGGCAGTGATGTCTCGGCCGTCCTGCGTAACCCCCCAGGTTAGCGGTCCTACTGTAGTGGTCTATTTTCGGCTCAACAGCGTCTGTATGAACATTCACGTCGTCTCATTTTGATCGTCTTCCGTGTCAGAGCACTAGTGGATGAAGGCTACGATCTCCGGTTGCTATTTTGAGCGTGCGCATGCCATACAATGCTTTATTTAGGTCCATCGAAGGCAAGATTGTTTTAGGGGAGGGAGAAGCAAAAAAGACAACCAACCGCTGGTCGGTTGTCTTTTCTGTTTCACCTTCCTTCCTTGTTCGCCTGGTTCCATCCGTGATGTATAGTAACAATCCAGCTGAGTTCATCCCTGTAGTAAGATTGCTTTGTTTTGAGTTTGTTGGAAACATGTCGGTGAATTCGTTACGCTGGTTTCAAACAAAACATTAAGGCTGAAACTGATGTCTCTGGCGTCTAATTTTCTGTCTTGTAGTTCTAAACCCAAAAAAAAAAAAGTGAGGAGGCTGATAACGTTGTTATAACATTGCGAGGTTAAGAATGTTGTTAAAATGTCGGTATGTATGCGTCATTTTAACGGTTGATGGGCATTCGCTTTAGAAAGTGTTGGACAAATGGTTTATTAGCACGCAACAACACAAAACGGGAAAAAATCTTAGGGCTTTTTATGGAGTTTAGCTATAAGGAGCAGGATATCTTTGATACATGTTTCAAAACATTTCTTGGACAAAACAAAAAGCGGTCGCCTTAGCTATTCGCAACTTTCCCGACCTATAAGGGGCGCGCTGGTGCCTGTCAAAATGACTGTCATCTATATGATCCTCGTAGAACAGCGGTAAGAGGCGGGGCCTGCGACGCGTAATTGATTCTAATTTTGATTTATACGAGCAGTATTAGTGCCTTACTTTATTTTTTTCCCAACAACAATTGAGGCATTCACCTTTTTTGTGAAGCCGATCATCTATGAGCTAGGGAGCACGACTCTGACACCGCCGGTACCACAGTCGCTCAAAGATTCAAAAAGTGACATCGCGGAATATCACGTCCTGCTGCGCACCTTAGACGCTTCGTTAAATTGCAATCCATATTCATTACATGGAGAGTTCACTATGAACGAACTTGGGATACGGAAATGAGTGAATGGATGAAAAAGAGAGCCCACATAAGAGCCAGGGCATTGGTCGCACTTTCTTCAAGTAGGTTGCGTTCAGAAAGGCGCTCAACGTTGGGGGACGCTTTGTCGGCATTTTGAGATATTATCCTGCTCGTAGTCCATTTCCTGTCCTGTTCTCTGTTTATCAATGTACGCTTACAGACAATGTTCGCGAGAGCGATAAATGCCGGACTGACAACAAAAGAAAAAATAAGAGAACTTTGATGTTTTGCTCTAGCGGGGCCACATATACAAGCAAAAACAAAACAAAAACAAAAAAACAAACAAGAAGAATATATATTTTTGTGACCACTTTGCATTTTCTTCTATTT
Organism: Ixodes scapularis; assembly: GCF_016920785.2. Taxonomy (NCBI): domain Eukaryota; kingdom Metazoa; phylum Arthropoda; class Arachnida; order Ixodida; family Ixodidae; genus Ixodes; species Ixodes scapularis. The sequence continues at coordinate 26,924,480 of NW_024609868.1, forward strand.
GTTATTTTCTTGACAATGAAGTCTGCATTGTTGTTGTGGTTTGTTTCTTGTTCTGCATTGCGCCTCAGTGTGGTAATCTTTACTTCCATAAAAGCACCCTTTTTGTTTGAGGATTTTTTGGGCGGAACTTCTAGGAAAGAAAAGGCGTCTTTGGGAAGGCGAGGCGAAAACCTTCCTGGTACGAACTTTGGGGTAAAATATGAGTCACATTCGGTACAAAAGCGATGTTTTCACGAGCCGAATCTAAGTGACCGTAGTTTATCGGAGAGTTAGCAACAGGATTTGGTTGCTCGAAAGAATGTTCACGTTTGCTCAAGCCACGCCCACGTCACGTTTTATTTGTTTTTATGAGTTTAGTTGAGACAGGCTAAGAGAAAGTCTCAGGGGACATGGCTAAAGACACTTTGAAGTGCGTGACGAGCCCACGCCACCCTTTTTGTAACAGCAGTAGCAAAACAAGGGACACAAGAGTGACATACTTTCACTCCTATACAGTAAGAAAAATACAAAAGAAAACTTTATACGGAAAAAAATTAGGAAAATGGTGGAACGTCAGAAATGTATTTGAGATAATGATACAATATACTCAAAAATTTAATTAAAATGCAGTATCAAATACTGTCGATCAAAAGTATTTGCAAGATACCAAGGTATTTCAAAATTATTTTAAATGCAGTATCTTGTGTAGAGTATTTGAGATAGGCACGAATCTGCTTGAAACACGTATTTTACGTTAAATTATCCATACATTTCAACTTCTCAAAATCATTATTTGTTAAAGGGTCATCTGGAAATCTACCCAAACGCAGGAGTTCCTAGTTTGGTAGGCTCTACCAATCCAGAAAATTTATCTAAACTCTACATGCCAGAAACGCGCCAAACCTGCCTGTTTTTGTTTCATAATCTTGAATGGCGACCTCACAGAATTGTTGCTTATCGAACGTACGGGCCTTTATTACGAGTTATCAATGTGTTTTATCTCGTACGGCTGTTGACAACTGGCGTCAACATATCTGGACAGAAACAACCGTCGCAATAAGAAAGCGGTCTAGCATATTATCACTAGATCAGATAAATTCAGACGGCAAGCAAGTGTTCTAAAATGCCCCTTTTTCGCATCGGAACGCAAAGAAGGGCAAGCCAATCAAAGGGGTGCATATATAGAGAAGGTGTAAAGAAAGCGCGATGACAATGGCAGCCAAGCTCGCGTCGTCAAGGTCGGGTGAAAACAAACGCACGTGGACGTATTTGGTGGGTAAGCAAAAGCACCATATGCGCACGGAGCAGACCGACTTGCACGCCATATTCGAGTGGTTCTGTTCACCGAAGAACACCATGTTGGAACGAAGTTTTGGAACGAAACTCAATTCTCGATTTATCTATCGATAAACCTATCCTACTATGACATAGCCCTGCAAGACATACAATCAACAAGCGCCGTTCGTGGAAGTATATGCATATACCTCACTGGCAACCCTCGCTACACTTAAGGGTGTAGCGAGGGTTGCTTCGCCAGACATTCCTGTTATATTCAGTTTCACCTTGCAATGGACCGCGGCTGTAGCAACAGGCCATCCAAGTCAATCCAGTGTTTGTCAGTATCACGTGACCAGGCTCCCCCGCGCGCGTCGCTGCGCTCTTTCTGAAGATCACGTGATATCTAACGGGGAATTGGATTGGCTCATGTAACTCGCAGCGTCCCATATGATATATAATAAGGTGAAACGGAGCGCATATCGTCGCGTTAACCATGACATTTTTAACGTATTGGCGAGAAATGGCAAAATTCTTTCTTACTATTTGTATTAGGCGATGAGCATCGCCGACAGCGACATGTCTACTTTGTTGCAGCAGCCCGAGTCCAGACGCACCCATCGCCACGAGGAAATGGGACCAATAAAAGCAGCGTAAGAAGCGCAAATCTCGCGAGCTCTATTGTGTTTATGATTGGTTCTGCGATATTAGAAACCGTACAAAAACATGACGGTGCACCAGGATGGTGGGCTCTGAACGCTGCCTGATTGGTCCTAACAGCTCGTAGCGTACGCTGCATCTAGGCATAAGGAGAAACGAAGTGTAGCTAATTAAAACTGTTCCACAAAGGGGTTTTATCACGTCGGCATATTAGACTTCTACCAAACTATTTATCTTTGTTTCATTTCTTCTTTCTTTGCTCTGCCTCGTGCAGTTTTCTGTTCACCACTCACATGTTTTTATTTCTCCATTGGTTGTCAAAATTGCCACACAATTTAATTGAGTCAATAACCATAAACTGATTGGCATCGTTGTCACTGCTATGCGCCAGTCTTATGGTTCAATAAAGTGGGGAATATCAGAACTGAAATGTGTGACAATCCTTTGTCTACCTGAATCAGTTTAACAGTTGGTGCATTTAAAGCAAATTCATTTCTGTACATCAAAATCGAATACAGCCAAAAATATTTTTTTTTCCTTTTTCGTTTTAACTTTTCTATTCATAAAAACGTTTGGTGCTTGAGCACTGAGCTAGTGAAAGTTCACGATATGTGGTCCAGCACAGACCGTATTTCTATATCTAGTTGACTTTTTTTATTATTTAATGGGCTATCATCGCTAGATATTCCCCAGTTCGCCCTGAAACAGCTCTTCTGCGAAAGTAACTTTATTTTGAAAAAGTTAAACCATAAAAAAGGAACTGTTTGACGTAGAGCCCATTGCAATCAACACTATTTAGTTTGATCGGATGTTGCTATAACTGAATGCCAATGTACTTCTCAAAGCTACGACAAGCAATCACTGTTCGCACACACCACGAACCTTGCTTACGCTGACACCTATCCAGTGAGCCACAAAACGAAAAAGGCATTTGTGAATACGCGGTATTGCGAACATTACCCTGGTCACCGAAAAGATCATCTTTTGTCCATCTTTAAACAAAATTGCAATGTAGTCCATTCAAGGCGTCCTGTAAGTCAGACACGTTGAGCCTCAATCCACCTCCCTCCTAAATGTAGTCAGGAAGATACCGCGGACGACGATGTTCGCATTGAGGTCGCCCTGATGTAGCAACACCATGATTTGGAAGCTGTGAGGTTGATGTGGATTGACCTGCCTGGTGTTGCTCGGTTCCTTGGTCAGCAATCGGCGCAGCTGCTAGCCGCACATCCGGGCTTACATCCGGGCTCGACGTTGCGGAGTTTGAATCAGGAATCTGCACTTCGCAACACTGGTTTGGACTGTTGCTTGGCATGCTGCAATATCGTGTTTGGATATGACCTATTTGTCGCAGCCACACACGGCCGTCTTCAAGTTGCACTTAATGCGAAAGTGGGCCCAAACGGCAGATCACTCCTGGCAACCAGCGGTGCCCTCTCGTGCCAAACTTAAATGCAAAAACCAGACTTCCAGGTTCAAATTGGCGAGCGTTTTGCTGATTCCTGGCCACAAATGTTTCCTCCTTGGTTTGGAACAGGCATACGACCAGAAGGAAATAGACAAGGATACGGCAGGTCTCCAGACGGTCAACACTCATCGAGGCCTTTTCCGGGTTACTCATCTACAGTTTGACGTTGCTACAGCCATAGCGATTACCCAACGCTACATGTAAGAGCTGTTGCTGGTAGTTGAGAGCAGCGTGTATTCGCTAGTCTAACAAAATGCCTCAGGCGAAGAACTCTGCTCTTTTTGCAGTCGGTGAATATCTAGTGACTAAACCGGCTAATCAGTGCGAAGTGGTATCGACTGGACCGACTATAAGCACTATAGGCGGAAAGTTTACAATTTCGAGGGGGGAGGGGGGGGGGGGGGGAGGGAGAAAGGGGGGAGGGGCGTGGGTCCCGACGCAAATAAATGCTCAAATAAGCAATTATTATACGAAATACATACTTTTTCAGTGCGTCATGGTAATCAGAAGTCAGGCTCCATGCAGCTTTTGATCGCAAACATTACTCTATGCATATTACTGCGTCCTATTACTAAAGTAGCAATTACTATGGTTTTATTTGTGACATCGCTGGAACAGTATTAAACTAAGAGGTCCCAGCTTACTCCTTCGAGTCTGGAATGTCGAAGTCAAAAGGGACGAAGACAGGGAGTACTGAACACAGAAAAAGACAAAAAAAAGTATTGTTTAAACAAAAGAAAACTAAATAAAACACGAGGCTTGCTTGATGCTGCTTTAACTAAACAAAAAAAAAAAAAAGAAAATACTTTTTTTTTTTCGTTCCTTATCATTCCCTCGTAAAGTTGAGACATCACACAGGTAAAAAGCTACCGTGGAGTCAGGCTGGCGCTCGCTAATCTGGTGACCAGGCGTCTCTGACTCCGCGGTGGTCGGTGGCTGAAGCTGATTCGCCTTCCCGGTCGCGTCTGGTGGCGGCTTCGAATTTCGCTGCCTGTTGCAGCCATAAAACAACAACAACACATCGCAGACAACACGTAGATGTTCTTTTGTCTTTTATGTACGCCTTTTTGTCTTCTTATGTGCGTTAAATTTTGTTACCAGCCACCAGGGTCCTTACCCAAAGAGCCTTTAGCCCCGCTTTCGTCAAAGAAGGCATTTTGCCGCTGTCGCTTGCGCGAGTGAGCGGACCACTTTTCTTATCTCGTCAGTACCTCCGTCTCGCTTCTTTCTCTTTGCTTGCGACATCACAATATAGCTTTTTAAAAGTCCGAGCCGTCGCCTGTCCGCCATTGCTTACCCACCTACTCTGAGCAAGTATTGGACACGTGGATTGTGTAAGCATTCATGACGAGCTCGGCTCAGCTCGTATTGAAAACGAGTTCTGCGTCAGAGTTCGGCGAGTACTCGGAGCCAATGACGTGCTTTGCGTCCAAGAAATGGCTATCATCAATACTGCTTGAACGACTTTTGAAACGGGTTATTCTATAACTTGCCCGAGCTCCCTTTTTCGACTTCCTCTGTTTATATTGTTAGGCAAGAGCGCCGCCGCGACGATTGCCGACGTCGAGAGAGTCAATTCCTACAATTTTCTGCCGTCTGCAGGCTATTTCGTATTGCTATTTTGTTTTGCCCGGAAGGGAGTTTTCCAAAATGTCTCGTATAGTAATGTTTGCGAAGTGTTTGCAGTTTAATTTTCTTGTTGCTCTCAGAGTAACTGCATAAGCCCTGCTTGCAGAGCCAGAGTATCGCGTTTGTTTTTCCTGCGCCGCCGATTATGTAATAAAGAAGAAGCGGTCACGTTCGCCGAGCTGAATCCAAGGACTCATGAGGGAAAGCGACCTTGCAGGCGCCGCGAGTCTCCGGCGGAGCACGTTTCTCGCTTTGCGTTTGCGAAATATGCATCCTACATTAAAATCGAACAAACTGGAAGGCTCCTTGTCCATTCATCAATATATGTAGCCAATTGGTACAGTATAATCGTGTTTTCTTTTTATGATAATGCGAAAGATGTTTTAAAACATGTTTCCAAAGGTCTGGGAAGCAGACGACATGGAGAACGATCGCGTTGCTCGCGTCCGCGGCACTCGCGGAGTGAGATGAGACCAGCACAGGCAACCTTAGACCAGACAACCATGCGCAGCTACGGCTTTCAAAGGGACGACGTTTTCGTCGGCTACTACTTTCTACCGCGGGCATAGAAAAAAACGGGAGACCAATGATAGGACGACGGCGCACGCGCGGCGTGTCGCCGTACTATAATAATGCGAAAGCAATAACTGTCCCATGGGACGAAGCCGGCGTTGTCTGCAACCGTCTGTAGCAGAAAAAATGTCACCTAAATTCCCATTCCCAGTAAAGCACAAAGGTGAGCTCAGCAACGCATATGCTTCATCAAGAAAGTCGGCGGGTGCGCTCAAGATCAAAGCGGGAAGTGCTTCAGCACGCACCTCGTATCGCTGCGCTGCAGTGTTCTTCCCCAGCAAAAAGGCCGTCAACTTTCATCGCCGTCACCAAGGGAACGACCGCCGATGGAATTTTTAGGTCCGCACGTGTATCACTAAAAACCGTGTTAACCCCCCCCCCCCCCCCCCCCCCCCCCACCGCGCCCCGCCTCCGCCTGCGTTCACGCCGCTTTGCAGCGACAGTCTACGGCTGCTCATTACAAAGCTGTTAAATGTTGGCTAGCAGGCGGCGTTCGGAATATGGGCGTTCGCTGCCCTGGTGACCACGATGAAAGTAGACGGCCTTTATGCTGCGGAAGAAGACTGCGGCGCAGCGATACGAGGTGCGTGATGAGGCCCTTACCGCATGTTTTTCAATGGACGGAACGCGAACAGGAAGAGTTCGATATAAGGACTTAACGCAGAAGGCTAATTTTCTCCAGCGCCTCATAATTTGACAATCCACACACGAAAAGCGTGTTTTCAGACCGGAGCTTGGAGATAGTTTATTTGACTACAACATGGGTCTAAATTATCAATGTGCCTGCGTGTGTAACAAAAAATGTCGCCCCTCCCCTCCCCCCCCCCCCCCCCCCCCCCGTAGTCAGCGCATATAATAAGCACCACCAACTCGGAATTATTTGAGCCGATGGTTTTCTTTATCCAACATGAATTACATAAGCTGCTCGTGAAGACATTTATGAACATAAACATATATGATTTCAATTGATGCTGAGCGGATGCCCTGAAGAAATGGTTCAGCACCGATTTATTGTGAGACTGAACCCGCATTTTTTCGAATCAATACTGCCACTTGAGTTGTCGGTCATCCGTTTTTCGTCCCCTCGTGATCATTTTCTCGCTCATCTTCCATCTTATTTCTTTATCCGTCTTTTTCACTGAAGCAAGAGAGTTTTATGTGTTACGTCTCCTGCTTTACCTCTGCTTTAAAAAAAAAGTAAGAGCAGGTACCAATTTAGCAACACACATACACACACACACACGCACACAAACACACACACGCGCGCGCACACACACACACGCGCGCGCGCGCACACACACACACACACACACACACACACACACACACACACACACACACACAAGATAAGTAATAAGGGAGGACCATTTTCACCCTGAAGAGCTGTGAGGAAGATTGCTTCGAATCTGATGCAATACATTCTTTTCGAAGCAGAGGACTTCACGTTCATCGGCTCACAGAAAAAAAAAAAAAAAAAAAAGAGAAGAAAAAGTAGATTATTGGCGTTTCTCGGATCTCTGAGCAATCTATGCGCAATCATCGAGAAAAAAGAAAATAAGCGCACTTTTGACCGCGATGAAATGAAGGTGAGGTGCAATATACGGCACATTCAGGCGTTATTCGCGCAAAATCCAAGCTAAGGTATCTATACTCTCGGAGTTTCGACATACGACGCAATGCGCAATTTTCAATAATTTCAGTTATGCGGGAGAGAGCAGACATTTCCTCTCTGTTTGCCTCTCAACTTCTTCTTGCTTAATTTTAAAAATAAATGACACCCTTTATTTATTTTTTTTCTGGATAGAAAAGGGAGGAGGGGGGGGGGGAAGAGACTTCCTTGCATGAAAAAAGGAAGGTAGGCTATTTAAGAACGCACTCTACTTTATACTTTGTCTCATTACCCGCGCATGGTTGAATTAGCGCGCCAAAACACACGCATAGGTAAATGACGAACTTAGTGACGTTCCGTACGTGTCGCTGTTCGCAATACGGAGAAGGAACGGAGTAGGACGGGTCAGTGGAAAACTCCCAGCCGCAAATGCGACACGTATTGAACAACAGTAAAAGATGAGGCATATGCTCGAGCATATGCGCTTGGTCGCACGACTAATTGAAAGAATGGCATAATCCGACCGGGCGTCGACTAATCACGACGTCACAGACACCATAATTAAAAGGCACCTTGACTGATTCGGCCATCTTTCCGATGCGTCGCATTACACGTCCGACGTTTCGCCGTGTATGTATATGGCGCTTTCGCCTATACTCTATGACTGTTTTCCACTAATTACAACCGCTGCAAAAGCTACGAACGGGTTGTGGCGCTTGCGTGTGTAAATTCCGTTCGGGTCAGCAATGTAGCGGTTCCTCGAGGAGGAAGGACGACCGGTCTTGACTCTCAGATGGAACTGAATGTGTTTAATCTTGTTTACTCCGATTACTTTTCTGTGCATCGTCATATCATTAATCACGCGTTTCGAAAAGCGCTAGATCACGGCCTTGTTTGTGTTTTTACTCGTGTATTTATTGTTTTTATCGTTTAATTTATGCCAAAGAAAAGCCTCTGCTTTTGCATCTTGGCTTCAGTTAATGTAGGAGAACCCTGAACTACTAAAACGCAACCTAATGTTTACAAAAGACACGTGAAAGGTTTTAGGTGCAGTAAGTAAAACAATTTCTAAACGAATGTTTTAGAATAAACTTCTCTGTTACGATTTGGTTGCTTTGAGCCTGACTTACGACAAGTTGTAGACCTCTTGAAAAATGTTCACATCTGGTATTTTTGTTTTTAAATTTTGAGTGACAAATGCACCGAAGCGGTAACATTTTCTGTTACATAACTGCTTGTTTCCGCGAAACAAAACAGTCGGAACAAGACTGCATTGTTCCTCGAGTTTCTCTTACTTATAGGTATGATTTACAAACTGCTGATATCAAACAATTAATCAACGCGACCGAAGTCGTGCGGGAATTATACGACTTCGAATAAATAACCCTCCTAAGTTAACAAGAAGAAATTTCTTTTAGAAAAACAAGGATCCCATTTAAGCCGATTACCTTTATATTATATTTAGCGTTCGCATCCGAGGTATTTTGTTCGACACCTGTGAGTTAAGCCTTTATTAAACTCGAACTTAAAGCAATTTTGACTCAGAAGGCGAATAGTTCTTAAATAAACCTCGGGTTACGATAATTCAAAGAAACGTAAGCATGAAGAAAAAAATAACATTAAAGGGAGCTCCCGGTGGCTTGTGAATGTATTCGGTAAAAGGGACAAACAAAGCCGTTCAGTATGCAAATCACCGAAATAAAACTAGAAACAAAAAAGCAGAAACGGGCGAAAGGCATTCGTATTTACACAGTGTGTGCGCACAAGACCCCGGCATTGTTTTGATTAACTTGCGACGTAAAGTTCATTCTACAACCATTAGCACCGCCAAACGAGGCGACCACAGCTAACAAACATAAAATAAGTAATATTCAGCGAGCATTTATATAATAAATCAACCTAATATAACGAAAGCGACATTAGGTTCTTCTATCTTCTGTGTGAAAACTAACGCAGTCGACCTAGCATTACCTTCAAAACACGAAAACCCTACGTATCTGTAAACCTCACAATCGGCCAATCAACCCGTGTTCTTTATTGCGTAGTATGAGTGTATTCATTGGTTACAAACAGTTATATTACGCCTAAGGTGACCTGTAAAATCCCGTACGTGAATAAATCAGAAATACGCGGCTTTTTTAACTGTGTTTTTATTAGTATCAGTCGGTAAACCAGCTTACGGCAGTCTTATTCCGGGATTCGCATAAGAACTTTGGAAGTCGCGGGTGCACGGAACCCTTTAGCGAGAATTATACCCCGCAGGAGGGCGCCTAGGGGGTTACGTGCTCTAAGCCAGAAGCACGCATAGCAGATTCAGTCGAGCTTTATGGCGCGCGTTGCGGTGAGAATCCAATTTCCCGGGAGATGGCACCATGACCCGTCCTCGGGGCCTCGCCGAGGCGGTAACCGCACTCCAAGAAACAGTGGACAAGAAAAAAGGCAGAAGCTGGGCTCTTTTGTGGCGTTCGCTCTCCGGTAACTCTGGAAGCCCCTGGAAGAAAGCCAATAACGTGGTTTGGCTAACTTTTTCATCTATTGTATTTTTAGCTTTCTTTCTTTTTCTTGGTGAAAATGCTCTGCTTTCATTAAATAGTTCAGCGCCGTAACGCGAGAGTTGCGATAAGTTACTGTCTTCAAGGTCGCCTTGCAGTGTTGGAGCTATAGGAGATCTCCAGTTTTTGATGACCAAAGCAAGTGCTACTTTCTTTAATTTATGGCTTTTATCCAGATGGAAATACAATGCGTGGGAGGCCATAAAAGGGCAATAAAGAAAAATGTGTTTCACTATACACTGAAGCGATACCCTCTATCTTGACCACCACGGAGCTAAAATGGTTACTCCTTAGAGTTCATTTCATAAACGTTCGTGCTGCTTTTAAGGTAAAGTAACTATCATAAGACAACATATTCGGATAACATAAATACTAGTGTCATTGACATTTCTTTTGAAATCGGTTTAATTTTCGTGACAATTTTACTAATCACCTTTATGAGTTGTCACCCTCCTGATACCGTGACGTGAATGGTTGTCAGTTAGATGGAAGAATTTTTCCATTGTTTTCTTTCACGATAGAGAACGAAGAGTATATATCGAAAAAGCGCAGGTTAGGAACAACAAAGCACAAGTTATAAATTGCAAGCATCTGGGACATCGCAAATCACTTATGGAGGATGTTTTGTTGCACTTCTTATATCAGTTTTTGAGTTTTATTCACTATTCCTTAGTGAATGGTTAACACATTTCAATTTTGTATTACTGAACGTCACGAAAATTACTTTTTGACGACCCTGGAAATCGCTTTCGTACGCAAAGCGCGACACTGTTAGCGCGAACAAGCAATTGGCATTTTTTTCGTTCTCTTAGCTTTCTCATAGAATCAAAAATCTGTCGTCAAAACTACGAATTTGGTGGTAGGGCTCCCTTGGGGCATTAAGCGGCAAAATACACTGCCCGTTTTTTCAAGTAAAATTCAAAGGAGCGCCAATGTCATAAGTTCACGCCAACAATGTCGCTCAGTGTGCCGCTCGTTTGCAAACACATTTTTGTTTATAGCCAGCTGGCTTTGCTAAGGAATGAAAAAATGACGCCAACGAGGTGTCTTGTTCATGTCCTCCAGAAGTGTTTGGCGTTTGTCTTAGAAGAGCGAATAGGCTCGAATAAGGCAATAAGGGCTAACTTTTACTTCACCGTCCACGTTTGTGCAGATCAGAATGATTCCTCAGGATGACAACCCTGCCGTCTTCTTCAATGACACGTCACCAACAGAAGATGCCATCACACCGCAGGTCCTCTCGACCGTCGACCCGAGTACGGCGAAGCTCAAGTTAATCGCCTACGGGAACGTGTCCCTCGCCATCATCGCCCTGGGGATCATGGGGAACCTTATCAACCTGATGGTGCTCACGCGATCCAACCTCAGAGGCGTCACCTTCACATACCTCACATGGCTGGCCACGTCGGACCTTCTGGTGCTCTCGGTCGCCGTGTTCTCGATGATGCGCCTGCACGACTCCCCGCCCCGAAACTACGCGGCAGCATTGTACTACGCCCACGCTGACCTGCCGCTGGTCAACGCACTCATGGCCAGCAGCATCTTCCTTGTGGTGGCAGTCACTGTCGACCGCTACTGCGCCGTCTGCAGACCTACGCGCTACAGGGAGTTTCACAACGCCAGGCGTGCCAGAGTGGTCATTCCTCTCGTGTATGTGGCGGCTGTTTTTCTATACGTTCCGATGATTTTCAGGAAGCGTCCAGTCCTGGTCTGGGATAACTTGGTAAACCAGACGATGTACGTGTCGTTTGAGAATTTGTCCGTGTCGCGGCATCCGGCCTTCAAGGTCTATGTCATGGTCAGGGAGGCCCTGGTACGAATAGGACCTGTCTTCGTGGTAATCGTGCTGAACACCATCATCATCCTCACCTTTCGTAATCTCATTCGCAAACGCAAGCAGCTCGCGAATGGCACTGTTTATGATACCAAAAGGCTGACGCGGGAAAGGCGTCTCGTGGTCTTGCTTGTTGCTATCGTGGTCATGTTTTGCGTGTGCATGACTCCTGCCGCCATCTTAAGGGTGCTCAACAACGACGACCTGGAGAGCAACTATGGTTTCCAGGTCTTCAGGGCCGTCGCAAATGACATGGAAATGGCCAACTTTGCCGTAAACTTCTACGTGTACTGCCTGTGTAGCTCGGATATACGTAGAACTCTTATGAGGTTATTTCGCTGTTCGGGGACCTCTTCGAAAGACGGTGTGTTCGACCTTACATCTTCTGTTGGAGTCAACACGCGGCTCTAACCTGTGCTTTTATACGTTGGACTATGAAAATAGGCGTAGTGACGTTTTGCGTTAATCCTCTTGATTTTTGTGGATTTCTTCGCGGTTTTTGTAATCCCAAGGCAAGAAATTGAGCCCATGAATTGAAAGGTACATTTGCTCTATCATCGATCTTTCGCTTGCAGATTTAGGCATCATGAATTAGTACCCCATTCCTGTCGGTTTCAATTTTAACGAACACTACCGCGTCCCATTTGTTGCCGGAACGGAACTATTCTGGCTGATCTGCCTGGAATTGCATATTTATTTTTTTCTTTCTTGCCTCCAGTACAAAATGGTATGTCTCCTAAACTGAGAGATAATAATCAGTGTATGGTCATTACATCCCCTTTACTTGTCACAGCCTGTCTAAAGAACTCAGTTCGAACTATATGTTTCCACTGTTTCCTCGCAGCCAAATCGCCGCCTGCCTTCGCTAAACTCAGAGTATCGTTACACTAAAATAAATGTACATACCGAAATATAAATTCTAAAGAGGCTTATTAAGCCACCATGACACTGCTCATTTATTATAAAAAGGCACAGTGTTCGCCGCAGACACAAGACGAAGTTGTTTGCGGACATAACTCAAGGCTGTTCGAAGTATGTTTTCTTCATACATACGTGTGCTTCAAACTTACCTGCAGACAGGTTTTGTGTCGCCAACGTGACTGCAGGCTTTCTTTTGTATTTTGTATTGGCAGTGTGATCGCGGTTTTGAAGGCTGCGTAAGCGATCCATTTCTGCTTTGTCCATGGATATATGCTTTGCGACCAAATTCTCCCTATACAATGCAAGGAGTTCTCTTTGACAAGAGTCCTGAAAACGAAAATGACCATGTCGCGCGGTGCATACTGCTGAAATTCGGTCCACGAAAACAAACTCGCCTTTGGAGTCCGAGCTCGAGTATTATCATCTTTGGACTAAGCGGCTACAGGAATGGTGCCCAGTTCATTTATGTGTCGACACCCGCGTTAGGAAAGAAAGAATGACCACCCGAGGGTTCTCAGGCGGAAGAAAGCAAGAATCCGAGCACTGGGTCGTTGCTGTCGCTGTCGTTGCAACTCCCCAACTCGTTTATGTCCTACTGTTTTCGAAACGAACGAAATCTCTCTCTTCACATTACACAGCAGTTCAGATAATGACCTTATTTTACATGATCGTTTTAAAATCGTTTCTCCGAAATGCGACCCTGTGAGTCTTACCGATTATTGCTTGTACTATATATACATGTATTTTTTATTTATTTTGTTTAAAATAAAAACGTGCATTGTGGGCACTGCCCGTTGGTCTAGTAATGAGGACGATAGTTCATTTCTAAAGTTTGCTAGAATTTTAATGCTCTTATTATTTCTTAAACATTTCTATTATTTCATTCTTTCGTGAGCTTATGCCAGAGAGCAATCCATGCTGCTAATGTTTGGTTATCGCATGCTTTTGGCTTCTTCTATCTATAGAGTTCGTGATGTTAAATAAGTGTAATAATTGAAACATTATTCCTGCAGAGAAAGCATTGCTCACGACAGCGTTTCATCCAACTAAGTCAACTGCCTCATATATTTCTTAAGCATTCAGAAATTTAATGGCCTTCACATAAACCCGGAGACAACTTTCTGCAGTAAGAGAGACGGGAGTTAGTGCTTAAAAGAGAACTGAAGCGGTACTATATTTGAGGAAAAACACTCCAGGTCGTCTTGATTTGGCCTCCAGGATCACGAATATCGAGGTTCTTGTTCAAGTTGCGCACACGATCTGTGGAAAATATTTTTTTCGAAGTATTGCTGAAGCCACTCCTTCCGGAAGCCTGACGCCATATCGGGTGTTTTCGGAATCTCTGCTTCCGCGCATCTTCAGCGCGTATCAAAACTATGCACGGCCGCTCTCGCAATTTCATAATGGTAAAAACAAAACAAAAAAAGACTTCAGGACTGGTGACAGTGCGAGAAAATTTACCTGACAAGCTTGTAATGGTACGCGCTCTCCACACAATGGCGCGCGCAGCCAAACAATCTTAGTATGACATAAAGAAATTCTGAACCTAAATCTGAATTCCACAAAACATGCGACAAATGCGTGCAACGGGATGCTAGACACACCTAAAACATCACTCATATAGCAATATTTCAAACGAATTGCCGTTTCCTTTTTTTTTTTTTTTTTTTAAAGGAGGCGCATTTGACATATGTTTATACGTCTTGTTTCTCCGAGAAGGAGAAGGAACGGCCTCGAATCTTCTCCGCCTCGTCACCTTGAGGGAGCGAAGCGAAGAGAGGAAGAAACGAGATATCTTGAGTCACGCGGCACGTCGGCCCGGTTCAATCTCGATCTCTTTTTCCAAAATTATTGTCGTACATTCAAGATATCGCCTTACGAGTACTGTTGTAGGAATTATAGCGTCGCACCTACACCTCCCGCATTGCTTTTTGGAAATCCAAATTTCGGTTCACCATTCCTTTAAAGAGATGCTGAACCGAAATCTTGATTCCAGAAAACACGTGGCAAAAGCGTGCAACGGGACGCTACAAACACCAAAACATCACTCATACAGCGATATCCCGAACGGATGACGGTATTTTAAAAAAAAAAGAAGGCGTATTTGACAGATATGTATATGTCTTGTTTCTCCGAGGAGAGGCAACGGCCTCGCGTCTTTTCCACCTAGCCGCCTTGAGGGAGCGAAGCGAGAGAGGAGGAAACGAGATATCTTGACGTCACGCGCCTCGTCGGCCTGGTTCAATCTCGACCACTTTTTCCGAAAATGCGGCCGTCCATTCGAGATATCGCCTTAGGAGCAGTGTTGTAGGGATTGTAGCGTCCCGCCTACACCTCCTGCATTGTTTTTTTTTTTTTAATCCAAATTTCAGTGCACTATCCCTTTAACTACTGGTCAGAGGTGCTTCGTGCTTTCTCGCGTTTAGTTACATCTTCAGAAAAAACGAACGTGATTTTTAGACTTACGGTATAAAAATACTCTAAAAATCACCTCTAACTCGTTTTTTTTTTAATACCTCTTAAGTTGGTAAGGTTGAACTAAGGGCCGTCTAAAGCTGCTCATGCGCACTTTTGCTCCCTTTAGAAATGACACAGAAAGATGTCCCCTAAAAATGTATATTTTTGTGAAGTACAATCAAATAATGTTTCCTTTTGAATTTGAGATTATATACATTGAGATTAGATCGAGTTAAACGAACGCTTCGCTTCTATTTACCTGAAACTTTGGTGTTTTGGAGTCAGTGGCCTTCTAATAATTCCGGGAGACCGGTGCGGTGGCTGTTTAGTGATTAAATATTAATGGACGCTTGCCAAAACGTTAAGTGCGTTCCCACGCAAAGGGGACTAAAACATGAATTCAAAAAAGCAACCCTCCTGACTAAGTTCTCTTCTCGGAACATTTGTTTTCATGAGAAACATTGCGACAGGGCATGCATTGATATCAATTATGGCGTGAACGCGGTCCGCCGCTTACTAATTGTAGCTTGGTTTTCTGGTGTCATCGCTTGTTTTACGGATGCTTTACACGGAACTAATTATAAGCCCTTTCCAGAAACGCCTTTTCCATGCGACGTTTTCGGAGCAGGTATATGCGCGAACTTCCTGCACGAAAAACTACGCAGAAAATAATAATAAAAAATGCGCTATTACAACTCTTTTTGCTTTTTTTAAATACAATATTTATTTCTGTAATACTTCGCTTCAGAATACGTCGAAGGTCAGCCAACGTTTCGAGCCTACAAAGTCAATCCAAGCGTCACCAGTAGTCAATGTTACTAAAATCCTCAGTTGGGAAACTCACCCATAAAACTTGGGCAACTGGCGTCCATCGAAACCGAGCTAATTACGATGACAGTGCCTCCCTTTAGCGGCGAGTTGAAACATGGAAGTTGCTTCACATAGTTACTACGAGATGGCCCTGAGAGATGACGGCACCGGCCCTTGCCTGACTCGACGTGCAGCCGTGCAGTTCCCGGAGTGGCCACTGGGGGAGAAATGGCGGTGTTGCGATCGCCATTAGCTCGGTTCTCGAGTACCGATCGGAGCCACTTTTTTAAAACAGACTCTATGGCAGTTTCCCAACTGAGGGGTTCTAGTAACGTTGCCAGTAGTACAACGTCATGGTGTTCGTAGTTCCGTCAAGCGTGTGCTACCAGTCGGCTCTACCAATCACGCGCATGTTTATGTGCATACCCTATATGTCTAGGATTCGAAAATGCCTGCAGGCAGTTTTTAAATGACCAACGTGACCGTCATACAAGAAAGAAACACTCTCAGACAGAGTTTGTGACCTGTCTTTTTTATGCTGTAGTAGCACTGTGAGCGCGGCTTTAGTCAAGGCCTGTCCACACATGCAGCGGCGCGCTACAAGCATAGCGCTAACCTCGCGCTTAGCGCGTGCTGACGGCAGCGTTCACCAGCTTCGTATCGCACCGTCAAAACCGTTTCTCCTGGCTGACAATAAGTAGCTGACGACACGTGAGGAGCGCTACATCAGCGCTTCGCTGCATGTAAAAACCGGCCTTCAGTGTGCAGTGTTCGGGTGTGTTGAGACCAAGTGTAGCCTGAGGCTCTTAGAAATTGTTCATCGAGCGGAGTATTGTTTTCGAGTGTCTATGTTGCATCATACACTCTCGGGAGGCTCTCTTCTAATCTTCACATAAAAAAAAAATATATATAAAAAAAACATTGGAATAATCGCCCTCTGCGCACTGCCGTCCTTGTCCATACTGAATTGTGCAAGGCATTCTGAGCATGCGCGGTAGTGCGCACACCGCGCGTGCGTCCACGGCGCAGTGACTCGGCGTTTTAGATCAGTCCAGCAATAGCCCCGCGACGCCATCTTTGTCTAGTGGGGGCATGTGAAACGCGTTCCAAGCCTTTTACAGTATAGCTATTTTTCTGCGCGGGATCAAACGCCACGAATGTTCGCTTGAAACCACTGTGTCTAAAACGCGACTCCCACTGGTGCGTTTACCATGTCCACAAAAGTGATTCCTCGATTTCCGCCCTATGATGTCATAAAAGTGTCACGCTGGCGCCGACAGCGATCCTGGCGGCGTCACGGCAGTGGTGGTGAATGTGGCAGACGCCTGTTCTGCGGCAGGTCGCTCTCCTGCTTGACAGTTCACGGAACTTTCGGCAGCCATGAGTTGGGACGCTGCGACGACAGCGACACTCGCCTTCTCTTGTGCTTTTTATTATTTTTCCCAACTTCTGCCCCCAGCTGCCGGAATCGCGTCGTTCGCCAGCACAAGACTCCGGCTTTTTGTGACGTCGTTTGTCACCACTTCGGGACACTTTTGATGTATGGCAGGGATAGGACGCTAAACACACCAGTCGAAGACGCGTTCCAAATACCGTATATAGCTTTAGTCATAAGCAATGCAAGGGTGTATATAGACCTTTGCAAGAATCACCTTCCGCGCACAACCATTTTCGTCTGCTGGGCCGTGGAACGCCTTCTGAGCATGCGCTGTCGCAATGTTGTGCGGTATATCAGACGCAGTGCATGCGACAGCGATTCGGCATTTTTCGCCCGGGTGATAAGCGATGGAACGGTCTATAGGAGGCTTTCCACAGTCCCTGTCAGCCTAAAACGTGCAGGTCGCGGGAAGTCCATGAGCATCTGGTTATCGGTCCGCAGCCAATGAGATTACGACATTGGTTGGTAAGAAAAGCCAAAGATCAAATGACACAGCAAGATGCGTGAACCTAGCGAGCCAGGCGCCCTACTTTTCTGAAGCTGTCGGCAAGCTGTCGGTAACCAAGGAGGCCCCATTACGTATAGATTCTGGTGATTGGGTCTTTGCCTTCTCTGCGGAATAAATGCCGGCCGTGAGCATTTTTTTATTCCACCCGCCATGTCCTTACTTGCCAAGCGACCGAATACACGCACCACGGGCGCCAACGCGTTGATTAAAACAACAAAATTAACATAAACAACACCCCCATCCCCCGGGAGATTGCCCATAGGAAAACTATAGAAGAGCCAACCAAAAATACCCCGGTTTCGGGGCGATGCGAGAGAGAGACAGAGGGAATGGAAGGCATGTAGCGTAACTGACGCTCAGTCGCCCCTTTTTCGAGATACTACGAAACCTGTCACGCCCAAACCTCGAGCTCAAATCGAATTTTCCGTACGCACGCGCGTGGCGCTTCACTGCGTTTTTGGGCGTACGCCCGAAATACATTCCGCCCACATTAAATAAAAGTGCGATATTTTTGTTACGTTTTCCTATCTCACGTTATTTTTTCGTCTCGTTCGATACCAGTTTCGAAATCAATTAAAAATTTCGGGAGCTGCAGTACGCCCACATTTCAATATCAAGGATGCCTAGAATATTTATAAAACTGAATATCTTTTTTTTTCAAGTACTTATTTTTTCAGTGTTTACCTTTTTTTTTTGTTGGTGTTCCTTTTCGAGGGCACAGACGACGGCAGTAATTGGTTAAAACTGACCACGTGTCTGATGGTCTGGTTTTGAAACAAACCGAGAAGCAGCCAGGTGCCTAAGGAACGGCCCCCAACCTTTCTCAATATTCAATTTTCTCGTGACACCCCCGAGCAGCACCCCCAAGCGTGCATTCAATGTCGATGATAGCTTCCTGCACGGACCGACTATACCGCGTTGTATACCTTCCATCGCGAAATGGAATAATCTCGAAATACTCAATATTCCTTCCAAATTTTATTGAGTCTCGCCTACTTTTAAAGAACGCTTCAGATAATGGTGCGCGTTCATTTAAATCCGTATTTCCCGAAACCACGAGTCTAAAGGTTTGCGTTCCATGGATTCACGAGTGACCATGAAACACTTTCAAGCAATGCCGGGAGAGAAAGTCGTCTGTTTCTCGCCCAGGAGTTGCGGCAACGTCAGAACGATGCCGTGCTCCGATTGGTTTTGATTGAACGAATAGCGGGTAGACTTCAATGCTAGATGCCTCAAAAACTCTCCACTAGTTTTTTTGCTTTTTTTTCACTTAGCCATAAGAGTTCGGTGTTCTGACCCAATCGCAAATCTAGTGTAAAAGCTCGAGGTACACCTAAGCATTTCTTATGAGTGGTGAATGCGAAAGCATGCAAGCCTCTCGTTCGCTGCCTTTGTCGTCTGCTGCGTACTAGCGCGCGTGCGCGCTTCGGGATCTCGGAGGCAATGGCGCAGGGGCCAGTGGGAGCCCCGTCGACGCGCGCCAGCCAATGAAACCGAAGGCGGTCGCGGAAACTAGGAGCCGTTTTCGCGCTTCAAACGGATGACGTCAGCTCGCTCCATGAGACAGTTAATGCTTTTCCATTAAAAAGCAGACGCACTTGCGCTCCCTATTGGCGACGTGAGTGATCGAAAGCGTCGCTGTGGTCGGCCTGCCACGATTGGCCGAATGCTGACAATGACGTCAGCAAAGGATTTCTCATCGACGGAAATAAGAGGAATGTAAGAACTTCAATTTTGACGGTGTTGGCAGTGCTGCTTTGAGACCGCTATAATTTCAGGCTTCCACCATGCCCATTACAAACGCCATCGAGCTTGTTGTTCACAAGGTAATGACGTCACGAACGGTAACCGAACGAGGGCGCCACCGAAACATCTCGCCGTTAATAGGCTCGGTCCAGCACACGTGATGCGCACGCGCGTTCTCTGCCCACCCAAACACCTCAAACCGGCGATTTCCCAAAGACGCGGTCACACTGTCTAGTACATCATACAAAAGACAGTCATACAGACACCGTACACACCGTCTGAGGCATGATTCTTTCTACTATGATGGTCCTGGCACATTGGCCACACTCTCTGCAGACATGTTCGAAGCAAACATGCTTTCTAAGATCTGTGAGGCATGTCTCCGCAGATACATCTGTCGTCGTATGAGCAGACAGTGTTTTTTGTATGACGCACAGAAGTGGGACTGCGGTTCGAAAGGATGGAGTACAGTGAATGCGCGAATGACGGCGTGAGGTCTCTGCTTCGGTGCAATACGGCAAAACGGGAAGAATGCCGGCGTTTATGGAGGGGCGCTGGTAATTACTCTGGTTTCGGTTTTTGCAATTTATGTATCTTCTGCTTGTCTTAATATTTTGAATATGAGCTATTTATATCATTCAGACATCCCGAGACTGCACTGATAGTTTACCCAGTCTCTGAGACGTATTTATTTAAAGAAAGTAAAATAAAGTAATAAAATTGATAAATTAGAGGGCGCCGTGAAGACAAAAGGAAAGGTGAATCTGGCGGTGCTGCGTACTTTTTCGTATTACAAGAACGAGCAAATGGTTGCACAGTGAAGAGCAATAGCTAATACTAAGAAAAAGAATGTCCAACTAATGCGCACCGGGTGCATGCGTGAAAAATCCAGCGAATATCGTCTTGCGCATTTACTTCACCATTTAAAATGCACAAATTGCCGATGCGATGTGTTGGTGGCAAAGGGGGAGGCGGAAAATATATCAACGATAAAGGGACAAAACATCGCTCCCTTCATACAAAACCCGTGTGTGTGTGTGTACGGCCGAAATAAGTACCCTTACAAAAATGATCAATGAGTTTCAATTGACTTTCTATTGTGTTCCTATAGAGTCAATTGAAACTCGATATAAACTCAAGGTCTAATGAGTTTGACCATTAGAAACTCAATTTTGATTCTATTGAATTTACTCATTAGGAATGCAATTGAGACTGATCATAAGAAACTCAATATCGATTCTATTGACTTTACTCACTAGGAATGCAATTGAGTTCGATCGTTAGAAACTCAATATCAATTCTATTGAATTTACTCAATAGGAATGCGATTGAGTTTGGCCATAAGAAACTCAATTTCGATTATATTAAATTAACTCAATAGGAATGCAATTGAGACTGCTCATAAAAAACTCAGTATCGATTCTATTGACTTTACTCACTAGGAATGCAATTGAGTTTGATCATTAGAAACTCCATATAAATTCTATTGAATTTACTCATTAGGAATGCAATTGAGTTTGGTCATAAGAAAGTCAATACCGATTCTATTGAATTTACTCATTAGGAATGCAATTGAGTTTGGTCGTTTGTGGATTACTGCACCCGTGTGCACCGAACGATTATAGCTCGTACCAATGTGTTTCTATTAAGGGATAGAGTTCAATGACGTCGAAACACTGTTTATCATCTATGAGACTTTCAAGGAGGAAATAGGAAACTGGGAACCTTAGTAGATGCTGAGGTGGTCACCGGCCAAATGAATACCTTTCTTATGTAGGGTATATAAGGCGGTGGGGTAGTCAAGGGAGTACGATTAGTGGGTTGTGAGTGTTTAGTTACGATGTTTGTGTTCGTTTCCTCTATGTGCTTTGTTTCCTTCATGTTGCATGCTTTAAAAAATTGTGAAAAAAATTCTCAACCAGAGCAATTTTTTTAAATGCAGTTGCAATAAATTCTATTGAAGCACGTTGCAATAATTCAATTGAGAGTCAATTGCAATATTTTTATTAAAACTCAATAGCAAAAGTTCTATTGAAACACTATTGCCAAAATTCAATTGAAATGCAATTGCTAAAAATTCAATTAAGACTCAGTGGCCAATAGTCTGGGACGGATCAATAGCGACTCAATAGAAAAAGTCAATTAAGTTTCAATTGAGACTGAATGAGGTCTATTGAGTGAGTCCTTTACACTTTCAATTGAAAGTCAGTTCATTTTTTTGTAAGGGTAACGGCCCCCCCCCCCCCCCCCCCTTTCTTTCGATCTTATTGTCCAACACTACTTAGACTTGTACTTTATATAAAGCGAACCATTTGTTTGTAACTTCAGCTTGGATAGTTGAGTCCTCATATTGGAAAACTTTATTGTGCGAATAAAAACATGACCAGAACACAATTTAGATAAATCCTAATTCGTGGTTAAGTTCGCTTTTGAAGCCCATTTAAGATGTAAACGTATGAATGTGGAAAAAAAAAAGAAGAAAAATGCGAGATGACAATTGTACCGACGTCCTCATGCCCATCAAGAAGAGCGGACCTTAAAGGGTAACTGCAAAAAAAAAAAAAAACAAAAAAAAAAAAGTTTTTCTTTTAAACAGTTTAATTCGGACAAGCATCTCACCAAACAATTCTGCCTCGAAAAAAAAAATTACAGCAACATTTATTGAGCGAGACTGATCTTAGTTTGCCGCTATTTCACCCGTTCTAAATAGCGCGCGCCACAAAGTTGGTAATACACGTCACAGAGTGGCTGCTATACGTCACGGAGTGACGTGCTATAGCAACTCCTCTCATCGGCTAAAAGATTGGTTGCCAGCTTAGTTCTTGGTTGTTAAACTTTAGTGATATGTTATACTTTCCTTTTGAGCTGCATATTTTTTACGTTTAAAGAATAACCCATACGATGAGTGTTATTGTTCTTTACAAAAGGTATACAAGACGTGCACTTCCGTTTGGATTTATACCATAACAAACAAAAGCTTCGCCATTCGTTTCACGGACGCGAAGTCTCTGCTCCCGCCTGTCTCGCCTACCTCGACTAGCCGATTCGCCTAAGTGATCAGCGTTTCGTGTTTACCCAGGTGTTTGAGTGAGACTTCATGAAGTGAAGTAGTGTATGTTCAGCAGCTGTCGCAGGTGCTAGGGATAGGAAGCGACTGGGGGTTTCGGCTTTAATAGTGCGGTTTGTTACATT
Source organism: Ixodes scapularis (assembly GCF_016920785.2). NCBI lineage: Eukaryota > Metazoa > Arthropoda > Arachnida > Ixodida > Ixodidae > Ixodes > Ixodes scapularis. The sequence continues at coordinate 26,947,131 of NW_024609868.1, forward strand.
CGTTTTCCTCTTTGCTTTCTTAGCGTGTTTTTTTCTTCTTGCTTCCGCGTGGAAATGCCGACTTTTTGGAAATGTCAGCTCTTGTAAAGCGGCGCTGTTGCTCTGAAAAGTGTTGCCAGATGAGTTATCGCGACAGCGAGTATTCCAGCAGCCATTTCGCCCCGAAAGATGACAAGCTGAATACTATTTAGCTGGAGGCAATCGGGCATTCGCGCAGCGACACGCGTGTCCGGGTGTGTTCTTGTCATTTCGCTCCGGAGGCCTTCGAGATTCGCACCTGGTGCACCGAGCGTTCACGACTGTGACACAACTGTTACATAGAAAAACCTGGCACAGCCAGGTTATTACGTAACAGCTGTCTGCAGAAGCCTTCGGACGACCGAATTCTGCGTTAGCCGACAGATATTTTTTCCCAGCTTCAGAACCATCTTACGTGAATTTGTTTGAATTAAATGTGTAGTGTACAAACCCAATCTTACCTGTGAAGTGCCAACCTCCCACGACTAGTGATATTCTTTCTAGAGCCTGCGACGTCCACATGTTTTCCCGTTGAGTTACGGTGCCAAATGAAATTTCCTCCTTTTATCCCTATGCCGCCTTTGTTTGGTTTAACAAGTTTCTTGCCAAGTTACGGTGGTGGTCGTCGTACTTCACCGCGCGGGTCAAAAGAGCGGAAGTTTCAAATGTGGAGAAGTTCTGACTCCGACTAAATTACGTCCTGTGGCGCAAATACTGCAAAAAAAAAAAAATTTTGCGCGGAAGATTTGTTTTGTGACATGCTAATCCCAATTGCGCTGTTTGAAAAAACGCCACTTTTTTTTTTTTTGCAGTTACCGTTTAAAAGCTAGTCGCGATTTCTGCCGAAGCTTGCTCATGTAAAAACAATAGCAAGCATGTTGGAGTAAAAAAATATAATGTCATAAATTGAAAGCATTGAATGTTGTCTGTTAAGTGTTGCACGAACTATGACTGAAATTCGGTGTAGACGGATAAAATAAAGACCAATACGTTTTTACTACAAAAACGAAACGCTGTAACTCTCTAGATAACATTCCTCTTAATGTTTTATTTTTTGTTCTGTTATCTAGTATACTTTACCAACACACTCATTGGGAATGTAACTCGTGTTTTTTATTGTGTGTTTTTTTAGCTTGTGTATTGAGCGCACGAGGCACTTTAGCAGGTGAAAGAATTGAGTCTTTGTTTCCGCTTTCGAATCTGAATAGTTTAGTAGTGCACACTTCAGAAGTAAGCATTTCTTCTGAAGTCTTATCATCAGTAGCTCTAATCGTATCTACATTGGCTCGAACTTAGTGAAGCACCATACACTCGCAAGCTATGTGAGATGTCCAGCAGGAGGCTTCGGCCGTCTACAGACTTGTCTGTTCCGAATGTTTTTTCTTCTATATCTAAGCCTGTACGGGTGTTCGTATAGGCGTTCAGTCGACGTCCGATTTCTGCAGACGCCCGTGCAACGCCATCGGCAGTAATGTCATCGTCGAGGCTGGGGAACGGCTCTGCGGTTGACAAATATCATTATTCATTGTTCAGGCGGCCTGCTATGTTGGCTTTGCATAAGTGTCGCAGACACTCGCTCAACATTATTGCATAAAAAAATAAACAAAGAAAAGTTAAGCGGTGTCCACGCTTGGACTTTCCTTTGACTGATCAAATAAAGAATAAAAAAAAAAAAAGGCCCCAGCCCGTTATGCGAAGCGTATCACACCTCTGCCGTTTGCTTGGGATCGTGGTTTCGGAAAAAGCCCGTAACAGCAGTATGAAAGATCTGTATATTCACCAAAGTTTAATAATTTTGAAACGTTCCTCAGCTTTCGCGTGACATCATTGCTCTATGCTGGTGGCCATTCTTACTTGTTCTTGCCGAGAAAAGCAAATTTGCTGCGCGCTTGGCGTCAGTAGTGTGGCTGTTGCGTCGAGCGGAAGGCGAAAGTGCCTCCGGGCGAAGTTCGTTGGATGTTCACCGCATTGTCGCTTGGTGGAGTTCAGTTTGTAGGCGAACTCAAACGGCCTGTTTCAGCTTGTGGGGAGTTTCGTGAAAACCTGGAAACGCAGAAAAATTAAAAAAAATAAATAAGCAGAGGCGGAGCTTTGCGCAAAATATTCTTCGCGACATAGTAATCGCGCGAAATTCAGAGTGTTAGCTCCTCCGAGTTCGCCTGGTCAGCCTTTCAGCAGAATAACAAAATGTTGCAATCACACCACAGAAGATGTGCGTTAAGTTGTAACCTATTCTCTAGGATGATGATAGACCAACGCAACTCCCTTGTATTACCCACTTTCAAGTCTAAACTTCCTTCTCAAGAAAGGGAAAGTGGTGTCAAATGCACTGCCTTCATCGTGCTCTCAAAATTCTACCCCAAATCCTGAAATATTCATCTTGTACTCCTGAGCTCCTCACTCCAACATTTTCGGCAAGTTCACAGCTCTCTCCTACACTCTCAACAAAAGGGTTGTCGTAGGGTACTACACTTGGGGTAGTCAGAAGCCGTCACAGATATCGCTACCCCCCCCCCCCCCCCTTCGTTATACTAACAACACCATGGGCAGTCACACGGCACGCAATCAGCAGGTAATCACAGTGAGCACCCCAAAAGCAACATGGCGGCTGGCAAGCGACAGTGGAGCAATACGAGTAAGGCCTAGCGAGCTGGACTGCTTTTTGCTAAATACGATTCTCAAGTACGTACGCCTGTTCGCTGCCTTCCGTGCGCACAAAGCACTCCGAAACGCGCCTCGAAGCACCGGCACCGCACCTAATACGAGTAGGGGCGACGATGTGAGGGGAGGGGGGGGGGGGGGGGGGCGCATTCGAGCGGGTTTGTCCGCGATTGCTTTCGCGAGGCCGGCTGCATTTACTTCGCGGCCAGAAAACATTCAAAGAAGGAAACAAAATAGCGACAAATGGAATGATGTCTTTATTGAACAGAGCATATGCTTGCTGTGCTTGCCGCAAGTGATCCGGCGTTTTCGGTTGACAGCGGCGAGGCGAAGCATCACCGATTTAAGCGGCGTCGGTTCCGATCGTTCAACGCACCTGCTCACCTGTTAGCATTCGTTATCCACTTTCAAGTCCCTAGTAATCCTCACCGCGTCTGTGCACGCACTTGGCGCTATTCACCGCACGGAACACCCATTCAACTGGCTATGGGACTGATCCAATTTGGACGAGAGGCCGAGAACCGAACCAGACCGAACCCTTTGTGGCTGCTACGTGGAGCCATGGAACACCTCCATGTTTTTCACTCAAATAAGTAGACACATAAACGCGCGACTCCTTAAATTGGGCGGCGACAAGCGCCACCTAACGGACAGCGCTCAAACTAAAGAAAAAAAGAAACCAGCAATTCCTGCTTTGAGCGCCTCGCCAGACAATGTCCTATGTACATATCCCACGCCACACTTCACTCATACGCGACATACAAACATCATAGCATTTTATACATCAGCGCATTCAGAAACAGCACAAAATACATCACATGTTGACACTCTACATTCCCATACATACCTTTAGTCGACACCACAAGCTTATATACTGCTGTATTTTATGTGACCGATTAGGATGGTGGCCACTGTCATATTTTGCATAAATACGAAAAGACTGTGCAAGATTTAGCCGTATATATTCTTTTCCTCTACTGCCCTTAGGAAAGTGATCGTATCTCTAATGTAGGGCCATTGCACAAGTGAACTGCAGGTTATAAATATATTTGAATAGTTGCTACACGTCACATTTTGAACAGTTTCGTTTTCTCGCTTGCCTACATTTCAAGTATACAGAAGCTTGTTTAATTAATTGTATTAATTATCGAAAGCAATTTTTGCAATCACAACTTTCTGAACACACTGATGCATTTTCTTTTCTCTTTTTACATATCCAGACTGACTTTAGCGGCGGTTGGGTACACGTTGAGTACACTGAGCACGCGCAGGTGATTTTAGCGAAGCCCGTCCGCCGGTCCCCCCCGAAGCGTTGTTTCAGTTTTCTTCTTTTCGCTAAATATCCGTTCTATGCGCTCGCGCTCGCGCCAAGAGGACAGTGCAGAATTGCTGCATTCGGGCCCGTGCCTTCACCTGCAACGAACGCGAAATACGCATGCTAAATTATCTAAATCCTGGTTGAGCGTGCGTCTGACTGTGTTGCCGCAGCAAGAAATCAGGACATCCCTGCTGCTTATATCGCGCGCCAAGATGATTCCTTGAATTGGATTCCACGCTTGATACAATCACAGACGTTCCGGGGAGTGGCTTTCGGTTCTCGACGCAACGCTGTCAAACGCTAGTGTCTGAACCGGCCTTGTTTGAAGCATTTTTTTATCGAGTATGCTCGATGAAATCTGCCAAATGAACCAGAGAAGGCGAATCATGTACCTCGAGAGAGAGAACTACTGAAATACACGGACATGATCCCAGATACCTGTGTACGTTCGTCCTGTCCGGCCTCAGTCGTGGTGTTCAATGCTTCATACTTCACTGCACTTGGAAGCGAAAAAATTGGGTACGACAGGCGCGCAAGTTCGGCGGAACCGAGGAGGCCAGTTGCAACTGACCTGCACGCAGAACTGACCGATCACACCTTTATTGAGAGCACGCTCTTTACTGAACCGGACAATAAAAGACGACGAGAGTATCTCGTCCGGCGAACATTCAAGTCAACTCACGCCTGTGCGTAGCTTCCTGTGCTTTTCTAGAGATTTGGTTAAATTCCTCGATCACGACGCCAGCTGCCAGCTGTTTACTGCTGTACATGGTAAAACCCGCGACGGAACCAAAAAGGACAACCGCGATACTTTTTATCTGCCTCGGGTTTTAGCAGGTGACTACCAAGGTTGCTTGTACGTGTTTGTTTTCTGCCAGTTTAGGCGAACTGAGCCACACGCTTGTTTCGACCGGTTCAAATTTGAATAAATGATAACCAACGCACAAAGAAAACAAGTTTCAAGTACTTTTTGAGATTTTTGAAGTGACTTTTACTATTGAACGACTGCATGCACTTGAATGTTCAATTCAAGAGTTTATAAAACGTGACTACCACATGCTTGTCACCTGCCAAGAGGGTGCTAACTCTCAATGGCTCGAGCCCAGTGGGTAGTTAAGTAACCCTGTGGGGTAGTTACAGCCGTCAAAACGCACGATGACGAGGGGGGATGCTCACTTTTTTTTAGAGTGTCGTATCATTATTTTGCCCGCTTCTCCTTTGTTTGGACAATTCCCGATTGTTGAAGCTTTTGACGCCGAAATGGCCCCGCTAGGCCTATCACTGTTAAAATAAATTACAGGCACGTTCATTCGACCAAACACGATGAAATCCGGTAGCTTTACAGAAACGACGTTAGGAAGCAATTAGGAAAGGAAATGGTAAGGTTATAAAATGGTAATATGCCGTGCAAAAATCGAAGACGACCGCAAGGGCGGCTTCTAGAACCACGTCGAGGACGGCTTTAAGGACGTCAGGTCACGTCAGCCTCAGCTATCGGTTCGAGCTTACGCGACCGGCGCTTACGCGAACTGGGCTTACGCAACCGGCGCTTACATGACCTCGATTACATGTCCTTGAGCTTAGCCAAGGGCATTGCAACCATTGTACGACGTGACTTTTAAGGCATGACCTTGAACGTGGTTAGGCTTATACACCTTTTCCACAAGAGCGCAGCCATCGTGAATATCGTCACTTCTGGTATGCGTTAAAACATCGTTTTGGTCTCTCCACGCCGATGGAAGGTGTTCACAAAAATGGGTGATTGTCGCATATTCTTGTTTCGCCTCACCTATATGCTTTCGCATATTCCAGCTTGAAATGTTTGATTCATTTTTCGTCCCGCAAACCAGATATGGAACCCACGTGACTGAGGACGAAAGAATATGAAAGACGTCAATAAAGCTACCACTTCAAAAATAGGGATCTACGGAGAAGTGACGAATAGAACATGTTCCGTTCTTCAGCATTACATCCAGTGTATTGCTTCCGTTCACAAACAACAAGTGTACCGTAGAAACGCCAATTAGCTATTTAGGTAATGAGCGTTGATTTCCGCCATGACTATAAAGTGGATCTTACAGAAGAACCTCTGTGCGCCTGTTGCTATTTCCCCGCACAGTGAGCGCATCTAAAAACGCCATAAACTTATAATTTGTTAACCATGTTGAATAAACCTGTGACTGGGGCAGAAATGAACATAGAAGTCGAAGGAACAGAAAAGAAATGAGCTGAGTTTGAGTCGTTGTCCTGTCCTTTTTTGTTCCTTCGAATTATAAGTTCATTTCTGTCCCAGTCTCAGATTTATTCAACATGGTTAACATTCACCAGTTCGCCTGCACCTTTACTATATTATATCTAATTATAATTTGTATCGAACTTTATCCCGCCGCGAGAGCGCCCCACTGCGCGAACAGCAAAACGGAGCGCGCAGAGAGCGGACGACAGACCCAACACCACGCCACTCAACCGAATCGAGCCAGCTACTGCGCCGCCCTTTGGAAAACGCTTTGAATACACGGTGCTCAGGCTTCAAGTCTTCAACCGCTGTTTCCCAACGTACGTATGCATTCAATCCACCATTTTCATGAGACCACACTGTGCGTGTGCTCCTCTCTGTACTAGAGAGCGATCGCTCTGAAGAACAACAGCTGCCACTGGGTTCCGAAAAATCAGCCATTTTGACATTTTTAGCTCCATTTTGGGGTTTTGACTCCTCACAGCACTGAGCACCGAGGCCCAGTGCTGTGGAGCCCTGTGGCAGTGGCGTAGCCAGGAATTTTATTCGGGGGGAGGGTGGAGGGGGGCGGGGGGGGGGGGGCGAAGTGATTGCCACGTTCATGACTCAGGACACGGTGGGGATAAAGGAGGGGGGAAGGGGGGGGGGGTAAAGATGCAAATGTATATTATGAGCCTGTTTCATTCGGCCAGTTGGCGCAAGCTTGTCCTCCATGCGCGAACAGGTAATACTGGCGGTGGCGTCTGAGTGAAGCCAAGATAAAGGCGGCTCTGCGGCGCCAGTTAAGGCTCTGTTATACTGCAACCTCGGGCGTAGCAGACGTGGCGTAGCGCAGCGGACACCGACACTGATTGGCCGAAGATATCGAGTTCCTGCACGCCGGTCAAACGCCCGCGAAGTTGTGCTACGCTACGTTCGCTGCGCGCAACATCTAAGTATAACAGAGCCTTTAATGTGCGAGGTCGGGTCTACAAGCGTCTGTCAGCGTCCGTCTTTGCGCGATAAGGAAGTTCCTGAAAAAAAATTAAAAGAAAAAAGAAAAATACGCAAGTTGCTGCCACAGCGTTCTATGGAAGCGCTAAAGGCCCGTTCATGCACTTCCGACTGCTTACGAACGGAGAGGCTTAAGCGCGAAACACATGTACGACGAAACCGTCCGATCCGACGTGCGGACTGCCGGAATGACCTTGGGGGGAGAGGGTTTTCGTAGCATCGGAGAGCGTTGAAAACCCTCGCCTTCGACCGTCGTATTGCGCGGTCGGACGTCGGATCGGACGGTTTCGTCGTACATGTGTTTCGCGCTTAAAAGCAGGTTCTTAAGCCTGTGGTCACGGCTCACGGCCAGCTTTGCGGCAGTGCAGCCAGTCGTAAGGCGTCCTAAGAGCTTCCAAACCCGCCTGTGTCAAACTCGGTTGTAGTCAGATCCATGCGGGTTCGCCGAGAAACCGTCCTTATTCACCCACATATTTTCAAGTTCGCGTCTGCTTGCCGAACCCCAACCCGACTGTGTCCCGTCGGAAGGTGCGCGAAGACCCAGTGTAATTTCGACCTTCTCTCCGGCCTTGTTCTCCGACACCTTTCTCTCTTATTCCAGCGTGGGCACGACCCCTTTAATCAAAACCTATCTAACGCAACGCCAGTGATGCGTAGACCCGTCTGGGACGTGTATACAGCAAAGCGTGTGGAGTAAGTCAGCAGGTCAACTCCTTTCCTCTTATGGCGCGATTTTTTGGACGTTACATCGCCTGGTTTACTCTACTGGAAGAGGAAAGGAGGGGGGAGTAGCCTTTAGGCCGAATCCTAGATTTTCATACTCACCCTGAGAAAGGAAATCTGGCCAGTGCGGTGTACTTACCGAACCCTCTTTCTCCCACGAAAACCAGGCGATGAGACGCCCATGACAACGCGCCGAACAAAATGTAGAAAGTGGCCCGTCGACTTACTTCACAAGCTGTTCCGAATACACGTCCGAGACGTGAAGCCTTCTTAATATTCCGCGGCACTCGCGGAAGCGACTCCTCTGCCGAAGCCACGGGTGTGTACGGCACGTGAGCTGGCGGTAATTGGATGGGGCCCTGTTCATTAAAGCGTCATTCGAGACTAAATGAACGCCGATCCGACCATTGAACGCTTCGTTAGGACTGCGGAAGGGGACCGCGCTAACTTTTATCCAGGACAACGGGATTTGACCCCGCTGGGCCAACGTTTGTTTGGTGCGCCTAAAGTTGCGCCGTCGAAATCACTATTAATTATACGTCAAAAAATTATATTCTTCGTACGGTTATAGGGTATTACACGAGGTTTTCGGGTTTCCGGTATTCCACGGGAATCAGAGGTAAATGCGCGCAGTCCATTATCTGACGAATCGGAAGAGGATCCCCAATAGTCACCGACAACCTAACTTAGGGCTTGTCGATTCCCGATCAACTGATTGACGTTACGCAGCCATTGAGTCTGCGGCGTTACCAGAAAATAAGGCCGGAGAAAAAAAAACGTGGCTTGCCCTGACGTCACATCACATACTTTTGAGCACCATGAAAGGGAGAGAGGGAGGCTGCTTTTGTAGGAATTTTGAGTGACGGGTTTATTCTGGGAGTTGAATAACGACGTCTAGGCAAACCTGGGAGACACAAAGAAGGGGGTCATGGTAAGGGGGGAGCTCCTTCAAACTTTTCGTTGAATGTCAAAATTTTGAATTTGAATTTGAAAACCAACATTTTGATTGAATGTCAAGGTGTCTATCATAATATTCGTGTAATCATAAATATTAATTTGTCTAATATCGCTGCGTGCTTAACATGTCCAATATCTGCTGCATTCTTAACGCAGCAGCAGCAGCAGCAAAAGGCTGAACTTTTTTTTATTTTTTACCTGTCTAAGAGTGCCAAAAGCTGACGGAAGGTCACGCTGGCACGTTATCAATAGAGGGTTTGCTCGGTTTATACTGAAAGCGCCCAGATTCCTGCCTGTTGGTAATACGCGTTATACACAAGCGGCTTCGAGCTGATGAAAGATGGTTTAACCAAATTACAGCTTGAGTAAGCGATAGAATGGAGAGCGGTCGTCGAAGCAGGTGGTGAGCTAACAATTATATGTATAAAAAATGGAGCCCGCAGATAATCTACTTAAAGGTCAGACCCCGGAAAGTTATAAGCACTGTAGCGTTACTGCGTGCTCATAATCATGGATGGAATGAATAGTTAGGACGTTTGTTTTATATTTTAAGCAACCAAGGGAATTTGTTTAGGGGGCTACAGACACAACGGGGATCATGGCCCGAGGGATATTGTTTTTGTTCTTCAACAGTCTAAACGAGTCAGAATGTAACAAATAAAAGAAGGAAGGGTTTTTCAATCACTCTTTTATTTATTAAAAAAAAAGTCATTTATATCTTACGCAGTTAATAGAGAATTTTATTATTATTTTCTCTGCCTCAAGGACCATATTTGGTGTTCCGAGAGTCGCAGGTGTGCAACTGCTTGTGCTCTCATGTGCTAGCTTTGTTTCAGTTTCCTCACCTCCTTTCCCCACTTGAAAATCTGTGTTTTTTTGGCTTGTTCAAGATAACCTAATCCCCTCTTGCTCTTCCTGCCTTTCTTTCTCTCTCTCCTTATCTTGCTCGCTGGCTCACAGGCTCCTTTTGTCTTTTATTTTCCCTCGCCCTTATTTTGAGTTTTACCTTATCTCTTATAGGCATTTTCAATCCGGGTGCCGCCATCTTGAATCGCGAAACTTCCGGTATGCGTGAAAACATCGTTCTGGGCCTCTAAACGCGTCAAACACAAAGTTGGGGCCGAAGTTCATGGAGCGTACCAATTGACCTATCACCACGATGACTTCGCGCTTTTTTCGCCGACGTCCAATCGGCGCGCTCCGCGAACTTTCGGCTCCATCTTTGTGTTTGACGAGTTTAGGGCCCTTGCCCTCCCCACAACACTGGGAGAAGTTCGCGTTTTAATTGCTACTGTCTACCATTCTTGTTTTGCCTTCTCCATATTTTGAATGCACTACATTAGAACGCTCGTTTTCACGAAAAACCACCGGTATCAGTTCGCTTGTCAGCGTCATGCTGACAACCGTACTCTCCTTGTCTCATCGCGAGGAGAGTGGGATGGTGAGGGATCGAGGTAATCGTGTCGGCGGCGGGAAGAATGAAGTGTGACGCGTGCTGACGTCAGCGCTTCGAACCAATAAGAGCGTCGCACTGCTGGCGCGGAGCTAGAAACGAGCAGGCGCTGTTCGGCTTTGGTACGCGGCCCAGCTCAGTTGCCACTCCGACGATGAATGCGGTTCTTTCCACGAGTGATATGGATGACCGTAACCAAAAGCGACGACGTAAGAAAGCCGCATTTCAGCCAGATGAATCTCATTGATCGTCGAACCAAATTTTTACAGTAATCTCTTGTTTTCTTTTCTCTTTTCTTTTGATCCTACATAGAGGATTTATTCGAAATACCGGATTTATTCGCGTGCCCAGCCACGTAGTGCCTGGAAACGAGGATAAACAGAATGTCTGTGAGACCGATGCAGCCTACTGGCCGTGCTACTGGGAACCGGGAAAAAGTTGCCACGCCGCTTAAGGAAACACTTAATTGGTTTCGATGATTTCGTCCCATATCAGACATTTCTTCTAGTTCCAAGAGCCTGTTTTCGGCCGCGCCCCCAGTCGATTGCAATGATGGATGGGACTTATGTTGGAGGGTTGGTTTCACTGAACTTCCATGAATTGCTGAAATTCGGATAATGCTTTGATAGGTCAACTCCTAGTTAATAAAAAAAAAAAACTATTTATTTTTATTTTGATGCAGTTGAGGGCACCGGGCGTGCGTAGCTATTTTTTATTTTATTTTTATTTAGAAGCGAAATTTTTGCTCACGCATTGTTTCTGCGCTTTTGCGTGCCTTCAAAAAGTATTTAAATATAAAAAAGCATACATCCTGAGCCGCTCAACCCTCAAACATTATGCCTATCGGCGACTCCAACGAAATCGACGGTACAAGAGTGGCTAAAACAGAAAACCTGCGCGGTTGATTCGCTCGCCAGCCCTCTTGAGTGAATAGGCTACCCACAGCGCCTAGCAACCTGACGAACTCGTAGATGTAAATTTAATAACGCGTGATAAAACATTTCCAGTGGCCAGAGACAGGTTAAAATTACGGAACAAGCGCCTCCCACAAAGCCCTCCACACTTTCTTCTTTGCAAAAAAATAAAATAAAAACACTGGAGAGAAGGAGACGAGGGGCTCGCTTCCTTTCCAGCGTTCACTCTGTTAAAGTGGACAAAGTGGAAGGCATCTTTCGGGAGGAGCTTGTTTTGCACTCTAAATATTTAACCCACTAAAGTGTCCAAAGTAGACCTTTCCAAAGGTTCAAATAGTAATTCTCGTCATATAACGCGCCTTCCAACTTATTCTTCAATGGTCAAGGTTTGAAATTAAACAACACATCAGACGATGATTTATTGAACGAGGGGTTACGGCAGCAGTTGCATGCACAGCTGATGAGTAAATTAGCCGGCAAGTACGACTGGTAACACGGGCTTGTGAACGTGGATCATGCGTTATTGATTAAACTACCGCACGTCGGCATGATGCGCATTCATATTTAAACGAACAGCGGCGAGAGGGGGATCGAACTAAAAAGCCTTAAACCACACTCCTACTCGCTTTGATCTTTGTCGGAACTGAATCAATCGTTCTTCCGTGCTCTGACGAAGATATCATTTCATGGAGGGCGACCCATGTAGATACAAGTAAAAAGATACTTGGGTCAGGTTTGTGGTTATAAACTAAATCGTCAAAATGATTGATCTAATTAAGTGCAAAAAGGTCGCACGCGCAAAGGAGACAGGGTAATTTGTCGCGAATCCAGGGGTTGCGATGCCACGGGAAATTGCCCGAAACATGGCGGAATAGGCGTTTGTGATGACCCTGATCATGGCGTCCTAGGATAATATTCAAAAACATCTCTTCGCCTTGAAAAATATAAAAAAATATATTAAGAACATCCATGCAGTCTAGTGAAACAAAAAAGCTGGGGAGGAAGGGGGGGGGGGGGGGGAGGGGGGCTTACTGGATATAGAAACAACTCGCTTCGCGTCGTGTGTTGCATAATTAAGAAAAGCGAAGAAGATAGGTATTTAAAAGAAAGCGTTGTTTAAAGGTGGTGCAAGTGGGAAAAAATAAGAAAGGAAAGTTAGCCAAAGCTTATGCAAGCTACCAATTAATAGCCATGGGAAAACAAATAATTAATAAATGGGAAAAATAAATATCAAGCAATGCATACCGCGCCACATTGTCAGTCTGGTGAAGCCACGTTTAGATAACAGCACGCACGATTTATCAACCACTCAGAACACACGCACATCAGAAAGTAAGAACCTGTCATGTCGCACTGTGGGCCGGTGTGTGCGTGCGTCTGCCGGTGTGCCTGTATTCAGAGTGTGTGAGTAATCTTCCGCGCTGTTACCTAAAAGACACGACTAGCGAACTCGCGCAAGCCTCCATCTTCAGATGAAGACACCGTACATGTGCCTTCTACAATATGGGGGACACAATGCATAGCTTTTTCAGCTTGTAGCCTGAAAATGCCGAAAAACTGAACGAGAGCGGGAGCTGTCTGAGATCAATTAAATAAATTATTATTTTTTTTTTTTGTTCTTGTTGTAATCGATGTTGCATGTAACTGAGCCGGACGCGGGAAGAAGCGCTGCGGAAACTCTGAGGCAAGCTGCTCCCAGCCGCCCTTCAAGACTGACACACCTGACGAACGTACCGTGGCAACACAAAGCAGAATGAAATCGCAGTCACACACTTTAAGAAGAAGTTAGTAAAGCGTTAGTAACTGCAGCAGTTACTAAACCTTTCTGGCCGTTACTACCTTTTTACTAGCTATTTACTCCCTCAAACGAACGATAGGTAGTAAACAGTTAGTAACTGCAGCAGTCACTTCATTTTTCTGACCGTTACTAACTTTTCACTACATGGTTACTACCTCAAACGCGCGACAGGTAGTAATTGCAGCTGCTCTGCGGGGAAGCGAGAGCATGGCTGATCGGAACCTATAGGAACGCTATTTATGGACTGTCCCGAATAACTACTGTATGTATCGCTGCTTCTTGCAATCACACATGCAGAACAATTTTCGTCCGAAAGCAACACCTTAGTAGTAATATATTTCACAGAGGAAGCGGTCACTTACCAACCAACTTTTTTCAAATGATCGGTATAAAATACGGATGAGTAGGGCAGTGGTTGGTTTAGCGTGTCGTCGTGTGTGTGTTGCGTGTGTGTCATCTGGGTTCCGACTCCTAGTCTGTGTTTTATGTATAATGGATCTACTAATGTACATGTAAGAAGCGGGGAAATAAAAACATCTCCAAGCAATACTACTTTTTTGCCAATTTTGAATTTGACGTTGACTAGCGCCATTTAGGCTCAAGTGAGTGAGAGCGACTTTTGCTAGTGCGTATCGTTAATAGCGGTTCCCTAAAACTCTCTTATAGATAGTTTTACGGAACCGGAACAATTTACGATCGATAGACAAAAAACAATCTATTTGTTGGATCGGGCTTGGGGACCGATCGTGTGCCTTGGTATAGTTCATAGTTTTGGGGGAACTGTATTTGCAAACTGTTGCAGACGATCGGTACAGGTGGCGCCTCCTGGCAACTAAAACGTGCATCGGCCTTATCGAGAAAATCGAGATTTGAGTGTGTTTGTGTAGGGAGGGGGTTACGAATTCCAGCAGCTGAAGAAAATAAAATTCGCATTTCGAAAATATAGAAAATCTAACTTTACAAATCTACTCATTTCGACTCGTTTTTGTATTACTCAAAGGAGAAAGCTTCCATGAAACAATTCCTAGCGCCTCACGGCGCGTCGTCAGTGGCACTGCAAAGCTCTAAATTATTCGTATGCTAAATGAGCAGACGAGCTTTCCCACACACTGGAGCTCGATATTTTTGAAGACGAGTTAGAGTTTGATCTACTCAGTGAAAAAAAATTTTGAAAAAATATATTTTGTATGACAGTCTGCGCACTAAGAGAAGGCGCTTGTTTGCGGCAAGGTATGGGACGTTCGACCTGGCGTCGATTGAGGAGGAGGACTTCGGACGGCAGTTCAGGTTCACGAAGGAGGGTCTGCCCCATTTCCGATCGGCGATGCTGAATGAGAGTATTGTAGAAGGGAACACAAACGAGGTGTTTCGTAGCCTTAACTTAGTATGTTAACTTTGGTTGATCGGCGATCCCGGAGACGCTGACTACCAACACCTGGGTCCGGGTGTCGCCGCCGCCGCTCGCTGCTGCTTTCTCGACGTGTGTTCTTCTACTTTGTTTGTAGAAGAAGTTCGCCTCCATCAAAACTTTAGTTCATTATGTTCTCTACTGCGTCATCGTCTGCCATTCGGGACAATATAACGCAGGGATAGCATTTTACGGCGTTCCGTAAAAACGCTTCCTTTGGACGCGTCTCTAGGTGTCAGTTTCTTATCGGAGCGCATCTCTGCGCCCGCGGTCCTGCTCTCCAGTGGCTGAAACGCGCAACACACGTGTGCACTACTTTCCTCCATCCTACGAGGGAAGCGAGGTGGTGGCTTCACGCCTCGACAACCGCAGAGCAGGACCATGGACACAAAGATGCGCTCCGATATGAAACCTAAACCTAGAAGTGCGTCCAAACTAAGTGTTTTTGCAGAACGCCGTAAAACGCTGCATCACTGATGTGCTGAAGAAGGAGCTGCAGATGATGAAGGTGATCGCGTAGAGTATTTGAGAACACATCCACGTCGTTCATGTACGCCATTGAGCAGTTAAACTTAGTAACCCCCAAGACTATGTCCATGAGCCTGTAAAGTCCACGGGGGAATTAGAAAGACAAAAGGGAAGCCGATCGAATTCATAAAGCCCTCTTTAGGAAATGAAGGCTGTCTGTGGGAGGGGGGGGGGGGGGGGGTCTTTCTGCTTTGTAAACAGGGATCTTGAAAATACTCTGCTACAATGCCTAGTGGTGAAAATGTGCGCCGATCCCAGTGCACACATCACAGATAAAATCGACATGAAAGGGTAGGCATCCCTTTTTGTTACGGCGTTGAGGGATCGATAGTCTTCACACAGGCGGGCTTTTCCATCCTTTTTAGGTGCTAGTACAATTGGGAACGCCCAAGGACTCGCCGACGGACGTATTGTGCCAGTCTCAATCGTTTCTTCTAATGCACGAAAGAGCAGTACTCGCCTGTGGGCACTAAAAGGGCGCGCATTTTTCGTACAGGGCGAGCATCTCCGGTATCGATCCTGTGTTCAAGGACGGTGGTTTTTCCCGGGACCTCAGTCAACATAAGAGAGAAATGCTTCAGGAGTCGCGCTTACAAGTTACTTTGGGCGTCGGCACCAGAGAAGGAGCTCAATGCCTGACGTACACCTTGTCTGTCGCTGGCAGTCATTGAGATATTGCCCCGCGCGTCGCTCAGCGAGCGCGTACGTGGCCGAATGCATTCTATTGCCGGCGCTCGTCGGGTGCGGACGATAGGATGAGTAGCTCCCACGGAGCGGTGATAACGGCCTTCGCGGGCCGCGGTTTTTTCGGCTGCTGATAACTACCGCATAATCCTGCCCCCTCTGCCTTCTGGAATAGTCACGACGAACTCTTTATTTTTACACTGCGACGTAACCGGACGACCATACCGTACTGACGACTTTCGAGAAGAATTACAGCGACTGCAAGTACTCGGCGATGTGGCCTCATTTGGTGCTTATCAAATGAACCACGTTTGGATGGTCGCCTTCCAGTCTACAACAGCAAAGGACCAACTGCTTGCGGCCAAGGAGCTCACCATCAAAGGGAAGCGCTGTGTTCTCATTGACCCCCAAAATTCAGAACTCCGCATAAAGATTCACTGGGTTCCTTTTCTTGTGTCCGATGACACGGTGCGTCGAGCGCTAGAGCAGTACGGCCAAGTTCATGAAGTCACCCGCGAGACGTGGCGGGCCCAGGGTTTTCAGGGCGTACAGTCGACGACAAGACTGGTTCGAATCACTCTGAAAGAGGGCGTAACAAAGGAAGACGTCCCTCACCAACTCCGGCTGTTCGGCGGCACAGCGCTCGTCCTAGTGCCCGGACGCGCCCCCTTGTGCCTCCGGTGCAAAAAAACCGGGCATATTCGGAAGGACTGCAGAGTCCCTCGCTGTGAGGACTGCCATCGATATGGCCACACTAGGACAGATTGCGTTAGAACCTACGCAGCTGCAACAAGTGGACCACTCCTCGATGAAAACCTCGACATGCTGATGGACGAAAGGGAAGCGGAACAAGCAGCGAGCGCGGGCACCACCGAGTGCAACTCTCCCACGGAGCCACTGACCAGGAACACGCCTGCGGTCATCCCCGAGTGTAACCCATCTGCGGCCCCGCTGACCAGCAGCATGCCTTCGGACAACACCGGGCGCAATCCTTCCGCGGCCCCGTCGTCCAGGGGCACGTCTGCGGCCTCAACGTCGACACCTTCCTCACAAGTCGAGCTTTCTGCGGACGCTACCACTGAGGACCCACTAACTGGCGGTGACACAACGCCCGCTTTCCAGGCGGGTGGCCGGGCGAACCAAGCGCAAGAGGCAGCGGTACCGGACACGGCAGGGCAGAACAAAGCGGAGATGGAGGTGGTTGCCACGGCTATCAAGCGACCTCTTGTCCAAGAGAACAGCGCTGAGGAAGAGGAGGACGGCACACCGACTTATTTACACTGTAAACTCGCCACAACCAGACGCGGACGCCTAAGAGCTCCGAAGCCCCGGCCTCCGCTAGAGGACCGGCACGAAAAGAACTCCTAGAAGGTGAACTGTTCCAACGCTTTCAGCGTCGTGCTGTGTGCAGACGCGTTTTGATGCGCGGGGTTTTTTGTTCTCTATTTTCTTTCGATCGCGACCATAATGAAACAGTTGAAATTAGTAACTTTGAATTGCGTTAGCCTGATAGCTCGAATAAGGAAACAATGGGTGTTAAACGCGCTGTTGAAAGAGAACGCAGATATCGGGTTTCTACAGGAAACGAAACTTTCCTCCGATTCTCAGGTGCAAGAATTGGCTCAATTCCTTGAGCGACATTTCAGTTTGTTTCACTCGAATGCTATCGCACAGAGTGGGGGAACGGCTATCTTAGTTCGCAAAGATAGTGCTCTCGCCTTGCTTCCGGAGTGGGAAAGTGATAGGAGCGGTCGGGTGTGTGCAGTGGAACTGCTGTGTCATCGTGAGCTCTTTAAAGTTGTGTGTGTTCACGCCCCCAACACACCAGCAGATCGTAAGTCCTTTTTTTATCAATCTACGACAATACTTGGACACATCGGCAAAGACGATACTAGCTGGTGACTTTAACTGTATTGTAAATTCGCGAGAGCTCCATTCTGATTCGAGCGTTGGAGAGCTTAAGAAGTTATTACGGGATTTTGACCTTCAAGATGTAACGGAAGTGGCGTCGGCGCCGTGGCCCGGCTATACCCATTGGCAGGGCAATTGTCACTCGCGCCTCGATCGTGTGTATGCGTCAAGCGAATACGTAGCGACTGCGGAAGCATACAAGGTCAATGCCGTCGCTTTCTCGGACCATGCAATCGTTTCAGTGCGGGTGGGAAAAAGCAAACCTAGAGTAAAGAAAACTTCAGGGTGGAGTTCTTGGAAAATGAACGAGAGCCTGCTAGAAGAGAAGCCGCTTGCTGCCGAAATAGAGGAAGTTCTACGCGAAACAAACAAGGCTGGCGTAGACGCTGTTAAATGGGAACTCGTGAAGGACGAGGTCAAATTAATCACCTTTCGGTATAGCCAGGAAAAGGCTGCTCAAACGCGGGCAGAGAAGCGCACCCTTGAATTAACTCTGAAAACTTTAATCGGTGAAGAAAGCCGAACCCCAGGCGTGTTCACTAGTGATATTCGCGAATGCAAGTCACGACTCCTCTCGATTATGGAAGGTGAATATCGTGGTGCAATGGTGCGATGCCGGTTGCATGCGTTAGACACAGAAGAAAAGCCGGTTAAAATCTTTAAAACGAAGGAGCGCAGTCACATTCGCCGAAATAAAATAACTTCTCTGCAAGTTGGGGAACAGGTTTTTTCAGAGCAGGACGACATCGAACGAAAACTCGTAGACACATTCACTAAGCTGTTGAGTGTGCAGAAAGAGGTAGATGAGACCACTCTAGAAAATTTTTTTGAAGCCATGCCAAAAATTCCTCCGGAGATTTCTGAGAAAATAAACGGGGAAATCACCGAAAAAGAAATAGGAGAGGCGATTAAAGAACTTAACACCAGAAAGTCGCCAGGTGTAGATGGGCTGGGTTCAGCATTTTATAAAAAGTTTTCAAGCCTTCTAATTCCAATACTCCGAGGTGTGTATGCAGACATCTTAAAACGGAATTTGCTACCTCCATCAATGCGACAAGCAGTAACAGTTCTCATTCCCCCCCCCCCCCCCCAAAAAAAAAAAAAATGCAGGCTCCAGCGTTACGAGCGCAGACAACCTTAGACCAATCAGCCTATTGACTTCAGATTACAAGATTCTCGCCAAAATTCTCACTAAACGCATTGAACAGGGTTTAAGCTGTATTGTGGGAAATCATCAACCTTAGGGGTTTAAAGGTAGATCGATCACAACAAACTCCCACATAATGCGGACTATATGCGAAACGGCGGAGGCCGAACAACACCCCATTGCAGTGCTCCAGGTCGATCTTAGTAAGGCCTTCGATAGGGTGTCACACTCGTTTCTTTTTACACTTCTGGAACGATGCAGTCTTGGAGGGACGCTAACAAAGTATATTAAGATTTGCTACAGGGAAATCACTACTCGTTTATTAGTCAACGGGAACCAAACTACTCCTATAAAGGTAAAATCATCAGTAAGGCAAGGATGCCCAATGTCGCCGCTGCTCTTTGCGTTATATTTAGAACCTCTATGTAAAATAATTATGGCCGAAGAGAACATTCAGGGCGTGAATCTTGGCACCGGTCCAACTAAAATTCTAGCCTATGCCGATGATGTTGCAATTGTATGTTCGTCTAAGCGAGAACTGGAGCTTGCAGTAAAACATTTATCGGATTTCTCCAACGCATCAGGGGCAGTCATGAATATGTCCAAATCGACTGGGGCTTGGCTCGGCCCATGGATCACCAAACCCGAGAGGTATTTGGGCATGAATCGGTCGTGTTCAGTCTCTAAATATCTCGGAATTGAACTCGAAACTTTATCACTCAGCACCGGCCGAGAGGGCATTCATTTAAATAAGGTTCACGGAAAAATGAGCGAATGGCACGGAAGGTACCTTTCGTTCTTTAACAGGTCTATCGTTTGTAACTCTGTATTCTTTTCGAGTGTTTGCTATGCGGCACAGGTTGTGCCGTCCCGTCAAGTAGATATCCACAAGTTTCACAGGTTTTGTGCAACATTTATCTGGCAATCTTTGTTTGAACGGATGCGTAGAACTAATTTGTTTCTTAGCCTTTCCAAAGGAGGTATGGGACTCGTTAACTTAGAACTAAAGATTAAAGTAAATCGTTTTCAGTTTTTTCGGGACCAAATCCACCCGGTTCTGGCGAGATCCTTAAAGTGTCTAGGGGGACAATACCTGTCGGCCTGGCAAGTTAGTACGGAAGAAGCCTCCAGAAGGGCTCCCGTACTTAGGTTTTACAAAGAGATTGAAGACGCTATTACTTTTTTTCAATCACGTTTTTCTTGGGACCACTTAATTCAGGCGAATAGGAAAAAGCTGTATTGGGACACTATCGACCTGGTAATACCGCCACCAATGTATCGCTCTCCGCCGGAAAGCGTAGAAGGGTATACAGTGTTTAAAAAACTGCCTAAATACCCGGTAAAAACATGCATAAAAGACTTCTTCCTAAAATTTCATACAGAAGTGTTGCCTGTTAAGACGTGGCTCGAGAACAAAAGGTTTCTTTTGGCGGGGTCTGCCAATTGTGCTTTATGTCCTTTCCAGGAGACTTTGCACCATGTATTCCTGTACTGCACAAATGCTGAAATATTCTGGTCGGAACTCCGTCATGCACTTAACCTTGATGAGGCCCAGCCGGATTGGGGCACTCTAAAATTTCTTCGTGTTGCAGCTGGTGTAAACCAAAAGTGCGTAGAAGTGTTATTTCTGCTCGGGATGCATGCGATTTGGAGATCCCGTACGGATCACACGCTCGTTGAAGAAAAAGGCAAGCCTGCTTGGAGCCATTTTGACGAAGGTTTTTCCTACACTAGTAACCTGTTAGAGCAAACGTGCATGCCCGGCTTCGAGCAGTGGTCCGTTATGCAAGCACGTTTAAAAAACTACATGGTGAAAAGAGACAAGTTCATAAATAGGAATTGTATAATGCACAACTGATCCCATGAAAATTTGATTGGGTGGGTTTCTATACACGTGTGGCTTCGGCAATGGCCAAGAAGGCCAGCTTTTGACTCTGTAAATAAAAACGTAAAAAAAAAAGCGTACGTGGCCGAATGATTACCGTGCTTGGTTGTCGCGCGGAAGGTCTGGGTTCAATTCCAGGGAGCGGAATGTTCTTTTATTTATTCTTTCTACTTGGCGCTCTCGCTAATTCGAGAACTTTTTTGTCTGATCGAGTTACGAATGTCCTACGGGCCGAACGTTCTAGGCCGAATGTTCTAGAGACACACGCGGCTACAAAAGGTGCTCCGTACGGCAAGCCGGGGCAGTCTCGCCCCAGCGTTCGATCCTGCTGTTAAGCCGCCATTTACGCACGAGACGCTCCATTGTTATCTTCTGTTTCCTTTTTATTTTGGGCACAAGATTGCCATATTAAACGTTGAGTTTGTTTCAGTTTTTGTCGCCTCATCAATTGCAATTCGTGACATTTTTATAGGTGCCGGATACCAGATTCTATGCCAGTAAAACGTACCACTCAGAAGCTCTGTCAGGCTCGATCGCTTTCAAGTCCCGGAGAGATGATCCCCGTCGACAAGCTCGAAACCCGAGCCAGCCGCCGCATCCAAGGTCAACCCCCTGAGTTTGAACTTTTACACGAGAAGTCGAAGACCCAGACGACGATGTCCCAGCAGAATCCGGTCGACTCTTCCATCATCTGCCTGCCCGTCGCTCTTCGTAGGCTGACTTGCTTCCACGTTGAGATCCACGAAGACGTCGAGGACTGGATCCAGCATTACGAGCGCGTGGCGCGCCGCAGCCGATGAACTGCGGAGCGGTGCCTGCAGTGCCTCTACTTTTCGCTGGAGGGTACTGCGAGGCACTAGTTCAAAAACCACGAGGCTTCCTTTACGTCTTGGGGCACCTGTATGGCTGAGTTGCAGTGGACTTTCGCCACCCAACACTGACGGGAAAGGGCAGAGGACATTCTCCGGATTCAAACCCAAGGCCCCAACGAAAGCGTCACAAGCTTCCTGGAAGATGTCCTGCGCCTGAGCGCCCGTGCCGGCCCACAAGTCACAAACAACAAGAAGCTGCGGGTCGTCATGTGTGGGTTGAGGGATGACATCTTTGTAGGCCTCATCTGCAATCCGCCGGCGACGGTCGGAGCCTCTTTCACTGAGGCAACTAACATCGAGCGCGCCCTCCAAGCACGCGCTTCCCACAACCAGCTACATTCAGGTGTCACTGCATCCACGCTGCTTAGCGGCGAAAACGCTCCTGGTACGCCGGACATCCGCGAAATTATTCGGGAGGTCGTCCGGGAGGAAATGCGAAGGTTGCTGACAACCGCAAGTCGTCCGTTAACCCTCTGAGGGGCGGATGCAGGAATTTCCTGGGGGGGGGGGGGTCTGGTGTTGGTGAGCGTACCTTATGTTTAGGTACCCCCCTCCCCCTCTCCCTCGTTTCACGCCTTAAATTTCACACATGGAGAAATCAAGAGGGGGATTAGGACATCCGGACCCCCCCCCCCCCCCCCCCCCCTCTAAATCCGCCCCTGAACCCTCTTGAATGTTCAGAAGCGCCATCCCTAGCGAGCGCCCCTGGGACGTTGAAGCTCTCAGGTATGACTTGAGTCTTCGGAGTCTCGATAACGGACGTTCCCCTTTAGCGGTGCTAACGGGCATGGTATCCAGGATTTGCAGCACGTGGTTTACATTAGGATACAAAGCCTCCAGGCAAAGGGAAGTTGCCTGTACCGCGTAGACACGCTGAGTGGTGCGGTCCTTCCAAATCTGTGTTCAAACCAGAACTTCTCCCGGCAGTTCATTTAACGAAACAAATGCTCCCCATAGGCTGGAGATTTGCTCGAAGTCGAGGCTGGTGACGTAGAAACCGACGTCATTGGGGACAACATCGCTCTTACCGAGGGAAGACGATGCTGGCTGACGTGAAAGTGTCGACTCTATTGGAGACGTTGGTGGCACGCTAGAAGGCGTAGGTCAATTATCATTCTTGAAAAAAGCGCCAGGTGATAGCTTGGTTCATTTGATAGATCTCACTTTTGAAAGCCTACATACTTAAAGCAATTTTCACGACTCACGTGCTGAACTCAAGATTATAAACATTACCCACTGCTGCGATTACAGAAGCCAACGAGGTAGGCTTTGAATCCAAGTGATTATGAGCATTCCAAAGTTGCTTCTGCGGTGCATATGTTGTCGCATTTGTTTTCTCGCTTGTCATTTCTTTTTCTTTTTTTTTTCATTAGGGGGGATATTACTTTGACAGTTTGGTTAGTGTATGTAGTACTGGGAACTAAAGGTGTGCAGTCGAGTAGGAGGACAGAACGAAAAGAAGACAAACGGTACAATGTTTGCACTTTCGTCATCCTGCTTCCTCCTCATTGTGGTTTGCAGAGTTAGAGTTTGCTGCTTTGGGATTTCCTTAAACCTCAAAGGGTGTGAGACTTTAGTCAAGTTGCATGCATTCTCCGAGGCCAGGCCAGCAGCCGTCGAGGTCAGAATTTCGCGCTTTTCGTGACGTCAGGAGCTGAGCCATTCGCACGTTCGAGCCTAAGAAAGGTTTCGATTGTTAATCCAGCCGAGTTTGGCGAGAGCTCTCCGGAGAGCCGGAGCCGGACTTGTGTTCCTCACGCCGTCCACGAACACTGTCGTCATCTTTGTTTTGCTTTGGAATGATATGGGCGCGGCTCCTCGCCGTACAGTGGGTTATCAAACAGAAAAAGAAACACAGGATTTTATTGCCTTGACGAGACGGCGAGGCACAAAAAAAATACCAACAACAACAACAGCTGTGGTTGAATATATAAAGGAGGAGAGAGGAAAACCACAACATTTCGGGGGTTTTTCTGCCTGTGAACAGCCCCCCACCCCCCTGGCTATGCCACTGAAGGGCGTAGCCAGGGGGGGGGGTTGGCTGTTTGTGGCGCAGCCAAACTTCACCTAATTGGTAAAGTTTGGTGCCCGCCAATACCCTGTTTGTGAAAAAAGCAGAAAAATGCCGATGTCGCGTTCACACAAACGGTGCAGCGCTGTATTCAACTTTGTCTAACGCTTCATTTATTGTTCCTTAGAGGTATGTGTTCTGTGCACCTCACTTCAATAGCCTCTTAAAGCGTCAAAGTAATCATTTTGTTTCAGCATAAATAACTGTTGCCAAATTGCAGCCAATCTATAACATCTAAGCTAACGCGTTTAAGGAATTTTAGATGCGCCACAAAACTCGGTTTCTGAACATATCCTGCTGCAATTTATTGCAAAGGTGCAAGCAGGTGGTAGAAATGTACAGTGAAAATATCAAGGAACGAAGTTACCTCTGAACTGGTGAAGGCGAGCGGGTTGAAGATGAATACATAAAATTGAAAGAATAAAACACAGAGGATAAGCACAGGACAACCACTTTCTTTCATTTAGCAACGACGTTTATTTTGGGCAAAGACATTGCACCCTGAGCGAGACCCCGACAAGGTAGGTTGATAAAGGGGAAGGCTAACAGGGAGATGGAAAGGGTGATTTGGGGGACGGAAAGGAAACCTGGGAGATGGAAAAGTGATAAAGGGGAAGGGAAACTGGAAGATGGAAGGCGTGACAACCTATCTTGTCGGGGTCTCGCTCAGGGTGCAATGTCTTTGCCCAAAATAGACGTCGTTGCTAAATAAAAGAATGTGGTTGTCCTGCGCTTGTCCTCTGTGTTTTATTCTTTCAATTTTATGAAATTACCTCGTTATAAAAAAAATATAAATCTGTTTTGGCCACACTACGCCGCCACTTCGCACTTTATTGCAGACGATGCCCTCGTAGCGAGAAGTGCTGCCGATAGGCGACGTACGCCGAGTCGAAGGAGCAAAGAAAGCCTGTTGGCTATCTAAGGGAGCACCGGCCGAATTGCGGTCTGTTTCGGGATCATCTGCTATCTTAACCCGAATCGGCCGGTGCTCCCTCGACGCTGCACACGCCATCTGTCGGCAGCACTTCTCACTACGCGTGCATCGTCGGTGAAGTGTCGGCTTAGATTGCCGAAAACAATTTATTTTTAACCAGGTAAGTTGATTTTTTTTTTCATATTTTCGGTGTTAACATCCACCGCCTGCTTGCACATGTGCAGTAAATTGCAGCGGAATTCATTAAAAAACCGAATCTTTTTTCTTTCTTGTTTTTGCGGGTCGTGTGAAGAGTTTTAAAGCGTTGGTTTACATGCTCATGCCTTTCTACGTCCTTCTATGTAGTTAAGTACCAGAGACGTATATCGTGCTGCTCCTTTTTCATGAATTGTTTAAGCCTTCTTGCGTTATTTTGAAACGCGCAGCCTCAAAAATGAAGCTTTCGAAATTGGTTTTTCTCGGTTATAAGTCCAATCTCATATATTCTCGCTAGCTACCGTATAGGCAGAATGGGAAACAATATGCTCGACGCGACGCGGAATTGGCCCTTCACATTTCAGGGTATGTGTCTCCATAACTCACGCCTCCTTTTCAGCTATGTTCCTTCGTGTCAGGCTTGCCTTCTTCTCTCTTCTCAGTATCCGCCTTCACTTTCTACAAGTCGGGAACACGTCTCTATTGCTTCCTGCTTCCGAATGAATGAGAGCAATACCATACCTGTGTCTTTGTCTGCGTCTGTGTGTTTGTGTGGAGGAGAGTGGACATGCGAACGAAAAACACACGGGTCAGATTATTGAACAGCCTTCCCTTTTTCAATCTACAACAACACGGCCGTTACTGTATATAAAAACAAAAACAAAACTGCCCTTTCTGAAACTAATTCTGTAAAGAGAAAGAAAGGGTACGGTATCTGTACATTTTTAACCGGCCAAATTGAAACATGCTACAGTCTAGAGAGAACAAAAAAGTGAGACGACGTTACGCTTACATTCATTTAATAATAAATAAGATCAAATTCGTTGCAGGGGGGTGACGGCAGCGGAAGTTACTCATAATTCAATTGGTGTTTGTTGTGACCTGCTGGAAGCCGACACAGATTTTATTCGTCAGTCTGTTTCATTTAAGACAGTCTAAATATAAAGAAAAGTGAATGGTGCGGAGAGGGAGCTCGCTCGAGCCTGACCTCGACTTTTTTAAATTTGATTTTTAATAAGA
This sequence comes from Ixodes scapularis, assembly GCF_016920785.2. Taxonomy (NCBI): domain Eukaryota; kingdom Metazoa; phylum Arthropoda; class Arachnida; order Ixodida; family Ixodidae; genus Ixodes; species Ixodes scapularis. The sequence goes on from NW_024609868.1 coordinate 26,972,857, forward strand.
TTGACTGCGTATTCACGTGTATTGCATCGTGATCTGTTCTCCATCCCTTTCTTTTTGTCGGCATATTTCGTAATTTACTTGGCTACGGAGCGAAATGAAGGTGCTCTGAACATATTCGGCTGGCGTTACTTAAGTTGACTGTGGTAATACGTGTTTCTGCTGAAGTTTGCCAGTTTAGATAAGAGGCACAGTAGTACTGTTCATCCCGGAATCTTCAACGCACGTCATACGTTATTGATGACACGACCTCCACGTCGGTATGACCCCAATTCAGATCTAAAGCCGGGGTTGGTCTAGCTGCTTACACATCGTACAAAATGCAGTCTGCATAAAGATTCGAACGCGAGTCCCCGGAAGATCTGTGCTTTGAATGCCGCATTCCCATGAGTTCAAGGAGAAACTTAGCACCTGGCATTCGAACTATTGATATTGCGGTGACGCGTGTTTGCAGACTGTCTTTTGTATCATGTATGAGAAGTGTGACCTCGGCTGAACTAAACGGGGGTGGAAATTAAAATCAGGAATGGAACCTTGTGTTTCGCAGTTCATTGTACCGTGGCCGTGATTGTACCCTCCATAAACAAATATAAAGGCATGTAGCTGAATCCTCGACCCACTGGTTTATGCTATGCATTTCAGGCTTAATCAACAATTTTGGACTATGCAATATTTTTTAAGCAAACTTAGAAGAACGCAGTCCTAGACTGCTTACATGTTGCAGCCGATTCCTTTATAAGTGTGTTAGTTATGCCAACATGCAAGTTATGCGATTGCATGAGTTTTGATTACCTGCATTGCGTCTGGTCTTAAAGCAGTTTTAGTTGTGTATGGATTAGAGTAGCGTTAATGCAAGTTAATCCAAGCATTCGTTATATGCTTGAAGCTGTGATGGTAAGTCGCCAATTCTGAAGAATTTTTCTTTGCACCGAAGAAACAAGACTGATTTACGCCTGCCGAATGATACACCAGAAAAAACAATTCTTGCATTGCCTTTTTTTTTACACAATATTCTGCGCCCGATAGATTATTTTTGTGTAAGCCGATGCTCAAAGCTTTAGTCTTTTGATGTTTTTCACTCTTGCTCCGGTTTGCTCGTTTTATGACATTCCCCAGAGAAGTTGCGCTTCATTGTGTTGCTCTGGTGACTGAAAACTAGTATCGTTTCTGTTTCTCATTTCAGGGAACCGACGGGTTTCGTTATTGGAAAACTCACCAATAGGAAGACGTCGTCGCTTTACATCAAAGCCTGCTCTGAGCTTGTGTTCTGTGTTATCGGAATTCTCTGTTCCAATCAACGACCTACAAGAGGCTAATAAGTTATTGCTGTTTTCAATAAGAATTGGAAAAGGAAGAAAAACATGTTCATAAGATACGCGTTTCCATGAGAGCAAACATCTGTGAAGCCGCTCAAGCTCTAAATGTTTTAAACCTTTTTTTATAGCAGGGGAGCATTCTTTGACAGCGCAATCAAAATACATGCTCCTTTTTACCTCGCAAGTGTTGTTTATATCTTTGCGCTTGTTTGTTTACTGTTTACCTTGGTTGAACCTTTATAAATTGGAAGAATTTTTCAGAGCGTTATTGCATTCCAAGAGATCGACGGCGCACGCGTCTGTTTCTTGTGAAGCGGGTTTATATTTTTGAACAATATGCGACGGTAATGTTTTTGAAACGACAATTTTGAATGGGCTGGTTGCTTCATCGTCTTTTTTTAAGCTCTACGATGACGCGGTGGGTATATCTAAAGCCTGATTCACATGGTTCGATTCTGCCTCCGATTTCGCAATTGCGACGTCGCTCGTGCGGCAACAAATGCGTGGTGGAGGCTGCGGGGCTTAACGCCGCGGCTGCGAAATCGGAAGAAAAATCGCACCATGTAAATCAGGCTTCATATACGGCATAATTTGTTTCGTCGTTTTATATAAAGCGAATAATAATGCTTGCCAACGTGTATTAAAATCACGGTTTGATAGAAGTTTTAGAACTACTTCTCAACCAAGGGATCATTACATCAGATAAAAAGTCTGGCAATCGCGTAAACTGAGACAGTCTGCCAAAGTCGGTTGTTTCAATTGCTGACCCAGTGGGTTTTAAGAGGTCATTTATTGAATTTCGCCGCGTATAATTAGGTTTATCATTTTTGTGTTGTTTCTAATTTTCGGTTTTATTCCGATAGGGTGTTTTATTTTTGTGATTTGTTTTGTCTTCATTAGACTGTATTATTTATTATATTGTTACGTCCTCGTGTGACGCCCCTGAATAATTGCCTTATACGAATCAAATAAATGAAATTTATAAATTGATACAAACCGACTATTATCGACCTTTTTTCTAAACCATATATAAAAGGATGCCCAACGCGCAGTTCAAAAGTGAATTCCTGAACCCTTAAACACTAGATAAGTTTTTTATGAGGACATTAAAAAATAAAAAAATAAAAGAAATCGCGGCTTCTGAAATATCTGAGAGCAATTACTTCATTAGCATTCGTTAGCCTATGAGATTGCAGCGCCCTTCAATAGGCAAAATCAGGACCGAATTACAAAACTCACTGACATCGTCACCATTCGTCATAACCAAAGAATCACTGAACCTGTTACAGTAATATCTATGTATTCAGACATTCCTCCTATAGACGCAGACAGACTATCAAAACGGCAGGGCATGGCCTAGTATATTCAGGCTTTCTTGCGTCAAATTTTGGTTCTTGGACGTCCTTATCGGTTAATTCCGCGCGTAATTAGATGCTGGGAATTCGGGACTTCCCGCACCCCGAGGTTTTCTTAAGTTGTCCATGACTCTAATCTCCAGTAGAAAAATGCACAAGAAGGCCGTCATCTTTCTTAAAGGTACCAAATCACGGAAAAACATATATCTTCGGATATCATCCTGTACCTTTTCATGAGTTTTATGGAAATTTTGTTAGACGTGCGGGCGTCTCCATCATTTTTTTTTCCGAGTATAAAGTTTGGCGTGCGTGTTCGTTCCATTGAATCATGTTTAAAATCAGTGCCCGCGGGCGCCATACTTTTGGGTAAAATTAGAAACGCACGGTGTGTATGAGGAACTTTCTTAAAAAATTGTCAGTTCAAAGTTCAAGCATTTATTCATACAAGAAGCACGAGGTGTCCGGAGGAATGTCACGCACGAAAATTGTCTGACAAAGTCAGCCGTGTCCACAGCATTTACTTTTTATTAGCTACCAAAGGCGCTTGACACAGCACTGAATAATATATTGGAAAACAATCAAACACTAATTTGGGATTATATCAACAGTCAAGGACAACAGCCACTAATAAGAACAGCCACGAAATATGACTGTTGCGTTAAAGCAATCAGTGCTTTTTTATAGTGCAACTTTTTTTAGTCTACTACAAAACACAAGTATTTTTATAGCTAAAAAATATAAATCGTCAAAATTCTTACTATACAAAATGGCGAAATAATCATGTGAGTTTGGAAACGCTAGATATTCACGCATGTTGTTACGTCATGGCTCGTAATACAACAACAATAAGGCAGAAAAGGCGATAAAGAAATCAGGGGGCGGTATTTAGGCGTAAGAGATTTCTCTGCGCGGACTTAGAATTGTAATTTCTATTTCTTCAGTTCGTTAAAAACATTAAAAAAATATAATAAATAAAGAGCGGTGGAGGCATCTGAAAATATTGTCGATCTATTAAGAATAGGCCGCAGTTTTAACGCATCGTGCACTTCAAGTAATAGAAGCGAAATTAAAATTGAGGATAAACACATAGTTAAGTTTCTGCATAACCACCACAAAAAGGATTGTGTGGTTCAAAATTTTCCATAACAAAATTCATTTCTAAGAAACTGTCGTGTTAAAAAAAATATTCATAACATTTTATTAAGAATTGGGGTTTATTACTTGACGTAAATTACAAAAACTAAGCTCAACAAAAAAGATACAAGCACCAGGAAGCATAGCATTCTTGTTTTAGTTGTTTTCTTAAAAAGCGCAATTGAAAATCTCTCTCGGTAGGTTTCTCAATGTACCCCAAGTATAAACCAAGCAAAAAGAAAAAAAAAATTGGTGGCTAGAGTAAAAGAAAAAAAAATGGACACATCACGAGGATACGCATAAATAGCGTAAACGAAGGCATTAGAAGTTTCGTTAATTGCCTGGCGCCAAATGGCTTCCACGCGAAATTGCTCCTGACCCTAACTTGAACTGACGAAACCCTGGAATATCAGTGCGCTTGAAGTTTTACTTTTTTACAAAAGTACCGGCTGATATTCCCTCGTTAAATTTTCGCGTTAGGTTTGGCAGGCTTTTTGTTGTTTATATTTTATGTATGTTTCTTAGAGATAGTCTTTCGCTAAACCCATAATGTGACCGACAGGAGTGTCTGGAGGCAGGCATATGATTTAAACTTTACTTTAAATAGGGATAGTCTTGAGCCTTCAACGAAACAGGGACTTGGCAGTTCTGCATCAGCAGATTGAATTGAATTAAAGTTTATTCGTATTTTCACTGATAGAGCCCGGTAAGGAGGTAGAAAAAAAAATGTGAGGCCTCTACCCCTTGTTGTTTTACAGCAATTACACATAATAGTAAAAAAACAATAATAGACACGTACAAAAAGAGTGTTTAGCACATTCATGCGCACTAAATATGCACACTCCTCTAAAAAGTAAACAAAAATGTCAGATCATGCTGAACGAAAAGTCATCGCAATTGTTTTGCATATAAAAATAAAAAAATACATTTACACACAAACTGTTTATTGCACAATATTCGTATACATTTTTTTTTTGTAGAATACTCACTTCTTTGTTTAAAGAAAAAAAGGAATTAGGTTTTGTGGTAATTTTCATTATAACTTAGCTTCAACACACGTTATTTCTAACTATGGGTATACCTAGTAAACGCGGACATGCTGCTTGTTCGTGTCACAGTTCCAGTAAAGGAGGGAAGTATAGACGGTTTTTTTATATTATTACATTACGGTCTTATAGCGTTCCTACCTACGTGTCTATTATCGTTTATTTAAATGTATATTAATAGGATTATTTAGTTTAATTTATGTCACCTTAAATATTCCTTCAGGGAATTACATAAGGGAGGTGGGAGCGACGGCCGGGGGGGGGGGGGGGGGGAGGAAGGCAGAAGGGATTACTCATGTGTCACAAGATATGCTGACACTGAAAAACAAAATACATTAACGGGACTAATGCTTCAAACGTTTAAAATTTCAAGTGTTAAAATTTAAAAATATATATATTAGTGAAAACTATTATGTGCCCTTATACACGATTTAAAAACCTTCCCAGTCTTTAAATGTGTCAAAAGAAGATGGTAGTTTGTTCCAGTCATTGATGGCTTGCGGAAGGAATGATCGTATGAAATCGTTTGTTGAACCAGAACTACATTTCATACGGTGCAGGCATTGTTAAGGCGCGATGTTCGGCTATTAAGTGATAACGGGGCAGTTTTAATTTAAATGTTTTTCTCGCTTTTTTTTTGTTTTATTGCATACGGAATACAATATATATACATGCCATACAACAATGTACGAAATAAAGTTGCGTTTGGTGATAAAAGTATTATGCCTCCTCTCAAACAATTATACCTGGTTTATACGAAGTAAATTACCACAGGCACTGCACGAAGAGTGCCAACATATCCATAAGCACCATAGCTTAAGTAAAAAAAGAAACAAAAAAAAAACAGGTTTAATTGTTGTGGGAGACATAGGTGGAAGACGACGGGCCGGAGGGCACAGGACAAGCGATCGACCGAAGGGACACGATCATGGTGCGTGACAGAACGTGCAGCGCGAGGCTGGGGCAGGGCAGGAACGATGGTGCCAGTCTGGTCCACGGCTATCCCCGAGTGGTCCACCAACAAGGTTCAGACGAGAACCGAGGGGTACGGCGAGCCCTGGTCATACCGGCCTAGGCCATGACAATCCTGGAGTGGTTCCGCAGCAAGACTCAAGCTATGATTGCCCGGAATGGCTAGCTACGGAGTACTGGCGTGGGAAGGATGATCCGCAGGCCTGGACACAGACTCGCTGCGAGCTCTGAACGACGGGCGACGATTAGGGTGGGCGCGCTCAAACTACCGACTCTCGAGGACGGGCAACTGGGAAGTACAGTCAACCCATTCGCTGCCTTCTCGTTGTGTTGTGTCACTGCCCATGGGAAACGAGCGTGCACGAACCGACCAGACGGCAATTATTCTAAAGCGACCCAACAGCGTGTAACGTAGTAAAAATTACAGGAAGATCCATTGGTGGATTCCTAGGGCATGCCTTAGCATGACCATTGGAAACGCCACACACGTGCCCCTATAGGAAGCGCTAACGCTGACCCTTTCCCTTTTCTCTTTTGGCTTTCCCTTCTGCTTCCTCGGCTTATTGATGCCTCTTTTTGGTTTCGTAACGGGGACAGTGTTAGCATTTCGCAAGGAGGGACGTGTGTGGCGTTTCCCGAGGATCATGCTAACGGATCCCCTAAAAATCCACCAATAGATCTTCCTGTAACTGTTTTCACACCTTTCTTCTACTCTACCTGTCAGAGTGCGTCGACACCCTTGGATACGGTCATTCATATCGCTCCTGGAAAAAACCAAATCCATACCTCTTGTGGAAACAACCGCATCGATATCACTCGTGCAGAAAATTGCATCCATCGTTTTAATTGCGAAGATATCACAACCCGCGCACCGCTACTATGGAAACCCAGAGCGGAGGAAAACCGGCGACTGCACGGCGGCAACTGAGCACGCCCGCATTCCGCCGCGCTGCGGCGCAACATCTCTAAGATAAGAAAGTCGGAGTGCTGAATGAGATGGCATCATCGAAGGCCAAAGCCGGACACAGGTTGGACACGATGATTGCGTGAACGTTCGGCTCAAACTTGAATCGAAGTCGAGCCTTCACGCTGCACTTGTTTCCAATCTGTGTCTTGCGTTGGCCTTCTCTGATTACGCTACCTCGTTCAGCACTACGGCTTTGTCACCTAGGAGGTGCGGCGCGGCGCCTCCTCTTCTCTGGCTTCGCGCCAGCTGTGCGAGTGACTTTAGCAAAAACGAACGGGCTCGTTTTGACAAAAACCGGCCGGTGTCTATCAGTTTCTAAGCGCCGGGGAGAGAAAGAGAGGTTGACGCGTGCTGACGTCAGCGCTTCGGACCAATGGGAGCGCCGCACGTGTCAGCCTCTCCACCTCCATTTTGCCTCTCTCCGCGAAGCTGAGAAACAAGAGACACCGCTGTGTTTTCGTCAAAACGAGCGGTCTAACGGTAAAGCATTAAAAACACCCCGATTGTGGGAGAAAGACAAGACAGACAATCACAAATGTCTCCTCTGTGTTTGTCCGTCCTTTCTTTAACGCGAGCTCGTGTCGCAGAAAATCCACGTCGGCGTCGGTGGGACCATAAAATCCCATAATGCAACGCTTGCAGCCACATTGACGTCAGGTATGACATCACACATGACGTCACGCCTGTGACTTCATACATGGCTATGACGTGATGACCCTATCAACCCGTTCGCCAAATGTAGCGGAAGATTTTCCCCGCCAAATTTAGGAAACAATTTCCCGCCAAGTTCAGCGTAAAATTTTCCTCTACATTTAGCAGGTCGATAAGGTCATAACGTCACAGCCACGTGTGACGTCACTCGTTACGTGACACGTGACGGTACCGACTAGACCACACACACACACGCTTGCACCGCTTCGGAACGAGTACGAGTTTATAATGACAAGGCTTAGAAGGCTTCGCGATCGGGGCCCAATAACGCTATCGCGTTCCACACTTAAAGGCGAAGCTTAAGTGTATTTCAAGTATTTTGTTTTCCAGTCTCGGTGTGCTTTTACTATGCTCAACTACCACCACCTCGTTTGCGCCCTAACCTTCTGTTTATTAAGAGTGTATACACTGCTTAGCGATGCAGTTACCACATAGCGCAGCTCCAGCGATATATTCCATGAGCCGTTGATACAGGTACTTTATGAGAATAAACCCATCATCTGACCTTCTCTGTCAAGCCGTAAGGCTGCCTATTAATATAAAAAGAGTACTTAACGTTACTGGTCGCCTGAATATTTGTACCATATTATCACGAAGACAGTATGAGCTTGAACTCATCTCATGAAGAGAAGAGTGTTCTTGACGCGAAGGGGAGCGACGCTACTGCTACAAATGCATGAGAACATGTCGAACGCTTGGTTTTCTAGTTCACGACTTTAAACTAAAAGTAATTTTACATGCGACATATTCATCGGAGAATCACGATCTTGATTTTCTGGACATGCCAGACTTATCAGAATAAGTACGATCGAGGATTCATCACTTGATTTTTTTCGTTTGAAGCTGACAGATGAAGGGAAATTTGGGTGAATAATAGCGCCCCCTACATTACTGCAAAGTGCGAATAGTTAATCGCGTCAAAGATAAGCTTGTGAATGGCTGGGGAGGTATTGATGACTAGATAGCGCCTTCTTATTGACAATGATTTGACGAAGTCGTCAAATACCTTTCCAATGAAATGGTCGAGTTAAATTATTTATTTAATAACTACAGAGATGGGGACGGTGGACCCATTTGTGGTTCAATTTGCTGTGGTTGGAAATTATATATGATGTCCAATCATTATAAATAAGAAAATATATTCCTACTATTCGGGAACCAGCACCAACATTCAAAATATACGTTTGTAAGCACAACACGCAATAAAGGAAATTTACAACAATACTAAAGTAAAATTCAAATTATGATATTGATTTGTTTTTCTTTTTCTTTTTCAAAAGTAACGAGTGAACCCAAAGATTAGTTAAAAACTCCCAACCCCCCCCCCCCCCCTCGCAAAAGAAAAAAATACATTAGTTTCTTGAAATAGGAATAAATGAAGAAAGACTAAGTTAATTTCTAACTTGCAAACTGAAGTTGAGTGCAAAGCGAACAGCGCTTTATTTACTCAACTTCAAAGTTTCCGTTTCGAACTTTTAACATAATCAATTGACAGCGAACGTTTAATGGATTGTGCAGTCGGATCCAGACTACAGTGCGGCAATATTCCAACTAAAGCAGCGTACCTCGCCACTCAGAGAGATTCAATCTATATATCTTTTTAATACGCACACTTTACCGACTTCGAAATTCAACGTCGACTAACTTCGCGCACGATTGCCAAGCCGCATGCGTATATTGTTAATATGGCTTTGCATTCTCATAACAGAAAGTGGCGAAAAGTGATTTATGCAGCACGCAGTTTCCCGAAAGTTGGTGGTCGATTGACTGCGTAGTGGAATAAATTTACATCGAAGGAAGTATTTGCGAAAACTACACAAACCAGGAAGGACGCTGTCGTTTTAGCGAATAATTTATGGCGGTTGAGTGGTTGTAATAAAATAAGGAGTTTATGTGGTTAAGAACGTATATAAAAAGACCTCGAATGTAACCGAACAATCAGGGAAGTATATTTCACTCTACTGCTTGCATAGGAATGGGTATCGGGATAATAAATAAGGTTGTTTTCAATTGACAGCGCTTTCAAACGCGTGATTCACAAATAACCTCCTGCAAGGTTTACACAGCGGGAAGTCCGTTTGTTTTAAAATAGCGTCCTCTCCGCTGTAGATGAGATAAAAAAAAAAAAAAATTAAGTGCAGTACGACAGCCATTTTAGACTTCTTATTCTGGATCGCGCGATAGTTATTACGCAAAAATGGTAATTTAAGCTAGTAATGAAAAACAAACAAAAGCACGAGCCGTTATAATTATAATGCAATTAATGCAAAGGCGCAGACGAGCTGGACGAGAATGACGATAAAAGTCCCTGAAGAAGGGGAACAAGGGGGACGAAGGGTTTTTGGAAATTTGTGTTTGCCCTTTGTCACCCTTCTTCCCCTTCTCCAAGAATTTTTATCGCCAACGCGACGTTAGTTGTGTATACAGCAGGAGTTTAGTCTGACAGAACAGGGCAACATTGTTACCTACAGTAGATGAAAAATGTAGCCAGTGCAGTACTACTGCTAGTCTGAAGTATTTAACGCGCATCCCTGAATAGTGATGCACGACCGCACGCTGATAATGTATGCTCATCTGGAACGAAACATGCGGGGGAGGGGGAGGGGGGATCGAAGTTCTCAGTACCTCTGAGTAACGTAAACTAGAGCCGTATATAGAGATAGTTTGGCCAATAGAAGTAGCGGGCAGAGCCAGGGCGTGCACGAGACGCAGATAGAAGGCTCGACGTGCTCTCTTGGCCAACCACAAGCCAAAAATGGTCCCCTAGTGGTGGTAGCAAAAAACACTATTACTAAGTGCATAATAGTGGAATAGAGCAACTCCTCACGGTTCAAGAAATATGGCGCACGTGGTGTTCCGATTATGATCATGCAAAAAGATATAAGAATAGACAATGCCACTGGAACACGCCGGCTCTCGGCCAACAGCGCCTCCTAATTATTCTCTTATACTTCCCAGTGAATCACCAAACCCTCTCTATATGGCTCTAAGGTCTACTAGAACTCGGAGGTGTGGTGACCGCGTCGGCCTCTCTGAAGGAGCCGGTTGTTGTGTTGCACAATCCTGCCGCAAGGTTCGGGGGTGGCGCTGTCAGTCTCTGCGGGGCCAGAAGGCCGGTCAGGCAGCGTTTAGCGAGGCTGGCATGGGGCGTGTTAGTCTGGCTTTTTTTTTTTTATTGTTTAACGTTCTGTGTGTGAATCGATATAATATTTAGTGGCTGCTAGCTGTCCCGAGAAGGCAAGGGAATTACAACAATGTCAAAAACGGCGAAGAAAAAGGCAGAGAGGTGGCGTTTAGTGCCAGGGTACAACCTGGGTCACAACGCATGCAAAGAGAAGCGCCCCTTGTTTCGGAAGCCGATCGATGCCTCTCTGTTAGAAAATTAAATCGTCGGACTAAAAAAATAAAAAAAAATGTAGAGGGAAAAAGAACAGAAAACGTTTAAAAATAATGTCATAGAGCGAAATATTTTACGGAACACGGATTACCGGATAGCACAGTCCCCGGTAATCCATGTGACCTGTCAGACAAAACGAATTTATCCAAGTGGGATTGCTCTTCAATAAAGAAAGGTGTTAAAGTTGCTCTATTAATATTGCCAGTCTCGGTGTTCATTTTTATATGATTCATGCTCACTACATGAAATAAATTAAGACATCTCCAGGCATATCGGATTTGGCAGATAATGCAGAAGTAAAAAAAAAAAAAGCTATCAAGGCTTTACGAAAAAAGATGCATTAACACCAGAACAAAAACTAGATATTTAAAGGTCTGCAAAATCTACAGATGCCTAAAAATTAGTTAAAAGAGCTTTGACGCTGTAATGGAGAGGAAGGCGTCGCCGATCATATTATGCTCAGACTTCCCTTTCTGTATATTATACTCAAACTTCGCTTTCGATATATATAATTATTTTCTTCATAACAGCAAAACGAGAAAAACACAATTGAAGGAGCGAAACTGTGGAAATAACAGACCGCTTTTAAACGCCATTTGCGGTTTTAATATAAGCCGCTCATGTGGAGAGAGGGTGGAACTTCCTTTTTCTTACGACCGTGCAGACAAGACGATCAGATACGACCATTTTGACGCCGAATTAAGCGTTTCTCCTTAGACCGCGAGGCCTATATCATCCGTCGGGTGGCCGCGCTCTGCCACACGACGCCCACACCGGCGTGCTTTTGCAAATCGCGACACTCTCATTGCCGCCGGATGGTACACATCCCAATTCCAGTACACCCTACCATGGGTTCTGCAGCACGAGCTTTCGCTGCATGTGCTCCGATCTAGACCACTTGGCCACCGACACCCCGAGTATTAGAGATGCCGCGAACATTTTGCGAACCTGATGTTCCAAGGTCGCAAAACAAATTTTGAAAGGTTTGAAAATGCTTCAAAATGTCATTCTTATGACGTAAAAAATTTTTGAACCTCCCAATTTTGGCACTAAAAGTCGATTGTTCTCGAAATTTTGAAGCTTTGGCACTATAGCATTCGAAGTTTTTCGAACTTTCGAAATTATCACGCTAAGAACTACGACAATTGTCGAACTTTCAAACCTTCTAAGTTTGAAACTTCGACAAACATTGAACATCTGACCAAAAGTTCGACGAAATTCGAAGAACGTTTATCCTTATAGGTACCAGACAACAAATATAAACAACACAAGATATCAATGAGTGAAGTGGAGTGAAAATTGCACTGAAGTTTTACTTAGTTGATCATGCCCCAAACAACTCGCTTTTAAAGCGCTGAGTAATCACTTTGGGGTGGCCTTGGCCTTGTATCTTATTCTTTCGGCTTCCGCACAGAGCCTCTCCCGCGCACCACTCCTTGGAATGCCCCGGGGTAACCTGTGCGCCAACAGATCCCTGCAGGCTAGAAATTCACCCGAGGCTCTTCGCTGGGTCGTCCTTCATAGCCCCGATTTCCTCGAGTAAGTAAGTGGCTGGTCGGGGAAAGACGCGCGCGGCGCGCGACACTGATGCGCTACGGCGAATGCTGGATCGGTGCTTATTTCATTATCATTAGTAACCGGGTGCATTATAGAGCGGCCAATATTTTCATTCATCGATGATGAAAACTTTCAAATAGTAGAAATATGGTCAGCCAATGACAACCGGTTGTGACCTGATCAGCTGGATTTTCAAGGGGCGGGGGGTCACCTTATTTAGTCTGGTTGCGTTCTCCTCAACTTTGGGTTGTGTCGGGTGCTGTGCCTGTGTCCAGTGTTTTCTCCATACCACGGGTCATCCTACCGAAAATAAACGCCAAGTGCTTCTGAAAACTGCTGGGAAGCCTGGATTCCTATATGTCCATGCGTTGTCCTGTATATTTAGTCGTCTTATACGAGCATTGCATTTAGGCGACGCTTGATCGGATTGCTACTAGTTTGCAAAGAAGTTGGGAGTATCTTCAACTGACCGCCTCGGGGCTTTTCGATGAGCCATTCGACCCGTTCAACGCTTGTTTCATAAGTTACGACAATAACGAATAATACAGGTAGCACCATCAGTACCGCAGCACTGAGAAGGAATGAGTATATTCATAGCACAAGAAAAATGGGCAACCTTTTTAGTAAAATTTGTAGCACATATTGTGATTTTTTAGATGAATCCATGAACCCTCAGTTGGAAGCTACGGAATTTGACATCGGTCCGCAATATTTAAAGACTTCACACTTATAATCAAAGCTTTCGACTTTTTCAAACTTGAACCTCGTAAAAACTAAAAATCATTATTTTTTTTTTGTTTAAATAAAAACAACTGAAATGATTGTTTTTCGAACTTCATTTGTCAAAACATTTCGAAATCTTGCAACTCGAACTTTCAGAAAATTTGGAATTTTAAAATTATCCGTTTTTAACCTTCAGTGGGGTTCTAAAGTAGCGCAATTTTCGAATTCGTACCTTAGCGAGGTACGAAATTTTCGAAACTAGAACTTCGGGAGGTTTTCGGCCTCCATGCCTAGTACTTTTCATTATACACTTAAAGCGCTGAAAGAAAGGGGCTGAGTAAAGACGGCAGCACAATGCACCTTGTGTTGTCGTCTTTGGTGTGTCCCCGTCTTTTGGTGCTTTTAGTATGTGCGCATTCCACGACCGCATACCAGCATAATACTCGTTTTAATGGAGTTGGGTTACGGAAATGATTTTTCGGTTCGTGAGTTCGAGCTTTGGGCAAGAGGTTATCCCGGCTGTTGTGTGCTACCTGGCTTACGGGGATACCAATGTCTTTGTGACATGTTTATCGTATTCCTACAAAATGATTCAGCCTCTATTAAATAGTTAATTCGAGCGCGCTAGTCAGAGTGCGAGCTGAAATTAAAATTCCACTAACCCTCTTCCAAGAACGAGACAAGCACGAGACTGACCAATGCAGGTTACCTATGGCTTGTGGGAGTTCCCCATCAGCGTCCGCTGAGCAGCCACGTGCCAGAAATGACGAATAGTACTAGGTAGCGTAAACTTATGGTCTTCGGAATTTTATATGTCTAGCATTGTTGGAATGTCGTATCGTCACAAATATATTTTGCCTCTTAAAATAAAGTTGCTAATATATAACTCGCTATTTTACTCACAAATTAATTACGGCCATTTAATTTGGGGAACAACCAATCATACAAATCTACAAAAGATATTTTTATTACAAAAAAGATACTACGAAGCATTTGCAATGTTTCATCGGAATTTCCAACGGAAAAATTATTTAGCCAGCTAGATGTAGTTAAAATTTTTAACTTGTATCGATATCGCCTATCTGTTAAATATAAAGCTGAAATGAGTATGAATGTACGGCATCTTGTGTACTTAGCTGACTTAAAAGAAAAAGTGTATGCATATCCAACAAGAATCACAAAACCTTGGGTAGTCCCATTTTTTAGAACTAATTAGGGCCTTCAAACCGCGGCGTTTACTCTTCCAACCACCCTCAACTATTTTTGTGCGCAACATATCGAGCTTAAAAATATATCTGCAGATAACCTTAGGAACATAATAATTCTTAGCCAAACTGATTAAATGTGAGTGGCATGTTTATATGTTCATTTTTTGTTATATATGTAGTACTGCTATTGTGACTTTTTTGTTTTGAACATCTTGTTGATGTATGATGTGATTTTGCTGTTAACTTCTTTTTTTCTTTTCTTCCGCTGCTGATTTCTGGGGGCTTGGGACCAGTCAAGCTGTTTCAGCAGCTTTTTTCCCAAGCCCCCACCAACACTGTACCTCATTGTTGGAAAAATAAAGCTATTATTATATATTTTATATATTTGAGATGAAGAAACTTAACTACTATGATGACAGCTCTTGTTGCCAGTTGGTTTTAGAAATAAACCAATATTTATTCGACAATTGATAAAGTTATATATCATTGTCGCTGATTGAAAGACTTCAAAAATTAAGATAAAATAATTTGAGCATAAATTGTAAACTAAATGACAATACCATTGTTCATGTTTTGGACAATACATCACCCGGTTGGGGAAAAAAACGGTTCATGTCTTTGAAATTAGCTGGTTTACTGAAAAATATTAAAAAAGAACAAAAGAATTCTGAATTAGCGCGTACATATTTTGCTTTGTAGATTCATGCTACAGAGGCGTTGATTTTAGTAGCCGGGCCCCACAAACTTATTTTGTCTACTCTAGTATTTCAACCCCCTCCCCCCAACTTTTTTACCCTCCCCGCCCCCCCCCCCCCCCATCCTAATGTTTCTCCCGAGGCAAAAATATTTTCAATTTATTCTACACTAATAACGAACCAATGGTTATTAGTGCTTTGATGATCACAGATGCTATTGTGCATGTTCACACACACAAACACATATACACACAATACAGATGAGCCATTATAATAGAGAGGTCGGGAGAAGACGTAATTGTTTTGGGTGTGCTCTAGACGCGACATGTGTCGAATGTTCCGGCTATTCACCGAAGAATGGACTACAGTCAGTGCTTCGGACAGCTTTGCCCAATCATGAGTAAGTCAGATTGTACATGGTACACTGCTCCAACGTACGCGTGAGCATGGTGCAGAGAAAATCAAAGTACTGCTTCAGTGACCCGGGATTAAATCTAATAGCGACCTGCAGCATTGGTTGTAGCCCGTTGTCCACTTTAAACAAACTATAAGAGTTTCAAACTTCTGCCAAACATATTAATTCCTTCAGGTTGGTGTGAAGATTTTCCGACTCAATTTGTTTCATTTCGTTGTCAGAAAGTTCAGAGTAATGAAACGGCATCAACATGGCAGTCGTTTTTGTCAGGTCCTTTGCGGATCGGGAAATAACCTCTGGATTGAACCGAACCTCTTCTCTATTTATCCGGCGATGCATCGCTCCACCGACCTCATTATGTCATATTCGTCGCTGATCCAGCGAAAAGACGAAAGCAGGTAAGAAGTGTTTGTTCTCGACAGAGAATGGCGACACAAAACTAAAAAAGAAAAAAAAAAAAAAAAACGAAAACAAAGTGCAAAACTCAAAAGCATGATTCCGTGGCAGTCATTCACACGAGTTACCCGTCAAGTGTTCGTCCCGTGTCTGTGAATTGCTGTTACAATTTTTAATTTGGTCATGGACAGACCAAGCCCTCACCTCGCAGCTGAGAAACCTATCGTAGTGTTTTCACCGCCAAATATTATCAAAGCCGTCACGACAAAGTTTGGAAGGGATATAGGATAAAAAAGAAAACTGATCCTTCTAACTTTCTCTTTTTTTTTTTTTTTTTTTGCGAGGGTTGGTGAACTTTATTTCCTGCTGCGTCCTATATTTTCCTCCTAATTGTTAAGGAAGAAAAAGGAAAATAGCACTGTTTATTCTAGGATTTGTTTACGCCGAGGATAGGTGACCTGTGAAAAGCAAAACGTTTGAGCCGAATTGCTAGAACAGCGCCTCAGCTGAAACTGGGTGCAAGAAAGCGCTGCAAACGCTGGGGCACGCGAGCGTCTGGAGATGCGGCTTGAGACCCGCTCAGCTGGTGCGTTGGCTTTGGCAGTGCTCTCTTTGCCCCGGACTCAGCTAGACGCTGCTTCTAGCAAGTCGGCACTGGCAATTCGTGAGCCAGAGCTTAGCGCAAACCACGGTGTAAGCAAGGTTACTAGATTACCTCCGTTGTGTAGCTTTGGCGGAAGGGAGTTTCCCCCTTAATCACTTCAATTTGCCTCCCGTCATTTGAAGCGCCGTCTAGATTTTTGTTTCATAACAGTGCGTTCCATAGAGCACAGCTGAAACGCCATCTAGGCGCCGTGCTTGAATATCTACGTGTTCATTAGAATACGCTGCAGTTACCATAGCAGCCGTCCGGCGCGCCGAACGACGGTAGGCGAGCCGTGGTCAGAGAAGGAGGTACTGCTCGTGCACGCAGCGTCTATGAGCAGTTTCATAACTGAGCTAATCTAATAACGTGTGGTGTAAGATATACTCTTTAGGGCAGGACTCTGCCTGACGCAGAGCGACCAGATAGAGTGCTTTCATGAACGCATGCGAGCGCCCAGCAGCCCGTGACGAACAAACGTCGCCCTCTGGCGAAACGACGAAACTGTAAAAAACATAAATAAAATATCTCTTCGCCATGTCATCAGACGAGCACGAGCTTCTTGCTCAAGGTTGTGCGACGGCTGCACGAGAAATGCCATGGTAACTGAATATTTTTCTTGTTTTTTCGCAGTTGCGTCGTTTCACCAGCGGGCGAGGCTAGTTCGCCGCGGGATGTTGGGCGCGCGCATGCGCCCGTGAGAGGGCTTTATCTACTCGACCGCGTCCCATTATTCCTAGAGCCCGTTTTCTCACCTAAGGGGTATATAACTAACACTGGTGCAAACTCTTTGGCTTACATTAGGGTGCCTTCATGTGCGCTTTGCTTGAGGTGATGACATCTGGCCATTTTGTTCCGAACTCTTATTTTTCTTCTTTGCTTGGGAGCGCACGAAAGAACGCCTCGCCGCACGCGCTCTTGGTATTGCTGTCGGCATCGGGTACTATGAAGTATGCCATCACCCTTAAAAGAAGGACATTGACGAACCATAGCTTACATCCGTTCTATCCCGAATTTGTGTGTTATAGACGTTTTGTTAACATAGGAATTAACTCACACTTTTGCATGCCCGATGTTGCTTAGGGAGCGCCATTTAAAGCATACTTCAATGTGATAAGGCGGGCTCAAAATACCAACATTGTTCTACGAAACTTCGAATATATACATCTTACCAATATTCGATCTACATATGCTGTTGCATTGTCAACCATGTCTATGACCGCACACACAACTTTAATAGCTGCGGCTATTAAGAACTCGTTATGTATGAATGGAAGAGAGCATAACCAAGGTTGTGTCGAAATAGGTTCAGAATTTTGCCACACACATGGAAGCAAGTTGACTCCTTGAGTTTCAGAAACAAAGCGACCACTTTCAAGCCAAAACGAACGTTCTTTCGTTAGATACTTGTCGGCCATCTCCTAAAGCCACAGTTTTTTTCTGTTCTCTGTTTAGAGCGCGGCAGCAAAGTTACAAATGTATTGCATGTAGACTGCTAGAATATATCGTTATATAAATTTTTCTGGAGTGTTGTAATTTTTGGTTACATTTACATACCTAAACGTCAGGTAGGATAGTCTGACAATGGTTTAGCTCTATTAAAGCAAGAAATTAACTTTAAAATAAGAAAAGTAACCGTTATGAAAGATGAAAGTTTGAAGCCTTCTGAATAAACAAGTTTGGCATATATTTTGCGACCGTAATAAACTCGACGAACGCTGTACACTGTACCTTTTGGTATTTCTTTATATTATGGTGTAACTATTCTCAGTTGAAATTGCGTTTAAAACAGCTTAACAAATTTCAGAGTGAGCTTATAAAACCTCACTGATAGTTTATGATATACAATATACTGCTAGGTTAAAATATCCAGCTGAGCTTTGAAACGGTGTTTTGTTGTCCCACTTTCTGTCCCTAGTCTCAAGGTTTTTTGGTTTTGTTTTTTGCCATGAACGCATGCTTTTAGCCATTACAGATACTCGAACTACTTATCCTAAGTCTTTTTAGGGTCCCTTTAACGAACAGTATTGTTTTGGCGTGCTATATAGTGCAAATACTAAAAACGACAGTTGCAATATAACATGCCGTCGACCGCACGAATGTGCGGGCAGACCAGATTTCAAAGCTACGAGGCAGAAATTGTTACATACTCAAAAAAAAAAAAACAAAAAAAAACATGAAAAAAAAGAAAAACCTAGAGTTTGTAGCGAAGTCGCACTTTGGTTTCTCGTCCGATGAATCACGTATGCCTGCCGAGCAGTACAGATAGGAATAATTAAAAGAAAAGATATACTGAAACAAGAAAAACGACCAAAGATTGCAGCAACATCGCATATTTTTGTAACTTCATTGACTCGTCCAAACCAACAATTAATAATTTCATAAAATCATCAGGATCCGCCTTCTTTGGGCTATATCGAGTATATTGCTAAGTAAGAACAAAGCACACGCTCTGTTTTTTCTGAGGCCAGCGATTGTCTTGAAAAAGAAACAATTCCAAAAGCAAAGCTTTGATACATAAACTCCGAAAAATAGCACAATCTCCGTTTTGACTGCAAAATAGCCAGAACTTATCTTTGAATGAAAAATAGCACGATCTCAGTTTTCAGTAAAAAGTTGCAACTGATATTTGAATAAAAAAAGCTTTATTTCGATTTAATGAAGTTTTGTTGCGAAAAGAAAAGAATGGCTGTTAGTCGCCTATCGGCGTCTAATTTCCTTAGTTCATCGCTACACGAACCTGTTGATGCCAAATCCGTCGAGAATTGTACGCAATGCCCCGACGTTACGCCACAGTTACTGTGAAACCAAAGCTTTCGTAGCTGAATTCGGGTACGGCTTAGCTACGAGAGGTTAATACCCATGCTGTAGGGTAATTTGATGTTGATGGAAGCAGGCTAATGAATACCCGTCGTGTAACATTCCTAAGGATTACGACAGAGCTCGATTGTTCGAGTCATTGCGCCACTGCAAACCAAATTCGACTCTTTAAAAGGTCACCGAAGATATTTTTAATCCGTAGTTGACAACGGAAATGTGTGAACCTGTTGACCTCATAGAGAGTGAAAAACTGATGTGTCATGCCGCAGTGTCAACAAGGAAAAGTGCATTATATCTGTTTAGGCGACGCAGTAGAAATGGTAAGACGAATGATACGTGAACTCTAGTTCAATTCTGTAGAATGCACAGGTGCGAGCCTGTAGGATTGTGATATATTTGTTTATTAATTTATTTATGCCATACTGCGGACCTTGGAACGGTATAAGCATTAAGGGCAGTAACTATATAAAAAGATACAGTAATACGGCACTACAAACAACCTAGCAATGAACAGTATACAAAAAATGAAATCAATCCAGATTTCAAAGAAATACAACCACACGCATTATTACTGTAACCTTAAATAGATTGAAGGGCTGAAACACGCACAGAAAAAGAAGAGAACACTTCTAGAGTACATTTTCAAGTGATGATGCGAAATTACTTGATGATATAATATCACAGGGGAGAAAATTCCGTTCGTTAGCTGTGCGAAGAAAAATGGAAAATTTCAACAGATTTGAACGAGCCAAGTGTGGTGTTAGAGAATGCTGATGATGGCTTCTAGTACGACTTATTGCGAGAGGTTTAAGTAACGTCTGTGTAATAAGAGATGCATTTTGGTTATACGACGATGTTCCAGGATTTGTATTGTTTATATTATAAGGATGGTAGGAGAGCCAGTTCTTTGATATTTACCGTAAATGAATGTTGCGGCACGTCTCTGCAGTTTCTCTAGAGTTTCAAAATTAGTTTTTGAGTGAGGGTCACAGATTATGCTGCAATATTCTAGGTGACGTCAGGTGTGACCCGCGCGTTGCATTATGGGACGTTTTTCATAATGTACCCAAGCTTCTTACGACCTTAGAAGCCTGTAAGTTAGAAAACAAATGTTCATGTTTTTATTACCCTCTCGTTTACTTGGTCTAAACCTACCAATTTTGTTTTGGTTCACTAAAGCTTTTAGGTGTGTTGTTTCTTTACTCTTTCTCTATTTCTTCGCGCTACCTTTTTTATTTTTTTTCTTATCAAGCTCCCGGCGTCATTGTAAAGTTCACTCAATTTTTTTTTATACATCATTTATGATTCTTTTTTCGCTGGCTTGGCGATGAAAATTACTTGGCTCGGGAGCTCCAGCTTTCGCGCGAACAATAAATAATTTTGTGGTTCATGCAGACAGTATAAAATATTAGAAAGAACAGCCGGCATGCAAGAAGTGTCGCACGCTGCGAAATTATTGAGACCCATCCAGCCACAGGCCTACGAAGATGGCAAAATTGCAATCTAATGCTCGCACGGGGAAATCATCTGCCGATCGTTGAAACGAACGCGAAAGCATGATATGCTTCTCTAGAATAGTGCGTAGGCAACATACAATTTTTATTAAAAAAATCAAAATACCACATATTTTTCCACGCGTCGCTTCAATTTTTCTTCCTCAGCTCCTTTTTTTTTTCTTTTGTGGTCTAGTTTGACTTGTAGAACTATACGCGCGTAATTCTGCTTTGCTAGAAAAAAAGGGTTAAGAAAGGGAGTGGAAATCTTTTCCCTTTACTCCTAGTGTCGTTTTGAATAAAAATACACATAACTAGTGTGTTCAGCAGAACTCCATGGAAGCTCTCGGTGTCACTCAGCAGAACTCTGTAAAAGTTCTCAATATCAATCAAACCCTCAGGGGGAGCGGTGTGCTTTGCATATTGATATAAAGCCGAGCGGAGGAAACGTCAATTGACGCGCCAGTTTTCTCACCTACAAGGTACAATATGCGCACTCAGAAAATTTAGAGGAGAGCCATATTTCGATCCCGATCTGCACATTCCTTGTTTTCTTTTTTTTTTTTATCCCCTTCGTGCGTGGTAAGAAACTTATTTATCATCACATATTAATATCTGTAGGAATCAGCTGGAAGTCAGAAGTGCCGTCGGCTTTAGTTAATAACACAATAACACAAACGAAAAAAAGAGCAGTGAGGGAGAAAGAGAGAAAAAGCAAAAAAACTGAATCAATGATTTTGCGTTGTTTAGAATAAGGATCATTTAATGACTGAATATTTTATATTGAGTCCTGTTTTCACGACACATTTGATACAATTAAAGAAACACTGTGAATTAGCAAGCGGCCGAAGACTACCGTAACGCGGGTACAAAATCAAAACCTGGTGGCGGCCTTTTTGTTTGTTTTATTCTTTTGAATATGTTATTTGAGGGAATAAAACCCCACTTTAAGAATTATTGATCCGGTTCTTTCCCGCACAGCACATGGAAGAGCCAATCGCGGCCAAAGGCAAGCCAGCAAACAGATTTAGACCTTAACGAAACAGTCCGAATTGTGACTCTGAGCATAACGTTTCACGTGCTTTTGTTCCGCTGACTTTCATAGCGAAGACCCTTCATAGATTCGTTCGAGGTATTGTTCAATGTCGCCATTCATTGAATACGACATCGGATGAAATGGCACATACATACATATAGCGTCTGGCGATTCTCTCGTGTTTACACATCCGTGCCAGCAGTTAACATCGCTGTGACAACTTTCTTGGTGATTTAAAACTTACACAAAAAATTTTTTTTTGTGTAATGACTTTTTTTTGTGCATTATGGACGACAGGGACGGTACCACGCTTGCCTTCCCCGTGATCAGCGTCGCTTCAACGTCGCTGCTCACACGACTGTTTTCGCTGCGCTCTCCAACACGTCTTGCTGTTCTGTTAGGCCGCGGTCGCACATGCGTCATACAAAAGGCACGCTGGTCGCAGTAGACACGATGAAAGAATTATGTGCAGACATGCCTCAAGCACATGTTCGAAGCAAGCTTGCTTCATGCATACTTTCAAGTAGCTCTGCAAACATTCTTTTGTATGACCAATGTTACGGGACCCTCAAACAGGTTCTGAGATTGCGGTCTAAAAAGACAGGCGCCCGAAATTGACGAGCTTTTTAATTGACGCCCAGGTATTTCAATGAGAGGAATAAATTTGAAAGCGTATTTACAAGATCGATAGTCTGAAATGAAAACGATTTCCCCTCAACCCTCAACCCTCCCCCCTTTCCCCTTCTCCAGCCTATGATATTGCAGAGCAGTGCCATTGTCTCACTTGTTTTACTTCCCCGTACAATTTTGTTCGAAGAAACTTTGTTGAGCTATGGCTCCCAAGAATACCACACATAGCGTTTACTGTCATCATTTGCCTGGGAGATGAAAACACCCAGATACCGACAAACGATATCTGCGCAGGGGTATGGGCATGTGACAAGTCTTGCGAAAGTTCTCGGCTCTGCGTTAACAATGTGCTGCAACTGTTGCGGCGCATCGTAAGCGAGTGTTCGATTCGCGGCTGCCGTTATCTTCACGTTACTTTATTCCTGCAAACGATCATAGGGCGCCAACTGCCGAAACGCGAGGAATTAGGGCCCTATTCCACACGTCTTAGCAAGATTTGCACTGACTTTTCGCCCATAATGATCCGCCGCACAAGAAAGCATCGTTTCGCTCCACTCTCAAAAAAAAAAAAAAGAAAAAAAAAGAAAACGGAAGTTAACAACATGAAATACCCCTACAACATCCTCCGGTTTGCGATTGTTCTCCGACATGTTGGGAAACTTGTCGGCCCGCACATATAGTCTCAATTACTAACCCTGTTGATATTAAAAATGTCATTACCAACTTTTAACATATGCTGTGTAGCGCGTGTTTTTTTTGTTTGTTTTTTTTCTCTTTTTTTGCCTCACTGAATTATGTTACTTTTATGTGTTAACCGCCCACTCCCCTTTGTAATGCCTTCGGGCCCTGAGGGAATAATAAATGAAAGGTAATGAAAAAAAATGAAGTAAAATTAAACGTTCTTCTATTGCGGGCCTAATTTAACTTGATGTCCTTTTGCCGACGTTGCCACGCTTGCTTCAAAGTTTTCTTCAATGCATAAGGTTTTATGTATTGAAGAAAGTATAGGGGGGGGGGGGGGGGGGCTTCCTTCAGAAGCGTTATTGCTGTCCGCATTTTTTGTTATACCGCAAGTCAAAACGCATGTTCATCATCTTCACTTATTTGCGATTTTTGTATTTTCTTGTGTTGTTTCGAGGACACAAATTGGCTACTTCTTGTAGGTTCACTTCCTAGGTTCACTTCCCATGCATTACCTTCTTTTTTATCGTATTAGACAACATAACACAAGAAAACATGACTCGGAAACTTTAGTAAAGAGTGCCACTTCAGTTTTTTCGCGAGGGACGTTGCTTTCCTTACTTTTATTGATGTCGCCCTTTCTTTCAAAGTAAGACACGCGTGTCGCGGTGCTCAACGTAAAGAAAGTAGTTTCGAAGGAGAAGTTTTGGAAGAATATAAGCTGGCAAGAAATGTTTCGTTTTCATATGCTTAAGGCTGCTTTCTGGTCGCGAACTTAAGCCTTGTCGGGTACGGCTTTCATATCTATTTACGTTCGAACCAAAACGATACAAAACATTTTCACGTGAGGGATAGACGTGGAAAAAGAAGACAAAAAAGAGCTATGTTGATTTTGCGGCGTAATTTTATGACAGTTTCATTTTGTTTGGGCAACATATATCGATATTGATTTCCTTGTACTTCAAGTATGTCTCGTATCCACGATAAAATCACAAAAATAGAGAATTGCGGTACAGGAAAGCACTTTGGGAAGTAACTGCAGTGGAGGATAAAAGTATTTATTTAGCTTTTTTTTTTTTTTGTCACCAAATATGACGTTGCAACATGTGTACCGAGTGTGCTCGTGTGGTCTTTGTACAACACATTTTTTATGTTGTCAGAAATAATATTTACAGGTGAATGGAACATTTATCTTCGTAATCGCAACAGAGGTGGCCAGATACGTTAAATGAAACTAGCACCGATATGGTTTTGTCTTGATCGCACGGATCCGCTTTTTGACTTGGCAGTACAGTAGTTTCGGTTCGGCTTCAAGTGTAAGGAGGGTAGAAAAAAATGTTAAGTCGATGTCACGTTTTGTACGTGAGGTCACAATTGTATGATCAAAATACAATGTCAATGCCTGTCCATATTATCATATACAAGGTTTCATTGCCTTCAAACGATTTCTGTCAACCCCACGGAATCAACGACCTATATATTAAAAGCTATGCATCTGCAGAGATTCAGTGTGACGTATACGCCATGTTTGAAGGTTTGCGATTATGCTTGCGGGGAACAAAAATACGATATTACGCTATTTATTTACTTCATTTATTTTATGGATACATACTGCCAATCGCGATACTGGCAACATGCAAAATAAAGTTTTAAATATATTTAATGGTAGTTAAATGTCTTGTTATTCAGACGCATTTCGGTCTCAAACTGCCAGTTCTTTGCTTAACAATGTTGACACAATGGACGTTGTTTAATTGGTGTGATGGTCATTTACATTTAATTTTATAATATTTACCTGCCATAACTTCAGCTCCAACTGAAGGGTAATTGCTTCAATAAATTTTCGCAACATTAAAATGTTTAGCTGTTTTTTTTTACCTTTAAACCTATTACCATCAACGTTTTTAGTTCAACATTATATTGGTGCGTAGTTTTGTGTTTTCAAGAACTTGCTGCACAAGAGCAGCTTTATACAAGAATGCGGGAGGAGTAAATACAAATATTATACCACAAAGTTCTTCCCTATTATTAGACTACGTTAGGGCTGGGCATTTGATCGATTAACCTACCGATTAATCGATTAATGCTTTAATCGCGATTAATTTTTTTAACCGGTTAATCGGTAATATTTTAACGAACCAAAATAAAGTAAAAAGTAAACGCTTTCACCACGCAGATGTGGACGAGAACACCTCTATGAAGGGCAAACAAACTTTAGGTCAGAATTTAGCCTAAAGTAAACTGTAGGGGGAAGATTTCTAACTCCTGACGAGGTGCTGAAGGTTACACGTCTCCCGGCCACTTCAATAGCGTTTGAGTGTCCGTTTAGCGCAAAAGAGAGAGACTATAGTGTGAACAATCAAAGGAGGTTGCTCTTGCCGGATAATATCACCGAACCTTTTACCTCATGCAGCTGAAGTAATAATGTGTCAGTGCCTTCGAACTGTTCTTAACTACACATCAAGGTTGATTCATAATAAAACGTGTGTATTAGGCCCTTTACCTCATGTTCAGCAAAGGCAAAAACAGAAAACAAATATTAATTTTTGGCTTTTTAAAAATAGTATGCATGGAAATTAACGAGACCGATTAATCGATTAATTAATCGATTAAAGGGTGGCGATTAATCGGGTTAAAACTTTTAATCGACGCCCAGCCCTAGACTACGTCTATCTGAGCCTTTAGCCATACTGGCTCGTGTAAAAATGATTTGTTAAGGGCAGAAACAAAAAGGACAGCTCAAATTACATATTACGCTTGATCTACATAAATGAGCGCAAACATAAAGTAACTTCAGAAGTCGCATGTGGAGGACAAGCAGTAGATCAAAGCTGGGGATCTTAAACATAATAGACATAAAATATTTCTGAATTATAATTATTTGCGCAATGCACATAAAATATCACCCAATACGTTTTGTGCCTAGAGGGAAAGTAGAAAAGGGTATTAACTCGCCACCCAGAAGTAATACATAAACATGTGCGCAGGAGCCTTAGACCGAGCCGCTAAAATAATTCCAGAAAACTGCCAGATATAAGCCGATTGCTGCCATTCACCGACCATCTACTAAGCCTAAAAGGAGAAAGACGTCGTTGTGCTCAAATTGTTTTTATAAGTGCGGCAGCTACCTCAATCCCAAGAAGAGTACCGACTGACCCCGGAGAAAGCGCGTCATAGAGAAATGTCCCCCCCCCCCCCCCCCCCCCCAAAAGCGAACAAATGGTGGCCACGCTTGATCGCTCGGCAGCTGTCGCGGGCTCAAGAGCTCACGAGCTTAGCTCAAACACAGCCGTACGATCAAGGATCTCTCAAGGGTCAGTGGTCGGTGAGGGCACGATTGTGCTCCTCCGAATGTCATCTTAGCTTTTCTTCTTATTTGGACGGGGACCTCTGGCTGTTGGGCTTGCTTCAGCGATGCGCGCAGACAAAGACTCCATCAGTAAGGCTTATCGATCGAAAAAGATGGGTCGGTTCTTTTATTTTTACGGAATGACAAAAGGCTGGCCTGTGGCAGAGTTTTGCAACACCGCGATCGGGTCTTGGCTCGCTCATTGCACAAAGCACACAGTTTCTTTTAAATTGATTAGACCCCGGTCAGTTTTTTTTTTAGTTTCATTGTTTTGTTGTTTTTTTTTGCTTTAGGTTCAGCAGCACTTCAAATCCCAATACTTTTTTATGCTAAATAGTGTGTTTTAGCGTTTAACACTTAACAGACTAGTCCCGCCAGCTTTGAAGATTCAATCAAAATTGTGTGTGTTATTCGAATCTACGATTTGAAAACCTCTCAGGAAACTCTCCCTCCCGCTTGTGTTTTACAAAATGCTTAAAATGTGGATGTCATATTTAATCAACGCCACGTGAGGCCCCGTCTCAACCGCTCCGAAGGAAATCGCATAACGAAAGGTACGATATGAAGGATTGACATTTTCACAGTAGGATGTTCTAGAATCTAGAGGCAGCTCCTTGCCCTTTCTTGCTCCATCGCCGACCATCCTTGGCTCACCGCCAGGGTTCTGCCCCGTGCCATCCTCATCTTCTTCTCCTTTAGCCCCCGCGGGCCCATGTCCAGCCCCGTCGTGGCCACGATCCCCCCTCCCTCCCTTCAAACATGAAACTGTGGGGGGCTTGAGAACGGTGATTCTTCTGGGCCTTCGAAGAGGAAGTCGCTCGGCCCGGACACGGGCGCGTCCTCGACATCCACTGGAGCAGCGACGGGCATTGGACAGGTGGACGTCAACTGGGGCTTTCCGGTGGTGGCTGCGGAATCTTGAAAGACGTTAGTGGCGGTAACGTGGCCCCGAGAAAGCTGAATGAGGCCCGGGGCCTCGGACGCAAGCAGGCCGGGCCTGTCTCATCGGAGCAGTAGAACTGCCGCCTCCACATTGACATTGGAGACAGCGTCTTCAGCCGCTTCTGATGCACGCCTCCGGGATCGTGTGTCTCCAGGTGTACGAGGTGGACGCTACACAGCCAGCAGCCGTTCTCATGGTCCAGGGGACAGGGACAAAGGGCCCGGGGTAGAGTATGCCCTCGGAATGGCGGCGGGATGGTGTCACTGGAATGCCCTATCTCTGGTCTCTGTTAATACTTCTATCACCGTCGAGAGACGAACTATACTGCCCCCGTACATCGGACACCGTCCTCGTGGTCCCCGCGTGGCAGGAGGGAATGCTTTAAGTTGCTCCCCCCGCCGCGGACGTCGTTAACCCGTTCCGCAGAAGGTTCGCAACGGCGGAGGCAAATGGGCCTGCTCCCGCCGGGCTTAATATACTTGGCCCGGCCGATACCGACCGGATCCACTGCCGTCCCTCCTCCGGGGTGACCGCCTCCAGGGTTAGGGTGCCCTGCGAGTCGGACAGGTATCCGGGATGGCCGCTTTGGCTGGCCGGGAAGCCTGCGGCGTCCACGTTACGCTCATGTAGGCTCTTCCCGTGGAGCCGTCCACGATCGGCGCCGCGTCGAGTTCCACCCCACTGCAGCGGTCAATCCAGGCGGGCATTTTTTTTGATAGAGCACTGTTAAAGGCGTGCAGGACCGAGCAGTAGGCCCGAATGCCCAAGCTGCTTTCAACATTCTCATGAACCTGCTGACCACAACGCCTGGTTTGCTCTCGGGGCCACGTGCAAGAGGTCGCTGGAGCGGGCGGCTTCCCATCTCCCTCTGTACTGTCTCGTTCATCGTCGTCCTGGTCGTGAAGGGAATACCTCTCGAAATCGGCGGTGTGAATGTATCCGGACTGCTCGTTTGTACTGAGCCGAGTGGGCCAGTGGATAGCACGTGACACTTGCGTCGCTACTCCGTACGTCCCTTCCCACTTCGGAGCGAGCAATGGCAAGCAGCAAAACCGCAAGCTTCCCTACTCAGTTGATAGGTTTTTCTCCAAGATCAAGTCGCCGACATTGAACTTTAGGTGACGATGACTATTGCCTCCACGCGCCGCCTGCTCAATCCTTGCGGTATCGGCATCTTGTGGCAGCGGGTCAGTGATATTGCAGACAATCACCTCCCGCGGGTAGACAGTCAGCATTGGCTTTGCTTTCTGGCAAGCCAAGCATTCACAAGTGTACCGGAATACGTCGTCATTCCCGGCCAGGTCGCGGCGCGACATAACTTAAAAAAAAAACGTTTATGCCAATGCTATGGCCACATAAAGCGGAGTCGTGGAAATGTCCGAAAACCTTTACTTGTGTCGAACCAGGACCATGAAGGGAAAATATTACCCTCCTCTTAATGATCGTCGGGATGTTGCGAAGCATCAAGCTGTCTTCCCACAGGAGTAACACTGTCCGCCAGCGTTCCCCGTGTTCAGTGCAATTTGCGCAAGTATTCCCAACACCCGCTGACCAAACCCATCCTCTTTTAAGTCTTCAACATGCTTTTCCGCGCTTACCACTTCACCCCAAGTCACGACACCGCACTCCAAGAAAAGAGGGTGTAGTCGAGTGTATCAAGGCGTACATGCACCCTTCTCCTGAAAGATGATCTCTTCTCTTGAAAGATAGAAAAAACAAGCGGGCCCAGCACATTACCCTGAGGAATACCGGAGGTGACGTGAAGATGATTTGAACGATAGTTGTTAGTGATGATGTACTGGGTCCTGTTATGTAAAAAAATATTTAGTCTATTTACTACATGCGGGTCAATATTTAGTGCAGATAATTTCGAGAGCAAACGCTGATGAGGAACGCGATCAAATGCCTTAGAAAAGTAAAAAAAAAAAAAGAAACATCAGTAAGCTGATTGTTGTCTAAATTAGTGCGAATATGATGTAAAAAGCCAGCTAGCTGTGTCTCAAAAGACAGTTCTTTTTTAAAACCATGTTCATGAGGCGAAGAGAAATGATTCTTCTGAAGAAAAGTAACAAGGTTAGAATAAATTATGTGTTTAAGTGATTTACATGACACACTGGTTATAGATATTGGCCTCTAGTTATTCGAAGATGATTTATCACCACTCTTGAATACAGGAACGGCCCGCCCGATTTTCCAATCAATGGGCAGCCTACCCTGTAGGCTGCTCATTGATTGAAAAATCCTTCCCTGTAGGCTGCCCATTGACTTGTAAAATATTTGTTCAAAGCTTCAGCGCAGGGGGCCTATGGGCAGGTCGTGGATCCACTAGCGATGATGTCGCGTGCAGGCCTTGTTTTCTACGTCATAGGGTTGTTCTAATGTACGCTAGAGGTTCAACTGGCCCTAGTGTGCTGACGCAAATAGAAGCAGACAGTAACCAGTCGAAAATTTATTTCTGGTAATGCATTTCTATGGAGAAAAGTGAGTGCATTTTCTCTCTGCGCTCGATTATAAGAGAAAATATCCCGAATAATTTCTACGTATCAGGTAGCTGGAACTTCTCTCAGTTACGCAGAAGAAATAATAGGTCAGTTACGGCGTTTTTATTTCAAATTAATTGAATAAAGAGCGGTGCTAATGCGGCTTCGTGCGTGTATTTTTCTGTACTGTTTGACAACGTTATCGCGAACACGACGTCGGCGTTTTCAGCATGAGGAATATACGTGCCACACGAACGAAGAACATCTGGAAATCAAGGGAGACGGCAAGAACTACTCAGTAACACTGGATCGGTAACTACCCGTGCATGTACGATGTACTATCAAAGTATATTAAAGGCCCCATAATATATACGATTTTTAATAAGTAAGTACCGCTTTATTCTTTCTGCTCTGTGGGAAGACGCTTGTTCTACGTTCAGAAAATCACCCCCATGCTTTCAATATTTGAAAACAAGTGCTCGATAAAAGCTGCCCGGCAGAGAAAACAGAGAAAACTTTTCATAGCCCACGTACTTTATTCTTTACGTTTTGAATGTTTTTATCCGCTCACAAAGATGCACGACGGGGTCACTTTTATATAGTGACAGTACTGGCATATTAGCATTATATAAGCGTCGCTGGAATGCTGGTGAACCTCGAACACACTTTATATTCCTTTCGATCGTTATTTTGCTTTGAATCGTTCCTTGTTTTTAATCACCTGCTGCGGAACATATGTCTGGGACTGAAATGTATCGAAGTTAAACATCGTTCACTGTCGAAGAAAAATGCGGTAACTAAAGCGCTTACACATTTGCAATGGTAATCAAGGCTCATAGAATTCGGTACGACCAAAATAACCAAAAAGTTCCATGTCATTTTTAAGGGAAGAGACAAAATACACGTCGTTTTTCTATAGGAATGCACATAGCCTCGCCCCACTAGAGTGACAAACACCGGCTTTTGTCCGACGACACCCCAAAGTTCCGTGTCGCCAATGCTGTCCCTTTGCAACGACCAACACCCGCGACAATCGTCGACAAGCGTCGACAAACGATCGACGATGGACGAGTTTTTGTCTGTCGTTGGACTTGAAGCGCAGCAAGCAGTCCCACTGAGGAACAGCTCTCAGAGACAAACATATCCTCCTCTCCCGCTTGAACCTTCTGCTGCCTCTCTTCCTACCCTTCTACCCTTCCTCCCGGAACAAGAAGCCCTTGGCGGTCACTCCTCGTTCCCGCAGTTCCGGTCCCTCGATTGCACGTAGTGGTCGCGGGTGCGGCTTGCTGCCTGGCGCCGGGCTGTTATGTTGCGAAAGGCCATTTGCTATGGCTCGTTTTGCTCGCGAAAACTTAGTGCGCGAGGTGGTGCTTCAAGAAGCCGAAGTCTGCACCCCTGCATCAGGATGGATACACCCATGTGCGAGGACTGACCAAAGTAAGTCCGCTCACCACCAAGAAGGACACGAAGTTCCACGGCAAGCCATTACGGCAGACGAGAGACTTGTCACCACGTTCTGTGATAATCGGGATGCCGTATTGTCT
The DNA here is from genome assembly GCF_016920785.2 of Ixodes scapularis. NCBI lineage: Eukaryota > Metazoa > Arthropoda > Arachnida > Ixodida > Ixodidae > Ixodes > Ixodes scapularis. The sequence goes on from NW_024609868.1 coordinate 27,004,365, forward strand.
ACCAAAAAATCCCTGCCCTCGATCATTCGGACATGAAGTTATAAACATCCTCCAAATCGGCGTGAAATTCCGTGGCGCTCATTTAGAATGCCTCGAACGGCCCAAAAAGAGAACGATTCGGGTATTCCAGTTCGGAAAAAGTTTGGTGTCGATTGTCACGTCTATTTGCGGAAAGTCACCAACGGCAAATGAAGAGAAGCGGAACCTCTAATCAAGAAATAAGTTCTCCATTTTCACCATGTTTGTCAGCACGTTTTATGCCCAAAAATCAAAACACGAAAACCGGTTCGCCAGACTTTGTTTGTCTGAGTATTTTGAAGTGTTTTGTCGAAAACTCCAGACCCACTAAGAAACAAGTTTCCTTGCCCCCGTGTTCTGCGTCGTGACCGCCAGGTTGGACGGCGGACTCTGACAAACAGGCGGTCTACCAGTGTCGTCTGTCGCTCATTGTCGTGTGTCGCTGTCATTTGTTGCTGTCTGTAGCTCTAGTATGGTGCCTGGAGCGCGTCTCCGACTGGTGTGTTTAGCGCCCTATCCCGCCCATACATCAAAAGTGGTCCCAAAGTGGCAACAAATGACGTCACAAACCTAAATCTCCAAACACAGCTAGGTGACTGGTGAGCGACTGAAAAAATCCGCCTGGTCCGGGTATCGAACCCGGGACATCTCCATTACAAGTGGAGCGCTCTACCAACTGAGCTAACCAACTAGCTGTGTTTGGAGATTTATGTTTGTCCTTTGTCCCTCTTGTTCCCCTTCTCCAAGGATTATTTTCGTCATTCTTGTCCAGCTCGCTTGCACCTTTGCATTTAATCGCATTATAATTACAACCAGTCGAAGACGCGTTCCAGGCACCTTAGCTCTAGTGGAACGCGGCTAACAGGAGCACCGCAAAAGTAGACTGTTTGCTGTCTGCATCGATTTGCGCTACGGAAGTCGCATATGCACTCGCGCCTATTGAATCTCTAGCGTACATTATAACTCTATTATAATGGGGCCCGGAGCGCGTTTCCGATTAGTGGGTTCAGCGTCGTATGCCGCGCATGCATCGAAAGTTGTCCCGAAATGGCAACGAAATGACATCACCGAAGCCGGAGTGTCCTGCTGTCGGATTTCGCGATCCTGGCGGTTGGTCGCAGAAATGCTGGCGAAAAGCACTTGCGGACACGAGAATGTCGCTGTCGTCACGGCGTCCCCCAACTCCTGGCTGCCGAAGCTTCCGCGAACTGCAACACTGGAGCACAAACTGAAGCGAAGCAGGCGCCTGCCACATCCTCATACCACCATTGCTGCTGACGCTCTGCCATGTACAACTCTTGTCAAGTTGAGGCGTGTGCGTGTCACTTGGGAGTGGTTGGGAATCCAGAATCCAGTGACGACGACAGGTCTCGTCCTTTTGTTCGCGATTGCTCTAATGACCCCAAAATAACGACAGAACAAAGACTCGGATGCCTCTCAGTTTAACAAAAAGAAAAAAAAAACATAATTTAAAATGATTCATTTTAATCTTTTTACCGAGAAGCTGTGAAGGGCTAGTTTCGCCAGGATCGTGTCCGCCGGATTAGAAATGAGGACACCAAACTCTGGACAGCTACCGTCTTCTATGAGTGACGGCGGCAACCAGACAACTAACTGCCGCCGCCAATCATAGATGGCGCAACCTTTCTTCGGAGGTAGAAGAGCAGGAGCAGGACGAGCGGCGATGTGCGCAGCAGCGCGAATGGTTCCGCAACCGCCGCAAAGCCGCTATCGCCTAAAGTTCCATTGCGTCGATCGCTTCAGATTCTCTTGCGAAATGAGAGCAGGTCGCTCGCCTGGAAAGCCACCGCCGAGAACAGAAGCTATATAGCTCCGCTGCTCTTCCTTCTTCACCAGAAAGGGAAGGCTGAATTTTTTTTTTTTTTTTACTGCGTGTATTGTCATTAAAACAAATTTAAATAAACCTGTTAGGCTGCTTAGCGATCTTCTTTGATTTCGCACTTCAAATGTAAAGCACTTGAGTGGAGGGACAAATGTAAAAAGGTAAGATATGGAAAATATCGATAGACCTTGAAAAACATCCGGGACCAAGGCTTGCTCTTCGATGGCAGCAAGCTACCATATTTTAACAGGCTCTGATAATCAAACGCGCTTCAGTGACCTGCGCATTTTCAAAGTTGAAATGTCATTAAAAAAGCTAGTTGGTGGTTCAGCACGAATCGTCGATTGGCACAAAAACGTGTTCACGGCGGGAGATTTTTCCGGGCGCATTACTGAGATGACTTTCTAGAAATTCAATTTAACCTGGCTTCCTGAGAGGCATTTAACTTTAACTTTGATTTGTGAATCGAAGGCGCGCTGGAATAATGGCGCTCGTTCGCTCTATCGACCACATTGTACGGGTAAAAAAAAAAATCAAATGTACACGACAGTGTTTTAGTTAGTTTATTCAAAATACATCAAAGAATCGTCGTATTTTCGACTCCAGGCAAACAGATGGCGTCCATGCTCATTTTCTTTTTAAGTCCTACCGCAACCGACACTATGCGGAGAGCAAGTCAAGTAGTCTGCTTCATGCGACGGGTTTGTGGTGACGTCAGAACAACGCCGAGCTCTCATTGGTTTTGATTGAAAGGATAGTGGGTAGACCTCAATGCTAGATGCCTCAAAATATACCCGCTATTTCTTTTTCGATCAGCCCAACAATAGTTTGGCGTTCTGGCATCATCGCAACCCCTGCGCAAGAAGCGAATGAACTTACGCTTTGCATACGATTCGATGGAAGCAATCAGGCAGCGCCAAAAAATGCATCGTCTTTGGGCATTTCTCATCACCGACAAAAATAATCACGCACAATGAATGCGCTGTCATTTGGCGCTTTTTTTTTTTTTTGCGCGTGATCGGTTTTGTTGGTGATTGCAATCCCACAAAGACAACAATCAGTGTGACGACGCACCTGTGACGCTGCTCAGCGGCTCCTTCGAACAGTGCATGTGTCGGCTGCGGTCGACCACGCGTTGGGTAAGACTTAAAGTAAAACAGGGTATAGCGCCTGTCACGAAGATGATCGTAGTCACCTCCGATGTTCACAAGAACACCCAGTCCTCCAGTTGGTCGCATTCGTGAACCTCCAATTCGCAGCATGACGCGCAAATCATCCTTGTCTTGCTTTCTGAAGCATGCTCGTATCTCTGCTCTTGCATTATTAAAAAGAAGAAAAGGAAAAAAAAGAAAAAAAGAAGGGTGATAAATGGATGCCAGAGCGCATCGACTGAAATATTCAGGAGTTAAGGGTGCGCCTTGTTTTCGTATGCACGCCGACGGACGTGAATTCCGCTACGTGATGGGAAAACAATTTAAGGGAAAAGCAGGGCTGTGGGAAACGGATCAGCTGCTTCCCGCTGTCCTTCCTCTGTCGTGTCGAAACAACTTTTTTTTTTTTTTTTAGCACTACACCGCGCGCATAAGAAAAAAAACTGTATTGAAATAAAAATAAAAAGGGTCCCAGCATAAGACGGTTTCCCAAAACCCGCTTTTTATGTGAAAGATTCTTTATGTTGCTGGTGCTTTAACATTCAAGGAAACCTTTGCTTGTTGTGCATTCCTATGCAAGATCAAAATATCACCAGGAAATTCGAGCTAAAATAACTTGCAGTGTGCTCAAGGTTTCTGTGCCCTCAAGCATTACTAAAAAGAAGAAATGCTCAATCACATTATCACTTATTTTTTTTCTTTTTTTTTTTTGCGTACAGCAAAAGCTTGGAACCTGCAGCCATTCTCCCTATTTTCTGTATCATATTGACTACGTTCATCCTTCAACTCTTGTGGGTCGCTTATCAATACCGCCTGATCTGGCCGAGTTCCACTCGTTCCGAGAAAGTCACACGGGTCAAGGCTGCCTTGTGGTCCTGGTTTTCCCTGGGCACGCTGAACACCGTCTCTTTCGTTCGTCTCTGCCTTGGAACTCTGTCCTTGTCTCCTCGCGCCCTGCCACGAGCCTTCATTCTTCCTCGCTCACGGCGCCGTCCATCCACGTGCTGTGCGGCTCATTGTCCCCCACACTTTTTACCTACAATTCTCTCCGCTATAATGCCTTAAGGCCACGGTCCCACTGATAGTGACAGTTTAGGTACTTTTTGGCAGGTCATTACTCATCTCCTTTTAAATACTGTTTTGTGGGATTAATGTCATTCGAAAGGCAATGCAATCCTCTTTCATTTGATATTATGCATGTGTTGGTTTTTACTGTTCATGCGCGTTTGTAGCGTTGCGAACATGACGGCGCGGACCCTCACTTGCTCCGCTAGTTCATGTTTTATGAACAATTCATTAAAGATAGCACGGTTCCAATATAGCAGTTTTGTTAAGATGATGTCGGAGCAGAATGTAACGATACACTTTTTTGGTATTTGCACTACTTTGTTTTTTTCATCCCTCCAAATATTGCCCTAAAATTGACATTTTTCAGCACAAATATGTTTTTAATGACAGCGCTAGGGTAATGAAATTAGCTACAGATGTAGTGCTTATAATTGGTAATATGCAGAAAAAATTTAATGTTGTGTAAAATTTTTTTGTTTAGATATTTTATATCAAACGTAGCACTTTTTTGTGCTTCAAGTCATGGTACTTCAAATGCCGCTGAGGAAATAATTGAGCTATGATAAAATATTTTATAACATTTAAAGCTACAATGGTTGCCCAAGAGGTGGACGATGACTTTTTTTTATTTTCAAAGTCATAACGCTATTGGCATCTAATAGCAGTATTGTTAGCAATAGATATACGTTGCGATGTATTAAATTTTCACAATGATCTTGCTTTGGTTTCTTAATAGGTGTAGAGCTTAGCTAATTTTAAAAACAATTAAAAACTGTTTGGGTGTTTTGTTGCGCTACCTGGCGGATGGCAGACAAACTGCTGATTTCTAGTGTTCAAAAAATTTCCGAGGGCGGCGTTGGCGTCTGTATCATCATCAATCTCCGTGTCTTTTTACCTTCACATTTAAAAAATATATTGGAAGATTTACTATCGATAAATGAATGGTTTAAGTACTGGGTCCGATTAATAAATCTAAGACAAATAATTACACACGTGTAGCGTGATATAATGTGTTCATTATTCGATATGATTGAAATCAATAAACAATAAAGACGAAGAGGAAAATAATACACCCGAGTTCACTTCATGTCTAGAGTCACTAAATGAGCTTTAAAGTATCGGCATTCCGTTCCCCAAAATTGTTTTGGGCGCCGCCATTTTGGGTCTTGTTCAGAGCAAACGCAACTGCCGATCGTCATGATTCAAAAGTACGACTTCTACCCTTGTTACACGGGCACTGAGGGGTATTCCTCAGTGCCCGTGTAATGCTGAGGGGTATTCCTTAGCATTAGATGCGGTGCTAGGAAGCTTATGCAATATTGCAATGCTCTGTCGCGGGTTGTTTAAACATTTGTGGTTTACGGTAAAGCGTTTCCTGTATTACAAGCCTCTTGAACAAGAGCATGAATAGTGTCATTAAATAAGCTACGCGTCAGAGTAGCGACACTTGGCCATATTGTGGCTTAAAATCGTGTTTGCCAGTTATTTAAAGCTTTATCTGAAATCACAAGAAACGCTTTTCCGTCCTCAACTTTAAACAGTGTGCGACAAAGCAAAGCAACATTACATGAGCTAATGCTGAGGATGCCGCACTTTTAAATCATGACGATCGGCAGTTGCGCCTGCTCTGCACAAGCACCAGAATGGCGGCGTTCACAACACTGACGGGGAAGAGAGTGCCGATACTCCAAGCGCAGCTCATTTATTTGCTCTAGTTCCCGCAAAACTCCTTCTCCCTGACTGAAACTGAAAGTAAATATGAATAATACACTATTATTATAGCCTATTTAGTTATAACCAACTACACATAATGAGAGGAGGAAGCGGCCGGGTAGGAGAAACGCGGGTTTATGTGCGACCGTTCTAACCGTCTCAAAAGAGAGAACGCGCGAGCTTGCGCTGCTTTAAAAAGAGGCATCTAAAGAAAGAGGCGGCACGCTGTGCTCTTTGTTATTATTCGTTTAATTGCAAATTGTTGTGTGTATGTTTATACAGCCGGAAGTTAGTCCGCCTTAGTGGGCGTCTGACTCTCAGCTGTAGATGAGCAATTTAGCCAGTGTGGTACAACCGCAAACCTGGGGTCTCTAACGTGCACCACGCAGTAGTGATACACACGACCGCACGCCAGTATGCTGCTCTTCCAGATCGAAACGGTCAGGGGCGGGGTGGCTTCTGCAGCGCGAGCTTTCGCTCCAAGTGCTCGGAGCTGGTGTGCGCTAGACCATGCACTCGGCCACCGACCCCCCCCCCCCCCCCCCCCCGCTTGTGCGTCTAATTTATATACAGGTATAAGTATTTGAAGATCGACAATGGACGTCGATCGTCTCGAGGTAATGTAACGTAATAACATTATATAAATAATAAACTTGTTGAAGGACTGAACAACTCAATTTTTCAATTCTTGGATTGTAATATGGCGATAGCCTATTGTACGCACTTACTGTTGATGAAGAGCAATATGAGGTGACGATGTAATGATTAAATGATGAGGCTCTATAAGGACGACGACATTAGTGGGTGTCGAACCACAACGTACAGTGCCAGACTTGTTTCGAGTATCGTGTACCCAAAGACTTTCTTCACCCGCAACAGAATATGGTAGAATCAATGAGGATGCTGCTTTACAACTGTACGTGGAACAGGAAAACTGCACTGTGCAGAAGTGCGGCTTATTCGTTAAAAGGGGGGACGGATTTCTAGCAGAATTCCCTGATTGACTACTTGGAACAAATGGCCTCGTTGACGTAAAGTGTCCCCGTTCCAAAATATTCTTGAAGCATACTTAAACCGCAAAGGAGTATGAGGCGAAAAATAAGAAAATGGAGCCTGGTGCGAAAGGTACAAATCACCACCATGGCTTCTACTATCAAATACAAGGGCAGTTACACAATACACAAAGAAATTTTTGTGATTTAGTTATATTTACACTCAAGGGCATTGATATCCAACGTACTCAGAGAGATGATACCTTCTGGTCAACCAACATAGAGCCTTTTCTACTCAAGTTTTACATGGAAGGCCAAACTTCCGCTGAAATTCCTTACGTAGACGAGTTGTCCGACCGAATAAACTGCAATTACTCCCGATCTGGGAATCTCTCGATCTTCGTTCGTAAGCCATGGTATCATGAGATCGAGGGGTGTGTCTCTTCGTCCGCTGAATATTGCTTCAACGGGTGTTTTTACCGTGTAAGATGAGACCGTCGCGTGCTGCTGGAACAACAACCTGGCGATTCTTCACTGAACTGCTTCTTCCGTAAGCTTCAAAAGGGCTTTTTTTTTTTTTGTTTCGCACACCATCTGTTATGCATGCCCGTTAGTTGCAGGATGGTATGGTGCACTAATGTGATGCCTGATGCCGGTTTTTTTTCTTCAAAACTTGTTTATTTTGTTTGAAGCAAGATTTGGCGCGTTGTCAGAGAAAAGTATTTTCGGTAGGGCAAAAGTAGGTAAAAGAGACCGTAGAACGCCAATGACGTGTTTGGACGTCGTGGCAGGCATCGTGTAAACTTCCAGCCACTTAGAGTACGCATCGTCCATGACTCCGCAGATGCGGATACGTTTCGCCGCCCACCGATTGAATAGTGGATCGTTTTCAGTTACTGTTCATGATGGCGTTGGACTCAAAAAAGACTTCGAGTCTTTCCAGAAAGTTAGCCCAGGTGCCAGGACTATTGTCGAAAGCGGTAAGTGTTCGAAACCTTGACAACGTCGGTAGCCACGTGCTGTGCTTGACACTGGACAATTACTATTCGCTGAGAAAAAACTCGCTTGTTCGTCTACCACGAGTCATCCGATATCAGGTCATCACCGCAATACCATCTCCCGACAAAAACGCATGTCCATAGTTAGCAATAACGTGAACTTATAAATTCCCGAACGCTCATAACTTGCCGTCGCTAAACGCCGTTCATTCATAGCGTCATCATTGCAAATAAACGTCTTCCTATTTCTTCTGATGGTTTTCATCATATTCCTCCTAAGCTGTACTTACAACATTATGTGTGTCGGTACTTCCGAAAATATTGCAACGGCGTTTGTTTTCTGGGAACTATAATGTAACAACCTTTACAACAACTTCCGGACCCCGTGAAACACAATATTTTGTGACGTTATTTTAGTCGTCGTTAAAATGGTGAGGTAAGCACCGTAAATCGTGACTTCACGTCCGCTTCCACTGGTGTCTTGGAAGATTGAGTCTACTGAGCGTGCCTTCCTGCAGAAGAAATTTTCATTGATGAAATATTAACACGTCAATCACCATTTGATTCCTTCTTGGTAAGATTTGTTGCGAAAGCCCGTTACAACCGCCGAACCGCATCTCCGCATACATGCGTTTGCTGGGCCACGCTACTTCAGCTAGCTGAGCACAGCTGGCAGCGGCGCGAGCAAGGCCACGAGGGGAACGTGATGGTGCTCGAGCCATCCCACTGTGAACCAATGTTTCGGCCACCCCACTAGGGTACCTGCATGTCTGTCTGTCTCAGGGTGAAGACATCCATTGTTGCACTGAATGTGCCAGCGCGTGACGCTCTCGCGCACTCCGTGCATGACTTGGGCGGTAAAATGGCGTCTATGCATTAGCCAAAGCTACGCGCTCGAGCTAAATGACACCGGATTGCGCGCACTTCAAAGGGCATGAAAATCAATTGAGCGGAAAAATGGCTGAGATGTCACCACTCAAGCAAAAGCGCGTGCGTATGAAGGCACTCTACACCCCACGGGTGCGTGTCGCCATCTATTGGTTGAACTAACGCCTTGTTCAAGATGGCTGCCGTGGGACCGCAGCCTTAAAGGGATACGGAATCGAAACTTGAAATACAGAGAAAACATCAAGAAATGAGTTCAATATGATCAGCTAAGCCTGTAATGAATAATCGCACGGTCGTATTTTGAGCAGATGGCTATATTTTATGCTCTAAATGCCGCGATTTTGGCGAGCGCTTCAAAATCAACCATGGAGGAGCGCGATGCATCTCGGGAGATCCGGCAGACGTCTTGACGTCATCATGCCTCGGACGACCAAGCGTACCGTAGTGACGAGTTTTGCCACTTGGAGGCGTCAACGCGTTACAATCTCGCTTTGTCGAAGTACCCAAGGGCTGTAGATATCGCGGGGCCAGCAGAGGCAGCAGAGGCGCGGAGGGGCGGAGGTGTCAGAGCTGCTTCAACTGCCTTGAGTGTGCAAAGGCGTGTCTACATGACGAGAGTGGTGGCAGCGGCAGTGGGTACGATGACATTAGCGAAGACGAAGACGTCAACAGATCGCTAGTGGCTATGGTGGGGGAAAAGCGATTCGGCTTAGAGCCATATCTGTACGATCCTTCGGCATCGTCGTCCGCAACAGACGAGGAGTCGTCCGACTCTCCGGAAACGCCAGGCTGGCCAGGCAGCCCACATCCACCAGCAGCCCGGCGCGTCGGCACGGCGAATTGGTGAGCCTAGGGTGCCTTCGTGTGCGCTTTGCTTAGGGTGGAGACATCTGGCCATTTTGTCTCACACTTTTATTTTTACTTTTTGTTCAGAAGCGCGTGAAAGAACGTGTCCCTGCACGCGCTCGCGGCGCTGACTGTGCTCCGGCGACATTTTGTTTTCGTCGATTTCTTTGTATTTTACCCGTGAGCGCGTGCTGTCGGCATCGGGTACTACAAAGGGTGGCATCACCCTAAACAGAAGGACATTGAGGCACACTAGGTGAGCCTAGTCACAGAAGAGTCCGCGAATGCATTCGCGCGCGCACGTGTAATAAAGCAGCGAGACGATTTAATGACAGCGCGCTAGCCGCGCTGTCATGAATGATGAAAGTACGCTGTCTAAACCAGGTCGTTGTATTAGCGTGTAACTTCTGTTGGTAAGCTTGCGAAACCTGGTTTTGTCGAAGGAGCGCTCGCGTTAACAAAGATCAGTAGCTAAAGTACGCTTGCAACGGCGGCTATCCAAAAGTGTACGTACGCACGAACACGGCAATGAATGTGCCGCGAAACGCTTTTATGGAAGGACTGAAAGATGTATAAAAACGCAAGTTTCGAACCAAAAAGCGCGTGTGGCCTTCGAAAGAGCTTTCCCCGCGCGTGGGCTGGATCGTGCAGGCAACATCTTTAGCGAAATAATTTGTTGGCCTAGTTGGGTAAACATCACAAAAATAAAAAAGCGCGAAAGACAAGGAGAAGTGGAAGACTAGACAGGACAAACCCTTGTCCTGTGTAGTCTTCCACTTGTCCTCGTCTTTCGCGCTTTTTATTTTCGTGATGTAGCAACACAATCTGCCCGGGTGCTCCGCCGCAAGTGCGTACGTAACCAGTGCTACCACGCTACAAGCCCGATGTGGTTTTGCACGACGTTTCCCCTTCGCGCGTGCGCAGCGGTCCCGCTCAAAGCATCGCGCTCGCTCTGGTAGCATCTTCGCTCACACTTATCGCTGAAGACTGCCTGCCGTAGTGCAGCAACAGTGCTTCACACTGTAGCCGAGACATTGCGTCAGTGCAATATGTCATGTAGTAACGGTACACGGCGGTACGATGCTCATCGAGATCGAACAGGAGAGGGATGGACAGAGCCCAGCATCCCCAGCTGGTTCTGCGATTTCATGTTCCGTTCAACATGCTCGGCTACTAATCTTCCCTGAAGGAATGTAATCTACTGTGAGTGCTTGCAAACCAAAGATGTAAAGAACACACGTTGTGAAGGTTGTGCGAATTTAGTACTTTTTCACGAACATATTTGTACATACCACACACTTTGTAGGTCTCGAGAATATTAAGGGTGAATAAATAGAAAAACAAATCTCTTTGTACTAACAGGTGCTCCTGTGGCAGCGTCTGCAGACCAATGCAGACAGTCGAGGAGTCGGTGTGCTGCAGGGAGTTGCACAATGTGGTGCGTATGTGCAGTGACCAGGGGGTGCCTTGTGTAACAAAGCACCCCTTGTTCGAGCTGTATTGCCTAAACACCGACGTCTTGGACCTGGAGTACCTCAAGCTCCGGTACTTCTGCCCTCTTGATGCAGGAGACAGGGGCCCACAAGAGTATGTATATTGTAATTCTAGCAGAAGTCATGATGTAAGCAAGATGATTTTCTCACTTGATACTGCCTCTCCTTCAGAAATCAACATTCCATGATTCCAGTTTTCTTAGGCTCCATTTTTTTCTGGATTTGTAAGATAAAAGGATAAACCACCATAGAAGAGTTCTGTAACTTGTATTGCCTGCACTGTACTCGGCATCACCTGTTTTGTGCTGCACTGTCGAGGCAAATGTAGCTTCCACCGTGCTTCAGCTACACACTGCTGCAAAAGCACATGGCTTTGTGTTTATTCTCAATCAAATGCTATCGCACAACTAGCTTTGACAGTTAAAGCACTATCGCAGCTACTCAATCTTTTGCAACATGGCAGAAAATAGTTGTCACCAAATAAAACGCATGTGTAAACATGCACAATCTATCAAGAGTTTACTACTCAATAAAATTTGCTTTCAAGCTCGTCCATCGCTGTATTCATAGCATTTCAGATAATACAGATAGCAACTGGTACATATACAGGTCATCATTGCAGCATGGTTGGGTGCGATATCTCAAGGAAAAAATAACAAAATTGCGTAACGAGAAGTAAATTTTTATAAATGCCAATGACTGATTGACCTCGGTGATGACAAGTAATAAAAAATACAAAGGTATGCTTCTTCCTGCATTATCAATATTGCTACCATGTAACTAGATATTGAGAAAATTTTTGTAAATTGCAGTTAGGTTCTATTATATTCTCTTGAACTGGCAACTGACTGGTACTTCATGCAATCATCTCATTTTAGGAGGCACCGCTACACTGCCTACCGGCAATTCACTTGGTGGGTTCACCATAAGCTGGGGCGCGGTAACCGGGTGCCACTGCCCAGCTGCGCCGTGCAACGAATTCGACGAGAGTTCCCATCCACCGATGGAAGTTATGTCGGTTTCAAGAAATAAAAGGTATCTGCCTTATGAAGAACTCCTTTACATCATGCTATAACTGATGTGGCTAGACAAAAGCGGCCTGGAATCAACACACATTTATTATACAACACAAAACCAGAACAGGGTGATGTAGGTCGAATATACAAGATGGTCCGTTTCCGTATTGTACTGAAAAATATACTTCTTGCAACACGTCTTGACCTTTCTCACTGAGTCTGGTTCTGCTGCAAGTCCTCCCATTAACTCGGTTCAAGTGCGCTTCCCATGTCTGTTACCAACAAATACTTGATCACCAATTGTTGCAGAAAATTTTACTAATTTTCACGTTTTGCTCAGTCAGGAACAGAAAGGCACCTGGAAACACATTTGTACTAACTTCATGGAACGATTCACAGCAAAACTCAACTTTCTAAAAAAAAAATCATCACATGTGATAAGACCTCGATTTTCTAGTACAGTCTGGATACCGGTCAACTTATGCACTGGAATACTCCCATGTCACCGATAAGAAAAATGGCAATGCAGAATCTGCAGAAAAGGTAAAGGAAAAAATGACATCTCTGCTAGAGGGGTTGGCACATGGTAACCTGCAGCACTATTCTCAACAGGGGGAAAGTTGCATGTAACATTGTAATGATAGGGGGGGGGCATGTTAAAGAGGGTGTTAGTGAAATTGGAAGACTAATAAATCATGCTTTTGTCACCAGTCAATATTTAATATCCACAACTGGTAAAACTACCAGATGAGAAAGGTTTTCATATAACAATATACCTTCTCGATTGCCGGGAGCAGAAAGGCCTTCTGAATAATAAAGAAGGTCTTGTAGCAGAAACAGGCGATGCCCATGCTACTGAGCATCCGCAGGGCCTTCTTGATGCAGCAGCCCGTGAAGAGGATTGCAGCAGCCACCAGGATGTTGCCAACTGGCTTCCGCCTGATGACAGGTTGGCTGCACCACGTCTCTGTATGGCCGCTCCGACAGAGCGTAGACACCTGAAGGCTTGAGCCCTGGACGGTCTTGTCGATGTGAGTGTTGGGGGCAGCCAGGGATGGGCAAAATACATGCAAATATGTATCGAAATACAAATACAAAATACTTCGTCAAAAATGTATTTAATTACAAATCTAATTACATTTCCAAAAAAGTATTTAAATACAAGATGCAAATACAACCAAATGTATTTGGTCTCCTCCAAATACCTTTCCAAATACATTCCTCAAAATCTGCATCAGCGACTTCAGGGCACCTGCAACGGGTTTCTGGGTATCTCATTATAATTTTGCATTGCACACTCGGGAGTTAGTGTGCAAGGCTCTAGTAACGTAATAGAAATATAATCACAAAAAAAATGTAATCAGCTTGGACGTAACAGGTGAAAAAAGTACAGAGCTTCAAGCAGCTTTTTTTTGTCGATTACATTTTGGTATAGACCAACAAAGAACCGAGACGACCAAGAAGCGCAGCACTTGCTAGAGAATTTTTTATTGTTGCAACTCGCACCAGTTACAAAAATCTGGACGACCCGCGCATTTAGAATGCTCCAGGCACAAATATGGAGGGAAATCAGGCTGGAAAGCATCACAAGTTGTCACAGGCACTTATTTAGCCAGTCTGCCTGTGAACGTCGATTTCGTCACTATTCTTGTCCTGGACTAGCACCGTAATCGCAAAGTCACTAAACGCTTGTGCTTGATTGAGAGACACTGCATTCGGTGCAGGACGTAGTTTTCTTCCTGCTCTGGACAGTGGCAATAAATTTGAGGGATGTATTTTCGCCCACAAAATTGTATTTAATTACAATTGTATTTGAAATACCCACGTTTTAGTATTTAAATACACACGTCAAATACATTACCCAATTTGTAATTAAATACAAATACAAAATACACAAAGTATTTGAAATACGTATTTCAAATACTTGTATTTGAAATACTGCCCATCCCTGGGGGCAGCACAGGAGCGACACGTCTCCAGTAGCTGGTCCAGGCATGACTCGAAGACGATGAACTTCCGCTCATGCACCAAAGACGGAGCTTCCTTCTCGGGGCTATGTTGCAAAAACAAACATCATCTCAACAAGTGGCTCAGTCAAGAATGAAGATGCGGTCAGTTATTGCTCAAGAGCATACAAACCTAGCAAAGCTGTCCTCTGACAGACAGTAGCTGGAATCCGCTTCTGCTCTTGGTGGACACAGATCTGAGAGATCCAGATCAGTGTCGAGCGCATCGTCTCCGTGAGACGGTGAAGAACACCAGACCATCGTCCCCGAAACATCCGTCTGCACGAACCGGGTCCTTGACGGCGGTTTGATGCATGCCTGGGTAACTGGTGAACAGTGTGGAGCTCTAGAAACATGCCTTTACACAATAAAATGCACATATTGGAATTTAATATTGGATTGGCGGCTACTTGGAACACTTCAGAAATTGTTCCAAAGCTTCTAATAAAGAAACTCTCATGACATCCCATGAATTCTAGAAGTACATCTCTAGAATTGCTCAAGTAATATCTTCATGTATAAGTCAACAGGTATCTTGGCTTCCGCCAATCTATATAACTTTCATGGTAAATATTTTTTGATATGCATTTAAAAATCATCTGGCTTAGACATTCCATCAAAAGCAGTAAGTGTGTGACAACACTTGATGGAGTGTTTAACAAACAGCACTTTCTATCTGAAGTTTGTGAAAAAAATAAACTCGGTAAATTGTGACCGTCGCACTGAGGCGTCACATGACACCATGTTGTCATATGACAATGATGTCACGTGGCCTTCTGCCATCATGCAATGCCATAAACACAAACATAAGGTTCCCATGTAAAGTAATCTCCTTTAAGGCATTCTCATACCAACCAAAACAAGTTCCAGCATATGACCCCACCTTTATTTTTGTAGATGCCCGTCGTCTGTGTCAGTGCACACCGTGTCTTGCAACACGCTGCTGCTGATGCCAAAGACGGCCTTGTGCTAGTTGCCCCACTGGAGTTCCCTAAAGAGAAAAGAAAGAAGGAACTATAAAATCACCTGGGAACCGTTGATACCATCAAAGCATTGTATGGGTATTCACGGTGGCATCAAGGCACGCAATTTGGGCACATGTTCAAACAGTTGTTCTAGGACAGATATTGCAATATGGCAGAGGTTCAGTTAGTGGCCCATACATACCGGAGGGCACTGGGGCTCCTGATGTAGTCCTCATCCCGAAAATGCTCGCTGCATAGACGATCACTTTTCGAGGGAACTCACGTTGGAAAGGACGGGCGAGCGAGACGACTCCACAGGTAACAGAGCTTCTCGTCCTTCGGAAACGTGTGTGCCGACGTCTCACAACGAACAACACTGTTCCCACAACCCTCTGCCGCACAATAGTTTGGCATCCCGTCGTAAAGTCGCCGAAAAACCTCGCAGAAAAATGATGTGTGTTAAACTTCACGACAAAGACACGCGCACCAAACCTGAGAACAACCGAAGCACGCGTTTGCACGTCGCGCGAGAGCTGAAACCAAGGTGGCTCACTTCGTTTTGGCTCTTTCCACCAAGACGCCTCGGTATTGCGTTCAGGCCTAGGCAATCTATACCAGTGAGCGGACATACCGCTGTGGCGCTGCTTTCAGAGGCATGTTGTCGTCACGACATTCCATTGAAGCTTCATAACCAACTACCAGGTGGTTTTTGATTATCGTTTAATTCACTTTAAAATATGTTTTCTTGCGTTTTCTAGCGCATTATTTATGTTTCTGTGGTTGTGCTGCTACCTGCGTCGTGTTGAAACAAAGAAATGAGCTCCAGAATTTGGTTTCCGTACCCCTTTAAGGGACGCAGCAGTATCAAGTGCAAATAATTGAATAGAGTTGTTGGTGTGCATCTGAAAGGTTGGCGAATGCTGTTTTCATTTGTTTTGTTAGTCTGTTTGCCTATGGAAATTTTTTTTTTTTCTTTTTTGGCCCCTAGGTGCTTGCCGCGACGCCAAAGTGGCCACATACGGTCTGGCTAGGAGAGGCGCGGCACTCCACTTTGAAACTTTTCGTGCCACTCATACACCTGCCGAAGCGATGCACAGGCGTCTCCGTACTGCTTCAGCATCCTGCGATGAAAATCACCAGGTTTTTCGCCCTCTGCGCCACAAACTCGGATAACCGAACGCTGCTCCTCCTTGGTGTATTCTCACAAGGGGCCGCCATTTTGGAAGTGCTGTGGTCACGTGACATTTGCCATGAAGTCGCCAGGCCGGCGTGTATAGCTTCCTCTCGTGGCAGGTCAAAACATAACTGCTGCGCAGCAGTCTACCACTACAGTGGCTTAAAGGGGGTAGTGTAACGAACGAAACCGGAGAAGTGGCACAGGGTTGGAAGACGGCCGCGAGTGGCGCTGGCGCTTGCAGCACCGTCCTTCCGGCTTGGCTCCGGCTTGGCCGCTTGGTCAGCTTGCCTCCGGCCAGCTCCGGCCGATTCTCAGCTGTTGACTCCACTGTCGTCTGCTAGTTTCATATTTTTTGTTCACCTTCAAACACAGATCATGTCGTTGGAAGTTCACTGGAAACAAATAATCGTTTTTGATGTATTTATATTAGTTATGAAGCGTGTTAGGGTGCCTCTATCTGCCGGCCGATTTAGGCACCCAACTTTTTCTGCGGATCGAAGCGCCACCTACATCGTCTTCCAAGGAGTGGCCGTTCCCGATGCATGGTAGAAGCTACGCGATAACCACACTACCCCTTTAAGCCACTGTACTATCACTAAATTTGATTTTCTCATGGCTAAATTGCGGTTACTTTTCGACTCTGCCTCGTAAACGAAATTATTGCTTGTTTGTTTAAAATATATAGATATGATGACTGACAGAGTCTCTTCAAATTTTTTTTTTCGAGAGAAGTTTATTTATGATGCAACGTGTGTACTTCAAGATATATATATATATATATATATATATATATATATATATATATATATATATATATATATATATATATATATATATATATATATATATATATATATATATATATATATATATATATATATATATATATAAATGCTGCGCAATGACAACGAAACACTCACAAAGATGCGGCAATGAAATGACCAGGAAATGAAAAGGTGCAATATACTTGAGCTTAAAAACTCGAGCCGTGAGTGTTTACATACTGGAATGCGCTCAATATTGTTCCCCTACTTGCGATTTACTTCTAAACACCCCAGTGTTTGAATAATATATTGCAGCTGCTCCAATTCCCCGGGTCCAATTTCTCAAAAGAAGCTTTCAGTTCGGAAGAACATGACGCTTCCTTGTTATAGAAAGCTCGCTGCATCTATCATTTTGAGAAACGATTTCCGATCCCCTATTCTCTCTTTGAAGGGAACATCTGCGCAGACGACTAAAGCAGACGGTTTCTTGGTTATTTCGGTGATCTACTGCACTTCGTTTTCTTCCAAAACAAGCGGCTTTTTTACACTCAAATACTCTCGCTCTGAAGCCAAACAAAATACGGTATCAATACCATATCTTGCATTTTGTATTGCGGCACATATGATAAAGCCTAAAAAAAACAACCTTAGTGACTCGAAGCGAAGTAGAGATATTTGTCGTCAACCAAAATTACAAAAATACCTTCCTGCCTCCCCCTGCTTAAAGGGAAGCTGAAGAACGAACGCTGAATTAGGAGCAAACTTCTATGGCTCTTTGTCCCGTGAATTCAGTTATCGTACTTATCTTGGACAGAAGTAAACGTAAAGCGTATTTATGTTAAAAAAAATACAAGCAGCGATTGCCGTCGGGCATGCGGCGATCCTTTCTGCCGCCTCTTATTTGTCCAGAGTGTCATCACGTCATTGACGGCATTCCCGGGCCAGCTTAGTGGCAAGCAAATGTCATCTGACCCCGGTGATGCCGTCGCTTTTCCTAGTTTTTATCTCTTCTCTCGCACTTTCCCACCGTTGGCACGCCGCAACGGGCTGGTCTACGCCGAAATTTTAATGGACCTTTTCCACATACCGACGGCACCAGGCGGTGGCTGCACGAACTAAAACTCGAGGAAGTGACCTACCAGCGCTACCAATCGATTATGGAGGCTACACTACCAGTTTCTTCGCTTTCTGAGCAGCTGCGCGTGCCCAGCGCGACTTTAAAGAGGGGAATGCGTGGTGTCCACCCAAACGTCGTGTTTTCCTTTCCGTCGACGTTCTTTTTTTGTGTAACACAATTATATATATGCTGCAGTTACGTGTTCTACTCGCTAATATACAACCTCCTTCCGAATTTCCTCGAGTTTTCGTTCCGACTTCCGCCGCTTGGCATCGGGCGCTCGCGCGTGCGCAGAACGCTTCTCGGAAAAGGTCCATTGGCTATTACGACCGCTCCTACTCATAGAGTCGAAAGAAAACCTAAGAAGCATAATCTTTGAAGTGTCTACATTAACTTTTACTGTTTGTTCGATATGAAGGGCCCCTTCAGCTTCCCTTTAAGATGGACGCTCGTTAATATACAGTCACAGTTCCCCACTGATATCTCTATGACTATTTGCTAGATCGCGTCAGCTCGCTCCGCGAATGCGGGCGCGGTCGGCCATCTTTTTGGTAAAGTTATATTATCTCTAGCCACACCATAGTAGCGTGGTGTCGCAATCTACCGCCCGTTAGATAGGGTACACGTTTTCCACCCACAGCTGAAAGGTCGCGAGGCGACTTCGTGGAAATCTTGGGAACGAGTACATATTTTTCATTTAACATATCTCTGCGCGCCAGGATACCCACAAAACACTGAATATACTTGCCGATTGTAAATCCTTACCTTTGGCGATCGGGGTGATTTGAACAGAGCGCCCCACAACATGACGGCGTATACGATCTTCCTCTGTCGAATCCCCAAAGTTTCAAAAATCTGCTTCGTCGAGCGACTTTAATCAAGCACAAAATATCAACAACGGTAGGGTGCACTAGACTCACGGTCTAGTACACTCTACCGTGGGTCTAGTACACTCAGGCGCCTGTTTTCGTGTTTCATTTTATGTTCAAAGATTTAGAGCGTGCGGCAAATGTTTTAAACGCTGAAATAACGTCTTCACTTATTCGCATGAGCCGACGGAATAAAGCTAAGCTGATATATTTCAAGTAGGACTATTATTACTTATAATCAAGGCGTAATACTGATCCAGTGTTATTGAGTGGTTCTTTAAGTCTCTCCTGATTTTTCAAAAATCCCTTCGTTCGTTTATTCAAACGAACACATAAAAGCATATAAAGCTGCTTTAAAGCCGTGTTTAATGTCATCGATTTGAAAGACCAACACTGAGACCGACCTATATTTTCATGTACGTGTTTGAGAAATGTTTCAAAGTATTTATTACGTTAGAATTTTTTGTAAAGTTGGCTCTTATAATTAATCGCGGAGAAAAAATTCAGTCACTTTTTCTTAAGCGACTGCATTACCGGAAATCAATTCTAAACTCCGTTGCAAAACGTTTTGTCCACTTTCTACAAAATTGTTATAGAAACTAATATATAGAGGGAAATAGGATGCACTAAAAATATGTATCACGATAACCGTTAGGCCGTTACAAAATTTCTATAGAAAATAGTATATAGAGGCTATAGATACACTAAAAAAATGTATCACGATAACCGTTAGGCCGTGGCCTAACGGTTATCGTGCTTACCTCCCACGCAAAGAGCCAGGGTTCGATTTCTGAACGCGACATGTCTTTAATTTATTCTTTCACTTTACTGTTCTAGTAAATTAGAGAACTCTGTATTTCCGAGGTTAGAACATTCTATGCGCGAACCTTCTAGGCCGTTTGTTCGAGAAGCCCACGCGTGTACAAATGGGGCTCCGCGTGGCAAGCCGCAGTCAGTTTCGCCCCAGCGTTCGACTTTGCTGTCATGCTGACTTCGACGCCCGCAACTCTCGGCTTTCTTCTGTTCCTTGTTTTTATTTTTGTGCACAAGTTCGGCCGCGATATACTCATTAAAGACTACATTAAAACAATCGAGGTTGTTTTCTTTTTTTTTTTGCTGTTGTTTTTGCCCTGCTGCCAAATTCTCAGTAATTTTTTTTTTTTTAGTCTTTGATACGCACATTAGCTTATTTAGTACGTTATCTCTAGGGTTCGGAATTTTCGGTTTAAACCAATAAAAACCGATAAAAGTACGCCGAATTCAATTTCGGAAATTCCGTTTAAACGAAACAGGTCAGTTTTTAGGTTCGGCGTTTTCGGTTTCAGCCGATAAAAACCGATAAAAGTAAGCCGAATTCATTTCCTAAAATTCTGTTTTAACCGAAAATGGTCAGTTTTTTAGGTTCACGTCGAGATGGGCGGGGGGAGAGTGGGGGAGGGGAGAGAGGAGAGAGGGCGTCGCAAGGTTCGACATTGTGTGACCTCTTCGTGATTGCCCTCTTCCAAGGTTCAGCATGCAACAAAAGAGGTCTTGGACTGTCCTTTGCGGGACACCTGTGTCCTTTCCGTGATCGGGCTTAGTGTGTTAAGTTCCTGGTCCTAAAAAAAAGATTTCGGGTGTGAGTTAGTATAAGGTGTTTCGCTTTATGCAAGATCTGCAGCCAGAGTTTAGTGAGTACTCGAAATATGTCAGGTTTCAAAACGTAAACAACCGGAAAGACTAAACCCAATTTCGGGACGGAAACAGACGATACAACTGTTTGCGTCCCGAATTCGTGTTTATTCTTTCCGGTTGTTTAAGCATTTACCAACACGCTCGTTTTTTTAATGTTATTCAAAACGTCGCACCGTGTTTCTTTTAGTAGTCACATTTGGTTGACTGCCCGATTTTGGATCAAGCAGCGCTTCATCTGTTTAGCCCGCCAGTGTCCAGTGTTAACGTTGAGAGGGCATTCTCGGAGCCCAGGGTCATTAACAGAAAAGAATGAGCGTGGATCAACGAGGAGAACCTGGGAAACTACATATGTGTTTACTATATATAAGATCACGTAGTCCTGGTCTACAGAAGATGAAGTCCCATTTTTTTAAAGCACTGTCTTTTCTGCGCTTTTTTTTTTTTTTACCGTTGCAGAAATTTGTCAAATAAAGAGTCGATTTTTTTTTTAATGTATTTTTGCCGTTATTTTTTCAGGGATCACAAATATCAGGGTTTCAAGGATCATATGATCCGGTGTCCGATGGTGTTTTTTTCATATTCACCGAAAAAAAAAAAACGGTATGCATTTGTGGGCAGAAATATACACCGAAAAAAAAAACGAAAATTGAATCTTAAAATAAACACCGAACTAAATACACCGAATTTCGAAAAATATAAAAACAGAAAACGCGGAACCCTAGTTATATCCAACAGCTATCAAGCCGCTTGCAAAAGTTGGTATCGCCAGCTCGACGTCAGTAAACAGAAGGACGAAATGTAGTTTTAGAGAGTTACATATGGGACGAAAGAAGAACCCCTGTACACCCCCTATTTTTTAGAGTGCAGAAATCGCCTTCTGCGTGCTGCCATCTTTGTCTGCTGGGGAATGAAACGGCTTCTGAGCATGCGCTGTTGGTCTCCTGCGCAGTATATCAGACGCTGTGCGTGCGTCTAAAGCTCCATGAGTCAGCATTTTTCGCCTTGGTGATAAGCGATGAAAAGGTCAATGTGGAGAGCAAGTTGTCTGCTATTTGCGCGGGAGTTGCGGTGACGTCAGAACGACACCGAGCTCTGATTGGCTCTGATGGAGAGTATAGTGGTAGACTTCAATGTTGGATACCTTGGGGTCTACCCACTCTTTTTTTCCATCAGCCAATAAGAGCTTAGCGTCTTACGTCATCACAATCCCTGTGCAAGAAGCAGAAGAACTTGCGCTCCGCATAGCCAACCGTTAAAAATACAGACGTGCCATTGTCATTCGCTGATTTTTGTTCATCATGCTTAATACATTTCCGAACGTGAGAGGTATATCACAGTTTTTATTTCAGTATCCCTTTAAGGTCCAGATGCCACCGACGCTACGAGCTGATGGCGCCCAATCAGACAGCGTTGAAAGTGCACCATCATGGTGTTCGTCCTGTTTCGGTACGCGTTCTCCCATCTCTGAACCCATCACAAACAGAAAAGGTCTAGCGACTTGGGCTTTTGACGCCGCTTGATTAGTCCCATTACGTCGTAGCGTTGGCAATGTCTGGACTTAAGCTAAAACGAAGTATAAAAACTGCTTGAAGAGCGCAAACCAGACCACGGCCGGGCTATGATACCGGCATCCCTTACGGCCTTTGCTCTCGCTTATAATTAATGGGAGTTTTTTTCACGCCGCGGGGGTGCGGAAATGCCACCCTTCGGAGTACTGACTGAACCATCATGAACAACTGTTCCGATCAAGGTGATTGAAACTGTTTGTCATTGTACTTATACGGAACAAGTGTAGTGTGCTGACTGAAATAGTTTTTGCTTACATTAAATAAACAATTATTCATAGGAAGAAAGAAAATGTTTTTTTTTTTTTTAGATGTCGATGAAAAAAGTGTTTTGCGTAAGTCCCTGTAGGAGGTGGCCTCAAGGCTTATTGACTTCACTTCACTTCACTTTATTTCCTTAAAGACCCCTTCGGGAGGGGTATTACATAAGGGGTGGGAGAATATAAAAAAAACAATAACTTGAACAATAGGTTGTTACGTTGGATTGATGGTTGACACAGCTTCAGCAAACCTTAATGGGCAGGTGATCGCAGCAACTTCGCCGGGAAGGCCGTTCCAGTCTGTTGCAGTACGGGGGAAGAAGGAATTGAAAAAAGTGGCAGTTCGAGTGCGGTGACGGGTGACCTGCAATGGGTGACCTGTTCGGAGAGAGATGCGGGCGTGGGGTACAATGTAGGGCGTGTGATGGAGCGGAGAACAGAAAAACTTGTGAAATAGACATAAGCTAGCAGTTTGGCGACGAGAGGAGAGGTCTAAAAGGCCCGATTCAGCTTTTAAGGATGAGATACTAACTTTGTACGAGTAAGATGAGTGGATGAATCTGGTGGCGCGGTTCTGAACCTGTTCGAGTGCATAACTGAGATAGGCTTGGTGCGGGCTCCAGATGGGGGATGCGTATTCCAGCTTTGACCTTAGGAGTGATTTGTATGCTAGCAGTTTTATGCTTTGAGGAGCGGCACGTAGATGGCGTTTTAGAAATCCTAACTTTTTATTTGCTGATGAGATAATGTTAGCGACATGTGCGCGCCATGATAGGTCGCTACCTAAGGTGACACCAAGATATTTATAGGACTGTACTAGTTCGACGGGAGTGTTAGCAATTGAATAGGGGAAAAGGAAAGGGTTGGTTCGGCGATGAAAGGACATGAGTTTGCATTTATTAGGATTAAGTGACATGAGCCAGTGGTCGCACCATTCCTGGATGCGGTTGAGGTTTTCCTGTAGATTGATTTGGTCAGAAATGTTAGTAACTGGTTGGTAAATAACGCAGTCATCGGCAAACATACGGATTTGGCAAGTAACGTGTAAGGGTAAATCGTTAATATATATGAGGAATAGCAGTGGGCCCAAGACGGAGCCCTGGGGAACACCTGATGATACTGGTAGGCAGTTGGAGGACTGGTTATTAACGAGGACGGACTGAGAGCGATTAGTCAAAAATTCCTGTATCCATTTCAAGACGTCAGGGTCTAATCCTAGCCGAGAAAGTTTTAGTAGCAAGCGTCTATGAGGTACTTTGTCGAAGGCTTTTGCAAAGTCCAGGAAGATAGCGTCAGTTTGGCAGTTAGAGTCGAGATAGGTATGTAAGTCGTGGAGAAAGAGAGCTAGTTGAGTTTCGCAGGAGAAGTTCCTGCGAAACCCGTGCTGAGAAGAGTGAAAGAATTGGTTAGAGTCCAGGAAGTTCATAACGTGGGTATAAATGACGTGTTCCATGATTTTGCAGGGTACGCTTGTTAAGGAAATGGGTCGATAATTTAATGGAGAGTCCTTGTTGCCTGATTTGAAAACGGGAACGACCTTCCCCGCCTTCCAGTCATCTGGAATGCCGCCTGTGAAAAGTGACTGCGAGAACATAAGTGAGAAAAATGATGAACATACATGGTTACAATTCTTCAAAAAATTTCGAGGTGATTTCGTCGACGCCCGCTGATGATGACAACTTGATGTTATCAATAATAGACGAAATACCGGCAGTGGAAAATGAGATGGGGTGCATTTCCGATTCAATAGTTACGATTACGGGTGGGAGTGGTGCGTCGGGCTCTTGAGTAAACACTGATGAGAACGCGATATTAAACATGTTAGCGCACTCACTATCGCTAAGCACATTTCCCGATTCATCGGCAAGAGTTAAACCGGGAGTCTGCTGAGGGTTTATGACCTGCCAGAACTTTCTTGGGTTATTGATTAACATGTTTGGTAAGTCAATAAGGAAAAATGAGCGCTTGGCTTCAATGATCGCGTTTAAATAGGTTTCTTCGGCCTCGTAGTACCTTTCCCACGCGCATGGGTTTGGTTTTGACTTCGCAGAGCGAAAAAGACGCTTTTTTTTATTTTCCAGCCTCTTAAGGGTTTTAGTGAACCATGGCTTCTGTCGGCTAACACAAAAACTGATTTTAGGAATAAATGTATTTATTAATTCGTTAAACTTGTTCTTGAGTAGTACCCAATTTTCATGGATGGATCGACTTTGATAAGCAGCCTCAAAGTCAGTAAAAAAATTGGTTAGATGGTTATTTATCGCTTCATAATTTCCTTTGTTGTAGAGGCGAATTGTTTTATTTTGAGAAGGGGGCAACGTCGGCGAAAACATAAAATCAGCGTGAATGACCTTATGGTCACTAATTTCCCGTAGGTAAGTAATTGACGACATACTGTCAGGACGGTTGGTTAATATTAGGTCCAAGAGACTTGCAGTCTCTTGCGTGACACGTGTTGGCTCAGTTAATATTTGGGACAGGTTAAAATTGAGGCAAACATCGATAAATTCTCTCGTTTCTGCGTTGCTCGTTGTTGTAGGCGCCAGGTTAGCCCAATCGACATATGGGTAATTAAAATCGCCAAAAAGAAGTATGTGGGCATTGGGATGTTTTGCATTGAGGTGGCACAGCATATCGTTAAGCTGCCCCGGAAAATCGGGACTATTATGCGGCGGCCTGTAACAGACAACCAACAGCACTGTTTCAGGAGCGGCATGACAGATGAGCCAGAGTATTTCCAGATCGGATGAAGTGTTAATAGTAGTGCATGGTATTTGATGGTTTACGGCAATGAGAACACCTCCCCCGCGAGTACCTTTGCGATCATTACGAAAGAGACGGAAATTTGGCAGGTACGCTAAAACTTCGGAGTCAGTAACATCACTGGTTAGCCAAGTTTCAGTAAGCACAAGTACATTGCATTCAGAAGATAATACAACGCCAGATACGAGTTCGCGCTTCGGAAGAAAGCTGCGTATGTTAGTAAAGATCACCGAAAAAGAAAGATTAGTTCGAGGGGCACGTTGGGGGCGTGTTGTAATTTTCTGTTGACGGTGCGATTGCTATGAGATTTCTTTGACTGATTGGCATGATTAATCGAAAACGTAACGTTTTGCGCCGATGAGCAGTGTTTTGTAGCGCAAAGAAAAGGGAGCAGATTTGCTTCTAGCAAAGGCAAGGAGGTGCTTCCGTGCGTTGCGAACTGAGCGGGAAAAATCTTCGCCCATGCTGAAGTTAGTACCTTTTAGTTTACGGCCATTCGAAAGGATGGCTTCTTTAGTTTTGAAAAAGGAGAAGTTCACTATTATTGGTCGTGGACGCTCGACCGAATGACGCCCGAGGCGGTGGGCACGTTCTATTTCTTTCGAGTCTAATGTTACATCAAAAAGTTCAGAGCAAAGGCGAATGATTCTTTGTTCGGACTGGGCAAAAGTCTCTGTAGGTGAGGGATCGGGCACACCATAAAATATTAGATTCTTTCGTCGGGATTGATTTTCAGTGTCGTCCACACGGGCCTCAAGGTCAGAGACCTGACGAGCCGCGTGGGCGGCCCTGGTCACCGTGGCCTCCACCTCAGCACGTAGCGTGGAAAGGCCTTGGTAATGACCCTCCAGGTCAGTCATCCGCCTGCCTAGGTCCGATATGGTCCTATCGGTTATCTGCAGCTGACTTTTTAGGCCCTTTACCTCCTCGATGAGTTTAGTTTGACCTGCAAACAGCTTCTGCAATTCGCTTAGGATTTCACTTGAGGTAACAGGACCCGGATTAGTCTCTACATCTCCAGACAACATCAGTAAGCGGCGGATGACTTGAGCACATTCACTAGCAACGGCAATGCAACACTGCAGGCTCGGCAGCTGTACTAAAAGATAGTTGCTCGATTTCTTAGACGAGCTAACGTATGACAGACCAACCTGCATGGTGTAGGACAGCGGGTTAATGGACCGTGTTGTGGCACAGCCACCGAGCCCACAGAGTGCAGTCGCCGGATGTTGTTCTTTTATGACTGGCGCATCTGTTGACGTCGATGACGATGGTGCTTCCCACGATGAACTTGGGATCCACGGATCAGATGACAGCGCCACAAGGTTTAGCGGCGCGTTTGCTGTTGATGACTGCCAATCTCTCGAGCCGTGTGCGTGGCGAAGGGGCGTACTTTCCGTGGCGATAATCCAGGTATCATTCAGGAAGGCTGGAACCATGACGAGGGTGATGAACGAGGTAAGGACCTGCATGGTGTAGGACAGCGGGTTAATGGACCGTGTTGTGGCACAGCCACCGAGCCCACGCCTTGACTTAACTAGTCTGGAAGTCGATTCTGGTTCGGCCATGACCAGATAAAAAAGAAAAAAGAAATGTGCAGTTACGAACAAATGACACACACAGAAAAGACACGGCCGCTGTTTTTGCTCAATTTTTAAGATCTCGCTATGTTTGAGTAGAGCTCTAAAAATAAACAGGAAAAGTTTTGCAGCAATGATAACTTTGCGAGGTGTGCCGAATGGGCTGGTTTTTATGGGCCGCATCTTGCAGATCTAACGGGGAGATGCCCATATTAAGGTGTGTTTTTAGGCGAAAAAAAAACTCTATGTAGCGTTTTTCACACATAAAATAGTTATAAATCATATCACGTGCGACTATCTCAAACGATAAACTACATCATTCCAAAAATTCCAGGATTCAAAGTGGAGATATGCAGTATTTCAGGACATTGCTAACAAGAAGCTGGATGTCTCATCCTTCATCGAAATATTCCGTCTGTCATTTGGGGTGTTTTTTTTATGAATTTTACTGTGGCCTATGCCGAAAATCACCAGCCATAATTACATTCATTTCAATACGCCAATCGCGATTCAATGCTGTTCACGAGTTCAGGAGCAGTGCACCAGCAAGGAAAAACTGGAGCTGACTGAGTTCCATCTGCACAGCCCAGTCCACCCGATAACACTATTCACGTATCGTTAAACTTAATACTCCGAAGTACAGCCCCGGTTCGTATCAATCCTAATCTAACTGCACAAGGTAGAGCAGTAAACGTAAATGCGCGATACAAGATGAGCTGCGCAAGCTAATTTAATTGTGTGATCAATTCATTCTACATTTTAAATAAAATATTCAGAAGGAATTAAGCACACGAAATCTAAAGACCAGTTACGCTCGCCTAGGAAGCTCGTCTGAGGAGCAGCGCCACTTGCATCGTTCGGTAACGATCCTCAATAAAACGCGCGAAGGACGATGCACTTTCGTCTTGAACTGAAATAAAAATAGAGACGTCCTCAAATCACACAAAAAACCAAGCCAGGGTCGCCGTTCTTAGAGTTCATTCAGATCTTCTTGATGCGGGGTATCCCGATCGTTTGGTTGTAAACAGCAACCGGCACACGCGAATTTTTACACAAAAGAAGTTACTAACATTTGTAGCTGTCAGAAGCAGCTAAGGTTTGAAATGGATTGCGGGCAAAGCTAAACGAAGAGAATGTTTTCGAAGCATGCCGGGTAAATGTCCGACAGCGCTGTATCCGTTTTCCCGACGTTTGGTAGAGCCGCGTATGGTAGTACAAATTTCTTGTTTTCGGCTCATTTTTATCAGAGTAATTAGACAGAAATTTCCTCCTTTCGTAAACACAAATTTAAATATCTACAAAAATAACCATTGGGTTAGTTTTGCATGAAACAATAAAAAATAAATTTCACCCAATCTTGTTGAGGTTAATGAACCAAAGTAATGAAATAAAATCATCGTGTCAGTTTAAACGTAATCTACCTGTTCACCCGAGTACTTTCTACAATCAGGTGGTTTAATTACTATGAGAATAAAATAACTGGTTATTATACCAGAAATTGAATGAAAAGAGCAGTTAATATCTGTTTTTCTTTCTTGTTCTCGGTTATTGAAACAAAAACTAAGAGTTGCTCATCTTTTTACTTTACAGATTTGTTACTTTTTCCTTTGCTTTCTCTTCCCTTTTGTGGGCCTTGTTGCACAAATTCAACACCAGCAGAGGTATACTGCGCGACACCATCAGTGCGAACACGACGTCGGTGTTCTATTCTTTTTTTATTTGTTTGTTTAGATAAACAAAGGTATTATGCGACACTGAATTTTATCTCCGAGTTTAGCCCACTAAGTGAACACTTTCTACCACCGCAGTGGTTTTTTTATGATAGCCCTTAATTTATAAGAGAATTACAGGAGAAAAAAAAAGAACGGAGATAGCTTGTTTGCGTTAACAGTTTCCCGCAGTCAAAAACTTCTTTTCTAACATTGGTACTTTTTCTCACGCGAGGTCTGTTCCTGATTTTTATAGAAAAATAAAGATGTGATGAACCAAGAAGCTTTTTCCCTCCTACCATCGTCAGCACAAAAAAGCAAGAGCGATCTCGATGACTCTCCGAAACAAGCAATATTTTTATTAATTATTTTGAAAAGTATAATAAAGATACTTGCTACATTCTTTAATGCAGGTAAAAAAATATACAATAAGATTGGGCACAACAGAAGGCAAGGCTAAAGATGACAGAAAAAAGTCAGGTACTATATCTAATGAGTTTCCGTCTTTTACGTGGGTTTCCCAAGATCCGACTTCGTTACGGTTAGTTTATCTAGACAAGGGTTTTTTTAACTCATGGTCTAGGAAACAGTAAGCCCAGGCAACCTTAATTTTATTAGTAGTTTATTATGTTTGTTTTTGAGACAGTATTTATTTCTTCTTGAGATCTTTAGAAATAATCCAAAATGTGCCGTGCGTTTAATTATTAAAAGCACGACCCGAACGAAGAAAAGAAAAATAGATTTTTCTGAGATGAAGAAGACTGACAAAAATAATAAAAAAAATGTATCCAATTTTTTCGGACAACTGAAGTAACCTGAACGATAAAATTTGCTCACGTTAAAGGTCGAAAGAAAAACATATCTTAATTAAGAACGATAAAATCATAACACAAAATGTTCTCTCCTTAATGAACGCTATGGATTCACTTGCAAACATAGAACTAAAATACATTATGTATAACCAAAAACATTCAGGGAAAAAAACTGCACCATGTTTCACGAGACGGGAGAAGCGACAACAAAGCCAGCTTGCAAGCACACTGCTCGTTTCGCTCGCCATAATAATTAATTAAATTTTTTTTATCCTGTTCATGCTTTATCTTATCTTTATCTCGACCTATATAAGTTGAGGTGTTCCAGAAAGGCCGGCTAGGCCCGCACCAGTTGGTCTTGTACACCGACATAAAAAAAAGGAAAGCACAAAACCGGTAAAAAAAGAAAAGAAAAAAATATATATGGCACCATCGATTCGGGAATTCGGTATTCACACAAGCACGTAGCTTTCAAATGCATAAGAGCTGCATCATTGTCCAGTTACTCTAGGTCTCCCGACCTAACATTTTTGTGCCGAGTGGACCCCTTTAAAAATTACGCCATCTTATGGCTTATCTGAAAATACTGCACAGGGGCCTGCGCAAAAGACACAATAAAAATGGTAAGTCCACCAAATGTAAAAAAAAAAAAAAAGTTTCTTGCAAGTGTTTGTTATATCAGTAATAGATTTGTCAGCTTGCCCGTGATATTTGCGCACGCCACTTTGCAGTATTTTCAGATCGACCTTAAGGGGGCTTTCCTTTGATTGCTAACCCAATCAATCAAATTACAGCCGATACACAAGTTGTACAGAAATGGAAACTAGATTAGTTTGGGTCACTCTAAAACACCGGTGAAGGTGTTTAAGCTTGAAAGTTTTTTCAGGAAGTAATTATGGACGTGCAGGTATTGAATGAAATTTTCTATATTGGAGCCGCATTATGTATCTGCAGGATTGGATCACTCGACAATAGTGGCTGAGTTTCGTTATGGAACTGATTGTTTTCTTCACAATTTTTCTTTTTTTTTATTCGAACTATTAGGGAGTGGAATTCAATTTCAGAGCTGATCTCCGTTTTTTTTTATTATGCTTTTCTTATAAAAATTAGAAAGTTGTATTGAAGAATAGAAATGTATTCTTAAATTTTCTGTCTGTGTTTGCATGGATTTTTAATATGTTCAATATGTGTCCAAAATCTATGTACAACCCCAATATAATGCCTAACGTTGTATTGAAGAATAGATGTGTATTCTTCATTGACTTTTTTTTTTGTCCATGAATTTTGAATATATTCATGATATGTACACAATTCATGTACCCCCTTGCATAATAACAGCGCAGCATGTATTTGTTGAAATAAATAAATTAATTAATTATGAACAGCACCAAGGCCCAGGGCTGCGGTAAATCCTAGCACACTTCCTGCTCTAAATCTAGATCAAACCACAAAACAACGAGGGGCAGACATCAACACCTGTGATTGAGCAAAAGAGAGCCAGTAATATATATATATATACACATACACACATATATATATATAATTTTTTTACAATTTATAAGATTGAGGTGTTGCACTAGTCCAGACCGCCTCTTCGGCCTAAAGACTCCAACTACGTTTTATTATTTGGATAAATCCTGAGGATGTTTTATAATGCTGCTGTTCACTGCAATACTTGGCTGCAGGATCATTTATACATCAGGGGAAACACTGCATAGTTGTTCTATTATACTCATAGCCGGGATGACATTTGGAGCCTAACGTAACCCGAGTTGGGAGTGGCCGTTCTGCCAGAAGTGAAGTATACACCAACTCATGTTTACAAACAAACCGGAGCGCCCCGAGCGGTCGCCACCGGCGCCGCGCATGCGCGGTTGATGGTGGGCAAGATGCCCGCCGTCGCCCATAAACAAACCATTGAATTGCGTTGTTGTCGGCGTCGGTGGGAGTCCCCGTGCTCTTTTTCACGTTGTAATTGTTGATTCTACGTCCTCCTAACAATGTCTGACTACTTGAACGGCTTCAGCAAAACTAACGAGGCAAAACTTTGCGTGAATAATGTGACGTGCGGCGATTCATTTCACGTGGACGCCGCAGAATAGGCGCTAAAGCCTGACTCCCACGATGAGATTCTGCTCGCTGTTTTCAGACGCGACGTTGATTGGACTGCAAAAGCGTGGACCGTAGCTGAGATGATGGACGTCGATACTGAAAACCGCAAGTAGAATCGGGCATTACAAGTCGGTGATGGCCACTGGTAACAATAATGATCAAAATCTTCTTGTATATGTTTACACTTAGCCTACTTACTCCAACCAACCTTCATAAGTGTTTTGAGGCCTGCACTTAGTTCTTATCGCAATTACCGGGTCAACGTTTGGTTTACGGGCCGCTGTCGTTTGAACGAGCTGACGACAAAAAGCAGCCAATTTTGAAAGAGCAGACGACAGTCCGAACGCACGCGTAATGGGGTACGGGCAAGAAGCACCGCCGTCCCGCGTCAACAAACCACTCGAATGTCACGTTGTCGGCGTCTGTGTGAGTCTGCATACTCTTTTTTGCATTGGAATTGTCGATTCTACGTCCTCATCGCAATGGCTTACCACTTAAATCGCCTAAGCGAAATTATCAAGGCTCGTTACGCCGCTGAACTTTCTGTAAATAATTTGACGTGCGGTGATTCATTTCTCATGAACGCCGCAGAATGAACGCCAAAACCGTGATGAGATTCTTCTAGCTATTTTTGATAGCGACGTCGCTTGTGTTGCAAAAGTGTAGAAGGTGGTGGCGATGATCGACGTCGATACTGAAAATCGGAATTGGGAACAGACCAAGCGTAACAAGTCGGTGATGGCCACCGGTACGAATGATCAACATCTTGTATTTACTGTTTACACCGAGCCCACTTAAGTCTTTTGAGGCCTGCAATTACTTCTTATTGCAATCACCGGGTCAAAGTTTGGTCTACGGGCCGCTTTTGTTTGAACGAGCAGACGACAAAAAGCAGACGTTTGAAAGAGCAGACGAAAGTTCGAACGATCAGGGGGCCGTGTGAATTTGAAGAAGCACTGAACCCGTGGGTGGTTCGGACAACTTGGCGATTTTCTCTCGTTTATGTTGGAACAAAGCAAATACATCTGGCGACCACAAAGTGTTGCCCGCACACGCAATCGTAGTTCGACAGCGTCTGGTTTGCCCTTTTCACGGCTACTATCCACGTTCTCGGGCGAACGGAGGGGGCAGAAACACATGAAAACTGATCTTCAAACCTTTTCAGACTCTCTTGGTACAGCCCCCATCGCAGCATTTTGACGAGAAGGCAGGTTTTTTGTCTGGTTTCTTCCAAAGGAACACAGGAATGCATGTCTGGCACGGCGACTTCTGCCCACCGCCCCAGGCCGGAAGTGCGTCCGGCCCGCCACCACCGCGGCGCGACGTAGGAGAGTTGAGTTCGTGTATAAAAGTTTTTTTTTTTTTTTTCAATTCACGATGTGTGTGGTTCTGTCTTTACGTTGGCAGCAGGACACGCTCTACTTTCGAGTGAACGCACTGCGAAGTTTTCTAAGACCTGAAATAGGTTTCCTTCTCTCACGATCCCTCGAAAGGTTGATTTCTATTTAAGTTAGACCGGCAAAAACAAATAACCTTATTTTTTGTACAAAAGGGGGCACGGGTCTTCATTTGTGGGCATAAGAGAGAAGGCCAGTTCCTTCGATAAACACGGGAAATCAGCCTAAAAGTCTCAGTGACGATTCTAAGCCGAAATGTAGGTCTGTGTTGCAACAGTCGACAGGACGTTTTACTTCCAGTGTGCACCAAGACCAGTCAAAACAACATGGACAGTCAAAACGATATGCTAATACGCCCGCCCACATTCATTTTATTCGGTTTGCTATCAAGGAGTTCCGAAGGAATGTAGAAACGTGTGGATTTTTGCTTTAGGCGTACTAGATGCGTGTTTTTAAAACTTCATTCTGAGACTTAACAAAATACTACGAGCTTATGCGATAAATTTTTAATACTTGCGAATAAAAAAACATCCAAGCATGATAAACCCTATTCTCATAGCGTACAAAACAGCTAATATAAACGTTTGACTTTCAACGATTCATTATTCTAAATCAGGCGGTTGGAATTAATTTTGCCCGACATGCAGCAACTCCCGCTTGAGTCGGAATGCAAATCAGTAATTAATTTTGTACCACCGACGCTCGAAACTTAAAATCCTTCGTTATTTATTCTGTTCAAACTTCAAGTTCTGAAAAAGAAACAATTAGAAAGAAACAATAAACAACAAACAATAAAAAACAGGACATTGAACGGTCTACTTAAGCGAGAACTGGAGAAAACAAATAAATGCAAACTCAGGTTGCGCGCGGATGTGATTTGTTTTTTAATAAGAGAAAAAATTAAAAAAAAAGTTAGCGCGTTTAATGAAGCGTGGTTGTGCTTTCCAAAACAGGCAAAGTTAAGGACGTAAGCGGTGGAATTATAGAGATTAAATTTTGTAGGATTTTTTGTTCAACGCTGCTCAAAGTTTGTTTCGCACTTCTTTTACTACCTTTGAAATTGTTCCGCCGGTGCATTTGGTGTTACCAGTGCCTTTGCCACGATAGTATAAGAAAGGGGTTATTTCTGTTATTGCCGTCACTATCGTACTCTGTATAACTACTTGTTTCTTCTACGAACTAACGTCTACATGTCTACGACGTATGAAAATCATTCTTAATTATAAGAAAAAAAAAAACGCGACAGTTGGTATAAATAAAGGAGTAACACAGGAAAAAAAAATCACTATGAAATATACAAAAGCAAAAAAAAAACTTAAAGTCAATAAGCAAGGTTGCGTCTCTAGCAGGCGGTAGTGACGTCAGCGTTAAGTGACAGCATGAGGGAGAGAAGGATTATCCATAACTAGGGTTCCGTTTTTATTGTTTTTTTTTTTTGTTGTTGTTTTTTAGGAAAAAGGGGGTGGTTTAAAAAGTTCAACGTGATGTTTTTTTTTGTGTGTCCTAAACATATGCATGCTGGCTGTTTATTTTTAAAAATATGCCGTATATTTTGTGTGCTAAATTTGTAGTTGTAGTTCTTGCTCGTTAGTTAGCGTATAATTAGTCGCTTTGCCAGTTTTATTTCCCATATGAATTGTATATCACATCACTGACAACCCATAATATATTTGTGCATCATTATTTAGACATTAGTTAGACTTTAGCTTTTACGGAGCACAGGAAACAGAGAGATGCATGTACGAAGGAATGAATGAATAAGCGAATAAATGAGGGAATAAACAAATGAGAAAAATGATCCATATAAATGGGACTCCCCAAACTCCAAGGAACATTCGGGAGACCCGAATACTTGGAGCACGTCTTCGTACCGACAGGAATAAGAAACGGGATAAGATGCGTGGGACCCAAGCAACAAGCAGCCTCTCGGAGAGAGTTGGGCTGTGCTTCTGGTCAACATACAACAAAGATGTCGATCACTGCTCTCTTCCTGTGAAGTTTGGGTTTCGTCACCAAAGGGCAGTTTCTCTTCGGGGTTTTCGGGTCTTCCCCATTTTGAAAAAAAAATGGCTCACAAAATGACGAAACCCTAGTTATAACCTAAGATACATCCACAGCCGACTTTTGTTTCATTATCCCTTTCCTTCTTGCCGCGAAATAAAGATGGCGCCCAAATGATCTAGTCCAACGAGCAGACTTTCGTTACCCAAGTTCACTTCTTTAAGAAACAAGAGGACCCGGCATTTGAATGTCACTCACGATGGAGCCCAAATCAATTTAGCCAAATTTCCAATCATGCGGTGGCAGGGGAAGCCAACTTGCTGGCTCTATTCTTCTATCTTTTTTTTCGTCCCCATACTAAACGAGGACACATTTGAATTTAGATAGAGTTTCCGTCGTTTCTGCGAGAATCCGATTACTTTCCAGAGCGAGGAGAGAAACATGGCCGCTCTTCGCCTTGATTTGCTTCAGCCGGGAAGGACCCGCATGCTTCTTCAGCATTTGCATGTATTGCTACTGGACTAAGAGATGTTGTACATTTCCCTGCTAGAATCAGTTTCATGAGCCAACCGTGTGCGGAATGCAAGTCCGTCGGTTTCTTTGCAAGGGTTCGTTTGACGTCGGAATGCCGAGCTCCGATTGGCTCTGATTGAAGGATAATAAGCACACCTCAAGGCAGCTTGCTTTGAGGCCTAGCTGCACAATCCTTCAATCAAAGCCCATAAGAGTTTGGCGTTCTGACGTCACCACAACCCCTGCGAAAGAAGCAGACGAACTTACATTCCGCATAGCTTGACGATCTGCCGACAGCGTCTCAATTTCGCGATGCATCTGTTCGGATGAACGAAAATATCGTGGGACAGGCATGTCAAAAATGCCCCGAGTACCGTCTCTTCGAGAGCAAATGGACTTCAGACGAGGGAAGTCTGACAGTCTTAAAACCGCAGTCACGCACTACTCGTCCTTTGTGCAAAATACACGGTGTGTTCTGCAGACATGACGACAGAAATTTTTGAGGACACGTCTCACGCGTGTTGGAAACATGTTTGCTTCACACATACACTCTAAAAAAAGCCCGTGCATCTACTTTCCCGCACAACACTCGGAAAGCCAATCAGCGCAACTTACGGAGGCAGCTCTGCGAATCTCGACGGCGAAACATATGTTTAGACCAAAAAACGCAGTCTGAATTGTGACATTAAGCAATGCAAAACGTCACTCTTGCATTGCTTAATGTCACAACTCAGACTAGGTTTCTTGGTCTAAATTAATGGTTCGGCATCGTCATTCGCAGAGCTGCCTCTGTAAGTTGCGCTGATTGGCTTTCCCAGTGTTGTGCGCGAAAGTAGATGCACGGGCTTTTTTTAAAGTGTATATGCGCTTCGAACATGTCTGAGGACAAATTTTTTACTACTAATTTGACGGGACCGTCAGATACAAGGAAGAAACACGTCTCAGAAAATGTCTGCAGGCTGTGTCTTTTGTAAGATGTGAGAACAGCGCGACTTCGACTTTAAGCTACGCATATGGCATGCGGAGCGAAAGTTCGTCTGCTTCATTTGCAGGGGTTCTGGTGACGTCAGAATGCCGAGCTCTGATTGGTTTTGAACTAAGGATAGTGGATACACCTCAAGGCAACTTGCTTTAAGTTCTACCTACTATCCCTCAATCAGAGCCAATTAGAGCGCGGCGTCGTTCTGACGTCACCACAACCCCTGCGGAAGAAGCAGACGAACTTGCTGTCCGTATACGTCGTGCTTGCAGAGGTCACCACTGTGATTCATCTAGGGGCCCTAATTTCGACACTTGGCGAGAAAGACGGCGAGAAATCTGGCGGCTATGATTGGCCGGCGCCAAGGTCAAGTGCGGCGTCGGCAAATCACGGCCGCAAAATTTCTCGCCGACTTTTTCGCCAAGTATCCAGATTAGGGCCCCAGTAAGAGTAAAAAAAAAAGAAAAGTGGATAAAAAAAGGAAAAAAGAAAACTTCGTCTCAGCTGCGACTCGCGTTGTCACCGACAGCTTGAGAAACGTAGGGAGTGGCAAAAACTTAATTTCACGGGCCACAAAAAGAAATCACGCTGATTTTTTGTTGTTGTTGTGCGGAGGGCTACATGGCTACTGGAAACATGAGACAACCTAGAAACGATAAATCATACTGCTTATCTATGGTCAGTTCCTTCAGTTATCTTATGGCCTAATAAAAAAACTGTCATTAAAAAAATTCGAATGAGCCATAATGCGGTGAGGTTGTTGTTGTAAGGTTGTGAATGACGAGTTATAGATAGGTATATCGCAACGCTAACGCAAACGCAAGCGCAAGCGCCGTGCGTTTGCGTTAGCGTTGCGTGTTCCAGACTGGGCAGAGTTCAGATCACGTCCTGGATTGGCGCGTGACGATGACGCGCATGCGCAGCGTAGAGCACGAAACGCTAAAGCAAACGCACAGGGCTTGCGTTTGT
Source organism: Ixodes scapularis (assembly GCF_016920785.2). Lineage (NCBI taxonomy): Eukaryota > Metazoa > Arthropoda > Arachnida > Ixodida > Ixodidae > Ixodes > Ixodes scapularis. The sequence continues at coordinate 27,041,623 of NW_024609868.1, forward strand.
TCCTATACGCAATACAAGAATTCTCTATTGACCGTTATTGCACGCTACCAACGACAACCCCGCAATAATATACTCGTATTCATACCACCTCCGATAAGCTAAGAGAGTTAATGGTCCGGGATGGGCGTATTAGGATCATTAACGGCATGCACTTACCATAATCACTTACGGCTTTCTCGCTTTGTGATTGGTTCTTCGGCGCGCATATTGACTAATGCTGCAATCTCATTGGTGCGCAGCGATAATACCAGGCTCCGGACTCGTCACGGCCTTCAATTCTTAAGTTGTCAGTGAATGCAAATAAAAAGGCCGCAACATCATATTTTCGACGTCACGCACCGCAGGCTAGCGCGGGGTGCAAAAATTGGACAGGACTACCGTGTTAACGTTCTTGTCCTCGTGTTCTAACCTAATGAAGACAAGTCCAGCCGAACGTTCACACAGCAATCGTGTCCAAATTGCCGCCCGCGCTAACCTTCGGTACGTCACGTAAAAAAAAAAAAAAAAGTTTAGCGTTTTTGTTTTGTTCCTTAGGAGGCGTCGATTTAGTCCCTTATTGCGGCTAAGCGGTGACGACAATAACAATGTGGCTCGTGACAAGAGCCACGTTAGCAGCGCGCGCCACGTGGGCACTCGGCACTCGAACCCGGCCAGCCCGAGAGGGAACATCGATACCAGCCGGCTCCTTTGATCAACGGCAAAGCTCTCGGACCAGCTACTACTCCGTCCAGGCGTGTAAATAAACGAAGGGGCCAATTTGGCCACTTCACCCCTTTACCCTGTGTCGCATTTCGGCCACGAGGCCGCGGCAGTTTTAAATGGTCACTCGAATATGCTATATAGCTCCTCGCTTCTCTCCTTCAAGTCTTCTTCGTTGGGTGGCGTCACCTTTCGTGGTGCTGTTATATACTTTCGTTTTACCTCAAATCCAGTCGCAGCCGACGCTGCGAGCAGATGGGGCCAATCAGAGAGCGTCAAAAGCACGCCGTCGTTGTTTTTTCTCGTGTTTCTGTACGTGTCCAATTATTGCTGAACCAATCATAAACATGAAAAAAAAGGTGTAGTGACTTGCGCTATTGACGCCGTCTGCTTGTTTTCGTCAGCTCGTAGCGTCGGATGCGCCTGCACTTAAACTGAAACGAAGTACGGTGTGCCTTTATTACAGAGTATTTCCAATCGGTCAATCGGTAACACGTGGTTTATGGGCCGTGTCGCAATCGATCTGCGAGAAAGCGCAGAAGGCAGTGATCGTTTGCGATCGTCTGCGGCACTCCGCCCGCTTTCCTTCTCGCCACGCGACAATGCTACGCCTGCGCACTTGCGACCAATGGACGCAGTAGGTGTCCACCATTAAAATGCGAACGCTGTTTATGGTTTGATCTGCTCTCTCTTCGAAGTCTGGGCTCTACAGAGTTTCGAATAGAGCAGGTTTTGACACCAAGCCGCGATCTCTGCTGGGATATTAAGCGTGTGAAGCATCAAACTCGGCGTCTCAAAGCAGACTGCGTTTTTGACTCCAAACGTTTCTATCGCAGTGATAGCCCCTCTTAGTACATCGCACCCGTCGCACCCTTTCAGCGAAGAACAATTTTGGTTTTGTGAATAGAGGCAACAAACTCAGTTAAACGTTACTAGAAGAATAAACGCAAGGACGGGCAGGACGACGCGGTAAAAGATGAGCCGCCGTGCCCGTTCCTGTGCGTATGCTTTTGGTAACATGGAATTCCACCACTGTGCTCACCTTCTGAGCATAATCAGTCAGTTCATAAGTTGTGACTGGATTCTGCGTGCCTCGATTCGTAGCGCGTGGGAAAGCGGATTTATTTTTTTACTCGAAAGTCGCAGAAACAAACGTTCGGAATAAATTTCTTGGACATATAAAATGCCTTAGCGATATCTGGATACGCTACTTCATACTTTCGATTTATTTCTTGCCTTCTCTTTCAATGTCTTTTAACAAAATTTAAAAAAAAAAGTGGCGGTCCGCGGTCTTTGTGACAACCACCCATTCTCTCCCTGTCTCCCCCCTTGCCTCTTTTCGCCCTTATCCAAACGCGGGTTTCTCACTGCCTCCCACGATCGAAGATATGTCACGTAGCCGTACGAGCGCTCACTCCTCACTTTTGTTTTTTCCTTCTTATCCTTTTACAACTCGCAGTTTGCTCTTAGTCCCTCGCGTGCTGTTCCGAAAAGCTTCCTGGTTCCGTTCGCGATGCCTCTTGATTTCCTTTTCTTCGTCGCATATTGACCATCTTTGTTTGCCCCATCGATCTGGCCGTGCGTATAAGAATAACGCCCCACCCCCTTTCTTTCCGTTTCTTGGAAGCCCTTGTTTACCCTTGGGATCCTGGGGAAAGAAAACTAAACCCGATGGGGTGGGGAACGTCTTGAAAAGGGAGGCGTTGCCATCGTATTCGTTGGCTCGAGCATACATATACTCCCCCATGATAGGCAGGTGCGGCCGCTATGGACATTCGGTCGAGCTTCATCTCTTCTGTGTACGCACGGCGGTAGTTCGCTAATCTAGTATTTGCACCATCATTTACGACTTAGTGATAGATCGCTTACTTGGACGTAGTATAGCCAATCCTTCGACGCGGAAGAGTAATTGAAGGGCAGAGATAGAGCCCCATAAGATATCTATCTATCTATCTGTCTATCTGTCTATATATATATATATATATTGCGCCGCTAAAGAGATGCAAAATTGATCAATCAACCAAGAATATACTACAAACTAGTTTTCCTCGCGCGTGTAACCCGCAGCGTAAAACTAATGCTTAAAAAATTAGTTTTTTTTTTTTTTTTTGTAGGAATGTTTTTGTGAAGTATCGGCGCAACTCACGTACTTCAAGTTCCAGACTGAACAACCTCCGCAGGAGGTTTTTTTTTGTGCTTTTAGACAGCTCCATGTGCTCTGACTGTATCGACTTCAGGTGGGGTGAGAACTAGAAGTTGCGTAACATAAGTTAAAAACGCATACAACGTTTTTTTCCAATCATTGTCTCGAGTGTACAAGCATAAACCACACCATCCCCACTTTTCGTTTTTTTTTTTTTTTTGTAGATATTCTATACACGGGTTTTACTTGACGTAGCTTCCCCTATCCCTGGCCGCCCGCCGCCATTACCAGGCACTGAAAAGCAGAAGCGGACGCCTCCACCGTTAGTGTATTGCTCGACTACGACATTGGTACGGCGTGTGTATCGTGCTTATGTTATATACAGCTTTTATTCGCATGAGCACAACACGAAGTTTCCTTCCGAAATGCAAGATCACTGAGCCGAATCTTTGAACTCAAAAGATTCATAAACTGTATTAGGCAAACCAGCAAGGATTGTAAAGGGAGGAGGTTGTTCTCAGCGCTCTTAATCCAGACGCTGGGTGGGCAACCAGTCGGGGTTCGTACTGTCCGTTGGAGGCGAAAGTTCGCCTGCACATTAAAATACGTGCATGCCTGGGCTGTACAAACTCATACCGCCGTCGAAACTCTATCAACACATGTGGGCTACGAATACTAGAGATATAAGAAAGCTCGACGACAAAGGTAAAAGCAAAAAAAGAGCAGCAGGCCCGTACTTCGCAGCGTGACTCTACCAGACACTGTAAAGCTTGCCTAGCTCGCTTTGGAAAAATGCACAGAGTCCAAACATAAGGGTTCAGCAATTCATTTATTACGGATAACACGCGTATTCCTTACCGGTAATGAAGCACAGCCACAGACACGTTCGTTGTCGAGGTTCATCAAATCCTTCCGGTGTGTACGAGCAAGCCAGACGCTCTGGTGTTTCTCAGACAGCATGCAGTTGTGTTCGCTCAAACTGTCAGTTCATCACTTTCGGCAGGGGGGATCGGTGGCCGAGTGGTCTAGCGCACACCAGCTCGGAGCACGTGGAGCGAGAGCTCGCGCTGCAGAACCCAGGGATCCTGGGTTCGAGCCCCACCCCTGCCCGTTTCGATCTGGATGAGCATCGTACCGGCGTGCGGTCGTGTATCACTACTGCGTGATGCACGTTAAAGACCCCAGGCTAGCGGCTCTACCGCACTGGCTAAGTTTCTCATCTACAGCTGGGAGACTCGTCGCCCCTCTGAGGCAGACCAAGTTCTAGGCTGTATAAACACACACACAACCCAATTTTTTTTTTCACTTTCGGCAAACAATACAGCCCTATATTTGGCATTGTGGTCTTCTTCTTTTTTGCGCAGGGCTTGCTTGTGCGGCGGCAACCGAACATCGCGCACATCGGCACTTCTGCACCACTGTGACCGCAAGTGCACGTGACACGCAAGTACTAAAGAAAGAAACGCGTGCCGAAGCCTATGCAGCAGAGGCTAGCGTTTCCGGTGGCGGCCTGAAACAAAAAAACTGTACATGATTGTAAACCTGAGACTGGGGCAGGACGAGAACACAACAGAAGGTAGTAAAAGAGGAGGCAACGTCTCAATTGAGACGTTGCCTCCTCTTTTACTACCTTCTGTTCGTTGCCTCCTCTTTTACTACCTTCTGTTGTGTTCTCTTCCTGCCCCAGTCTCAGGTTTACAATCATGTTCAACTTACACCAGCTCGCCTGCACTCTGACTATTTTTTTGTTTAAAAAAACTGTGTCTGTACCTGGTGATGCAGGGGACATATTCCATAGGCTCCAGCAGTGATGTCCGTGAAAACTATGTATACGAATGGCGCTGTACTATTGTATTCGAACCATATTATTTGAGCACCCCTCTCGTACTGTTACACCTTAAAAAAAAATTCGTAAATGAGGTATATAAAAAAAAATTCCCCATTTTTTTTAAATGTTGGTTGTTACTTCTTCGCTTGGATCATCGGATGCATCGTGGTATGTAAACACCCTGTTAGTAGCAATGCGAGAAATTAATCGGCAGCATTTCGTGGTTTGCTGAAGTAAACTGGACTCAAAAAGAAGAAAAGGAAGCAAGATTCACAGGAAACAAAGAGGAATATCGAAAAAGAAAGAAAGTGAATGGGAAGGGTAGGAGAGAGGGACAACACGGGACCTTAAACGAATGGCAACTTGACTGGTGCTTTTCTCCATTTGTAACGGGTGGGAAGTGGCCGTCGAGAAAAGGGAGCAACAGAACAGACCCAAATGTCTCAACTGATCGGATGTTCTCCTTTTCGTTGTCGTTCTAAACTGGTTAGTTTCCCAAACCCTTCCTTCGACCCCAAGGCTTGACACAATGCTGTCAACACATATCCACACACAGACCTGCCTGAGACCGAGAACAGGCTTTACATGGTTCACTGGACGCACTGGAAAGACACTCTTGTCGCAATGCAGAAAGGAACACGGGGTCTCGAAAGAGAGGAGACAAGAAGGTAGTTAAGAAGACTAGAGAGGTGACAAAAAGAAAGGGGGAAACGAAGAAAGTGATATAAAGAGAGAGAGAGAGAGTCGAGAGCGTGTAGTAGCCCTCATTCCTCACCCTCTCCAGGGGTTCGATCTTCCTCACCGCAAGAGCGCGCAAGCGTTATCTAATTTGTCTCTCATTGAGAAAGCTAAGATATCGCTCGCAGACGGCTCGTACGCTAATGGAATCAAAGAATGGGGTTTGCGTGCTACAAAACGTTATTCATAAAAAAAAAAACATTCGGCATAGACTTTTAAGTTTGTTTACGTGTAGGAATGCGAAAGTCCCGAGAGAAAACAAAGCGGAATGAATAACATGGATATCTACGAACCGCGAAAGCATCTCTGCCGATCAAACAAGACGTCAAGCATGAAACATGTTTCCGTTACATCGGCTTTTCGTGGTATTACCACTTGATCCTTTAAAAAAAAAAGATATATGCTAGAGTGGCCAGGGTTGCCGTCTGATGATATGTCTCTCACCGCCGCAACCTATGCGAAGTGTAAGTTCGTCTGCTACTTTTGCAGGGGTTGTGGTGACATCAGAACGAAGAGCTCTGATTGGCTCTGATTGAAGGATAGTGGGTAGACCTCAAGGAAGCTTCTTTTGAGGTCTACTCCACTATTTTTCAATCAGAGCCAATGAGAGCTCGGCGTATTTCTCACGTCACCACAACCCCTGCAAAAGGAAGCAGACTTACGAAGTCCCGTTTCGCTGTCACTGCGTTCGTTATGGCTGAGAGTCGAAACTTCACCGAGGAATTTGTAAAATGTTGCACTAAATGAAGTCAGAAGCGAATAACAAAAAATAACTGCCAAAAACATGTTGAAATTATGATATAAAAACAGCGTGCACTTTGAATTTAAAGGAAAACCTGTTCTAAATGAAAGGTGTTGTGTAAACAAGGAATAGTCCCGTGAACGTTTGCGCTGACTCTATGCAGTCCCAATAAACACAGGTGAAGTTAAGCACGTTTATATCAACTAGGCGTTACTAAAAGTGGAAACACAAGCAGAGACAAAATCGACACATCTGTCGTGTCGCCTTTTACTTTAAGTAATTAAAAAGAAAAAAGAAATGTTACCGCGAATTCCTGTAGCCGTCTCAAAGTGTATCACATTGAATTTACAGCCAGTGATGGGTAATTTTGTCATGATGTAGAATACCCGAGACTGTGGTAAAAACTGGGAAACTTGGTCCAAGAAAAAGGACAAGGGAAAAGACGGTCTTTTTCCCTGTCCTTCTTCTTCGACCGAGTTTCCCAGCCTTTACCACAGTTTCGGGTTTTCCACATCATAATCAACTTCTACCAGCTCGCCTGCGCACTCGCGATATTTTCATTAGCAATTTTGTGTTTGTGTACGCGTGTGTGTGTGGGGGGGGATATGTCGCTGATACGTGTATACGCTTGCAGAGATTCGACCCTTGTAGCGGAAGGATTTCTCCTCTATTATTGTTGTAAGCTACACGCACACAGACACAAAAAAAGAAAGCCAACAAAATACACTAACGTTTTTTTTTTTGTTTTTGCGATTGCTTTTTTCTGTTGAGCGTTCTAAACCCAAAAGCCGCGGTTCCACTGCTAGTACGTCATACAAACGACAGCCTGCATACAGTGTCTGCGGCGTGTTTGCCCCTTGTATGACGGTCACAGTGCTAAAACAAACACTTGTCGGCAGACAAGTTGCAAGCAAACATGAAGCACACGTGCTTCGAACACACTTTAAGGAGTGCCCGCGGATCATTCCGTCATCATGTCCTCAACGAACACCTTATCCACCGTACAACGGAGGAGTAGTGTGCCACCGGATTAAACCATCTCAAACCACCACCGCCCTCTTGTATCCACGGGTATGCTCTTTTACGTGCGCAATAATGGGGTTCTCCCGTGCATCGCAAAAAGTCTGGGTACCGTAAGATAGTTCAAAATTGGTATATTGGACTCGGCCGAAGACCTTTCTAGAGGCCTCTGTATGTTCATTTGCTTTCATATTGATTCGCTCGTTGGTGTTAGTACCGGAGGTCGGGCCTTTACCGGGCATTCATGTATACTACACGCGTAAATAGCGAGCCTTCGCGCGTGGGTTTTGCGGAGACATCATCGCTCTCGGAAGGCCCTTGCCGCCACCATGGAGTATGGTTTAAGGCTGGTATTAATATCCCGATAATAAATAAAAACAAAACAACAACATATATGTTACGATAAACTCACGCTTATCCGATTTTCTTAACTCTAAATTAGGACCTTGATTTGCTTAAGTAGGGTTAGGAATCTATCCATATCAAAGTGACCAATGGAAATGCAAAGAGTAAGGTCAGGCCTGCTATTCGCCGAACATTTGAATAATTAAAAACATCTTTGAAGAATGAAATATTGGGTATATGGTGTTCAAGGACGGCAGGTTTGAAACAGTTCTGGTTTGTTTCATCAAACAGTAGTGAAATTCAGTTCATCAATCATGAGACACATCCAGTTGGAATATTAAATAATTATTCTGTCAGTTTTAATATAATTTAAACTTTTATTCACGCAGAATGTTTTACCCAAGACACAAAGAAATTAGGAAATATCAGATAGTTTGTAATTGCTAATAGGTTTATATACTTTTTTAAAGTGGTTTGTCGCTCATTCTTTAAAAAGCCTTTACCGCATGTTCCTTGAAAAAATCTGCTTCATCAATGCAGCTTTCTGGTATAAATTTTTGCCCTCATTTATATCTGGAATCATTATAGACGGCAATACACCGCCTTGCCTTTTTGTTGTAATTTCTTCTAAAAGTGAGTTACGCTATCATGCAAAGGAATCCATGAAAGAGTGCATTAAAGTTCGACGAAATCAAAAGCCTATTTTCAAGCTGCACTCTCCCTCCTGCCAATGTATTCAACGGTACGTACACACGTAATGTGAAATATAGTGATATATAATTTTTTTAAACTTAAAAAAAAAAAAGTCAACGTTACACGTTTTTCACATTTAAGGTTCCGAGGCCCGATTTTATTGAAGTTCATGAAAATAGACTTGGTAAATTGCTTGTTCCTTCGTCCTAATAGCAAAGTTGTGCACACTCATTATGCTCGTGTCAAACTACGCTTGTCATATATCTCTGCAACTGATAGGCACGAAGAAAGGATTGAACTAAATATTCATTTTTAAAACGCTAATGAGAGCCTGCTTTAGAGAAACCTGAAAGCCTGGTTGCATTCTAAGATCAGCCTAATAAGTACGGAAAATTTCTTGTCCTACCAACTCGAACCCCGCGTCAGACCATTTCTAAGCTTTTGAAAGAAGGATCTGTAGTTATCTTCTTGAACAAAGTTGTTGTTCAAGAAGTTTTTAGCTGTCAACAATGACAGCCAAACATGTAGACAAATGGACATTCTAGTCTACGTATGTTTGAACCTAAGCAGCATAATAAACTATATTTTAACAAGGGGGTTACTTTGTAAGACTAATACGTGGTCCCACTAGTGATACTACCACTAAAGGCTATTGCGACAGGATCACTGAAAATAATTGCAACTCAAATTAAATTTAGAAAATTCACCCTGGCACATGAACAGGTTACAGATAGATGAAGGTATTGTTTAGATGATGACGTCGGCAGCAGAAGGTGCAGGACAGGACAAGAGAATAGAACACACGAAGGATTTATGAAGGCCGCGTCAGGACGTGCGGCTTGGCGCGAGATGGTCGAGCACACACCTATACCCTTCGTCCTCTTCTTCCTCCGCATACATAAAACTTTCGAAAAAAAAAGAAAAACGACGCAATAAATTTAGTCGCTAGATATTAAAAATTTCGTCGCTTGGAAGTCATTTAGTAAATTAAAGAAAGTAATATGCACGCATAAAAAGCACACGCGACGATGTAATTGTTTAAAAAAGATGTACTAAAGGAAACAAACACTATGCGCTGATATCATTGTGAACAGAAGAGTAACATATCAGATTTAACATAATTACGAAAATTTATGCCTGTTACATTTACCGCCGGTAAACCCTCGTAATTTCAAAAAACAACCCAGATTTAGCGAACAATCAGTGATCGTCAAAAAGATTGCTGCCGTAGTGTTCTTTCAAATTGCACGCCTCACTGAGGGCACGGTGATTGAAAGCCAGCGCCGACTTCAAAGAAGAAGTTAAATCCACAAAAAAATGCTTTTATAGAACAAAGAGACAGAAAACTCTGCGGGAACCTAATCTGCCAGACGAACCACCAGGAAAATTTCTGGATAACTGTTTCACATATAAAGCTGAGCGGCACGGAGTCCATTAGAGGCTTCGCCAGTCTTTAAAGCCCCTCGCCGTCGTATGAGGTCGTGGCGAACTCCAAGAACAAAATTAAAATGTGTTCTTTTCTTTTTCCAGTGCTTCTCGTTTTAATTAGACTAATTTGGAGAATCCGCACTCCGGACGTGACCGCGCTTTAAATCGAGCCGGTGCGCTGCGGCGCTGTGAAGAAAGAAAGAAAATGTCGGTCTTGACCCATGCATCTGATGGTACAGCACAGCACAAAAATTTAGATTTACATTTCTTTAAAAAAAAGAGAAGCAATAAAAGAGTCGTAAAAGCAGACCACAAAACTTAATTAAGAAGCTGCCTTGATGTGTTCCTACGGAGCTCCTACGAACGAAATAAAAATTTCAAGTCGTTTTTTCCGATTCCGGCGCGATATTTAGTTTGCCATGAGGGCTTCCTCGTTAAATCGAAACTTAGCGTTGGTTAACCACGCATGCTTGAATTGCATGATATCTTATAAAGGGAGCAGTGGGATTGGGTCTTTATAAAATTAGTAACTCGTTTTGTGATCCCGACTCTATGCGTGCCCCTGGGTGTAATCTGGACTGCCGAATTTTCGAAGGCCTTTGGTCTGAACACTTTCGAAGTATTGCCAAACGAGAGGATGCTGAGTAGCACCCGCTAAGTCGGAACTTCCACCCACTAACTAAGTGTCAGGTGTAGTCACCGCACCCACTTAAATGATAGTCACTGACAGGTTAAGAAATTCAGGGCGCGGTTTATTATATTCACGTTTCTTGCATGGCGATTATTTCTTCACGATTCTCATTGGCCGATGCTGCAGTAGTATTAGAAGCTGGGCGATACTAAGGTTCTCGGCTCGTCATGTTCTGCCTTTCTCATGCTCGCAGTGATTAAACAGGGTGGCACAAGTGGACTTTCCGCTGTAAAACGAGGCGGAAGAAAATCGACACCTGCACATAAAAAGTTGAAAATTTCACCGAGTGTGCACTGAGTAGGTAAATTTTACAGTGTGAAACTTCAAGGCGTAGTTAAATTTTTTTTGCTAGAAAATACGAGCCAAAAATGTTTTTAGATATAGGTTGACCGCGTTCGCAGACGACCGAATTAGCGATAATACATTTACTTCTGGCGCTATCTCCCGATAGTTGCAGCGAGCAGACGACGCTCTCCATGGTCTCCAAAACTATTCGCGCGCTCTGCTCCGGGTTAACCAAACGCTCGGCTGCCCAGCAGAACAAGCGAGCCGAGCCAGTTTCCTAGATCTGCACAGGCGGCGTTGATAGTCAAGCAAAAAAAAAAAAAAAAATAGAAACAGAGTCGTTTCAAAACACGCTGTCAAGTGTAAGCCCGTGGCATGAAGCTCGCATTTTCATTGTTCTCATCATCAGAATAGAAACGGGTAATTAGAGCTCTTTTTGATTCGTAATTCTTATTTGCTGCTGCGGTCTTTGCGCCGTTTCGCTGGATAATATCTTAGAATGCAAGCTTTAGTGCGAATCTATATTTGCCATTTGCGGGGACTGTCTCGGCCGGCATAGGCATAAAATTATCTTCGTCGTCATACACGAGAACAGATTTCTGAACTTCACTTATGTGCGCGGATATTTGTTCTACCCCTTACGTGCTTTGCAAACGTAAACCTTCAAATTTCGATAAAATTCTTCTCTTTGTGTGTGAGGCTGAATGCAGGTTTCGCGCCGCTCCTAAGTTCCGTAGACCAACGATAATTGGGATTATAATACTATTCTTTGTATTTTCAGGTTTGATTGCGAGCGCCACCAAGCGCCCTGCATTAACGGTTTCCACAGGCAAGTGCAACGGCTTGAGGAGTTTCGCCAGCCCGCGAAAAATCGTGAAGGTCATGCACACTCTGTACGTCGATTGGAAGATGGTGCCACAAGTAAATAGCGTCGCTAGGTCGGTCGTCTGCGAACGCTCGCAACCTTGATTTTGGAAATATTCCCTTTACTCTCATTTTGTGCAGGTAAAGAACTAAGCCTCGAATTTTCACACAGTAAAACTGACCTGCTTGATGTACATCACGTGAATGTTTGTGCTTTATATATGTAGGCGCCGATTTTTCCGGCTCGGTTTGCAGCGGAAGAACCGCTTTTGCCACCTTATAGTTAACAGTAATGATTCCTTTACGTATGTCGGATTTCAGTCACCACAACTGATCTGTGGCCGAGTCGAGACGCCCCATGGCCAAAATGGGCAGTGTCGAACCAATACTAGAAGGTCAACCACTTGTGTAGTGACCACAGCGGTGACGCGAAGCAAATGGATATAAAGAAAACAAACCAATGAAAGTTTGCGCGGCTACTGCAAAGCGTCCATATTAACGAGTCCTTGAAACTTCGTGAATGGGAGAGACGCTGTGCTTTATGTGCGTTTGAGAGCGGAGTTTTCGTCATAATTGCGAATTGGCTGGATGATTGCACGCCGCGCAATCCTAAGCCAGCTTGTCTGTGCGGCGGTCGAGAGCGCCGGCCGAAGCACTTGAAAAGTTTAGAGAAGTCTGGAAGCCGCCCCTGTGTCGAGTCGCCGAAACTCAAACAGAGCGGTGGGGGATACGTCCTCTCTTTTAACGACTCGCCGGCGTTGCGTAAGCGGCTCCAGACAAGAGAGATTGGACCAATCCGATCGAAGTTTCAAAGACTTTCGGTGCTCTCTAAAAGCCTGCGTTGAAGAAACCTTTTGCAGGCGAACCTTTATTGCGGGATGCTATCCGGAAACGATTTTATGGTAGAGCGAAGTTAACGGAAACAATGGAAAAACAGGTCATTGAAGAAATATTTTTCCAGTATGGGAATGAATTCTCGTTAAACTACGAGTTGCTAAAAAAAAAGAAAGTTTGTTTCGGGTTATATCCGCGACGAGTGAAACAAAGCTGAAAACTACGCAGTGGCAAAAGGTGTTTTACCAGACATTCAATAGTTCAACATCTCCACTTCGTGTTAGAGAACAATTCAAAAGCTGGATTCAGACAACTACCAATATCGGCAATTTTGCAACTATTCATATATTTCTTCTGTAATTACTTTTGAGAGAAGCCCGACACTATTGATAATGAAAATAAATTAAAAGTATCGTTTTTATAAATTGGCAGGGCCGCTAAGTTCCTTGCGTGTATTTGCTATGCGGAGCGCAAGTTCGTCTGCTTCTTGCACAGGGCTTGCGATGGTGCCACAACGCCGAGTTCTTAATGGCTGATTGAAATAAATAGTGGGTAGACCTCGAGGCATCTAGCATCGAGGTCTACCCGCTATCCTTTCATTCAAAGCCAATCAGAGTTCTGTGTAGTTCTGATGTCACCGCAGCTCCAGCACAAGAAGCAGACCGACTTGCTCTCCTCATAGTCAAGGGTAGCTAATGAAACGAAGAGTTTGGCGTGCCTCGAGAATCTCGTTACCACGTATTCAGCAACCAATAAAACTGCGGGATTAGTGATTATTCGTCGATAATATAGCCGAAGAATGAATGTCGAATCAAGAGACGCGAACATGACCAGCCACTCTCTGCGTTTATTGAGCTGTCGGTGACCTCAGCTTGAAGATCAATAATCGAGGTCCCGTGGTATCATCTAGTTCGTGGGGCTCGATATCACCAAATAATCACCGAGCTAAGCTGCACCAAAGTCCGCTAGAAGTTGTAAGGAATGACTGAAGCGGATAATACCTCGTTTCTTCTATTGAAGGCTTCTGGCAGCCCTCGGGGAACAAGTGTACTTTGAAAAACCTGGTGTCTAAATTGATTGCAGTTAGGTTCCTATTACAACCAAGTTTGAATAGAGGGAAGAAAATACGGAGATCAAAGAGGGTAAGAGTGTAAGGGCTTTCAATTTCGGCGCTCCTGTTCTGGAATGGAAAACATCAAATAATAAAACTATACTTGGGACTCAAAGTAGTTATTTTCATTCAAAGGTCAAGTTAATTGAACCGAGCTAAAAACATAAACACGAAGATGGTCTAAAATATTGCTTCCTTTCATTCGCTCCAGTTCCTCTTCTCACTCTTGGACGAATCTTCATCCCCACAAAGATGATTCAAGTACACTACATGGCGCCTTCCTTTCTTTCGGCATCTTCATTTTCCCCAGCCGATGAATGTCCATGTAATGTTAGTTTCTTTTATGTTCGATTTTCTTTAGCGGACGAGCCGTTATAGAAAGGTCGGAGTGCGGTTTTTCAGATACGTGAGGTCTTGTTCTACGATGGGACGTTCTGTGACAGCGTATTTCTTACATTTACCTATTTTATAGTTTTATCTGAAATCATGCAAGAATAAAATGTTATCTTTTTTTTTTTTTATTTTCACACACAAAAAAAAAATGTTTCTGGGCCATTTTTTAAAGGAAAAAGGGAAAAAAGGCAAGCTTAAGGGATTTTTTTTTGTTTTTTTTTAAGTTACGGGTTTTCAAAGCCAGCGAGTGACTTGCTGCCTTTCTCTCGCCCATCGCATGTTTGATCTCGTTTCCTCTTTCAGTTTCTTGAAATTGCTGCGCCCTAACTTTTCAAGACATCCTTGGAATAGAGAATATTATGCTGAATAAATTTAATGTCAGCAGTCGCAGCGTCCTTAGATAATTGTGATGATTTTTGTGCGGCTTTATCTTTTGCAGCGAGCGTGCAAGAAGAATTTTTGCGCCCTAGCCGAAAGCTAAGAAAAAAAAAAGTTAGCTTTCGTTGTCACGAACCTTGCGTCACCAGTGTATCCGCTTTGAGTTCGAAAGCACTGTAAACGCGCGAAGCGTTGTCCCCTCACGCGGTTTGCAGCACAGCGAGCGTGGTTGCGTTAGCCATATCTGCGCTCGCACCGGCGGCGTCGGCTCCGCTATGGTGTCATCGTTCTCCGCACGTGGCGTCCCCTTGTAACCCGGCGTCCGTTATCGTCTTCTTCGGGTGGGGCCGGCGATGTTGCATCGTAGGTGGCACTAGGTGTTCAAAAGAGAAGTGTCAGGCGCTCCACTGTCTTAGCTGCGAATTACCGCGATCCTTAAGGCGGCAATTATGCATGGGTGAATACGGCAGGTGTCATGTAGGGTGCCTTCATGTGCGCTTCGCATAGGGTGATGCCAACTACCTGTTTCCCTTTCCCATACCCTCGTCCACCGCCATTTTGTTCCTCTCATTGTTTCCTTTGTGTCCATCGGTAATCCCATCCGAGGGGGAAAATGCTAATCCTCCCTCCGTGGGTTCCACAACGCTGCTCCGAACTTCTGAGATAAGGTGCTTGTTTCCGGAAGGGTTATAAGCCCCACGAATTATCGCCGAGGAACAAAATGGCTGCTGGTTTGTCGGCGAGTGGTATTACAAAGGATGGCATCACCCTAGCAAAGCGCACATGAAGGCTCCCTGGTGTCATGGTTTGGCGTAGCATCGCTGCGCAGCCGATCCATCGAAGGCAGCACCGGCAGTTACGGGGCTCGAACGTGGCGTGCCTAGATTTCAGAGTGTTTCGGACTTCTCAAGAGGGGTCACGTGGTTTATGGTCAGCTCTTGCGAGATGTGTTGCGAGGAAGTGTCGGAAGCCTCAAGCGTCTGCAAGCGCCTGCTGTATTCCGCCTGCTTTCCTCGTGGTTTTTTTCTCGCCACGCGAAAATTTAGTGCATGCGCACTTGCGACCAATGTTCGCAGGAGGGGCCAATCGTTAAATAGCAAACTCGCCCCTTGGTTTTAGATGAAATCGCTGTCTTCAATCTAGGCTCTCTATAGGGACGCTGCGACGATAGCAGACCATGCGTTTGTCCGTCTACTTCGCATTTATGCTCCTTGAACCAACCAAACCAGGATCGTGACTCCCATAACATTACTTCAATCACGTAACTATTGACCGTGTTTTGTTGCAATTTCACAATCACTTTGACGCATATCACTCTCAGATACAAAGTCCCGTTCCAGATAGTTGGTCTTGTTGGCTTTCTGGCTTACCAGAACAGCAAAAGCCTGTTCACACAGTGCCTTTTTGCTAACATTTTGTGATGTTACGGGTGCTCGAATCTGCTTGCGTCAAGTAACGACCGCCTTTTGTACGATAATGATAAATAAGAGCTAGGCATCTAACTTTCCACGGACCTTTTTTAGCGGCCTGTCCACTAATGTCGGCGGTCGCCATTTCTTGGGCACGAAATGTGTGATTGCATCCGAGTCATCACCGCACGTTGACGTCACACTCGTTTTCGATCCGAACTGAGCCGAATTTTCGCCGAACACTGAAGGAGCTCTCGTGTCCAATGCATGCTCCGAGTACATGCCCAAGCAATGGCGGGCTTGGATAGCGACTTTTAGTTGGCGCGTATGCGTTTGAAAAGTATATTAAAAATCACAGGCCTCCCGAGATACACGCGTTCTACGCTTAAGCGGGCTGGATTGTCTGCCGGTTTTTCGATTGAAAATAAACTTTATCCTTTATCCTTTAACACACATTAGCCAGTCATTCGTGCTGCCAACTTAGGTCGTAGAGTTGTGCCAAATGCCCCACAAAAGTATCTATGATAAGATACTAAATACCCCTTTAATGTATTTGTATTATTTAAGTTTCGTTTACTAAGAACTATCTCGAGTAGAGTACAAATACTTTGAAAAATTAATTGAATTATATTCGAAGATACTCGGCAAGAAGGTTGGAAGCTGATAACATAAGAATAAAGAAGTCAAAAAAGGGTACTCTACATGTGATGACTTCAATGAAAATCACATTCTGTTGTGATCTTTGTGACTTTCAAGAAACGGAATAGCTGATGTAATCGAAGTTTGCTTCGAAACAATTCGAGACAGGCAACATAAAGGGTACCTAGAGGTTTTGGAGAACAAGAGGAACTCAGGTATTTCAGGCATGGTAACTGGCGGCGCGAATGGCTCATGACGCATTCCGCGATATGTTCGTAATATGCCTTGACGCGATTGGGCGGAATGGACACGCAGTCCGGCATTGCATCTCCCTAGCAGCCGAACCAGGAGTTCATTGGGCAGCCCGACGAGAACGCTCAGGAGAAACAACAGCTAGAGGACAACAACCTCTGTCGCGGACCAACATGCAAGAGCGAGTATTTTATCTCCCCAGCCAAGGGCGAGGAGGAGTGCGTGTAGCTTCATGCTCTCAAGAAATACTAGGACGACCAAGATGGAAACACAAGTAACACAAAAAGGCGTGCACGAAACAGCTTTCACTCCATGGCTCTATCTGGCGAAAAACTAGGTTGGAGGATTCTGAAAATGAAACAACTTGCGTATTCGGAAGGAGATAAAATAAACGCTCTTGAACCAGCTTGGAGCCAAAGTAGAGCCACAATAGACACACAAGGGGCTTTGGGGAAGCCCAGTCTAGGTCACTCTAGTTCAATAAAGCCAGTAGGATCTAGCTTTCTCGGCCGAGGGAGTGTTCGAGCTCACTTGAAAACGTTCTTGCGCATTTTCATATCAGAAGCCTCTGAACCGACGATTTCCGAAAATGGTCCATTGTGTCTATTTTCGGTGTTGGCGTCACAATCTTCCGCTTCAGACAAAAGGTGTAAAGTCTAAATGACGTCACCGGCCCTTTACTAGCTCCAAGTTTAAAACGCAGTTCAAAGACAACTTAAAAACAGATAAAAACAAAAACGGATAGGAGAACACAGAGAGGCGGGCGTGCTTGGGGCTATCCACTTCGTCTTCTCTTGGCATTTGGAGACTGCGTTTTGCTCGAGATGAGGACGATTCGTCACATGCGCACCCGTCGCAGGCCGGCTGGTAACAGGATGATTCGTCACATAGGGACATTCGTCACAGGGCGGCTCGTCCACTGGACAGTTGGTCATCATTGACAGCGCAGGAATGGATATAATAATCTACATATTGCAATTTTCAGTAAATAGCTATGTTCTTGACGAGTATGCTGTAAGAACAATAGAACGGAACGCTTTAATAAAACTAATATACATGTAAAGTTATTCAATGCCGGAGGATGTGCATAGTAGTTGGAGCATTCATAAATATCCCGTAATATTTGTTTCAGGTTGCTAGAAATAATGTATATGTACAAATATACTCGGAATAAGAAATACTTGGGAACTTGGGAAAGAAGTTTACCATTTCGATATAAGAAGTCCAAGACTTAAAAGCGCAGTGTTCCGAGCCACTGCACTAGGTTGTCGATCCGGCGGGTGCGGTCGTAGTGTCCAGCAATGAAGTGTATTTTCCTGCTACAGTTGGCGTGTCCCTTGCATTTTTTAACACTCCTGTAAAGGCCCGTTCACACACTTGCAACCATGTAGGTCTGAGCGAGACAAGACAGGTTTTAAAGGCTTTTGCGACGGCGTAGGACCAGCTCCGCAGCAGCGCATCCGGTCCTTTGATGTCGCAAGAGGCTTAAAAACCAGTACAGTATAGGTCGGTCTTACTCGGTTGCAAGTGCGTCAAACGTTTCTGCCGTCTTCTGGCTGTCAAATATTTATTTCATCGACGTTGAAGTTGTGACGAAGAGGGAATTTGAAACTCGGTGACATTACTAATGGCCAAAGCAGTGCCTGATAAAATGTTATGTGGAGCTTTATGATTTTTCATTCTAACATTACCAAGTGACTAAAAAAAGCAAATATTTCCATGCTAGACGTAAAAAAAAAGGTTTTGGCACACACCCGCTGTTTAGACGACTCTATGCAGCTCTCAGTTGGGTCCCCCTCGCGGGTACGAATGCTTGAAAGTGTGATAAAGAACTGAAGAACGAATCAGTTATAAGTTCTGCTTTCTGTCAAGATATTTTGCGGCAACTCCAAAACAACAGTGCGTTGTTCTTCTTGTTATATGAACCTACACAAAAACCCGTTATGAGTTAACATCGATCGACCTTTCTCCTTCGCGATCGGCTTTATTTTTGGTAATCAAATGCGAGTTCGACAAAAGTCGTTCGCAAGTTGCCGCACCATTCCCTTTTCGCAACGCAACAGTCGCTTCAGTTTTTTCACCCTCGATCAACCATGCTGACCTTGTAGGGGCCTTGCTAAGTTCCTCGGAAAAGAACAAAAACAACTTTTAGGAGACGAGCCATTGTGTGATGGGTTGCCCCCGTGACGAATCATTCAATGACCGATGTTCCACTCTCACCAACGGGCCTGCTACCAGCTGTCTTGTCACGAATTGCCACGTGACGAATACAGCGTATCGCGTTTTGCTTGTGCCCTGCTTTATGTCCTGTTCTTAGTCGCTTGACACCAACTCTGCAATTGGTTCAGCTTTGCCCCTTGACTCTCACGATCCCTAGTTCCCTAGATTGTTCCGGCGACAAATGGTTTCGAAGGTTGAAATATGTTTCTGAGATACCGAGTAGAAGATAGATAAATATGTGAATAAGATAGAAGAGCCAATATTCCAGCGGAATAGTATTTGCAAGATACCTATATGCTACAAAAAGTATTTGAAATACGGTATCTTGTGTAGGATACTTAAGATAGGCACAAGTCTCACTGACCGAGTTAGTCGTACCATTCTTTCTAATGGCTGGTTCACAAGACGACTGATTCGCGGACGGATCGATCACATGACGACATGTGCGCGGCTCGCCCGTCTCCTAAGCTCATCCACACGAAGGAGACAACGAGCGGACGCCGGTGAGGACGTACCGAACCTGTTCGCCACACCACAGTGCCGTGCAACTCCGGCCACAACTGCAACTCACAAAGCCTAGCAGTTCGACGACGGAGCATAGAGTGCCCGGTTGCCGATTTCGCGCGAGGATCTGGTAGCACAGAGCATTTCTCGGGGAGCCTGGACGTCAGTGCACAGCTTTTATAGCGACGAGGACCCGAAACATGGTTTTCAAACTCGACGAAAAAAGAGGCGCTAGTACGGGAACGCGAGGAGAACGAGCGGACAATCCATTGCGCGGGAGAAGCGTCTCGCCGCAGCGGGGCGCCCGTCACGTGGCTGTCCTCTTGTTAGTTGTCTGACGTTCTACCTTTTCCATTTCGGAGGCCGCTTCTCGTGGCGATCTGCCAGGCTTTGACAGTATAGAAGAGGCTATGTTTCAAGATGTCTTCACGCACTCCGAGCTCGCGCACAACACTTCAAACCACTACAGCCATTAGAAAGATCTTGCTGGGTGAAAGGCTGATTGGACGTACAAGAATTATCGCGGCGTGCTAGACGAGTTTTGAAGGAAGCTTGTTGACACGGACCCGGAGTAAAGTCCCTCGATGTTTTTTTCACAAAAATATCGAGGGATATTAACCCGGAGAAGCACCGGAACCTGTGCGCGTCAGTCCGACAAAGTTTCTGCAGTTTCTTTCACGCGTAGAAACAAGAATCGCACGACAAAGTGAACCAGCGAACGCACAAAACACAACAATGCGCCATTTTTGTTCTGATCATCCGAAAAACAAAAACCACGAGAAAACACTATACCGTTGCCAGGCTAAACGGTTTTTAGTCAATCTCCCGTCAAAACTCCGCGAGTGAAAAGGCGCTCGACTTTATCAGCCTGCGCGTCCGCGGGCGAGGCGCGGATCGCGGGAATCGGTGACGTGACGGCCACGTGATTTGCGGTCCCTGGACGAAAATCGCGATGTGGCCCGTCATGCGAATTGGCTATTAGCGCCAAGATATTTCGGGGGCGCCATCTCATGGTTTCTGTTCGTGACGTCACAACCATGATTTGCCTCGCTGTGATTGGCAGGACTTGCCTCACCGTGGCCTCACCGTGAATCGGCGATTCGGCAGGCATAAATCAGTATGCAGGAAGCTATGGCTTGGCCAATCGCGAGTGTCGACGACAGCAAAGCTTTTGGTCGTCCACGTCGCTAATAAATCACGCTATTTGTTTTGCGTTTTTAGATTTTACGAGGAGAGGTATTTTTGGGTTTAATCCGATTTGCCGGGTCTCCCGTTATGCTTTGCCTGAATTTACAGTCAGAGTGTCTCGTCTCTTTCGCTCAAGTTCTTTTTTACTTAGAGTAAGAAAAAGAAATTCAAGATTATAATCTCAAAAGTGAATCCCCATTAACCGAACGCTGTGAGCTGCAAACAAGGGAACATTATTCATTCGGAAGATATCATTGAAAGGGGTTTGAAGCGGAGACCCGTGTAACTCAATTACCTCTAGACATTGTCCCGCTTTTCTTACAGGCACGAGCTTAAATTTAATAAAGGGAAAGGCGGCCTTCAAGTTTTTAAGAGCCCCTGGGGGGAGGAGACGGGGAAAAATGTTATTCGGTAATGGTGTATGGCGACTTCTAACAGGGCGCTCATCCGCAAAAATCCGTGATTTTTGCTCTCGAGCAAGATCATTAGTCAGGCACGGTAAAAAGCAAAGTATACATATATAAACATATATATAAATACATATGTTAACAAAACAAAACATGGTGGGGACGTTCTTTATAATGGGCCAGGAAGCCTAACGACGCAGGACAGCCCAGAAAGTCGGTCATATAGGATTTTTCTTTCGAGAGTTAGAAAGTCCTCCCGAAGTCGAGTTGCGCTTGACGGGAAGTTTTAGGGTTCCTCCGGTAACGACTCCCGAGTCAGCATTCATTATTTTCTCGATTCACTGCATGTTATAAAAATATAGCCTTCTTTTCTTCCCCCATAAATATTTCAAGTTGGGTAAAAACCAAAAAGAAAACGACTCCGGATTTTCTTCGTTGACTTCGCAAGAGGTTCTTTAATTCCATTCCCGAAAAGAAAAAAAAGAAAAACAAATGGAAAAATAGGTTGCGTGGAGGCGAGGGGCCACAGTGGGATGATTTGAAAAGAAGAAAAAAAAAGGAGGGGGGGGGGGGGGGGGGAGGGGGGAGGGGTGCTTCCCACGAATGTTTGCTTGAAACTACAGTGTCTCAAACGCGACTCCAATTGTTGCGTTTACAGCATCCAAAAGAGTGATCCTTCGATTTCCGCTTCATGAGGGCCTAAAACTGTCACGTTGTCGCCGGCAGCTATCCTCACGGTAGTGACAGAGCAGCGCTGTGGTGGGTGGATGCGCCAGCCGCCTGTTCTGCTGCAGATCGCTCCCCAGATGGATGGTGTCTGCGGGAGGTTCGATCGGCAGCCGGAAGTTGGGATGCCGCGACAACTCGCGTTCTCTCGTGTTTTTTTTTTTCTTTTTACGGAACTTTTACGTTCAACCGCCAGGGTCGCGGCATCCGATAGCATGACACTCCGGTTTTTATGACGTCAAATATTGTCACTTCGAAAACCGCCTTTGAGGCATGGGCGGAAGAGGACGCTAAAAACACACCCGTCCGAGGCGCGTGCGTTCCAGGCGGCTCCGTTATTGGAAACATCACCGAAAGCGCCCGTGACTCGTATTGGAAAACGCTCTTTTCGACTCGTGTCGCACATCCGCAGTCACTGAAAAGGGTGGCGCCCTCTCTTGAGTGTTGAACGAGGCTTATTTTATTGTCAAGAGTTCGAGGAGAGATTTCCGTTGTTTGGCTTTGACACCAATTAAAGCAGCGGCTTTAGGCTAAGAGTTTATATTTATATAAACCAAGGAGGTCATTCTTTCGAACGGCCGTAAGTTAAAGGGCACCGTCTTTAGCATTGGCGAAGATTTCTCGCGCCCCGTCCAAAACGCCCGGAAGCAATTAGTTACATTTGTTAAAAACAAGGCAGTCCCATTCTCGCTACGCTACAAAACATTATTCATTGGCAAACAACGTTATATGTTTGACGAGTTGTCACAAACTGTCAAAGAAATTGCATAACAATCACCAATCTATCAACGACCAATAAACCGCCCTCAATCCACCCCCCCCCCCCCCCGTGTAAATACTTCCTTATCTGTTATCTTTACCAACATACGGAGCTTCCTTTCAAAGCGGGATCTTGTATCTAATCTCGTGTCGTCATCCAGCAGCAATATATTACTACTAACTGAAACATGGTTAACTGCCGACGTCACTGACGAAGAAGTCCTTGCTGACTTGCCAAATTTTCAAATCTTTCGAAATGATCGGAAAGGCGCACGAGGTGGAGGTGTACTCATCGCCGTTAGCCAACAGTTGTCCTGTTCTCTCATTACCATTCCCTCTTATATTGAAGCATTGTGGCTCATATGTCGGGCTTCTCCGCAAACAGTTGTACTGGGCATCTGCTACAGACCACCAAATTATAGCACCGAATTTTCCCGTAAACTAAACGACCTACTATGTCAACTTTCTGCAGAGTACCCAAATGCACAAATTCTTCTTTTTGGTGACTTTAATTTCCCAAATATTAATTGAATTGACCCATCACCCTTAACTGTAAGCAACTCAGAAGAAAAAGAATTCATTGAGGTTTGTCTCAATTTTAATCTCACCCAGCTGGTAACAGAACCAACGCGCGTCGCTCGCGAATCTGCAAATATTTTAGATCTCATATTAACCAATCAACCTGACAGTCTATCATCCATAAACTACCTTCGAGAGATTAG
This sequence comes from Ixodes scapularis, assembly GCF_016920785.2. Taxonomy (NCBI): domain Eukaryota; kingdom Metazoa; phylum Arthropoda; class Arachnida; order Ixodida; family Ixodidae; genus Ixodes; species Ixodes scapularis. The sequence continues at coordinate 27,064,641 of NW_024609868.1, forward strand.
TGACCACAAAGTTATTCATGCTGTCTTTGAGCTTACTCCTGCAAAACGTCATATCGAAAAGAAAACGATTCGCCTGTACGATAAAGGAAATTATGAAACTATAAATAACGAGCTGAACACCTTTTTTACAGTTTTTGAAGCAACATTTCACCACCAGTCAATTCATGAAAATTGGTTGATTTTTAAAAATAAGTTAAACGAGCTAGCAAATAATTTCATCCCCTTGTTCAGTTTCCACGCAGATCAACATAAACCGTGGTTCACTAAAAGCCTCAAAAGATTAAAAAACAGAAAAAAACGTCTTTTCCGCTCAGCCAAGCTGTCGGCTGGCCCTAGTGCATGGGAAAAATACTACGCGGCTGAGGATGCATATTTAACCGCAATCCGAAACGCCAAGTACTCTTTTTTCCACGTGGACCTACCAAATATGTTGATTAAAAACGCCCGAAAATTCTGGCAAGTGATAAACCCTCAGCAAAAGCGTACTGTTGCCATTATCAATGAATTGGGCGAACCTGTGAATGATGCTGAATGTGCGAACGTTTTCAACACCGCGTTTTCATCGGTTTTCACTGCAGAATCTGATGTGTCATTTACAATGCTCCCTGCAAACACCGAGTATCCAATGTCTCCCGTCACTTTTTTTGCTGATGGTATTGCGTCAGTAATTGATAACATTAAACTGTCATCATCAGCCGGCGTAGACGAAATTAATTCCAAATTTCTAAAAAATACCAAACACATCTCTGCAGCATATTTGTCCTTGTTATTCTCTCAGTCACTTTCTACAGGTAACATTCCGGAAGACTGGAAGGTGGGAAAGGTCGTTCCCGTCTACAAATCAGGTAATAAAGAATCCCCATTAAACTACCGCCCCATCTCTCTAACGAGCGTGCCTTGTAAAATCATGAAACACGTCATTTTTTCTCAAGTCATGCATTTTCTGGACTCGATCGACTTCTTCCATCCTTCGCAGCACGGCTTTCGTAAAGGATTCTCCTGCGAAACTCAGTTAGCCCTCTTTCTTCATGATCTGCACATTAACCTCGACTCTGACATACAAACTGACGCCATATTTTTAGATTTTTCAAAAGCATTTGACAAAGTACCTCATCAGCGCTTGCTACTAAAACTTGCTCAGTTGAACTTAGACCATAATATCTTACGATGGATCAAAGAATTTCTTAACAACCGCTCCCAATCTGTCCTAGTTAACAACCAGTCTTCTAATCTCATCCCAGTCACATCGGGCGTCCCCCAAGGGTCTGTTCTTGGTCCGCTTTTATTTTTAATATATATTAATGATTTACCGCAACATTTATCCTGTAATATTCGCATGTTTGCAGATGACTGCGTCATCTACCATTCCATCACTAACGTATCGGACCAATCTGCTCTCCAAAACGACCTTAACCGCGTGCTGCAATGGTGCGACCGTTGGTTAATGTCACTTAACTCTACTAAATGTAAAGTTATGTCCTTTCACCGCCGCCGCAATCCCCTTTTCTTTCCCTATACCATCACTACCACCCCCGTAGAATTAACCGAATCATATAAATACCTTGGTGTCACCCTTTGCAGCGATTTATCTTGGCGTACGCATATTACTAACATTACCTCATCTGCTAACAAAACCCTGGGATTCCTTAAACGTCAACTACGCCACGCCCCTCAGGAAGTAAGACTGCTCGCCTACAAATCACTAATAAGATCAAAGCTTGAATATGCATCCGCCGTCTGGGACCCTCACCAAGTATACCTCATCAACGCAATCGAAGCAGTCCAAAATCGCGCAACTAGATTTATTCATTCTTCATACTCGTACCAAACCAGCGTATCACCCCTGAAAGCTGAATCAGGTTTACTTAGTCTCGCTTGTCGTCGCCGCATCGCTACCCTCTGTTTGTTTCACAAGTTATTCAATTCCCCCCTCTGTATCTCACCTTACATCGTACCTCCCACACGCATATCTCACCGCACCAGTCATCCTCTCCAGGTTGCTCGCCCACGCGCTCGCACTGTCACTTTTTCTGCGTCATTCTTCCCCCGAGCAGCTCCAGACTGGAACGGCCTTCCCCACCACATTGCTGCCATCACCTGCCCATCAATCTTCTTCGAAAATGTTACCAATCATCTCTCATCCTGAAGACCAGCACCTATGTTTGATTATTTTTGTAACCCCACCCCTTATGTAATACCCCCTAAAAGGGGGTCTTTAAGGTAATAAAATGAAATGAAATGAAATGAAATGAATAAGAAAATATAAAAAAAGTAAAAAAATGAAAGAAATATTTGTTAAGAGCGGATATGGTTAGAGAAAACAAAAAAGTAGATTTAGACTGAGAACATATCTCGTGTAGCTGGGGTTTGAGCAATTGTCTTTGAGTTCTGATAAGCAAAGTCGACTGGGTTCGAATAAAATCCTTTTTAACCATGCGTTTATTATGCAAAAAAAAAAAAAAAAGAAGAATATTCGAATTAACGTTTTACTTAGAGCCACTAAATGAGCTGCTCTTAAAGTATCGGCACTCTGTTCCCCGACATTGTTGTGGGCGCCGCCACTTTGGTGCTTGTGCAGAGCAGACACAACTGCCGATCGTCATATTTCAAAAGTGAGACTTCCTGAGCACTAGATGCGGTGTTAGGAAGCGCATGTAATACTGCTTTTCTCTGTCGCGAGCTGTTTAAACATTTGTAAAGGACGGAAAAGCGTTTCCTGCGAATTCATATAAACCTTCAGATAACCGGCAACCATGATTTTAAGCCACAACATGGCCAAGTGTAATTAGTCTGGAGTGTAGCTTATGTAGCGGGACCAGTTTTACTCAAGCTCTTAAAAAAAAAACATAAAACACATATCACAAACGCGACACTGTTATCCATGGAGTCCCACCAGGTTAGTCTTATTTCTGGTGATAGCTGATATACCCTTGATTTGTGGACCTCCCAAGGGCCTTAAGAAAAAAGAACGCATAAAAGAATTAACGCATAATCTCAAAATCTCTCTCTCTCGCATAATCTCTCCGATTTTCTTTTTACTTTATTGCTGGATGTGGTTTCCTATACTCGAAAGACCCTCGTTTCGGGTGCGTTTGAATTCATACTCAACACCAGCCTTGGCGAGTGGATGTCAAAAAAAGGAACTATTTGTGTAAAAACTTATGGAATGACCAGAGTGTGCGGGGACTGATGGAAAGAGCAGAGTGCGCGGGGACATCAGAACACCGAACTCTGGTTGGACAGATTATAGTTGGGAGGCGCAAAGCTAGCGGCCAAGCATTGTCTCTACTCAATTCATGAACGCGTTCGAACGACAAACGCCGGCGTTTTGTATTCGCGTTCGAACGGGTTTGAACAGCGATTAAGGGGAAAAAAAGGCAGCCAGGTTTTGCGTGTCCCCCTTATCATTCCAATCAGAATTCGGTGTACCGACTTCCTCACGCGCTCTCCTCTCCTTCTCTGCCCCAATTTCTACCCGTACATTCTTTTTTTTGGCGGGTGCCAGCGTTCTGCCATCAGATTTTGCTTCTTCGGGGTTTGAGTCTGTTTGTGAAACGCCAGGCGTCACTCTGGGGATTTCATTCGATTCTTTTCAAACCTCTTTCTCTCAGCTCTGACTCCCTTCACGTTTTCTCTGGATTTTCCAACGGTCAAAGGCGCTTAAGCGGCAGTTCATTAGTGGGGATAAGCTTGTGTCACCCACCATTGTCATTGCATAATAATAAAAGCAGTTGTTTGAAAGACAAGAGGTGTCTCGGGAACGTCCTCACAGCTACTTCTGAGACACCTTATATTTAGTTTGTTTTCCACAGAGAAGTTTTGATCTACTTGTGTTCAATGCTTGTGCGCGTTTAGATTTCTGCGTTGTTGTTGTTTTTGGTGGTTTTATTATTAGCATGTAAGTATAGACGTTCCCCTCAAGCTGAGCATTCATATTAGTCTAGAGCCTGCCACCGCAGGTCACCGGGTCACATTTACAATTCATGATAACTGCGAATATCGGGTGATGAGCACTAAAAGGAAAGCTGAAGAGGTTCTTGAAAAAAAATGAATAAGACAAGTTAGATGTAAAGTTTGAAGTATTTTTGCCCCGTGAATCTGAATATGATGTTCGTTTTGTCCGGAAAGATAACTAAACACGAAAAAACACGAAAAACGTTTGACCAGTCGTTACGTCATAAAAGGGTCGGCCGCAAAACACGTGTCGCTTGCGTGGGCGGCGTGTGTAACTGCAAGCTTGACAGGTTTATTCTCCGACACCGACACCCGTAGTGACGTATTTTTTATTTTTTAACTTTTTTTTGAAAATAGCGGGAATGCGAGTGCGTAGCTCTGATAGGTAATGAAGATGTGCGAGAGCGGAGGTTTCGAAAACTCCTTTTACAAAGTAACGCTCCGGGAAGAAAGGGATTCAGCAAGATTGGGCAGAAGATCGAACTGTCGGGGGCGCTTCATCGAGCTTGTTGTTAACGCCCCATTATGTTTTAAAAGTATCTCAAGGTGCGTCGATGCACGAGGCATGCCCAACGTGAAGCCCTTGGGAAGATCATGGCGGCACAGCGCAACACTCAGCTAGATTTAAAACGCCATATTCTTCCCAGAAGTGACGCGCAGCACGTGCCTCGAGCATTTCCACAACAATGAATGGCAAAAAAAGGGAACCTCGCCTAGCACGGTCTGGGCACGAGCGCTTCGCTCTGACCAGTGCTTTAGTCGCAGGAGGAGCGGCCTTTGAATCGTCATTTTCGATTTCTCGGCTCAAAAACAAATACGAAAATAATGTTTGTTTTCCCCGCAGTTGAAGCGTACCGCTGGAGGCTTGACTGTTCGATCTCCTGCAGCCCCCATGCACCAAATTAAAAAAAAAAAAAAGTATATATATATATATATATATATATATATATATATATATATATATATACTTTTTTTTTTTTTTTTTCCTGGAAAGGTCCTGTAACGTGGCTTATAAAAACTATCTTTAGACTCGTTCAAATCATGCACATGTGTGAAGTAAACGTGATTCGAAGGTGCTTGAGGCAAGCCTGCAGACAGTTTTGTCGTCGTGTCTGCAGCGAACACAGTCTTTTTTGTACAAGGTGCGACCAGTGAGACCGCTGCATGAAAAGGACGCTGAATCGTTCTGCATTTGAGTTGCTTCTTCACTTGGCCTCCTTAAACATGAATATTTTTATATATATATATATATATATATATATATATATATATATATATATATATATATATATATATATATATATATATATATATATATATATATATATATATAAAAATATTCATGTTTAAGGAGGCCAAGTGAAGAAGCAACTCAAATGCAGAACGATTCAGCGTCCTTTTCATGCAGCGGTCTCACTGGTCGCACCTTGTACAAAAAAGACTGTGTTCGCTGCAGACACGACGACAAAACTGTCTGCAGGCTTGCCTCAAGCACCTTCGAATCAAGTTTACTTCACACATGTGCATGATTTGAACGAGTCTAAAGATAGTTTTTATAAGCCACGTTACAGGACCTTTCTTTCATAAAAGGAAGCAAGAGGCCTCGAACGGTGTGCTTTATGATGTACGAGGAGTGTGATCTTGACTTTTTAGTTATGCAGACCAGCATTAATTGCTTTCGGGATAAACTGTGTAATGGCTAAAAAGAAAAAGAAAGCATTAGCAGAGTGTCGAACCTAAATCGAACCGAACCGAAAAACGGAAACGAACCGTTATTTCTAGCTGAACCGGAACTGAACCGAACCGAAAGCTTCGCTGCCATCTTGGAAATGAACCGGAACTGAACTAAAGTAATATCACGCTAACCGAATCAAAACAATTCACGGTCTGGGAATTAAAAATTGTCAGCTGTATTTCTATGTAGTGATCAAATTGTGATATACCGAATTGCAATGTATGAGTAATGCGCTTTCGTGGCGGTTTTTTTTTGGCACAACGATTAATCATGTGTCACGTGGTCATGTGATGTCATGGTGTCAAGAAATACTGTCAAATAATGTCACGTCGTGTGGCCTGGTCACGTGTTCACGTGGCTCACTGCGTCAAGTCGACTTAAATGGACAACGGAACTATATTTATGAACGTTGTCGTCACATGCCATCCCGACTTGTAACCGCCAATCAAGTGACACCGCGCCGCACTCGATTGTCATGAGCCCGAGTCGAGTGCTCGGGTTCTTGACAATCAGCATCGCCAAACATTCGTGTTGGCTCGTGTTCAATCAAAGATGAAAATAGGCGAACCCTAACAATGCCTAAAGCTCATGCCATGCTTTATTTTTTGCCAACCCCAGCGCGTGACTATGATGAACACGGGGGGTATATAATTAGCGTAAGATCACATGACCGCTTGTTCTAATTGCTATTTAAAGAGTTTTTTTTCTTTATTTTGTTTTGCGTGCGCCATTGAGAGGGGAGTCAAACTCATGGGTATTTATGGATGTTATCAACGTCAGGGATTGGTTCTGATTCGTATTTACTGAAAGTACAAAAATGGTTGCATGACCCATGTTACACAAAAGCACTCAAACATGTTTTTCTGTTGCTGAACTTTCTCAAAAAGTTAATCCTAAAAATAGAATCATTGAAAAGGAAGGATCGTAGTGGCCTCAGAGGGACAGCCGAACGCTGGCACCCGCTCAAAGTTTCACAGGAGTTTCGTTCACAAGTCCTTCTCCAAGCGTTGATCATCTTCGTACTTGATATAAGCTTCCCAACTTTTGGGTGCAAAATAAAAGAAAGGGAAGATTACTGTAAATAGATGACAGAAATAAAATTGCCGAATTGACACCCCACAACGAAGGAGAAAGTCCCTCGAAAAAGTAAATATATATATATAAGAAGAAAAGAACCCTTAGTGAAAACAGCAATAACGGAACATTTAATTTTCGACGTTTCGGCCGGAGTCTGGCCTTCGTCAGGAAGAACTTTTGCAGATGAACGCGGGTGGTATATATACAATGCTAAGGTCGAGTCCAAATTTCGGCGGGTTGACGGTTGGAGCTTTCGTGAGAGAGAAGCATAGGGCAGTTCTTATCCGGGTGAAGAAGCTTGACGGTCGGGGCCAAGTTTCAAGGACGGCGGGATGACGGTTGTAGCTTCTTAACAGGTGGCGCGGGGTGACTTCGTGTTCGGGCGGGCAGGGGTGACCTGGACGATAGCCTACAATAGACGAAAGTTACACACGCAAACTGAAGTGCTGTCTCATGACAGCGATCAAAAAAGCACGTTTCCGCAGACTCAACAGCTGGCGTATTTTCGAATATCGCCCTCCCGTGATCGGTCTCAAGTGGTTACGTGAACTTCATACAGTCAGGTTTATTTATGATAATAAAAATATATGCAATTCCTGCCTGGAGTTTGGACAGAATAAATAAAGAGACGATCATTTCAAAGATATTCGCCTCTTGGCAACAAACTCAGTGGCGCCATCTACTGGGTAGCACCAGAACACTTCCGGTTCAGGTATGTCCTAATGTTTCACTCATCATTTTTTTATCGTAAGAGTGAACTAAGGCTGACAGCGTTAAAAGTAACCGTATCAAGGAGATAGCGTACATATTTGATTTTGCAAATATTGCGAAACCTGCAGTCTAGCTCAGAACCGGAAGTGGTTGGGAGGCAATTTGCACACTGGAGCCCCCACTTTTAAACTCTCACGAGAAAAAGCAAAAGAGCACCTCCAAATTACCTTAAGTATGCTTTGTGCTTTGCAAGACTTTCCCGGTGTTTTTATCTTCGATAAGCACATCTATGAGTGATCTGGGAGAGCCTTAAACAAATATTTGATTTTGAAGTTGATTTAAATACCTATGTGTTCCCTGACACATATTTAACTTTTCAAACATACAGCAGTCTGTTGTTGCCTCTTTTATGTGTTAAACAAGTGTTTTATGTGTCGGTGGTCTGGACTAAAACAAACTATACAGGGACACGTGTCGGAACTATGACGATTACGGACGCAGGCAGTCAGAAAGTGACCAATTAAGTAGCTGCAATGTCGAGTAGAGGGCAAAATACTGCATTGTTCTATCTGACAAAAAATTACCAATCAACAAGGTTGATTGTTATTTGCATATTGAATTGACCGACATCTTGTAAAAATCAAACTTCAAACGCCAAGCTATTATCTTTTCTGCATGATTCTTCGTCTGCATCACGGTGCTGAGTGTAAAAAGTGTTGGTCAGGAAAATAAGGGTTGTGTTGGCCGCTCAGTGTTTGTATAAAACAGATAAAAAAAGTTTGTCTTAACAGTTTCCTGGCATCTTGAAAATATTATTGGTTTTATATCAGTTGCGTGGTCATTGTGAAACGTATTTTGTAAACTAGATTCATGATATATATGACGAGGACGTGTCAATTTTATGATTTTATGCATTATAATTACATCATAAGTTCAAGAACACAACTAGGATTCGCCGTTCAATGCTGCGATGCAAGGTTGTACCAATCACGGGTATTTTAGGCGACCAACCAAGCTAATCACTTTTCCATTGAGGCAAAATATATGTGACTGAGATAAACAAATAGATGTTAAGTCGTATAGACATGACGTTTTATGTGTTAGTCTTGCTTAACTTTTACTGCTTCGTCGAAATTAAATTACGGAACTTCCTATTTTTGGTACAGTCCTAATCACACTTGTCTATAACGCGCGAGCGAGCGGCTTTCTCCGGGGAGCGCTGGACTGGTGGCATTCGCGGAAACTAAGCTAGTCACGTGGCACAACATAGAACGGCCCGCTCGAGGGGTGTCCTGCCCACTCTATCAGCTTGATAAGGGATAAAAATAAAGTGCTTTATGATATAGTTTTGTTTTTTGATGACGACATCGTTGATACGCCTTCATGCTTTACTCTGTTCATTGTTCGAGCAATGATGTTTGTAAAAAGCGTGCGAGCAGCCTTATGCGTTCGCCGCCAGCTGATAGAGTGGGCAGGACGACACCCCTCGAGCGGGCCGTTCCATGTTGCGCCACGTGACTAGCTTAGTTACCGCGAATGGCACCAGTCTAGCGCTCCCCGGAGAAAGCCGCACGCTCGCGCGTTATAGACAAGTGTGATTAGCACTGTACATGAAAATAATAGTGGATTGTATGAACGATAAAAAGCTACGCGGGGAGTAAATCGTCTGCTCCTTGCGATGGAGTTGCGGCGAGGTCAGAACGACGCCGAACTCTGATTGGCTTTGATTGCAAGGATAGTGGGTAGACCTCAATGCTAGATGCCTTGAGGTCTACCAACTATTTGTGTTTCAATCAACCAATAAGAGCTTTGCATTCTGACATCATCGCAACCCCTGTAAAAAAAGCAGACGACTTACTCTCCACATATGGTTACTCGTCTCACGGTTGCCCATGGCTAAAACAGGTATTGCCCATGGCTAAAACAGCGAGGAAAATACATACTCAATTTAGCGATTCCAACCGGTTCGAACCGGTTCGAACTGTTATCCTTGCCCCCCGGAACTGAACCGAAAGACGTAAACCCGAACCCGAACCGGACCGATAAAAGTTACGGTTCGACAGTCTGGGTACTACACCCCGGTTGTGCAATCGCTGAAACAGCGCTAAACAGTGAAGATGCAGCAATCCTAAACGCTTAGAAACCATAAAAAAAAAAAAGATAACTTGCAGGAACGCAGTTTTTTGCATCCAAACAGATAACGAAGCGCTGCTCGAAATCCGCAACGCAAAGCGCACTCCCCCTGTTGCGGACACGCAAATAGTACTTAAGGCCCTTAAGACGCCGGTATAGATGAGATGCCAATTTCCTCACATTGCACGGACGGATTATATGGCTTCCCGCTGACGGACCGGAGGGCTCCGAGGGACGTTAATTGAAACTAACGAGGTTTTCGCTTCAACACGCGTGGCTGAAGTGGCGGTTACGCATGCGCAAGAAGGCTCGGGCACCCTAATCGAATTTTGGAGACGCGACCCCTGATTTCCGAGCAAGGGTAAAGGGCGCAAAAGGGCGCGGCGGGAGTAATGGAAGTTGCTCACTGAGGGTACCACGCGAGCAGCTTTCGTGGTGCGTTTCATGGCTCTCTCTTTCGCGGAAGTGGCAGCGGTAACGGTCGAAGCTGCTTTTATGTAGCCATAAATGGCCATTCGGAAACACCGTGCGATTATCAGTGGAATAGCGACAATGCCAAGGTAAAAGTGATTAAACAAACTATAGGAATGATTCCCGCTCTAAGTATTGTGAAAGTTAGGGTAAGCACTTCTGTGACCTGTATAGACGTTTTTTGTCTCCAGTCATTCTCAGTCACATGGGTTCCGTATCTGGTATACGGGACGAAAAAAAGAATAAAACATTTTAACCTGGAATATCCGAGAAAATATAGGTGAGGCAAAACAAGAATGTGTGACAATCACACATTTTTCGTAAACACCTTCCAGTGGCGTGGCTATAGATAAAAAAACGATGTTTTACGCGTACAAGAAGTGACGACATTGAAGATGGCTGCGTCCTTGTGCAAAAGGTGTGTACAAACCACTTGTCCAGCGTACGTATAGCTAAGGGAAGTTCTATCATTTTTTACTGCGATGGTGTTTATGGCTAGGTTTCTGTTTATTTTTCGTGCGCCGTGACTTAACCTCTACGCTCCCACCGCCGCACGCGCCGCACGCGCACGACTTTCCCGCATAAACGATTCGAAGTAAATAGCCAAAATAAAGCGTTGAGAAACGGGCGTGCAAGGTTTCATTTATTTTAGGCTTTTGCTTTAGAACAGTTATTGCTGCAGAGGCCTGCACGTGCGGCGCATAGAACAAAATTCCCTGCGTTCTCCTTGATGCTTGGATAATTTAGCAATAGGTCTATTGAGTAGATCAGTTATCAATGGGCGCAATTTTCATAATCAGTCGACTCTCAGGTATATAAAAAAGATTTCTCAAATATTTGCCGCTGTGCGACCCGCATCGGCCATCTCTACGATCGCGCTGCTCTCTCTTCGTGGTCGTTCGAAACGCGCGTGTCTAGTTTCATATGACTCCTCGGGGTGGGTTTTCGCCGAGTGCCGAACAGCCTCGCTGGTATCGCACCTTCACAGTGGAATGGCTCGTGATTTTTTTTAAACGGCATCGGTAATTAATATTGTGATTATCTGTCGACCAGTTTTAATGACTTTTATTGCATAAAAGTAAATTTAAACGTAATATATTCCTCTGAAATGTCTCACTTTTCAACTCTTTCTATTTTGATGTTACGAACTGCTAGTGCAAGAAACTGAAAATTATTTTACTTTCTTCGTTCTTTTTTGGTTTCTTATAAGAAAAGTCCAGGCTTATATAAAACGTACAAAATGGTGCGCATGAGCGAGATGTGACATTTTGTTAAATTTTTTTTGGTGGTCTAGTTGACAACTCAGAATTCAGCAAGAATCGTGTTCGCACGAAATCTAAAGGTCAGTAACGAAGCACTGTCTTTCTATTTAATTTTTCGGCATGTGCTCGACACTCACCTTAGCTGTATTGAGTCTTACAGCATCCATTGATCAGTTCTCTATATCAAAATTCTTAATTAAAACTCTAAACTTATATCAGCTAAAAAAAAAAAAAAAAAAAAAGGAGTAGACCTGCTTTTGCTGATGTGAAAAGTTTCGGATCTATCAATTTCCTAAGGTTAGAAAATTTATTTTCAAATAATCCGTGAAACATTTGGAAACCCAATCATGGCAAAATTTCATTTTATTTTGTTAACAAATTGCATAACAAATGTGTCTGGTTTAAATGAAGACGACGCCTGGTGACCAACACCGAGGAGCATCACGGAGGTAACTGTCTCCTAGAGCGACTTTCTGACATAGCTGTTTTCACCATATTCTATACCTAGCCGCCTATCGAGTTGTACGTAGCATTCATCATTCGTGGCAATATCAGTGTTAGAAGAGCGTGCGGCATTTTATTTCATGACGGCAGACGGCTTATTGCTGTCCGAAGCGTAAATCGTGCAATATAGCTCGCAAACATTAACCTCTTTTCCTTAAGCCGAGGATGCAGCCGGCGTTGTCGACGCTAAAGCCGCACGCACATTCCTAACGTATCATACAAAAGACAGTTTGCAGACACTGCCTGCGGCGGGTATTTTCTGTTTATATACGCAATCCCCCTTCCTTGATAAAAAAACTGACATGTGCGAAGCATACATATACGGCCAGCAAGTGTTCCAAAAGATGTCTTAGGCGGTGCGGAAGGCAAGGAAGAGCACGCCAATCAAAAGGCAACATAAAGAACGCCCAGGAAACGCGCTATAACAAGCTAGCCAAGCGCGCGCCGTTATTGGTAGCGGTCGGTAGGAAACAAAAGAACGTGCGCGCGTTTGGGGGGTAAGCAAATACACGAGGTGTGCAAGGAGCAGACAGACTCGCATGCCGTACATACATACACCTTCTCCACAAGGGCGCAGCCATCTTGAATGTCCTCACTTCTGGTATGCGTTAAAACGTCGCTTTGATCTCTCTACAGCGCTGGAAGGTGTTCACAAAAAAAATGTCGGGATTGTCGCAGATTCTTGTTTTCGTCTTACCTATATTTCCTCGCATATATTACGGTTTCAAATGTCTTACTATTTTTTCGTTCCGCATACCAGATATGGAACACACATGACTGAGAACGAAAGAAAACGAAAAAAAACGTCCATACATACATGAGGCAAACATGCTTCACACATGCGTGAGGCGTGTTGACCATGTCCGGGCAGCGTACATCGTGTCGTTCGTATGATCCACGAGCAGAATCGCATTTGTGTCCGAGCCACACTTACTTCGAGATAAATATCTCGGGTCACACTATAAAGATTGAACTCATTTCTTGTTTATAACGAATCCCGGACAAAAGCTCACCGGACAAAAGCTCACCGGGCAGAAGCTCACCGGACAAAAGCTCACCGGACAAAAGCTCACCCATTTTTTCACAGACCCGGACAAAAGCTCTCCCATTTTTTTACAGACCCGGACAAAACCTCACCAGAAGAAAATTCCATGTTGGTCTTAACAGGAGTGCGGACAACTTAGGTGCATGTGTGCGACACAAAAAAGGCAACGATAAATTAAATCTGACAGGCGCTTGGTTTGTTGATTTTAATAGAAACAAGTTTATTTACCGATTGGTTAGAAGCGAATGCAGTCCCTCACTAGCTCCACCAGTCTTGGTAGATCTCGATGTACATGTAAGCCCTCGCAAATATTTCTAAGACGATTCTGCAGGTGCAGAGTAGTTTTTTGTACCCGCTTTACTGTGGGCTCTCCTCTCCGGGCTTTTGTCAATGCCGTGGCAAAGAGCGCCTGATTTTGCTGTAGGCATTCAATCAGGCTCAAGACGCTTGGATGGGCGTGGCCGACGAGCTTCTGGAACCCGGTACTCTATCTTTCGCAGGTGTTGTTCATCCGGTCTTTATCTTGAAGAGTGACGTCGTACATATTCCAGCGTACCGGGGGAAACTCCGGTCGCCGTCGGCGCAGAGTCAGGCGAAGGGAAGAATTCGCTCTGGGTGCCGCCGCAGATGGAACAGAAGCATAACGGAAGCGGCCGTTGACATACGTGCAATCCAAATAGTGCAGCAGGTAGCCAATGTCACCGGTAGACTTTTCCCTGGTGGTTAGTTCTTGTGGAACAAGCCGTGGTGGAAGGAACCCGAGCCAATCTAAAATCCTGCACAATTTTCTAAGTTGGTCATCTGTCTTGTACTTTTCCGAAAGGCCCAACTCCCGTTCTTTCAAAGTATTTTTAAAAATTCGCAACTCAATGGTGGATGAGGTACAAGTTCTCCTAAAAATGGTCGAATGTCCATTGCGTCCGCACTTTATTTCAGCCCGTGTTTCGCCCGGGTAGGAAAAGAAAAAAGAAGAAATCGAGGTGAGCTTTTGCCCGGGTCTGTCAAAAAACGGGTGAGCTTTTGTCCGGGTCTGTCAAAAAACGGGTGAGCTTTTGTCCGGTGAGCTTTTGTCCGGTTAGCGTTTATAACATACCTATTTGCTCCGCGGTTATTGAACCACGCGCACGAACAGAGAACTTATTCTTCGCGGAGCTTCTCATCTGGACAATAGCATGCACTCGCCCGTTTCTCCGGGAAGTGATCCTGTAAAAAAAACTTATCTCGGGCAAAAAAAAAAAAAAAGTACGCGTGTTGTTTAGCGGCGCCGCATCCGTTTGCGCCGATTGTTTTTCTTATATCTTTACTTCGCCCCGCCAAGTCCTTGTTTTTCTCCGCAGCTGTCCGGTGTGCGCATCCCGCCGACGAAACCCTCCATGGGGAACGAGAGATGTTGTCCTTAAAGGGGTTATGACACGCCAAAAATAAAATATTACATAACTATACTGCTAGGACCCATTGTATGTTCCTATAATCCTGCTAAATTTGTTTTGAAAAAGGCGCGATAGTTTCGTGGATAAATCGATTTATATGCGGGCCCCTCGGAGGGGCAGATCCGGGCGGACCTGGAGGCTGATGACGTAGCCAGTCTCCAGCGTGGTGTCTAATTGCACGCACTCACAGACTTGGCTCTCTTGGCGTATCGAGCCACAGCTTCCTCGTTTACCTTCCACGTTTCCAGCATCCGGTCTGTGACGATTACGTGTACGGCATCGATCGCCTTGTCGAAGTGTTCGACATTGATCGCAGCAGCAATGAGAGTGATTGCTATCAAGAGATGTTGAAAGCTGTTCATTTTGACTGCGACCCGCTGGCGACGAGTTCCAGCGACGACGAGTTCGCTGTGGTCACCGTCGTCCGGGAATGTCTCGCAGGCGCATGCAGGCTGGAAGGTCAACCGGCCGGGGGGCGAGTGCGAGAATAGCTTTCAGTTTACCGAGCTGTTTGAGCGGTTTTGTTCGTACCGCGACGAGAAGAGCTTGGGCGATCATGGGGGCGCCTAGAATGAGAGAGTGTTCATGGTCACGTGGTTTATGGACACCATGGTGTGACTAACTTGAGCAGTGTTGCCTGGTCGCCAGATGAAAATGATAAAAATTCGTAAATTGAATATTGCAATTATCAGAGCTCTAAAAATCGCGTAACTTGGTGCATATACTAAGTAGCCTATGAGCATTCCATTTCAAGAATAATCTATCCGTTTAATTTTCGTGTCATAACCCCTTTAAGTTCCTTTCCTCCATTACCCATCGTTTCCGTGGTTTGGGGTCACGTGGGACTCCTTCAGATTTCGCTGCACCAAATGTAAACAGACCAAAAAATTTAAAAAAAGAGGGAGATGGAGTGCCTTAAGCCTGTTTCTCGTTGGCATATTCTCGGGAATGTTCTATCCCGTATTTTAGAGAATACTGTTTTCTTTTTGTTTTCCTTTTTTTTTCTCGCGGAGGTTGTGTTTACGGAAAAATTCCTTTACCGTTATAGCTGGGAAGCATTGTTGCCTAAAACTCTGCCCAAGAGTCTGCGTTTTATTGGAATAAAAGGTCACTGGACGTGGCGTAAAAAATGAAACGCAAGAAACAAGATAGGTTTTTGAAAATTGAATTCAGCGTTAAAAATATTTAGATCGGAGGTCTGTCTTTGGGATTGGCCAACTATAAAATGTCAGCTCCCTCACTCAAATTGCTTCCGCTGAGCTAAATATTTGTCCGCATTACTGGTAGCTTACAGTATTTCGAAGGTAATGTTCGGAAAATAACCCCAGCTGCGTGCTTCTTGAGACCGGTATGTTTTCTGACTGAAGTGTCGGGGGGGGGGGGGGGGGGGGGGGGGGGAAGGGGGGAGGGGGGGAAGTGAAAACCGAAAGTATTTTGTCAGAAGCTAGCCACCGCTAAGATGGTTGGTAGGACGTGGGTTGATTAGTTGAAGTCGCAGGCGCGCTTCGGCTGATCAATTTGGCTTTAAAGCCGGGTACAGCGATGGCATTTCTTCTCCCGTAGCGCCCACTACAACTGATTTAAAATAAAGGTTTTCGTCACGGCTAGGACAAAAAGGTCGAGCGTTAATTACTCAACTTTAAAATATTCCAGAAACTAAAAAACACAAAAAAGGTAATCCCATTTTGAAAACTTATTATAAAAGTAATTACCACATTTTGCTTCTTTTATAGTGGACCTCATGTCCTCCAACTTGTGGGGACCCTCTCCCTGGCTCCTCCGCTCTCCGTGACCTTGCCGGTCCCCGCCGCCGTATTGTGGGGCGCTCCTTCGTTCCCTGTGACCTTCCCGTTTCCAGTCGCCGTCCTGTCGCGGAACGTCCGAGCTCTCCGGGAGGAACGGGGCAAGCGCCCCCTCACCCAGCGCTGACGTCGGAGGGTCGGCTCGCAGCAAGGTTCCCGATTGGACGGTCGGCGGGACAAGGACTTGGGAAGGTCTTAAGAGGGCAACGGAGACAAAGGAAGAGGGCTTGGCGGTGTTGCCAGGTCTACTGATTTATCAGTAGATCTACTGATTTCGTTCCGGGTCCACTGAATCACTGAAAAAAAAAGGAAAATCTACTGACTTTTTTTTTTTTAGTAAATATATTAACATTTATTATTTGGCCCCTTCAGTTCCCAGGGTCGCCCATAAAAAAAAAACTCATATTCTCCCAGAATTAAAAATGAAGCACTGGCTAGATGGCCCAGAAGCTCGTCCTATTCGAGTGACTTAGCCGTATATTCATCTATCTATTCATTCAGAGCGGGTTTGACGGTGACATCCGGGCCCATAGAGATTCCGGGCCAGAGACATATAGGGGGAGAGTTTGGAAAGACTATGATCTCGCCGCCGTAACGTCCCTCTCCCGAGTGAGCCAATCAGCCTGCGGCGCAGAGCGAGCGGTGTGAGCGCATGCGCGTGAACTCTCGGCTGCTCCCAGCTGAACGGAGAGAGCTGCCATTTTCATTCATTCGCCCGGCGGAATGCAACGGATCGACATCCAAATTGCGGTTCTTTCCTTTTATTGGCAGGCTCTGGCAAGAAAATTATATAATGTTATTTCTCGCTGGCTTAAAAAGCTAACGAATTAAGTATCTCCACGTTTGAACGCAAACTTTGAGTCACGCGAAAAAGAAATATGCCCGTAGCAGACAATGCGTACCCTCAACAGTGCTCCGCGCCGACAGCGTTGCGTCAAAAACCTTCCACAGCTCGGAAAGGAAAAATGGCAGCTTGCAGAGGACTTCCATTGGACATGTACGCACGCACTTGCCGGAACGTTTTGTTTTGGTTTCGTTTCAATATTAGCGACAGGTGGATGTCGCACTGTCACCCTCATCTCTTAATCTCGATTTCAAAGAATAATCCTCGAAATCGCAAACCTAATCAATGCTAATATAAAAAAAAAACATTTGCGGTGCCATTTTATTTTGTCCTTCATAACGAATTACTCGAGAACTGGTCTTTTTTTCATTTTTATTTGTATTTATTACCATCTTATTTGTTACTCCATACTATTTCTATGAAGTATGGTTTAATGGAACTAGCAAAACGCGGCAAAACGCAGATTTCGTAGAATCTACTGATTTTTGTGCAAATCTACTGACTTTTTGGGGATCAATCTGCTGACTTTTTTTTTCTCCGTCTGGCAACACTGGGGCTTGGGCTGCCGACGAGACAAGGGACCGGTCACGGAGGCGAGCTCGGACGGCGCCGGACGCTGGTGAGGGAGTGCGGGCACTACGTCGGGTGGCGGACTCGACAAACGGACCGGACAGCGACCCTGGACGACGACGTCCCCATGACGCGGTGTGGATGACCACCGCTGGGACTTGGAGCAGCTGCTGTGGCAGCGGACTCTCCCCCGGCCTCGCTGATGACCGTCCCCCGATCCCGAAACCCCCCAAGGCAATGAGTGAGTGAATAAACCCTTTTGCCGAGAGCGAAGTATTGCAGTGTCATATTCATCCGGGAACAGGGTCTGTGGGAATCGGAGCTAGAAGATGCCCGCATAAACTGGCGCCGCAACGTGGGGCCTGATTTTGGATCAGGCAGGCATTTCGATTCGCAACCTGTTTCCGGTTGAATTGGGGCACTGTTTCGCGCTCTTTTTGGGGGTCATCTTTGTCGCGGGAGCGCCGCACGAAGTTTCGTTGCGGGAGCGCCGCACGGAGGCCCTGACATTATCGCCTGTCTGATTAGAAGGCGCGGATTTTGACCGCTGTTTTAAGGGATTAACCCTTTTGTCCAGCCTGTCAGGAATTAGCCTATCCCCTGTTACGAGAAGCGCTTTGAGTATTTGCTGTTCAGCGCACCGTTCGATGCTGGCAGGTTGATCCTGCTACGCAAAAGCGCTGTGTGCGTCGAAATTACCGCACCTCTCGAGGCCTGTAGCATCGGGCTTCACCCCACCTACGCCTCCGGCCGCCCGCGTCCGCTGGGAAAGATGCCGGCTCACGCTTCGGGGGATGTGACGCGCCTAACCGCCTTTGTTCGCGTATCGATGTAATGGTTTGTAACGCTTGTTACTGATCGGACGCGTTAAAGAGGCATCGCTCTGGGCAACGCTCCCATTGCGGATGGCGGTTGCATGGACTGTGTTTGGAAATTATTCCCGCATTGCATTTTGTCCGGGAGGAGACTAGCGTCTCGGTTTGATCGCATGCTAGCTCCCAGTTGGCCTTGCTTGAGCTGTCGGCGCGGTTTTGAGCGTCGTTAGTTGACAGCGTTTTAAGGTACGGATGCGCTCTTGTGGTTCCGACCGAGATCGCTTTGAACGAGTACCTTGTGGCCAGAGGCTACATTTAGGGGCTGAGCCCACTAAATTGTGCCGGATACCCGATGTCTGGTGCGTCGACATCGAAATCCAGAAAACCACAGAGTTTCCGTTTTCACTTTATCAGTGGCTGTGCGTGTGTAATGCTCCGTGAAGTCCAGTGTGACGCGATGGGCATGACCCGTGCGTTTCTGGTTTTAGAGTCGTGAGGTTGATCCCGTTTAATTGTGCGCACAGTTGGTTCCGGATCCTCACACCGCCATATCGAGGGTTGAGCCTCGCGGCGGGAGTTACTCTTTTATTTCGTTTTCTCCGTCTCCGGAGGAGCGGCGGCCAGCGCGCGCATTGCGCTGCCGCCGGATACGGCTCTCGGCCGCGGTTGGGTTCGCGTTGGGACGCGAGGGCGTAGAGAGCGTAATTGGTCGTGCAGAGACCTGGGTTAGAGATAAATTATAAATTTAGGGGAGAAAAGACAGCTAGGTGAGAAAAAAGCTGGGCTCGTGCAGTGAAAACCTGCACGAGGGGAGTGGCGGTCTTGCGATGATGTGACGAGTGGTTCATAGTTTTATCCTGTACAGATGCGTGGTTGGCCCGGGAAAACGTACGGTTCACGTCGGCGGGTACGTGCCCGGGAAGCCTAGAAATTATGGCAGCGGCATGGCCGTCGGCGGCCTATAACTGTTGTGCGTTGGGTCGGCCCTTCGCTGTACAAACTGCAGCCTTTGCATGAATGGGTAGCGGGTGTTGGAATGCGGCGGTAAATGCTGTAGACACTTCGACGCTGCGGAAACTGTTTATGCAGAGCAAATATAGTTTATTAGCTCGTCCATCTCCAAGACTGGCCGGTTAGATTATTTGGCATTTTGGTATCGCGCTCGTTGCGCGGAAGTTGAGAGGTGCGTGTGTGGGATACATACATTGTTCGAACCCTGCCTGTCCTCACAGTCGCAAGAAGACTTTTCAGTCATGCGGCGTGTTAACTTGGCTGGGGGCGAGCTTTGTGCGTAACCTACTGCGTTTGTATGTCGACACGTTGCTCGATTCGAGAACGTCGAAGAATCGCGAGACGCGTTGACTGCGTACCTTTATTGCTCGATCCCGGCCGGCCTTGACATCAGCTGGAAGACTTTTTAGTTATACGGTGTCGGGGTTTGGCCGAGGGAGAACTCTAACGTGCATCGATGCGCTTGTCGCGGTTATCGAGCCCGTGCGGGGTTCGGTGCGGACCGCCGTTACGCGCTCGTCGCTCCTGTTGGGTGGTCGCCTCCGAGCAGTGAAGCGGTAACGTCTGGTAGATGCCGAGACGTTACGGACATAGCTTTGTAAATAGGCTGTCCAATGAGATCTGCTGTTCGCACGATCCAGGTACTGTTTCCTTTGTACTGGTGTAAGTGGCCGGTACCACGGAACAACGGCCTCTCAGTAAGGTGATTACCCCTTCTGATGAAGGCGTGCTGCGTAGCTTGGCTGTAGCGTGTTTGTAGCTCGGGTAGCGTGAACGCCGAGTGCATGAGTGCCCGTCATGGGTTGTTGGCAGCGTGTTCCTTCCGAGTCGTACCTCGCGAACGGGACTGGATTTGTGACAGTTTCTGTTTTACGGAAGGTTATTCTTAGTTTTTGAGGCTTTGTGCGTTCTTCGCGAGTGTGTTGGAGATTAATATTGTTGTCAGAGGTGTGCGGTTCTGACGCTCTGGTAGGTTGCTTACTGTCTTAAAAGAATGCGGTTGAGTTTGATAGGAGCAAATGTTGTATAGTGGGCGTATGTACGATTTGAGTATACAATGAGTGCTCATACTTTTTAGTTCAGGAATAGATTTCCTCTTAGGTACCTCTTGAACGTGTAGCTTGACGTTCTTGATGATTGCCTGCCCGTTAGTATTGAAATGAAAAGTTTTGTTTTTATCTCGTGGCATGTCCAACGATCGAAAGATTTTGGTTTCGTCGCGCTGTCTGATATAGCGTGCCGGTATTCGTTTTTGCGCGATTCGCTGTCTGCTACATTAGGGACGGAAGCGAACTTTAAGTGCCGGCGTGTTGTGTGTGCCTGAGTGCCCGTCCGTGTTGTGAGCTGTGGTGCTCCGGACCAGTTCGTGGACCGTGCTCCGTCGGTCACGAGCTTCCCAGTGAATCAACGTTCACCGCTGACCTGCTTGGTTTGATGCCATCATCATCATCGAGGGTGCTCGTCGTCATCGGTGACACTCAGCTGAACGAGCTCCCTGCCCAGGGTCCTGGGGACCACGCAACCTCAAGCCCCCCGGGGTCCGAGCCTTGAGGGAGGGGAGGTGTGGGGACCCTCTCCCTGGCTCCTCCGCTCTCCGTGACCTTG
This sequence comes from Ixodes scapularis, assembly GCF_016920785.2. Classification (NCBI taxonomy): domain Eukaryota; kingdom Metazoa; phylum Arthropoda; class Arachnida; order Ixodida; family Ixodidae; genus Ixodes; species Ixodes scapularis. The sequence goes on from NW_024609868.1 coordinate 27,085,610, forward strand.
CCGGTCCCCGCCGCCGTATTGTGGGGCGCTCCTTCGTTCCCTGTGACCTTCCCGTTTCCAGTCGCCGTCCTGTCGCGGTACGTCCGAGCTCTCCGGGAGGAACGGGGCAAGCGCCCCCTCACCCAGCGCTGACGTCGGAGGGTCGGCTCGCAGCAAGGTTCCCGATTGGACGGTCGGCGGGACAAGGACTTGGGAAGGTCTTAAGAGGGCAACGTATACAAAGGAAGAGTGCTTGGGCTGCCGACGAGACAAGGGACCGGTCACGGAGGCGAGCTCGGACGGCGCCGGACGCTGGCGAGGGAGTGCGGGCACTACGTCGGGTGGCGGACTCGACAAACGGACCGGACAGCGACCCTGGACGACGACGTCCCCATGACGCGGTGTGGATGACCACCGCTGGGACTTGGAGCAGCTGCTGTGGCAGCGGACTCTCCCCCGGCCTCGCTGATGACCGTCCCCCGATCCCGAAACCCCCCAAGGCAATGAGTGAGTGAATAAACCCTTTTGCCGAGAGCGAAGTATTGCAGTGTCATATTCATCCGGGAACAGGGTCTGTGGGAATCGGAGCTAGAAGATGCCCGCAAACTTCGCCCAAGGGCTAAAAAAACACTAAGCCAAGTTCCCTTCTTTATATATCAAATATTGGTCTCTTTAAGAAAACACTTTACATGCTTATCTTACTCGGCATTATCCTCGGAACCTCTTGCATTATAACATTTCGCGCCATTTAAAGCAAAATATTTTATAAAGAAGTCTTTGCTTGTACTTTATTAAAGTATAACGTATTGAAAACTATTAGGAACTCAAAGTGTAAACCTTTCATTACAAATATCGTCGTCTACCTTTTAAATGCCTTGCAAGTCTGCGCAAATAAATAAATAAATATATATACATATATTAGGTTTTTTTTTTTTTTCTTCTTTTCCTGGGTGAGGAGGGGGAAGGCGGGGGGGGGGGGGGGGGGGGAGTCAATACAACCCCAGGAAACTTTACGAGGTTAGTTTGCCTAACGAACGTTCTTCCACCGAGACCGCGGTGGACGACTTTAACAAGCTCTCTCATTAGCGACCTGCATCGAATAAACTTCGGCGAGACGCCAACGAAGCTTCAAGACGCGTTAGAAAAAAAAAAATAAGCTGAAAGCTCAGCGGTGTCCCACTGCTCCGGTCACAAACACCTCGCTGTGAATAGCTTCAGGTTTGCACGAAATTTAAAGAGCGCAAAAGACAAAACATCACTTGTGCGGTAATTTTTTTAAATACGGTCCCTCTAAAAGGACGGGCAGCTAAGCTCGTGTCAAGCCCAGTGCTAGCTTAGAAAGGGCAGAAAATAGGCTTAAAAAAAAAATACAGAGGAGCTAAATAGCACGATTCGGCATGTTGTATAAAACTAAAGATGCTTTTTTCTAGGCGAAATACAAACTGTCCTACTTCAGCTTATTCGATGTTAAGTCTATTCGACGGACGGGTGGTGGCACATACTTTTTTTCCCCAAATGAAATAGAGGCACATATTAATAAATTGACGACGGTGTGTAGAAAAAAAGACATTGGTTTAGAAGGAGCATCGCCACATCTTTGCGCCCGTTCGAAGGCTGCACTTCATGAAGTGAATATGTCGCCAAAAACTTAAGAACTTCGACCAGTGACAGGTTAACCATGCATACGCGCTGCGCGACAGCCACTGTTATAATGCCTCACTCGGAGCAAACGTCGCAGCGTCAAAGTTAGTCGCTTGTTTTACAACGCAGCGTATTCGCCCTATGAGCTCCAACCTTTATAGCAAATTTTGTATCTTTGTAATATCCAACGCCGTTTTTTTTTTTTTTTTTTTTTTTGCACGACAAAAGCCGTTTCACTGGTGCAGCGCCACACTCAAAAAAAAAAAAAGAAAAAAAGGTCAAATGGGACGTTTAGTGTTTATACAGCGTAAGGTGGGTTTGCCAGGATGGGGCGACACCGGGTTACACTGTAGATGCCAGTGCAGTACGACTGCTAACCTGGGGTCTGATAACATAAATGCCGTGCTGCATCAGAACCTATTGAGCTATGCATTGTGTGTATAAATAGAAAAACGCCGGGTCACATACGAGCGAGCGCTAATAGAGCTCAAAGTCAGCGTTGTGTCTATAGCACTGAATTAGCAAGGAGTTGTAGGTGCGAACAGACCAAATTACTTATAGTGATGCTTAAACTTGGAGAGTTCAATTTCAAACCTCCCTTCCCGCACTGAGTGTTGCCTTGTCAGGCCCGATTCACATGGTGTGATTTTACTTGCGATTTCGCAGTAGCGACTTGCGACGTCATTCGTGCTGCAGAAAGACCGTGGTGGTGGCAACGGTGTTCAAGGCCGCCACTGCGAAATCGCAAGAAAATTCTCACCATGCGAATCAGGCTTCAGGCGTATATATACTTAACCATTCTAATACAAAATACTCAAAACAACCAACAGCCGTAAGTAGCGTTGCAGTGCGCAAACAACGAGCGACACTTGTAACGCTATAGGTTAAGTGGGCGGTTTAAGAAAACCATATTTTGGTTTGGTTTAAGAAAACCATATTCTCAGCAAACTTTATCACCAATGATGCATCAAGTTGTTGGTTGGATACTCGAAATTTATGAAATAAAATAAAATATATAAAAGGTCAACTAATAAACTTATTGATTAATTAATTATTAGCGTACAGAGCGCGACACTGTTAGCGTGAACAAGCGATCGCCGGTTTTTCCAGTTTTTCTTTTTGAAACCAAGGGATGTCATCCAAGTTATTACTTCTACGGAAAGAGCTCATTTAGTTCTATAATGTAAGCGGTAAAAGTTTGTGCTCGCTAATACTATTCGGAAGAAACATGCGAAAATGCGCGCATGTCGTGTTCGCGCTAACAGTGTCGCGATCTGTACATATAGTTTAAATAAAGACGCTAGGTCATGGCAATACGCTTAGTGGACGTATCAATTGACTCACCTGGATGAGAGGGTTTTATACACGTGGTTAGAAAGTAATTTTTTTTTCAATTTTATAGTGGGAATTTGTACCGAAACAGGAAGAACATTGAAAGAATAATTGTTATATAGTGGTGTTGCTTTAGGCGGTCAGTTGCGCTTTGCTATAGGCACGAACAATCCTCAGCATAACAGGGCTCCTTGCAACGCCTGCAACGCACGTAAAACATGACAGCAGCATTTATCTTCATGCTTACCCGAAGGATTGATTACAGCTGTAGTTTCTTAGATCTCTAAAGGCACTTGCAATACACAAACAGTGTCTCTAATATGCTCTAATATGTCGAGCAATGCAACATAAGTGTCTCGCCAACTCTCCAACTTCGCTGCTTTTGCTTATAGTCCCAGCAAGAGGCCTTTCCGGAAAATCTCAGGAGACCTCGTGGCGACGGAAATTGTTGAATTGCGGGGTTGTTCCACCCTGTGCACGTGCCCACTCGAACGCTTGCGTATCCAGGAAGCGGCACGATTCAGTCTCTCGTATCATTAGGAGCTCAGATTCCACAAAAAATAAAGCGAACGCAAAAAGCAGTAATCAGAAACTCTGTTTCGCATTCCTTTTCTCTTCTCTGCGTTCTAAAATCGCAAAACAGAAAATGCTAACAGGTTTAAATTTAGCTATAGTCATTTACAGGTTAAGAAAATATATTAGGGGAATTGAGGGCTGGGAGGAGGAAGCAAAAGGAATGCTGGAGAGGAGGAAACACCCTCCTTTCTCCAGCGTTCCGTCTGCTTCCTCCTCCCCAGCCTTCCGTTACCTCGAAAACTTTTCTTAATCTGTAACTGGACAATAGTTGGTACATATCAATACAGGGAGGTCAGCTGGAATATTAGACAACCGCAGATAGAGGGAACTCCTTGTGCTTATTTTGAAAACCAAAGTCGGTTTTCCATTCCTGAAAAAATCTCCCGTACCGTATACATTTGAACATAAAAATCCGTCAAGCGGACGGCGGGGGTCGCAGATGTTTACGGAAAGTGCTATTGTGGCGTAAACAAGCGCACGAGGCATGTGGTAACAAAGCGACAGGAAGCAGCTTGGGAGGCAATAAACGGCCCGTGTATCAAAAAGCAAAAAATGAAAATCCTGTAACTTATTTTTCTTCTTTAGATAGGGTGCCGATCTCACTCCAAAAAAGACAAGAAACGTCGGAATCGCTTAAAACCCGGAAGGAGCCTGCCGGTAATAATACAGTTTTGTTTGGTTCTACAAGACACTCCCAATATATACTGTACTTGGAGCCGCTCTAGACAAACATTTTCGCAGCCGGCGTTGGATGCAAAGAGAATAGTGTTTAGATTTCGGACGAATATACGGCTTTAAAAAAAAAAAAAAAAAAAAAACGAAAAAAAAAAGAAAACAAGGATATCTATATATATATATATATATTTTTTTTTTTTGTATACATTTGTATTCTGCTGAGCGCATGCAAGCTTTATTCGACAAGGCGAACATTGTCACGGCATTCACTGCCTTCGCGCGTTTACTATCGCCGACTAATTAACCATTCACGCAGTGTGAGTGCGCCGAGATCCTGCGCATGTTTTTGTGCATGAATGGTTAAGCCGGTGGGTGCCAATCCACTACAGCAAGTGGAACGACGATTCACTTTTGACGCGGCTTGTTGGGATTGACCAGTTTGCAGCATCGGCTACGGATGGACTTGAAGCGAAAGGGAGGATAGAAACATATTCGTGCGTTCCTATCATCCAAGCGAAGCTGGGCGTTGAGTACAGCACATTCGAGCGTTTTACTTAGCCGCAGATATTACTTGACAATTCTACGGAATAAACAAAAAAAAATTTACGGTGGAGGAAAATTCGTAGAAGCCTATAATGAGATAGTATTCGTGGATTTCTTTTTACGGTACAGGCACCTTTTACTTAAAAATTGTACACGGTAAACAAACATCTTTTTACACTGGAGGCAAATTTGTGGATATCTATGTAGGATTGTGATAGCATTTATCGTTGCACGCACGGGCAGGTGTTCGACACCCCGCTAAATTTAGCGGGAAACCTGAATTTGTGCGTAGGCCACGCGAAGTTGATTCTCCGTTAGATTTAGCGGGGAACCTAAATTGGGTGCATAGGCCACGCGTAGTAAATTGTCCGTTAAATTAAGCGGGGAACCACATTCCGCTAAATTTAGCGGGAAACCTGATTTAGTGCATAGGCCACGTGAAGTCAATTTTCCGCAAAATTTACGGAAAATTGACCACATTAGAGTCGACATATATAGGCAGAAATCCGTGATAAGTACCTTAATAAGGCTACCGCATTAAACTATCTACCCTACGTGAATCGTGTGTTGGTACTCTCTTGAACTCCAGTGTCACGTTTTATACTCCGCCGATCTAGGGAAGCCATTCTCAGCATAAAGGAGCATGAACCTAAAATAACCCATAAATCAGCGCTACTCTACAGTAAGCTACCATATCATAGTATCCCAACTATTAATCTTTGTAAGCGTAAATTAGATTGGCGGATATCTATACCCTCCTGTCGATCAGACCGTCCCGACGTAACTTTATTTAGCTAATCGTAGCTGTTTTAACAAAGCAGGCATGTGGGGAGGTCGTCATGTATACGTTCCGACTTGTTATTAGGGGACTTTTGGTTTGGTCGCGTTTGGCCCTTACAAATATTACCGCGCGCGCAGCTGGCGAAGTAGGCAGCGCGGCTGTGGCCTAACGGTTATCGTGTTTGCCTCCCACGCGAAGAATAAGGGTTAAATTCCTGGGAGCGACATGTCATTGATTTATTCTTGCAATTTCGTGTTCTGGTAAATTAGAGAATGATGTTGGGCTTGTTCGAGGTCCGAATGTTCTCCACGTCGAACTTTCTACGCCGATTGTTCCAGAACTCTACGCGCGGACATAAGGGCCTCCGCGTGCCGATGTGGAGTCAGTTTCGCCCCAGCGTTCGACTCTGCTGTCACGCCGACTTCGACGCACGTGGCGCTCTGCTTTCTTCTGTGCGTTCCCTTTTTTATTTTTGGGCACAAGTTCACCACATTAAACGTTTAGTTTCTTCAGTTATCATCACCTCATCCATTGTCATTCGTGACAATGTGATGAATGAGTTTGATTTGAGTTTCTAATGTATTCATAGGAATACATTAAAAACTCAATTGAAACTCACTGACAATTTTTGTAAGGGGGTTAGAATGTCTAATTTGGGAAAGTGGTGCTCTAGTGCGAGCGTTGCTGAATTACTTTGCTTGAAATACGAAAAGGTTTTGAAGTTGAACGCGGCATGGGTATTAAGCTTTATGGGAGGTTGAAAGACCAATATCAATTTAGCGAAAGGTCCGCACTCTTGAGATATGTGGCAAAGCATTTAAATACGTCCCTTTGATTCAAGAAGTTGCGCTGCGCTACGGTAATTGCGTGGAAGCAAGCGTTATAGAATATGTCGTTCCTTTTAACCGAGGCTGGAGTCTATTTTGCAGGCAAACATATTTGTCGATCCACAGTCACGAATCGTCAACTTCTAAATCTATTTAGGAAGTGAAAAAAAAAAGTAGACAAGTTAAGTACTTTCGTGAAGGGTTGAAAATTACAACTCATTGACTATTAAATCACAAGCGAAAAAGTAGCCGTACTATGATCTGGGTCTAGTCTTTTCGGGGCAACATCGCGGCGTAGTTTTTCCTCATACCTGCGTTTTTAATACCGCTGTCAATTTGTCAAGTACAACGCGTGTGTTAAGGCTTAATTTGTGAAGTGTGACTCTTTGTAAACATTACTAGAAGCATGGATTGCAAATATCAAAACCAGGTCTGCGTTTTAAGAAGCCCTCAGTGACTCACACAAAGGGCTACATACTATCGCGGATAATATTATACTGAAACCGTAATTTCATGCTTCCTTGGCGTACCTATCAATTTTTGAAAGAGCTGTTCTCCGGACTAGGACTGGGTTGCGATGTTGAGGTCCCATACCTCGAACGCTTTGACATATTGAGATATAATAGAGCTTGTGGGAACCGTAGATGGCAAAAAAAAAAAAAAATGTCCCATTGGATTGTTTCAGCATAAAACGTCCACGGGGAAATACGTCTTTACTGAAAAGACTGCTCTTACTTTCTTCATAAAACAATTATCCCAGGAGTCTCTATATTAAATTGTCTCAGCACAACAGCGGTTCGGCGGTTGAATAGACAGTTGATTCCGCGGACCATGCCTTTGGTCAAGACGAACAGGAGATCGAAGAAATGCAAAAGAAGTTCACTAGGAAATATCCGGTTGCATGAGCACAAAGAGCAATAAGGTACGTAACATTATGGCAAATAACAATACTACATGGGAGGTATTACTTTAAGTACGCATTTGTTTTTCGGCACCTTTCACTATTTTCGCAATGAGCGTAATATACAATTATTGCTTTAGTGGATGCATTGGAAATATTGAAGGCAATAGGTAAAAGCAAAAATACATCTAAATTAGCTCCGCTGTTTCAATATATATAAAGGTTGTAAGTTCCGGCAATCGTTGACATCCTGATTTTTTTTTTACGTGATTTATAAAAAAACGAGTCATCGGTTTTATACAAAAATGGCAGTCTTAAATTAAGAAAAAAAAAACATAAAATAAAATATTTTTTGATAATTTATTTTTAAAGATATTATCCATGATTTTAAGATTATGTTTGACTAAGATCTATTGTGTGTACCTCTTGACGGCTTTTTTTACTATTATTAATATTTTCGGTTTGTATCGGGCTGGTGGCACTACTAACCGAGTCATTCTTATATCCCATGTTGTTAAAGTTTATTAAAAAACAGCGCGAAAAACACACGGACAAAGAGAAGAAAACACACAGCACGAGGCGCCTCGTCCTGTGTGTTCTCTTCTCTTTGTGCGTGTGTTCTTCGCGCTGTTTTTCTATATGGATTATTACCAGCTAGCCCAAAGTTCCATTCTTTTTAAAGCTGTTGCTGTGTCTTCATCCGCATAAACCCGGTCTTTGCGTACGGGGGCAGTAAGCATCAAGCGGAAATTCTTATGATTCTGCGTTTTACATAAGGCTCGGGCGGAAATTTTTCTCCCTGGGGCTTTTTCAGATTAATAAAAACATCTTCGCACTTTGTAGCTTCGCGCTCTTTTAACTTTCTTTTGGGTAATCATCGGCTCCAAAGAGGTTTTTTTTTTTTTTGTTCCTTAGTGTTCGTTTAAAAATTTGATCGAAACATTTGTCGATTCATGCCTGCGGACGTGCACAGATGGAAGAACGTGAAAGGGAGTGTTGGAAATGAATTGGAAGTCTGGGAGGAACACGTGCCCGTTTTCCCGAAGCGCACATGCGTAAACTGCACGCGGTGTTTGCGCAGTGAAACGTAGAGTTGGCGCAAATACGGCAAGCACTGCGTTTCCGGTTTTCGGTACGCTGTGCTGTTCGCAACTCGCGTTCAAAGCGCCGAAACTACACGAGGATAATTTATTTATTTATTTAGGGATACTACCAGCTCCAGTCAAGGAGTTATAGTAGGAGTGGTTCCAACATAAACACAGTACACACAGCAACACCAAGCGAACATTAAATAAACACGTTAATCGTAGCGTTCCGCAGCCGCTATAAAAGCATGAACAGAGGTTAAGGTGACAATATCATTACTTAGATTATTCCAGCCGCGAACTGCCCGAGGAAAAAAAGAATACCGGTAACAGTCATTTGTAAACCTGTATTGCCTTAAAGATCTAGAGTGGTTTAATCGTGAGGACCCGGCCAATGATGGCTGCAAGTAACTGTTGCTATCAATGTGAATGCTGCCATTTAGTATGTTATAAAATAAGATAACGAGATAAGGGGCGAAAACAGGGCGCATTGCTTTCGTTCCCTTTTCTCATTGTCCTTGTCTAGTTTCGGCGCTTTAACCGGTGATAATGAATCAACTAGCCCAAATTGATATTTTAATGCGGTTCGCAACTCGCGGACCTCTAAGTTTGTTTTTGCGTCTACCCTGGTATTAGAATACCTTGAACGCATTTTTTTGCCCGACCTTTGTGAGATGAAGATCTCCAACTTCAAAGCTGATTGTTTTTAACTAATATTTGAATGTAGGGACGTCGCTAAGCTTGACTTTAACTTATACCCTATATTTATATGGTTCTAATTGAAATTGGTAGGCTACCATCTACATATTTCTTTTTACTTCTTTAGCTCTTGGGCTTTAAACATTATGGGTTTTAGTGAGCTGGGATGGAAGAAGGGGTAAAATATTATTTATCCTAGATTTGATACGTAAAATAATAGTGTACAATATTCGCAACGGTTATTTATTTTAATTAAACAAGCTATGCATGTCATAATATTAAAAACATTATACGCCCTGTGTTCACTGAAAGATCTTTTATTCTCACGTGATGGGAAATACGCGCGAAATCCCTTGGAACATGAACAAAAATTAAGACAAACTGAATGGGGTTTGCTTTTCTTTTTTAACTTCGTTATTTTCAATCGCTAGTGCATTTAAAAAATATTACGTCCCAAGTTTCGTAGAATATTTATATTTAATTTTTTTTTTCATTAAACAACAGGCATGTTTTGTTTTTGTGCAGCGTCAACGTACCTGTTCATTTCTGTTCTTTCTAATTCCTATAAGTTTTGACACTCAACTTTTCGAATCCCTTCCTTTGTTGGAAAACAAAAAAAAAAAAAAAACTGTAGTGGCTCACGGTTCATACTTGACGGCTTTTAAAATCTACCTGCTCCGTCACACTCCCCAAAAGGCGAAACTATAAATTCCTGTAGCAATTACTTTTAACATAAAGAGGAAGAATAAATCGCCGAGTGAATTGCTTTGCACTAAATCAAGATATTTACAAAAATCTGTAGCTTACTGTGTTCTCAAATGAACGGCCTAAGAATTGGAACTCACTCCTTGGGGATGCAGCGTTGAAAATCGCATGTGCGCTTTTAAGTTTTGACGCCCCTGCAAACTGAAATTCAAAGGAATTTTTTATGTGCAACAGGTTCATGGAGCAACTCCATTTTTTCCCCGGCTGGGAGCTACCCCCGGACAATGTCTTCATAATTCAACTCTGGAATCGTAAGATTAATAAAGCCCTACGTTGTTGGGAATAAATGTAGGGTTTGCTGCCGGCTATTTGCTGAAAAAAATATAGGGAAAATACTCCTGTAAGAAAAAGCAATGTTTTGATGAGTGGTCGCCTCATGGAACAGACGCAATGCATAATAAAGAGGTATTCGTATTTCAAAGCTTTGAGTACATGGCATCGGGGGTGATAATTTTTTGACAATTTTAGTGCTCGCCTCTTTGTGTGCCAGCTTTCCGTATCTTTTTGACTTTCGCGTGAAGTCACCGTGCTGTCACTTTACCAAGAGATGTGGAAAGAAGACTTGGAGTCGAGAGGAGCTTAGAAAAATTTTGTTTACATTTTCGAAACACGTAGTACGCCCTAACTCTGGGAATCTAGTCTCCCAAAGCGACTCCACTGATACATGTCTACGGAACTAAAGTAAAGTGGCAGCGTCCTTAGCGTCTTTCTTTCACGTGCATGCTTTCATTGGGCCCCTGCATTCTTACCATGCTGTGCGGCTGGCAATTCGTCACGGCATGGAAGCATGCTGTCGCGACGACCGGTCGGACGACGCTTTTTTTTTTATATTTACACCTCTGTCGCACGCCGTAATGAAATGCCCTCCGAGTTGTAGCCACAGGAGCAGCCTCCACGAATATGAAAGGCTCACTCAAAGCGCGTGGTCGAGACGTTGGCTGATGGGGGCAAGGCGCGCCATTGTGGACACTTCCATATTGCTCCGAGGGGAGCAAAACGGAATAGCGCAGCCGAACATGAATCGGCGTGCTGTGACGAAACGGTTTCCCTTCCCTCGCAGCGACCTGGCACTCCCCAAAGCGCGAGCAGAGCCACAACCAGTGGTCGCATCCGCCAGACGCTCCGAGTTGATCTTTCATTGTGGTCGAGGCTGTACCTTTGAAGAGCCCAGAGACGAAAGGTATGGCCTACGGCACATGGAGCTGGAACTAGCAAGATCAGTAGCAGAACCTTTCCTGGGCGTACGTGAAATATATTTTATTCGCTGTGGCTTGGGTTGTCGGCGGTGTTGGCAGCATTACAACTAGCGGCGTTAAAGGTTACGCGCGCCTTTACTCGGTAACGCATTAACCCATTTATTGCATTTTAAAAACAGCAACGAATAACCTACTTACGTTACTTCTTTCGAGTGACGGGTAAGGAAAACGTTAAAGCCTATAATTTAATAAATAAAACGTTACACACAAGTAATGTTCGTTACTTTTTATTGGCAGCTGTAAAGCTTTCCTTTTGAAGTAACGCCTAGGTCGGTAAGGCGTTCTGTTTATTTCCAAGTAACGAGTGACGCATTTCGCTTTTCTTTTTGGTAATGCCTACAAAACTGGTTGTAGGTGACTTCACTATATTAAATATTTTCCTTTCTATTCTGACCCAGGTGCCACGAGCCTTCGCGTCTCCCATGGCTATAACTTTTATAGTTAAAGCGCTTTTTTTTTTAAATTTTGAGATGAACTCGGTGTTTGGATTCCTGTCCCTCGGCGAAAAATAAATGAGTGACCTGCTGCAAAACAGGCGTCTGCCACATTCACCATCGCCGCTAGGACGCCGCCAGGATCGCGACCGGCAACGGCATGACACTTCTATGACTTCACCTGGCGGAAATCGAGGTAAAATCATGCAGTCTTTGAAAGTAAACCCTTACCAGCAACGCATTACTCGTAATCCGTAACTTTTTCAATTACGTTTGTAATTGCCACGATATTTGTTTTGCGCCAGTAATTTGTAGTGTTATTTCGTTACTAATATTGGTAAATAATTAATTTAATTACTCGTTACTTTTTTTAAATATTAGCATAATACAGGAACTGAAGCTATATGAGCAGGCAATTCGGCAGCTAAATGATAGCAAGTTCAACAGAATAGAAAAAAAAATCGGGCAGAAAACAAATAACCAAAAGAAAAGACGATTTTTTATTTTTTTTTTTACCGAGCGGTCACTAGAATTTTTAATAAACGTGCAAGACCTAGACATATATGCAAATACCAAAGACAAAGAAGGCAACGCCGAGTAGGTGTTGTCTTCTTGATTTCGTTGTGGAGGTAGACGCAGCTACTGAGGGCACGCACCGCTATCTTTTTCTGCAGAATTCCAGGAATCATTTCCAGTAGCCGTAAGCTGGTAGGATGGCGAATTTGGTTGCAGCTTTCGCTGCCTGCCTTGTCAGCTTACAGGAGAAAGGGGTCCAACACCGTCATTTCTACCAAACATGACACCACTCTTGTCACCGCCAGAATTATCACACTGAGATGATTACTTACCGTAGAATAAGATATGCCTGTAGTACCTCACGTTGGCTGGGGCACGACATGTTTTGTCAACTTCGTGCTATCAATCGTGATAAGGAAGGAGAGTAGCATCGGTGGGTGTGCTGTTTCGACATATAGCATCCAGATTATTTTATCTCAGTAACCTGAAAAAAACTTAAAATAGAAGAAAACTTTTTTTATTACTATTTTGAGACCAGTGCTAAAGGAAAGAATCGCGATTTCTGTGTTCAAAGTGTCACCTCGGCTGCACACACTACACCCAAGCAGGAGCACCTGACGTGTTCAAAACTCGAGCTTCTAGCTTTTGCCGAGGAGAAACTTAGGATAAAACAGAGTATAGCTGCAGTTGAAGAGAAAACCTGCTGACTGCAGCTCCGAATGTTTTCTCAGTGAATTTTTCTTCCTATCACAATCAGCTGTTCACGCTGTAACTTCTCACGAATTAAAGGCGCTTTATTGCCAGTAATGAATCAAAAGGAACACATTATTCATAGTTTTATCTAAATCAATTTGGCACATGGGTCTACGCAGAAATAATAAGGGCTGCAAACACTCAACGCATACAAACAACACGTAGTGATATTGTGGCGTGGATTACTCTGAAGAGATAAACGTATGGCAGACAAGCGAGGGTCTCGGCTTTATCAGAGAGCGTAAGACGAAGAGAAGCAGCCTTCCTCGCTGCATCGTGTTCCCCAGATGCCGTTTCAAATTTGTTATCATACAACAAGATTGCACTAGCAAAAGCCTTTTCAAATTTCCTTCCTTTTTGCTTCGTATATTCTGCTGGATTGCCAACTTTGTATTGATCTTAGTTTTAATTGGTCTGATTCTCTTTTTTTTTTTGTAGAAGTAAAATTAGGCGCATCGCTTATACCAAAACTTATTAGTTTTTCAACCTTAGCAGTGAGAGGACAGACTTTCCGCGTGTCGAGTCGAATGACAAAAAAGAAACTTCTTTGAAAAACTTAACCCGTAAAAATAAAATAAAAAAAAAAATAAATGGCAGGGTTGTTCGGATACTATGGTGTGGTCGTAAATCACGGCTCTCGTTGGAGCTTGTCGGGAACACTCCGAAGCAGCGTTTTTCTGCGTGTTCTAGCGTGTGGGAGTCTTATTCGTCTCTGTCGTCTTTGAAGTGGGGCTCTGCACCATGCTTAATGGTTTTCATTGACAAAGCCGAGGGCGGGTTAAAAGTAAAAATAATGAGGAAAACGGGTGAAGCTTTTATCCTTATTTTGTACCAGAACTCCGGCAGTGGGGGATTGGAGGTCAAAGTGTCTATAAAAACATGGAAGTGTCTATGGCGGGACATTAGTCTTCATGTTTTGCGATTGTCGCTTGATAGTTCTTGCGATCTCTTGGCACCTAAATGATAACCCTTTTTAACATATCGCTACCAGAGACTTTCGTGACCCTGAAGGCTGAAAAAGCCACCCCAAGATGCCCTGAAGAATATTTATTCGAAAAGACAGACGGCACCACTCCTACGGTTAACTGCTTTAACACTATTCACAAATCCGTTTTTTTTTTTACATGCCTTTTTTGAACATCACTTTAGTCTCACTTTGTAGCATTGTGTGTCAGTACTAAGTTATGCGGTGTCATGAACGCATTTAAAGAGTACTATTATTTTATCAAGTTTCCGGTGCAGTCAGGTCTCACTGAGCACGTCAAACAAAATTATCTTAACACAAAGGAACGGCTAAAATGCCTTCAACCCGAGGTTACCGGTGAAAAAAAATAAATAAAAAAGTCACTCTGTAGGAAATGCTCTGGTGATGCTGAAGATAGTGATTTTGTTCCCTCTCCTGTACAGGGGTTGCGGAGAAGGCGCCGTGTAACCGAGCTTTCGGTTGCACGTCAAACGATCCCCATTGGGTCGAAATTAACCCTCAGTCCTCCGCTGGGGCGTGCCATATGCCCGTCGTTAATTTGGCACGTAAAACCCCCAAATTTGACTTTGTCCTGTATAGACGTTGAGCGGCTACATGCAATGCTTCATCCATGACTTCCCCAGCTCTTGAGTTACTACCACATCTCAGAGCCCCCTACTCGTCCCGCAGTCGTGGCCGAGTGGGTTAGGCGATGAACTAGAAATCCATTGGGGTCTCCTCGCACACGTTCGAATCCTGGCGACTGCGCAATTTTTTGGAGCGCAGCTCTTAGGGGCCCGTTTCCGGCTTGAGCGGCGTCGGCGTCGCCGTCGTCGTCGGCGTAACCGCGCGGTGCATTATGGGAAATGTCCCATAATGCACCGCGTGAGCCCCCCACCGGGGTCACGTGACCTCGTGGGGGGCACGTGACCCCCCCGAGGTCACGTGACCCCCCGAAGTCACGTGACTCCCCTGAGGTCACGTGACCTCGAGGGGGGTCACGTGACCCCTGAGGTCACGTGACCCCCCGAGGTCACGTGACCCCCGCCGATGTCGCGTGACCCCCGATGACGTCATCGGCACTGATGACGTCACCGGCATCCACATCGTCCGAAAATTAAAAACAGCGCGGAAAGACGAGGACCAGACAAAGAAGTGACACGGACGTAGCGCTGCCGTCCGTGTCACTTCTTTGTCTGGTCCTCGTCTTTCCGCGCTGTTTTTAATTTCCGAAGTATGTACCAACTTGCCCAAGCCTCAACTTTAGCATCCACATCGTCATCGTCATCATCACTGATGACGTCATTAGTGACGTCACTGATGACGTCACCGGCATCCACATCGTTATCGTCATCATCACTGATGACGTCACCGGCATCCGCATCGTCATCGTCATCACCACTGATGACGTCATCAGTGACGTCACTGATGTCGTCACCGGCATCCGCATCGTCATCGTCATCGTCACTGATGACGTCATCAGTGACGTCACTGATGACGTCACCGACATTCGCATCGTCATCGTCATCATCACTGGTGAAGTCACCAGTGACGTCACTAATGACGTCATCGGTATCCGCATCGTCATTGTCACTGATGACGTCATCAGTGACGTCAGGGATGACATCTTCGGCATTGGGGGGGGGTCACGTGACCCCCTAAGGTCACGTGACCCCCCCCTGGTTAGTTGAACCCCCCCCCCAGTACCCTTCCCTCCTCCTCCTCAAGAGCTGCGCTCTAATTCGGCGTTACATGGAGTTGTAAGCGGCTTTCACTTTTTTCTTCTTTTTTTAAGAAGACAGATAGGATGGCAATCGATGTGAGCACGGACGCCGGACGGACAAGGCCAAACCCTAAAAAAACTTCGCCCCCCCCCAAAAAAAAAAAAAACACCGAGCAGGCGTTTGCACAAACAAGGCTGGGGACACTCTGTATTAAATTATATTCAACGCTTACGTGAAGTCGGAGGAGGAAGCGGGGGAGAGGGGGAATTCGCACGCCTACTGATCACGATCGACGTAATCCGATAGGTAAACAGAGACGGCCGCTCTCGACGTTCCATGAACATGGCGCGCATTCGTTTTCGCATCACTGACAGGGTGAGCTAAACACGAAAGAAAGTGCTCACAGGATATGAAAGTTTTACTCTTGCTTCGCCCAAGAAACGTTGTCTGCATCCGCTACGAGTTTGAAGCCTCAGGAAGCGCGCCTTGTTGGTGTTCATAACAACGGCAAAATGGAAAACTCGCGTCGGTTTAAAATGCTGCCAGGTTTGAGTTGCAACGGCCATCTCCTGAGTGCCTCACAGCAGCTCTACAGGGCTCCCGTTAACGTCACCAGCCTATAAAAAATGACGTCGAAGCGTAGCTTCTTCCTTTTCTTATTTTTTCCTCTTGCTGTTGTTAGTCTGATAATTTTTTTTGGGCTCAGTGCGGAAGCATCGAAAAAAATGCGGAAAATGGGATAACAATTCAACCTGATAATAAAAATAAAAGATGCCCGAATTTGTCGCGCACTTATTTTCAGTTCTTTCTTAGATGTTTTGGTAGTGTTGTATTCCTTTTGCTCATTTTTCCCGTGGCGCGTCGCGGCTACGACATATCTTATTACTTCGTTGCGCCACGGTTGTTCTCGACAGAGATAAAACGAAGTAGAACTTCGGAAGTTACCTAGATGTTGGGCAGCAACGCCAATCAACTTGTTCTCGTTGGCTTTCGTTAAAGATGACGAAGAGGAAAAGTGGTGAAACGGGGAGGGTTTCACCACTACTTAACATCACGTGGAGCATGACTAAGCATCTTGAATGCAATAAATATTTTCCAATAAGAATGCTACATATAAAACGTTCTGAAAAATCTATGCCCGGGAAAATGTTCTCGAATCAACCTCCATATATTGAGCTAGGGTGACTGGCATGGCGGAATGCTAGAAAATTGCGAAAGTGTGACGCCTCCCTTCACGGGAAGTTATAAACGGCCCAACAAGTCTTGCTCTTATCATTAGAAAGAACGCCATGTGAAAAACAGAGCGGGTGCGTGTACGACTTCTATACTTAATTTTATCACGAACGCAACTGAAGCAGAAGCTGCAAGAGCGAGCTGGACGCTTCGAGCGGAATGGTCGATATTTAGACGCATGGTGCCGTCGCAATTCCCAATGAAGGGAGTAAAGAGCCAAAGTTGCGAAAGGGAATACGAGAGTCAATTTCGAATTTGCACTAAGTATTCGTGGTACAGTTTTGCTTCTGAGAATGGCTTAACTTCTTCAAAAAATTACTAAAACAAGTTGAAGCTGCCGAGGGCGGAGCCTTTTGTAAATGACTGATTGGTTGATAGATCAATGTAAGATATTACGGGATGCGCCGTTAGCTAGCAACGAAAAGTGAAGAGGTACAACTGTAGAATCAATCAAAACGTATCGCTAAAGATCGCGGGCTAATTTAGTCGTAATTCTACATCTGCTGCAAAAGAATTTCCAAGAGGCACTCAACTGTGTTTTCTCAGTTAAGGAATTGTATAATCACTCGAAGAGCTATCATGTACGAAACACAAATTTTCGTTGTATCGTGACATTTCAAAGCACCCTTTTAGTAAATCAGACACACAACTAAATATTTTTTAAACTCCCAGTTTATTGATCGTTTTTATAATACAAAGAAAAATATTCGCAGCGTTTTCTTTACTAAAATTGACATTTAAATATATCAAAGGTGCTGGTCGTCCCGTCAGTCTAATTTTTTCGTCATAGCGTGTGACGCCTATGCCGTAAAGCAAGTTGTCAAAGGAGTATATCGTGCCACATCGCCTATTGATAAGCAATTTTAAATTCAAGCATCAATCTACCCTACATTAGTCTCTTCTAATGATGCGGTTTAAAATAAAGGGTGATGAAAACTTTTCTTGCACCTTCAGCAGAGGCACTGGTTGGCATATCAGTTTTTAATAACCCTAAGCAGTTGGCTAAAGACTCGACACGAGAAAGTGGGGAGTCAACATCAACGCTGGATTTGGTTTTTATCAGTGATAGGCTTGCAAGTCAAGCTACTCACTCTACGCTGCTCTCGGGCATATTTGACAAAAAGGTAGTTTTATTCACGATATCTGCCGAACTCCCTACCCACAAACTACTTAAAGTAACTCGGCTACTTAATTTTCTGCAGCCTGATGACGAAGGTGTTCTTGACCATTTAGATCTTTTTTTTTTCTGAGTTCGAAACACTGTGCAAGCTAGACTGTAATAGCGTGAACGAACTGTGGGCCTTCTCCAAATCAATTGTTCATGAACGTACTAGGCAATGTGTGCCGACCAGAAACAAGATTGTAAATAAGAAAAACCTTTGGATCACCAGGAATATACTGCAACTACAAAGGAAGGCTAAAAGATTACGAAAAACCTTTAAGTGGGCATCGTCCCCCCCTCTCCGGTCCTTGAAACGCTAAATAAATTAAGCGTCGACCTGAATAGCCATATAAAACAAGCGAAAGATAGATATCAAAACGAAACCTAGGCCTTATTTTAGCGTTCTTCACCAGTTAAATTCTGGAGATATCTTTCGTCGTCAAAAAAGACAACCTGTTCATTGTCTGTCAGTGGATGGAGGCATTATCAGTAACCCGTCCGCCTTGGTTGACTGCGTCAGCCGATATTTTAAATCAGTATTCACGGTCGATAACGATTATAGCACCGAAATCAGTGAACCCCAACCTTCTACTCTATCCCTAACAAACTTATATTTAACAGAATCACGTGTTTTGTCACTGTTAATCAGTTTATAAAACCATAAAATCTCCGGGCATTGACGACATTCCAAACGCTTTCTTGCAGAGGTACGCACAATCTTGTGCTAAGTACCTGTTTATAATATAGGACAAGTCTTTCTTGACGTGTAAAGTACCACTGGAGTGGAAATGTGCTAAAATTACCCAAATAATAAAATCGGGAGATAGTCAACCTGTAACAAACTACAGACCAATATCGCTCTTGTGTGTCTGAAAGAATCCTGGAACATGTAATATTCAAACAAATCGCATATTTTCTTAAAAGCAACACATTATTGGACAATAGACAGTGCGGGTTCAGCCAGGGTTTCTCGACAAGTACAGAGTTACTAGAAACAGTCCTTTATATTAGAGAAGTACTCAATAGGCAAGGCCAAGTCGACTCAATATTCTTGGACCTCGCAAAGGCGTTTGACCAGATCTCGCACTTCAAACTATTCTTAAAACTGAGGATGCTCTTAAAGAAAACGACGTGTTATGCTGCTGGATCCAAGATTATTTTTTCTTAAGAGAGCAGTCAGTGTGAATGGTTGAATTGGCGGGATTCAGTCACGTCCGGTCTTGGTCGACTCAGGGGTGCCCCAGGGGTCCGTCTGCGAGCCACTTTTTTTTTTTTTTTTGGTTTTTATTAACAACATTTTTCTCCATATTCCGGTACGAACTAAGCTATTTGCGGACGATTGCGTACTATTCCACGAAATATGTAGCATCGAATACCAAGCACTATTATATATCCTTAAGAACTTTGAGACCAAACGCTATTATATATCCTTAAGAACTTTGAAAATAAAAAAACTAACTCTCGGTGTATTCATTGACTTTACGAAAGCCTTTGACTATCTTGATCATGATTTGCTATTTAAAAAATTAGAAATGTATGGCTTCCGTGGTCAACTGTTACTACTTATAAGGTCATATTTGTGTTCCTGTCAGCAATACGTACGTATTAATGGTCATTCATCATCAGTAAAATCTATTCGGTCAGGCGTTCCTTAGGGAAGCATCTTGGGCCCTTTTTTATTCAACCTTTACGTAAATGACATTGTAAATATCAGCCGATCAACGAAGTTTACTATTTATGCTGACGACACTAGTTTATTTTTTACTGGTGATACCGCCTCAGATCTCATAGATACCGCGAATGATACGCTAGAAAAACTAGCGAAATGGAGCAAATGTAACGCTTTAAAAATAAGCATAAATAAGACTAAGGCAGTTCTATTTCGCCCAAAGAATAAACAAGTTGACATAAACAAGACCATATGTTTAAACTCTTCTAGAATTGAGTTAGTCTCTTCTTTTGAAACGTTGGGTATTTTTTTCTCAGAGACAATGTCATGGGATGATCACGTTAACTACATTATATCCAAATTGTCCAGCATTGTTGGCTTGATATATCGTAATAAACACATATTTCCTCTTAAGGTAAAGTTGTTAATATATAATTCATTATTTTATTCCCATATAAACTATGGTCATCTAGTATGGGGCACAACTACTTTCATTTTGCAAAAAAAAGATTTTAAGAAGTATTTGCAAAGTCCCACTCGAATGTCCAATGGATTCACTTTTTACTCAACTGGGTGTAATTAAAATTTTTGATTTGTAGAGATATCGCCTTTGGGCAAAATATATGATTGAAAAAAACATGCATGTACATCATCTTGAATATTTAGCGAATCTAACACAAAAAGTACACTCGTACCAAACGCGCATTCTGCAGCGCTGGCAAGTGCCTCTTTTTAGAACACATTATGGCCATTATACTATAGCATACACACTACCGACCATCCTTAACCACCTTCATATGCACAACATAGAACTTGACACGTTATCGGTGGGTACCTTGCGGGACATGATACTCTCTGGGCAAATCGGCCACGATTGAACGGTGCCTTTGTGTGTATTTTCAGAGTATTTTTATTTTTTTTTTGTAAAGGGGAATGTGCTCGTGTTTTGTGTATTGTACAATTAATTAACGTAGACTATTTTGCTGGTTTTTCCTCGAACGATGTGGGGCAGTGCTATTTTTTGTCTACTCATAAATATTGTATGCCAGACATTTTTTTTTGTTTGTTATAGTGCCTTGAACGATGAGCAAGTGGCGTTATGCTATAGTGCCTGCTTATTTTCTTTAGTTTCATATATCTCATTGCCAACTGTTCAATCTCTTTTTTGTTTAGTGTTCTCAGTGTATTTCTTTTTTTTTCATGCACGCTGCTTGTAGCTGCTGCTTTAGGGGGGCTTAGGACTAGTCAAGCTGTACACACAGCTTTTTTCCAAAGCCTCCACCAACACTGTACCTTTCTTGTTGGAAATAAACCTTTTATTATTATTATTATTATTAACCACAGCGATGATGAGAATTGCTAAATGGTGTGAGAATTGCCAAATGTGACTGAAACTTAAAAAGGCGGTAACTATGATGTTCACTAGAAAAGAAACAAACAAGACCTAGATAACCCATATGTTTTACAGGACGTCCAACTAAATAAGGTAAATTCGGTTAAATACTCAGGAGTTATGCTTACATGCGATATGATGTAGGACCACCAAATAAACTATATTACAAAGAAAGCATTTTGAGAAACTGGGATACTTAAGGTGATTTATTAGAGACTGTCCATCTTCAGAAAAAAGACTCCCCACATTTAAAACGTACGTCCTGCCTATCCTGAGCTCGCGGCATTAGTCTGGAACCTTTACACTGCAATACCGAACGGTAAACTGGAGCGTATTCAGCGAAAGGCAGCACGAGTTATGTACAGTTCGTATAGCTGGGCGGTATCACCAACCGCCCTAATGGCAGCTGGCAATATTAAAAGCCTCAGTTTGAGACGTCAACGGGAGGCCTTAAATTAATTTTCCTATTGGTAAATAACCAGACAAAAATGAATAAAAGTGACTACATTTCATTTTTGCAACCGCGCGTTACGAGACGATCACACTTGCTTTCATAGAAAGAATATTCCAGCCATAACGACATCTTCGCGCAATCATACTTTCCCAGGACAATTCGTGAAAGGAGCTGCCTTGGCCCAGAAGCTGTAGGCAGGGATTCACTGGCGACCTTCCTATTACAACTTGATAAATCAGACTAAAAATAAAAGATAAGTATCCCATTTATTTCCCGGAGCTGTCAATAAAAATATTAGGTTTTTTAAGTAGTGTCTGTTGATGACGATCGAATTTTTACTTTCTTTCTTTCTTTCCTCTTTTTGGCCATTGATAGGCGACCATTTCACCAAGGGCACTGATGAAAATTGCTTTTATAGCTATTTATTTTCCATTTTTTGTTAGTGTGATGAAAGTGTATATTTTTCAATTACTGAACGGCGTTTTGAAATGTTTTCTATATGTGTATCACAATCACTTGCGCGAACCGGCTTGGTGATCGGGACATTGTTTGCAGCGTTTTTTTTTTTATATTGTCATGTAGTTTTTCGTGACGATTGGTGTATTTTGTTGTACCCCAGTATCCACCCTGCTAAAACCTCAATGCGTTTACAGTACGGAATAAATAAAATAAATAAGTAAATATACTATACTCTGGCTAGCAAGTTTGCCACTTGACTTCTGTACCCTTTCTCCAAAATATTTTCTTACGGGAGACGAGTGGAAAAGATCTGCGCGCACTTAGAAAAAACAAATACACACTTTTGAAATAGTTTTGTAGTTCGGCTAAGATTTTGGCCTTAACTTAGCGGTATTTTTCTGGTGGACTGCCAAATCTACAGTAAACAAAAAAAAAAAAGAACAAAAAAAAAAAAACAAGAAAGTAACTGGGAATCTCTTTGCATGCACTTTGAGTGTCTCGTGTCCATGAATTTGTGGATGTTTCATTCCGAGCTGTCGACGTGCTCTGACTGTATACAGTTTTTTGGTGCTGTAAACGACAATCACCGCCTAGGTTTTTCCTTTTGATAAATAACCCCTTAGACAGTATTTTTTGTGTAATCTATATTTCTCAATATTGTGCAAGAATGTTTCACCGTTTTTACGCAGGTCACTCTAAATTCGTAAATTATTTTGAATGGTGATTAAGGCCACTGCACTCTAAAAAAGGTGAGTGCATCAACCCCCCCCCCCCCCCCCCAACACTAGGAGAGCCAATCACCGCAACTTACGGAGGCAGCTCAGCGAATGAGGATGCCGATACATATGTTTAAACCAAAAAAACACAGTCTGTGTTGTGACATTAAGCAATGCAAAACGTCACGCTTGCCTTGCTTAATGTCACAACTCAGACTGCGTTTTTTGATGTGAACATACGTTTCGGCATCGTCATTCGCTGAGCTGCCTCCGTAAGTTGCGGTGATTGGCTCTCCGAGTGTTGTGCGGAAAAGTAGACGCACGGTTGTTTTTCTGTTTTTTTTTTTTAGAGTGCATGTCTTTCTTTCTTTTTTTTTTTATTCAAAAGGAATTTCAAGTGTATTGCAACATTCTTCTTCCAACAATACTATGATGATCTTTGTAAAGCAAGCTGAAACAATCAGAGATTTTCCTTAGCTCAAGACGAACTGCAAACGTAGCATATATTTTTTCCTCTGCCAATACTATGACCATGACAGAGGTTCGTAGTGATAAAAAATACAAACGAAAAATAAAACAAAAGGATATAGATATAGGAACTGCTTTGACGTTAAGTGCCAGCCTACAGATCTTTGCATCGCTTATCACCCGGCACAAAAATGCTGAGCCACTGACCTGTGAACGAATGGATGAGTAGCGTCTGATATCCTGCACAACAGAGCTACAGCGCATGCTCAGAATGCGTTCCACAGCCCAGCAGGCAAAGATGGCAGCGCGCAGAGGGAGATTTTAGCAAATGTCCATACGTCTTGATAATAATAAACCAAATGTCTGCTGAGAATTCCAGATCTTGACGGCAGACTTTGACTATGACGTTACTGGCCAACGCAGAGGATTTCCTCTCGCTACGGCACGTGGTGCAGCCACCAGTAATGTAAAATTATCAATCGTGTAATCCATTAGGGGGGCTAGGATTACTCTGTTCGAATGAGAACTTAGGCAGTAATGTTCGTAAAAATATTGAATGTGCTAAAAATATACAACCCCATTTACAGAAAAAAATGCCTCAAGAAGTTACGCGACGACGGCTTACTTTTCCCAAATCAAACAGTCCCAATGACCCTTCTGAAGCACGAAAACTACGACTGCTCTGATAAGAGCGGCAGAGAGGAAGAGAGAAAGCCACGCTTCAAAGAAAGTTTGGAGTGAACAGCAAATGCAGAAAGTGAGAAACTAGAGGGAGCAAGAGGACCCCGCGAAATCCCGCCTGTCAGCAGCGCCGCCCCTCGTAGCGAGCGTGCGCCGACATCTCGAGCGCCGCGATCCCCCAACAGAAACTGGATCCGAGACCACGTGGGTTCTCAGTCGAGCTCGAGCCCGCATTCCGTTCGGCCGCCGAGTGCTCGGTCGCTCCGGTCGTTCGTAAATATACTGCCCGAGTCAAGTCCCCAATGTGCTTCGTCGCAATCGTCGGTAACACCGTCGCATTATGCTTTGACTAAAGGGTGCTTGTCGCACGGTGCGACCCAGTAATGGCACGATCGTATCGTCGCGGGTGAAGTTTTCCATCTTCGGTGAAACAGGAAATTAGTTCGTCCATTCTTCGTTTTGTCGCGGAGAGAAGCCTTCTGCGCGTTCATTCTGAAAACAGATCTCATGGAAGAGACGATGCGTGACAGACACGTCCGTCTATAGGCAAATTCTTTCTCGATGTGGGAAACTGATGGGGACTGGTTTGCCAAGTTGGAGCACGGCTGTGACCATTGTTTACCCGTGGTTTTAGTCGTGGTTGGTCGTTGGACATGCTTGCCAGACGGTGGCGTTGATCGGCGGACCTATTTCGTTTTTATTTCATTGCGTCTATCTGTCCGTTGGCCATGGTGAGTCAGAATAAACTTCCCATCTGTCAAATGTTGGTCCTTGCTATGTGTTTTTTGTAGCGTAGCTACATCCAGACTTGTACGAAATCTGTTACGAATAACGAAATTACTTGAAATCCCTTACACTTATTAGTAATTTTGAAAGGGAATAATTACATATTTCAGAGGGTAACAGTAAAGTAACTCCCTTACTTTTTTACGTTAGGGAATTATTGTAATCCGTTCCATTTTGGTTTTAACTCACGGAGAAAAAAGGCGGAAACTTTGAATAGTGACAAAAATAAGATCTTATATTTATATACAGGGTGTATCACGAAAGGTGGAGAAATTCGATATTGAGAAAACTACGCGTCGCAACAAAAAAGGGCTTGTGTCGTTTTGGCCCGTCCGTGATAATTAGATTGTTAATTATTTTTGCGTAATTAACTTTTAAATATCTGGTTTAAGGACATGCTTTTAATTAGAAAATTGCTCAGCATCATCAAAGAACCCTAAATGAACTAATTGCAGAACGATAGAAGGCACCCGAAGCATTTGTACGGCTTTCTAAAAAAAAAAAAAAAAAACGCAGAAATTCGACGGGTTTTTAAGTTTCGGCTTGCTAACGGAGCGCATCTCGGCCTCGGTGGCACCGTGCCCCGTGGAGAAATAGTGCAAACAACCCCTGCTGCTTCACGCGATGACAGCGCAGCAGAGGCTGGTTGCAGTATTTCTCCACGGGGCGCGGTGCCGCCGGGGCCAAGGTACTATATATATATATATATATATATATTGTAAGGGTAAGCTCGTCCGGAATCACACGGTTAGCTGCATTTGCAAAACGCAAAGCCTGCTATCCTTCAGATGATCAAAGCCTTTCTTCACATCACCTATACTTCGTGACACTAGTTGCGTGCAGTGCAGGTGAAGGCAACGCAATGCGAAGAGAAAAAGGGCGGGCCCTAGGAATGTGGGACGGAGAGGAAGGCAGTGGAGGGCGAGGGAAGAAAGGGAGAGCCGTAGTAACGTTAGAGAGGAGAGGAGGTTTCTCTCCTCGGTCTTTAGACTTCCTAGTGCTTGTCCCCCCTCGCCTGCCGTTGCCTTCGCCTGTAGTGCACCCAACTAGTGCCAGGAGTACAAACCCTTCACTCGAATCTCATTGGTTTTCTGCTTGTTTTTTTTTTTTTTTTTTGCAGGTAATAACACGTCCCTTTGGTCGCCCATTACAAAGGGGGAAGCACACTGATACAAAGAACCAGAATAGTTTTGCAAACAATACCCGGCAAACCCCCTAATTCAAGAAATGTATTAAAAAAAAATACGGCCAAGGTTTCATTGAGTTGATGTAAAAGATTCCTATTTTTTATTTTTTTTTTTTTGGTTGCTATTTTTGGGTTTCTATAGAAAGAATATGACCTCTTTGTGGTCAACTTACACCGGGCAAAAAAGCGAAGTTTGGGGTAGCCGGCACAGCGTCTCAGCTTGGCAACAGGATCTATAGTGGAAGCTCCCCCCACCTCTTTCCACTTTAGTAGAGCAAACGCTGGAGAGGAGGCGACTTCCTCTCCAGCGTTCGCTCCGCTGAAGTAAAGACTGGTGAGAGGAGCTTCCACTTTGCTCATGACCTGTCACCGACTATGGCTGTGTCGAACGTGTTGGAGAGGACTTGCGAACGCGTTGTTTTCTAGCCACTCAACCTAGACCCGGGCCCAGCTGGCAGCGACCATTTTGAAAAAAAAAAAAAATGGTGGATTGAAAAGGTGTTAAGTGCGGCGGACATCTTCACATTGAAGGGAGGCAAGATGTCTAATCACACTGTTGAGAGCCAGATGTTGCTCAAGCTCACGAAAGTCTGTAATTGGTGGCAACAATCAACTCTTCCATAACACTAGTGTCTTGTTTCTTACCCTAGGATAGTAAGGCTGGAAAAACGCCACCGAAGTAATGGATTACTTTTTTGAAATAACGGACACTTACGTTTATGAAAATGTAATTGTAACTGCAATTATTTACAATTTAGCCACGAATAACTGTGAATGTAATTCCTTACTAATTTTTTTAGCAACGTGTACAAGTCACGGTACATCTTTTAATGGCGGCCTTTTTTTTCAGAGTGGGCGTAGGCCTAGGCCGTAAAAGATGCCGTGGACTATTCCTTCTTTTTGTAATGTTGTGCAGAGACAATAGTAAACAAAGATATGGGTCTTTATTGGGGTAACCGGACAAAAGCTCAGCTCTTTTTTTTCTGCTTTCCGGAAAAAACACGGGCTGTAATAAAAGGCGGACGCGATGGGCATTGCAACATTTTTAGGAGAACTGGCTTTCCACACCATGGAAAGGTGTGGAGCCATAACAGACAGAGAAGTAAGGATTCGGGACCAAAATTTAGGTCACTGAAACTGATTTGAGATCAAAAGATCAATCTTGCTTGACAGAACCTATGCCGGAGCAACCTTGTAACCACGCCCCTGAAACTTCGTAAACCGAAGTTTTTGAACCCAAAGAGTGACCGAAGAAGCAAAGACACCTTTCGGTGAACTCGGTTTTTCATTATGCTCATGTCATGCTAAACGCGCACATAAAGGTTAGGCACAATGTCTCTTCATTACTAATACATTGATTTTCTTGTAGTTTAGAGTAATAGTTGAAGTGAATGGCAAGGAAAATTAAATTATTTCCGTCATTGAGCGTCCTAGATGTATAGGGTGGTCCAAGTCACCAGGCTCGATCTAAAATGGACCGTTAAAATCGACGCCTGCACGTAGCAATCTAAGCTTTTCCTGAAATGTGTAATTCACAGGTCGTTTTTTTTTTTTTTCTTGTAGAATTACAAAGCGTAGCTCTCTTTCTGTGAATAATAAGGCCGAGAAATTTGCCAGGGTCTACGGTGGGCAGCAACGCAGACGACAGGGGTCCAGTATCGGGGTTTGTTTGGCATTCGTATTGATAGATGGCGCTACCTCCTTATCGTGACAACTCGCGACCACCGTGGTTTATTAAAATGAATATAATTTTGTTGAAATGTCCCTCCGGTTAAAAAATAAGTCCGAAAAATAAAAGGAAAACTTCGAGTAAAAAAACGCGTCTGCATAACGGCGGCGCTTTTGCTGCCAAAGGATTTCGTCTGCGTGTCGTCTGCTATCTTTCACTGGTCGGCTGCACCTTCAGACGCTGCTCCCGACGCCATCTATCAATAGGAACGCCAAACACACCCCGCTACTGAACTTGGTCGTCTGGTTCACAGCCCGCCGTAGACCCTGGCAAGTTTCTTGGCCCTATTTGTTACTAAAAGAGACTACGCTTTTCAATTTTACAAAAAAAACAACAAAAACCGACCTGTGAAATACACCCTTGACGAAAAGTTTAGATCACCACGTGCAGGCGTCGACTTTTACGGTCCCTTTTAGATCGAGCCTTGTGACTTGAACTACCCTATACTTAAAATCGAGAATTATCTCAGGTTGATGTGAGAGGGAAACTGAAGCAAAACTGTAATTTACAAACCGCTGAGTTGCGAATTTTTAAAATTATTTTGAATTAATGGGAGTTGGGCATTCCGGAAAAATACAAAACAGATCGCCAATTTAGAAAGCTGTGCGGGATTTTAAAAAGGCTGGCGATCCTTCCCCCCCAGCTTGTGCCCGAAGGACCAACCTACATCAGGGAAAAGTCAACCGGTGACATCGGGGACCTGCTGGACTACTTTGATTTCACGTATGTCAACGGCCCCTTCTGTTATGCTTCTGGTCCTTCTACGGCGGCACCGAGAGTGAATTCTTCCCTTTGCCGACGCACCTACGTTGTCCGCACTCGTGTTAAGACCAACATTAAATTTTCTCCTTTCGTCCGGGTCGATGAAAAAATGGGAGCTTTTGTTCGGTGAGCTTCTGTCCGGTGAGCTTTTGTCCAGTGAGCTTTTGCCCAAGATTTCTTTATTGGAGGGTCAGTCGCTATCCGGTTTATTTATTTATTTAGGAATACTGCGGGCCAATTGCGGCCCAAGCAGGATTGGGGGTTACAAAAGTGGAGTCAAAAAGGCGCAACACCAGGTAATCCGCAAATTATGACGTTGATGACGATAACACCGAAAATAGTCAAAACAGAGAAATAAGCTACGTCTTTTACTGATACAGCTTAATAAATGTGGTATGTGACGCGTCTTGGGCATTTCATAATCGCTCCACAGCCTGCGGCATTAGCCTGTAAGAACGCCGAGGAAGAAATCGAGAAGCGAGAAACGAGAAACTTACTACACTACGCCCTCCTTTCTTAAGCTGTCACTGATTATACGGCGTGCAAGTTCGTCTGCGCCTTGCGGACCTTTGTGCATTTGTTTGCCCCTCCCCCCCCCCCCCCCCCCCCCCCGCCCTCTCAAACGCGCCACGCCATTTTGTTTTCCCTTGACCTCAACCAATAACGGCGTACGATTCGCTGCCTCGTCATCGCGCGTTCCCTGCGCCTTCCCTATGTTGGCCTTTGATCGGCGTGTTTCAAGAGTAAAGTGGAAGCTCCTCCCACTTCTTTCCACCCTAGCAAAGGAAACGCTGGAGAGGAGGTCGCTTCCTCTCCAGTGTCTGCTCTCCTAAAGTGCAGGAGGTTAGAAGAGCTTCCACATTACTTTAAACCTGCCACCATCTATAGTGGAAAACGCCACTCTCGCTAGCACAACATTGGTCACGAGGTTGTGGTGCTCAGCTGGGGCGCCAGGCACAGAGTGGCACCTGCTCCCCGTTAAATATGGAAGCGGCTATTTCCCACGCGGAGCCACGCGAAATTAAAACGAGCGACAGGCACACTTACGCGCGGCTGGGCCATCCAATCTGGCTCGCTCTCTCGTCGGCGCTCCCACAATACGAATGGTGAATCTTGCATTTTTCTGGCTTTCGTTTTGGAATAACGCGAGAGATTTCCGTGCCTCTTTTTTTGCTGCGGTGGATTTTAAGATTCCACCAGATTTGGAGGCTTTGTTCCCGGGAGAAAGAAGACCCGGAAAGCTTGTGCCGCGCGATAATTCGCTTCCATTTTATCGCGTGCGCGCACTTGTTCGCGTCTATTTTACATGTTCGAGGGTAAGAAAGAAGAAACAATCTGAGCATCATTTGCGGTATTAAAAACCACAAAATGCGCTGCTTTTTTATTTTATTTTTATTTGCCCATTAGCGTTTCTTTTTTTTTTTTTTTAGGGGGGGGGGGGGGGGTTTGCTTACGTGCGCGATTGTGCGGTCGGTCGTGTATTTCTTTCGCTCTCTGCATCGGCGCCGTTGTTTCTCCTGCATTGTTAACAGGCGGTGTGAGTTTCTTGCTTATTTGTCATGATGGCGTATTTATTTGTGGAAGTATGACCTATCGATAAAAATATATGGTTACATATATCTCAGTGGATTTTTTTCACATACATTAAGAGGGGCTGGGGGTAAAAACAAAGAAAAAAATAGAATGCCTTAGGTTTTGTTTTTAGCTGTTTTCAAATCCCAGAGTAGGAATTTTGTATGTTCTATTTATACCAACATGTGGTGTTATTAGAGCTTTTTACATCTTATATTTGCTCGTGGAAGATATTCGTAAACTTAAAGCTGGTTATCTTTAAAATATTTTTTATTATAGTATTAATGGCACACCATTACTGTTGTCTCAACGACCGGGCGGGGCCGAGAGGATACTGTGTAGAAACGGTTTGAGCTGACTATCATCAGACACTGCGGTGCATGGAGAAAACGCTGTATGCCGTATAGAAACATATTCATACACCTCTTTTGTCCATCGCCCGCATTCAGTATGTAGCCAGCAGTATTTTTTAATTTTTTAATTTTGTTTCTTAAACGGTTTTATTATACGAAGAGCGAATTCTCCAAAAAGGACGTTCATAAAAAAAAAGACTTGTTTACAAAGAAAAGAAAAAAAGGCTATATGAGAGTGATTTTTTTTATATACTATATATATATTGCAATCCTAGCATGAATGAGGCTTTCTCTAAAAGGCTAATTTTGCGTTGGGCTACTTTCACGTCACCAACGGACACTGTTTCGATATATCAACATATTTCTCTTTCTGTCCCTAAATACTTTCGTTGTTGCGTTTAATAGCTTGGGCTTTCGAATACAAGGAACACGCGACGACATTAGGAAGCTTTAAATCAAGGAGCTTCGACGCTTTGAGTATCCCCAGCAGCTTGGGGCGTCGACTCCGCATGCACAGTACGACACCTCAAGCTATTCGGGGAAACCTAAAACGCTGGGCCTTCTGTTCTAAAACTCTCTATTGGATAAAAATTAACTCTAACTTGAGCCCTCACTTTGTCACTGATTCCCGTCCCCCGCCCCTTTGCTTGCAGACAAAAAGAAGGCCCCATATTGGTTCTTATCACCCTCTTTTCCGCCCTCTACCCACAAAAAACTACAGAACTGTTCTCCTCTCGAAATCCACAAGTGAAAAGAAAGAAAAGAAAAGGAACTCTGTGCCTTCTTTGAGCTATTTTTTATTTTATTTTCGCCACGCCCCCTCAAAGCTTCGGTGTGCCTAGCGCATACACAAAAGCGGGATGGAGTTTCCATGTCCTACCTCGGCCTATAGCCAATGCCACATAGAAGACAAGGCCAGGACCATATACCTCAAACGCCATCACAACTGGATCAACGCAGCGCCGCTTAAAGCTTGAGAGCTTGCGTGAGCATCGCTTCTAGCGCGTCTCGTGCACGTGCACGACGCTAGCACGCGTCCACGTCAAGGGTGGAGGCGTCTGCCACTTTTGTGGCGCCTATCGTTGAGCTTCAGCTTGTTGGCTGCTTGAGGCGGGTCGGAGGTTCACGGATGATGACGCCAGGTGCAAGCCTTCTCTTCTAGGTAGTATAGTGGCCTAAAGCCGGGTTCAGCTAGCGAGCCCGGTGGATATGCGGCGTGTAGGAGCGTACTTCTTTTCGCTCTGTGAGCTTCAGCACCGCTTCACTAAGCTGAAACTTGGTACGCTTGGTTTCGTTCTGTCGTGGTAAACAAACCGCCGTGCGTGCTCTGTGAAAGGATCGCGACGCGGGGACCTTTTGAGCGTCGTATCGAACGTTGATGGTCGCTCAAGTACCGGAGCGTCGACGCACACTTCGTTAGACAATTTGAAGGGAAATTTTCAACAACTTTCGCTGAATCGTTGAAAGTGTGACAAGTATTAATATGTAGACCACCAAATAAACAACAACAACAAAAAGAAAAAGATATTAATAAATATATAAAAACACGAATATTTTGCAGAGTTGGCGAGCTAACAGATTTTAATACACCGATTTCACAGCCAGTTTCATTACGCCACCGCTGCCGCCGTTCATCATGAGAAACTGTAGTCATTCTGCACGCACGACAAACCCGACAAGGGTCTGCGCGAGCAGACGAGGCCACACCAGCTGTCTCGTGAACTGACGCATGGCTCCTGAGCTACAATTTTGGTGACGTCACATATATGCGTTGAACCATAGCCTCCTCTATACTGACAAAGCCTGGCTGATCGCCACGAGACGCAGCCGCCGATAGTAAGAAGGAAGGGCGGCAGACAAGAGGCATGTAAAGGGGTATTCACACGAAGGAGAACTCCGCGAACAGATGTCGTGACGTCAGCAACCCGGAAAACTCTGTCCTCGGCTCCGCCGCCCACCTGCGGAGCTTTCGTGCTGACATTACGAAGCCTCCGCGCCTCCGCCACGGAGCAGAAGGGCGACGCGAGGCGTCAAAAAGGGATGACGTATGTCTTGCGTGAAGCGCGCTACGCTGAGGAAAGGGGCGGATTTCTCCTTCGTGTGGATACCGGGCGCCCCGCTGCCTCGAGACACCGAAACACACTTGTCCCAAGCAATGGAATGTCCGCTCGTGCTTCTGCCGTTCCTGAATGGAAAGCGCCGAATTAACAAGGACGAGGAAGGGGACAGATACGAAGCGCACCCTTAACTGAAGGTTTATTGAAACAAACATTGACTATTAATACCGTCTATCGGACTGTTGGCTCAAAAAGAAAAACTCCTTATCTGTTAAGTACCAGTTGTGTTTTCAGCGCCTCACAAGCTTTCTCGTCTATGTTCAAAAATAAACAACGAAAAGGGAGAGGGTAAAGTGTGCAAAAAAAAAACACGCAAAACAGTATGTGGAGTGTGCAAAGACAGTGGTATATGTAACATACCAATGAGTTGCGGGAAATCGTATGTGGGCCAAACGAGGCGTTGCATAAATGAGAGAGCCAGGGAACATGCCTGGTCAGTGATAAAGTCACTGGTCAGTGAAACAGTCCCCGTCGGGCAATCTCGCGGTGCACTAAATAGGTTCCCATGTAGCCCGAAATTGAAAAAAAAACAAAAAACAGTTCTGGGCAGATACGCATGCAAAACAGCGCGAGAAATACTTCAGGCATTCTGCATAAGAGAGCAAGGGGAGAGTCTGTGTATTAGTGCGCCGTCACTGGACTTAACAGATAAGGAGTTTTTCTTTTTGAGCCAACAGCCATATACTTAGATGGTATTAACAGTCAATAATTGTTTCAATAAACCTTCAGCTGAGAGTGCGCTTTGTGTCTGTTCCCTTCCTCGTCCTTGTTTATTCGGCGCTTTCCATTCAGTGATGTACAAACCAGGGTGTCGAACCGGAACGGAACCGAACCGAAAACCGGAACATAACCGTTATTTTTAGCCGAACCGGAACTTAACCGAACCGAAATCTTCGCCGCCATCTTGGAACTGAACCGGAACCGAACCGAAAACAAATATAACGGTAACCGGTTCAAAACGGTTCGAGGTAATTTCTTTTTTCTTTTTTGTTAGTATCACACAATGAACATATGGGAATAAAAAATTGGCGGGTGTATTTCAATGTATTAATCAAATCGTCATATACAGGATTGCAATGTATATATGGTAAATTGTGGGTTTTCGTTGCGTTTTTGTATTGGCACTATGACTAACCATGTGTCACGTTGTCATGTGACGTCATGGTGTCAATACATGTTGTCAAGTACTGTCACGTGACCGCGTGACGTCACGTGACTCACTGCGTCAACTCGGTTTAATTTAAGGAAGTTACTAAATTTATTAACCTTGTTGACAGCGTGACGTAACATGACATCACGATTTTGCACCGAGAGTCACGTGACTCCGTGACGTAAGTGATTTTCATAACCCCGAGTCCAGTGCTCGGGTTCATGACAATCAGCATCGCCAAATATTCGGATAACGGCTCATGTCAATTAGATATGATAATAGCCCACCTCTAACAATATCTGAAGCTCAGCCCAAGCTTTTGCTTTCCAAACCCTAGCGCAGTGGTTCTCAAATGGGGGTCCGCGGACCCTTTGGGGTCGGCGAAGTCATTCTGGGGGTCCGTGAAGCTCTGCCTCATCAGTCAAGCCTGCAATAAAAGCTTTACTTTTTCTCACGTTGAGAAAAAAAGTTCCAATTTTCGGTTGAGTTTTCTCGTGTGTACGTCAATGAGAGAGGTGTACTTCACACAGCCCCCAGCTATGTTCATTTATTAAATCATTATTACATTTAACCTATACCTTTACCTTCCCCTGACCACGAACAAGCTCCTCCATCATCTCCGCCGACCTACAAGGGGGCCCCCAAACATCAACGGTTGAGAACCACTGCCCTAAGGCATGACTATGATGAACACTGACGGTATATAATTAGCGTCAGATCACGTGGCTGCTTGTTCAAATTGCGAGTTGAGGAGGGGATCGACAGCTGTCTCCTTTTTTTATTTTTTCTGCATCTGCTATTGGGCGGAGGGGAAAACTAATGGATGTTTTCGCAAGCTATCAACGTCAGGGGTTACTTCTGAACAGTATTTACTGACAATACAAAACAGATGTTGCACGACCAATTTTACATAATTGAGGTACCCAAACATTTTTTCGTTGTTGCTGACACTGCATCCGAAAGATGTCCCCGCGAACAGAAGTATTGAAATGACTAAATGCGACTTATTAATATGACGTTACATAGAACTACATGTGTGTATGGAAGGAATACCTAAAGGAAAGATTTAAGTGACCTCTGAGGGACAGCCGAACGTAGGCAGTCGCTGTAAGTCTCACATGAGTGTCGTTCTCAAGTTATTGCTTAAGTTTCGACCCCTTCTGTATTTTGCTTAAAGGAGCTATAAAACGATGTATATGCATCACTAAATACTACTCAGGATCAGTCCTTAACGTTAATAACTGATTGGACTTGGCTTTTCTCTTTTTTGATATTGATTTGCATTTTGATTTGCCACTCTGTGTTTCTATAAAAATAGGCTGAAAAAAAACTATCTGAAAACTTCCGTGACGTTTTGCAAATTTCCTTGCTTTTAGCTCAGTTGTGTCGTCATCATATACATATATATTGTGAAGCCTATTTCGTAAACCATATTTCATGATATATATGGCCACGAGGTGTTCATTTCATAATTTTATGTGATGCAATTAATTCCTTAGTTCAAGCACACAATCACGATTTCACTTTTAATACTGCGACACAAAGTTGTGCCAATCAAGGGTATTTTAGGCGACCTACCACACTTCGCGATAACATTTTATACCGTGTAACTAGATCAGCCTGAACTTTAGAACTTTACTTTAACATAAAAAAAAGGACAGGAAAGTACAGTATAATCCTAAATTTCAAGCTGATCTATTTACAGGTATGTACCCACAAGCTCAACTCTTTACTGTTGTACTTTAACATTCGGATTCAGTTAAAATATATGTGACATGTAAAAAAAGGGATGTTGAGGCGTATAAACACGACGTTATGTAGGTTAATGTAGATTTTCTTCTACTCTTGCGTCGAAATTAAATAACTGAATTTCATATTTTTGGTACCTAAGAACACAAATAAATTGCACGGGCGATCGAAGAAACTATATAGTTTAGCGTCTTACGGCGTAAATGGTCTACATTGTAAGAACAACGCGGAAAATATATTTTTAATTTAGCAATTCAAACCGGTTCGAACCGGTTCGAACCGGTTCGAACCGGTTTGAACCGTTATGTTTTGCTCCCCGGAACTGAACCGGAACCGAGCGGAAAGCCGTGAACCCGAACCGGAACCGAACCGATAAAAATTTCGGTTCGACACTCTGGTACAAACTAGCCCATTTATCTATTCTTCTTCTTTCGTTCCTTGGGCTACCGCTTCTTTTCTCGTCGGGTTTGAAAACCATGTTTCGGGTCCTCGCCGCTGCAAAAGCTGTGCGCTGAAAACCAGACTCCCCGAGAAATGCTCTGTGCTACCCCATCCTTTCGTTCCAAATTTGCGACTGGGCACTCTATGACTCTGTCGTCGAACTGCCAGGCTTTGTGAGTGTAGAGGAGGCTATGGTTGAACGCCAAGTGAGATCGGTGTAATGTATGCGGAGAGAAAGTCGGTCTGCTTCTTGCGCAAGAGTTGCGGCGAATCACAATGACGGCGAGCTCTGATTTGGTCTGATTGAAAGGATTGCGGGTAGACCTCAATGCTAGATGACTTGAGATCTACCCACTATTTGTTTAAGACAACCAATAAGAACTCGGCGTTCTGACATCATCGCAACCCGTGTGCAAGAAGCCGATGAACTTGCGCTCCGCATAGCGTTAAGAGAGCGTTAAGAATAGAGCCTTGATTATAATACGATTAAATGCGAAGGTGCAAGCGAGCTGGACAAGAATGACGAAAATAATCCCTGGAGAAGGGGAACAAGAGGGACAAGGGACAAGCACAAATCTCTAAACACAGCTAGGTGACCGGTGAGCGACCGAAAAAAATCCGCCTGGTCCGGGTGGTATCGAACCCGGGACCTCTCCATTACCGGTGGAGCGCTCTACCAACTGAGCTAACCAGGGGTTAGCTCAGTTGCCGGACCAGGCGGTTTTTTTTCGGTCGCGCACCAGCCACCTAGCTGTGTTTGGAGGTTTGTGTTTGTCCTTTGTCCCTCTTGTTCCCCTTCTCCAGGGATTATTTTCGTCATTCTTGTCCAGCTCGCTTGCAACCTTGCATTTAATTGCATTAAAATCATAACCTTAAAGTGCAGGCTTTACCCTTGTTGGTGTTAGACTGGTGGCAGCTGATGAAACTCGTTTGCTCTACTGACGTCTAACCCCTGGTTAACTCAGCTGGTAGAGCGCTCCACCTGTAATGGAGAGGTCCCCAGTTCGATACCCGGACCAGGCGGATTTTTCGGTCGCGCACCAGCCACCTAGATGTGTTTGGAGATTTGTGTGTGTCCCTTGTTCCCCTTCTCCAGGGACTATTTTTGTCAAGAATAGAGCCTTCGTTTTGGGAAGACGTGGATACGCTTAGGGTAGGCTGTCGTATCTTGTTTTTAGGTTGGCGCCGCAACTTCTCGTACCCGATGCCGAATGCACACAAGCACGGATAAACAAAACAAAATAAGCTGAACCAAAATGAAGCTGTTTCACCAGTCGTGAGGAAGACCTTGATACCGAAGAAAACCGTCACTTGCTCTAAACTAGAAAAAAAATTAAAAATAAAAACAATCACGAACATCACGAACCTTTAGATTCAGCGAATGAGTTCGCAGCCTCCGAGGCAACACGTAACTTACAAGCATGTGGTGGTCCACCGACTCAGTAAAAGCCTTCGGTTCGAAGGCTTTCAAAAAACCCGTAATATAGGCATTTTATACCAACACCTCCTTGCAGCCACTGCCCCCCCCCCCCCCCCCCCCCCCCGTCATCACTAGTAGGGGGCCTGCATTACCAAGAGTGTCCAAACGTTCCATTGGGGTCACATGGTTTGTGGGCCGCGTTGGCGATTATGGCTGCGAGGAGGGGTACGAACGTGTTGTTCGCCACCAGCGAGCGTTTCTGCCTTTCCATCTGCTTTCCCCCTCGCCACGCCAACAACGCTGCGCAAGCGCACTTGCGACCAATCAACACGGGAGGCGTCCGCCGTTAAATTGCAAACGCTCCCCACGGTTTTAGATGAACCCTCTCTAAAATTCAGGCTGTCTAATTACTTTAGTGAGTTCACGCAGCGCTGCCGATAGCTTACGGCAGCACCGTCGCCAGCGCGTTTCGCTGCGTCTTACAGCATACGCGACGCTAGCTCGCGGTGATGCCAAGACGCACCCGTCTTTCGCTTTGAGGTGTCTATCACCGTGTTTTAGCCTCTTTGCCGCTTGGGGCGGGTCGAGAATCTACTAACGATAACGCCACGCGCAGGACCTGTCTTCTAAGTGTCTTTGAAGATAACACCCCGCTTCACGGTCACGTAGCGGGAAGCTAGCCTTCAGAACGAATACCTGTAAATACACTCTAGGAAATGCCTGCGCGTCTGCTTATTCGCAGATCACTGAAAGAGACAAACTCGGCGATCTAGGAAATCAGCTCAGCGAATGATGAGGCGGAACATTCGTTTACACCTGAAAATAAAGTCTGCGCTGTGGCACTACGCAGTGCAAAGCGCCCTGCTTGCATTGCGTAATGCCGCAGCGCAGAATTCATTTTTAGGTCTAAACAGATGTTCCGACTCATCATTCGCCGAGCTGATTTCGTAGATCGCAGAGATTGGCTCTTTCAGTGTTTTGCGGGTAAGTACACGCGCAGGAATTTCTTAGAGTGTAATCGGAATATCGGCTCGCGTTCTCGAGATTGTATACGCGTCCATCGGCGCGCGCTGGTTCAACGATTTTTTAGATGAGTTCGTTCTGAACGGCTTTTTTATAGTCATTCATTGCTAAATAGAAAATCCAGGGCGTGGCTTAATATGGTTACATCTGTTGTTTCGTGATTGGTGGGGCTTCGGTGTCCTTAAGGGCTAATCCTCGAATCTCATTGGATGCGGAACGATAATGAGATGCTCCGGAGTCGCCCCGCCCTGCCTTTCTTCAACTGTCCGCGACTATACGAACCGCAAGTTCGCCTGCTGCTCACGCACCTCGTGTGTTTGCCCCCCCCCCCCCCCCCAGACCTCTACCAACGATGGCGTTGGCTGGGCTGCTCCGTCGGCATCGCGCGTTCTCCACGCGTAATCTACGTTGCCTTTTGATTAGTAGGGCTGTTTTTTGCGCTTCATACGTTCAAAGGCGCGTTTTGGAATGCTTGCTCACCGTACGGTGGCCTGCGAAGGAGAGGGTAAATAAGCCTCGCCCTAACAAAAGCACAATCGATCGTCCACCAAACATGATCAATACATGGTGGCAGGTTGGAATCTGTCAAGATTGACAGACCGCCTCCTCTGTGTCAATAGAACCTATAACTAGAGAAGACGAGCAAGTGGGCTGGGATCCATCAAATTCAGGGTACTGCGTGTGAGAGATCCGGGCATTGTGTTGACAGCGCCTGAGGGGGTTTGTTTCCCGAAGTGTAGAGGCGATTCGTGTCTAAAAGGGCCGGCGCGCAAGTAAACCGACTGGAACATCCATCAACCGGAAGTGCTCTACTTTTATTTCGGATTTCAACTTTGACGCTCGACGTTTAAAAAAGGATTTCTTTTTTTTTTTTTTTTTTTGGAGATTGCATTTTTCACGCAAGAATGGATTGTCAGTTGCTACGTTGCCTGAAACGCGGTAGACACAGCAGATGGAGACGCGTTTCAGGCACTATGTTCTTGCTGCATACAATTGCAGTCACTTCGTCCACTGTGTATACGTCGAATATGAATACGTGGCGCCTAATGTGCGTTTACAAATTTTACTCGCGCATGCGATTGCCTATTGTAAAAAGGGTCCTCTAAATTTATGCTACACCGGCTCTTAATGTCATTGATTAGGTTGATGATACAATTTTGTTTTCTTTTATCTTGCGAGGTGAATCATATTTGACGAATATTCCTCATACGGAATGCCGATGAAGCGCACTTTAAGACAAATTTTCGCAGTAGGAAACACTTTATTGTGCTTCCGACAGAATGTGCACTGAATATTAGATGTTATTTTACGCTGCATTAGAATATTTGATTTTGCCTCATTTAGATCTATGTGACACACATTGAGATTCCCGTGCACAAATAAAAGTTCAATGCAAATGTACAATTGAAGTAGCTTTACTGCTAGAGCTGAAATACAAAAATAAGATTGCCAGAAAATTAATACTCAAATTGAGTACTGAGCTTGCGTCAAAACACACTGAATCTCAGAGAGATGCGGACAGAAAT
The DNA here is from genome assembly GCF_016920785.2 of Ixodes scapularis. NCBI lineage: Eukaryota > Metazoa > Arthropoda > Arachnida > Ixodida > Ixodidae > Ixodes > Ixodes scapularis. The sequence continues at coordinate 27,125,110 of NW_024609868.1, forward strand.
AGCAATGGGCGTCCCTCTTCCGTGTAAGTATTGTGCAATTACATCTCTCTGTAGACACTGGGGTTTATGTTTGCCTCCTCACTGTATGCCTTATCTTGGCTTGAGACTTCAGAACTGGGTACCGCTCATGTTTACGTGTGAGGAAGCTTTAACGCCAGCATTTAATCCCACCTAGACGGCAGCTTGAACATCGCTCTAGATAAATAAACAAAGAAACTACGCGTGTAAACGAAATATTTATTTCTCATTTAAGGTGCTTGTTCCTCGCTCTTTAGGGTCACTATTTTAGTCCTGGTCGTTCTATCTGGCACACAAAAGCGTCAGGGGGACGCGTACCAGGTGGTTTACGCGTGACTCTAAGCTGTTATAAGCAGTATTCTTGGAGCACATTACCCGAGAGGCAGTTGACGGTAGCTCTAGGCGTAACATATAACTACGCTCTCTCGTTTCTCGCGCAAAGTATATACAGTGGCGTTACTGCACATCGTAAATTTTAGCCGAGTGCGGTAGCTTTTGCGACGCGCGAGCCTTATCCGCTTTACGTCGCCACTCTTATGCCCCATTTTCTATGGAGTCGTCTTTCGTTCTATCCTCAGTTCGCAATAACTGACTGCTCGTTTATGTCAAAAACGTTTTGTGACTTTCTTTAATATAAGTATATCGGATCAATATATCAATGCATTTTATGATACCCATGTTAATTATTGCATGTGAAACAATCGCTTCTTTCTTTTCGTTTTTTTTGGCCTTTTTTTATTTTGTTATTGCTTTGCGAAATTTGTTTGAGGGTAGCACGTAGCGTTTGGCGATTGGTCTTGTGAAACCATTTCATAATATATTTTCTTTCTTCTTGGGGGAGGCGGGGGGGGGGGGGGAGGAGAGAGGGTAGAGAAATTGTTGAGATATTTGAGAGTTCGTTAACATGTAAGACACGTGCTGCGAGGAATCATTTGTGTTAATTAAGATGGTGTCTGTCTGAGGCTCGATGCCGATTTGTTTCGATCTACGTAACTGAACTTCAGAAGCGACAACTGTGGCAATAGAAGCAGAGATTATAAAAAAGAAAAAGAAAACGTTAATGAGAGCACTAACACTGCTTTTTGCTAGCGAATAGTCACGTGGGATTTTTGTTAAATCTCTCTCGATATTTTAGAGAAAAAAAATTAAAATAACTGTAAAGAAGGCTACTTAAAGGGAAACGACATTTTTGAATTGATGAATCTGCGCACAAATTCACGTTAAAATGCTTGCTAAATAACTTGTGTTGATTAGCCAGTGTGTGACATCGCAATTGTATTTTGACTTTCTCAAAAAAACAGTTAAAAATATTGCGCTGAATCGACACGTGTAGGTTTCACCAGTTTTTAATAAGTTTTGGAACAAGTTAAATGAAACACTGTATATTTCGTTTAACCTCCAGCGTGCACATCCCTTGTGTTGTTTTCTAAATTCAGCTTTCTTGCTCAAGCCTTTCAAGTGGCTTGTTGACCAACATGTAAAATTGTCAACTTGCTATCTATATCTTCCTTGCGTCATTGATGACGAAAAAAAAAAAACATTGAGTTTTGCAGTGACGGTTTTTGTCCGAAAAGAGCTGCTGTTATGAGTCGGTGTGTGCGCGTGTTTTGTTTTGGGTTCGTTAAAGATCGGCGGGAGCCTCAGAAGCTCAGCTGGGGTAAGTGTTTGGTTTTAGTATAACTGTTGTTCTAGTTTAGAGCTCCTCACCCCTCTTGACAGCGTGCCACAAAAAACATAGTGCGGGATTTACCGTGCTTTTTATAATTATTTTTGTAGCGTTTCTACAATTGCATCATAGTTTGTAGAGTGCACATGAAGCTGTTCCCAGGTTCCCGAAACTCAATTTTAAAGCATAATCTATTGGGCCTTCACAATTTTCGTAAAACGTTGTTTGTAAGGTAAGAAGCACAAAAAGCGGGTCTCACGACTGAGCTTCTAAGTTTTTATTAAATTTCCGAACGTCACTGAACAGTGCTTACCCGCTCACTTTTAGCGCGCTTATTTATTTATCTATTTATAGTTTAAAAGAAGTGAAGATACTTTTCCTATGTATTCTTTTCACGCTAGGAATTTGAACGAGTTCTATTTTGATCTCCGCGAGTGCTCACACTCGATCCGTTTGTTACCGAAGCCTTTGTGCCTACGGTCTACGGTGTCTGCAAATGAAACATTTGGAGATTGAAACTTGGGGCACTCTGCCTTATTCCTTTTTTTTTTTTTCGTTACCCGTTGCTGCACTTCGCCTGTGAGAGTAACACTGACGAAAAGCTGTCTTAATTCCTCAGATGTTACGCATCTTAGTTTCTAACACCATCACGTTATTTCCGCCTTACTCTTTGATGTTCTTGTCTCCCAATTTCTAGATGTTTAAAAAAAATGTGGAAAGAATGACAATCTAATCGGTGAAGGAGAGGCGAGCAACAGAAAAAAAACAATTATTGTCCTTTTAGTATTTTACGATTAAAAGAACATGTTTATTTTATCTACCAAATAGTGGCGTCGTGCATAAAAAAACTCTAATATTTATTGACTGGTCATTATCCAATAGCTTTCGAGTATTAAAACCATATTAGATAATAGATGTTTAGCTAATATTACTAGATTGACCTTCATATGTCTCCTAAATAACCGGACTTTGTGAAAAAATACTCAGGGTTACACAGCTCTACTAATTAGTTAACTTTTTGTTACTAATCATGAAACTCACCAAGCCAGCATCATCTTTTTGTTCCCTTTATTGATTTTGCGGATTTCATCCATCCGTAGAGGGTAGTAGTAGTAGTAGAAGAGGGTGCAGAAATATGGCGCGATGCCTGACAGCGCCTCTGGCCCCTTCAGTTCATACAACTTGAATAACATTACAAACAAGTGACAGTGAGAAGAAATAACAAGACAGCTATTGTCATAAAAAGAAATAGAAACAGTCATTATAGAAATATCTGAAAAACACATCGAATGGTGCAACTCGCGGCACCGTCTTGAACAACGTGGGGCGGCATGCTTTTCATAACCTAGAAGACAAAATAAAATAAGAATAACAATAAAAATAAACATGAATTTTTATATATATAATCTACAAAAACGTTCGGCCTTTCCACTCTGGTGAAGAAGGAAGAGCAGCGGAGCTGTAGTATGTGCCGCCGTCGCTCATAGGTGGCGCTAGCTGCCCAGAGGGTTGTGTCGAGACGAAACTCGAGAAAATTTAACTGCTCCGCTGTAAAACAAATATATATATATGTAAAGAAGGATTTATAAAACAAAGAAGAATGACAGTCGATTACGCCAAATATATATATTGTGTCCCAAACAATGGCCTCTTCCTAAAGCCATGACATCGTCGAATTACCCGTTAATTCTAGACATTTTTATTTCCTTTGAACCGAATACTCGAAATTAATACGTCGTACATCTATTCTTTTGCAATTGTTTAGCATTGTCTGGTGTTCCGCAAGAAGTATCGTAGGTCTATGATTTGTTTCTAATATATACGAGCCTGAAAAATCGGCGTGTGGACGTAGCGAGCTCAAAAATTCATGTAAAATGATTTTTTTTTTTTTTTGTGGTGGAGTTTATTGAATGAAATTGAAAGGCTTATCTTCGATCATGAGAGAATTTAGGTCATCACTCTTGAGCATTTTAACAACGCGTGCATCGAAGCAGACAATTGAGTCGCACATGGCGTGGAAGTGTTAAGAAGTTGGAATTTGAAGTGACAGGTGTCTCGAGCACTCGCTCCAATTCCTTCGAAGAAGCACTCCAATGGTTGTTCCAAGGCAAACATCTAATGAACACAAAACCCCTCCCGAAGTCATACTAGGGCGTTTTAATACCTTTACAGACTGTTTAAAGCGGTACTACAACAAAATTTCGGTGCTTATTTTATGGTCTATATGTGTTCAAAGAAGCAGTATCACGTCGGACACACCAATATCTTGTTAAAGAAGACACGAAAAGTAACATTAAAACGAATCAAAAAGAGCAGCTGGTGGATGTCGCTAACGCCTTGTTTGTAATGCCCATCTAGGAACCTTGAGAGGTAGTGACGGTTATTGTCTCGCCTCCGGCCCCGACGAGAGAAGAGGGGAAGGAGGAACTCCTCTCTTCCCAAGAATTCTTTTTGTGCGTCCCAGACGTTGTTATTGTCCGTCTACAAGATTATAGAATATTAACCCGTCACTCAAAATTCGTACAAAAGCAGCCGAAGTGGCTGCTTTTGCCATCCTCCCAACGTCAGCCTCGCGGTAGCTTTGCTCGTCCCGAGACGACCTACGTCACGATTGCGTCGTATGTCACGTGCTCTAAGCTGGGCCTTCTCCGAGCGCTTGCCAGAATGGGCCGTTTATAACAAAAAATAGAGTCACCAGGCTCAAAATACAAACGTGCGACTGTCATTTACGGATATTATGGATTATATTTTATAATCAACCTATTTTTGAACACGACAGATATATTTCAAATTTCGTTGAAGTATCCCTTTAAATGGCATATAAATATTCCGAGTCAACTTCCTCGCCGGGTCTAGACCTAGTGGTATGGGGGTGGGCGCGTCCAGGTCCGGATGGTGACGACCGATGACGGTGCTAGCCCGATGAGAGCCCCCGGGAAGTTAATAATAAAATAATACTAAAAGTTGTTTGATCCCGCTGAACACATTGCGACGTTGGTTGACTTTACAGTGACCAGTGTGGCCACGTTTATTTTGAAACAAAACAACTCAACAGTGAGTGAAAATCCCAAAATTAAATTCCGTACTTTTGTTCCAAGTCTCCCAAAATCAAATCAAAGCCAGTCCTCCCGAATCCTCTCGGGGATCCTTTTGTAGACTCGCAGGGGCCTCCTTTCCCCTCAGGGTCCAACCAATCCCTTCAAATTTCATCACTCCCACGTGGTACACAGTTCTCCAATGGTCGGCGAGCTGTCAGCCTGGCACACCAACCGCCAAACCTAAATTCCTTGTAGAGTTGTTCTCTGCAATTTTCCCAGTCTGACTGGCGCCAACCGCTAAGTTATTGCATCGGTCAAAAAGCGACAATTTTACAATAAGCGCATAAACCCTCTATATACAGGCACATTCGGCTAAAAGCTACACGCTTCGCCAGGCGCGGGCTCTCCCGGTCCCGGTCCGAGCGGACTCCCGAAACCCAAGACGCTTCTTAAAGGGATACTACAACGAAATTTCGGCGCTCATTTTTTGGTGTATATGTGTTCAAAAGAGCAGTATCACATGGAACATACCAATATCTTGTTAAAAAAAGTCTCGAAAAGGAACTTTAAAACGAATTAAACGATTAGCAAAGAGCACCTGGTGGATGTCGCTAACGCCTCGTTTGTAATGTTCGTCTAGGAACCTTGACAGCTAGTGACGGAGGTTGTCTCGTCTCCGGCCACGACGAGAGAAGGGGGAAGGAGGAACTCCCCTCTTCCCGAGAATCCCTTTTGTGTGTCGCAGAAGTCGCTATTGTCCCCCTAGAAGATTATAGAAGATTAACCCGTCACTCAAAATTCGTACAAAAGCAGCCGCTTCGGTGGCTGGAGCGACTAGGCCATCCTCTCGACGTCAGCCTCGCCGTAGCTTTGCTCGTCTTGAGACGACCTACGTCACGATTGCGTTGGATGTCACGTGCTCTAAGCTGGGCCTCCTCCGAGCGCTTGCCAGAGTGGGCCGTTTATAACGAAAAATACAGCCACCAGGATCAAAATACAAACGTGCGATTGTCATTTACGGATATTGTGGATCATATTCAACCTATTTTTGAACACGACGGGAATATTTCAAATTTCGTTGAAGTATCCCTTTAAAAACTCCCACACTGCGGCCGCTCTGGCCCCGCCGACACAAACATAGAAAGCTAAAAAAAACAAAAAAAACAATGCCGACGCAACTTTGGAAAGATAAACTTTCCTAACAAAAATCACCTTAACTAATAAGCAGGATTTCTACGTACTTAACAATCGACTATCCAAGTTTCGACATACTTTTGAAACAAATAATTAGTAAACATGTTTGCAGCTTTTTTAATTTACTTAGTAATGCTTTTATTTTTTAGGAAAAAAATCTATCTCGCTAGGAGTTCGTCCACTATATTGTTTCCTTCCTATCGCTTTACTGTCGGGAATTAGTATTATGTTGATCTACTTTGCACGTATTTTGTTTCGAAACGTCGTCAGAAACGTGCGTTTGTTTTAAAGGGGTAGGGAAACGAAATTCCAGCGCTCATTTTCTAGCTTGAATGTGTTGCATGTTGCACCCTAACCTCAAAAACACCAGTCTTCCGTTGAAAGGCCAAAGAAAACTAATTTTAAAGCTCAATAAGCGATCTTTCAATGTGCATCTGGTGGATGCATGCGGAGCCTATTTAGGAGGTAATCTAGCAACTTTGGGGAATTTGCTACGTAGTCGTGACGTAGCAGATTCATTTGGAGCAACGCCGCCCTTTGGAATTTTAACATTTTCCTTCTTAGCTTTCCTCCTAGCTCAACTCACTCATCGCGCATTGTACCACACGTTCCAAGAAGACGGAGAGGAAGGACTCCCCTCTTTCTCGAACCCTCGTTCTTGCAACCGGACACAGCCATTCTTCCACTAGAAGATTAGCCCGTCACTCAATACTCGAACAAAAGTTGCTTTCACCAGCCCGTTCAGCCCTAAGCTGACAGTGTTGTGGGAGCTACGTGCTCCTTGGGCCAGCCACGGGCTCGTCACCCCACGGGTACTTCGAACGGCTCGGTTGTAACGCGCTGACGCTATTGACACCACCACAACGCTGACAACGCCACCGAGGCCAAAGCTCATAACAGTGTTGTACACGTTCCCGAAAAAAAGGAACGAAATCTCGTTCCTCGTTCCTTCTGATTTTTGGAACGCGTTCCCGTTACAAGTTACATCTGTAAAAAAGGAACTCGTTCCCGTTACAGTTGAAAAATGGAACGTATCGTTACATATAAGTTACAGTTGTATTTTGCTAATTACTATATTTAATTTATTCAAGCAGAGTTTTTTTTTAATCTATGCCATTAGTAGTCAACATACGAGTTTGTATGTCATTATAGAAGGGCAACAGGAGAGGAAAACAAGCGGAGGCAGGGTTTCATTTGTTGATATATTTAGCTAAAAATCTCAGTTTCTAACCATATTCATGTTTGTAGTGGACAATTCAGACGAGCCGAATGTACTTTTACCCAACATTGTACGAGCGTTTTACAGCTACCTCACACGTTTCATTTGAGCAGAGTCCCTTTTTCGAACTTAACAACAGTTGATTCTCGATGTTGCTGTCCGCAAGATGAGCAAGACGAGGAGAGGGTAGGGCTTTTGGAAGGTCAGTTTTAAAAACTACAAATACTTCTTTGTAAGCTTTGCTTTGTCGTTCATTTTTAAGGTGGGGTGGACAAGAGACGAAATAATGGTTACTTGTTTTGTGTATCGTTTAATTGAAAAATATTCGGGATACAAGAGTGCGTTCGATGTCTGGCAGTCTGTGATCTTGTTGTAACTGTAGGTCTCGTTATGGAAGTTCACAAGTGGCTGTAGTCGGCCTTAGGTTTCTGGGTGTATGAGGATTGGTGTAACCAAAGAAAGTAGCTGAGCTTAAAACAACCCTCTTTGTCTTTTTCTACGACTAAAAACCTTGCTTTTTGTACCGCAGTTTCGGGCACTCAAAAAAGAATCAATTACCAACAGCTCTCCTGCACCCGAAACTGTTAGCAAGCGAGGACCACACAAAATAATCCACAAGATTAGTAGCCAAAAAGGTAACGAGATCCTGCTCTTTGTAAGGATATTGTTTTTGTAGTTTCAAAATTTCCCTGTTCGAAACAAAAAAAAGAAAAATTACCCCACTGGACGAAAAAATGGAACGCCGTTACTCTTTCCGTTCCAGTAAAAATTTAACGCTTTCCCGTTCCAGTTCCGGCGATGCCAAATGGAACGGCAGCGTTCCTTCGTTCCTCCTAAAAGGAACGCGTTCCAGGAACGCCGTTCCGTACAACACTGGCTCATAACCACGCCTGCCTTGCTACGCCACGAACGCGGGAAATCTTTTCTTTCTGTTTTTGTTTGCGCCGGATATCCCATGACGCACCGCGCTCTCCGTTCGCTTCTCTTCGAGCGCTTGCTCGACTGCACCGTTAGGAACGAAAAATATAGCCAGTCGTTCAAAATACACACTTTCGATTATCATTTACGGTTATTATCCGTCATGCTTGACTTATTTCCGAACGAAATTTGAATATTTAAATTTTTGTTTCCGTACCCCTTTAATGTAAAAAGACTGCATAGGTTCATACGTTATTGAAAATTAAATAAAGAATTTTATGGCGGTGAAGCGAGGGCGAATACAAGCTGATTATGTTCAAATGCGTAGTGAGGACTGGGTGGCCTAGAGACATTAAAAATGTAGGTTGTTGCGTCTCTTCTATGTGTTTTAGGTTTGTAGCTCTTAAAATACCTGTCCATAAATGATGCAGCACATGTTAATAACGCTAACAAATATTAAATTTTGAAAAAAAACCACCGCAAGACCTAAATACGAGAAAAAAAATTAAACAGATATAATTTTCTTCAACCACAATATTTTATCGCATAAAGTTTGTAAATTCAAGAAAAGGACACGTACTTTCAGATAAAGTTGTCCGCCGGCTTGTAATAGTGTTTCAATGCTTTCAAATAACCTATTTTACAGTTTTTTTCTGCCTTCACAATTTATGAGCGCTATCATGATGTTCCAAAATATCCCACTGAATAGCTTTTATGTATATTTTTGCAGCAGAGGTATTGAATGTTTGGGGATTTATATGCTACAGCAAGGACAAACGTAATATTAACACTATGTAGCAATAAAGCGCCTTGCGCAAGGCAAGGTGAAATTCCTAAGTAATAGTGCTGAAATGTTCTGAATTTATTCGCTTGCTTTATTTTTTTCTGCAGCTTTACTCTTGTTGTCAATGCTGGCGACGTGAAAGTGGCAGTCCAGAGTCACAACTACCATTCGAACTTAAATGAAGCGTGAGTTCCTCCCCCAGGAGTGCAGTGTCTTCCCAAGCTCCCTGAACCACCACAGTCAAACGTTCGTCACCAGTGCACTTTGTTCCACATCTTCAGCTAAGTTAACTTTCCTAGTTTAATTCATATTCTAGAGGATCTTGCATAATTATGAACGCATACCGAGTTAATGCGGTGGTGTTTTTTTTTTTTTTTGGCAAATATACACCGGCAGCACGCTTTTGCAAGAGCTGCAGTTGGGGTGTTCATTAGACTAGGGTGCCTTCATGTGCGCTTCGCATAGAGTGATGCCAACTGCCTGTTTCCCTATCCCACATCCTCTTCCACCGCCACTTTGTTCCTCTCATTGTTTCCTTGTGCGCCGGAAAGTGACCTTTGTGTCCATCGGTCCTCCCATCCGAGGGGGGAAATGCGAATTCTCCCTTCGTGGGTTCCACAACGCTGCTCCGAACCTGTGAGATAAGGTGCTTGTTTCCGGGAGGGTTATAAGCCCCACGGATTATCGCCGAGAACTAAAATGGCTGCTGGTTTGTCGGCGAGTGGTATTACAAAGGGTGGCATCACCCTAGTATTACAAAGGGTGGCATCACAAAGGGTGGCATCACCCTACATTAGACAGAATACTAGCACTTAGTAGCACCTTCGAAATGTTCTGTGCGCACTGCGCAAAGCCTTGGTGAGTTTCGGAAATATAATCTCACGTCTAACGGTTCTTCATCGAAACATCTTGCTGGTTGGCACCATTTAGGTGCCTACCAGCAACATGTTTTAACATTAACAAAAATAAATGAAAGACGTTTACAAATCTCTGTAATACAAAATTAGAGCGCAGGTCTTAAGGAGGAGGACAAGAGTGTACGAAGGAGGAGGAGGGGAGGTACTCTATATCCTTTTCTCCTTCTCCGTACCCTCCCCTCCACTTCTGTGTACCCTTCCCTCCACTTTCTCCATATCCTCCCCTGCTGCTGTTCCGTGTCCTCGTCCTCCGTATCCGCCCATTCTCCTCCTTCGCACCCTACCTTCCTTTTCTTCCGTACCCTCCTCCTCCGTACCCTCCCCTCCTCTTCCTCTGTACCCTCCCTTGCTCCTCTCCATACTCTTTTCCATACCCTCTCGACGCTTTTCGCACTACACCTACATTCTAGTTCACTGTAATTTGTGGGAACCATTGGGTTCCCTCTATCCCTATCCAGGCCTAGCTTCAAGCAGGCCGTGGGAGCCGTCGTCACCAATGGCGTCGGCCTCCCGGATACAAGGAACCACGAGGCCGAATTCCCCGAAGGGGCCGGCTCTCCCTTGCCCATTTGGGTGAACGCGCCTTCGGCACACCCTTGAGAGTTATAATGGACGCCACTGCTAGTGGCCTCCCCGGGCGCGTCCATTCTCCGAGGCTACATAAGCTGGCCCCGAAGGTGGGCCAGGGGCTCTCGTCGGCGGAGGCCCTGGCTCTACGGAGCTTGGTTTTTCTTTGTGGGCCTCCGACTTCCCGTGAATCTGTCTAATGCGGCAGCGCGGGAAACCGACCGGGTGATACTGGCAATTGAGCCAGCGCCCAGACGTTTCATTGTCTAAGAGCGAAGCGTGCTGGCATTGCAGTCAATAAACACGTCTTTATCCGAACCCATGGAACCTTTGTGTTGATAAGTGGTACACCCTCAAAGAGGAAAATCCCACATCTGGCGCCCCAACGTGCGGCTTTCCGTGGACTGCAAAGACAGCAGCATCCACATCCATTCGCTAAGATAGCGAACCAGGTCAATTTCCGGCCAAGGATCAAACAGGTGGACAAAGGGAGAGGCGAACGCCCGACACCCGACGCCACTCAACGGCTTAGTGGCCACGTCAGCCACGCACGGACACAATGCAGTGTCTTTTCAGCCGAGCTCGCTTCCAAACGGAGGTGACTAAACGCCCGGAATACGTCCGAGGCATTCCCTTTCGGGACGACGCCAGCCTACTTCGCTGGGGAGGCGCACCTTCGCTTTTCGAGGTCAAGCCCGTTCTCGGACAAAGCACGGTGACGCAACACGAAGCAAGTGCAGCTTTTTGCCTTCGAGACGGCTCGCGGGGCCCACCCAGAGTGGACACCCCGTCAGCGCACAAACTAAAAGCGTATCTCGGAGCGAGAAAATGCGCTGTGCCTGCAACACCGGTCCCAGTCTAGCGAGGTTGCGGAGACCGCCGATGGTGCCCTTCGTCGCCGCGTCGACGGACCAGTAGCCATCAGGTTGACCAAGCGACCCCGGAACAAAGGCCTGCCAGGAAAACTGAGTGAGTCAAAATGATTTCCTTCTTACTCCGCCTTTCCTTCCCGCTATCAAGGGACAGAGGACTGGCGTGAGCATGGTTTTCGGCTACTAGAATTTAGTATGTTCCGTTTACCCGCGATCGACTCCGGCCAAAAGTCAGTGAGCGTCGCACGCAACAATAACGTTAGGAACCATTGAGGGCCATCGAGTTGCGACCCCGTAAAAGCGACGTTAATTGTGGAAACGCCGCGGGGTCCGGGAGCAGTTCAATCGTGCTACCGGGCAGTGCAACAGGTTGAACTGCGTCCCGAGATGATTGCGTGTCCGATTAAGGTAACCGCCATGCGGTCACTGGACGAGATCGTGAGCCGCGGAACTCGAAGTGTTCGTTGGGAATCGACGGTAGCACCGATGAGTTTTTGATGCCCAGCAGAACGATCCGGTGTGTAAATATGTGAATAGTTGTAAATACTTTCGCGGACTCTGCGGAGTCGGGCGGTGCGTCCGCCGGGCGGTACGCTCGCCACTAACGTCGCTACGCAACTCGTATTGTTGCAGACGGGCTTTGGCAGCCGGGCAGCGTACTCGCCGGGTCGAGCAACTCGTGTTGTTGCCGATCGGTGCCGTAAATAGTCCGGTATTGCTATTGGCACGGGGTTTCTTTTTTTGATTTGGGATCGGTTTCTGTTCTTGCTGATGCGGATAAACTCGTGCTACGTCGCTTGGCCTCTACGAACACTGCAGTTCACGGTGGCTGTCCTGCGCGGCTGGGAGTTGCATTTGGTGCTCTCCTTTGTTCGCGTTGGCCAGGGCAGCACGCGGCTCCAAGACTTTTCGAAGTTAGGTCGCTGTGCTATACCTGGCCACAGGCATTTGTATTTTAGCCTCAGGTAAAAGCTAACATGTTTGAAAAATAACAATGTTGGCGAGCCTGCCCGATTGCAGCCCTGCATCGTTTCAATATCACAAGAAAGGACAGGGTGGCGCATTTGAGATTTCATTGCGCCCGCAAATCGAAGCGATTAGGCATCGTTAGCAAAAGCAGCTACAAAGAACTTTGCCTAGTCGATCAGTCACCAACAAATCTATTGTCCGGGGTGACGCGGGTCAGCTTGGTATGTGGACATCCGTGTTCACATTAAGCGGAGTCGTGGAACTATTTTCACAATAACTTCGCGAGCCGAGCCAGTGCGATGCACGTGACTCACGGCAGAAAAGAACCCTTTGTCTCTGCCTCGTTTTTATCTCTGGGGCCTTGTGCACCCAGAGATTGGTCGAGTGTCCTCAGTTGGACGGCTCCACCTTGCTCGGAATTTCCGAAGCTTCCTTCTTGGGGAACGAAACGGGAGAGGGGGGCAGAGCGCAGGCGGCATTCCAGTTCCCGGCGGTTCCTGGGTAATGGTTCCACACCGAAGCTGCATTGACGCCAGGGAGCGTCATCGTCGCCGTCGCCGGCCTGCCTGTCCAGATCCGGCTCCTCGGCTGCTGGCCAAGATGGCGGCAGCCACCCTCCCCCTGCCTGGACTCGTCTCCAGGCCAGCAACACGTGGCATCTCGTCGCAGACCCAAGCTGTGGACCCGGCACAGCAAGCAGCTTGCATCCCGTCACGCACCCAGTGACAGTGCCCGTGCCACTTAGTGCGTCCCCCAGGAGAGACGCCCAGCCGCCGTACTTTCTGTGATTCTTCGAACATTTCGTCGGGGAGTGACCGGGCCGTTCCTTTCTGCCCCCGGCCAGGCCCCTACTTGGACCCTTCAAAGCTGCTCCGGTAAGCCTGCCACGAAGCGTGGGCTGAAGAGTTCGACTGTACCCGAGCTTCACTTACAAGCAGCGAGCTAGAGTTTTTAGCATGTACCGCGCTGATCGTTTTTTTTATTTCTTTGTTTTTTCTTCGCGGCATGCTCTTTCGCTCTAGCGTTTCGTTTCTTTTTATTTTGTTTTTGAGAGCCGGTAGGCCATTTTATTTTTAGGCCTACCTTAGCCTTGAGAAGGGGGGAGTGTGGGAACCATTGGGTTCCCTCTATCCCTATCCAGGCCTAGCTTCAAGCAGGCCGTGGGAGCCGTCGTCACCAATGGCGTCGGCCTCCCGGATACAAGGAACCACGAGGCCGAATTCCCCGAAGGGGCCGGCTCTCCCTTGCCCATTTGGGTGAACGCGCCTTCGGCACACCCTTGAGAGTTATAATGGACGCCACTGCTAGTGGCCTCCCCGGGCGCGTCCATTCTCCGAGGCTACATAAGCTGGCCCCGAAGGTGGGCCAGGGGCTCTCGTCGGCGGAGGCCCTGGCTCTACGGAGCTTGGTTTTTCTTTGTGGGCCTCCGACTTCCCGTGAATCTGTCTAATGCGGCAGCGCGGGAAACCGACCGGGTGATACTGGCAATTGAGCCAGCGCCCAGACGTTTCATTGTCTAAGAGCGAAGCGTGCTGGCATTGCAGTCAATAAACACGTCTTTATCCGAACCCATGGAACCTTTGTGTTGATAAGTGGTACACCCTCAAAGAGGAAAATCCCACAAATTTCAGCTCACATTTTCACACTTCTTCACAATCGCACGTTCTCCAAAGAACCGGACGACCATGACGTCACGTCGTCCTAGAGGTCGTCTTAGTGGTGGTCCTCAACGTCGTCCTCGACGTCGTCTTATATGTCATCCTTGAGGTCGTTCTTGAGATCGCCCTAGAGGTCGTCCTAGACGTGGTCCTCGACGTAGTTCTAACAGTCATCATTAAGGTCGTCCTAGAGATTGTCCTTGAGATCGCTCTAGAGGTAGTGCTAGAAGTCGTCCTAGGTGTCATCTTTGATGTCGTCCTCTAGTACGTCGTTTTCGAGGTTGTCTTGGACGTCGTCCTTGAGGTTGTCCTAGACGGATGCTATCGCAATTCATAGACAACCAACAGTAGTAGTTCCTGCAGCAATTTCTTATCTGCTGCAGCTTGCTCGTTTGCTGGCTTCAACACGCCGCGCTCCTGTCTGATTGAATCGGTGATAGACGCCTCTCCGGCAGCTGTGATTCCACAATCTTCGCTCATCGCTCTGGACATAGGCCGAGCTTGCGTCCTCTGCGGCACGGACAGTTCACGCGACTCTCAAGCGCGACTCGGCAAAGCCGTTAACCCCCCCCCCCCCCCCTATTATTTCTTGTTCTACACGCACGTAGTTCTACAACATTTAGGCAGGATAGTACACCTATGCACCATCCAATATTTTACCGCTTATGGTATATTTATTTAACAAATCTTGGGTAGGGGCTAATTGGTTGTTCGTAATTGGTTTTAAACTGCGTTCCCACCCTTACAAAAATGAACAATGAGTTTCAATTGAGCTTCTAATGTGTTTTTATAGAGTCAAATGAAACTCATAAGAAACTCATCATTAAATGAGTTTTATCATTAGCCACTCCATATCTATTCTTTTGAATTTACTCATTACAAATTCAAGTGAGGTTTATCGTTACTCAATCAATATCAATTCTTTTGAGTTTACTCATTACAAATTCAAGTGAGATTTATCGTTACCCAATCAATAGCAATTCTTTTGAGTTTACTCATTACACATTGAAATGAGTGTTATCAAAAATAAAATCAATAAATCTACTCCCTACTGCATTGCACCCGAAACAAATAGCGTGTCGGTGCTAGTTCTGATATACAGATTTATTTCCTGTGCTTAAAATAATAACTGTATTCACCCTCTTTTACTCCTAAAGGCTTATTCACACGATGTATCTCTTCAACGCGCCGCAGTTTAGCGAAACCAAGATTTCGCGAAATCGGCCTGTTCACACGTGGAGTTTGACGCGCGAAACCTGTGACGTATTGACTCACGAGAATTTCGCCAAACCTTGTCAGCTGCACCGGGAATAAGAAGCGTTTCGCATCAAAATGATATGAAGTACGCACAGTGTGAACGGACAGCCTGTTTTATTAATGCCACTCAATGAATTTCGTCAGATTCGGCTCACTGGGTTTACTAGTTCTGCCGAACCCGGGAAAAACCGCGAGATGATCTCGAAGCATTTCGGACATTTTTACACCGCTAATAAAGAACGTTATCCCCAGCCATCATGTTTATATACGGTGCTTGCACCCGCCGCGACTGTTGACGAATTTGCACCGCGCCCCCAATCCGTACTGTAGGCGCCGTTCACACACCTGCAACCGAGTAGGACCAAGACTCGTCGCCCGTACGCACCGCTTCTCCGCTTGTCGCATAGGGGGGCTTGTCGCTCGCCATGTTTGTTTGTTTTCTTTCGGCAAAGCTCGGATACGGGATCGGTCAAAAATTAGACTCCTCCAAAAGCTCGCTCCTCCTCGAAGGTCAGACGTCATAGCGAAGTCGAGCGGCCATTGGCAGCGTCCGCGTTTCTCCTTCGGGTGATTGACGGGCGTCGGTGAGGTTTCAACGAAAAATTGCTGCAGAAGCGAGAAACACGCACCACTTTTTTCGGAGGCGCGCCACTTTTTCGGTCGAGTTCAGATGGGGAATCTGCTTCCCGAAACCTAGTTTTGCAAGCAAAAAGCGCCGAAAAAATACAGGGACACAGACGAAGGGAAACAGGACGCCTAGTTTTGCGACACAAGATTCGCCAACACGATGCATCATGTGAACAGACCTATTTACGGCGTCCCTCTACCGCGATTTGGTCAGTTTCGGTTTCAGTACTGTAACTTTTACTGGTTTCGGTTTCATATTTTAAGGATCGTGTCTTCGACGCCCCATCGGTAGCGACACCAGTTCTTTGTTTTTTTTCTTTTTTCCGCCATGGTTTCGCCATTGCGACCGTTGGGCAAGGAGCCGTTGGGTATGTCGCTGGATGGAAATGCCTTTAGACATGAAAATGTGCTAATTTAATCAAGTTTATCTATTTGTGAAGTTTTCTCTTGTGATGATTATGTTCAAGAAGAGCGCGGAAGACCGACGACGCGACAGAACGATCAACTCAACGCAGTTGGTAAGCATACTTCTTTGTTTGCATTGTACGCGTTGAACGAGAAGTGAACATTATGGAGTTTTAGAGTAATCTTGTGGCTGCTGTGCATGCGCAGACCCAAAACAAGCTTAATTCGGACTCGAGCTTTGGGGCCCGTTATTTCTCGATAATAGCGCGGGTACCGCAACAGGCGGCGCCCACGACATCTCCGTTGATCGCGTCTTCGACGCCGTCGCCCGCTCTGGAACTGCGTGAGTCGCACTCGGCGCCCGCGGTCGGTATGGTCTAAGCGTTTTCAAAACGCCACGGATCGCTGGAATCACAGCTCAGAACTATCGAGGCGCGTGTACTTACGATCGTGGCAGACGTGTAAGCATGTCTGGGTAGTGGATTGTCTGGGCTTCGTAAGTACAACCGGAGTCCTTCAATGCTCTGGTACAACAGAGCAGCTTGGCAGTGACAAAAACAAAACATGCGGCATTGAGTATAAAATAACTATAAAAATGTTACTCTGGACAAAAAGCTTGTTTAATTTTCAAGATTAAACGTTCTAACTTCCAAATAAAAGCTGTCGCGACATCTTGGTGGCGTTTTAAGCGCGAGATGCTTGCGTTTTGGGTGGTCCTCGGCAGAGAAACGCTATTCTAAAACTCTTCGCCGCAATCCTCGCTATTTTGCCGTCCGTAACGCGCTGTAAAGTAGCGCCCGATATTCTAAAACTCACCATTTTCTCGGCCCACGTTTTCTCGTGAAGCTAGAATTTTTTTTTTTCTTTTTTTAACTAGTTGGGTTTGCTTTATTTGTCCTAATGTTTGGATCTATGTGTAGCGTAGTGAAAAGTTGCCACTCATTCTGTGTATGGTCCAAGAAATTGTAGCTTATGTCAACAGAGCATGTATTGAATTCCCAATGCTACTTTCAGTCCGTTGCTTTAGAAAATGTCTTATTGGTTTAGCAGTGTACTGATG
The DNA here is from genome assembly GCF_016920785.2 of Ixodes scapularis. Taxonomy (NCBI): domain Eukaryota; kingdom Metazoa; phylum Arthropoda; class Arachnida; order Ixodida; family Ixodidae; genus Ixodes; species Ixodes scapularis. Next base: position 27,142,279 of record NW_024609868.1, read on the forward strand.
TCGTTCAACTATAAATTGATTACATTGATAATACTTCATTACATTTCAGAAGTTAGACTTCCTTGGAATTTGCTTCATGCAGAGCCAATATTCCTTTTCAGTCAAAATGGTTGAAGAGGATATCCATCTTTTGTTTTGAAGTTATGGAAGCGGACTGGATTGTACTGTTAGGACAAACTTTGGTCCCCTGGCTTTCTAGAATTGAACTGGGTTTACATTTGTCGTTTAGATTGATAAAGCAGTTCTTCCTTTCGCCTTTTTTTTTTCTCTTTCATTTTGCAATTGTGATGTGATAAAGCCGAGGGCCGCAGTTATTCCCAAATGAAGCAGCAGCAGTGTGTTCCCAGCTTGTGTCACCTCGATTCATTTCAAGGCATGCCACGAAATGAATGCCTTTATTCATACACCGTTGGAATTGAGACTGACTTCAAAATTCAGTTTGACATAGTGTTTAAGTGGTATGGGACGTGTGTTGAATGACCTATGCGGTTGTCACAGGTTCGTGGTTGGTCAACCTGAAACGCTCCAAGTCCCACTTCCTTCTTCTTGTCTTCCTCTTCTCATTGGTTTGAAGAAGCTCGGCCGGCATTATACTCTTTCATACTTAGCGTGCAACGCTGTCAAAGCTACTGGCGCGGGTGCGTGGCTTTATCTACGGTTTTGCTTGCGCGAGAAGGCGTGCAAATGATCAACGAGATCAAGCCCCACGCTCGCGCCAGTAGCTTTGACAGCGTTGCACCCTAAGTATGAAAGGGAGTATAGTCTCATCCGAGCTCATGCCTTTGGCGTTCAGGTAAACATGTGCGAGAATCGCAATTGACCCTCCCCCAAACCACCCTTAAACAGAACAAAATGACAAAAAAGACGAAATTTGTGACAGCGGTGTTCGAGAGAAACTGCAGATGTTTATTACCCTGCCTGAAACTTTGCAAACATTTCAGTGTGGTTGCAGCTGTGAGGGTGAGGTGGATCCAATATGAAAACTGGACCCTGAAGCGACGCCTTCAGGATGCCGAAAATAATTGTGGTAAGTTAGAAATTATCCCACTAGTATACTTCCTAAATATTTGGGCCGGGTGTCGATTAAAAAATTTTAACCCAGTTAATTTGTCACAAATTTTCAGGCATAATATCTTGAAAAGAATGAAACTGCAGATGTTCCAAACTGGCTGAGGTAAAGCAGCCTTGCAGTGCACCAAGGTTTACACTGAACATACTTTTGTGTATTGTCCACGAGGTGAAGCTCGTGCACTGAAGTTTTATGAGTTAGTTTCTTCAATGTTTGAACTTTCAGCGTGCCAGCTGGGTAGTGTGTAATTTTTTTTTTTTTTTATAGCGCAAGCAATATCTTAATTCTGGCGGCAGGAAGATTCGGCTAGCAGTTGACATGGTTGGACAACGGTGTGGATGCTTGCTTTCTCTGAAGCGGCCAATGAAGCGAAATAACAGCATGTGCGGATTGTCCATGCATTTAATTTTTTGTTTGTTGTTTGTTTCAGACTACATGTGCTCCCAGTACAAGGGGGTGGCCCTCCAGGCTCTGACGACCAGCATGTCGTCTCTGCTCTGCTGTCGAGGGAAATTTAAAGGGTAAATATTGCAGCTGCAGTTTTTTCTATTCTTTCCCTGCTACACTTCCTGCAAATTTCTGTGCATACTTGGTCTTTTTGTTTTCATAGTACTGTAAACTTTTGTTATAGTCCGTTGCAACTATAGAATAGCACAAGCCCCTCCCACAATTCCCTTTGCTCGCCATGATTGGCGGTGTCCTCTTGGCTTTCCTCCTCTCTAGTGTGTGCTTATTAAAAAGAGTGAAGGGCTTTGTGGGAGGGGCTTTGCTATTCTAGAGTGGCAACAGAGTATAGCATGACCTCAGTTAATTTAATCATTTCGAAGAGTCCTAGCGGGCACCCATGCATTTTTATGGGAAGGACTATGTGCCATATTTTGAACCGAGAAAATGACCCTACAAATGGGAAAGCACGGGCCTTCTGCTACAAAATTAACCGAACCAAACTTTGTTTTTAAGATCAGACCGGAAAAAGTCGACTCCTGTCTTATAAACGGCGAGTAACAGAAATCCTGTGCTAGTCTCGCCACGTTAGGAAGCTAATGCTATGACCCCCATCTTGATTTCTTTAATGCTTGTTATGGCTGTTTTCCCATCTGGTATTTTCACTGTTCTTTGGCCAAAAGTGAGTGGCAGGTCACCATAGGTTTCCAAAAGAAAGCGGTCGCATATGCAGAAATTTCTAGCAAGTTCGTAGCGCAGTGGCGCTTCGTCGCAACCGAGGAAAAACTATGGTATTGTTGGTGCAAAACATTAAGCCTCACGACTAGCAGCAACTTAATCGTGGATATACTGCACCGTACGGCGTTTATTTGAGCTCTACTCCACACAAAATATTAGAGGGGCACTTAGGTATCCCTTTGTGGATGGAAAGCGAAAGCATTGCCATTCCTAACGACACTTCCTTCTTTTTCCCCTCTATTGTTAGGAATGGCAATGCTTTCGCATTCAATCCACGTAGGGATACCTAAGTGCCCCTCTAATATTTGTTTTACATTACATCATGCGGCGTCACACATCATGGTACGTCATGTCGTCACGTGGAGTGTGATGTCATCGAACCGAGGACATATGTTTATGACCATCTTTCGGGCACATCAACGACGATGCCGTCAAACATGATGAAAAAACAGCCTCGGATAAACAGGGACGAAGAGCGGGTAAAGACTTGCCGTCTTTTGCTGTAGTGGGACAAGCTTCTTTTTGAGGGGAGAGTAATGTCGCATTCCGAAGCGGCTGAGATAGCAGAGCAGCTGGCATGCCCGGCTGCGTATAAGCAAACCATATCCCGTACAGCACCTGGCCACGCCCCCTTGTCACGTGACATGACGTCACTTCCGCCAAGGCATTTTGTCATGTCACGTGACCTGACGTCACTTCCGCTCCAAACCGAAACCAGTTGTTTTATTGGTACGCGAATTGTCACGTGACATGACGTCACTCGCGCCGCTGTGGCAAGGTAAACATGGCGCCCGCCGCCGCCTGAAGCACGAATCGTACGCGGTCGATCATCGGTGCAGTCGCGGCTGAAGCCAGAAACGCTCGAGACGGGAAGCCTACGTGATCGACGCAGTCGCGGCTGAGACGCTGTGAACGCGGTGACGCGAGGGACTCAACACTTGGTGACGCAACTACGCGACGCCCGCAGTATGCGACGTCTCGCATCGTGCTTCTGCACAGGAGTGCGTAAAAGGCGCAAGTACTTCTCTTAGCGTTCTCAACTCGTCGCTTGATAAGAGCGAAGCAAGGTTACTACCAACGCCTACCGCTGGTTTCCGAAGTCGAGCCTTCGGTTTCCAACGTCGGGTCTCGATGTCGCCGCTATTCTTGCCGCGCAGGTTCGTCGCCGACGCGGCGGATGTGAACCATGTCATGCATGAACGCTTGCCTTTTTCGATACGAAAATATGCTCTGTCGTCACGAACGCTTACGCCGACCCACAAGCTGAATTTGAAGTATTGCCAGCATTTTTATTTCGCCTGTACGTTGTCATCGCATCACCGTTACTCGCGGCGACGCAGATCTTCGTGCTTGCCTTCTAGCGGTGCCGCGGCTCTCCCGACCCAAAATAAAAAAAGCTGCTCTACGCTCGAACCGCAAATTGGGGAAGTGGTAAAGAAATTAGCTTAGTACCGTCAGAAACACTCGTATGACGATAGGCATGCCCAGTGGAACTATGAAGAGAAAAAACAAGAGGGCATACTTTGAACTCGAAAAGTTTTTATTTCACCACATTAAATATATTGTTGCAATGCAGTGCTGGTTTCAAAGAATGCTATTTCCTCAGTCCCTTGCAAAATGGCAAGTTCACACTGAAAAGCAACAGTTTACGTGTACAAAAAGAAGTTCACAAATGGTAATAGTTTCTCTCGAGACCTAGGGTAAAGCAAACGGGCATGTCGCCTCAAACGCACATGAAAGCTGTAACTTTGGAAGCTACTACAGCTTATTCATGTAAAAGCAGCTTCACACACTTGCAACAGCTTATGACCAGTGGCTGACCAGTCAGTCACAAGAGGCTTAATTCGGTATGAAGTCATTCCCTTCGTAAGCAGTTTGCAGGTGAGTGAAATAGCCTTAAAGTGTGACACCTTTCGCTGTAAACACCAATTGTAAACAATGAATAAACCTCTTCTGTTCTTACTTAATTTGCACCATGTCGGAATTTTACATCACACTTGTGTGCCTGTGAAATTGTGTGTGCATGTGACAAAATGTGAAATTGAGCCCGAAACTGACACGGCTGCAAAATAATCAGTTTTAAGAACTCGTGTCGGATTCAAAATTGCACCCAAAAATCCTGGACACGGAGCAGACGTTTGATTGTATCTGTTCGGATGAGCAGCTGTGTTTTTCCTTTCATTAATCCAGACAGTTCGAATGGATGTAACCTCTGCTTTTGTACATAACATGTGGATATGAGCATAAACAGCAGGGGAGGCACCCAGCATTAGCATCAGAAGAATGAAAACAGGTTAGAGAGCAGCTGGACTTAATTCTACTTGTTGGCTGATGAGTTCGTGGACGACATGAAGCGTGGAGTCTTCTGCCGCGCATGTCAACCCTCTCTGTAAGCCCCTCTTTCAATCTTTTTTTTTTTTTTTTTTGTCTCCGCTTTTGAGGAGATTTGGGGCTAAGGACGTAGGCAACAGGTCACCGGTTCACACTCGACAAGTGCTTCCGGGGAGTCTGTGCCCAACTACATTGCCGTGCTGCGTCGTGTCGCTCAGCACTGCGAGTAGACATAATTTTCGTACAAGTTTTGTGACCGGTTAGTTTGTAGGGTGTGTGAGGAAGCCATTTAGCGACACCTTCTAGCCACACCAGATCTCGCTTTTGCTAGGGCTCAACAACTTGTGATTGCTGTGGAGTGTGCCACAAACGGAAAACCCCACATTTCCGGACTCCAGAGATGGCAGAGGTTCGCCACATGGACAAACACCACCTACACAAGGCATGAAACGGTTCATCAATGCCAAGCCACAGCACTGGCGCACGGAAGACATCTCCTAGTACAGCTAGAAAATGTTGCGCACGGTGCAAGTAGCTATAATTCTGAACACGCCATTTCTGTGGTGGAAAGGGACACATCATACATGCATGCCGTCAGTAGTTGGCCGAATCCCAGCACCAAGCTCCGGAAGTGGAATCCAGTCATCATCTGGATCATTGAACCAAGGCAGAAATCTTCGAAGTTCAAGTAAATGAAATCTTCATCTGCATAGATGGTGAGGCTTGGTCAACAATTGTTCTAAAGAGATAGTGTCGGCTTGGAACGGCAGCATAGACTTAAACCTAAACAGCTCTCCGGACGTATTCACAATGTAAGTTGGTGGTTCTGGGAAATATCAATTTTTCCATGCGGTTCAAGGGAAAGGAGCGTGAGCCATTGTTGCTGACCGTGAAAAGACGTGGAGCAAGCCTGCTTGAAAGAAACCGGTTTGAAGTATTCGATAAGCTACGTGATGCGTGAGCAACAGACCTTTCCAGAAACATGTGGTACCCCCAGCGTCTACTTTATGCACTGCGACGTCCAGATGTATGGCACGAGGAATTGTCCCAGAAGCAAAGACGGAGTTGATGTTTGTTTAACAGTTTGTGATTTCAGAACACGGAGGGGGCAGAGGGAGAGCAAAACAGAGGGTGTGATAACTTTTTTTTTACCACTCACTCAATTTTTAGCATTTTCTGAGCTCCTAATGATAAGAAAGACTGAATCGTGCTAGTTCTACGATATACAAAGTGTTAGAGCCGGCACGAGCGTACATCCGAAGAGCCCCACAATTCCCCCGGTTGCAAGGTCTCTTGTTATTTTCCGGAAAGGTCTATTGCGCATTCAGAAAGGGAGAGAGGGGAGGGGTCCAAGAAGATGACAAATTAAAACACTGGGCTATTGTAGTTCCGAACCCACTCTGAATGAGCCACCTTTAGATGACGGTGATGCATCAATGCACTGAGAGCATTTCTGACAAGTCTAAGTGTCTTTGGCTCTGTACGCTGAGTCAACTGATCAAACTTTAAAACCTTGATTGCAGGTGCTATTTGTAAACAGTGTGATAGTCGCGTCCCACTAGAGCGACAAACAGCAACAAACGACAGCGACACACGACAACGAACGACAGACTACACCGACAGACAGCCTGTTTGTCGGAGTCCGCCGTCCCACCTGGGCGGACACGACGCAGAACACGGGGGCAAGGAAACTTGTTTCCTAGTGGGACTGGAGTTGTCAACAAAACACTTCAAAATACACAGACAAACAAAGTCTGGTGACGCGGTTTTCGTGTTTTGCTCTTTGGGCATAAAACGCGCCGACAAACACGGTGAAAGGCGCGACGATTACTTTATTTCTTGATTAAATCTTCAGCTTCTCATCGTTTGCTGTTGGCGACTTTCCGTAAACAGTGCTGACAATCGACACCAAACTTTTTCCAAACTAGAAATACCTGAATCGTTCCTTTTGTGGGCCGTTCGAGGCATTCTAGGTGAGCGCCACGGAGTTTCACGCTGATTTTGAGGATGTTTATAACTTTATATTCGAATGATTGAGGGAAAGCGCTCCTTTGTGGACAATACGGCATCCCGATTATCACAGAACGTGATGACAAGTCTCTTGTCTGCCGGAGTGGCTTGCCGCGGAACGTCGTGTCCTACTTCGGGATAAGCGGTCTTACTTTGGTCGGTCCTCGCACATGGGTGTATCCATCCTGATGCAAGGGCGTAGACTTCGGCGTCTTGAAGCACCACCTTGCACACCAAGTTTTCACGAGCAAAACCAGCCAGAGCAAATTCGCTTTTGCAACACGACCGCCCGGCACCAGCCAGCAAGCCTCGCCCGTGACTACTACATGCAACCGAGGGACCGGAACTGCGGGGCCGGGAACGAGGAGTGGCAGTGGCCACCAAGGGCTTCTCGTTCCGGGAGGAAGGGTAGAAGGGTGGGAAGGGAGAAAACAAAAGGCATAAACGGGCGAGGAGGATAGGTTTGTCTCCGAGAGATGTTCCTCAGTGGGACTGCTTGCTGCACTTCAAGTCCAATGACAGACAAGAACTCGTCCGTCGTCAATCGTTTGTCGGCGATTGTCGGCGACACAGAACTTTGTGGTGTCGTCGGACAAAAACCGGTGTTTGTCGCTCTAGTGGGACGAGGCTATGAATGTTATATTCGGCGGCAACACTTATAAGAACACCGTGCAGAGTCCAAGTAACGTCGCTCTCACGGTCCCCCTCGCTCGGATCAAGTATTGTCAGCGCCAGGAAGCCACGAACATAGATCAGACTCTCTCAACAAATGTCGCAGCATCCTGTTCATTGCACCGTCCTTTTAACAAAAATTCATCAATAAAACGCATTTGATCGCAGTATGCGTTCAATTAACGACGGGGAAGTTTCTGGACCCCCGAGGATGGACGACTCGGCTCATCACGGATGAATTATAAAGCTTTCTCCTGGTAAAAACTGAAGTTAGTAGTTGGAATGCCTCGAATCCTACTTCGAGGCTAAGAACATCACAAGCTCCGCAAAGTAGCAAGCCGTCTTCCTGGCGTTCTGCATGAATAAACCTATGACACCGTACAAGCCCTGCTTGCACCGAAAAAGCTTTCAGATCGAGGTTGAGTTTGAGATCATCAAGCGCCTCAATGAACACCACGACCCCAAGCCAGCGAAAGTGCAGAGTTGGTTCAAATTCCATCAACGGAACAAATCAAACTACGACGGGCTCCGTTCTCGAGTATGTGGCCGCACTTCCTCCGCGATTATCAACTTTTCATGGATCAGCATCATCAAAGGTCGCGGCGAGCTGTCGACACAAAAGACGGTTTGCCACGGTGCTGACGGCGAGTGTAGCAGTGGAGGGGGACAGGTTTTGTTCACTTCCGCATATCACACATCAGTTCCGTTAGCCACCACGGCAACTGCAGATTGGCAGATATTTTCTTTTCTTTGCGACTACGCACCGGAATAGCGGTTTTTCGAGGCAAAGTGACACGTTTTTGGTCACTTGAGCTTGGGTAAAAAATATAAAAAATACAAACTGCCAATTCTTTCAACACTAAAATCGTTGCACCACCCCTTTGACGTGCATCACGCAGTAGTGATACATGACTGCGTGCCACTATGATGTTCATCCACATTGAAGCAAGGAGGGACGGCGATTGAACCTCGAATTCCTGGATTCTGCAGTCCAAGCTTCCTGCTTCATGTGCTCCGAGCTGTGGTGCACTAACACGCTCGGCCACCGATCCCCTCAGCAGTGCCATCGAAGGGTTATGCGCCTCGGTCCAGCCCCACGAGCTGACCGCTCGACCAATGTCAGCGACCTTAGTGTAGCTGCATCAGTGTTGGCAACCGTTCTTCGTAAAGCAGTCCTTGTTAAGGAGATGAACAGCTTCACTCTGGTTAGTCTAAAACGTTGAAACGTGCCACCTGTGAGAAGAGTGTGGGTTTCCATGGTAAGGTTTTCCTAGTGTGCCACTGTGAAAAGCCCTCTTTGTGTCGCGACTTGGCTCAGGTTGCCTTTCCGGTTGAACCTTTTTGGTGTATGTTACTTGTACCCTAAGATTTCTTAGCTGACGCGGGAGTCTGCTAGCCTCCCATGCATTATGCACTTATTATAAAGTCGCATTCACTTAAGACCTGACTGCTTCTTCCAACACATTTCAAATCAGAGACTTGGGTTGCCAGAGGCATGGTAGCGCTTTTTTGGACGAGAACAAAAGAAAGAAAGACGAGACAGACACGAGCGCTGACTGCAACTATTTAATCAACATGGAAATGAGGCATATATACATGCTTCGATCCTATCGATCAACCAACCCCAGGCCTAGCCGCCACTTGCATGAACTGCACCTCCTTATCGAAAAGGTTGATAGATGCAACGCTGACACACCCCAGCCCTGCCCTTTTTATTTTGTCTGCTTCGATAATCTCCCTAACAGTTCTATTTTTATGTTTAGCGAGTATGGAGCATGAGTCAAACAAAGGTTTGCACCCGCAGTCATGGCAATGCATTGAAAGGTGGCCATCCCGATAGTTTTTGATGTTTAGACTATGTTCTCGGAGCCTATCGTTCAGGCATCTCCCAGTCTGACCTACATATTTCTTACCGCATGTTAAGGGAATCTGATATACCACACCCTCAACACAAACGACAAACGACAAATCCGTTTGTCGTTTGTGTTGAGGGTGTGGTATATCAGATTTCCTTAACATGCGGTAAGAAATATGTAGGTCAGACTGGGAGATGCCTGAACGATAGGCTCCGAGAAGATAGTCTAAACATCAAAAACTATCGGAATGGCCACCTTTCAATGCATTGCCATGACTGCGAGTGCAAACCTTTGTTTGACTCATGCTCCGTACTCGCTAAACATAAAAATAGAACTGTTAGGGAGATTATTGAAGCAGACGAAATAAAAAGGGCAGGGCTGGGGTGTGTCAGCGTTGCATCTATCGACCTTTTCGATAAGGAGGTGCAGTTCATGCAAGTGGCGGCTAGGCCTGGGGTTGGTTGATCGATAGGGTCGAAGCATGTATATATGCCTCATTTCCATGTTGATTAAATAGTTGCAGTCAGCGCTCGTGTCTGTCTTGTCTTTCTTTCTTTTGTCCTCATCCAAAAAAGCACTACCATGCCTTTGGCAACCCAAGACCAATACCAACTAGCGCAACATACAGCTTTGACAAATCAGAGACATGTGAAAGAGGGTTGTCCACTTACGCATACTAAGGTTAAATGAGTTTTATTAATGAGTTTCGCTTGAAAGGACGGTGAAGCGAACTGGAATCTGCGACGTTCGTTGAGAAAGTCTGATCTATTTCCAAAGGTCATCCATCCACCAGGAGCGTGACAATAATCCACGACGGGTCCCCTTCACCGACGCTGCTCATTGCAGAGGTCTCCATGCGTCTCGCCTTTACCGTCAACCGACGGGTACGACTTGACGAGCATTCCTTTGACTTTTCGTTGAACTCTTTGCTTGAAACACGCTCTTCCAAGTGTCCCTTGTGGAAAAATTTGCATGCATCTTTAGCGAGCTTGCATTTATCAGGTGAACGCATACCTGCGCAAAGGATACAGGATTTCTTTGATGATCTCGCCCCCTTACTTGTGGTTGCAGTGGAACTGGGCACATTACCTTGTTTCCGCATCTGGAATTGCTGGCTGGCGGCCGACTCTGTTTTCAATGCGAGAGTGTTGGCGCAGTCTAAAGTGATGTTCCGTTCCACTAGCAAACGTTGAAGGTGGGAATCCTTGATGCCACAAATTAATCGGTCCCTCATCATCACTTCGAGCGGTAGCACAGCGGAGAATTCTCTCGCTGGGGCTTGCGGGACCTGTCGAGTCTTTTGTGGTGAACTGGCATTTGACACAAGCATGGCTGTGGTGGCCGTTGCCAGAGAGGGTGTGGTCGTTGTGGCCGTCACTGTACCGAAGTTGCAGTCGGCAGTGATTTTTTGCAGTGCGACCACATCCTCGGAGACGGAGCCCATCGTAGTTTGATTCGTACCGTTGATGGAATTTGAACCGACTGAGCACTTTCGCTGGCTTGGGGTCGTGGTGCTCATTGAGGCGCTTGATGATCTCAAGCTCGACCTCCGAAGCTTTTTGTGCGCGGGCAGGGCTCGTACGGTGTCGTAGGATTATTCATGCAGAACGCCAGGAAGACGGCTTGCATCTTTGCGGAGCTTGTGATGTTCTTAGCCTTGAAGTAGGATTCGAGGCATTCCAACTACAAACTTCAGTTTTCACCAGGAGAAAGCTTCATAATTCATCCGTGATGAGCGGAGCCGTCCATCCTCAGGGGTCCAGAAACTTCCTCGTCGTTAATTGAACGCAAACTGGGTTTAAATGCGTTTCATTGATGAATTTTGGTTAAAAGGACGGTACTATCAGAGCATTGATGCATCACTGTGATCTAAAGGTGGCTCATTCAGAGTGGGTTCGGAACTACAATAGCACGTCCTGGATGCCCAGTTCCCAGTGGTGCTGGCTAGATTGACAGCTTTCAGGCTCCTTGTCAATTCCAGTGCCACACGTAGTCGCACACCAAGCCCTCCTATAGCGTTACGGAGAAGTTTTGTGACCAGAAGCGTAATAAAGGACTATGCTACAAGTTAACATTTGCTGTGCTGTTGGCAGTGGGTACGACTTCTGTTTCAAGACTGGATTAATGATGCGTTTATGACATGCACATAGCCATATCACGCCGTGTGACTTCCCCACGGGTACAACCGGAGTAGTCCATGTAGATTTCCGCACCGGGGGCAAAATTCCTTGTTGCACAAGTTGCGTGATGGTGTACTACACCTTTGGCTCATGGGCCAAAGGAACAAGTCGACGCTTGTGGTACTTGGGTTTAAGTTTAGATTTAGTGTGAAAGTATGCGGGTCCGCCAAGTCCTTACTCGAAGACCCTTGGAAATTCTTTTGGCAGTCCTTGAGTCTGTGGGAGTGGCTCGGCTAATTGAAGGACACCTTAAATAGTAGTGCTTTGTGTTGTGTTAGGCGGTAGACAAGAGCAAGACCGTCCTTTCTCAAGCCTCGACAAAGAGTGTTTCAATTTGTCATCTTCTTGGACCCCCCCTCTCTCTCTCTCTCTCCCCTTCTGAATGCGCAATAGACCTTTCCGCAAAAGACCTTGCAAAGGGGGGAATTGTGGGGCTCTTCGGATGTATGCTCGTGCCGGCTCGAATGCTTTGTATATCGTAGTAGTAGCACGATTCTCTCTTTCTTATCATTAGGAGCTCAGAACATGCTAAAAATTGAGTGAGTGGTAAAAAAAGTGGTCATCACACCCTCTGTTTTGCTCTCCCTCTGCCACGTCTTCGCTTCTTGGACAATTCCTCGTACCATACATCTGGACGTCGCAGTGCATAAAGTAGACGCTGGGGGCATCACATATTTCCAGAAAGGTCTGTTGCCCACGCATCACGTAGCTTATCAAATACTTCAAACCGGTTTCCTTCAAGCAGGCTTGCTCCACGTCTTTTCACGGTCAGCAATGGTGGCTCACGCTCCTTTCCCTTGAACCGCGTGGAAAAATTGACACTTCCCAGAACCACCAACTTACATTGTGGATACGTTCGGAGAGCAGTTTAGGTTTAAGTCTCTGCTGCCGTTCCAAGCCGACACTATCTCTTTAGAACAATTGTTGACCAAGCCTCACCATCTGTGCAGATAAAAATTTCATTTACTTGAACTTCGACGATTTCTACCTTGGTTCAAAGATCCCAGATGATGATTGGATTCCACTACCGGAGCGTGGTGCTTGGATTTGGCCAACTACTGACGGCACGCATGTATGATGAGTCCCTTTCCACCACAGAAATGGCGTGTTTAAAATTATAGCTACTTGCATTGTGCGCAACATTTTCTAGCTGTACTCAAAGATGTCTTCCCTGCGCCAGGGCTGTGGCTTGGCATTGATGAACCGTTTCATGCCTTGTGTAGGTGGTGTTTGTCCATGTGGCGAACCTCTGCCGTCTCTGGAGCCCGGAAATGTGGGGTTTTCCGTTTGTCGCACACTCCGCAGCAATCGCAAGTTGTTGAGCTCAACAACTTGCGATTGTGTGCGACAAACGGAAAACCCCACATTTCCCTAGTGAAAGCGAGATCTGGTGTGGCGAGAAGGTGTCGCTAAATCGCTTCTTCACACACCCAACAAACTAACCGGTCACAAAACTTGTACGAAAACTATGTCTACTCGCAGTGCTGAGCGACACGACGCAGCACAGCAATGTAGTTGGGCACAGACTCGCCAGAAGCACTTGTCGAGTGTGAACCGGTGACCTGTTGCCAACGTCCTTAGCCCCAAGTCTCCTCAAAAGCGGAGTCAAAAAAAAAAAGACGTTGAAAGAGGGGCGTACACAGAGGGTTGACATGCGCGGCAGAAGACTCCACGCTTCATGTCGTCCACGAACTCATCAGCCAACAAGTAGAATTAAGTCCAGCTGCTCTCTAACCTGTTTTCATTCTTCTGATGCTAATGCTGGGTGCCTCCCCTGTTGTTTATGCTCATATCCACATGTTATGTACAAAAGCAGAGGTTACATCCATTCGAACTGTCTGGATGAATGAAAGGAAAAACACAGCTGCTCATCCGAACAGATACAATCAAACGTCTGCTCCGTGTCCAGGATTTTTGGGTGCAATTTTGAATCCGACACGAGTTCTTAAAACTGATTATTTTGCAGCCGTGTCAGTTTCGGGCTCAATTTCACATTTTGTCACATGCACACACAATTTCACAGGCACACAAGTGTGATGTAAAATTCCGACATGGTACAACTTAAGTAAGAACAGAAGAGGTTTATTCATTGTTTACAATTGGTGTTTACAGCGAAAGGTGTCACACTTTAAGGCTGTTTCACTCACCTGCAAACTGCTTACGAAGGGAATGACTTCAAACTGATTTTAGCCTCTTGTGACTGACTGGTCAGCCACAGGTCATAAGCTGTTGCAAGTGTGTGAAGCTGCTTTTACATGAAAAAGCTGTAGTAGCTTTCAAAGTTACAGCTTTCATGTGCCTTATACGTTTGAGGCGACATGCCCGTTTGCTTTACCTTAGGTCTCGAGAGAAACTATTATTACCATTTGTGAACTTCTTTTTGTACACGTAAACTGTTGCTTTTCAGTGTGAACTTGCCATTTTGCAAGGGACTGAGGAAATAGCATTCTTTGAAACCAGCACTGCATTGCAACAATATATTTGATGTGGTGAAATAAAAACTTTTCGAGTTCAAAGTATGCCCTCTTGTTTTTTCTCTTCATAGTTCCACTGGGCATGCCTATCGTCATACGAGTGTTTCTGACGGTACTAAGCTAATTTCTTTACCACTTCCCCAATTTGCGGTTCGAGCGTAGAGCAGCTTTTTTTATTTTGGGTCGGGAGAGCCGCGGCACCGCTAGAAGGCAAGCACGAAGATCTGCGTCGCCGCGAGTAACGGTGATGCGATGACAACGTACAGGCGAAATAAAAATGCTGGCAATACTTCAAATTCAGCTTGTGGGTCGGCGTAAGCATTCGTGACGACAGAGCATATTTTCGTATCGAAAAAGGCAAGCGTTCATGCATGACATGGTTCACATCCGCCGCGTCGGCGACGAACCTGCGCGGCAAGAATAGCGGCGACATCGAGACCCGACGTTGGAAACCGAAGGCTCGACTTCGGAAACCAGCGGTAGGCGTTGGTAGTAACCTTGCTTCGCTCTTATCAAGCGACGAGTTGAGAACGCTAAGAGAAGTACTTGCGCCTTTTACGCACTCCTGTGCAGAAGCACGATGCGAGACGTCGCATACTGCGGGCGTCGCGTAGTTGCGTCACCAAGTGTTGAGTCCCTCGCGTCACCGCGTTCACAGCGTCTCAGCCGCGACTGCGTCGATCACGTAGGCTTCCCGTCTCAAGCGTTTCTGGCTTCAGCCGCGACTGCACCGATGATCGACCGCGTACGATTCGTGCTTCAGGCGGCGGCGGGCGCCATGTTTACCTTGCCACAGCGGCGCGAGTGACGTCATGTCACGTGACAATTCGCGTACCAATAAAACAACTGGTTTCGGTTTGGAGCGGAAGTGACGTCAGGTCACGCGACATGACAAAATGCCTTGGCGGAAGTGACGTCATGTCACGTGACAAGGGGGCGTGGCCAGGTGCTGTACGGGATATGGTTTGCTTATACGCTGCCCGGCTCTCACACAGCAGCACTGGGTTCAAATCTCAGCCGTGGAAGCACATTTTATTCTTATTAATTAAGTGCCTGGGTGAGCAAAAATGTAGGAATTTTGAATGTGACTTTCTGCATTTAAGGCTGGTTCACACATACAGTGCAGCGCTAATTCAGTCCTGTTAAGGCAACGAGTCACTGCTACTTCCATGGCCTGTATCGTGTGTTCTGAGGGTCCTCCTTCCCTAAAGGACTGATGTCCCGGTTTGTAATACTGATTCAGCGCTGAGGTAGTGCTACGCTGTGATCAGGATACCTTGCGCGAACATTGAAGTTTAGATAAGCAGATCAACGTGTAACTGTGCATCTTTTTTCTTTATAGGTTACCAGTACAAGGTCTCCCATGGACATGAAGGCAGTACAAGGTCTCCCATGGACACGAAGGCAGTACAAGGTCTCCCATGGACACGAAGGCAGTACAAGGTCCCCCATGAACACGAAGGCAGTGTACCGTATACTCGAATTTTGCATTTTTAATAAACCAGTTATTACTTCTTCCCACGGTTTTATGCAGGCATTTTCCGAACCTTGCATGCATATATAGGCATACATATAAGTAAAACACTTGCACTCACTTTCCCCTTCCCTCAAAACAACGGATCCGGACCACATGTTATGCAACCTATTGCCGTCTTCCCCCTTAGAGCCGTCTATCTAGAAACCCATGCTAGGAGTATAATTTCTAATACATTTCATTTGAAAGTCTAGATACACTGCTTTGAGTCTCTGTTGAAAATCAAATGTTATTTTCTACAGCGTTGCAATTCAGGTTTTGATGGGCCATCTCATTTGGTATATTCCGACTCGTCGGAATATACCTAATGAGATGGCACGTCAAAACCTCAAGTACAACGTGGTAGAAAAAAACATCTGATTTTCAACAGAGACTCAAAGCAGTGTATCTAGACTTTCAAATGAGATCTATTAGAAATTCTAATGAGGTGGCACGGCAAAACCGTAATTGAAACGCGGTGGCCAATAGTTTTCGTAAACACCTTAGGGACTCGTTACAAAAAATCAATTGTTTTTCAACACAGACTCGAAACGGTGTCAATAGACTTTCAAATTATATTCATATGAAATACATTGGAAACTCTATGCGGTAGCTTTGTCGAAACATCAATTGGAACGCGGTGGCCAATAGTTTTCGTAAACTCCTTACGGACTCGTTACAAAACTCGTTTGCATTTCTATTGAGACTCGAAAAGATGTAATGAGTAGACTCCATAAACTGTCAAATGAAATTCATTAAAAATTTTTGTAAGGGCAGGAGGAAAAGACAACACTGGAACAACGAAATGATGACACGAACACGAGAAGCACATACCAACAATAGTTTATTTCTTTCCATCAAAGAAGAAAAGAAAACCACTGGTCAAAATAAAAAAAATAAAAGAAGGTGCCAAAAAAAACCGGGTAAAGAATAAACAGATGGATAAAAGATTACTAACATGGCTATGTTTCATTTGTTGCTGCGACACAGCTATCAACATGAGCGTGAGTGCCCGTCATGATGAAGGAAGGTGTTGAGTAATTTTATTTGTTTTTTGTTAAGACATATTGACGGCTCGCTGACACACGTACCATGCCTTCCTGACACCATGAAATAAGCTTCCATTATTTCGTCCTTCTGTTTTTCCTCCGATCTTGCCAAGATTGAGGCCATTTTGAACTCCGCCTTGCGGTTGCATTTCAAGCAGTGTGCTGCTAAATTGCTTGGAGCCTGGAGCAGACCACACACGTACTTATACTTTCCGAACCTGTCGTTGAGGCATCTTCTTGTCTGCCCAATGTAGATTCTGCCACAAAATAAACATATTTTGTACACTACACTTTCAGCACACCCAACAAACTTATTCCTGTGTCAAGCCCTGCGCTTACCTCGGCCTCGATTTTCATCATCCCGCCTTTTAACCTTTAAACAAAATAATTAAAACTTGACAGGGGCTGATAACACAACTTTGACTTCGTGTTTACTCGCCATCTTCTTTAGCCTATGCAAAATGTTGTGAATGTGTGGCAGCACCACTGTTGTTTTTGACGTAGAACTACGTCTTTCTTCACGCTTGAAAGAGGGTGCTAGCTGGGAGGGCGAGGTCACGAAGACTTGGTCACGGAAGTGACGTCACGCAGATAACACAGCCGAGAACCGCGCGTCCTTTCTTATGTGCTGGCTTGCTTGTTTGCTCGTTTCAACGCGCAGCGCTCCGTCTGACTGAAACGAAGATAGACGCACTACTGCAGCCGCGATTCCAGAATCTTCGCTCATCGCTCTAGACAGCGGCCGAGCGCGCATGCTGTGCGGCATGGGCAGCTCACGCGACTCTCTAGCGCGATTCCGCGCAGCGTTAACCCCCATTATTTTTTTTTGTTTTTTTTGTTTTGTGGCACCTGAAGCCGCTGTGTCCTGAGGAAGTATCAAAAAGCTCCCCGTGTGGTCGCCATTTTCGCGCACCAAGTGAGCAATTTCTCTTTGAATCTCCGTTCTTAGTGAGCCAGTCTAATACCCAATTCACACGGCAGCGTAAAGGTACCTTTAGCACAGGTACCTGTAGTAGAGGGAGCTGGAGATCATGATCACGCGGCGCATAGAGGTCCCTTTCGCTAAGGGAGGTCCTGTGTTAAACGGAGCTCGCCGAGCTCCCTTTACAGCTACAGGGAGTAGCCTCGGACCCACGAACTCAAATTAATATAAGAGATATATAAATACATCTTGTTTAATGCATTATAACAAATTGACTAAATATGAATATCATGTGATCAAATGATTGTGAACACAAATGTGATGGAATAATACATTAATGAGGAACGTATACTCCAGCTAGCGGGCAACAGCGGCGGCATAAGGAAAACAATGTCTGCTACGTACCGGGACGCGATTGACCACTGCGAGTTCTTTTTCGAGGTTATAGACGAGTCGTCCGACTCCTCCGCCCAGGACCTTTTATCCTCGTTCTCTTCCATCCCTTTCGATGGCATGGCTGGCGTAACTGTGAGGCTGACGTGGTTCGTTTCTGCCGGGCACTGTCTAGCTACTTCAGGGAGAACTTTGCCCAAAAATGGAGCTTCTAAACAGAAAAGATGTCGCCTACCTTGCGATGGAAACTCGTAAAAGCAGATAATTTAGGGCCAGTGTGGCCACACGGGACAAACGTTTTAAAGCTAGACTCATTTAGGTTCACCCTTAGATATAGATAAAAAAAATAAAAAAATAAAGTGCCGCAAAAGCGAACACAAGTAATATTTAGGTTTTAAATGGGTGATTTTGTACACAATAACCAAAACTGCGCGTCAAACCGATTTTGAGGAATAATTGTTTATCACGTGCTCCTCTCGCGGTTTAGCAGGATTGCAATCGACACCAACTTAAAGTGCTCCGTTTATTTATCGTGTGATCAAGAACACCGTTTACTACAGGTACATTCGGCTAAGGAACCTAAGCTAAAGGTACCTTTGCGCTGCCGTGTAAATTTGGTATAAATTCTCTGGTGATGGGTAGCTTTATAGAGTCGTTTCTTGTCTACCGAGGTTTCGCTATCCACACACCGGCGAAACAAGCGTACATCTTCGTACCGCCACCACAAGCGGTGTCGGTGCTTGGGGCATTGCAAAATAATTTTATTGTATTCCAGTACGCAAGAAGAACAATATAAGATACTCGTGCAGGTGGCGGTGATTGATCAGTGGATTGCATGCACATTGCCAAAGAAGCTTGTATTGGCGAGGAACGTGTTCAGTACGACGATTCTCTATGGCGATCTTGGTGCGACTGGTTTACAACGACCCTCTCAAAGCTTCAAAGATATGAAGGGACCGAAATGGCGATTGAAATGGCAACCCCCCCCCCTTCCCCTAAAAATGATTTTTGACTTTTTATTGAAAACGTGTTTAGTTCTCGTTGACTCTGACTACTTTCTTTCGTTTTAACTTCCTCTTGACAAAATCAACAGAAAGTTTGTTGATTTTGTGTTGAACCTTTTCTGATAATTTTATTCCGCCTGAGTCAAAAGAAAAGCTGTTTACTTTCTTCTGACTTTCTTGTTGACATGGTCAACAGAAAGTTTATTGATTTTGTGTTGAAACTTTTCTGATGATTTTATTCAGCCTGAATCCAAAGAAAAGCTGTTGACTTTCTATTAACTTTACGATTCTTTTCTGCTGACTTCCTGCTGAAAATCTCACCAGAATAACTGAAGACGATCTCTTTACATTTTAATGACCGTAGTAAATCTTGACTAGATCTCGAAAGTCACTTTATTCTAGTTACACGGGCCGCTTTAACTGTGGTTAGGCAAACGGCAGTTAGCGGCCGATATCCGTGGTTTGACTACACTGTACTAGAATCCGAGGTTGTGTTGGGACCGGAGCGGCTCGCTTGAGGCGTGTGGTGTAGATACCGATAGGTGTCAACACCGGCGCATCGGCAGTAGGGTACGTATGTTGCACGCGCACGTGCGGCGGCAAGTGCGGACTGCAGCGACTTTCTGCTGCCCTGTCGACTGCAGCGCCGCGATTGTTGTCTACAGGCGTAGCCTCACAAGCTCCCATTGCCGAGCCGCGCCGGTCCAAACACTACCCCGTACTCTAGTAAACTGTAGTTTGACCAAACTTAACTGAAATGGTGTTACACGGCCATTTTGCTTGCAGTCCAAGGGTTGAAGCCAGAACAAAACCAACTGCCATTTGTCCCGTGTTCAGATCAAGGACACTTTTGTTTATATTAATTTTAACTGTTCAAAACAAGCAATTAAACCCATGATTTTTTTTGTGGTGCGTAACAAACGATTATCAAGACCCATAAAATAAATACAAATGTGGGCGACTTGGGGCAAGCCGCATTGCCATCGACTAGAATCGATGGCAGCGCCCGAGGTGTGCGGGTTTCGCTACGTCCCGCGACATGACGTAATTGGTTATTCTGCATACCTGTCTCCGAGCCATGTTTCTTTTCGCGACATTTGTCTCCGCGATTTTTTTTACGTGTATCTCCTGGCATTCCGAAAAAGTTGGTGCTTCGATAGCCGGCAAGGCTCTAGTCGTCGCCATCTTTAGCTCAGTTAACGAGCCCAAACTGAAATCGTGGAGCTCAGTTGGCTCCAACTGTGGTTTCATGCTTACCGCAGTTCGGTCCCCTGTGTAACTGCGCAAAACACCAGTCTATAGTAACTGCAGTTAGCTTAACTTGAGTATGTTTGTGTAACAGGGGTATACGTTTCTAAATGGTATCTGATAAGATGAGAACTGTAAGAAGGAGCTTTATTTGTCCCGCCTCCAGCGCGAGCCTTCTACCTTTGACATCCCTTCGGCGTCTCGCGCTCCTCGAGCAAGCACGCGCTGCCAAAGCACGACGGAAGGCATGGCGCCAAGCATTCGACAGACACGCCCTGCCGTTCTTATTTTGTAAGTGACTAGTTGCGACTCCGACGAACTATAGGGAGCCCGCTGATCAGGAAAAATGGCGGACGAAAGGAGGTCGTTTTCGTCGTACAGCACGCGGACCACCATAAATTTCTTGCACTGCAGCGTAAAATCGGTGTTACCTATAAAAGAAAATCAATTTTTCGATGGTAGATACCTTATTCTAGTCAGTGCGTAGGAACAACAAGGTGGAAGCATAAAAATAATTACTGGAAACGAGGTTTGTTTTTATGCTGCCTACGAGAACCAAGTAGCGATAGCAGACGACAGGGTCGAAACGACCTCCTCTCCTGAGCTTCTCGGCGTTGCCTTTACGCGGCGTGGGTTTCGCTCGAGTCGCCAATAGTGACATTATTGACCTTATGAAACTAGCCAACCATTAAGGAAAGGCAAAATAACTATTTTAAAGTGGAGCAACGGCCTTGACTTGCTTCGTCCTGAGTCGTGCTACGCAAAGAAGCGATAAGATGTTTTTCTATTAGCCATTTTTGTGGATGTTGTTTTAGCGACTGCGCCGAATTATTGTTAGTTGTACCAAAGCTTTTTAGTAAGAGATAGACTCCATGAACTTGTAAACACTGTTCTTTTTTTTTTTTTTTGCAGGCTCGGACACGAAGATTGTATAGTTGGAACCTTAATGAGTGTTGAGCGAGTCACCGGCTAAATGATTACCGTCGAAATATAGGCTACATAATGTCCTGAAGCAGTCAACGGGATTGTGATTCGGGTGTTGAGTGCCTCATGGTGTTTGTGTTTCTGTTTGTTTCTAATGTGTATTTGTGGGACGTAGTAGCGCGCTCAAATTCCACATAGACACCACTTCCTAAAAATGTAAATCCAATAAAAAAATTTAAAAAATTGCGTGCCTATTTTGTTTTTACGTTATTCTGCGGCCGCCAATTTAGAGCAGAGTGGGAAGCCGTAGTAAGCTTCAAAAACTTCATTGAATGAACAGTTAAGGTGTAAAGCATTTGTCCCTTTTTAGACGGCTGTAGTTTATCAATTAAAAGCTACAGCTTTTCAATTCAAACTCTACAAAAAGAGCATCTTGGAGCCGACAGAACGTGTGTTTACTTTTTTTTATTATTAAAAAGTGGGCCAATATTCAAAATAGATTCAGCTGAAAAGTTAGAAAGAGTCAGGTAAAAAGCAGTTTGACATTTTATATCCTCTGATCATTTCTTTCAACAGCGTTTCAACAGAAAAGCACCATAGGTTTTTGTGAGAACCGGAAACCGAGCCGTTCACCCAGCGTGGTTTTGGTCGTCTGTATCTGTTTGTGTCCGGCTAGAAGGCAGGCAAGCCAATGGTGGGAGCCAGTGACTTTAGTGCCCACCACACATAGTTCTACGGAAATTTTTGCAGTATAGGGCTCCTAAAGTCGTCAAACACAAAGTTTGGGCCGAAGTTGACGGAGCGCACGATTGGCCTATCACGAGGATGACTTCGCGCTGCTTTCGCCGACGTCCAATGAGCGCGCTCCGCGAACTTTCAGCTCCAACTTTGTGTTTGACGAGTTTAGGGCCCTAACACACCAATACACCAGCCGATATCGACGTAGAACTACGTTTTCCTCCGCGCTTGAAAGGGGGTGTAAAGTTGGGAGGTCGATGTTCCAAAAACTTCCTAACGAAAGTGACGTCACACAGTCGCCTGTTGCCCAAGACCGCTCAGTGCGCACTCGCGTCGTTTCTTATCTGCATGCTTGCTTGTTTGCTCGCTTCAACGCGACCCGCTCTTGTCTGTTTGAAACGGCGATAGACGCCGCTCCAGCAACCGTGATTCAGCAATCTTCACTCATCGCTCTGGATAGCAGCCGAGCGGCTGAGCTCGCATGCTCTGCGGCGTGGGCAGTTCACGCGACTCTCCCACGCGGCTCGGCGAAACGTTAGAAACAATCGCACGTAATTCCGGATATGCGCCTCGGAGATGGTGGCGCGTGAGGCTGCACATTTGTGTCTACATGACTCCGAAACACGGGCATTTGCTTTTTGCGCAACTGACATCGTCATAAAGCAGGAGCCCGTG
This sequence comes from Ixodes scapularis, assembly GCF_016920785.2. Lineage (NCBI taxonomy): Eukaryota > Metazoa > Arthropoda > Arachnida > Ixodida > Ixodidae > Ixodes > Ixodes scapularis. The sequence continues at coordinate 27,164,519 of NW_024609868.1, forward strand.
GACGTTTCTTCAAGTGCGGCCGTAGTTCTACGGAAATAATGCAGCATAATAAACCTATGCACCGACCAAGCTTAATGGGAAAGCATTAACTGTTTCATGGAGCGAGCCGACGTCGTCAGCCTTGAAGCCGCTCCAAACGGCACCTAAACTCCTTTCTCCAAGTCAAGCCGCGATCTGATGGCTCCCAGCTTTGAAACCGCGCAAAAAGCTCAGCCAAACGGCAAATAGTTTCTCTTCGTCCAGCGGAGCGAAGTGAAGCCTAAATCGGATGGATTGCCATTGGAATCCCATTGGCTGGCCCCGCGCGTCAGAGTTTCAAAGGACGAGGCTCCCATTGGCCGGTGCCGCCAGCGCGCCGGTAAAACGAACCGTCTGGCCGCCGAGGTCAGCGCGTCGAGGAGAGCGCGCACTCGGCCGTCCACGCCAGTACGCCGCTGACGAACTAAGGGAGCGGAACAGCGACGTGCATGCTTTCGCATTCACAACGCAAAAGAAATGCTTAGGTGTGCATCGAGCCTTTTTTTGTCCCCTCCTTTGTTCTTGGACTTGGCATTGCCTCTTAGCTCTTTTAAGTAGTTCCCCGCCACTGCCACCATTAACGGTTCTGGGTAGACTTCTTTTACGTTTTATCATTGCAAGTGTTTTCCTCTCCTGTGGGATGGAAGAAAATGGACAGTCGTTAGTTAGGTTGCGCTTTACGTGTTCGTGTCGTCATTCCCTTGTCTTAGTTTTGTCTTTCTCCTCCTGGCAGCGCAGTTTGAAACCAAGTAGATTTATTTCTGTATTTTGGTTTAAAAGTAAAGACATTTTTTATTCTCTGACATGATACAGATCCCGTTGATGTAGGAAACTTTATCACCTTCCTTAAAATACTTCTGCATCAGGAAATAAGTTACTCTAATTCAGTAGGGTATTATTAGGATGTCTAAGATTAGATCACGCAAACCTCTTAATGGCATTGGTACATAATAAAATCAGAGTTTTCATTCTTATATTGCTCTAGACATTTAACCAAAAACATACGGAACGCTTGTAATTGTAATTAAAAAAAGAAAACACAAGAACCAAGACAACTATAGTCAGTTTGCCATAGCCACTTTGACACAATATTGGATATAAAGACGATTACTGCGCGACATATCAAACTTTCAAAGTCGATATCGCTCGCTCTGACCTTTCGCATTGCTGCGTATAACTCTTCATTACAGCTATGTGAAAACGTCATAATCAGAATGATGGAATGGTTGCGGCTTCCGCGAGTCTTCCGCAAAAATTTTAATTACACCAAACTAAAGTGCCGAAGCGGTGAAAAAGCGGCACGCGTACACTCTTTGAAGTCGCGAAGTTTCTCAAGTTTGATCCAGCAAGGCAAACATTAAACTTTCAGGAGATTTCACTTTTGAGCCTTTTGCGTATGTGTCAGCAAACCCATCACGGCATTGAGCTGCGAAAAAGTCGATAGTGCGAATAATAAAAAAGCCCGTAAAATCCCGGTACCTCCATTTACCTCTCCCTCTCACAAAAACCCACACTCACAGAAAAGAGACTCAAAAGTATGCCCAGAAAAAAAGAAACGCAAGATTCTAAGCCGCTTTTTTTTTTTCTCTTTTACTCCGCTGGCTTCTTGCATCTCATTACTCCTCCATTAGCAAAACAGACTGTGGCCGCTTTGGGCTCAGCCACAAATTCAAAAAAAATTCTGAGGTTTAGCACGGCGGCTTATGCGAAGCAAATGATCGTAAATGAAAAAAAAATCGATTGCTTATCTTTCGCAGCGGTGAACTTTACGTAGACAATCCGGACACGGCTTACTTTGTTTGTAAGCCGGGCGCGGTGGCGCTTTCACCAGAAGCCGGCTATTTTGCAAGAGAGAAGAAACGACTAGGCCTCGGCAAATCGTCGACACACACTCCCTCACTAATAAAAAAATAAAGAAAAAGAAAATGCATAAAACAAAAACAAGCAGTGCAACCGACTATTAGGCGAGAGAGCACATCAATCGATATTTGTCCAGGAACGGCAGACTTAAAAGTTAATTCTCCACCGTGGGAAAAAAAAATTCTATACTTAATTTTAGCTCAAGATGCGTAATAAAAAAAAGTCCGGCTCCTCGCGGAGAATTACTAGTTTCCCCCTTTATGTATAAAATTAAGATTAATGTAGGTCCATTTTGGATCCCATGGGGTATCTTGTAAAAATGTACACGTGCCAAACGCCAAAGGGTGTCGCGTCTTCGCGTCTTCCTGCGACAACCAAATCTTGTAAGGACTACTTTCAGCGGCGTATGAACAATGCGCAAAACTTCATTTTTTCTTGAGGTGTGAAGTAGTATAGGAAGTGTTACTTATGGCAGATTCACACGACGAACCGAATGGCGATTTTCGTCCGTGGGTAGTGTACCACGTGATCCTCACGTCACAGATTCCTGCGATCCCCGCCTCGTCTGCGAGCGCGCGGGGTGAAATAGCCGAGCGCATTTTGACTCGTCGGTTTTTTCGGGTGATAGAATTGAAAATCGTTTAGTCTGACAGCAGATCAAAGTTTCTTTCCCCCTTTTTTTTTCGCACGATTAAAACAAAGCTAACGCATCGTCGTGTTTTGTGCGTTCGATGGTTCATACTGTCACACGATCTTTGGTTCCACGCGTAAAAAAAAAACAACAGAAACTTTGCCCAGCTGATGCGACGTAGGTTTCGGTACTCCACCGGGTCTGTGTCAAAACCCTTTTGTAAAAATAGGTCTAGCACGCCGCGTGTTGTACGCGAGCGCGTCGTGCGTGAAAGCATCTTCAAACGCCCGTCCTCGAGCACAGGGCTTCGTCGCTTCTACGCCGAAGCCTTCGCGAGCAGGACCATGTTTGTGTCACTGTAATGCCTCGGTCTAGGCGCTTTGCGCTACGTAAGTCACAATGTTCGGTCTCGCCCTGTACGTAACAGCGGCGCACGGGTCGTTACCGTGGTAGCAAATGTCGATTTCCCTCTTAGACAATGGTGCCACAGTGCGATGTTGGAGTTTCCAGGCAATTTGGGGTCGCCAACAGGTTCAATGCGCTCTCACTTTCGTCTGCTCGTCGTCTCCTTCGTGTGAAGGATGGGCTTGGCAGACGGACGAACCGCGGACGTGTCATCACGGGATCAGTCCGTCTGCTGATCAGTCTGTCGTCTGAATCCTGAATTAGGGGGTACTAGTTTCGCCCTACTAGTATCGTCGGTATCCTCATTAAAATAACTACTATGTATTTATTTATTTATTTATTTACCCTCATGGCCAGACGCGTTACAGGGGGAGTGGGTATTAAAAAGGCACAACACAACATACATCGTACAACAGAAAATATAATACAGTAGTTATGGCTCTTTACAAAAAAAAAAAAAAAAAGATTGAAAAAGGCAGTTTTAAAACACTGGATATCGGGGATTTCGGCAATGGCTCCGGGAACGTGATTCCACATTGTTGAGGCACTAGGAATAAAAGACTCATAAAAATGTTTAGCACGACAAGACGGAATGGCAACTTTATGACGGTGATCGATACGCGCTGAAACGTAATGAGGTGTTGTTAGTAGTCTTTCTTTTAGAATCATATTATTATGAAACAGGCACAGACGGAACATTTTTCTACGTTGTGAAAGAAGAGGTAATGATAAGGTAGACTTCATTGCGGTCACACTGGATGTGCGATGATAATTTGAAAGGATGAAACGAGATGCGCGGTTCTGAATCGCTTCTAATTCGGAGATAAGTGATTCTTGACCAGGATCCCAAGCCGAAGTTGCATATTCAAATTTATATAAAAGTAATATTAATGAACTGGGAGCAAGACAAAAATTTCTTCGGAGATATCCAAGCATGCGGTTGGCGTTACTTACAATATATTCAACGTGACACGACCAGGACAGTTTAGCAGATATATGCACACCAAGATATTTATACGATGATGCGGTTTCGAAAGATAGATTTTTAGACGATAAGAAGCACACGGAGTATCAAGACGGGAAACACGCATAGATTTACACTTATTAATGTTTAGTTTCATGTTCCACAAATCACACCACTCAGAAACACTGTTAATATCTGACTGAAGAAGTGAGACGTCAGAATCACTGTTAATTTCGCGATAAATGACGCAGTCATCGGCAGAGAGACTGACAGATGAACATATATTAGTGGGCAGGTCGTTAATATAAATGAGAAAAAGTAAGGGCCCCAGAACCGAGCCTTGGGGCTCACCTGAGCCAACTGGAGATAAATCAGAATTGATATTGTTAGCCGTCACAAATTGGGACCCGTTAGTGAGGAAGGAGCGCAACCATGTAAGAACGTTGGTGTCTAAGCTTAGTTTAGTCAGCTTGAGAAAGAGAAGTTCGTGAGATACTTTATCGAATGCCTTTGAAAAATCGAGGAATATGCAGTCCGCCAGAGATCCACGATCAAGAATGGAATGCAGATCATGTGTGAAGCACAAAAGCTGAGCCTCACATGAAAATGACTTACGAAACCCATGCTGGGATGAATTAAAAAAGATTTGGACTCTAAGTATCTTACAAGATGGGAGGAAATGATATGTTACATGATTTTACAGGGAATGCTGGTAAGTGACACGGGTCGAAAGTTATTTGGACAATCCTTTTCACCTGATTTGTGCTAAGGGATCACCTTCCCGATCTTCCAGTCCTCTGGTATACAACCTGTATCAAGAGACTGCTGAAACAGTTTACTCAGGATTATAGAGCTATACATCTTAGTATTGAGCAAAAATTTAGAGTTGATATCATCGACACCTGAGGATGACGACATCTTTAGTTTTTCTATTATTCTCGCAATACCAACTGTGTCAATAAGAACTGGGTCCATTGGAAAAAAACTCGTAAGTGTGACAGGCAGGATAAGTAGCATTTACATTACTAGAAAACGCCGAAACAAACACAGCGTTGAGAATGCTAGCACATTGAACGCTAGGAACTACTGTACCATCTGTACATCTCAGTGTTATAACATGCTTGTCAGTCTTGTTTACAACATTCCAGAATTGTTTAGGATTATGTACGAGCATGGAAGATAAAGTTTGATAAAGAATGAGTATTTCGCTTTTTTTAATGCTACTTTGTAATTACTAGCTGCACATCTGTAGGTGTCCCAACGAGACTGGGCATTGGATAACTTCGCGGAACGAAACAAGCGTTTTTTTCTTGTTTGACAACCTTTTCAGTGGCTGGTTATACCGCGGTGATTTTCGGTTCGATCTGATGGTTCTCAATGGTATGAACGGGTTTGTGAGTGAAACCACTTTATTTTTAAATAAATTCCAGTTCATATTTATAGATCTCTCATCAAACCCTTGTAGGAACTCATCCAGAAACAGACATAGCTCACGATTAATAGAAACAAAGTCCGCCTTCTTATAATCTCTAATACATTTATAGTGGTTATCTTGATTAAGAACAGGAACTTTCAATGTGAAGTGAAGCAAAGAATGATTGCTTAAACCTGTTAAGTAAGTTATGGGACTGGCGATATCTGGGGAGGGTGTCAATACAAGATTCAAGACACACAATGACGTGGGCCTAACTCGGGTTGGCTGGGTTACAACTTGCGAGAGATTGAAATCAGCACACATGTTCAAGAAATTGCTACACTCGGTGGAAAAGAAACAAAGATAAGGAGATTTGTTCGACCATAAAATATTTGGATAATTAAAGTCGCCTAGTAACATTATTAAAGCATTTGGGAAACGTACCATAATTTTATTAATTGAATCATGTAAATTTTCAGCAAATGTCGCACTAAACGATGGCGGACGATAGGAAACATCCAAGATAAGCGTTTTGAAACGCATGCGAAGTTCAACCCAAACAATTTCAAGGCTGCTTACGACATCTACAGTAGACGAGATAATGTAATCGGCCACAGCAATCAAAACACCACCGCCGCGTCTTTCTCCTCTGTCATGCCGAAAAACGTTGAATCGCCTGGTACACTCATAAAGCTCGTTGCTGCCGACCTTTGCGGAAAGCCACGTTTCAGTTAGTACTGTTGTGGCTCGGGGCTTGTCCATGTAGTCGATCTCCGCTGGAGCCATGCGTCGCCCAGGACATCGGGCAGAGATGGTAGCGAGCCAGGGTGTCTCTTCTCAAACTGTTTATTTACATACTATGTACAGTCTGCTGTACGGCATGAGAACAACGTGAGAACACATCGAGAGCGCGTAAAACCGCTCTTTTTATAAGGTCCCCCTTCCCTACGTCTCTAGGCCAGGACGCCGTTCCCCAACTGGTCAGGCCCCGCCCACTAGCACGCACAAGCACACAGTGTAGTAGCGGCCGGACATCACATCCCGGCGCCGAGTCACTTCCGCCCTCGAATGCCGCGCCGAGGAGGCGACAACAAAGGGTCCACTCTCAGCCTGGGAGACGACGCTGGCCGAGGTGGTGCCGATCTCTCCATTAGGTGGCTTTCTGGCACGAAAAGGGTTGGGCCGGAACAACCGCAAGTGGCGTCCGAAGATGATCCGTGCTGAACACACCCTCACGGAGGTCCCGCAGCTGGCGCACCGTCATCCGGAATCTTCGCACAGTAATCCCCCCTGGTTCCTGCGTCGGGTGACCCCGTTTCGGGCCAGCGTAATCCCCGCCAGAAGTAAGGGTCCGGCTCAGCTTCGCGCCTAGGTGTGGCGACATCAACACGGTGGTCCTCCGTCGAAAGCCATCCCTTTGTCGCCTCTCGCTTCGTTTCCGGGCTCAACAGACCGGAACCATATGGCGACGATACTCAAGGGGGTTCCCCAGTGCCGGGTGGTTTAGATCGAGAGGGTCTGGTCCGGGGGCCGTTCATAACAGCTCCTCCGCCGCCAGGTAGTGGACTCGAAGGGGTTGCAGTCACCGCTGCTCTCCGAGGAGTCCAGGAAGTTCCGCTTCCTCCGTAGACTTGGTTGGCGAACGAAGAACTGCCCCGGGTGGAGCAGACTTGGGTGAAGACCTGTCGAAGGCACAACAGAACCCGCAAAAAGGCCGAAGCCGTAACCCCAGCCAGTGCCCAACACTCCACCAGTGAAATTTACCAGGTAGCGAAAACAAACAATTAAGGCCACTAATGTGAATACAATCAACCCCGTAACTGATACGTCAAAATATCTAGAAAATATACACCACGCAACCAAATGTAAAGGTTAAGAAGAACATACCGCCTCGGAAAGCCGGCGATTAACTCATTCAATTTTGATCGCAAGGAAAGTCATATGATGATGCTTTTCGTCAAAATCAGGCTGACATCGAACCATACAGTCCCTAAATACATAACACAAGTGACACTCCCATAGACGCGATAAGGTCTGGAACGGATCGGAGTATCGGTCGTTAATTCGATGTCATGCTCCACTAGGCTGGTTCTCCCTGGTTTATCCGCAAAACAGTCACGAACAGTGCTGGATCTAACTCCGTCTCGCGTTCTACTCTCTCCAGCATTCGCTGGAGAGACTCACCTCCTGGCTCGTTACCGACCGCGGGAAAGTCTGCCTCGACTTCTTCAGGCATGAAATTTAGAGCCAGGTTGACTACTGCCTCCCGTTGTCGGTATGGTTTCATTAAGTTGCTGTGAAATATTCTGGCTTCCCTTCGCCGGCCAGGCATCTTCACCGCATAGTTCGTGTCAGACAACTTTCCAACCACCTCAGCTGGCCCCTCCCACTGAACTTCTAGTTTATTCTTCTTAGTGGGCCTGAGTAGCATGACCGCGTCCCCTACGGCGAACGTGCGACGTCTGGCTGTTCTGTCGTAATAGAGTTTGGCTTTCGTCTGCGCGGCTTTCATGTTAGCCTCTACTAACTCTCTAGTGCTGTGCATGGGATCAATGAGCTCTAAAACGTAGGCCACAACCGTCACCTGCTCTCCCTCGCCTTCCCATGCCTCACGTAACATTCGGAGGGGAGACCTCAGGGATCGCCCGTACACCAGCTGAGCGGGACTAAACCCAGTAGTTTCATGCGGGACCGTCCGCAGAGCAAACATCGTAGCAGGCAGACAGGCTTCCCAGTCTTTCTTATGCTCGTAACAGAGCGTGCGTAGAACGCGTTTGAGAACTGAGTGCCATTTTTCAACGCTGTTGCTCTGAGGGTGGTAAACCGAGCTGAGCACTACACGAATTCCGCATTTTTCTAGAAAGGTCGTGGTCAGGGCGCTAGTAAAAACGCTCCCTTGGTCACTTTGCACCTCTGCCGGAAATCCTATCCGAGCAAACACCGACAGAAGCGCGTCAACTACCCCGGCGGAACTAAGCTCTTTTAAGGGAATTGCTTCCGGAAACTTAGTCGCGGGGCAAAGCATGGTCAAGATGTACCGGTATCCCAAATCGGTCACCGGAAGAGGTCCCACAACGTCAATCTCCAGACGTCGGAACGGTTCGGTGATTAGTGGTACCAGATTCAGTGGCGCCTTTTGCTTGTCATTTGGCTTTCCAACGCGTTGACAGGCATCGCACAAGCGCACAAACTCTTCCACCTCCTTGAAACAACCCGGCCAGTAAAATTCCTGTAGCAATCGTGCCTTGGTTTTCTTTACGCCTAAGTGACACGACCAACAGCTACCATGCGAAAGACAGAGAAGGTCCCTGCGATACTTTGTCGGAACTACTAGCTGATCATAACTGACCCCTTTGCGATCCCTGTACTGTCGATAAACCACGCCAGAACGAGTGTGGAACGAAACGTTCCGCTTAGCCACTCCCTCCCTTTGAGTGTGGTTTGTCATGTTACTCAGGGTGGGGTCACTCGCCTGTTCGGCCGCTAAAGTGTCTCTGTCCACCTCCACCAGGCTCTGAAAACTCGATGAGTGAGGCGAGAGAAAATTACCCTCTTCCTCAGGAGTTGGTCTATCTACGTGTTCCTGATCCTCAGCCGGATCACTCCTACTGTCACTGCTCTTTCTGGGCGCAACTTCAATCACTTCAGGGATCTCGATGAAGTCAGAAGTAGTTGACCCATTGTGCTTGTCGTCCCGACTGCCCTCACTACCGTGTTCGGTCAACTGCTTAGCTGCGAGCTCGCGCGCCTTGGAACGCGTCAAAGCCTGGACAACTCCTTCCCCAAAGCTTAGGCCCTTTTCCCTCAGAAGGTGATCGGATCTGTTTGAAAAGAGGTAAAGGTACCTCTCGGGCAGGGACTTTGATACCGCGGCTTCTACTTCTATTTCCCCGAAAGGCCCCTCCACTTTGACCTTGGCAATCGGCAGACATACGCTGTTCTCCTCAACGACCTGTCTAATCCAGGCGCACTCGCCTGTAAAGTCAGATGGACTTACGTAGGACGGATGAATCACGTCCATTGTAGCGGCTGAGTCACGGAGAACTTTGCAAGGTCTACCGTTCACCTCCAAATCGTGCATGTAGGGCTCCAACAGACGCATGTTCTCGTCGTCTTCACTCACGAAAGAAAACACTACTCGTGGTTTACGGCACCCGGCAGCGAAGTGCCCTGGCTCGTGACACCTGAAGCATACTGAAGGTTTTCGGGACTCGAACGCCTTCCCGTGCCCTTTCTCCTCGGGTTTCTTTCCTCCGTTTTCGCCCTCCTTCGCCGCCCCATCTGCGCTACCGTTGTGGCCACCTTTCTCTTTCCCTTGCCGTAACCTGTCTTTAAACCCCGCGCCGGTCCCTTTCGAGGGGTCTCTGTGCTGGCGACCGCGCCATTCGGGAAGCACGCCACGACGAGAGCTGAACTCTTCAGCGAGTTCCGCCGCTCGCTGTACCGTCTTCACATCAGGCCGGTACTGCACCCAGTAGCGGGTTTCTTCGGGCAAGGTACTAAAAAACTGTTCCAGACAGACGCACTCTACCACCTTGTCATGGTCCCCAAAAATCTCGGAACCCTTTAGCCATTCCTCTAAGTTCGACTTCAGGCTGTACGCGAACTCAGGATAAGACTCGCTGGTCTTTTCCCTTACTTCGCGGAATCGCTTGCGAAAAGCGTCGGCGGACAACCTGTACTTTCTAAGGAGGCCCGATTTTACTTTTGTGTAGTCCTCCGAGTCTTCCCTACTCAGCCTGGCTACCACGTCCGCCGCCTCACACGGCAACAACGTCAAGAGGCGCTGAGGCCACGACTCCCGAGAGAAACTTGCCTTCTCGCAAGCCCTCTCAAAATTGACGAGGAATAGGCCTATATCCTCGCCAACCTTGTAGGGCTGCAAAAGATTCTTCATTTTCCAGCCCTGCTGCCCCACTGAACTTGGTTTCCCAGTTGCCCGCGCAAGCTCGAGGTCGATCCTGGCCTTCTCGATTGCTCTCTCCTCGGACTCTTTCTGCGCCTTTTCTCTTTCCACGCGTTTCCTTTCTTCCTCTTGCTCTCTTTTCTCGCGTTCCTGAATGAACTCCCAACACTCCTGCAGTTCGTCTCCGTCAGCACCCGACTGATGAATAGCATCCATAATTAGAGGCTTTCTTTTCAGGCCCGCAATGTCGATCCCCAACTCTAGGCAAATTGCCTCTAGATCTGGTTTGCGTAGTGCCTTGAGATCCATGATACCTGACGTGTAAGTCACTTTTCCTATCACACACCTGGAAGTAGCCCTTTTCTTTCTTCCAGGTAAACGTTCAGAACCAGATTAAATATTACTCTTTGATATCCAAATCCTGGTAAATCTCAAAGGAAAAGTGTCGAACACTCACCGGTGCCGCAGCCCGAACTCCGCAGGTTCCGTGCCGTCGCTCCCATCAGGTCTCTTCCGCGGCTTGGAGTCGAATCGTACCAGGTCTCCTCAGTGGCTTGGAGTCGAATCGTACCGCTGCCATCCAGTTGTTGTGGCTCGGGGCTTGTCCATGTAGTCGATCTCCGCTGGAGCCATGCGTCGCCCAGGACATCGGGCAGAGATGGTAGCGAGCCAGGGTGTCTCTTCTCAAACTGTTTATTTACATACTATGTACAGTCTGCCGTACGGCATGAGAACAACGTGAGAACACATCGAGAGCGCGTAAAACCGCTCTTTTTATAGGCCCCTTTCAAAAAATCTGGCAACAGCGAAAATCCGCTGAACGAGTCCAACAACATTGGGCGGCCGGCGCCATTGGGAAGGACTCCGTTGCGGCCGGCATAGTTGTTTTGACTGTAGCGTTCTTGTTTCGTCGATCCCTTCGCCTCTGTATGGCTGCAGGTAGCGTTTTCCCGATCACGGGTTGGGTAAACGACCTTTCCCAGCTCCCAGCCGTTAAAGATGATGAGGTATATCGCTGCTTCAAGAGCCGATCGGACTCGGAACGACAATTCGACAGAAGTTACAACTTCCTCGTTGAGGGGTTCGTGGTCGCCGCATCTATAAAGGCCAACTACGCAAGAAAAAAGTAATTACTAAGATCTTTAAAGTTACGACATCAAACATGTGTTAGTATGCATCACAAAATGATAGGAACCAGTTATAACTTACGGGCTGTAGTTAGAGGTCGCCAGTACTATCAGGATGTGCGACGAAACAGGCGCAGGGGTCCCGCTTCGCTGTCGCTCGGACAGTCGCGCGATGAAGCACACCGCATAAATGCGACGAGCGAGCGACCAAGGCGATGAGCGTCGTTTTCTAGAAATCCCAAACCAAGCGACGCGAAAAGCGACAGTGAAACATTTTCGTCGCTCGTAGCCGACTTTCGTCGCTTGTGCCGTCGCTCGACTCATCGCTCGTCAAATCGCGTTTTTTACTTGGAATTAAGACTTAAAATTTCAATGCGAAACTTCAACCCGTGAAGGACGTATTCGACGCAAGTTCCTACTTGATACGTCGAGCCCCTTTTTCTTGATGGGGATTTTAGAGTTGAAATGTAGAGCAGCAAATTTTGCAGTGAAGCAGAAGTTGCAAGCGCGTGCAAGTTGCTTTTCATAAAGCACGCGCTGCACAGATGTCTGCGCTACAGGCAGGTTAAAGCGTCAGGTCGTATGGCTTCATGCGTAACTAACTTATAATTTACACTCGCAAGTTGGAAGCACCGCGAGCTCGTGCATACCTGAAGCTAGGCGCTCGCGAAGCTGTCACGTCCACAAGCGATACCACGAGCAACATTATATTTGTATTTGACGCTTTGATTTCTTCAAACTAGCTGAAACGTAAAAACTCTACCTCCAAACGCAACAAAGTGAGATTAAAAACACCTGACTCAAACACCCAGGGAGCGTAGCGTGGGAACGGTTCGTGTTCCGTTTTTGCACTTCAGCAGGGAAACGTTTGCGCGGCTACGCCGCCGTCAACCGGTAACGAGTACATTTACGAATACGTACCTTAATGCCAGATACCCACTCTGCTTACAGAGGGGTACACAGCAGTACGTTTGGCATCGTGGGCAGGAATTGACTAGCGTCTACGGCCAACGCAGCGTATATATGCAGCGGCGCGCACTATCCTGCAGCATGGCGGCTGCCACTAGTTGCTGTTGCATACGACAGGTGGCGCTTTTTTCTCTGATGGGTCTCCCTACGTCTCTAGGCCAGGACGCCGTTCCCCAACTGGTCAGGCCCCGCCCACTAGCACGCACAAGCACACAGTGTAGTAGCGGCCGGGCATCACATCCCGGCGCCGAGTCACTTCCGCCCTCGAATGCCGCGCCGAGGAGGCGACAACAAAGGGTCCACTCTCAGCCTGGGAGACGACGCTGGCCGAGGTGGTGCCGATCTCTCCATTAGGCGGCTTTGTGGCACGAAAAGGGTTGGGCCGGAACAACCGCAAGTGGCGTCCGAAGATGATCCGTGCTGAACACACCCTCACGGAGGTCCCGCAGCTGGCGCACCGTCATCCGGAATCTTCGCACAGTAATCCCCCCTGGTTCCTGCGTCGGGTGACCCCGTTTCGGGCCAGCGTAATCCCCGCCAGAAGTAAGGGTCCGGCTCAGCTTCGCGCCTAGGTGTGGCGACATCAACACGGTGGTCCTCCGTCGAAAGCCATCCCTTTGTCGCCTCTCGCTTCGTTTCCGGGCTCAACTGACCGGAACCATATGGCAACGATACTCAAGGGGGTTACCCAGTGCCGGGTGGTTTAGATCGAGAGGGTCTGGTCCGGGGGCCGTTCATAACAGTACCACTACGTCAGCATCGCATGAGTCAATGACAGAGCTCAGTTTATCACGTTTAGATGAGACGCTTCGAATGTTAAGGAAAGTAAGAGAAAGTTTATCTTTGTTATCAGACGCCAGTCCACTACCCCTCACGTGTTATCGCGAAGTAGTTGCCGGTGATGCGTCACCTTCAGTGTTCGAAATTCGATTCAGGCTGCGCTGGTTAGGGGTGCCAGCATGTTCAAACACACAGTCATCGATTGGATTGTAACTGTAGGTCTTTTTATTCATGTAAAGTTTGTTCTATTTTAGTTTAAACACCGAGTTCAGCGTTTTTGCAAAATCAATCAGCTTTCTGCGTGCCTGACCATATAGGGACAGAATAATACTCGCTGACGGTAATGCCACTAGACTTTAATTTCGCGCTTGAAAATAAAATCTGTTGTTTCAATTTGAAGGATACAAATTTTACCATCACTGGTCCGCATTTGTTATCTGAAAAGACACCAAGCCTATGTGCACGTTCGATAGATTCACTTGAAATAGGAAAATTCAGAGTGGTCGACACGGCGTTCAGTAGCTTTTCCTGAGTCTGGGCCCAGGTCTTTGAATGAGGATCCGTCAAGCCGTAAAACAAAAGATTATCGCGTCGTGACCTGTGCTCGAGCCCAGCCTGGCTAGCCCGTAATCGTGAGTTCTCATCAATGAGGCTATCAGTCATCTGCCGTAACAATGACAAGTTTTGCTGTAGAAGGTCGCTGGACGAAGATTTAGATTCTACCGCAGTCAGCATTTTATCGATATCTGTGATTTTTCTCTTGATTAATTCCTGGCTTTTCTTATTATCATTTACGGTGCTGATTAAACTTGACTGGTCTTTTTCGTTTTTACTGTGCGCGAGGTAACACCTTGTAACATAACAAACATATCGTTAAATTGTTTTTGCAGTGCGTCAGTCATTGGACTATTAGTTTCTGAGGGAGCGGCCTCTTGGGTCCGCTTAGGTCCTCTGTTTAATTCAACGTCCCTTGTCATTAACAGTACTGTCAAGTGTACATGCCACGCGCTAAGTTAACAGCTAAACTAACTAATAAACAACACTGATGGCGTAGCCGCCAGTTCCAGGAGAATAGGGCTCAGCAAGGACTACAAGTTCTACGGGCCAGGCGGGCTGCTAAATGATAACAAGCAACGGCCGAAGAAGCAACCGCAAGCAACAACATCGAACTATACATCGTCTCACCCTACGATGGACTAAAGGCAAAAGCTACGGACCGCCAGATCCAATCCCGAGCCTCTTAGAAGTTGCGTGGTATTGCGCTTTGATGCACGTATCAATGCCCGTGTCTCAAATCACTGATTGGTATGGGTGGATAGTTGTTCGAATCGAATAGCAGTGAATGACTAAACAATTTTACATCGCAAAGAAAGCCACGACGTACAGGCTGTCTGCAGTGCCGGACCTATAGAAATTATGCAGCGTTTTTGGGTTCGGAGCATTGTTCGTCTACGCCTAATCAATGTTAGGCATGTCATAGTTTAGCGTGGAATGTGATTGGACCTGGCGGCCCGTGGCTTTGGCCTTTAGTCCATCGTAGGATGAGACAAGGTATAGACACATACGACGATGAAGACCCACGCACAACAGGCAGGACTGAATGCTCCGAACGAGCCAAGGAAGCATCACCTAAGTACTGAGATACCGGAACGTTTGAGTCTGAGAAAGACGTTGGTCGGATGGTGGCAGAGTCTTCGCCAGGTGCCCGGATTCAAAATTCTGGGGCGAGCGCAGGAACACACTTATTATCGGGGACGGGTGGGTGCCCAGGCACCCAGACGACCCGGAAAGTGTGGGAGCTGGAGAATGGGTAGGAGTTGAGTAGGAACGCAGTGAAAGGATGTAGGGTGTTGTAAAGGAAGTGCCGACATGCCGTCTGGGAGTCAGTTGGAATGTGAGCGGTAGCCGAGTGAGGATTGAGATGCCTATGGCGGGGAATGGAAGCACAATTAGTTGGCACGCACAGCGTGAAAAAGACCTGCTGCGGTGAGGTAAGCGGTACAGGGTGGTAAACCATGGGTGGCACAAAGAGTTTGCCCCTGAGTCGTGGAGCGCAAGCTTGTCAACTCGGCAGCCTGATCGCATCCATAAGTTCCTCCAGGTGTTGGTCCGCCCCAAGCCGCTCTAGAAAAACGGTGGCTGTGCGAACGGGGAGGCCGAGCGCCAGTTTCTGCGCCTTCCGTTCTAGAATGGACATACGTTTGTGTTCGGTCTTGGTGAGGTTGTCGCACGGTAGGTGGTAGAGTAAGTGTGTGCGTGCCAGGGGCCTATAGACAAGGCATCTGCATCTTTAAGGCCATTTTGGCGGTTAGAGACGCGGCGTAGCATGTGCATAATTTGGTTGCACTGGGTGGTGAGTTGGTGGAGAGAGTATGTTGTCTTAGCATTGTATTGTGACGTGGAGCCAAGCACCCGTATTGCCGATTTACGCGGAACGGGTTTGGACTTTAGTGTGATGGTAAGGGGAAGATCAGTTTGTCCGCTAGCGTGTTTTGTCACGACTAGTAGCTCGGACTTTGTAGGGAACATGTGAGGCCCCCACGCCGAGCCTATTGCTCTATGGTAGTAGCAGCTTCTTGTAATTTAGTTAAAAACCTTCTCAAGCAGTTTGCCCAGACTGGAGGTAAGGGAAACCGGGCGCAGATTCTCCAAGGAGAGAGGTTTGCCTGGCTTGAGAATGAGAACGATTGTCACTTCCTTCTATGCCTTGGGGAGGGTACCCGATTCCCTCACCTCACTGAAGTAGGTGGAAAGCTGAGTGGTGCCTGAATTAGAGAGGTTGTAAAGAAGAGAGTAGCGAATCTTGTAAGGACCAGCAGACGTGTTGCAGCGAATGTCGGTGAGTGCAGCTCGAATCTCAATCTCTGTGATTGGCGCGTTAAGGTGTTCACGGGACCCGTGCAGTCCGTGTAGCGTGGAGTGTCAGGAGGGAGAAGGTGACGCTGTTTTAGCTGTGTGAGGCATTGCGAGTTCGTTAGGTTAGTAGCGTGGGAAAGTTTGTAATTGACTTTGGCCCTCTCCGATTTCATTTTGCCTGGTTGTATTTGATGACTGAGTATGGGCCACTTTCGTGCGGCAACGAGCGTGCCATTGAGCCTGTTGCAGACCGTATGCCAGTTTTGACCAGTATAGTTGGCAGCATAGGCTGCAGCCTCTACGGTGTGTTGTGAAATGCGTAGTTTGAGCTTTTGGTTCTGGTGTTGACGTCGCCACCGTTTGGTGAAGCTGCCGCGCGCTTCCCATAGGTGGAGAAGGTGGGAGTCTATATCTGGTGCATCATGCGTGGTGGTATCGATGCCCGTATGTCGGTCTAGTCGAGCGTGCAGTTTCTGCACACAGTCATTGAGTGTGTCAGGTGAAGTATAAAGGGAAGATGCGTGGAAGGCCGGCCAGTTTATGAAACGGATTTGGCGTGCCTCCCTCTCAAATTCTTTTTCGTTGATATGGGTGGCAAGAATTGAATGATATCACTGCCGAGCTCTTCCTCAAGGTTGTTTCAGGTGCAGGGGTGGTTTTTTTCCACAGTATAGGGTAAGGTCTTGGCACGTGTCGCGTTCAACGCTGGTTTCAAGACGTGTGAATCTCGATAGGTCACTAAGTAGAGAGAGATTGTGTTGTTGGATCAAAGTGTGTAGCTTGCGGCCCTTGGGTGTATCGTGAGTTTAGCCCCAACTGGGACGCAGAGTGTTGAATTGCCTGCAATGAATGTGGCACAATCCTTACACCGTGCGGCTTTAAACTGCGTGTCGAACCATTCATTCTGATCATTGGAGGCGGCTATAGACATTTAGTAGGTGAAGAGGTTGGGTGTTGCGCTTGCATGGTGTGGCGGAAATGAGATCAAGTCAGACATGTGGAACGACCGGGTTGTCCAAAGTGAGGTAGTCCGCGGTGTGAACGCGTTTGACTAGAGTTGCCGAAAGGTGGTCCAAATTGGGGTCGTGATATGACATATGCGTAACATATCCAGAAATACTAGGAAGGGTCTGAGGTTCCTGCAGAAAGATTATGTCGGGTGGGGGAGTGTGCGGTTGGAGATTCTGTATGAGTCTGCCCATTTTTTTCGGAGGCTACGGAAATTACACTACCACACCATAAGTTCTGAAAAGGATTGCAGCGTGGAGGATGCCTGATGTTTACGGTTCGTCATTTTCAATGACCTCAAAAAGGGAAGGGCCTTTCCAAGAAGTGTGAGGATGCTACGGGCCCATTCTGCGTCAATAGATTCCAAAAGCCCGCAGGTGATGTGTGCTGCTGCTTGGGGCTTCCGAATCCACGCCTTGATAGAAGCTGAGTTGGTTGAAACGAACACAAGTTTTTTACTTTTGTTTTCTTGGCTTTCTTGTATATTGGTGTTTTCTCCGACGCTGTCGCATCTTCGAGTTGGATTACATCAGGCGAACTGGGCTCTTGCTTAGTCGGTGGTGCTTCTGTTTTTTTCCGTTCTTGAAGTCTTAGTTAGTGCACCATATGAAGGCCTGTTTTGCACCTGGTTTTCAGTCGTGCTATTCAAGGTGTCCCGCGCAGTTGAAGAAGGCTTTCCGCTTTTTCTAGGCAGCACGGGTCATTCAAATGTATGAACTGCAGTTCTGGCAGTGCGGAAATCTACTGCATGTTGTCTGGAGTAAATCTTGGTTTTTTGTTTCTTGCCGCCATTTTGAGCAGGATGGCGGTGTAGCTGAATTCGCGTCGCCGCAGTTAACTCACTTCTTTTAGGCAGAGCAGGCGTCTCCGTCCTCGTGCGTACCATTACAGCGTTTGCACATTGAATTGCGCTTGCAGTTTTCCTCCCAATGTCCATAGTTGCAGCGCTTACGTCAATACAGTAGGTTTTATTGAAATTAAGAAACTGCATGACGGGCATGAACAAAGTAAACGTAGGATGGCAAAGTCACTCCACAGAAAGAGATCTTGATCGTTGGACTTTTGCCTAGTCGTCGAAGACGAGCAGCTGTTTTAAGAAAACCTTAGCTAGTTGTAGATTTCATCGTCAGTCAGTATGATGCCCACGTCCCTGATTAAACCTGTGGAGCAATGTCTGGGATTAGGCTGATACACTCTGACTTTGATTCCACAGAGCCCTGTGCAGCGTAGCAGCTCTCACATCATATGTCCGTTTCTAACGTCTAAGGCAATGAGATTCAGGCGGTTGCTGTACCTGATTTCCAAGGTACATTCAGGGAACATAACCTTAGGAGCAAAAGACAGTCTCAGGCTGCTCAGCGACGTCATTAGTTGGCCCTCCTATACTGTGTGAATACGGCAGTAAGCCTTTCAGGTACTACTGCAACAGTAGAGACTGTCCCATCACTTGGGCTTGAATTAGGGCTAATCTTTTTGCGCTTTTTTCAAGTCTTGGCATCGTTCCGCTCTTGTTCGTCGAAATCGGAAAGATCTATGTCACTAGTTGGCGCAATGACCCGCCGCAAATAGTTTGTGGCACATTCCTGACCTGGAGGGATGTTTTCTGCTGTAATCATAGGCCAGTCCTTGTTTTCTGATTCAGCGATTGAGCTGCCATAGATGGAGGAAGACAAACTGTACTGATTGCCTGAAACATTATGACTTGAATTCAGAAAGGGTGGCCCAGAACTCATGGCAAGATCGATTCCTGTGCACCGGGAAAGGCCCGGTGCGGCACACCACACCGTGGACGGGAGTAGTCGTCTTACGAACATTGTCTGGAGTTCAAACTATTCAGGTCGGCCGATGATATGAAAAAATATGTATCCAAGGGAGCAAGCTTGAAAAAACGCTACCGTCTTTGAAACACTTCTCCTTCCTCCCTTTTTTATATTGCTTGCTTAGAGTGTTGGCTTTAACCTTTGAGAACACATGATATAGACGTATTATGGTTAAGATCCGATCGAGGCTGGGTCGTATCCCCGCACGCATGCGGCCTTACCTTTGTCTGACGACATAGCAAAATTCCTGGCATCTTGCATCTTGGACGTCGGCGAATGGGACTTCCTATAGGAACAAGATTATTGTGTTTTGAAAAGTTGCCCCGCGTAAACAAAGGCATCACTTTTTGAGACAGGTCAGACCTGTAAAATGCACGTTGTAAATAATTTGTGAGCAAGGTCATTCTGGCAAGCAACAAAAACTGGGCTTTTAGGTTCTTTTTTATTAAGTGTAACGGTACTCAAGTATCCGTTGTTCTTCAATTATAAATTAAGTTCCCGTAAAAACTAATTTGCCGTGAATATTTTAAAGCATGCAATGCTTTTTAACGCTACCGTCCGTCTGTGCATTTTCTACTAAATTTAGCGTGGAAAGTGGCGTCACGTGCACTATTCACCTTGGTGAACTTGACGGCATGTAACTTTTACGTCAACTCAGTTTTCCCACTAAATTTAGTGGGAAAATTCACGTCGCGGCCAAAACATAAATTCAGTCACCCTGCTAAATTTAGCGGGAAATTCACGTCACATGAGTTATACACCAATTCAGTTACCCGCTAAATTTAGCGGGAAAATTCACGTCTTGTGACCAAGACACCAATTTAGTTTCCCCGCTCAATTTAGTAGAAAACTGAATTTGTGTATAGGTCACGTTACATGAAATAGTGTGAAATCATTTTCACCTAAAAAAGCACTAAAAACACAAAGAAGTAGAGAGAGAAGAGCCCACTCACAACTGGTTTTTATTTGTGAAAACAATCATATAGAGATTATAGAACTTCGAACTAACACATACTCCCTCCTAAGTTCTGTTTAACTCCCTTAACAAGAAGGAATACTCATTCGCCGATAAGAAAAGAAACGTGTCACATATGCTTTCTTTTTTCCTTAGAAGAGAGTATGCTTAAGTTTTCTTTCTCTCCTTTTTTTAGGTGATCATGAACCAACTGTCCCAAATTGCTAGCTTAACATCATTTTCCTCGCTAAATTTAGCGGGGAATTTGAATCGGCGATGAGGTAAAGAGACGTCGGCTTTGCCGCTAAATCTATCGTGGAAACTAAATTTGAGTATAGGTCACTTGACAAGAAGTCATGGGACGTAATTATCCTCGCTAAATTTAGCGGGGAATTGAATTTGTGTTGAGGTCACATGACGTCAATTTTGCCGCTAAACTTAGCGGGGAAACTGTAACGTGGTCATGTCACGGTTTCCCTGCTAAATTTAGCGGCGAAACTAAATTGGCCTTGAGGTCACGTGACGCATATTTTCCCGCTAAATCCAGCGGGGGAACATAATTTTGTATACACGTTTGCAACTGCGGCCACAGGGCGCCGTCCTCTTGCTCAGTTGGGGTGCGCTTGGAAGCGTCATATTCCGATTACGACGCCTTAGCAAGGCGTCTAAATCGAATTATGACGCGCGCCCAGGCGCACCCGAAATGCGGAAGATGGCCAGCGCCCTGTGGCCGTACTTGCAAACATGTATACGTCACGTGACACGAAGTCATATGTTGTCATTGTCCCCAGTAAGTTTAGCGGGGATACTGAATTGGTGTTGAGGTCCTGTGACGTCAAGTTTTCAACTAAATTTATCGGTGAAACTGCGACGTCATGTGACGTCACAAGCCACAGCTTCACGAAATGCGGCTTGACAAAATCCGGAGCAACTAAGCAAAGAACGTTTCACGTTAAAAGAAACACCGCGCGTTGCATTATGGCGCTCCCACCGTACCCTCCTCGTCCTCTCTGGCCTTACCCTCAAACGAAAAAAAAAGAAGAAAATATCAAGATATATTTATATTTCTCTCGAAATGTTTCTACCAAAATGTATCGCAGAATCAAAATCCCTCAAGAGCTGCGCTCTTATTTCGCATCACAGAGAAGCGTAAGGGTCTGTAATTTTTAGTCTCTCTCTTTATCTGAGGAGAAGCAGAGCAGGCGCACGCTTCGAGTCTTGTTCCCACCAGGCCAGCTCACAACAAACATTGCTCCCTGACAAATCAAGGACAATATTTCTTATTTTCACCAAAAAGGTGAGAACGGCAGAGAGGATCTTCAGTTGTCCCCACCTCTTGCGCGAGCTTCCTGCCTGCGACAACCCTCGGGCGACTCGTCCACCTCGAGGGGCGCGCGAGCGCAAACAGAGCACCACGGAAGGCATGTAGCGCTTGCTGGGGGCCGGGCGTTCGAAAGGCACGCCCTTCCGTTCTCTGTCTACCAGTCACTGAGCAACCTTGTAAACGCTTTAGCGTCACTAACTGTAAATATTCACTTTTCGGAACAGCCGTTGGTGGGGGATATTTCTTGGGGGGTCAAGAAACCTAATTTACTCGTGAATAGAGAGGCTTGACTTCAACCTCAAACAGATAAAATCAAACTAGTATAACCAGAAAAAAGCGCCTGGTCCTGCATGTTTTCGATTCCGAGACTTCTGCCAAGCGGCAGTCACTTAGAAAATGAGAAAGGCCGGGCAGGACTTTCTAAATCCCGGCCTCCAGCGCGCACGCTCAAGGCTTACGAAACACAAAAAAGTGTTATGGAAGGATGCTCGCCTTCGAGACGAGACAACTAAGACACGTCCCTGCTGTTTTGATCTTTTCGGTGACTATATCGGATTGCTCTGCCAACTAAGGCATCCAGGACTAGTAATCGCGAGAAGAGTAGACGCCGATGTCGAGCTTTCAGGTGGATGGTAAGATAATTTATTGCTGAGAAAATCTGCTAAAACGGTGAATTTACTCTGTCTTCGCACAAATGCAGTCATGTCTCGTTAAAATGAACCCCACTAATTTGCACCCCATAAATATGGATACCCCGCTATATAGACACCCTTTTCGGGAACAAACAAGGAAATGCACACAATTTTGTCTCCTTTTTATGGACACCTCGCAATATGGACGATTTTTTTGGGGGGGGAACGGAGGTTTCCACATAAACGAAACATCACGGCAGTGGTGTTCGTCGCGCTTGTAAACTTAAACATTTCTGAAAAAAAAAAGACAAAACAACCAACAATGCAGGGCAGACCCGCCCTGTTTCTTTATTTTAAAAATGAAACGTTAATTTGGCTTATCCCGGTATTTTTGGGTTGAAAATAAAATTCGAAATTTAGGAACTCCTTGCCTTTAGGTCACGTTTAACTGATCAAGATACGCATGGCACTTTTAGGAACCATCACCAGTGTAACTGTTTCATGCCGACGTTTAAAAATAATTCAGATGGCGGCGATTCTCTGGAAAATGAAACGCCCTCTGAAAGACACACATTCCATTTGCTCAATGCCGGTATGCACATGTTTTCATTTTCTTATTGCCTGCAGGGTTGTAAAGTACCTAGTTGCAAGTAATTGGAAATCGGTATAGGTACTTTTTTTGTACCTCAGATACAAACCCAGGTACTTTCATTTGTCTGTCTCTGTATCTCTGTATTAGGTATATTTTCCACTAACTTGTAACTAAGTGAAGTTACTTTTTACAGGTACTTTTCTATTCACTTCGTCAAAATGGTAGAAACTATAAATATTGAAGTATTAACACACTACCATGTGCAGTGATTAATGTTAAGTTTGGTACGACCTGGGAGGAACTGACTTGATCGAACGATGTTTTAGCGAACGAAGCCCCGCCCATGATGTTTCATCGAACGACACCTTAGCGAATGGTGGTGTCTGTTCGAGCGAACGGTGGATTAGCGATGCCGTTGTAGTGACAACAAGTTATGTAATCAAAGCAAGGGAATATAACGACCTGCTTCCTTCATCTCAAACTGAGATAGACTTCACTGCGTGTTTGAGGCTCCTGTGACAGCTATACGAGGAAGAAAATAACTTTAAAGATATGCTCAGCTTCTGTTGCCTGTATCTTGTCCTGGTGGTGGCTCTCTTCTGCGATAAATACAATATAAAATATATTTGAAAATAAATATTAATCAGAATCGTAAAGCAATGTAACATCGCGCATGTAATAAAGTTTTCACTCAATAAATCAAGCTCAAATTGTGCAATTATCAAAACTGAAAAAGTTAAGAAAAATAAAGCTTATATTCTCTTCTGACCAATGAAAGGAAGAAAAACACACACAAAAAAAAGTGAAGAAGCATGAGGTCTTTCGCTCGTCGTTCCGAAGGTTAGGTTCATATGCACTCGATTCAAGCGTTTCTTCATGCGACCGACTTCCTCTGGCCCGTCGAAGTCAGCACCGGCTCTGAGGGCAAGAACGTCAGCAAGCGAGTTTCGGCGGCTTCGGCGTGACATGGCAAGCTGTGGAAGCTGTGGCCTCGGTGAACCAATTGTAGCGTGGGAATAACGCACGTCGATGTCCGTGATGTAGATATCGCATATATACCAATAAAGAACATTTATCGAACTTGTTTGTGTATGTGTCTGAAGAGCTTTACTTATAATATATTCTGACAAACTCGGGTAAAATAAAGCAAAAATAAGTATCTTTGAAGTAATTGTACCTGTACCTAGGTAAAATTTCAAGCGAGTACCTAGGTACGTAGCTAGGTACCTTTTCGAAAGAGTAACTGTAACTGTATTTTAGGTAAATTTTTGAAATAACTTTTACAACCCTGATTGCCTGTAACCCTGAATAATTTCGTATCTCTAGCTGTTGTTTCTGTCATATTAATTTATATTGTTTTCTCAGAGTACAGGTTCTTTCGTTCCTCTGGTCACCTTGCGCCGTCCAGACTGCCAGGTCCGGATGGGGTGACGGGCTTCGTCGTGGGAAGCTGGGCGGGTCTTGCCGGAGACGAAGTTGCTTCCCATGGCCGTCGACGAATTAATTCAGTTGAATTTGGGAATTACTTTTAAACAAAACAATTTAATACTTTTGAAACGAATGAAAATACAAAGAAAAACGATACTGCGAAATGGTAACTTCCCCTGTACGAGGTTGGGAAGGAGGTGGTCGGGTGTTAGCTTCTCCAAGCTCGGGAGTTGGCCGGCTCGTGGGATTACGTCCCGATTACGGGGACAAAAGTCCCTCGGAATCCCACGACCTGACTCGATTACGGAGCGACAGCTCTCGAGCCCCAGCACGAACTAAACTCACTCGCTGAGTTTCTAACCCAAGTTACCCGTTGGTCCGTCCCCTTTTAGTGGACCGGCGAATCCTCGACGCGTTGTGAGACAGGCGTTTCCCACCGCCAACCAATCCGCTCACTTTCTCGCCACGTGGGAATTGCTTGTATTCCCGGGTGGGAACCCGCGGTCTGCGTACATCTCACGGTCAAAGGTCGGGCTGGTTCGGATGCAAGCAAACCCATTTCTCGCATGGCGAAGTGGACAACCGACCCCAGTGTGGATAGCGCCGACTAAGTGAGCCATCCCGCAATTCATTCTGCCAGAGGCGGTCTGACGTTGCCGTTCTGCCGCGACCCCCCCACACTCGGGCGAGAAAGACTAAACCGATGTAAACGCGCCGTGTAAACAGCGCCGGCCAGAGCCACTGCGCTCTGGTGGCGGTGGTGGTGTAACTTTACTTTTTCCGGCCCGGAACGCACGCTCCGATTCTCTCGGCAGAAAACGCGCGCCCCGAACCCCGCGTCGTAAAGTACGCCTGTCTCTCGAGGTCGCCCGCCAAGGGAAGTGTTTACAACAGCGCTTCCCCCCAGTCAAATCTCCCTGGTGCTAACGGCCCACCCGCGGAGCTCTCGTCGATCCTTACACCTCCCCCCTTAAGACTCTTGCTGGACTGAAAGAACATCTAAGAGTCAAACATGAAAAAAAGGATCGAAGACATCAGTCGCATTTCTACATACGATGCACAAAGAAAAAACGCAAGTGGCGTTGTAAAAAAAAAGGTTATCTTCGTAAACATTAGTGCATAATACTGAAGATGAATACGTATACAAGTGACATGACCGAGCTCTTCAACGCTGCAAAACCAAAAATACAAAAAAAAAAACGCCATTAGACACGCGCCATGCAATGTCCCCATATTGAATGACAGTACGTCACTATAAAAGAAAATACGCGCACATGTCACAATGCAGGCATCAACGTTTACGCCAGGAACAAGAGAAAAAAGAAGAACGCTGAATGGAACACGCCTGCTGCAATAACCGCGCATCGGAACACACAAAAGAAAAATGCTTCGAAAAACAATTGTCTCTAGGCTCGTGCACTCGAAAATCTCAAGTCACAGCAGCCACGAAGTTTCACGAAGTCTCTTCACGCACGGACACAGCAGCAAAACCACACTCCTGGGGTATACAAGTCAGGCCGCGCGGTAGGCGGAACCACCCATGCTCTCGGGTGGGCGCAGCGCTGAGTCAGTGGTACCCCAAAATCTGTTCAGCAAGCGAGACAAAGCGTCTGCGTTACCGCTAGCGGACCCCTTTCTGTGGGTCATGATCACATCATAGCGCAGTAGCGCTAGAGCCCACTTTGATAGCTTTGCCCCATGCGGTCTGCAGGACGTCAGGTAGGACAGAGGGTTGTGGTCCGACACGATGTGCACTTTTGCGCCCAAGAGCCCGCCATAAAATGTGACAAGCGCCCAAACGAGAGCGAACGCCTCGCGCCCAATGGTGGACCAGCGTGTTTGAGTAGGAGTGAACGTATGGCCGGCGAACGCGATCGGCTTCTCGGCTCCGCCACTCCCGATCTGGCCCAGGCACGACCCTGGTGCCACTGCTGACGCGTCTGTCAAAAGCCAGCAAGGCTCCTGCAAGCTCGGGGTCGAAAGGATCGCCGCCTCACAGAGTGCTGTCTTTAGCTGCGGGAATGCGCCCTCCGCCCCCTCCGGCCTAGGTATTTCGTTCAGTTCGCCCTTTTTGGCAAGGGCCGTGCAGAGCTCGGCGATAGCAGCGTAGCCTTTTGCGTACTCTCGGAAGTAGCCACACGGTCCCAGGACACTCTGCGGTTCCCTTTTATTACGCGGGTAATCTAAACCCTCGGTCGCGGCGTCCTTATTTGGGTCGTGTTTATTCGTTCCAGACCCCACGACGTGCCCGGGGAGGGTGACTGACCCCCCGGCAACCTGACACTTCTCGTGAATGAGCTCACCTGTTTGTTCAGTCGCGCCGTTTTCGGGGGGCGCGCAGTTTACCTCTCCAAAGTTAGCATCTTCGTGAAGCATGATTCCCACATGTCCCACCCGAGCACGGCTGTTTCTCAGCCGGCTCGAACGAACCACTTTGGTTCCGCCCTCCCGAGTCACAGGACCTGAAGCCGCCACGAAAGCATTCGGTGATGCTATCCTGTGTTCACCCCCATCAAAATCTTGGTCTTTGTGCCGGTTCAGCAACTTCCAGTCATACGATGAAAGTAAGCAATCTGCCGTGATAGTCAGTGTATCGGTAACCGCACACAGTACGGTGACCGGATCACTCTGAGCAACCCCTCCCCGGAGCCTGGCCTGCAGCGGCAGACGCACGAGTTTTGCTGTTACCTGTTGTCCAAAGGCAGAAACAAGGCGAACTGTGCCGCTATGCTCGACCAGTTCCGGCGGAACGGCGCTCTCTCTGACGACTGTTATTTCACTTCCGGTGTCTAGCACGGCCGTTAGCTCTTGGTTGCCGGAGAAAAGTTCGACTAGGATCAGTCCTGAACTTCTAGGTCCCCACTTGTCATTCTTATCTACTGCAGCCGTTGGCTGTTGAGGGAAACTCAAAACAGCAGTTCTGTCCCCTACCATCACTCCCTGTACGAGTGGCTTTCGAGCCGTTTCGTCTTGCTCTTTGCGGTTAGGACAGTTTCGCGAAATGTGCCCGCTTTGGTTACAGCCGAAGCAACGAGGCGAAGTGCGAGGAGGGCTCTGCTTAGAAGCGTCGGTCTCTGGCTTCGAGCCCCTCGCCGTTCGTCCGTCTCTCTCTGCCTCCTCGTACATCTCTACCACCTTAGCTAGCTCGTGCGCCTGCAGCCACTTTGTCTCTTCACGCAGCGTGACGTGCACACTCCTCACTGAGGCTCGACTTCACCTGGTCTGCGACCATCAGATGAATCAGGTCCTCTTTACTCTCTACATTGCGCGCCTCCAGGTAGTAGCTGAAATAGCTCGCCGTCCTCGAGGCGAACTGCGCCCACCCCTCGTCTTTTCGCTTACGCGCGCCGGCAAACCGCTTCCGGTACTCGCCGGGGGTGAGTCGGAGCTCGTCCAGGACGGCGGCCTTGACCGTGTCGTAGCTAGCTATCTCCTCCGCAGATAACCTCGTAAAAAGATATTTAACTCTTTCTGACAACGCCGGCATTATCAGATGTACTCGGCTCTCATTCGGCACTCCGTAGGCCGCGAACATCTTTTCGACACCGTCGAACCAAACAGGAACTTCCGCGTCGGGTGGCAGTTTCTGATTTTTAAGAAGTTTCGCGCATTGCGAAACAGGGTCCAGCCTGCCCATTCCCGTCGTCACGGTAGCCGCCCCACCGACACTCGGTCCACGCATTGCCGCGATTCTTTCCTCGCTCTCAAGCTTGAGTTTTAATATGGCAATTTCGTGCTCGTGCTCCATGCGCCGCATGGCTTCCGCGTGCGCATGGGCAGCGCGCTCGTCGGTCCCTTTGTCCCTTTCCGCAGTCTTCGCTTTATCCCCCGATCTCTTCATCTTTCCTGCCAACTGACTCCTACGTCTGCGCACACACCAAAGAAACGTGAAGGTTCCACTCACCGGCGCCGCGGAGTCTCCCTTTGGACTGGATGGCACGGAGTGACAGTGGGCTCCCTTGACGCTAGTCGGTCTCTGATGCGTGGGCTCTCTGCGGTAGTCGTTCCGTTGCCCCTCGATGATGTTTCTTGAATTTTGATGTCGTCGAAGCCAATCCTGTCGACTGCGCCAGTACGGGTTCTTTCGTTCCTCTGGTCACCTTGCGCCGTCCAGACTGCCAGGTCCGGATGGGGTGACGGGCTTCGTTGTGGGAAGCTGGGCGGGTCTTGCCGGAGACGAAGTTGCTTCCCTTGGCCGTCGACGACTAATTCAGTTGAATTTGGGAATTACTTTTAAACAAAACAATTTAATACTTTTGAAACGAATGAAAATACAAAGAAAAACGATACTGCGAAATGGTAACTTCCCCTGTACGAGGTTGGGAAGGAGGTGGTCGGGTGTTAGCTTCTCCAAGCTCGGGAGTTGGCCGGCTCGTGGGATTACGTCCCGATTACGGGGACAAAAGTCCCTCGGAATCCCACGACCTGACTCGATTACGGAGCGACAGCTCTCGAGCCCCAGCACGAACTAAACTCACTCGCTGAGTTTCTAACCCAAGTTACCCGTTGGTCCGTCCCCTTTTAGTGGACCGGCGAATCCTCGACGCGTTGTGAGACAGGCGTTTCCCACCGCCAACCAATCCGCTCACTTTCTCGCCACGTGGGAATTGCTTGTATTCCCGGGTCGGAACCCGCGGTCTGCGTACATCTCACGGTCAAAGGTCGGGCTGGTTCGGATGCAAGCAAACCCATTTCTCGCATGGCGAAGTGGACAACCGACCCCAGTGTGGATAGCGCCGACTAAGTGAGCCATCCCGCAATTCATTCTGCCAGAGGCGGTCTGACGTTGCCGTTCTGCCGCGACCCCCCACACTCGGGCGAGAAAGACTAAACCGATGTAAACGCGCCGTGTAAACAGCGCCGGCCAGAGCCACTGCGCTCTGGTGGCGGTGGTGGTGTAACTTTACTTTTTCCGGCCCGGAACGCACGCTCCGATTCTCTCGGCAGAAAACGCGCGCCCCGAACCCCGCGTCGTAAAGTACGCCTGTCTCTCGAGGTCGCCCGCCAAGGGAAGTGTTTACAACAGCGCTTCCCCCCAGTCAAATCTCCCTGGTGCTAACGGCCCACCCGCGGAGCTCTCGTCGATCCTTACACTCAGTCTTCGTAATAATTTTTCCCCTTGAGCTATAAAATAAATGTACGCTCGGCCAGATGAGAAAAACAAACAAACGATGTATGGCTAACACACCAAGTTCTGCTTCCGCGCGGCATGTATCCTATTATCCATAGCATCTCCGTACCTCCAGGGTCTTTTTGTAGTTGGTTCGTCGCCGACGCGCCATCAAGGTCGAGGGCAAAGCTTCTATACGGAATATTTCTTTGTCTAACATATGCTTCTGTATATTTTTTTTTCATATATTTTGTATCCGGATTTTACTTCACCTAAAATTGTTCAGTATTCCTGCCTCTCGGCTTTTTCTTACTCACGTTTTAAGTTCTCGTCAATATCCTTCCTTTATTGATTTAAGGGATACATAGATCCTTCTCCATTGCTCAGTCTACCGTTTGCCAACGTGCGTGCTCTTTCTAAATTGGGGATGGGTCACGTATTCTAAGTAAACAGGGCTATGATTTTGAATTGAGTTTCATCTTTGTGCTTCTGGAACGCAGCTGAAAGATGAAGACTTTGTTCCCAGACGTGAGCTTGCTTCTCTGCTCGTGTTCGCCTTAGCGTGATCAAAAGAAGAAGGCTTTTAAAGGCGAGAACTTGAAATTGTAGGATGCTTAGAACTGCTACTGAAATGTGGTGTTAAAGCATGCTGGAACATCAGAATTCCTCGCTCGTTATCTGTTGGGCGTCCCCAGATGAAACTAAAACTGAACTCAAAAAGTTGTTATTTCAAAGCAAAGAGTAATAAAAAAGTAAAACATATTTGTGTTATTTAGAAAAGAAAAGAAAACGACTCCAAAGTTTAACAAAAATGTTTGAAGTGATTTTTTTTAATTTTTCTTAGGTCGGCATTACTTTTATCTTAAGCGTGCAACGATGTGGCAGACGCCGGCTTGAGTACCGCTTTCCTTGTGCGAGACTTTCTGCTGCAAACAGAGCGTTAATAGGGCTGTAGAACTGCGTCTCGGAAACACAAAGTTACGTCCGCTAGCACGAAGAGGCTAGCATTTGAGCTATTCGGTAAATAGTTCGTGAAATAATTCGTTTCCAAGCGTGCACTTTGGGGTATGTGTCACTGTAGCAAAAAACAGAAACTGTTACTGATAATTATGATGTAATCCTAATGTTTAATTCTCGAGACTGTGGTAAGGAAAAAAAATAGGAAGCTTCGAAGTTTCCTCATTTTTCCCTACTACAGTCTTGTGTTGTGAATATCAGACGAACTATCACCAGCTCGCCGACGCACTCACTGTCTCTTAAGTAGGGTGTGCCTGACATGTCTGCCAGGAGAAGTTTTTGTTGTCTACAAGTCTAGAAAACGAAGCCCTAAAAACTACTTCGTTTTTTTTTTTTAAATCTATATTTTTTTTTTAGAAATACAACAAAGGAAGTAGAGCTGGCGAACTTTCATTATTACAAATCCCCTAGATCTAGCAAACAAAAGAAAATATAACAATACACGTCCCAGGGCATTACGATCACGGTAAAAAGCGCATAAAAAGAACGCTACAAAACAACGGTTTGTGTGGACAAGCGTCTGCATTAACCACAGTTGATATCTCGACTCCGTTCTCAAGACGAGAGACAAGCCTTTCACGTCGGATATCCGAGCCATTTCCGCTTTCGTGTTTTTAGGTGCGTGGAAGACAGAGTCCCGCTGTGTTGCTCTTGACGGCGTTTGCTTTCCAGAATGAGGTCGTCTTTCGGAGACGTGGCGAGCGCTACCATTCCTCCCAGTCTCCGGACCGGTGGGGGGGGGGGGGGGGGGGGGGGGGGGGGCAATCAACCCCTGCGAGGGCCGACATGTTCTTCGCCGAATGCAGCTTTCATTTCTTCGAAGGTATTGCGCAACATTAGGACACACTCTTCAGGGCTGAGGGAAGGACAGGCTGGAGACCGAGTTTGGGCTATAATATAATGATGTTTTAATGAGACATGATTTAATGGTAGCGTTCAATGATAAGTCCTGTATGTCTCTGCCGCGCGTGCCCGCGGATCCCTCTTATATACCACCGGTTATGTGATGATACTGCGTTTCTGGCGGGATCCTCGTGTGATTGGAGGTGGCTATCGGCATCAATGAAAATGAGGTCCGACAACCCCTGTCATTGAACCCGAGGTTTATGGCTTTGCGACCGTAGCTTTTCTCAATGTTAGAGAAAGAGGAAAACGAAGACCAGTTGATGTTTGTTACTTGGGCAGATGTACAAAAGCCTGGGCTCAGGGTCTTTGAGAGGGTCTTTGTAGAGCGATGGCGTTGCGGACCGTCCCTGTAGACATGCTGTATGGAGCGCGGCCTTGCAGGGGTTAGGAACGAAACAATGCGTGTTCACTTGCAGTAACCTTATCGTGATTATATAAGTAAGTAAATATGTTACTGATGAACGGTCTGGTACGGTTATCTGAATCACGTCTTTGTCTCAAGCCTCACCCGTGTCAAATCAAGATTACATACAATAGAGCTATAGCGAAGGCGATCAAATATCTTGCTGCATTTTTGTGAGACTAGCGTCCTACTACGGTAATACAACTTAAAGCTCCTTGAATTACTAGCAACAGTCAGCATAAAGCGTTCGCATAAAATCTCTTAGTGCACGTTATAGTTTTAAGCTTGACCGTTCGCCGATCTTTCCCTTATGGGATTGCGGTGATGGTTTCCCAGAATGTCCTTTGTCAAATGGACACGTGGTTTGCGCCCCTCCTGACCTTTCAGGAAACGACAGACCGTCTTGTCAAACTTTCGACAGAATTAATTCGAATTTTTCGTCACAGTAGAATGATTGTTCTAGAATCACTAAGCTTGCAATACAACGAAAAGGAGGCAACATTTTTGTTTTTTGTTATTTCGATATTAATGCACCTGCTTTTTATACAGAACGTTTTGGTTAACAATTTCTGAACAATATTAAAGTTATTGACACTCTTAGCCGTAAGAGTCGTAAAGGCATTGAGTACAATAGTTTGAGTAGCACCGGAAAAATAATGCGGCAGTATAAAGGCGCCAAACTGGTCGGTCTAGCTCAGGGTAATGCCGCTTGTGCGCTCGCCATAAATGACTTTGGGGCTCATTCTTCTTCTGCTACTGTTGTTTCCGTATTTTTGTCACTGGTATTTTAATTTAACATTCTTTTTCTCTGTTTCTCCTGTACTGTCGCCTGTTCACTGACGGAATTCCGGTTTCCGTCTCGGCCGTGGCTTTGGGGAAGAAAATTAAGCGATGCACAGAGCTTTGGAGTACCGAGCACTCCGCTTCTTTTCTCGAGGAATTTGTGATTTCTACATTTGTATAAATTTTTTTTCATGCTCTGAGATAAATTAAAAATTTCAAAAGATGCGAAAGACAGTACTCGTAATTTTTTCGGTGCGGGAGTTTAGTGGCACACTTCTTCTAGTAACAAAATAAACAGTTGCTGGGATCTTTTTCTTCTTTCCGAAAACACCGTACACAGGAATCGTTCATTCGTGCTTCTTTCTATAAAGGAGACACAACGGCTGATTAGCTGCAAACCTTTTAAGAGCAATGGACTGGTAAATATGATGCACGTGCGAGAAAAGCGTGTTGACTTTTCTCTCCACATTGTATGTTTGACAAAGCGTTCCTCTCGTTATTTTTTTCTTCTTCTGCTATAAGCACGTTGAGCACCTCACAATGCTTCCATTGTTTCAAAATAATTTGTTCTGTCGGGTAATGACAGTGGGTGCAAAAGAAGGCATATAAATATTCACTGAGTTGTAAAATGGCAAAGATAACACTGACCTGGAATTCATCTTTTTGCCTGAGATACACCAGAGAGTGTAAATTTCCTTGATAAAACAACAAATTGTAGGTAATCAATCGGTATAATTGCTAAGAAATTTCATAACTGTACAAAAGAGTTTTTTGCACCATACGATGTTTGATTTGAATTCGAACAGATAGTTTCAGAAAAAGAAGTGAAAGTTAAATGAGGTCCGCCCTCATCATGCGATTATCTGGCTTGGAAGACATTAGATGAAGGAATAATCGTCATGGTAGGTTGAGTAATTAACTAAAGTTTGGTATTTTATTTCTAAATTATTGATTTTAGGACTCCTGTTGCAATCGCAGTAGGGACAGCCATTACAATTAGAGACCATACCAATTAAAAAAATATTAAAAAACTTAGTCTTTTTTAAAATAATATTTAATAAATTTCACGTTTCTTAACCCGATTCAAGAATTTCGCGCAAGAAGTGCGCCGCAAGCCCTAAGCTCAATGACGTCTGGAAGAACGACGTAATGGTTTCATTCACATCGTGAATTTTGTCGTCTGTGTGCAAACCAAGGTCACGCTTCCAAGCTACTGACAAAATGATTTAAATGGCTACGTCACTATTCAAAGCGTCGTTGTAAGCGGGGCTTGCGGCGCGCTTTTTTGCGCGTATTTTTAAAATGGCGTTGAAAGCATGAAAAGGAATCACGTGATACCTTCCTAGAAAACCAATGCATTTTTGCAAAATTTTGTCATTGGTATGATTTCTTATAGAGTCTGCCGTCTATACGGAAATTACAACAAGACCCCTAAAGCCAATAATTAAGAAGTTAATTAAAAAAATTAGTCAAATAGCTTACTTACAATGACGATTATTCGATAATCTAATGTCCGCCGAGCCTGATAAATACATGGTGAAAACGGCGATCGTCTAGCTCTAATAATGTTTTTTTTTTTAATCGTTGGTCTAATTAAGGTTATACACCCTTTTTATCTCTATATCTATTTTGCTGACCGGAATCATATCTCACATGGTGCACGAGGCACTTTATATCTATTTTTCTGACACGAACTCTTCTTTTTTTGCAAATTCGTTAATTCTTAAATTAGCTAAAAACATGACACGGCACGCGTCGCCTTATGATTTTTTTCAGCCATAAATGAAGCTCGAGTATATTTATTCTAAGCTTTAGAGACTTCAATATCACTGTCACTCCCGCACTTCATGGCTAAAGCGCCGGAGAAATACTCAAATACGCAGCATTCTAACCTTTGCGCCAAGTTATGGTTTCATAAATTTTCATACATAAAATGGTAAAATATATCCGTCCACGAGTATACCAGTAAACTATTCACTATACACTAAAGTATGGTTGTAAATATAACTGGAATATTTGGAGCTTCGATGTAATGTTGGCGTTTTAAAGTGTGTGAAGACCATTTCTGGAAAAGCGTCCCTAACGCCAACTTCAAATCCTCTCAAAAAAAAAAAAAGTCTTTACAAAATAACTAGCACCTAAAACTGAGAGGCACTTGAAGGTATTGGGTAGGGCATTCATTCGGCTACAAAGTCGACAGCCGTGTTTACCCCAAAAGAAAACGCGCCTTCGAGAAGAAAAAAAAAAAAAAAAACACGAGCAAACACTACACAAATCGGCGCTAAATTTAGTTTCTCATGCATTCGGTATTTTGTTGTTTGTGTGTGTTTTTTTTTTCTTCCAAGCGCTGGGAGACAAAAATAAAAAAGACAGACATTCTTTGTTTACGTTTTGTTTTCTGCGCGCGTCCGACAGTGTGCCGTTAGTGTTTTATTTTGCCTTGGAAAAGCGGAGATGGAAGGAAAATAAAGTAAATTAACTCTAGCGGAATATAGAAAACTGTTGCTCTTGACTTATGGTGGGCAGGGCTATGAGGAAGAGGATTCTACGCAGAAACGTAGCTATAAAAAGGAACATGGAGAGAAGGAAAAAGAAAGACCTGACAGGGAAATAAGTACGTTTGAAGAGGGAAGCGAGTTAACTTGAGGATTCCAACAAATTCCCCGTGGGATGTTGTTGTTTTAGGGAACAGCGAAAAAGCGGCCTTTAGTAAATTCGGGAAGTCATTTTTGCAATGAAGGTAACGCTTGTATTGTGTTGCTTGCTTTCTACATCGGCCATGCAAAACTTGCATGAAGATCACTTGTTTGTCAATTCTATCATGATTTGGGACTATCTGTATGTCTTTTTCCCGTGTTTATGGTGGTGTACGTGTGTGTGTTTGTGAACACGTGTGCGTGTGTTTTTGCATGAGTGTGCTGGTGCGTGTTCGTTGCTTCGTGAACATTTGTTTGCTTTTGTATCTGGCAGTTTGTGTGCGTTTTATTTTCATACGTTTCTGTGGGCATGTGAGTGGTGGTGTGTTTTTCTACTTGTGTTAATATTTACGTGTATATTATTTTGTGTGTGCAAGTGAAAAAAAAAACATATTTCGAGCCCGCCCTTTGTCTCTTCCAATTTCCCTCTTGCTTTCCTAATCTATCAGCAATAACATTTGTTTTTCTGTTTAGAGTTTGCTCATCTCTTTTAGGGACAGTTCACCAGTCTATCTCTGCTACGGCCTTCAGTTGAGCTTGTTAGTGCATGCTGGCCGTGTCCTATAAGATAGGGCCAGCTTCAACATAAAAAGATAATCATGAAAAAAAAACTGAAAAAAAAACAGACAACAACAGCAGAGGTAACGTTGGACTTCCTCTGTTCTTCGAAGAAGTATATTAATACTTTTTCCTCTTCGTCATCCCAGACTATCTGGTTCTCCTTTCTCTCCTTCATTCTGAGAGCCACATCAAATCTCAGTTTGAAATGACCTGCACCTCAGGAGGACGTGAAAAACTGCAAATACTTTTCCTTTTGTGTTGAGCTTGATGAAAGGCACGCTGTCGCACGCTTATTTGTTTTTGAAATGGCCATAGTTTCAAGCATTACTCATGCTTACGGGCTTGTCTAACAAGGATGGTGATGCCGCCGAACGCAGCACTGCATTGACAGTAGCGGCAATGAGCTGGGAGAGGACATGCTGTAGTGTCCTTGACGAATGCTGCATGCTCTCTTGTCCTCTCCTTTACGCACCTGTAAGTTTGGCCGACGTTACGTTTGCCACATGATAGAGCAACCCTGTTGACAGCGCCTGTGTCACACGGGGGCATATTGTGTCTGTTTCCATTTTTTTTCACGTTTTTGTCTTCTATGTTTAAACTATTCGCACATACAACTGAAGTCTGCATGGGTTTATATACTTATGTATTAATAATAATATTATAATTAGAAGATTTACATTGATTCAGAATGAGCCGCGCTGACTTAGAAGGCAGCGCGGCTTTTCTAAAGAAACGAGGAGCAAATACATCCGATGTAGTTACCCTTTGTTTCTTTTAGTTTCTAGCACTCTGTGCTTGGCCTTGTTTGCCACGGCGCTAATCGCTAGTTGCTTCTAAGAAGACGGCACAATATAAAGACACCACGGTAAGTGAAAGAATCATAAGATTTTTCCACCCAGAAGTCAATGGCACTTTGTGGACAACCTCTGTTACTCTCATATTTTGGTTTATTTCGCGTTGATTTTTATGTTTTCTTTGTAAAGAAATTTGAAGCACTCTTCTAGATTAAAGCCCGACATATCTGGTTTGAATTTTTTTTTTTTTTTTTTAGACTAGCTCTGTGATTTTGAGTTAAAATATAAGCTCAGAACAAGTGAGATTGCTCTGAGATTGAAAAGTTTTCTTTGCAAGATTTCGTAGACATTTTCACGTTATTTTTGCCATTTATTTTTTGTAACCGCTTAGCGCCTCGGGAAGGAGCGGATTCCGGTAAGTTCTTTTTCTTCTTTCATGTGACTTGTGTTCTTGTGAACCTAGCAAATTTAAAGATCGCTCTTTTCAAACCTCCCCGAGCAACAACCGAGTCTCAGAAAATAAACAAATCGGGCACTGCATCGCTGATGATACGTCTTTAATGTGCTTTTTCTTTTTTACGTTCCGTGCGTCATCTGTTTGTGACTTTGTTTTTGCTGAGCATAGAAAGTAGTAGGAAGAGGGAAAGAGGGAGAAAGAAAAAGAGAGAGCGTTTATTTTTTTACTCCGTGTTCGCAGCTCGGTTGTGGAAGAATACCATTCTTCGCCGAGTAGGTTTTGGACCCGATGGGAAAAAAGGGGCCAGAGCGTGGTCTCAAGCACTCTGGGAGGGTTGATTCACTCTGTTTAGTGTTCGATACGGAAAAAAAAGCACAACAATTTTA
This sequence comes from Ixodes scapularis, assembly GCF_016920785.2. Lineage (NCBI taxonomy): Eukaryota > Metazoa > Arthropoda > Arachnida > Ixodida > Ixodidae > Ixodes > Ixodes scapularis. The sequence continues at coordinate 27,201,321 of NW_024609868.1, forward strand.
GGCAACTCTGACGCAAACATATGGCTCAAAATATATTTCAAGATAAACATTGTTTGTCATGTTTCTACTGAACTGGATATTTTCTTCTTGCGGTTTTTATTGCTATTCTTGATGACCAGATACATTACATCGACATTTCGCTTTTTTTTTTAGATAGTTGGATAATTTTCTTTCGTTTTAGGACAAATGCAATTTAAAAAGATAAATAGAATGTTTCTTAAGTTATGTGTGCGGCGTGCGCTGGCCGCACGCGTGAAGAACACGCACCGATTTATGTTCTAGCTTAATAGTAGCATCTAGTTTGCTACGCTAAAGATACCGGACACTTTAATGACCTAACCTAAATTAACCATGAAATACCTTTGCGAGCTTTTATAAATACCATTTGAAATGAAAAATTATAGCGTTAATTATGTACGAAACTCAGATTAATTTTTGTCTTCACCCGTAAATCTGAGTTTACAAAAATATGTCAAAATGGCGCTAAGAACGATCATATATGTGGATGAATAATCGATGTGTAGTTGGACTAAGTTACTAATATACGTTCCTCAGGGTAAATACGATGCCTCAATTTTTGAAAGTGAAGGGGCTGTCGCGATCAATATTTCCTACTGTCGTACGGCGGATGACGTGTAAGAAATAAAAAAAGAAAAGTAAGACTACGCCGGTGTTAGTCGATAAAGGCTGGCACGAGTTTTCTTAAAGAGGAACTACAGTGCATGGGAATTTGACACTAAATAAGACGGAAAGCAACCCACTTTTGACTTGGTAAATAAGTTATGTTATCATTCATCGCTAAAAGCAAAAGCGCCTGCGTAGAGAGAACAAGTATAAGTCGGTTCCAGCTTAATTTGGGAAGCGACTCTGCGGGGATAAAGAGTTACGTGGAAACAAATATCATGGGCTAGCGGGAAAAACCCAAGCGACCGAAGTCGAGTGTTCACGTTAAAAGTAAATTTTAAGAAAAGTAGGTTCTTTTGTTGACTTTGTCGCATTTCCCGAAGAGAACGATGTATAGTTCTCGATTTGCACAAGTTCGAGTGGTCCACTTTGCCTCGAGATCATCACCTCGACAGCCGAGACCGGAAGAGTCGGACGAGTGGTTATTTGAGTAGATTCCGGTGGCACGAGCTGGGACACTGTAGGCAGGCAGGATGAGACAGAAGGGCACATGAAACGATCGCGGGGGCAAAGGAGTCCCGCGATGAAGCATCGGCGTGTAGTATATGTATATGCTACGAAGTCCGACAGAAGCGCCGCAACGACAGTGGTCCGGAGTGTGATGGCGGTAGTGTCGTTAAACCCTGCGGCTGATACTGTACGCTGATTCCGAATATCGCAGAATCACTTTGACACCCTTTTGGGAAAGCGAGCACCGGTCACACATCTCCTGGAGACTACCACGAGGCAGACACAGTGATCCATTCTGGGAACGGCGGAGCTACCGCGTTAGCCCAGTACAGGCAGCGGCATCGCTCGTTTGCGAACTTCACGGAGGACAGAGCATTTGAACTAGAGACCATTCTAACATTTTGGGGCGGTAGCTGCTACGGGCCCGTCCCCCCGGTTTCGTGACGGCGTGAGAGTAAACGAAAAGTTTCCCCGCTATATTTGGCGGGAAACTTGATGTCACGTAATCTGACGCCGCGAGACTTGGAGGCGACTTCAAGTTCCCCGCTAGATTTAGCGGAAAAAATGATGTCACCTTACCTGTGCACCAATTTTAGTTTCCTCGCTATATTTTAGAGGGAAGATTGACGTCACGTGACTTAAGCACCAACTGCGTTTCCCCGCTAAATTTTGCGGGATAATATATATCCCGTGGACTGACATCGCGGGACCTACCTTCCAATTAAGGTTCCCCGCTAAATTTAGAGTAAACATTGACGTCACGTGAAATATGCACGAATTCAGTTTTCCCGCTAAATATAGCGAAACAATTCTACGACGATATGACGATTGTCATCTTTATATCGTCGAATAAAGAGCACTGCTGCCGCTGTCTAAACGCAGCACACAGCGTGATTGTCCCCAAGTTTGTTTTTAATCCCGCTGTTTCTAGCGTCAGCGAGATGAACGTTGTACTTCATCTGAAGAGTTGTGCGTAGCATTGCAGTAGGCATATGCTGTAGCGATTTGGCGTTTTAGCGCTTTTCTAGCCCGAGTACTGGTGCAAGCGAAACGAGTTGCAGAGCATTGCTCTCGCGTTTTTGATGGCAATGTACACAACGTATAAAATGGAGACACAATGGAGACACTTCTTTTTTTTCTTTTCACGCTTGCGGGTTGAAGCTGTAACTCGTAGAGAGCTGGATATAGCGCCTAATATTTTCTCCCTCTGTGTACTGTATCAGTAGTGTGAATGTCCAAGGCTTGCCTTCCTAAAACAAACAACAAAAACTTCATCCTCAAGTGGGCGTAAACCTTTAGTGTTCACGCATGGCCCCTTACCCTTACGCTGCGTCTCTCTCATTATAATAAAAGCCTACTATCTTCTTGTGACAGGGCGAACTCCGGCGCGTGGAAGTCTAACGCTTCGTTTCGTAGACCAACGGAATGTCATAGGCGTTGCCCACCTCCCATTTTTTTTTCCTTTCCACCTCTAGATTTAACAAAGTAATAATTTACCTTTCCTACCCTTTCTCTCTCTCTCTCTATTTACTTCTATGTTCGCGTTTTACATTGTTCCGACAACGAACTTGTACCCACCGCATTAAATCAATATATTCAGAAAACGGCGTCTTAGTCGAGTTTCCGATCTTTACTCCCATCAACGTGTGAATTAAAACCACTATAGTTCGTTTCAGCTTCGGTCCGAGCGCGGCCGATGTTATGAGCCGAAGGGCCAATCAAACAGCGAAAGAAGCACAACGTCATGGCGTGCTCTCTGCAGTTGATAGGACCAGCCGGTATTCGCCGTGTCTCTGTGCGTGCTCCTCCGCCGGCTAGTCCTATCAAGCGCAGAGAGCACACCATGACGCTGCGCTTTTTGCGCTTTTTGCGCTGTATGATTGGCCCTTCGGCTCATAACATCGGCCGCGCTCGGACCGAAGCTGAAAGGAAGTATAGGTGTGTTTTAACTTTTTTTTCTTTTATTCAGAAAACTCAAAAATTTCTCTTTTTCCCGATTAACGGGGGATCGGAGAAAGGCACTGTTCGCTTTCATTACGTCACAAGATTGGAGGGACATACAAAACGAAACTGCGTTTCCAAGCACGGTATCTGATGGCCCACATAATGCGTACCGGAAGACAAAGACACGGCATTGAGTGCAGTAACGCTTAACCCACTGTTGCTAACAACAGGCTACTTAATACAGTTGCTCCCTGTGAGTTTATTTTTGGCAAGTGAATTGTAACTTTGAGTTGAATGCATTTTTCTTTTTTCATATAAATATATTTCTGTGAACTTTAAGGGACAATTAAGTGCCTCGTACTGTTTTTTAGGCTTTTTGCATAGGCCCCTCTTTCAGACCCTGTTCGAGAGAAAAAAACAAAAAACAACATAAATTTTTGCATGTGACGAGGACTATCAACAAAGGGAAAATTGGCTCTTCTAAATTTTCAATACCCGTTCTTTTTTTTTTTTCAGGTCAGAATGTTTAATTACTTTTTACGTATTTGCATAAAACCTCCACTGCGCGTAAGCAGCTTTCAAAATTCTAGCGCTAAAAAGAAACTCGCGTTCATCTAAAAAAAAGAGAAAAAAAAGACCGATTTTTGAATTTAAACTGGTTGCAGTGATGTCGCCAAGGAAACAATGCTTCGGAAAAGAGAATATTTTAGTGCGAGCGAAGATTTAAAACAGCGTTATACTTCTTACATGTACTTGAATGTAGGTATTTTGTTTTTGTGTTTCAAGCAAATATAAAATCTAGCCCTCGCAACTCTTTCGCGTCTCGTGTAAGCGGACGCTTTGCCTCGGCATTGTCCTTTTGCTCGACGGGAAAGTCTTGCCACGCTCTTCATTCCAAAACCTGAAAAGGAAGAAAAAGGAATAATTAAAAAAATAAATCGATCCTTTGAAGACCCCCCCCCCCCCTCCCCACCCACACACACACACAGACGCACATGCAAACTCTTTTTCTTTAGTACGATTAAGACAACTTCAGGCAAACGGCTGCTTTGTGAGTTTCTACGGCGCTGATGAGCTTGCAACAACCACAATGAAGTCTGCAAAATGTTAATTTGTCTCACTCTTCAAAGCAGAAGTTTTTACAGCGGAGCTGTGAAGTTCTAGTTTCCCCAGTATCGTGTCTGTGGGCAAAGAAATCTGGACACAAAACTCTGGACAGCTACTGCCATCTAGTAGTGACGGCGGTAACCATTCAACCGGCTTGCCGGTTGTCTAGTTGCCGCTGTCGCTCATAGATGGCGGCAACGTTTCAAGCCTTTCCACTCTGGCTTGTCGACTTGCGGCTGGCCATTACTTCATTCCCACCACAGTACAGCTCCACTGATCTTCCTTCTTCACCAGAGTGGAAAGGCTGAAAGTTTTTGTTTGTTTTTACTGCGCATGTTTTGTGTATATATAAATAACAGTCTGCGGTATAGCGAGTAGTGTTAAGACGCTCCGTACTATTTTTACGTATAGGTATAGAGGCAAGGGCAATACCCCAAAGAACAATGCCGTCCGCTGTCTGACGGTATAGCGCTCGGATGCGGGTTGTGGGCTAGCTCCATTAGTAGCAAGTCCGCGCCGAAAATTGCTGCTCCTTCGAGAATTACGTCCCTTGTCAATCGGCCCTTTTTTTCTTCTTCTTTCTTCCAGGTTCCCGTATCTAAAAAAAAAAGATGCCTAAAAAATGTTAAAAAAAATCTCTGGACGGTTCTATTAGATCGTTCCCGCACTCGGTATTTACGCAATCTCCCGAGATATCAATCTATTGATTTTCGAGGTAAATTTCTTTTTTTTTTTTCTTCCATTGATGTCCGTGGACCGATTCTCGGCTATAGATGTTTGCAGGCAGACGCGCTTTGAGAGCTAGTCTGGACACCGTGGATGGAAAAGGCTTTGTTTGGGCGCCAGTCTGGAAAACATGGGTACGCTTCAGCAATGCTTGACTATCAGACGATCTATACTCACACCAGAAGCAAGATGGCGGCGCCCAGAGGGCGTACTTCCAAACATCCATAATCACAGACATCCCAAGGAAGGCGCGTTTTGGTGGTAGAACGTTGTACAGCCTGCGTCCTAAAGCGCAAGAGACGTACGCTGTCGGGGGCGATATGAGTTGAACGAGTCTTTCGTGCTTCATTGGCTTACCTGCCAGCTTTTTAAGAAAGACGTATAGTTAAAACCCGATATGGACTGCGAAGTTGGGGTTCCATACTTGACATATATTCCATATTTGACAGATTGAGAGACTGTTTGTCCAATTAAGAGAAAAGTCAACGTTCTTGTCCTCCAGTCTTTTTCTTCGTTCCTCTCCAGTCACGGTTTTTCAACATAAAAAAGTAGAAACTCGCCCAATTATCTATTTTGTTGAGAAAATATAAAGCTTGCGTGGACGGCAGACGCGCAAAAAAAAAGGGCCCCGGATGGGGTGTTTTAGCTCTTATTGCCCACGCAGGCACACAGAGAAGAGGCTTACTTTAATGGTGACTGAAACATTTGTAACAACCGAGCCGAAAAAAAAAATTACTCGTGTTTTGAGCAGTGGGAACGGCTGGCCAAGTGTGGCAAGCTACTCGCCGTTTTCATCTAGATAAAATAAGCTCTCAACTTGGCTTTTAGCTAACCTAATCCCAACATTTCTTCTAAAAAAAATGAAGAAATTTAAAACGCTCAAGAATCCAGATGATTATACAGTCACTAAAGCCGGGTCACGCTGTTTATACACCGCACAAAATGGCGTCTGAAAATAGATTCAAACGCGCCACCGCGAGATTCGTGCTTTGAATGCCGCATGGCAACGAGTTCAAGAAGAAACCTGGAACGCGGCATTCAAACCACGGATATTGCGGTGATTCGTGTCTGCGAACTGTCTTTTGTTTGATGCATGAGCAGTGCTACACCTGCGTTAAAGCTTAAGAAACAAATGGCCTGTGCCATTATGATCACGCTTTATTTTTTGAGGTTCGTTCATCGGCGCTTTTTTTTTTAATCGGTTAATGTTTGAATTTGGTTGGTTGCGGAGCGAATTGTAAGATACTCAAAACTCGCCACTCCCTGCGTTTCACGGGATGTCTGTGATTATAAACGCTTGCAAGCACGGCCTCTCGGCGCCGCCATCTTGCTGCTGGTGTGGGTATATAGATCGTCTGATAGTCGAGCACTGCTGAGGCGTAACCATGGTTTCCAGACTGGCTCGCAAACAAAGCGTTTTTCATCTACGGTGGCCAGGGTAGCTCTCGAAGCGCGCCTGCTTGCCAACGTCTGTAGCCAAGAATTGGTACACGGACATCAATGGGAGAAAATAAATAAAATTTCCTCGAAAACCGACCAATTGATATATCGGGAGAATGCGTAAATACCGAGTGCGGTGACATTAGATTGTTTCCGCACTCGGTATTTACGCAATCTCCCGAAATATCTATTGATCGGTTTTCGAGGTAATTGTATTTATTTTCTCCCCTGTCTTAATCGTACTAAAGAAAACGTGTGTTGTGTGTCTGTTGGGGGGCCGGGGAGGGGGGGGGGGGGGGGGTTCAAAGGAACGATTATTTTTTTTATTTTTCCTTTTTTTCAGGTTGTGCCCGTGAATAAAGATTAAAGAGCGCGGCAGGACTTGTCCGTCGAGCAAAGGAACATAATTCCGAGGCAAAGCGTCCGCTTACACGAGACGCGAAGTATTTGCGAGGGCTAGTTTTTATATTTGTTTTAAACTCAAAAATAAAACACCTACGTTCAAGCACATGTAAGAAGTATAACGTTGTTTTAAATCTTCGCTCACACTAAAACATTTTTTTTTTCGGAAGCATCGCGTCCTTGGCGACATCAGTGCAACCAGTTTAAATTTAAAATCGCTTTCTTTTTTATCTTTCTTTTAGACGAACGAGAGTTTTGTTTAGCGCTAGAATTTTTAACGTAGCTTGCGCGTTGAGGGGGTTTTATGCAAACACAAAATGTACAAGTGACTATTCTTACTTAAAAAAATAAAAATATTGAAATTTTAGAAGAGCCAATTTTCCCTTTGGTGATAGTCCTAGTCACATGCACAGATTTCTTTTGTGCGTTTTGTTTTCTCTTGAACAAGGTATAAAAGAGGGGTCTGTGAAAAAGGCCTAAGAAATATTACGCGGCACTGGTCCCTTAAAGTTCACAGGATAATATTTACATTAAAAGTATGCATTCAACTCAATGCTATAATCCACTTGCCAAAAATAAACTTCCAGGGAGCAACTGAATCAAGTAGACCTGTCGTTAGCAACAGCGGGTTAAGCGTTACTGCACTCAGTGCCGCGTCTTTGCCTTGCGGTGCGCATTATGTGGGCTATTAGATACTCTTGGAAACAGAGTCTCGTTTTGTATGTCCCTCCATTCTTGTGACGTGGTTAAAGCGAAAAGCACCTTCATCCAATCCCCGGTTAATCGGGGAAAGGGGGGGGGGGGGGGGTGGAAGAGAAATTCTCAAGCTTTTTTGAATAAAAGCAAAAAAATAAAGGTTAAAACAGATATAGCAATCTTAAATCATAGGGTGACGGGAGTAAAGATCGTAGCTTACGTCATACTGGGCATGTGAACTGCGACGCCGTTTTCAGAAAACATTGATTTAATTGTCTAATGTCACCGTCTGGACGGTGACATCTACGTTGATTGTCTGATTAGGGAGTTGTAGTAGATCGTTTTTCTCCTGCGCTACGGTATCCGTGTAGAAACCTCCGCAGCTGCGCGTGCGCGCCGCCGGCCTTGTCCGCATAGTTCAAGGTCTTGTGGCGGATTACGGAGCGCTATGCGGGTGCTTAGCGGTCTGCGGGAACGGTCTACTACAACTCCCTATTGTCTAATGTCACCGTCTGCACGGTGACATCTCTGGACGGTGACATCTAATGTCACCGTCCAGAGATTTTTAGTTTTTTTAATGCATTTTGTTTGTACTCTAAACATTGAAACCTGAAAACAAAAAGAAAAAAAAAAAAAAAGAGGAGAACGAAAGTGCCGGTGTACGAGAAAAGATTTTTCTCGAAGGCAGAGCAATTTCCGGCCCGGACCTGATACTGATGCAGCTAGCACAAAACCCGCATCCGAACGCAATACCATCAGAGAGCGGACGGCATTGTTCTTTGGGGGTATTGCTCTTGTTACGCCTTCGAACACGTGGAGAGGGAATAATTTCAAGGGATATCTGTTACCGATTCGTTTCTCCTTTAATTTGTGTGTTTGTTTCAGGATTCCTTTGCGGAGCGAAGATATTGACGATCTATCCGGCTTGTGTTGCTGCTTTGAGCAATTCCAGCAATCGCCCAAAGCGCGCTGCCCTTTTTTTCTACTCGGCTTTCTTCTGAACTCGTCCTGGCATGCGCAGTTATTTGCTTTCGCGGAGTTTTAGACGCTGCGCAATGCGTCCACAGTCCAGTGAATCGGCGTTTTTTAGTGTGTGTTTTGTTTTCCCCTGGGTGATACTTACCTGTGACTACGAAGAAGTTTGCAACGTCACGTTACAAATAATTGATTGGTTCAGACGATCGACCTTTCTATTCATGACACACATTCCCCTCGTTTTACAGATTCGTTTAATCAAAGCATTCGATGAATTTGAGGCAACATGTTTTGTGAAGAATAAACAACAAAATAAAACGAGCCGTGCCGCGAGATTAAGACGTACGGGTGTTTACATTTTAAAACAAACTGAACATCTGAACGGCCATTCCCGCAAATATTATCAATTATTTTTTAACGCAGATTTATCAGTGATATTGCGGGAATAATTTGAATGATGGCTCTATGGTTCTACGGCAGAGATATCTGTCTTGACTCCGCATTAAACTCACCGCAAGTTTCGTCCTTTGTTCGCTGAAAAATGCACTTACGAACAATTAGTCGAAAATCACGAAAATCAAATGTTTATATATTAAAGTGGACGTGAATATTACATTATTATTGGCTTTTTTTAAAAATTAGTATAGTAAATTAAGCTTGCGGCGTCTCATGCCCCATACAAAAAGTTCAAGGTGTATTGTCCTTTCATGACGTAATAAGAAACATGTAATTAAACTTCAAAAATGACATCTGCGTGAGAGATGAATCAAAGGTGAGTTGACGTTTCAGCGCGGCAATAATTTGTTCTAGTTTTGAAAAGAGTCTCAAAATATCACCAGGACAAAAAAAGAAACAGCTAAAGTTTAGCGTAGAACTTAAAACAATTTGATAGAAACTAATTAGCTTACACAGTTTGTTAGGTGTATGCTTCGAAAACTGGCGTTTTGTTTTTGATAGAAGTTTTGCTGTGGATCCTCCAACTTGTTAATACAATTTTTCTGACGTATATGACGGAACCTCCTTAGCGAACAACTGGCGATTTTTTGTGTGCTTAAATGAGAGATAATATTAATCGGTGTGGTCGGACACTCTTTTGATTGTGCTAGCATTAATAATTGCGTTCAGTTGTATTGTAACTTATAGTCTTAATACACAGATGACAAGAAACAAACGTCGCGGAGCATTCATACAGTGTTGCCCATTGTTACGGAATATGACAAGCGTATTTGTTTTACCTGAGGATTTTTATGACTCTTCTGCGCGTATACTGAATTACGCATTGTACTACTTTTTGATTTTTTTACTTTTAGTTAGGTGCAAAGATTTTTGCTGGTTTCAAAAAATGCGAGCTTACGACAGTTAGAAAATTAACTAAAGAGTTTTAATATACAGTGCAATTTTCAAACATATTTATGTTTTTTAGGTGTTCTAAGTTTTGTTCAGATGGCAAGTTTGTACGCCTTTTTTTATACATGGAGAAGTTTTCAGTCTGTCAGATAAAAATGTAAACAACCGCTGATTTCTTGTTCGGTTGCAAAATCGAATTGTTTTTTTTTTTCCGGGAGGACACAATTCTCACGGTCTTTCGCAATCTAAAAAAAACAATAAAAATAACAACTACCACAATTTGTTGCGCAGATTGGGCACTAAGATAGAAGCGCTTCAGGCCCACTTTCTTTTATAATGTTATTTCTGTTTTTCGGCATTAACAATAAACTGAAGCCACTACCCCGAGGCACCTAAGAACGGGACTCTAGCAATAAAATAAAACTGTAGTCTTCGCACCGGTTTGGGCCCTCGGTTTTTATGACAGATTCCTGTCACTTTACGCTGCTGCCGAGGCTCTGGCCCCAAGCTCAGCAACGGTGAGCACTTGGGGACGTTTTGTTCTTATTATTTTTTCTACATGTGCCTGCTCGCAATTTACAATGATAAAGAAGGAACCTGCCTGACTGATGAAAAGTGAGCGGCTTCAAGTTGCCGTTCAGGAGAACGTTATTCAAATTAAGATGATAGGTTAGATATAATAACGACTCCTCGAGGATTTGTCGTTTTTGTTAGATATTACTACATCTAGTTCCTTATAAGAAACTGAAGCGGTTTTGTATTTGAGGAAAAACACTTTATTCGTCTTCATTTGGCCTCCAGGATTATGAATATTGAAATTATGTTGCAATTTGTTTCGCCGAGGCTGCGGAAAATTTTATTTAAAATACTGCTGAAGCCCCTCTTTCTCGGAACTCGACATCGTTAAAGGAGTTTTTGGAAACTCCGCTCTCGCGCAGTGCCTACAAGGCTATGCACACGCACTATTGCAAGTTTCAAAAATGGTAAGAAACATATGTCACCACTGGTGCCATTGCGGCGGCATATAACTGGCAATCTTGCGATTGCACGAGCTGCTCAAATTAGCGAGACGCACTTTGCGGCCGAGAGATCCTATGGCGTAACAACTGGTCGGAGGTTTTTCCTGTTCTTTCGCGTTTGATTATATCTTAGGGAAAAGGAACGTAATATTCAAATTTAAGGGATAACAATTTTATAAAATTCACTTTTAACTCCTTTTTTTTTTTCAAGAACCTCTTTGGCTTCCCTTACAAGCTACAGATAAGAAACTTACACTGCAGACACAACCAGCGCGGACATAACTTTGGCAACTTTTTGTTTGTTTCACTAGTACAGTTTAGTGTCAAAAACCAAAGTGTAGAACCTAGATGTGTGCCAAATTATGCTACTTCGCTTGCGCCAGTGGTATGATTATATTTTATTAGGGCGCAAAAATAGAAGATATCAATTTGCAATTGCACGTTCGTGCTAAACATGTCATGTACTATAATTCGTTGTATAGGCGTAACTATAATTAAAGTGCTACGATACGCAAAATTATGTCTTGTATTTGCGACACACACGTTGTTTTAAGATCAATTTTAGGCTACTTTCTTTTTCGTTTTTTATTTAAAGTATTGAGCAGCTCAGACCAATTGTAGCGCAATAACTTATTTGTCCTTTCCATATTTCCATTTCTATCTAACTTTTTTTTTGGTCTCCTCTTACTTTAGTTAAAGTTTTGTTGTTGTAGGCCAAAGTATCGACAGTTCTGCGTAGAGGAGCAGAATAAAACAATGATCCAGTTGTCGTTTGTAAACGATCGTCGCCATATTTCGACAAGAAAACAATCTCTGCTGTGTAAAGCATCAGAATAAAACAGTGATTCAGTTTTCAGTTGTAAAGGACCATCGCCATATTTCGAAAAGACAATTTCTATTGCTTTGAAATTAAATGCGTAAATATTTCTATCATATAATGAATTACAGTAATTCGCACTCTATTTTTGTTTACGAAGTAACTTAAAATAAGTATCATTTCACAGATGCGCAATTTCTCAAGACTCTCCGGACACGGAACAAATAACACCAAGAACAAATACGTTACTTTTATCTCAACTTCTTTCATTGGTGAGTTTAAGTACTGCGTATTCCAGCAAACACGAGCACTGTGTGTTGTGCGTTAGCGTTGCGCGTTCCACACTGCGCGTGCGCGGAGCCCAGACCGCGGTCTTGGATTGGCGCATGGCTACGATCGCGCGTGCGCAGCGTAGAGCCTGCAACGCTAATACAAACGCACAACGATTGCCTTGGCCCCTATGCGCAATACTAAACGTTCCATTATCACTCCTGATTACCGTGGCCAAGAAAGTGAACAGCGTAGCACGTCCGTCGCCAACCCATCATTGAGAGCGTCGCTTAAGCAGAACTCTTACCGACCTCTTCAAGTTGCTCCTCTTAGTCTCGCTCCCCTCATTGCGCTTCGGTGACGCGCTGTGTCACGCCCCGCCGGTTATCCAGGTTAGGTCACAGCTGGGTTTCTCCTAAGCTCAGATTCGATATTTTGTTTTGCCCGGAGAGAAGATGCGAGTGTTCGGTGCAACTTCTGTTCGGGTGGAATGATCGGAGGACCACTCTTCACCCGAAATCCGTCACCCCACGGTACGAACGACTCTTCGGGGCAATCTCTTTCACAGAAGAGCAGAATTTCCGCTCCGGTGATATCCCGCGGACGAAAGTGAAAACCGTCGGGCGTTCGAGAAAATTGTCTCGCAGTAATTTGTTACGCTACTTCGGCTGTACTTTTTTTTCTCGCTTACGTGACCCACGTTTTCTTTTTCGCTCGCACGACAAAGTTGGTCGGAAACGACGGTTCGGTTGTTTGCACAAATTTTGCGTCGCGTCATGACCCGTATAGTTAGGCACTTTGTGTTTCAAATCAAGACCTTCCTTATTCGATTTTGTTGCGTTTTTTTAAAGTATGACGAATGAAGACAAAAGAAAAGATTGCACCTTGTCGTTTTGTATGCTGAGGATCGACAATAAAACTCTCAACTTGTCTCAAAAGTAAAGTATATTAAAAGCAAAAAAAAAGAAGCTTTAAGAAAATTTCTTTTCTATTCATAAAATGTCGATGAGTACGCAAGATATATGCCTTCTTCAAGAACTAATCTAACATCGACAATTAGGCGAATGTTTGACATGGAGGCGCACTGGATGCGGGATCTATAGTTCTGGACAAACCTCGGCAAGCCTCACACATGAGGGCCCTCACTCGCCCTCACTCACCCTCATCTTCACAGGTGAGGTGAGGGTGAGTGAGTTTCTGAGCCAGGGAAATTCATCAGTCTGAGGGTAAGTGAGGGCCGTGAGGGCTGTGTACATCGTGAGTGCGTGAGGCATTGAGTGTGTGAGGGGCGTGAGGGGTGTGAGGGCAATAAGTGCGTGAGGGCCGTGAGTGGCGTGAGGGCCGTGGATGCGTGAGGGGTGTGAGGGCCATGAGTGCGTGAGGACGATGAGTGGTGTGAGGGCCGTGAGGGCGGTGAGTGTGTGAAGGGTGTGAGGGCCATGAGGGCGGTGAGTACGTGAGGCCCCCTTCAGACGAACAAACTTTCTCAGCAATTTTGGTGTTGCTGGCGGGTTGTTCTCTAGCTTTCCCTGGATCAACACGAATTCCTGAGATCGAGTCCGGCTCGAAAGAAGCGAGCAACTCGGAGCAATTCGAAGACGTTTGAAGCTGCTGCATCCAACCAGGGACGCGATATTTTCACGTGACACCTCGTGCCGGTGATGATGACAACAAAAGACTTGCTTCTGGTTTGATATTGATCATTTTTGAAACTAAACTGTTTCAGGAAGATGCATTAGCATTCTCAACGAGATTTAAATGCATAAAAACACGTTTATAGCACGTAATTGTGTGTCTAAATAGTGCAAGACAAATAAAATTTAATGATGATTATGGCGAATTGCAGCAATTCGGTTGCTGCTTGTGAACGTGGGCGGCCCGTGTTGCTGCTGTTACGACGTCAAGTTTCTGGGCGAAATTGCCCCACCTGAAGCGGGCCTGAGTGGCGTGAGGGCCATGAGTGCCTCAGGGGCGTGATGGCTATGAGTGCGTGAGCGCCGTGAGGGTGGTGAGTGCGTGAGGGCCGTGAGGTTCAGTGAGGGTGAGTGAAGGGCTGAAGGTTTTCTTGCGTGATGTACAGTTTACTATATCTTATGTGTAAGCAGATTCACCATTGCGTGTCCATTTTTATTTTTATTTTCTAATATGTATAGTTTTTTATCTTTTTTTTGTATATTTATCTTTTTGTGTAAAAAGATTCGTCACAATGTTTCCACTTTTATTTATATAGTTTATTTTCTTATCTTGCCCCGACGCTGCCAGTATGCGGGCCTTCGGCTTTGTCAAGCTGCCTATGTGACAGCTTTTTCTGCAGGCCTCCTGCATCATGTATTTTTGGTGCAAAATAAATATAATAATAATAATAATTATTATTATTATTATTATTATTATTATTATTAAGGTGAGTGTGACTGTGAGGCTGAGGGTGAGGGAGGGGCTGAAGGTGAGTGTAACTGTGAGGGTCAGTTTGAGTGAGGGGTTTAGGTGAGTGTAGCTGCGAGAGTGAGGGTGAGTGAGGGCGACCTAAAATGCCGACCTCTGGTTCTGGAGATTGGTTGTGTACCCAGCTGCACAAACAAGTGCCGTAAAAATCTTGCCTAGAAACAACGTTGCAATCAGAAAAAAAAACCGGCGAAGTCACGAAGCGATGCTCAGTCAGCGCACCAATTCCGGAGAACTTTATGTTTTGTGAGATATAGATCGCTAAACTCTGCCGGCGCCATCGTAATTTCTAATGATAAACAATATGAAGTGGGGTACTTCCGTGAAGGCACAACCGGCTCCCATCGAAATTGAGAGCTTTCATAAATTCTTTTCTACCTCTGCTACGCACTTCATAACGAACACACCACTGTTACTTATGCTCGCCGAAACTCTTTTTTGTGAAATTTTGGGTCGCATAGTAGATTGAGTAGTGTTTGGCGGGCGGCAGAAGCTATACACTCTAAAAAAAGCCAGTGCGTCCACTTTCCCGCAAAACACTCGGAGAGCCAATCACCGTAACTTACTGAGGCAGCTCAGCGAATGACGATGCCGAAACATATTTTTAGACCAAAAAGCGCAGTCTGAGTTGTGACATTAAGCAATGCAAAACGTCACGCTTGCATTGCTTAAAGGGATTGTCCGGTCAAATTTCGTATTCGAGAAAACAATTGAATATCATTGTTATTGCCTCGAGACAGATCGTACGTGCAATATCTAAATGTTATATGCCCCTCTGCTTGAGTAATTGAATTTAAGCTGCTCCAATCGCATTCTAGCGTAAACGCTGCTTTTGTTGGCAACATTGAAGCTCTGACGTAACAAAACACAAAGCGAGCATTTTTGTCTGCCTCAGCGTGCTTCGTTTTTGTTGTTGTGCTCGACTTGTTTTGTAGTTGGGTGAGTTTTTTGTTGCGCGGTTGGGTGCCACAACCACCGGGCAGCACGTGCGAGCCAAGACATGACGTTCCACACTTTTCCGTGAGACGTGCAGTGTTGAGCCAAGTGGATCGTCGCCGTGCGTAGGGACTAGATTCCCGTCAAGATCGAGATCCCGCTTATGCAGCAATCATCTCACAGAAGAGAGCTACGAGCTGAGCTCTAAGCGGACAGAAGGCTCGTAAGCTGAGGTGCGATGCTGTGCCAACGATATTAAACTACGTCCATCCACTCCTCGCCCAAATCGGATCAATCAATTTGATTATGCAGCGAAACCGAAACCAACAGCTAGGCCATCTGGAAATACCAGAAGTTGTATTTAGCACGCGTGCAGCCCGATTCTGTTTGACCCGTGTGTGAAAATGGAGCGTGACTACGATTCACCAAGCTCGTCCAAGTCAAGTGACGACATGCATTTGAACGATTCGCCGTTTGTCTTTGACCCGCGGACGTCGCCTCTGAGGGAACGACCCGCAGCCTCATCACCGATTCAGTGGATCCGCTGACATGTGTACCCAGATGCCGCTTCGTGTACTTAGGTGCCGCTTCAGAGGCAAAATCTGCATCCTTTGTTTTGCAAGCGCCCCTAGTTCGATCGGTGGCCGTCGCAGTTGTGTTTGCTCGAAACGGCATACGTTTGCTCGAAGCTTATGGCTTTCTGCGAGTAATTTAATGCTAAAAGGCGTGACTGTTTTTGCACATGCTTGGGAACTGCATTAAAAGAACCGTAGTTAAGTAGGGTACAGCCTAGGAGACTATATAATTCGAAACAAAATACAAGACATCCATCGACCGGTAACGCTTGTTATCCTGACCATCCGACAAACCTTTGTGTTTTGTGACGTCACGCAGCACCTACAGATGTCAGCCATTGACACTGGAGAAATTTGGGGTGCAGTTTCGTACATAGGCTCATGAAAGGTTTAATTAATAACGGGAGATCATATATCAAAATAAAAATGACCTTCGTCTACATCAAGGCTCCCTGGACGTAACGAGCGCAAGAACGTAAGTACTTCCGGTTTGGACCGGACAATCCCTTTAATTTCACAACTCAGACTGCGCTTTTTTGGTCTAAAAATATGTTTCGGCATCGTCATTCGCTGAGCTGCCTCAGTAAGGTACGGTGATTGGATCTCCGAGTGTTGTGCGGGAAAGTTGACGCACGGGCTTTTTTAGAGTGTACACGAGAAATGTTTGAGTGACAACAGAGAATATTAAAAATCCATCTACTAATAAAATAAAATATTAGTATTGAGCTCAATGCAGTGATCAAGTTCTGAAAAATTTTAATTGCATTACCAAAACCTTCGACCGCATTTACTCGAGTAATAGCCGCACTATATATGAACAAGGCCCTTGCGTCTACTTTCCCACAGAACACATGTCCAGCCGATCATTGCGTTGTGCATAAATAACATGGTGAATAACCAGATGGAGACCACTGATTCTCTATATAAATTCAATCTTCACAGTTTGTATCTTCGCACGAAGACGTTATCTCTGTCCTGTGAACAGCTCGAATAATGCTGCCGAGCGCGGTGTTTGGCAATCTGCGTGCTCCGCGGAAAAGCGAAACCTCAGGTTTTCTTAAAAAAACAGTGCGGTTATTCCTCGCGTAAATACGGTAATTGAAACTATAAGAATTTTGTGTTAAAATCACCCTTAGAAGCTTAGAAATCAGGTAATCACCAACTGTGTTTCTTCATTATTGGGATATTTTTACATCAGTAAATCTAAATCACTATAGCGCTTTTTTTTGTTTGTTTTGTGCACTAAAGAGGGTTTTCTGGAAATACGCCAAAAAGGAAGGGTAAATAACTGAAAAAAAGGCCCATAGGAACCAGCGACGCTATGGAACTTTTCCGACTGATGTCTATACGTTGTCGATCATTAAAGGAAAATATAGCTTTGACAAGCCACATATTGAGACGAACTTTTGTGGGACAATCGGTATCGTTGTCTAAAAGGCCACTAACAAACGAAAAGGTGAAGAGAAAAACGTTTGAGTTTAGTTGAAGCAAGGCCGCGTAGCTGTTTTCTCGTGAAGTAAAGCCATTGGTTGAATCCAGGGCCCCTGATTGGCCTTTCTTCAAGCACGTCGCAAACGCGCGCTCGCCGGCAACCAGACACACGCGGCGGCGGCTTTCTTTTGTAACTCCTCACGTTAGCCCGGTTCACACTGTAAAAAAAAGAAGGGGGGGGGGGGGGGGAGTTTGCGATTTGGGTAAACAGCTGTCAGTGCTTCCCACATACACAAATGCCGCCTCTTGAGATGATGCCGCCTCGGAATTTGCTTGCCTTCTCAACTATGGCACGTCGTGTGTCAACGCTGCGCGCTTTACGTTCACGAGCCGTCATGTCTCAAACAACGAACAACGAGCGCGAAAGCGTCACGGTTGTCATCTGCATATAAAAGAGCGGGATGCTCAAATAGCCCAATCAAGGCCCTGGATTTGCTTCGTGGGTCTACTCTGTGAAAAAATCTCAATACCCAAGCACGGTTGTAGGCTTCTCCTTTATAACACCCAGCTTGAGGCAAAGTATCTTTTACAGGAGACCGCAGTCGACGTCGTGCCGTGCCCCGGAGAACCATCGCCTATATTTTTCTTAATTTCCAATCATTAGAGAAAAGAAAAAAAAAAAAAAAAAAAAGATGGAAAGATCGTTTTGCTTAGTATGCGTTGAGAAAATGAAGGAGAGAAGGAGACGAGAACGCGCGAATATGTCAAAATGCCGCTCTCTGATTGGAATGATCAGTGGGTAGACCTAATGGTCTACCGACTAGTCGTTCACCTCCTTGGTCTCCATTGCACTCATCAATCGGGTTAGAACGTGGAACGCCTGTGTCTGACGTTCGGCTTTCGCATTCAAACATGTTTGATGAGTGCAGTGGAGCAAGAGGCAGCTAGCTTTAGGTCTACCTACTAATCATTCCAATCAGAGCTCGGCGTTATCACGTTCACACGCTCTTTCGTGTCCTCCTCTCCCTCACTTCTGCGGCGCATACACTTGAACCGTGCCGGATGGACTGGAGAGGAGAATTGAGTGGAACTTTAAATAGCATTTTGAAATCTAACATAATGCAATGGTTATAAAAAGATTCATCTTCTGACGCAGAATTGATTCTAGTTTTCTGCTATGCGCTGAGAAGGGGGCATGGGTAATTTTCATCGTCGTACGTGGTCTCCAAAGAGGAAATAATCGAACATGCGGATGAGTGAACCGTACTTGATCGAACGAACCAAAGTTTTTGCTACACCGCCGAAAGTTAAAATAAACGGCGGAGCCATGATTTGAACGTCAGGGCCTCCCATTGTCAAGGCGGGCATGAAGGCGGGCATTCGCAAGAAACAAAATGTTTCCAATCAGATGTGTTCTGGAAGCACACACCGCGGCGTGACACGTGGCACGACGCTTGCTGGCACGTCTACGTGCTCGTTTTGCTCCAGAAATTTTCTCATCGTTTGTCTCGCCAAGTGTACATGCATTGTTTTTTTTTTCTTTATAAGCTTTAGAGACACGGTATTATCATCATCTGCGATAATCAAGAGCCACGTTTGTGGATATATCGCGGGCCCTTTTCATCATTGCACGTGGCCTCCAAAGAGGAAATATTCGAAAATATGCAGACAAATGAGCCGCACTTAATCGAATGAATCAAAGTTTTACGGAATCTCCTTAAATCAAAATAAGCGGTAAAACCAGTTTTCGAACTCTGGGCATTCATATGCTTTAGTTTAAGTGCCAAATACGCTTGGGTGAAGTGTAGTCTCGAGAAGCATCTCATGTAGATGTAATGCTGCAAGCAACGTGCCAAGTCACTAAACAAGAAGACCAAATTACGTATTCGTCTCAAATTTTGAATACTTATGTCACGTCTTTCTAACACTTCCTTCAGGCTTTCCTTTGCTTATTGTACAAGAGAACCATGCTTAGAATCAAATGATACCTATTCATGTTTAGATTCTGGCTCATGTCCGGATACCATTTTGTTTCTTCGCTCTCACACCATTTTTTTTCTTCGCTCGTTCGTTGTTGTTGCTATACTTACAGTCGCGTTGGTTAGTTTCTTTTGTGCAAGCCGTGCGAAAATAGCCTCGCCCAATTTAGATCTTTTGTTTGTGTGTGTCTTTGTGTGCAAAGTCTTCACGGCAAGCAGTGTCGTTGCAACAGGAACGTCCGCACGCAATTTCGACAGTCTACGGCTATGCGCACATTATGCCCCTGTAGTACGTTGTTGAAGTTTGGCAACCGCCAGCAGTACTCGCTATCGACCATAACCTCAATGCGCTCGTCTGTATTCACCGAAAGGCATTCTTGTTTTTTGCAGCTTAGCTATGACAGCTGTGATCCGCTTCGCTGATCGTTCCTATACGACGTCCCGAAACAAAATATTTTCTTACCCTCTGATGATAGCCCTTCCGCTTGCTTACGAGGTCCACTTTTTTGGGTTTTTTTTTTTGTACGTTATTGTAATTTTGCCGACCACTCGCCCAATTGTTTGGTTTAGCTTAATTCTTTTTTATGTTCTTCGTCGCTGACGCAGTGGGGTATGTGATTTGCCGGGAGCGGGCGTGGTGAAGAGCTGGAACAAATGAATGTGTGCTGAGACGACGGCGGGCGTCAGGTGGTGTAAATAACACGGTGTTTGTATTGTGTATTGGAATTCGCGCGCCAGTGTTGGGACTGCATTTGCATCTCACGCGAGGTAGCGCGCTATTCATCTGTATAGTCAGGGAAGCGCAAGCTCCAATTTTCGCGGGGCGTTCGGACCGGTTCAAGGACCGTTGCGGTATTTGCATATGCGCAAGCCATTAGGACGATGCTCGCCATACCTGCGCGTTAAAGCACCTTCCCGTGCCTTCCACGGCGCTGCCACGACCGGAGCTGTGAAAACCTCTCATCGACTAGCGTGTCGAGGCCTTTTCAAGAGTCTTTATGACATCGGACCACACTCCATTCAGCGGTACTCGTGGGAAATGCGTGCAAGCACTCCCCCCCCCCCCTCCTCTCCGTCCCCCCTTCCCGATTAAGAATCACGTTCATCGCACTTTATCGGCGTTGTTCGAGTGACCAAACGTGCCGTTTACTCCAGTCACTACACTGAAAGTGCCTCGCTTTTTTTCGCTTTTTTTTTTCTTTGCTTAATGGACACCCAGCGCAGTCAATTAGGACACGATCGTAGGCGTCATAACAAAGAGTGATGAAAGCAAGTAAAAGTCTTCGGTTTTTTATTTACAGCGCGCGCGGCTTTACTTGTACTTCAAAAATATCTTGACCTCCTGTGTGAGGTGAAATACGCCCTTTTTTTCGTGGGGTTTTCTGTGTGCCGTGTGGCGATGACTAGTGCCCACGCTAAAAACGAAGATGAACAATTTACACAAAAAATATTCACAATAATGTTTAAATATTACAAAAATTAAAGGGAACGATAAATGACCTTACACGGTAACGGTGGAAACAACTACGTTTGCACACTTATTGCTGCACGCGTTCCAGTGCTCTGAATCAGCGCTTTTCTGGTTCTACCACCCAGGCTGCGCCCCCAAAAAGTTTACAACAAAGTGTAGTTACAAGTTTCAGCATAGAAATGGCAGAGGTTTCCCAGTGTGACTTCACAAAGTTGGGTTACAAAAAGCAAGGTGCGTAAAGTGAAAAATGATTAATTCACTCGTATATTTATGAAATAGCGAAAGAATTAGATAGAAACTTTATAGTCGCATTAATGGGCAATATATTTAAAAGAGCACCGGTTAATGGGAGCCAACAAATTTTATGAAACGCCGTACTGTATTACAATTCGACGTGCCTTGGCTCGAATGTATATTTCAATATGTTAACTTATACTGCTGAAGAGCAACAAATTATTTTGCGGTCAATCTTCAGCGAAATATCAAGTTTGAATGACCTTGAACTTAAAGCTGTAACGGGGCGGTATTCTGCCGCTCTTCTGGGGTATTTTATTAAATCATTAACTACATATTTTGCCAAAACAATACACACGAATAAACGTCCGTTCACACTGAAAACAGCAAAAACTGAAAATGTGTGGTAAATCGAAAAAAAAAAAAAAATCAGCTGCCTACCAACGGTATTCAAATATAGGTGCTTACACTGAAGTTCTTTCTCAAAGGTGCGATATTTCTTTTTTAAGAATATTTACAACTGTCGTCACAGTTTTACTGAATGTTTCTTTCATTAATTTTACGTGGCGCAACTATACATAGAGGGAAGCAATTTCCATATGCGCATTATCAAACCACCTTTTCGCTCGTTCCAGATGAAAAAAAAAGTGTATTAATTTGGCAAGGAATCAAGGTTTTCTTCCTTCGTCAGATCCCATTACCGGGAAAGGCCGACTAATGATTGCTAACATTTTGTTTTGCTTGAGGTCCTTCTTATCTTCATTGCAAGTGACAAAGGTCAGGTGCTTCGTCGTCTTTCGATCCTTTACCATAATGAGAACGGGGGTACTTTGTGATGGCTTTAATGAACCTCGTATCAGTTCCAAGTCGTTCATTCACGATTTTGTGGGAGATTTTTTATTATGTATATTCTTTTGTTTGACTGGAAGCTGAGCTCTTCCACGAGCCGAGCTTAACACTCTCTTGCATTTAGAGTGACAGTGACTTCGGTTTTTATATTGAAGTGTCTCTGCAAGGAGAAGTCTCAAGGTACCTTTTTGGGGCGGGTTGGAGCATATGCCTAGTAGCTTCAACTCAAGTTGATAAAATGGTGCAAAATCAGAGTCGATCTACGCCACCTAGTGCACATTTTAACTCAGTTTTAATATTTATAAAATAAGTTAACAATTCTTGTTGCTTTCTTTTAAGGCTGGTAAAATGAAACCGCATACTAGATTTTATAAAGTACGTAAAAATGGCGTTTTGTTCTGTTAAACTACTTGACGTTACTGATAAACATTCTTTTGTGAGCGAGACCGAAACTATTTTGCAAATCAAGAATGCCTTTGCTCTGGCATGCACCTAATCTTAGCGCCTATACTGAACGTTGTGAATACTTAATAGCTTATTTAAATCAAGGTTTGAAAGATAAGTGTGTGCATTATTTTATGTTTGGCTTGGCGGTGTGGGAGTTACGTGCTGTGTGATGTGATAATAACCTTAAAGGGGAACTCCGCCAATTTCTTCATGGTCCCCGATTTGCTTGAAATTTTGCTAAACTCGCCAAACAACATCGCCAAAATAGTATCCCAAATATTAGCTCAGAATAATTTTTTTTCCCGAAGTTATTGAATTTACAATTTTGGTCCTCACCGTGTTTTTCAAACTGAAATTCTCTACTGGCAACAATGAAAAAGTGACGTCAGTGGAAGTGCAGGGGTTCACTCTTTGGACTGTAGAATTTGTTCCCAACTGATTCGAAGCAGTTTCATGGTGTCAAATGAATGCTTTGGAAGCTCGCTCCAGTACCCGCGCTCCATCACGAAACAAATGACTGGCATATTCTATTTTTTAGACTGCTCGCCCGACTGGCAAGCTGACCTTCCAATGACGTCACGGCCCTGAAAAGGGCGGGTATATTTGAATGTTTGTTTTTACATGATTTTCATTTGCCGATTTCGCAATAACTATTATGAATTTCACGATACTAAATAGCATACCAGAAAGGGTAAAGGCCGGGGAGTCAGAAAATAAAGTTATTTGAGGTAGCTCAAAAATCGGCGGAGTACCCCTTTAATGACGTTGCTGCGTGAAGGCAGTTGGCAGTTGTTTTGTCGAGACTGGCAGCCGTTATTTCAGCTGACGTTTCCCATTTGGGCTCGAGTAACACATTGTTTTTGCAGTACTAAGTGTGTCAGTAACTGGAGACAAGTGAGGTTTTTATACAATTCATGCATTTACCACCTTCCACTAGTACTGCCGGTGACATTGTTCGCTTTTTACTGAGTATACATGTTACAACCAGTGCCAAAATTTCACTATTTAAAAATTATATAACTAGATGAGTTAGAGGTAACATTTTCTATTTTGTGAAGCTTCTGTATCTATGTTTACCTTAGTCTATAAATTACTCCTGTTTATTGCTTAAGGTATTTTTAATAACACCTTTGGGTTTTAGGTGAACACTTTATAATAGGCGTAAAAGTACTATATAGTGAACGGTTCTTCTGAGTTTTCCACTTTCTAAACTGAACTGTCTTTCTGTGGCTCCAACGTTTATTATTTCAGTTCTAAAAACGTTTACACACCGGGAGTATTACCATATCTGGGACTAAGGCGGTTTCGGCACTAGACTCGTCGCCTAGGATGCGCAATTTTATACGATCGCC
The DNA here is from genome assembly GCF_016920785.2 of Ixodes scapularis. NCBI lineage: Eukaryota > Metazoa > Arthropoda > Arachnida > Ixodida > Ixodidae > Ixodes > Ixodes scapularis. The sequence goes on from NW_024609868.1 coordinate 27,224,914, forward strand.
AACGCTGCCGTAAAACTTCGCAGGGTTTGTTCTTGTCACGTTTACAACGTTGCTGTTTGAGAACACCATTGTCTATCAGTGACAAGTAGCTTCCTTTGTATATAGTGCAGCTTCCCACTTTGTCAAAATGTCATTACCAAGGGTAACGTTCGAAACAGCGAAAACCCTAAAATGGAAGTGCGAACAAATTCGATAAAAAAAGAACGGTATTAATGTTCACCCTTCCGTTAGGTGTTTGTTCGTTTACGGTATAATGCAGAGGCTCCTGTTAATTAGAAAGTTGGAACGAGCTCAATTTACAGTTGCCATGTTTAATGTGCGACGATATTTGGACTGAGAACACAAAGGAAGCTTGTTAATAGCTTAACTGCTTTCTTTGCAACCTAGTTTCTTAATCTGCTTGTTTTATGATCCCTGCACGAAAGTGTCATTGCCGGATTCTATTTTGTTGTCATCATCACATGCGAAATGCATAACAAATACAATTAGTTCGTGTTACAAAGACGGGAGCTAGGGCGATTTGTTGCCTTGCGTATGTCAAGCTTGCATAAGGCGTTACTTTTTTTATGACGGCATTGGATTTAATTTTACGACATTTGCACTTTTATATCACGTGGACTCTTTCACCTGTATCACGAATTAGCAAGTCGGTAAACCTTTTCGTGAGCTCGATTTTCAGAGTTACTATACGCTTATCTACTTTTATAGTAGTGCACCCCTTAACCCATTCTTAACCCGGTCGCTTGCCTACTTGCTTTAACTTTATCTTAGTGCATAAGCTTAGATAGGTATTTGAACAAAACGTAAATATTGACGCGGGCATGACCGAAAAAGAACGCTTCTTCGTACTTCTAGGAGATTCGAGCTTACTCTTACCTCAAGTGTAAAAGATAAGAAGGCCAGAATAGCCCTTCCGAGTCAACCTTGCCCTAGCTCACTTCCGAACATGCTAGGTCGAATATTCGAGATACCGAATGTAGCTGACAAGGAGCCGACCGCGGCCTTGCCGACTCACTCACTCTCACTCCCGGCAGCTGTCACGCCGACACAGCGATGTTAACTGCTGATGTTTCGACGCTCATTTGGTATTTTTTTCTCGCAAAATTCGTCGATTAAACTTTTATCCTCAGTTTACGCTCGTAGAGACTTTTCCATCTCAGACAATATATTTTTTTTTTCTTGAGCAGACAAGCTTGCTTTAATTACACTGCGAAACCTTAACCACTGCGAGGTGACTCAATGCCTGTGTGTTATATCAATTCAAAAATTGTTATCACGGGATTGTTTTCACCACCGAGAAAATTAACTAAACAACGCGGAGGCGCATTGAGTTTCAATGCAGAACACAAAGAAGCACAAATCTCTTTTACAAGAAAGAAGACGGGCGTAGCCTCTTCATTGTTTCCCCCTTCTCGTATCACCTCTCTCCATGCTGACAACTTACAGTAAACCGTGTTTCCATTTTGACGTCCTGATTAAAGTTTACTTTTTTATCTCTGCATGCCGATCAGCTGATGTGAACTGTTGTGGTTCTCCGGTTTAATTACCACTTTTACTCTTATTTTGAATGGTATAAATGGCAGCAACGCGTCAGCTAGTTTGGAGCACAAAACAGACGCATCTAAAACCATCAAGAGCGCCGCCAGTTAAACTCTATTTCAATTATAGATAGAATAAAGAGGGCGTGTTGGTTAAACATCTTGGTATGCCAATGCAAAATAAAAATGTCAAAAGGCAGGCAGTTCAAAAAACAAAAAGTGGCTCTTTTTTCCTAGCACGCATGCAAAAGAAGCATGCTCGATAGGTAGAGCACCTTAAAGAGACCATAAAATGATTTTTCGGCTGGGATATATTGGAGTTTTACTAATTGCATATCGTTAAGTGCGCCAAAATAAAACAAGTGCACGAGCGTAGAAAGCCTAAGACAGAAAGCCTAAATTAAAAACAAAATAGCGGACTATTTCGTATCCTCTTTCCTTAAAAAGCTCTCCGCCTTTCACCTTGACACATCTGTGGTGCTCAAGTGGGTCAGCCGAACCCCGATCACCCATTGGACACGAGCACTGCGTAATTCGGACGTATGTGCTCGTCAAGAATCAATCTGTGGACGAATACCTGGATTCGCTTTCGTGGTTAATGAGTACCGTGACGGCACTAATCATTACTTCAGAATGACAAGTTCCATCGTGTGCTTAAAAAGCACGTTGGAAGCCTGAAGTCATTGCATTTGGTGCCCAAACACGTTACGAGAACGAGATTTCTGATTTCGTTTTTGAGTAGAGGATTGAAGTTGAGGAGAAAAAAGTTAAAAAATCATTTCATTTTTTCTGTAAAGGTTCCCTGAGGAGGTATCTGAGATCGCCTAAATATGTATATAATTCACTCTGTGTTCTCTAAACATCCTATAAATTCATAAATTATAAATATGTATCACCGATTTCCCTATTAAAACATCAATCAAAGATTGAACACATCGAGGTCACCTCTGACGATGGGAGGAGCAATGTCCAGGAAGCCAGGACGAAATGTAACCAATGAAAACGCGACATTTTGTTGATATTGCAAACGCTGTTTTATTAGAAAATGTCTATGCTTTTGTAAATATAAGAATGAAAAAAAGTAGTTGAAAAATTCATTTTGCGCGGAGAGAGAGGTTATATAATACTGCAATAATCGCCTCAAAAACAGAACAATATGTTGTTTTTTTTTTTGCTTGTTTTTCGCGGGAGTGACCCGTCGGATCGTCGGCTGGCGAGCGATCGCTCGCTCGGTTGAATCGTAGTTGGGGCTATATGAGCAAAAAGCCGCGGGCATTTGAGATATCACTATTTGCTGATCATGGTCCTGGTTTCGGAGCATGCTCCTCCCATCGCCGGCGAGGACCTCGGTGTGTTGCGATTTGAATTGCTTTTTTTTAATAGAAAAATCGGCCACGTAACGTCATGATTAGGGATTTCTAGGATGCTTAGAGCCAACAGAGTGAGTTATAACTCTATTTAGGCAATTTTAAAAACCTACCCAGGGCATCTTTAATGTCAACGCGTCTGTCTTAGGGACGTGCGCTATGTTCAGCTGTTTTCTCCCGCCTTCGTTTTAATTTATCGCTGCACGTGTGTCGGGAGATTGTGCCGGGAGATCAAGAATATGACTGTCCCTTGGCTCACTTAGCAATTCCGGTGTGATTTTAGCCTTGCAGAAAGAAGTGTCGTTAAGATATTTCGCGCTTGAAAGAAGCAATCCAACTGGAAACACTGAATTTCATGTGCTCTCGTTTTCTGTTTTCCCGGGAGGATAACGCAATGCTCTGTTCAATGAATGAACAAAACATGTTTTAGTGGCGTTAAAATTACAAAGCTTCATTGCTTGCCTTACGGCATTAGCGATAAGGGCGAATCACTTCAATGTTAATAAAGGCACGTTTTGTTCATTTATTTATTACATCAAGAATAGGCTTGCCTTCATCTAGCGTTAATAGTTTATATAAAAATGTAAGTCTCGTAGAGAAAACGTAGGAGGAAAGCCAATGAACCGGAAAATCTTGTGGAAAAACTATAGCGATTAACGATTTTCGGAAGGTCTTCCAGTACGCTTTCGATTTTTTGCGCGCAGTTCTTTTTGTTACTCGTTCTTACTTTATCACCTCTGTGATGGATGAATCCATCGCTGTTCCTAACTTATTCAGCGCGACATCGTTGAAGGAACGACCGCGTGGCCGGCGTCTCGTCCGTCGTCGATATAATGGACAAGGGGGAATCGTTAGCGGACTCCGTCATTGTGATCTCTCGTCTCCCGACGCCATCTACTCGAGCGGCGATAATGCGACACCGAAGAGAACGAGGCCCTTGTTTTCTTCGTGATATTTGGACGTGCTTTTGTTTTCAGCGGATGCATATTGTCACGAATGACAAATGATGCGGCGGCGAATAACTGAGTAAACTGAAGGTTTAAGGGAGCGAACTTGTGCCCAAAAGAAAAAGGAAACAGAGGATAACAACAGAGCGTCGTGGGCGTGGAAATAGGCGTAAGAGCTGGATTGAAGGATGGGGCGAAACTGACTGCGGCTGAACACGCGGAGCCCTTTATGTACACGCGTGGGCTTCTGGAACAATCGACGTAGAAGATTCGACGTGTAGAAGATTCGGACCTCGAACAATCAACAAGGTTCTCGAATTTAGCAGAAATCTAAATTGAAAAAATAAATGAAAGACACGCCGCTCCGAGTAATCGAACCCTGGGCTTCCGCACGGAAGTCAAGCGCGGTAACCAATCGGCCACGCACGCGCTCGCTCGCCAACGCGCGTGGAAATATCTTCTGCCTGAGTTTCATGTTACGTTAGCAGATAACATAACATGAGCAGATGTTATGTTATCTGCTTTGCTCGGCCGTAATTGTTCTCGGCAGGTTAAGTTGAAAAGTTTCCCATGGGTTTTTACATATGAGGTTAGAGCTCATCTGCCAGACATATTCTCTTTTTTTCTTACGGTTTGTTTCCGGGTGGCAGCTTTTATTGTTACCGGCATCTTCGTTTCAATTATTATTACTTACCGTTTAGTTGCAGAGTATTGCAAAGAGGAGGGATGTATAAGATTTCAGCCCGTTTTCATTACGCCTCGCAAAGTTAACATAAAAAAGAGCAACAAGATTGTACGCTGAGTGAACAAAACTTGCGGAATTCGGCGGGCGAGAGATTGCTCGCTAAATTAAAAGGCTTTTACGTGACTGGTGAAAGTGCAACGTACGCTTCGTCGTTGCATGCACCTTCGTCACGGGGAGGGAGTAGGGGGGGGGGGGGGGGTACACTCTAAAAAAAGCCCATGCGTCTACTTTCAACCAGAACCCTCGGAGAGCCAATCGCGGCAACTTGCGGAGGCAGCTCAGCGAATGACACCGCCGAAACATATGTTTAGATCAAAAAACGCAGTCTGAGTTGTGACATTAAGCAATGCAAAACGTCACGCTTGCACTGCTTAATGCCACAACTCAGACTGCATTTTTCGGTCTAAACATATGTTTCGCCATCGTCATTCGCCGAGCTGCCTTCGTAAGTTGCCGTGATTGGCTCTCCGAGTGTTTTGTGGGAAACCGGATGCACGGGCTTTTTTTAGAGTGTAGGTAGAACAGGAACTTACTATCCACCAAGAATAGAAACAGCGCGATGGATACATGATTGACGTAAATATAAAGCGTTTCTTTTTTTGCAGTGGAGCGTGTGTTTTTATATTGGGGTTAACAGCAAATTTGGGGGCTTGAGATAAATACGAAATTAGTAGGCTATATTTATACCGAAATAATAAACCATTTGCAGTATGGCGGCACTCGTCTACAAAAAAAGCAAAACTACCATAACATATGCGGAAGTACGCTAGAAATGCATAAGAATGGTCTGTAATTGTTACATTGTTTTAGCGTCTCTGGAATTAAAATGGTTAACCCCTGGCGATAGAAAAGGAGGTTCACGTGACGTGCTCTTGTCGATCGTACTACAAAGCAGGGGTCACACTGCTTACACATCATACAAATGACACTTTACAAAGAGATTCGAACGCAAGTCACTGCGAGATTCATGCTTCGAATGCCCCATGACAATGAGTTCAAAAATAAAACCTGGCACGCGGCATTCGCACCCCGGATATGGCGGTAACTCGTGTTTGAAGCCTGTTCTTTTTTATAACGTATGAGCAGTGTAACCTTCGGCTTAAGGAGAAAAAAACAAATCAACCCTACAAATTACACTGTATACTTTATTCGCACCCGACTTATATGGCGCGAGTGAATAATTGGATGTACGCATGTTTGTCTGTCTTGCCCACGCTTTATCGCCTAATTTTTTTGTATACCGTTGTTTTGTTCTATCTCCTCTAATGTAGTATATCAGTGATAGAATGAACAATGTGCAAAACCGAGGCGCCCCTAGCGGCTCAGGTGCTTTCTGGGAGACATTTGTCAATACAGTTTTTAGTTTCGGTTCCCTTCATGGGATTACGGACAGCCGCAAGCGGACACAACGGACTTGCAATGAAGCATGTACACCTCACCCCCGAAAAGGAAAGACGTTTACGAATCTCTGTAATGCAAAATTAGTGCGTAGCTCTTGAGGTATTTTGCTTTTGCGATATACTATGGTAAACGATTCAAGAAAGAAAACAAAAAACGCTCATGAATAACATCGAAGCCATGCAAAATCGTAACCTACGTTTCCTTTTCTGCAACTGCCATTGCATGGCTAGTGTCTCATCAATGAAAGCAACTCTATCTCTGCCTTTTATTTCACTACGTCGAAAAATATCACGCCTATGCTTGTTTTACAAAATTGTTCATTTTAATGCCTCACTGAAGGACAGACTATTCCTCAGCCCATCTTTTATATCTACGCGCGTCAATCATCACTTTAAAGTCGACCTCACTGCAAAACCTCAGCATACATTGACTCCTCCATTCCTGAAACGTCCTCTGATTTGAACCACCTTCCCGCATATCTAGTAAACATACCATACATTGATTTATTTAGAGCTGCATTAGTTAAGCATTTTAGTTAATCATTTTTGCTACTACATATTAGGCTTAATTTGTTTTTCTTTCTTGTAGAAGTACATTGTTGGCCTTTGCTTTTTTGTGTGTGTCTTCTTGTTTTGTTGTTATTCTTGTCCACTTCTCTCTGTAATGCCCTCTGGGCCCTGAGGGTACTGAAATAAATAAATATATATATATATATATATATATACAAATAAAGATAAGTTTCCTCACATACTGGTTCTGCACCCTCATCTTCTTCCATGTCCTTTTCCTCCTTCGTACCCTCCTCCACTCCTCCACTCCTCCTCTTCTGTACTCTCCATTTTCCTCCTCCCTACCTTCACCTCCTCCCCCTCCATGCCCTCCCCTCCTCCCACAGCTTCCCTGCTAAATTTAGCTCCAAACTCGACGTCACGTGACCTCAACACGAATTCAATTTCACCGCTAAATTAAGGGGGGGGGGAATGACGTCACATGACTTCGTGTCACGCTACCTATGAACGAATGGAGTTTCTCGACTAGATTTAGGAGGGAAATTGATGTCACATGACTTTAACACCAATTTAATTCCCCGATAAATTTAGCGGGGAAACTGGATTGGTGTGCTGTGGCGTTCCATAATGCAACACTCCGCATTCAGTTTCGCCGCTAAATTTAGCGGTAAAACTGTAAATTTATCGGGAGACTGTGACGTCCCTTAATGCAACGCGCGCGGTTACGCCGACGGTGACGCAGCTTAACGCGGAAACGGGCGCCTAAGACCTGCACTCTAATCTAAAACAAGTAACTAAACACCATTACTGGTTCAAAAACTAACTAAATACGTTACTCGTTAGATCCTCAAAAGGAGCGTGTTACTTCACCTCAAAAGTGGCCAGTTACTTTTCTAGACGAAGATAATCCTTGGAGAAGGGGAACAAGAGGGACAAAGGACAAACACCAATCTCGAAACACAGCTAGGTGACTGGTACGCGACCGAAAAAACCCGGGCCAGGCGAATTTTTTTGGTCGCGCACAAGTCACCCAGCTGTGTTTGGAGATTTGTGTTTGTCCTTTGTCCCTCTTGTTCCCCTTCTCCAGGGATTATTCTCGTCATTCTTGTTCAAGTCGGTTGCACCTTTGCATTCAATTGCATTATAATCATTACTTTTCTCGCTACTTCGATCACCAAATACACAGCTACTTTTGTTTCATGGTCTATTGTTTTCTTTTCAATAGTCGTTGCACTGAAGCAGTAGTTGCGTCTCGACGTTTTCATCAGTTATGCTTCCCCGCTTCCTTGAGAATACATCTCCGGCGACGCTGATGAGTCATTCTACTGACGCGCTCGAAGGAGCGGCAGTGTTGGGCTTCAGAAAGAGCTGGTGAATCTGGGATTCCCCTCTCTCATTTGCTCTCTCTTCTTCTAAAGCTTTAAGTTGACAATGCGTTCTGTGCCTCCCGTCTTGGCAAGCTCCGGGTTTACATTCGGTCTGTAGATTATTCTAGAAGGTTCAACCAACGAACCTTATTGTGTTTGCTGGGTGAAGGACATTCCCAGCTGTAAAGTTCCATTGACGTGTTCAGCGATAAACGTTGTATGCTCTCATATCAATTAGTTGTTTTTCGGATTGACCATCTGCCTTTGTCGGAAACTCAGATTAGAATAGCCTTAAAAGTAGCTTAACATGTTATTCATTGCTTTTATAAAAAAAAAAAAATGGCTCCAATTCACGCTGTGAAGGCGGTTGGACAGCGAAGCTGTATACGACACGCACAACGATTACCCATTGCGACGTTACTTGAAAATTCACAGACGTGGCTCTACAAAGAGTGAAACCAGAGACAAGTAAAATGTACTTAACCACCACCCTTTATTACTTCACAACGACATTCGCGGCTACTTTATGATCAGTGTGATACACACTGAGATTTTCAGTTCTCACTGTAGAGATATTCTTTGCTAAAGTTAAATCAATGCATGATCCATGAATGGTGGTAGATTGAGTTGCATTGGTGAAATACATGCTATATATGAAAGTGTGGTAACTTCACTACGTGTTTTCTATGCTGTTAGGTACTATTCCAGTCGGAGTAGCTTACACAACTGTAATTTTTACCGGGACCCACAAGCGGTGAGAAGGAAGATGCTTCGCATTGTTCGCAGGCGCAGTTATCATCAATTATGCGGTTTGCATTTCACACGAGGACTTCTAATGACGTCGACCTCTTTCGAAGCAGCTGCAAGCCTCATGTTTACCGGAACGCGTGGCAGGGTGTTCCTATTGTTCACACGCGCCTTATCGCCCATCATCTGGTGTTGATGCCTGTTTTGTTAATGCTTGTTTTATGGTTTTCTTTATTTAAACGGATACTGAGCTGTATGCTGTACGCCTGACTTCAGAGGAGATATGCTGTTTTGCCTTCAATTGTTCACCGGGAGTTTTTCTGCTTACAACGCTAACGACACGAAGATTTCCTTGGCTGGTAGAGGTATACAGCTTCGCTGTAAAAAAGTAACTAGATACGCTACTCGTTACAGAAGCAAGTAACTAGGTAGACGTACCTCGTTACTGTTAACGCGTTACGTAAACGTTTGCCTGCACCACGCCCGTCAACGCAATGCACCTCGCCGAGTCTTCGTAGGTTAATTTACGTGAACAGTCATGGCGGATACTAAATAGCTCGACGCGAGCGGACGTTTTATTGTGTGGAGCGCTTGACTGGTGGATTACGTTCGAACTATCGCTGACGTCAGGGCTCGTCCATGTGAAGCAGAGAGGGGGGGGGGGGGGGCACATCAACGCAAACTACCGTTATCACCTGCGCCTGTGTGAAGGCGGTCTGATTGCAAAGAGCTCATAGTTAATTTGACTAATGTTTTCTTCAGGCCCTCAAACACGTAGTCGCCAGTCGCGGAGCTTGCCGTTTCCATGATCCTCTGCATCTTTTAATCAGAACGCGGTGGTACAGGCGCAGATGATAACGGCAGTCCGCGTTGATGGGCTCCCCTCTACCTCCTTCCCATGTATGAGTCTTGACGTCACCGCTAGATCGAATATAAACCACCAATTGAACGCTCCTCAAAAAAAAAAAAAAAAAACCCGCTCGCGTGGAGCTGTTTAGTATATGCATGACTGTACATGTGATTCAGTAAGTATACTTCTCTTCGCATGACTTTATCAGACAGTTTGAGATTCAAGTTTAGAAAAGAGGAAAACAAGGTGGTAGTAAAAGCCCCAATGCACTGGTGCAATCAAAGTGAAAAAAGAAGATGGCTTAAGAATGAGGGATAAAACACGGCAGAAACACATTGTGCAAGTCCTATGCTAATTTTGGTGCTGGCCCTCCAAGTCTGTCGACATCAAAAACAAACACCCAGGAGATGTCAGTGCGCAGAACAGTGTACGCCAATCGACATTAGGTTTAGTTTCGATGAAGCGGCGTGGCTTGCCTTTGCCTTCAATCAGTTACCGTCTGATACAGTCAAGAGATGTGTACCTACTGCACCACAGGGACACGTATGTCAACCTACGAAGACTCAGCGAGGTACGCTGCGTTGATGGGCGTGGTGCAGGTCCGCGGTGTCCGCGGCCCAATGGAGGAAACCGAAAGAAATCTTCGTTCACAAATGTTTCTCAGAATGCACCTGAGCGGCTAGGGGCGCCTCGGCTTTGCACATTGTCCACTGAATGTGTAGTTGAATCACTGCTGATGGTATTGTTAATATGAAGGCCATATTGCTTTCAGACTGGTTTTTATCAATTGAAGATAATCTTTGCTATAATCTTTGGAACAGCTGTACGCGATATTTACAAAACCCGCGCATCAAACAATAATAAAAAGAAAATCATGAGAGAAACTGTTACCAAACCTTGTTTGACCTTAATATATGGTATTTAGAATCATAGGTTTCAAATATAAAATCTAATTTTAATATCAAATAAAAAACGTACATTCAACATCGCCAATTGAGTCCGACTGGTTACCATAAAAGCTGAAAGTTTGGTCATAAATAATTGTTCATTTTTTGTTGTATATTGGGGCATCGTTTTTACTATCTACTCAACAATTTGGTGACATTCAGCAAAACAATAAACCGTTGCCACGCGTCGTGTTTCTTCCCGTATATACCGCGTAATCTGAACTAAAAATGGCACCTAAAATAACAGGAGGACGCCGAAGCTTCACCTTTAAGAGGGGAACGCAATAGCTAAACATATAAACACCGCTCGTTCCCAAGCTGTGCAAGCGTGTCTTGCTTGCAACCGAAGGGTCGTGGGTTCAAATCCCGACCTCCACTTAATACTCTTCAAAATGTTTCCTTAAGGCAAATGAATTACGTTATAAAGTAAAATCACTTTAGACATGCGGCGACCTTTAGTTCATGTTAAATGTCATGTTCTGACCACTTCCCTTCCACGCGTGATCTCATGCGAGCATTAAGGGTTGTTTGAAATTTTCGCTTGAAGTTATGTGGCTGAGGACTTATGATTCTATCGCATGACCCTGTCACAGACCTTGTCGCATGACCCTGTCGCAGAAAAGCCGGCGGGACAGGCCACGTCTCGCCGACACCAAAGCCGGCATTTCTGCGAAAGAAACTCCCTGAAGCTATTGCTTAAAAAAGGACAGTTGAATGTTACGTGTTCCACTTGCGGGGCACGAACGACAAAGAGCACGGGGATGGATCCTTCTGCCTATGAGCCAGCACATGTACTCTGCATCGTCTGCTGTTGTCCGCGCACGAGAGAACCGGACATCATTCGCCAGCGTTATGTACTCTTCCCTTCAAAAAAAAAAAATTCATTGCAGAACATCTGAATCTCGTGACCCTCGAAGTGCCTCCAACCAGAACGAGTCTTTTCACCAGACTTGCTATACCAGCTTTTGTCTCGCTCACCACTGGCCCAAGCCTGGGCTTGACTTCCGAGAATAGCAATTAACGGTAGCTGGGTCCGGCCTTCCCCGGAATCGTCTTCTTTGTTCTGACAGTCGTGGACGTGCCAGCCTAATCGAATTAGTTGCCGGGCAGCGGTCACACCGGGCCCGCTTGTCGGCCGGGTCTCCTAGGACGGCACCTGTGACGCAGCAGAAGTATATAAGCAGGACGGCAGCTTTGAGCCGTGGCTTACCGGCTTGGAGCTTGGAACGCGCATCCGACAGCTGTGTTTCGCGTCCTATTTCGCCTATGCATCAAAAGTAGTTTTGAAGTATCAACAAATCACGTCCCAAAAGCCGGAGTGTCATGCCGTCGGATGTGGCGATCCTGGCGGTTTGGCGTCGAAGTTCTGGCAAAAAAAATCACGAGAGAACGCGAGTGTCGCTGTCGTCGCGGCATCCCAACTCCTGTATGCCGAAGCTTCAATAGAATGTGAAGCTCGAGATTGACCTGCAGTAGAACAGGCGTCTGCGACATCCGCGGCCCCTGCTGTGAACCGCCAGGATCGCGGCACGCGAGCGCATGACGTCACAAGACAGAAATCGATGGACCACATTTTAAGATGCGTTAAACACAGTTGGCGGAGACGCGTTACAGGCATCATAGTGTTACTAGTCCAGGTCCTCCTTTTGGGTTTTTAGTCGTGCTCTTTCGTCGGAAAGACTACCTTAACCTTAAAAAGAACACGCAAAAAAAAAAGAAACTTACTTTGGGAATGTAAAAAAAAATCTAGTGAAGCTACAGTATGAAAAACAAAATGCCCCTGCTTCTTCTTTCTCGATCAGCATAATTGGAAAAGTCAAAAGTGCATTACGATTGTGCATATTGAGCTACGTTTAATAAAAAGCTTAGGTAATAAATACCTAACTACGATCCGAGCACAACATTTAACGTACTTACGTCAACACTTTTAGCATTTTTGTGTTTGAACATTTTTTTTTATCAATTGCCACAAAGCTATCTTTTAAACAGCTTTTCGCGGGAAAGTAGAGACGCAGCATTTCACCGCATTGCGGACGTGAGTGTGAACGCTCTACCTTCCACGTTCTATCCTATGCGAAGCGCAAGTTCGTCTGCTCATTGGACAGGGGTTGCAATGATGTCAGAACGCCAAGCTCTTATTGGCTGATTGAATACAATAGTGGGTACATCTCGAGGCATCTAGCAGTGGGGTCTACCCGAATCAAAGCCAATCAGAACGCTGCGCCGTTCTGACGTAACTGCAACCCCAACGAAAGTAGCAGACGACTTGCTCTGCGCATTAGCGCGCTATCCTTGGCTCTGCTTACTTCTTCGCGTCGCCTTCGGAACCTTTTGTCTCAACTCGCTATCGACGTTTTATGGAAATGAAAGAAACACGACTGCTAATTAAATCGAGAACGTAAACTGGACTGATTGAATGAATAAAGACGCGTTGAATTCCATGTTTTACTGCTGATGCTGCGGTTGGTAAATAAAAAAAAAAGGGGGGGGGGGGGGGGCGGGATCTGTTTTTATTGAGGCTTTAGTTTCCCTTAAAACTTAATAACATAAAAATATTAATTGACTGTTGTCAAGATTAAAAGCATACTAACCGAATTCATATTGTTTTTCTTTTCCGTAAACGGCACGCTGCTAACTGATCCGCATACCCAAATGAGACGTGAAGAGTGCGTCTGTATTACCGGTTCTAGCGTTATTTTTTTCTATAGCATACTACCGAACATGGTCATTTATGGAGTTCCAATAAAGGCGAAAGCAATCAGCCGTTGAATTTAAAACTTTCTTCAGTGGACTTCTTTTTTTGTGACATTTATTGGGGTTTCTATTAAAACGAGGATCGCGCTTCCCCCGCGACGAGAGAGGTCGTCCAACGTGACGACTCTTTCTATTCTTCGCACGAAGCAATGTCAAGGACAGACTTTCCCGGGATCTTGCGCTCCACTTTTTGGTTGTCTCGTTCTTTCGGGTCGGCACTTAAGGCGGGCTCTCGCAGACGAATTTGATTTCCGGCACTCGGTGTTCGAGTGCAGCACTCTCGAAACGACTCTTGTCATTCAGCTCTCTCGGAGAAGAGGCTCGAAGCTCTGAGGCACACCTCTTTTCTTTCTTCTTTTATGTTTAAGTGTTTTCTGGATTAGCCATTTTTTTTTTAGCATCGTATGTGTGCCAAGTAGAATGTTGTAAAATGAAATGTAAGCTCAAGATCCAAGCTTTTGTTTGTTTGTTTTTTTCGTTCGTTCCGTTAGTTTTGTTTTCTCATCTCTCCACTTTTATTTTGTTTCGGATTATTCATTTCCCAAAATAAGGCGGTTAGTTGGTCGAAATTTAATTTGAGCGGGAAATATTTTTGCTCAGAAACTTCGTTACAACTCGGTTTTTTATTTTCTTTTTTTATTTAGAGACAATTAGCGGTTTTAAGTACTTTTTTTTATCACAGTGTCGGTCCGTTTTTGCGGAGCGTGACTACTAGACGCATTACATCTGTCTCAGCGAATAACAAATTAATTTTCGGATTTTATCGATGGAACTAAAATGAAGACGCGAAGCCACGATCCTCTTCTCACGAGACCTTGATATTCTTCCACCAGGGCTGAAGAGAGACCTTTTTCTGTTACTGTCTTCTTCTAAAACGCCACCTTCAGATATGTTTGTAAAAATGTCGAATACCTCCTCCTTCATATCCATATAACCATATTTTGTACGAGTTGCTGTTTATTCTAAATTTTCCCTGCAAATTATCACATCTCGACGTGAAATTGGTTTCGTGTTGCTCTCTCTCTCTCTCTTTCTATATATCTATATATCTATATATCTATATATCTATATATATATATATATATATATATATATATATATATATATATATATATATATATACCTTGTAATCACCGGTTTGGCTTCACCTGAGCATATTTAAGAAAAATAAAGACGCCTTCACAATAAAGTTAACACAGAATTTCAACACGCCCACCAGTGTTGCGGGGTTGCCACCCCAAAATTGGAATGATTTCGGAATCATTACGCACTTTCGCAACCGCGGAATAAAATGAGAATGGAATTAGATTCCTTTCGCTCTGAAGGGAGTTGGAATGAGACGTGCGCGGTTCTTACGCAAGCTGTGCTGATTTTCATTTAGGGCCTATGGGCTAATAGTGCAATTTGTTAGGGCATGGTAAGTGGCTCTTGAAACAGCATCATTGCACTGGAGGCGCCTCATGGCTTGATTGTATCACTGGTGTATGCTCCGTCGACGATGAAAATGGCTCGCACTCAGTGAAGCAACCAAACTGTATAGTTGTAGACGGACAAGGTGTCTTTCCCGGCGACGCGAGACGCGACTAAGCGGCTGTTTGTAATCATGCGCGATTAGCCTGTAACTGTTACCCAGCTTGTCGGACCGAACGGAAAACCGGAACGAAGCCGTTATTTCTAACTGAACCGGAACAAGACTGTAACAAAAATAAACATTTTATACTAGGGAGTTTTCGTAGATGATTTTCACCGTCACGCAACGGCTCTCCCCAACCCGCTACGATACCCCGAACTCTACAGTCAAGGCCGTCGGCGCGCAGGCGCAGAAGCAGCTTCTTCGTTGCGGAGGGCTTAGCGGAGAGGGAAACGCGGTCTATGAAAACTCCCTAATGAACCCGAACCGGAACGGAACCGTAATCTTATATAATGGTTACCGATTCATTGGAAACGGTTCGGCGTAATAAAACGTGAGCCGCGCCTTCTTGCGTGTGGTGGCGGGAAGTCAACTAAATATTCGCGACGGTGGGGTCAGCGGCTCAGTTTTCACTAAACAAATGGTAGCGGCAACATGGAGACAGCTCAATAATAATGCAACAAATAAGTCTATTCCACGTCTATCTACCAGTACGAACTGGCGTCGGGAAGTCGGTATGGAGGCGTGCACTTGTATACTTGGTTTCATCTTGCGATGAACTGCAAAAGACGCTACGAGCCACCGGAGCCAATTCATAGCTGGGAAAGTGTCACGTGACTTTCCGGTTGGGCGGAGCGAGGTGGAATGCGCGAAGTCACGAGACAAGCTACGAACTTCTAGCCGAGTTTACATGAATAACACTTCAGCGCATAAACTCCAATCCTCCTTCGAATGAAGCCGACGCGGCAATGTTTACATGAATGCGCACCAAGCCCTACGCGAAGGTGGCGCCACGCCGTGTCGAAGCTCAAAGCGTTTCCGGCACCGGCCTTACTACGTGACCACATTTTCCGGTGCATCGCACGTGGAAACCTTTCGACGCCTTCGGCGAGCGTAGAGATTGTGCCCGCTGTCTTCGATGCTGTGCAAGAAGTCACGAAACGGTAGAAGCATCAAAACCCAAGCGTTTTGGGCTCCGAGTCGGCCGGTTGGACCGCTCTGGATCAGAGGCGACGTGGTGCGCACGGCCTGGCGAGCGAGAGCGTTTCCAACCACTCTGAGGACGCCACCGCGCTTCGCCTCGCCAAACCTTGCCAACCGCGACCGGATTCCGGGCCCAAAAGGCTCCGGCGAATCCAGGAACGGCACCCAGGTAGGACACTAGGAGTAGCTAGTTCTGCGCTACCATGCAGTGACCAGAGCTCTCGGCGTCATTCCTGCTTGCGCCGAAAGGACTCCCTCGGCCACGCCAATTGTGTTTCGCAAGGCTTAGACAGGGGCCGCCCTCACCAAGCAGCTAAGCTACATTCCGCTCACATGGTTTGGCAATAAAAGCTCGCGTTCCTTCTCGGGAGAAAACTGCGGGTGACCACACGGGGCCGTGTCCGCCGCCACCGACAAGCTTAGCCGCCGCCATGTCCTCAGCTGTTCACTTACTTCCGCAACGAGCACTTTCCCATGATACTCCCCGTTCCAAAATGCGATGCGACCTCCGTTTACATGTTTACATGAATCGAATAAATGCGCATTCGCCGTTTCGATCCAGCTCTGTCTAGCGATTAAAATCCGATGCGCTTCCCTAGCGCATTATGCCGTTTACGTGACCGCATTGAATGCGGCAATTGGATTCGATGTGACTAAGTCGCATTCATGTAAACGCGGCTACAAATTGGCTTGTGTAGCTTGTAGCTTCCATCGCGGTACATCATAAGGTGAGAACAGAGTATATCGGACTATGCCAAGAGCACAATGGCCATAGATGCTAAAGAAGTACGCTTTGTGTTTATGTCTGTGTGTGTGTGTTCTTTTCTTGTTGTTTAAGGAACATTCCCGAAGGGAGGCAAAAACAAAACATAATCTGAAAATAAAAACAAAAAGGTGACGGATGTCGGCGTGTTCGTTCCGCGGTGGCTAAATCTGTAGGATCGATGATACGAAGCCGCGACGAGCGCCACAATGCGGCGCCAATCACCGGGACGCCAGTCGCCCAGAGCCCTGGACGCGGCAAGTCGCCCAGAGCCCTGGACGCTGCTTAAAGTAATTTGTGTGTGTGTGTGTGTGTGTGTGTGTGTGTGTGTCTGTGTGTTTTCTATAAACATCAACCGCCCGTTGTATGCTTGGTCCTTTTTTCTGTTTTAATTGTCTTCAATGGGCCTTCGGTGTCTTTCTCCTCTACAACTCAGTCGTTGAAGCAAGTCGTTCAGGCGTGCGTTGTGGGTACTTTGCCGTTTCGATCTGGATGAGCATCGTAGCGGCGTGCGGTCGTGTATCAGTACTGCGTGATTTTCGTTAAAGGCTCCACGCTAGCAGTGGTACTGCGCTGGATAAATTTCTAATCTACAGTGAGTAACAATGTCTCCATACTCTTGCAGACAAAACTCCTGCTGTGCAAACAACGAAGGACTACAAAAGCAGGTAAAGGAAGAACACAAATCTCCAAGCAAAGCTAGGTGACTGGTGCGTGACCGATGTCTGCAGTGACACCAAGTGCCGGGAAGCGCTTTGTGCGACCACCCTTTGGCTTAGTAAAATGGATGATTTGAGGAACCGCTGGCATACTTTTTCAGTTGCCTCCGTGTTTTATAACGTCAGCAGCTTTACGTTGCTTATTTTTAACAACACAGTGTGTTGCTAAAAATGTGTCAATGTGTCAATGGCCACTTTTTTGCGTTTAGAAGTCAGAGGAAGGGAATGGTCGAGTTCAGCCACTCCAGAAGTGGAAATGGGCCCAATGTTTTCATTCCAAGTAGTTAAAAGGAATGGAAATGTTGGAAGCTCTAATCCCCAGAATGGAATTGGAATAAAATGCGGGTGCCCATTCTGCAACACTGGCGCCCACCAAGTTCCTTTGCACTGCTGAGAACAAATTTTGTCTGGGAATGGGGTAAAGCTGCAGGGTGCGCAGGACGGATAAGAACATTCAAGCGCGTTGCGGGTTTACGGCACAGCCATCAATTCTTAAAGCAAGGAAGCCAATAAAGACTTTTTTCTCTGATTATTATTTTTTGTTCCACAATCGATAATTGTCGCTCTCCCCGGTTTCAATTGGGCCAAACAGAAGCGACACAATCTAAAATGAAAATATCGTATACTCTTCCCAAAATCACCAAACGTTCCTCCCGTGAGCGCAATTGCTCTCTAGGGTTCTCACCCGAGAAAGGCATTCGGAAAAAAAAAAATTGAACAGTTTTGTGTTAATCCACAACACAGTTACGGAGATAGCTGCGACAAGTCACGGCGAAGTCGTTGGTACCCATGAGGTGACCAAAGACGAATTATGAGGTGCGTGAACGCGGCGCGCACCATGTGCACCATGAGGTGCGCACCATGAGTTGCGTGAACCCATTTCATGGTTAACGCACCTTATTACGCACCATCAGCAGCGTGAACAAAAGCGTTCGTAAAAAAATGTATATCTGAGCATTTTGTTCCGAACACTTTGTTTCTTTTTTGTTCCGGAGCGCGTGAAAGTGCGTTTCCCGACACGAGCTCTTGGCCTTCAAGGGTTCTACAACGGCATTTTGTCATCGGTATTTTTGTTTTGTTTTTAGAGAACGCGTGCAGTGAGCATTGAGTACTACCAGAATTTCAAATTTAAAGCTGGTTGTTAACGCTGTGGTGTAGCTCAGCGATAACGCCTCCGCTTTGTATACGCGGCGTACCCAGGTTCAATTTCTGCGGGCGGCGGCCGATCTTTTTCAAAGATTTGACAACATCGACGAAAGACATTGCCGAATACAATATCAACAACGGCAACAACTAGAACAATAACTACAACTACAACAACTACAAAATCAACAACGGACATCATTTCGAGTGGTGGCAAGAGCCTATAACAGCTATTGCTGTAAAACGGCTTTAAACTTGACGCTTTTTTTTAATGCGAAAACATTAACTGTTTTATAGAGCGAGCGGACGTCATCAACCACGCCAAACGGCAGATAAATTCGTGAGGCAGCAATCTGAGGCATCCCAGCTTTGAAGCCGCTCAAAAAGCCAGGCAAAACGGCAAGTAAATGAAGCCGAGGGAGGCCACCGCTCGTCAGTTTCAATCAACGGCCACCTCATGGCGCTGCGTGCCCGCGCACCGGCAAAAAAGAAATTGGCTGGCGCGCTCGGCGATTCCTGCGAGGGATTCCGTGCCGCCGACAGAGTGGCGGCACGGCCGATGTCAGCGAGGCGCGGCAACTTCACGAGGACGCGCGCAAAAGCGACACTCATGCTTTCGCCTTCACAACTCATGAGGAGTGCTTAGGTGTACGCCGAGCCTTTTTTTCTTTTTTTTTTTTTACTTTGATTTTTCTAGTTTCTCAGCGCGTGTGTTACAGTCGAAACCCAAATGAAGTAGATCACAATGGAATGAAAACGCGGCAAACATATGAAAAAGAAACGTGAATCGAGGGCGAAAAGCACGCTGGCAAAAGAAGCAAGTATAT
Organism: Ixodes scapularis; assembly: GCF_016920785.2. NCBI lineage: Eukaryota > Metazoa > Arthropoda > Arachnida > Ixodida > Ixodidae > Ixodes > Ixodes scapularis. The sequence goes on from NW_024609868.1 coordinate 27,244,152, forward strand.
ACGAATACGTGTACTACGTATACACGCGTCTCCTTGCATATTTCACGAGAATGAAGTGTTCCCATGGTGGCAGGCGCCGCGAGCGTCTCTGAAGGGATTTGGGGACACTGGTGCTGGAAAGTTTTCGCTAAGGAGAAAAAACTGCGTTTTATTCTATTCAATACATTTGTAAAATCGTTGTTGTTTTTTTTTGGCTTTTTTTTCTGGCGTTGGGCGCGGAGATGTGTCTTGGGCGTGAGCCCACTTTAAAAGGTATCTCTGAACTCAAGGGGCGTATCAAAGGTAATAGGCTTTTCTTGCACATAAAAATGCATTTTGCGCTCATTTTTTCTGCAGAATAGAAAAAAAAAATAAAAAAGACAGGCAGTTTGCTTTGCGGAAAAGACTACGCCAAAATAAGAGCAAATGGTATACACAAAAAGGCGATACTATGTGATTTGACTGTCATTGAGTTACTTTCACGGATTTTCATCACGAGCGATGTCACGTCGCACACTTCTGCTTTCGGATAACACGTTTCCCGCTTCCTCATTCACAAAGTTCTATCCGTCTAGATGTAATTGGCTTTTTGCCTGCTATGCCTGAAAGTGAGATGCACAGGAGTTTCTTAGAGTTTGTAGGCTTCCGAACAGGTCGGCCTCGTCAAACATGTGCAAGAGCTTGAAGAAGGCGCTTAGAGGCAGCGCCGAATTAATCGAAGCAGGGAGACGTCATTTTCGACGCCGTGTGTTTAAGGGCAAATTAGCCTTTACTTGGACTCTTGTCCGAGTGTAACCAATGTTATATTCCTATTTTTTTTAGGCTTGACCGCAGCCAGTGCCACGATATACGAAGCCAGTCAAGCAGCACACAAAAACCAAAAATGAATCGTCTTGGCACTCGTTGACTTTGCACGTTTGCTGCCTTCGGAATGGGACGTGATCTGTGTGGGGTCCGCTTAGCTGGTGATGGCGAGCGTACAAAATAATCGAGCGCCGTCAAGATGCACTTTTGGTTCCGCACTATTGGCGCTCCCTCGGCTCGTAGCCCTAGCTGAGGTCGAACCAATTGTATAGGAGGAGCAGATGTTGGCGAACACGCTCCACCGAAATCGTATTGTTTCTGCGTTGATTGTCCATCTCGGCGTATGTTATCGCCCAGCTTACTCGCAAAAGCGCGAGCAGTGCGGTTTTTTCGACTTCGCGACTGTATAGTCATTCTGCATCTTATAGGCTGTCTTCATAGGTTTCAAATGTGTTCCGGCACGTGCCAAACGGGGGCTGGTTTCATAATGTAACAAACGGACTTTCCTAATAGTTGCGTTTACCCAAAAAGGTAGAGGGGCTTAAAACGATAAACTGGCAGCTGAAAGTGGCCCCTCACGCGGCCGCGGCCATGTTGCACATTTTTGATCGCTAGACACGTGACCTTATAGTTTTACGCCTAGATTTTAAGCCTTACCGCTCACAGATGCTTGCTTATTGTTTTTTAATAACAGTACAGACGAGATAAGTTACGTTTCGTTTGTTTAAAGTTCAAAATGTGCTTTTACGACAAAACAACTTGGGAAGCTTCGTAATGGCTCCGCTAGATGCTGTCAGCCGCGGTGCTGTATATTGTATTTTTATAAGAGCTACACTGTTAGCAAGTCCCGTGTATTTGGCGAATATTTGGGGTGAAAAACACGCTATTTACACAAATTACCATAAAAATACACGATGAGTAACGGATGATTCGTTCAGAAATCATGCGAGGTTGTAAAAAACGTGTTTTGGTTCGCTCATACACGCATAACCGTGTAGCCGACCTCGATAACACGCATCGCCCCCGGCGACGACCGCGGCATTGCCGGCTATCGAAGCACCGGATTGCTTGGGGACACACTTAGAAAGGACCGTCGAGACAAATGCCGCGGAAAGAAACATGTCTCGGAGACAGATATGCACCAAAAGCAATTGCGCCATGTCGCAGGACGTTGGCGAAACCCGCGCTTACCGTTTCTCGCCGCCATCTTCTGGTCGATGGCAATGCGGCTTCCCTCATGTCGCCCATGTTTGTATTTAGTTTAGGGGTCCTGATAACAGTTTCTTAGACACCACAAATAAAGTTATGGGTCTAATTATTCGTTCCAAACAGTTAAAATGGATATAAAAAGCGTGTCCTCGATGTGAACACGTGACATTGCAGTTGGTTTCGTTTTTGCTTCAATCTTCAACTGCCAGCGATCTGGCCACGGCGCAAGCGCAACGCCGACGTACGCTGGAAGCAAGCGCCGGTTGGCTTTCGTTATTTTTGTTTGACCGGAGAAAATCTGGCAAGTACGCATGGCGCCGCTACTGTTTTGGTTTGACGGGACGCGATAAGCTTCGCATAGAGCTTCGGAGTTTGCGAGCACATAGTGAAGACGTGACCGGAGAAGTGCCCCTGTGATGTTCCTGGAAGACGGAAAGTAGCATTCGTAATCGCTGTGTGTGCTTTGAAAGCGAAGGGAGTCACAGGGTCCACGAGTTCGCAACCACAAGCCAAGGTTCACGACAGCGCGGCGTTGACTTCGGCGATCTCGTTCTGTTTGGTGCAACCCGGCGATGCGAAAAAGAGCTGAAACATTCGTCGCGTGTGGTGCGGTGCTTAGTATTCCGGGTCTGTTTGAACCACGCTTTTAACACGGAGCGCAAATTGTTTGTTGCGTGGTGGAGGTTCAACGGGTACAGTCCCGTCGTCGTCAGCTGATCCGGTCCAGCTGGTCCGGGAGGACGCAGCGAGCGTTTTTAAAAGTAAATCCTCCTTCGTTCCCTTTCAAACTGTGGAAGTATCCCGACACATACCGTGAGTAAGAAGCAGCGGGCGTTTTCAACAAAATTACGTTGTTTTAATTGAATAATGGACTCCGGATTGTGTTCTTAAATCTGCCGTTTTTTATGCTTCGTGTTGGACTGCGTTTGCATAGCGACGCACACCGCTCGAGTAGATGATTCGGTCCTGCAACGAGTTTGTTGCGCCAATCATGCGGCGTGAATAAATTAAGGCCAGGTTTTCTACCTGCCCACAGATGCATGTACTGAGACCATTTTTTATGTTGTGAACGTAGTGCTCTTTCTTTATTTTGGAAGACGCGTTGGTGCATTTATTATGGTACAATCACTTGAGAGTTGAGAAATTGGAGAGCGAGCAAGCTTTCTCACCTTTTTCTCTTTCTCTCTGGCACTGCCCTGTTTCAGTTTCAGTAGGCATATCTACTAGCTGGTACAAACTGCTCTAAAGCAGGTAAAAAACGGGAAGCTTAGGAGGGTGCGGACTCCGTATTTCGCGCTTTTCGCAAGGTGACAGGGTAAATGCTTTTGTGAGATATGCGGAATGTGCAAGCGATTTTGTTATGCCCGTCGTTTGCGTCTCTCCAGCAAAACGAATAAGATGATCTACTACAAAGGCGCAATCACAAGCCAAGATTTAAGATAGCAGTCGTTTGCTTCGGTGATCCGTGTAGCTGTATTTTACCCTGCTCTCTGCAACACCGTGTCATGACGAAGAGCTGGAATGGTCACGGTTTGTGCTGGCCTCCCGGTTGACAGAAACCCGCGTCGCCCGCATCGGCACCGAGTGCGCTTGGGTTGTTGATGCTCAAGCCTTTCATCCGCGGCTTGTCGCCAGCTCATCCTGCTGCTCAACGGTGAGGAAGCGGCGAAAGTAACCTCGGAAGTGAATGTAAATCCTCGTTCATTCAATTATCCGGTGTCAAAGTGTGGAAGATGTCCAACGTGTACTGAGGGCGGGAACTACGAGCGTTTTGCCTTGCTTTTATAACCGAAACCAGACCAACGAGATAACTGCCTTGCGTACTCTAAAATGACGGAAGCAATAAGTTTCAACAGGTCGAGTAAGTCACCGGGGATGTAGGCGAGACGGTGCACACTGTTTAAGCGCTTGCAGTATCCACGAGTGGTACCAGGAAAGCGACGTCAACAGAGAAGGAGCTCGCGATTCAGCATAATGCACTGCTACGGGCCCGTGTATCTTCAAAGTTCGGGGTGGTGGCAGTATAAAAAAAAAAAAAAGACGCATCAGCGCCCCACACCAGTGTTCACGAATAACACCGGTCACAAACTCCCAAGCCCCACCGCTCTTCTCGACACCGACACGACATACGACAACAAACTGCATCAAAACGCCCCAAAAGTGAAGGCGTCTGCTCCCATACTGCAACTGCTGCAACTAGCGGAAGTGAAGTGTTGGACGGAAGTCCGGATGTCCTTCACAAAAATATATAAAAAATGCTTTGCGCAAGGATCATTTTCATTTATTTTTGTATACGTAATGACAAAATCCCAATAATTTGTTTTCCTATCTGATTCAAGCTAGTCGGACTGCTCATAACACTGGTCAAGCAAGAAAATAACAAAAATTTGAACTTTTTCATGACCGGTTTAAGATTTATTGTTAACATATCGTTATTTATTGCAACGGACTAACATTATAGATTTTGCCTCCATACTTTTTAAATGCAAACAGTTCTAACACACGGCTGTTCATTGCGCCGTGTTTTGTGTATTCTTCTATAAATCTGTAATGGTAAGCGACCAAAGAGCTCACCCGCACATGTCAAGCTTATATGCGCCGCGGGGAGAAATGGATATCGAGTAGGAAGTGTCGGGCGTAGTGTCGGTTGTTGTGTTTGTGTACATGTCGGTGCTGTGTAGCTGTGTGCTGTGTTGCCTGCGTTGTATGTAGGGTTGCTGTGTAGTCGTGGTCGTTCGCAGTATTAACAGACTCGTGTTTCTTTTTTTTAAAACAGGCTGCTAGAAATATCGATAGGTGGCGCAAGTTACCGCCCGATTCTAAATAGTTTGCTTAAGTTATTTATCTATGTAAGTTCGGCATTCGCTATTTTTTTTTTTTTTTTGTCTAGCGGCTTGTTGAAGCTACTGACGCCGCCGACCGCCGACAACGCACGTACGTACCTTGGCAAGTAGCTACGTCCGCCGCTTGGAGACTTTACTGTGTATAAAAGACATCGAACGAGAACTAACGCGCCCTAAGGGAGGAAGTGGCCGAGTGGGCTAACGCGTCTCAGCTCGGAGCGTGGAGCGAAAGCTTGCGCTGGGAACCTCCTGGGTTCGATCCCCGCCGCCCCCGCCCGTTTCGATCTGGATGAGTTTCGTACCGGCACGCGTTCGTGTGATCACTACTGCGTGTTGCACGTTAAGAATCCCAGGTTAGCGGTTGTATCGCACTGGCTAAATTTCTCATCTACAGCTAAGAGACCGATTACCCGTTGAGGCGCATCTTTATCAAGGCTGTATAAACATAAAGAGCAAGCCAATTTTTTAACGCGCCCTGTGTGCTTTCAATTCGGCTGAAAGGCGCGCGGCTCGCTGGGCTCGTCTCTCGCCTGTTCTCGGCCGCTGGCCGCCATGTTTCATAAGGAACACGCTCGAAACGGTTTTGCGGAAGGCAGACACGGTGTAGCGTGTTAAGTTTACACAGCACCTCATGTGTAGACGAAAAACACAGATGGCCTCGTGTAAAACGAACACGTTTCGACGTGTCCGCTATGGGACAACGGTTTACACGTCTGGGCGTGTTATTTTTGCTAACAGTGTAGACACTGATCTCTGGGGCTAACAGTATTGAAAAATAGTTTGTCATGTTTTCTTACGGCTATTGCCATAGAAATCTCGGCTCAGTTTTGCGTAGTAGCCTCAGGACTTTGTGCGGTCAACTGTCTAGTGGTCAAAATTGTACAACATGGCGGCAGCCAGGTGGGGGGGGGGGGGGGGGGGGTCACTTTGGCCTCGTTAACGGGATGCCAGTTTATCGCTCTAAGCCCATCTACCTCGTTGGATAGATGGGCTTAGAGTCGGAGCTCATTTAAAATCTAGAGCAGCAAAATACGTTGGCCAAAATTGCGAGGTCATGGCACATTCACACCGCTTGATCTGTAGAGCAGGTTAGTAGCAGATGCACGTAAGAACCACAAACACCGTGACGTGGCGCTCTTGGTGCTGCTTGAATGTTTCTGTCGGCTTATAACTTCGGCAGCGGTTTGACTTATGGTAAAAGAAGTACTACAGCATTCTAATATACATGTTGTAAACTTATCCCAACTCCCATTTCTTTCCTAACCATTTCATCGTTGTACGTTCGGAGACCTTTAGTAACTCTTACTAAATTTATCTCTCACCAAAAATATACGGACATCTTAAGGCGGATAAGGACGGTGTAACCATCGCGAAACAAAGATAGATTGGGCAAGATGGCGGCTTCCATTTTAAGTACAAGCATTTAAGTTGACTCAACGCTTATGATTCAATCACCCATCATCTATAAACAACTAATATACTGACAGCCGGATGGCCTGCGCGGTGCCAGTCTGGTTTTGTTATTTATAAACTCGTCTTCCTCGGGTCGTGAGAGGGCACCGCTCAGCAATGCACCAGGGCCTCAAAATGAGGCCGCCGAGATTGTATAACTATATTTTTATTTCTTAAACGAACGGGCATGGGTTTCTAGTTATCCAGGATAAGCTACGTTGGGAAGAATAAAACAAAATGTGCACACAAAAGCAATTTATCTTTTCTCTTCTTTCTAATTCATGTTACAACGTTGTGACTTAAAAAAAAAGGCAGCTTCTCTTTGGTTTTAGTTCCCCAGCGGTTTGAGGGTGCAACGTACGAAGTCTGCACTGCTTTTGGGAACAATCCACAAATACGTTGACGGCTTATATGAACAATTCCAAAAATTGCCCTTTTGCGCGCTTTCATATTTGTCCGCCTGACTGCATAACCCATTCTTAACATACTCTCATTAAGGAATATAATTAAAAAGCATTATTGTACTATTTTTCCCTTCTTCTGCGGTCTACAAAAATATTTGATACTAAAGAACATCATAAGGTCTGATGCACTATTAGTTGTCACCAGATCCCGAAGGGACGGTTTCCTCACCATGGAAATTTCGAGTTCAACAACTCTGGCCTGTTGAAAGATAAAATATTGGGCCGCAACCGTTAATTAATTGGGTTCTCTTGTGCAAGCAAAAGGCGGCTAGTCTTTTATATTTGCATTTTATTTTCTTGCATTGGCGGGGCTGATGAGTTATTTCCTCTGCTGTCTCTACTGCTTCTTCTGTTACCACTGATGTGCTAATAATTATGATTAGGTTCGTTAATCCTTTATTAGTTTAGCAAAAAATGTTCGTTGCTCTTTGTCCTTGAACTCATGGTTTTCTTTTTTTTTTACTGCAGTATTACTAAACACCACACTGATGTTTGCATTAATCGAACGTTTTCGGTCGGGCCCAGTATCACTAGCGTACAGACACCTAGTTATGTGCAGCGAAAAATACGAAATCTCTAGTCCTTCACAATGCAACTTTTGAAACGTGGTCTGAACAAATATTTGGTGGATTTTAAGAATACAATGTTTGTTAAGAAAGTGTGTTTGTTGTGTCTGCAAAGAAAGATTTTTTCGCTTGTTTAACGCTCTAATGAAGCGAATCTCTTATGCAATGTTGCCCTTGAGAGCAGAGGGCGCAAGGTGTCAGTCTCACACCAAAACGATGGACACGAACACCGCCAAGAGGTCGGGCCGACGAAGCCTATATAAACTTAGAGCACGCTGGTTAGGCAGAACATAATAGGCTAAAATTAAATAACACAAGTGGCCAGTGACGGGGCTGGACGGCTAATTTATTACGCCGTATTGGGCAGCGTTTTGCCTTATGTTCTAATGATTCAGTGACTGCTTCATAGTTTTCACATTTGTAGAACACTTTGGAATTGTTTCAACGAAGGGATTGCTTTGAGGGCGGTGTCCGGTGGCTGGAAACGCCCCGACAATGTTTCGAGTGGGGCTAACGTAATTACTGTACTGCCAAGACAAGACAGCCTGCAGCCTCGAAGAGTTTGTGGCCCAAGCAAGCAGTTCATGTTGCTTCTGTGATTGTATTGGTCGAAACTATGGCATGTTTTTCACCACACCTTTTAAATAAACAAACTGAGCTGTTTTGTATTAAACACCTCAATAAAACCGTTTGTCATCAATGCGTCGAGAACGCGAGGGAGACGAGAAGACGACAGCGCGCGGGGAGTTCAGGACGCCGAGCTCTCGTTGAAACGATTAGTGGGTAGACCGAAAGCTAGCGCCCTTTGTAACCCCTACACTCCTACGCTCGTCGAAAGCGTTTGAACACGGAACGTCGGCGTCTGGCGTTGAGCTTTCGCATATCGAACGCGTTCGACGAGTACGGTGGGGACAAAAACAGCTGGCTTTAGGTCTACCCACTAATCATACAAATCAGATCTCGGCGTTTTTATGACTCCGCGTGCTCTCCGTCTCGTCCTTTCCCTCACTTTCTCGCCGCATTGACATGTTTATCAGTGTGCATGGAAAAGGATTAATTTGCTGGGCTTCCTCCTTGAATTACCCTCTTCAGATAAGATGGGTGTAAGACAATACTTGTGTCCCATTGGCGAAGAGACGGGCCGCCGGTTTTCTGCATCTCATGATGGTTGTGAGAGGTTTTATCGTGGTGCATTTTGCATAACTCCAGTTTTTCTAGCTCATGATGAGCAGCGCCCCCCCCCCCCCCCCCCCCCTTTACTTTCTTGTTTTTAACCAAACTCCTCTTAAATTTCTTTTTTTTTTTTTTTTGTCAGGAAAACGTTGTTTGATTTTTGATCCCTGCTGCCCGGGCTAACGTCTGTTCATGCTGTCTTGCAGGGAAATTAATACCTTCCTGGTCCGGACTGCAGTTGGGTGCGGCTCTCTCATTAAGCAAAAACACTGAGCAGTCTCCTTTGAGCGTCTGACTTTGGTTCGTGTTAGTCGTTAAGTCTCGCTAAAAAGCTCTGCTCATGTATGATGCTTCGCACGCAGAAAGACTCGCTATATCCTCCTACCTTTCATGTACAGACACGCTTAAGTGCAGTTACACTAAGCGACAGTTAGCGCGCAATACCTGCGGACAACATTCTGCGGCTATGCAGTCAAGGCTATGGGCGAACGTGCGCTTGAGAATCTTGAGCACCCATAAAAGTAGTGCGCGCGCGTTCCTCACTTCTTTTGAAATTCGCTGTCTGAGAGTATAATACGGTAACTGTAGTGACGCAAAACAGCAGTTAAAATTGAGTTAACCACGTTTGGTGGTGCCCGTGTAATGGGGGTATTACATATAACTATAGTTTCTTGTCGCCGCAAGTTTCAGTTCGCTGTCGTTCGGGTATCGCCACAGTAATACGTATATATATATTTTACGGTATAGGAGTGGAACTAGTGCCACTTCAGTAAACCCGAGTCCTTAACAAGCTCGAAACAACAACGGGGTAGCTTGGAACACGGGTGGTATGAGTGTCAGTAGGCAGTGTAACCAGAAGTTGACTTCGGCGTAGTTAAACAGATTGAGTAAACTTGGTTGCTGTATCCCCCCCCCCCTCCAAAAAAAAAAATATAGACAATATTTTGTGTCGAAGAATTTACGTACTGAGAGAGAGGGCGAACGGAAATAAACAAGGCAATGAAAGCAACAGTAATTGTCAGGGTATCAAGGGAGAATAAAATAAGGCTTAAAATTATAGCTATAAACTTAAGATAAGTAGTGATTAGGGGTAGCAGATTAAAGAAGAAATACCATCCTAAACAAACAAGCTCGTACATAAAAACAACACACCGATATGACTTGGTCTTTTATTCCAGTATTTTTAGTTATCGGAATTCCTTCTTAAAATAACTTACTACGTCACGAAAACAATAATTAGCGATATTTGTATCACAATAACCGTTTCCCCGTCCAATAGAAGAGGTGTGATGTCGTGAAGAGCATACTTGCGGACACTCGCTCTAACCACATGGGACCTCCTTCTTACCACTACTCCGTCAATTTTGTCGGCCTCAACAAAGAAAAGGGCAAGCAGTGTCGCAAGATGTTGACACCCGGCATGGCGCAGAACTAACCATCTTTGAACTAATCTCGAACTGGCAGCTGAAGACACGTGTTCATCTGTGCCTCGCCGTATATTTATAATTCCGCAATTCTATTAGCTGCAGTGCGATAATAAAAAGATCCGGACTCGCCATGCCCGGCGTTCCTAGGCCATCAGTGAGAATATGAAGATTTCAAATGTCGTATTCATAGCTTGAGATTCAAAATTACAGGGCCTGGAACTACTCTCCGGAATGCGTGGCTCTTCACGTCTATACGCGATGCGTTTCAGATAACGCGAAACTCTTCACCGGCCGACGTGTTTACCGAGTGTTTAGCTCGACCCGATATATCGCGCCCGATGACGTTGGCGCTGTGTAATGTCATAGAGTGTCTGTATTAATAACGTGGCATCTAAGTCGCAGGCACTTGTTGTGCGGTTGCGTTCTTCGCACGTCACAAGGGGACAAAAACAAACAAACGACACCAGCAACATTGCATTCAAAGGACAGTACGACTGTATTCGTTATACTTCGTTACACCTTAAGTCCACATGCGCTCCACGCTACGTGCTGATGGGACCAATCAGACGTGTTAAAAGCGCACCATTATGGTGTTTGTCATGTGTATGTACGTAATCTATTATCGCTGAAACATTGGCAAACAGAAAAAAGTCTAGAAAAAGTATGTGCGTCTACTTCCACGCGCGACACTCGGAGAGCCACTCAGAGCGACTTACAGAGGCAGCTCAACGAATGACGATGCCGAAACATATGTTTAGACCAAAAAACGCAGTCTGAGTCGAGACATTAAGCAATGCAAAACGTCACGCTTGTATTGCTTAATGTCACAACTCAGACCGCGTTTTTTGGTCTAAACAGATGTTTCGGCATCGTCATTTGCTGAGCTGCCTCCGAAAGTTCGCTTTGATTGGTTCTCCGAGTGCTGTGCGTGAAAGTAGACGCACAGACGTTTTTTTGAGTGTATGCTTTTTCTGTTTTCCAATGTTTCAGCACTAATAGATTAGGCTGAAACATTGAATTAGTTTTTTAGACTGATAGTGTTTCACGCTTTTTTGATCGCTGCTTCGCATACCATTACCTCGTAGCGTCGAATGCGCCTGGACTTAAGCCGAAACGAAGTATAGTCAGGGATGTGTACCAGGCATCATAGATTCGAGCTGACGTCATACCACAGTCGCATTCCCAAGACAAGCTCACACTTCAAGGTCGGCTGTTGTGGGACAGCTCCAGGTACCCGGAAAACGAAAGCACCTTTGACCACCATTCTTGTGCGTGTTTTTTGCTTAGAAAATATTTGTATCACTCCAATTGATTAGTACCTTTTGTTCTATCATAAATGTGTTCCTGTTATCTTTTTGTCGCAGAGTAACAGCTGTTGTAGCGCTCTGGAAGAGAGAAAAATGAAGGTGATAGCTTGACAGCCAAGTCCGGAAACGTACTTCTCGTTTTTGTTTGTCCGTATTTTAACGCGGCGTATGAATTTATCCGCCCTCTTGAAATCAATTTATTATGCGCGTATAAATCTTGTTTGCCACCGGGTCTGTGTTTATTCTCTCTTTTGCGCGAAATTTTTTTGTATAAGGCGGTTAATGCGATGGAAATTATCAGTGTCCAACATTTCGACAAAAACCCCGAGGCTGGGTCAAAAAGGGAAGGACAAACACAAAGTCTCAATTTTTGAGACTTTGTAATTGTCCGTCCGTTTTTTACCCAGTCTCGGGGTTTTTGTCAAAACGTTTAACCACCACCAGCTCCTTTGCGCCCTTACCTTTTTTTTCACTCATCAGGATTCCTCTGCCTGTGCCGTTTATTGAATCATGTCACGCGTACTTTCACTGGGCATTCTTTGGCTTACCGTCCCAGCTTCGCTTGATCAAGCCGATTTGTTGCGGTCTGCCAAATCTCCCGAAAAAGTGGACCGAGGATCACAGACGAACGGTCGTCTCCGGGAATACGTTACAACGGTCCATTTACCTGCGGCGTCCTCGGTGTCGCATACCGTCGTGCGTGATTGAATTGCTTTGGTCTAGTCCGGTATTATCCGAGACAAGCTATACTTCCTTTTATCCTACGATGGACCGCTACAGACGCTGCGATTCATTGGAGCCAATCCTACGTCGTGTTAGAATCAGCTTATCATCGGAAGGAGGAGCAACGATTTGGGGGAGATGTCCTTGGGGAGTTTTCGTAGATCGTTTTCGCCGCCCCGTAACGCTCTCCGAACCCGCTACGATACCCGGAACTCTACAGTCAAGGCCATCGGGGCGCATGCGCAGTGGCGGTTTCTTCGTTGCGGAGGGCTTAGCGGAGGGGGAAACGCGGTCTACGAAGACTCCCTATTGGCTTGGATGGCTCGTAGCATCCGAGCGATCGTAAGGTGAAACGGAGTATTATCCCGAAGGTGAAAACAGGCGTCGCTGCGGTCACCGCGCCCTGATTGGGTGAGATGCGCCGTGACGTCAGGGGAAGGACTCCACTTTGCGATCTCGCATCGGGCTTGCTTCCGTGTCCCCGTTTCCTGGTTTGCGATCATGCTGACATACTGTTCAGTGCCGCAATGCAAATCCTGAAAGGAAGTCGGTATCAGCTTTATTCACCCGAAGACGTCGAGGTTAAAGAAAGTATGGGCCATCGGGGAACTAAGGACGAAAAAGGCACCATCAACGTCGGCCGTTGGGTGCCGTCTTGCTTCCGTACCTCTTCTAAGCGTGTTTGTCACTTTTATTTTTATACTTAGGTTAAAATTACAAAAACTGTCGGCGGAGGCAATTCCACCGATGAACCTTTCCGTCCGTCTACACGTCGGAAAGCCATCGTGCCAGGGGTCGGTGAAATGGCTGCGTAAGTGCTTCAGACGTAGAAATGTTTTTCCTTGCATGTTCATGAGTTAGGAGAATTTTACACCCTCCATCGCGGGCATATCAAAGACCTTTGGGAAGTCGGCAAATTAGCTTGCGACCCCGAATCTGCGGGTGTCACCCAGCATGCGCTGGTTCGCAGATTCTTTAAATGCCCTGGGCACGAAGGCCTTTAAAATGCTTCTGGAGCAGGGTTGTTCTACATAAATGTAGCTTCTCCGTGAAACATTATTATCGTTCATACACGCATGCAGGCATGATTTCTCTTAGAACACGCACAATTATTGGAAACGTGTTTGTATGACAGCTAAAAAATCGGCCAAATGGCTCCCAGTTGGCTGTATGAGATGTATTAAACTGCCCGAAAGATGCACAGCACTGCAGTAATTTGACATTTTTATACGTTTCCCGGAGATTATTCTTATTTATTTTCAAGTTTAGTGTATTCGGGAAATGCACCGTTTAATATAAAATGTCATTTTTAAATAAACAAAAAAACTGCTTCAGGTTCCCAAAGGCTTTTCCAGCCTCCAAATTCACTACAGCTAGATCGTCCGACAACACAGGAATACGGGAGGAACAGTAAGCATACGAACGTCTGTCACATGGAAGATGCTGCACTATTTGCAGAAAATGCGGAACCTGTGAAGGGTGACAGGTTGTGAGAGAAATGCTTCTGGTATTTTAGGCTCAGGAGAATTTGGTTTAGCTAAACTTCAATTTTAGAGCCTGTAAAACTTAAATTGTCAAGAAGGGACGAATAACAGTCTAAACACCAATTCATTTATGTGTGTTGTACATTACTTGATGGATATTATAAACAAGTTTACAGATACCACCAGTGGGGTCCATTGAAGTACTATCCGAATCCAGCAAGGGTCAAGTGCGAGCAACGTAAACATACATAAATAAATACCTGGTATATGCCTTTGCTCTTTCTTTACTTTGACCCTGTCCTTCGGCTGTCTGACTTGTGATTCTTTTTCCATGGCCTATACTACATTTAACATGTTTTCGAGCAGCACGCAGCTTTCCTGCATTGGCGTTTTTGCTTAGAAGCGAGATGCAAAAAGAACCAAAACCAAATTATATGCGTAATTTCTCAATTAATTCGGATCATCAGCAGCATTGAGTGTGTGAGATGTAAATCTATCGTGATGCTCCTGCAAGTGTGGCCACATTTCTTTCTCTTTGTATACCAGTTGTGATTTTTGCGCTGCCTGCCCTTTCAACCATGCCTGAAAACTTGGTTGAAGTTCCACCCGCACCTAGAAGCCATACATCAATAAAGCCACGTAAGAAAAGTCACACTTCCTACAAAAAACGCGCACAAAAGGAAAAAAAGTAGATTGAAGCCAGTGGATGGATGGATTGTCAGCATATGTATTTCAGTCACTCGAATTTCTACGCGTTTATTTAATCCCCTTTCCGCCTGGTTCAATGTTGAGAGCAATAAAAAGAGCAGATGAATATAAAACAAAAGGTTTAATTGTGCAAAATTGTGCTTACAAACACTAAGAGAAAGGCGCCACGCATCTTGCGTCGGCGACGGACGGGTGACTTACTCGAAGTGGCGCGTTATCACTACTTGCACACACGCAGCACATTCAAAAATGTCATAAAGAAACAAAAAAAGAAATACTTGATGGCAGCCTAGAATGGGCTAAAATATCAAAGAAGAGTATAGAATTAATATTATAAGGATCCGGGCCGAGCAGCCCAGTGACTTGCGCTTTTGACGCTGTTTGATTGGTCCATTAGCTTGTAGTGTCGGCTGCGTCTGAACTTAAGCTAAAACAAAGTATAAAAACTATCGCTGATACGGCGTTTACACCACGTTCGAATGTACAAAAATATTAAATTCATTTTATTGATATTATGTATACAGGGTTCACAATTTTAGGTTTCCCACATCGTTTTTAAAATGTGTTAAGGCTATTCTAATGCAGTCCAATCACGTCAGTTGTACGGCCAGGGGACATATTATATGGGGTTAATCGTCACGGTAAGTTCAATAATTAACTAGAATTTGCTGAAAAGCTTTAAGTTGCAAGAAAGAACATATATTTTTCAAATTAGAAACTTCCTGAACGTGATCGGAAACCACTAAATCGATAAATTTTACAAAGAATCACAGCGCAAGAGAAATGTGGTGGTGCGCTAAAGCTACCACTCGTGCAACAGGCGCAAGGCTGGCGGCGCGAAACTGGGGATGATGATTTCCTCATGCGCGTTCATCGTGCCAAATCATCGAAAATCAACGCATACCCAGTAGCATCGTCTCAAAGTTAGAATGGTCCGGCCTTTTTTACGCTTTCGTTCATCTTTCGAAATCGGGGCACACGCGCCTGGCCACGGAACGTCTTGAGAAAAAAACCAGTTACCAACTAAAGGCGGAATAAAAAAAAAACATCCTTCGGGGCGACCCTGTTACTATGGCAAATACTCCAAACTGAATATTTCTTGAGAAAACCGGTCTAAATGTGGAAATTGTGCGGCTGTTTTTTACGGATTCCTTAATCTTTTGAAATCTGGCCACCCATGCCTCACCACCGAACTTATTGAAAACAACCCACTTCCCAACTCGAGGTTTAATATAAAATGTAGAACCCTCGAGCTTATCCTGATACTATGTGGAATACCTCAAGATGATTCATTTTCGTGAAAACCTGTCTGAAAGGGGGATAGTTCGGCCGTGTCTACGCATCCGTTCACCTTTTGAACTATGTGCACCCGCGCCTCACCAGGGAACATTTTGAGGACATTTCAGTCCTCAACTAAAGACGTAATATAAAATATAAAGCCGTCGATCACATCCTCGTACGATTGCTAATTCTTCAAAATGGATCCTTTCTGAGAAAACTCGTTTCAAATTGGGGATGGTTCGGCCGTTTTTACGCATTGTTCATCTTTTGAAATTCGGCCACACGCGCTTCGCCAGAGAACTATTTGAGGACAACCTAGTTCCCAACTAAAGGCTGAATATACAATTTAGAGCCCTCAAGCCCATCACAGTACAGCTGGAAATATTCCAAAAAGAATCCCTTTTTAAGAAAACCGGTCTTGAAGTGGGAATGGTTCGGCTGTTTTTATGTATTCGTTCTTCTTTTGAAATTCTGGCATTCGCGCCTCATCCAGGACCTTTTTGAGGTAGGCCGAGAACTTAACTGGTGACGAAATACAAAATTTAGGGCCCTGAATATACGCCGCTGCTGTGGCAAATCCTCTAAACTTAGCCATCTTTCAGAAAGCTTGACTTGAAAAAGTTATGGTTCGCCTTTTTTTTTAGGCATTCGTTGATCATTTCGAATTCCGGCACACGCGCCTTATCCAGAAACTTTATGAGATCGGCCAAATTCTTAACCGGCGACGAAATAAAAAAAAATTTAGGGCCGCCGACGACAAGCGAGCGCTATTTCGAAATCTTAGGCTCCATCCCTGTTCCAAGAATGCGATATCAAGTCGGGTATTTCAAAACGCTTTTTTCCGATTTGTTTTGTGCTTCTTGTGTGCAGGCTGATTGGGATAATCAATTTGATGTGAACAGTTAGTAAGTAAATATTAGTTTTGACATGTGGATGTTAAGTTCACAAGAACGATCATCCCTTCATGAATTGTTTATTCACCGCAGTGCTCCCATTAATAAAAATCACTGTTTTAATCGCATAACATTAGTAATTAGCGAGAATAATTTAAAAGGGTTTAAAATAATTTTACATTGTCATAATACAGACAGTTGTTTTTGTTCACTATTTTATTGTTGTCAGTAGCATAATACTATAAATGATCGTAAACGTATAAATGAGAACGAAACCATCTCATCTGGAAACTTGGTCTCCAAAACCCAAGAAAATAAGTTTAAGGAAAAAGCGAATGTACCCAGCGTATAATGGATGTTTTTGGTTTACTGCGGTCGTTTGGCAAATCTTGTATTTCGCTGTATTTTTAAATTGCGCTCGTTTGAACATCGCTGTTTTTCAAAAATTCGTGAGAGGTTCCTCCGAAATGTATTTTCCTACAGATGCAATACGCATTATAGACACTACAGATTTCGCCATAATATTGTGGAGGGATTTTATTTAATTTGTATATTCATAACCAGTTGTCCTTAGCCAAGGATAGAATGTATACTTTGATTAACTTGGATACTATACGTAGTGGCAATACACCAAAGAGTTTATTCGACCGAGGAGCCTGCAGCTTACACATCATCATCTTGAAAGTTTGGCACAAGAATAGCAGTATGTGCTAGAATAGAGTAGCAGCATGACAAATTGCTGAAATCGTAATGTTTTGGTGTTATGGCTATATTTGTATATTGATTACATGGGCTTTTAAGGAAGCGCTGCCGTAACCCACTAACAGATGGCGCAAACATTCGTTGGGACAAATTTCTGGGGACGGCCTTCCGGCAGCTTGGTAGAATTTCATTCATTCGATCAAGTATGGTTGATTTATCTTCACTTTTTTATCATTTAAATGAAAATATGCATTCACAGCTTGACATCAATCGGTTTCGCCTTTTCTGTCAAAGGCCATCTTCAAAGTCAGTCTCATCTCAGATGTTTTATATTTTATACGTATATACGCATATGTATCTTGATAGAGCAAATAAAAATGTCTGACTCATCCCAGATGCAGAGTTGACTGCCTTTACGTGCCCCCATCTGCCTTTTTTTAAATTTTTATTTAACTCTAGGGAAGCTATTGAGCCTCGCATAAAGTCGACATACTTCCTGAATACTTCGAGACGATGGCGTGCACTCCAGTTTCGTCCAGCGGCCCTGACCAAGCACGCATGACCGGTTTACGATACTCGTGTAGGCCCTTCGAATTCCGTCCTCACAAACAGAGTAAGCGCACTTTGGGCAAACCAACGCTGGCCAAGAGGCTTTCTTTTCCATTCGGTAGCCCTCTCACGAAAAGACGACTTTGTGCTATTCTTTGATTCTTTTCCCGTAAAGAACGGCTCGTTCCAACAACGATGTTTGAGCTTTTATGCTGCCTCCGAGATAACCTTGAGGCTTCAATGAACTAGCCGACTTCCTCGTTATATTTGATTCGATAGCGTTTTTACAGTGCGCCACTGGAGAGATATAGGCTGCGTTCGAATTAATTGAGACATCCGAACGCTTCTGTCGCATCTGACCGCCTCATAACAAAATACAAGGCGTTGCAAAAATAAAATAATTTATATGTATATTTAATGGGAATGAGCGCAAATTGACAAGTGCAGCCGTAGTAATATTGTGAACGAAGAGGGGAGAAGGTGATTATTGAATTTATTGCATTAAAGTTAGGGAAAGGAAAAGAGAGCCGGCGAAAAATAGGGCGAGGAGCTGGGAATCCCTAACTTTAATGCAATAAACTAAATAATAACCTTCTTCCCTCTTTGTTAATTATATATATATATATATATATATATATATATATATATAAACGAACATATGCAGATGAATGAACCGTACTTAATCCGATGAATCAAAGGATCAAAGTTTTCAGGAACCCGCCGAAAGCCAAAAAATCCTGTCTCCGCCGTTTTTTGGCTTTCGGCGGGTTTCTGAAAACTTGATTTTTTTATTCATTGGATTAAGTGCGGTTTATTCATCTGCGTATGTTCGTTTATATCCTCCTCGGGGACCACGTACGATGGTGTGAAGTGCCCGTGTTGTATATTCAATAACGTGGCTCTTGATTCTCGCAGATGATGATGATACCGTGCCTCTAAAGCTCATAAACAAAGAATACTACATGTACACGGGACGAGACAAACAGTGGGAGGATTCCTGGAGCACAAACGAGCACGTACCACGTGACACCAGGCGTCGTACCGCGTTCCTCGCGGCGGCGTGTGTTTCCAGAACACCTCCGATTGGATATATTTCGTTTATTGTACATTAATAAGACAGGTAGGAAACGCCAGTAAGTCAAGGTGAGGTGGTATACATGTTAGCGCACCCGACCGGACATTGGGAGGCCCAGAGTTCAAATCCTGGCTCCGCCGTTTTTTGGCTTTCGGCGGGTTCCTGAAAACTTTGATTCTTTGATATATATATCACAAGATTATATTAAATTGAAGCACTTGTTTCTACTTGTCCTTGCTTTCAAACGCCCAAGACAAAAGTTATTAGACTTAAAAAGTAAATCGAAGGTGCATGTCTCTAATGCGTGCCGCCTCAAATAGACGAGAAAAGTTTTTCTATTTATTTTATGACTTAGTATTTCTCCCGATTTTTTTTCCCATCTGGATAATAAGTACGCGAACTCTAATTAAATATTTTTTTGATCTAGTTGATTTTGAAACAGTACCATTTTAACAAATAAGAACACTAAAATAAGCAAAACTTTGCAACTCTTGATGTTCCTAAAAAGTAGACAGAATCAGTTGAGCGTCTGGCGTCTAGTTTTTGGTTGAGAAGCTCGAGGGAGCTAGATTACTGCCTGTCCGTACCAATCTGAAACGATTTATTTTTAGAAGAGGCATGTTTGGCAAAGCACAAAAGGAGGCGTGACGAGTTTTTTTTTTTTTTTCTCTCTTTGCGGTTGTAATGTTTTCCTTGATGTGTCATAAGCCTTTCTAGTGGCCCAGTAGTGTAGGCGTTCCTCAGTTATGCGACACGCCGACGCGCAAACGATCGACGGGAGCATGCAAGAAAACTTACTTTTCGATCGATAGACTGCTCAAGCTCAGTCGCCGTTTTTCCTCGTTCTCATATCGAGGAAGTTTTGAGACTTAGAGACGCGTCGATAACACTTTTACTTGAATAATTTATGTGTTGGTTCACCAGACGTCCTTTAATAAAATAAATGGAGTGTAAACATATAAGTATAGCGCACACAGAAAACAACACGAAAACACACAGACACACAAACGAGCTCTCACCGAGTTCCAGTTGTGCTTAGATTTGAAATACTACGGCTGAAAGGCAAGAAAAAAAAATAATGTTCCATACAAATCAAAAACTTAATTGGGGAGAGAATCAAAGTTTGGCTGTTCACTGACAAGTGTCCTGTGACCTTCCATCTTAGCACACTAATGTTAGCTTTAAAGAATATAATTCGATGCCATCTTTCAGGCTCAGTGAAGCAAGAAAAAGACGTAAATTGACCTGATGCCGGCTTCTAAAATAAAGAATTACAAGAACTAGTTCTCAGAGGAACAGTGGGCGCTTACCACCATGACGTGTTCTACACATTGAACTATATTTTAGGAAAAGGTAGACATGTTTAAAAACGGTAACATGCTTTGGCGAGGCCAAAATACGTAAACGCAAGTTATTCCAACCGATATTTCCAAGTTTTCTAGTTTAGTAATGCACGAATAGAAAACAGTAATTCAAACTCAAAGGTTCTTGAGTTTGTGAAAAGATATTTAGCCTTAGATCAAGTATCCCATGGTCTGTGCTAAATCATTTTTATTCGTTTTAGAGCGCAGCTCTTAGGCGCCCGTTTCCGGCTTGAGCGGCGTCGCCGTCGCCGTCGCCATTGGCGTCGGCATAACCGCACGTTGCATTATGGGACGTTTCCAATATTGACATCACATGCGACGTCACGACGGTCACGAGAGAGGATGAGGAGGAAACATTTCCATCGAAGTTTAGCAGATACATTCCCCGCTTGATTTAGCGGAAACATCTCTCAGCTGCATTTAGTGGAAACAAACTCCCCGCTAGATTAAACTTAAAAATTCGCCGCTAAATTTAGCGAAAAAATTCCCCGCTAAATTTAGTGCAAAAAATTCCCCGTTAAGTTTAGCGGAAAAATTTCTACGCTAAATTTAGCGGAAAACCTTCCCCGATAAATTTAGCAGGGAATTTTTTCCACTGAATTTAGGGGGAAATATAGAAAAAATTTCCCTCAAAATGGGAAAGGAGCAGGAGAGGAGGAGGGTAGGAGAGGAAAAAGAGAAGGGGCATACACTCCCCTCCGTACCCTCCCCTCCTGCTCCTCAAGAGCTGCGCTCTAATTCGGCACTCCAGGGAGTTGTAAACGCCTTTCATTTTTATGCAATGTTCAAAAAGTTGCCCATAGATTTGATAGCATGGAGTAATATCTACCACTGCTTCTGGTTTCAGAACAAGATGGTGGCGTGCCCTTATTTCAATCCTATTGTTGTGGAGGAGTCAGCAACGTCATCCGAGCATTTGACGTAGCAGCACCGCTCAGCAAGCGACCAGGAGACTTTGCTCCTCAAGCAGAAGATAGACACGCTCAACTTCTTCGCCTACACTGTTAGCAAAAATAACACGCCCAGACGTGTAAACCGTTGTCCCATAGCGGACACGTCGAAACGTGTTCGTTTTACACGGAGCCATCTGCGGTATTCGTTTACACATGAGGTGCCGTGTAAAACACGTTCCGAGCGTGTTCCACATGAAACATGGCGGCCAGCGGCCGAGAACAGGCGAGAGACGAGTCCAGCGAGCCGCGCGCCTTTCAGCCGAATTGAAAGCAGACAGGACGCGTTAGTTCTCGTTCGATGTCTTTTATACACAGTAAAGTCTCCAAGCGGCGGACGTAGCTACGTGCAAAGGTACGTACGTGCGTCATCGGCGGTCGGCGGCGTCGGTAGCTTCAACGGAGCCGCTACACAAGAAAAAAACGAATGCCGAACTCACATGGATAAATAACTTAAGCAAACTATTTAGAATCGGGCGGTAACTTGCGACACCTATCGAAATTTCGAGCAGCCTATATCTTAAAAAAAAAAAGACGAGTCTGTTAACACACTGCGAACGACTACGACTAGACAGCAACCCTACATACAACGCAGGCAACACCAGTACCACGTACTACACAGCACCGACATGAACACAAACACAACAACGACACTACGCCCGACACCACTAACCTCTATGCCCCACACTTCCTACTCGATATTCGTTTCTCCCCGCGGCGCATAGAAGCTTGACATGTGCGGGTGAGCTCTTTGGTCGCTGACCTTTACAGATTTATAGAAGAAGACACAAAACACCGCGCAATGGACAGCCGTGTGTTAGAACTGTTTGCATTTAAAAAGTATGGAGGCAAAATCTATAATGTTAGTCCGTTGCGACAAATAACGATCTATTAACAATAAATTTTAAACCGGTCATGAAAAAGTTCAAATTTTTGTTATTTTTTTTTCTTGACCAGTGTTATGAGCAGTCCGACTAGCTTGAATCGGATAGGAAAACAAATTATTGGGATTTTGTCATTACGTATACAATAATAAATGAAAATGTTCCTAGCGCAAAGCATTTTTTATATATTCTTGTGAAGGACATCCGCCCAACACTTCACTTCCGCTAGTTGCAGCGGTTACAGTACGGGAGCAGACGTCTTCACTTTTGGGGCGTTTTGATGCAGTTTGTTGTCGTATGTCGTGTCGGTGTCGAGTGGAGCGGTGGGGCTAGGGAGTTTGTGACCGGTGTTATTCGTGAACACTGGTGTGGGGCGCTGATGCGTCGTTTTTTTGTACTGCCACCACCCCGAACTTTGAAGAGACACGGGCCCGTAGCACCGCATTATGCTAAATCGCGAGCTCCTTCTCTGTTGACGTCGCTTTCCTGGTACCACTCGTGGATACTGCAAGCGTTAGACAGTGTGCACCGTCTCGCCTACATCCCCGGTGACGTACTCGACCTGTTGAAACTTATTGCTTCCGTCATTTTGGAGTACGCAAGGCAGTTATGTCGTTGGTCTGATTTCGGTTATAAAAGCAAGGCAAAACGCTTGTAGTTCCCGCCCTCAGTAACCGTTGGACATCTTCCACACTTTGACAACGGATAACTGAATGAACAAGGATTTACATTCACTTCAGAGGTTACTCTCGCCGCTTCCTCACCGTTGAGCAGCAGGATGAGCTGGCGACAAGCCGCGGATGAAAGGCTTGAGCATCAACAGCCCAAGCGCACTCGGTGCCGATGCGGGCGACGCGGGTTTCTGTCAACCGGGAGGCCAGCACAAAACGTGACCGTTCCAGCTCTTCGTCGTGACACGGTGTTGCAGAGAGCAGGGTAAAATACACCTACACGAATCACCGAAGCAAACGCACTGCTATCGTAAATCTTGGCTTGTGATTGCGCCTTTGTAGATCATCTTATTCGTTTTGCTGGAGAGACGCAAACGACGGGCATAACAAAATCGCTTGCATATTCCGCATACCTCAAAAAAGCATTTACCCTGTCACCTTGCGAAAAGCGCGAAACACGGAGTCCGCACCGTCCTAAGCTTCATGTTTTTTAGCTGCTTTAGAGCAGTTTGTACCTGCTAGTAGATATGCCTACTGAAACTGAAACAGGGCAGTTCCAGAGAGAAAGAGACAATGTTGGGAAAGCTTGCCCGCTCTCTAATTTCTCAACTCTCAAGTGATCGTACCATAAAACATGCACCAATTAACGCCTCTTCCCAAAATAAAGAAAAAGCACAACGTTCACTACGTAAAAAATGGTCTCAGTACATGCATCTGTGGGCAGGTAGGAAACCTTGTCCTAATTTATTTATGCCTCATGATGGGCGCAACAAACTCGTTGCAGGACCGAATCATCTACTCGAGCGGTGTGCGTGCTGTGCAAACGCAGTCCAACAAGAAGCATAAAAACGGCAGATTTAGGATAACAATCCGGAGTCCATTATTCAATTAAAACGACGTAATTTTGTTGAAAACGCCCGCTGCTTCTTACTCACGGTATGTGTCGGGATACTTCCACCGTCTGAAACGGAACGAAGGAAGATTTACTTTTAAAAATGCTCGCTGCGTCCTCCCGGACCAGCTGGACCGGATCAGCTGACGACGACGGTACTGAATCCGTTGCACCTCCACCCCGCAACAACCAATTTGCGCTCCGTGTTAGTGTGGGTTTCTACCTCCAAGGGCACCGCACCACACACGACGAACGTTTCAGCTTTTTTTCGCATCGCCGTGTTGCACCAAACAGAACGAGATCGCCGAAGTCAACGCTGCGCTGTCGTGAACCTTGGCTTGTGGTTGCGCACTCGTGGACCCTGTGGCTCGCTTCGCTTTCAAAGCACACACGATGATTACGATTGATACTTTCCTTCTTCTGGGAACATCACAGGGGCACTTCTCCGGTCACGTCTTCGCAACATGTGCTTGCAAACCTACGAGCTTCTAGCGTCCCGACAAACCAAAACAATACCGGAGTCAAGCTAAACGTGGGTTGTTGCCCGATTTTTACCGACCAAACAAAAGTAACGAAAGCAAACCGGCTCTAGCTTCCAGCGTACTTTAGCGTTGCGCCGTGGCCAGATTTTGTCTGTCAGCTCTAACTTAAAGATGACCTACAGATGCAGCAACTGGTATACATTTTTAATACGGCGGCCACCACGGAGCGTAGTAAATTCTGAGGAGGGTGCATAAAAAGTGGCGGCACCTTCGCTTGCAGTTGAAGGGTTGAAGCTGTGGCGGTCCATCGGCCTACCAAGCCGCCGATAAAAGACGACAACGCAACTCGTCGATACGAGCCCGGCGGCACGAGAAAATAAACAGAACGTTTTCGCCTAAGCTCGGAGTCGGTCGCACCATCTATTCCGTCCTCAACATCGAACGCGCTACAGAATGGTGACCCGGACGTAATGATCGGCTCTGAGCACCTGCAATCCAGGGGAACGTTCTCCGCGGCACGGCACGCGGCAACCGCTTGGGATTTCGACGATTATGCAAGAGCACATCTCCCTCGGCCCTTGCATCCGGATCCTCCGACCATAGTGTTATTATAATAATTATAATAACTCTATGTCCTCCGACGGCCCGTTCAGAGTGCTGGATCGGCAAGCCAAGACCTTTGCGCCTTTACACTAGACATAAACGGCCGTCGTGACGTAGTCACGACCGACCGTGTCAAGCCGGCCTACCTAGAAGCCACAAAGCCAAAACGAAACCAACTGCAATATCACGTGTTCAGATCGGGGGCACGCTTTTTATATCCATTTTAACTGTTTAGAACGAGTAATTAGGCCCATAACTTTATTTGTGGTATGTAAGAAACTATTATCAAGATCCCTAAAATAAATACAAACATGGGCGACATGAGAGAAGCCGCAATGCCATCGACCAGAATCAATGGCAGGAATGGCAGCGAGCGCGGTAAGCGCGGGGTTCGCCACGTCCAGCGACATGGCGTAATTGATTTTGGTGCACATCTGTCTCCGAGACATGTTTCTTTCCGCGGCATTTG
This sequence comes from Ixodes scapularis, assembly GCF_016920785.2. Lineage (NCBI taxonomy): Eukaryota > Metazoa > Arthropoda > Arachnida > Ixodida > Ixodidae > Ixodes > Ixodes scapularis. The sequence goes on from NW_024609868.1 coordinate 27,269,106, forward strand.
TCTCGACGGTCCTTTCTAGGTGTGTCCCCAAGCATTCCGGTGCTTCAATAGCCGGCAGTGCTGCGGTCGTCGTCGGGGGTGATGCGTGTTTTCGAGGTCGGCTACACGGCTAGGCGTGTATGACCGAACCAAAACACGTTTTTTACAACCTCGCATGATTTTTTTAACGACCTATCTGTTACTCAACGTGTAAATTTATGGTAATTTGTGTAAATAGCGTGTTTTTCACCCCAAATATTCGCTAAATATACGGTTGTTGCTAACAGTGTACCGTGTCGTGCCGTTCGTGATCATTGCTGTGGGCATCGTGGGAATCCTCAACTGGTCGTGCTGACGAGGCTAAACCTCAAAGTTGTCACGTTCGTGTACCTTATCTGGCTGGCCACTTCGGACCTCTTGGCGCTGGTCGTTGCTGTGCTCCCGATGCTGCGGCTCCATGGCATACAGCCGCGCGCATTCTCGGCCGCCTTCTACTACGCCCACGTCGAGATGCCGCTGGTGAACGCGCTCATGGCCAGCAGCGTCTTCATTGTCGTGGCTGTCACCGTCGACCGCTGCTGATCTGTGTGCCTGCCCCTGCGATACAGGGAGTTTCACAACTCCATGTGTGCCAAGCTGGCCATGGTCACCGCCTACGTAGCTGCTGGAGTTCTCTACGTACCAGTGGCCTTCCAGAAGAGCCCGTGCCTCTATGAGACGAACTGGCCAACATAACTCAGTACGTTCCGTGCGACAACGTGTTCGTGTCGCGACCTGTCTTGAAGACACACCTTCTGGTTCAGGAGGTCTTAGTGAGGATTGGTCGGGTTCTCGTGGTGGCTGTGCTGAACACTGCCGTCATTTTTGAAAAACCGGAGACGACTGACGACGAAAAACGGGACAACACACAAAACGTCTCAAAGCTGATCTTTAAAAAGCCGAACACAAACACCGACGACGGCGGAAGAGATGATAGATATAACGACGTACACGGAACAATGCCTGCATCAGGTAGGATGATTGAACAGAGAGTGAGGAGGCAGGCCTGCTGGTTGATGTTACAAATTTTTTGAAAAATCGGAGACGACGGAGGACGAAAAAGCTCTTTCATCGTCCGTCGTCTCTGGTTTTTAAAAAATGTGTAACATCAACCAGCTCGCCTGATTACCCACTCTATCTTCAAACTACCGTCATCTTACTTTTCGCCGATTCAAGCAGAATCGGCAAAAGTTTATGATTAGCAGCAATAGAGACAGGAGACACGAGAAACCTTCTTGGAGATTAGCGTTTGGTCATCCTTCTGACGGCTATCGTGATTATGTTCTGCGTGTGCATGACTACTGCAGCTGTTCTAACGGTGCTCATCGGCGTTGACAAGGCGCTCAACTACGGCTTCCAGTTGTTCCGGGCCATCGCCAATGACACGGGGATGGCCAGCTTTGCCATCAACTTTCACGTCTACTGCTTGTGCAGTTCAGGAATGCGGAACACCTTTCTGAGGTTTTTTCGCCTCACCAAACCATCCCCGGATGTCAGCTACATCTTGAACTCCAAGTCGCCTATTGACGGGAGCACGAGACTTTGAGTCGTCCGACTGGACTTTCGTGTCACTGGGGTGCTGCGTTGTTGCTATACTTTTCTACCTAATTTCTTTCTGAATAACACCGAAACAAATGAAAGCCGTTTACTACTCCCTGTAACGCCGAATTAGAGCGCAGCTCTTGAGGAGGAGGAGGGGAAGGTACGAGGAGGACGCTACGCCCCTCCTCTCTTCCTGTTCGCCTTCCATTTAGGGGTAATTTTTCCCCTAGATATAGGGATTTAGCGGGAACATTTTTCGCTAAAGTTAGCGGGGAAATTTTTCCGCTAGATTTAGCGGGGAAATTTTTCCGCTAGATGTAGCAGGGACATTTTCCCGCTAGATTTAGCGGGGAAATTTTTCCGCTAAATTTAGCGAGGAAAACTTTCCGCTATATTTCGCGAGAAAAATTTCCGCTAAATTTAGCGGTGAAATTTCTCCGCTAGATTTAGCGGGAAAATTTTTCCGCTTGATTTATCGGGGAAATTTTTCTGCTAAATATAGCGGGGAAATTTTTTCGCTAATTTTGGAGGGGAAAAATTTCCGCTAGATTTAGCAGGAAAATGTTTCCCGCTAAATTTAGCGGGTAAATTGTTTCGCTAGATTTAGCGGGAATGTTTTTCCGCTAGATTTAGCGGGAAAATGTTCGGCTAAATTTAGCGGGGAATTTTTTCTGCTAGATTTAGCGGCGAAATGTTTCCGCTAGATTTATCGAGGAAATTAGATGTAGCGGGGAAAATTATCCGCTAACTTTAGTGGCGAAAATTTCCCGCTAGATTTAGCGGGGAGATTTTTTCCGCTAGATATAGCAAAACAGTTTTCGCTAGATTTATCGGGGAAATTTTACCGCTATATTAAACGGGAGAATTTTTCCGCTAAAGTTAGCGGGGAAAATTTTCCGCTAGATTTAGCGGGAAAGTTTTTCCGCTAGATTTCGCGGAAAAAATGTTCGGCTAAATATAGCGGAGAAATGTTTCTGCTAGATTTAGCAGGGAACTTTTTTTTCGCTAAATTTAGCGGGTAAATGTTTCCGCCAGATTAAGCGGGAAATTTTTTCCACTAGATTTAGCGGGAAAAATGTTCGGCTAAATTTAGTGGGGAAATTTTTTCTGTTAGATTTAGCGGCTAAATAGTTCCGCTAGATTTATCAGAGAAATTTTTCCGCTAGATTTAGTGTGGAAACTTTTCCGCTGAATTTAGCGGGAAAATCTTTCCGCTAGATTTAGCGGGAAAGTTTTCCTGCTAGATTTATCGGGAAAAATGTTCGGCTTAATTTAGCGGGGAAATTTTCCCGCTAGATTTAGCAGGAAAATATTTCCGCTAAATTTATTGGGTAAATTTTTCCGCTAGATTTAGCGGGAAGTTTTTCCGCTAGCTTTAACGGGAAAAATGTTCAGCTAAATATATCGGGGAAATTTTTTCCGCTAGATTTAGCAGAAAAACTTTTCCGCTAGCGGGTAAAATTTTTCGCTAGATTTAGCGGGAAAAATGTTCGGCTAAATTTAGCGGGGAAATTTTCCCGCTAGATGTAGCAGGGAAATTTTTCCCGCTAAATTTAGCGTGTAAATTTTCCGCTAGATTTAGCGGGAAATTTTTCCGCTAGATTTAGCGGGAGAAATGTTCGGCTAAATTTAGCGGTGAAATTTTTCTACTAGATTTAGCGGCGAAATATTCCTGCTAGATTTATCGGGGAAATCTTTCCGCTAGGTTTACCGGGGAAATTTTTCTGCTAGATTTATCGGGGAAATTTTCTCGCTAGATGTAGGGGGGAATTATTCCGCTAAATTTAGCGGGGAAAAATGTTCGGCTAAATATAGCGAGGAATATTTCCCGCTAGATTTACCGGGGAAATTTTTCCGCTAAATGTAGCGGGGAAAACTTTCCGCTAAATTTAGCGGGGAAAATTTTGCGCTAAATTTAGCGGGGAAATGTTTCTGCTAGATTTAGCGGGGAACTTTTTCCGCTAGATTTATTGGGGAAATTTCCCCCCTAAATTAAGCCGCGAAATTTTTCCTTTAAATTTAGCGGGGAAAAATTTCCGCTAGATTTAGCAGGGATATATTTCCGCTAAATTTAGTGGGTAAATTTTTCCACTAGATTTAGCGAGAAAATTTTTCCGCTAGATTTAGCGGGAAAAAATGTTCGACTAAATTTAGCGGGGAAATTTTTCCGCTAGATTTAGCGGCGAAATATTTCCGCTAAATTAGTGGGGAGAATTTTCGGCTAAATTTCGCGGGGAAATTTACCCATAATGCACCGCGAGGTTATGCCTACGGCGACGGCAACGCCGCTCAAGCCGGAAATGGGCGCCTAAGAGCTACGCTCTAAAAGGTCGTCACAGCAGTTGTGAGCATCTAAGATTACCTGGAAGAATATCAGCTCAGTTTCAATAGGATGCTCAGTGAACGCTCCAAACGGTTTTGGCAAAACTACGTTTCCTTTAGAACGCAGCTCTTAGGCGCCCGTTTCCGGCTTGAGCGGCGTTGGCGTCACCGTCGGCGTAACCGTAACGCGTCGGCGTAACGCTTCTTCGTGACGCGGCGGCGTCGCCGTCGGCGTAACGCTTTTTCGCGACGTGTCGGCGTCGCCGTCGTCGTCGGCGTAGCCGTTGCGCGTCGGCGTAACGCTTTATCGTAATGCGTCTCCGTCGCTGTCGCCGTCGGCGTAACCGTAATGCGTCAGCGTAACGCTTTCTCGTGACGTGTCGGCGTCGCTGTCGACGTAACCGCAACGCGTCAGCGTAATGCTTATTTGTGACGCGTCGCCGTCGCCGTCGGCGTAACCGTAACAAGTCGGTGTAACGCTTTTAGAGCGCAGCTCTTAGGCGCCCGTTTCCGGCTTGAGCGGCGTCGCCGTCGCCGTTGGCGTCGCCGTCGGCGTCGCCGTCGGCGTAACCGCGCGGTGCATTATGGGTAAATTTCCCCGCTAAATCTAGCGGAAAAAATTTCCCCGCCAAATCTAACGGAAAAATTTCCCTGCTAAATCTAGCGGAAAAAATTTCCCCGCTAAATCTAGCGGACAAAATTTCCCCGCTAAATCTAGCGGAAAAAATTTCCCCGCTAAATCTAGCGGAAACAATTTCCCCGCTAAATCTAGCGGAAAAATTTCCCCGTCAAATCTAGCGGAAAAAATTTCCCCGCTAAATCTAGCGGAAAATTTTCCCCGCTAAATCTAGCGGAAAAAATTTCCCCGCTAAATCTAGCGGAAAAATTTCCCCGCTAAATCTAGCGGAAAATATTTCCCCGCTAAATCTAGCGGAAAACTTTCCCCGCTAAATCTAGCGGAAAAAATTTCCCCGCTAGATCTAGCGGAAAAAATTTCCCCACTAAATCTAGCGGAAAAATTTCCCCGCTAAATCTAGCGGAAAAAATTTCTCAGCTAAATCTAGCGGAAAAAATTTCCCCGCTAAATCTAGCGGAAAAATTTTGGTCACGTGACCTGGGGAGACGTGGCACCCCGAGGTCACGTGACCCCCTCCCGAGGTCACGTGACCTCTGAGGGGGCACGTGTTTGCCCCCACGTGACCCCACCAAGGTCACGTGCCCTCGGGGGGGGGGTCACGTGACCCCCCCCCCCCCCGAGAACACGTGGCCCTCAGTACCCTTCCCTCCTCCTCCTCAAGAGCTGCGCTCCAATTCGGCGTTACAGGGAGTGGTAAACGACTTTCACTTTTTTCGCGACGCGTCGGCGTCGCCGACGCCAACACTGACGCGACGCGGAGAGGGAGGAGGATGGAGAAGGAGGAGGGAGGAGGAGTAAAAAGAGGGACGAGGAAGAGAAGGGGGAGGGGGCGGGGAGCAGGGGAGGAGTATATGAGGAAGGAGGAAAAGATGCGTACCGTCTTCTCCATACCCTTCCCTCCTCTTCTCAAGAGCTGCGTTCTGATTCCTCCTTACAGGGAGGTGTAAACCTCGTTTATTTTTTATTTAATTTGTTACATTAAAAAGATACTCTAATGAAATATTTTTTTTTCTGTCTACCACAACTGATTTTTTAAGAAGGACGCTAGAGTTGGGCGTTGTTGACTCTAGTGGGGGAAATTGTTAGAGATATTTTTGAACCTCTGTTCTTGTAAAGTGCGATTTAAAAAAAAATAATATATATAAATATAGAATTTAACGAGGGCGGGAGATGTGCATAAGTCATATTTTTATCTATGCTCTAGACACCAGAAAATCACTAAACGTAGCATCTTTCATTTACTTAAACCTCCTTCGACAAAGTTTAGTTTGAGACGTTACCTTCCCTCGTTCTGTTGCTTTCTTTTCTACGTTGAATTCTTCTCGTTCTTCACCCCTTTCAAGTTTCTTTTAAAGGTTAATCCTCACCAGTCTGCCTGCGCTATAACTTTATTTTCATAAAACGTGGGACTATAGTGTATATATAAACTCAATTGCGCGTTACATGGCTCAGATATTTCAAGACTTATTTTTATCAAAATAGAAAAAAAAGGAAACATTAATCATATACTAATATACGACGAGCAAGTGCTCCAGAATGCCTCTTCAGCTCATCGACTCTCAAAGAGCATGACGTCACTCGAAAGGCGACATAGGAAACGCGCTGAAGACGCGCGACGACAAGGGAACCAAGTGCGCGCAGTCATTAATGGAGGTCGAGTGCAGAGCCGTGTATAGAGAGAGTTCGGTAGGAGCGGGCAGAGCCAGGGTATGCACTAGACGCAAATAGAAGGCTTGGCAAGCTCTCTTGGCCAACCAGAAGCCGAAAAGAATCCCCTAGCGGTGGTAGCGAGAAACAGTTTCAATGAAAGCGCATGGTTTAAATGTAGTAACTCTTTATAGTTGGAAATATGGTACACGTGATGTTTCGATTCTGATTGTGCAAAAAGAAGTAACAATCTATGTGCGCTCGAACTCTATTTTGCTCGGACAGAGTTTGACCGCTCGGACGGCAGATTCCCGCCCTTCGGCGCCTAAAGTCAAATTTGGGGGTTTTGCGTGCCAAACCAGCGGCGGGCATCTGGCACGCCCCAGCGGAGGACTGAGGATTAATTTAGACCACCTGGGGATCTTTTGACGTGCAACCGAAAGCTCGGTTACACTGCGTCCTCTCCGCAATAAGCCTCCGTTAGATTGCGGGCACCTCGGCCGGGATTCAAACCGCCACATCCTTCGGCGCCTGGCGTACGGATTATGTCGATCATTTCACTCGTTGCGCTCTTCCGCCATGATTTTGGATGACCGTGATTGCAATATCACGTGGACCATATTTTCAGTCAGCGAGAAATATTCCGACGCCCTTACTAATTTAGGTTCTGGCGACCACCCCCAGGGTAATTTTTACGGCTGCTGGTTGGCCACATTCGAATTTCTGAAGACGCCATGGAGCACGCCCATCCCGCTTTCGACCAATGGCGCCTCCTCATTTGCCTCCTATACTTCCCAATAAATAGTCCAACTCTCTCTAAAACGGCTCCGGCCAAGGGAAAACAAAAGCACGTGGGCGTCTGTGGAAAAAAAAGGGGGGGGGGGGAGGGAAGGGGGGGGAGGGAATAAAAAAACACGAAATGCTCAAGATTATGAACTTACACAAAGTAAAATCCTGACTCATCTCAGAAATTGGTGCAGCTATGTATATATGTACGTATATATGGAGAAACGGACCTCAGCTTAAATTTTGTGGGGTTAGAGGAAAGGAGAGCTGCTCCGAACGGACGTGATATCCTCTGAATGAAGCACTTTTCCATCAAGTTAATATTAGCAGAGTACATTATGGTCAGCACGTAGTGCCATATTAAATCACAGTGACAGGCTTAATGCAGACAAGGGAGCAACTGAAGCACTTTGCGACTAGAATATCCTTTTCAAAAGGTAGTCGTTTTGTACTTCATTGATATCCTAGTGTCGTTACATTTGAATTGCCGGACTCTTTTTTCTTGTAGCCACGATGGGTGTATCGACACTTCAAGAAAGATCTACTGCAATAGTAAAGATAATGTGAACGCGAGACCAGCGTTCGCATGGCTATTGCTCGCGCTGTGCGAATTTTAATTTGGGATTAATTTGGTCTCAATTTTCAGGATAAGTGCTGGAACACTTAAGCGCAGCTCTTAGGCGACCCTTTCCGGCTTGAGCGGCGTCGACGTCGCCGTCGGCGTCGGCGTAACCGCGCGGTGCATTATGGGACGCGTGACGTCACTGATGACCTCGTACTCATCGTCATCGTCATCATCACAATGATGTCACTGATGACGTCATTAGTGACGTCACCAGTGACGATGTCATCATCGCGTTGGCGTCACTGATGACGTCAACTTCACGTGTGACGTCATCACTGACGATGGCGATGACGTCATCACGATGACGTCACGTGACCCCGTGAGGTCTGACTGTAAGCGAGCGAACAAAAAGTAGCGATTCTTACTTAATTTTTCGGGCCAGAAAAGGGTGGCCCCGAGCCGGTTTTTGTTTGCGATATATCTTTTTCAGCTCTCAAGCAAATGTTTTATACTTGCCAGAACAGAAGCAAAAATAAACATCATTTTTTTTTAAATCTTGTTAGGTAATTGTCATTGATATGGAGAGAATGAACAATAATCACCGACAGCCGAAGAAACTCGGGCATGACGTATCTTTTGCATCTTAATATTTTTCGGCAGTAAATGAGATTACGGCATTACGGCCAATAAGAACAACCAAGCAAGGAGCGCAAACCTAAGCGCATTTCTTAAATTGTCAGTTACTCTAGTCATTGAGAGCTTAAGAGAGGCTAGGCCCAGCTTTTAAGTTGACGCTATAAATGATTCGTGATTTGTTCTTACGTGCTCGTGTCAGCTACTCCCCCATACTCATTGGCTGCAAATTTATAATAATATGGTTGGTTTTGGCCGCGCTGTGCGTTTCTAAAGCTGTCAGACACTATATAGGCTGTCCCAAGCGCACCCTACGCGTCGTCTGCTCGCTAGGCCTATCGCGAGATGGCGCCACGAGTAAATAGCGTCGCTCATTCGGTCGTCCGCGAACGCGCCCAACCTTGGCTTCCGCAAGTTTTTTTTTACCTAATCTTTTTTTACAGGTAGACAGCTGCGCCTTGAAATCTTTACATGCTAAAACTAACCTGCTCAGTGCACAATGCGTGAAAGCCTGAACTTTCTATGTGCAAACGCCTATTCTGCCGCCTTGTTCACAACGGAAGGTCCGCTTGGGACACTTTATATATACAAGTAATTTACGCTAATATTCCTCTAGTCACAACACCTATCGTTTCTTTATCTCTTATGTTCCGTTGAAAAATGGGGAATTGTTGCAGGATTTGGGCGGGCCGACAGAATGTACCTGCTAATTATTGCAATAATAGTAGAGAGTAGCGTGGACATGTGCGCAGATTTGCGCCCAGCGCTCCTGTCAAAGGGAGCCTTACAAAGAACAAAGCTGCGATCAACATAAAATATCTGCGTGTTGACGACGCCCTCAACACCGTGAATGGTTTCAGCCCGTGCTAATGATCCATTAGCGTAATTCGCAGGTACCGTCGCAGCTTCTTTTCCAATTGGTCGTGTTTTCCCTGGTATTGTTTGTTCGCTTATACAGACAAGGCGCGAATGCCACCCTGGCGGACCAAAAGGAAGCGTCAACGTGGTTGCGGTCATGGCAATAATCGCTGGCAGGAAAAATGGGCGACGCCTGATAAAGCTAATCACGTGTTGCGGTGTAGACAGGAACGGGACAACAAGGAGCAATGACGCGTCATTTTTCTTTTTGCTAGATGCTGCGAGATGTTATACTCGTGCCCTATCTTCACCCACAAAGCTTAGGTTATGTGTTTTTTCCTTCTTTTCATCTTTGTGTTTATGTTTATGTTTTGCCTTTTTGAGGGGGAAAACAAATATTTTGGTACCGGACAACTCGACTCGGATATTTCGGCACGAGGCCGCTGCTGTATGCGGTTGTTCCAGTACCGGGTATTTACGTTGGCACTCCTCATAGGTATGGGTCAGTTGGCGCGTCTATTTTCCTCTCCATTTGCTGAATTAAAAGACATTTCGGCTGTAGTTGGAATCCAACGTTCCACGATCTCTTTATATCCAACAAATTGAGTAATATTTTTCAGTATCCTTGACAGTCTAAGCATTTCGTGCGGTTTATTACGTAAGGATATGTGAAACCCGACATGCACACTGCTTTCTTTTTTGAGATGTTGAATATTGTTTTGTTTTTTTCGTAGAATAGTGCTATGAATATCCACTTTAATTGTAAGCACTTGAACCACCGCACATGGCATAGGTTGTGTTATTCTTTTTTTCTTCGGGAAGAATATTTCTGCGTGGTACATTTCACAGCGCGAGTTCTAAGTGTTCAGACATTCATTCATTTATTGTGAATACATCAGGGTATTGCTGCATTCGTCGGCTTTTTAGCTTGTTTAAAAAGCTCTCTCGGTTGGAGTGTTTTTATCCAGCGCTGTACTGTGACTGCGGGTAAATAGTTGAAGGGTAACAATCCAAGACTCGAACATAGTGCACGGCTTCAAAAATAAAAATGCGGATTTGTACAGCGAGCACTTCGCGCAAATTCCTCGTTTTTGTTTGTAGTCGGGGGACAGTTTAGGCTTGAAGTTGTCTGGCTTGAGAGTGTACGTACGGTAAGGTGTGGCCAAATGAGACAAAACATTTTCGTTTCAGTAACAATTTTTATTTTTGCTTTAATATTAAAATCGAATACAGCATGGGGGTAGATGTCGGCTTTATGCTCAGTAAATATTACTTAACGGGAGCAAGCGAAACATTAAACAAAACAACAATATCTGAAAGTCACAATATCTCCATTTTTGTCCCGTCCTGTGGCTCAAAATGAAACAACGTAGTGGGGTACAGTGAGACACATTTAAAAAAACCTCTTCACTCTTTGCAATAAAAACACTTGAAATGCACCAACGCACTCTTTTACGAGCTCACTCCTTGCATTCCATGCACTCAATCCATACTGACGGCGGGAATGCTTGACTCCAATGTTCTTTGCATACCAGGCATTGCCAGTCCCTTGTGGTGTGCGCCGCGCGGTATGCAGAACGATCGGACACAGCGTGTGTGTTCGAACGTTCGGACACTGTGTGTGTGTGTGTGCGCGCGCGCGTGTGTGTGTGTGTGTGTGTTTTTGTGTGTGTTGGGGAGGGGGGAGAGGGATGGGCGCGGTGGAACACCGGTTTTTGGTTGCTTTCTCCAACATCAGCTTTGCCTTGTTGGGAGATGACATTAGAACAGTGTTTCTTTCCGATCTGCATGTTTCCAAATGTTATTGCAACTAGAAAATAAAAAAAAGCACGTGTGTTCCGAGCCCAGCCGTTTTTTGTAGAGCCGCTGCACTTCACATTTACCGAGTCGTTTGGCTCGCCGTTAAAGCGCATCTTTTGGCACTTCAAAAAGTGTGGCAACAGTGCGAAGGGAGTGAAGCCATTGCTTGACACTTTCAAGAGGTTTGTTCATGCAACTTTCGCGCTTTGAAGACCTTGCTTTTTTTCATACATTCTGATCATTTAAAACACCGGGAGAAAGATAACACGGCTCAGGAGGAACTAGGAGACTCGTGCGTTACTGACAAGCGCGTCATCGCATGCCAGGTTGTCGTGCTTTGCCCTGCGGGTCTCCTGCTACGCAAACATTTATTATCTTCTCCTCTACTTCAACGTCAACACGTATAGCTTTCGAGGGTTAATTTTTATGAAGAAATATTTTAATAAATTTACGTAAAAAGGAACTGCGCGGTGTATCTAGTGGGTTGGAAAGTGGAAAACCTTGTTAAAAGTACATATGGGAATAATCTTCTATCTAGCGTTAACCTTCGGCGTTATACATTTGGGAAGATATTTAGATAAAATTAAGGGGGGGGGGGGGGATTCGCACATAGCTATGGGACGCGACACATTAGGTTGAACGTGATTTCCCTGGACTCTTCGGTTGACAGGCGTCTCTACGTCCCAATGGATATTTTAGAGTCCTTGGTTAGTGAGGCGAACTCCGGGAAAGAGGGACCTTGTCCTTTCTTGGGCAAAGTCCTAAAAGTAAGAATAGCATCGTCAACGTCTGCGTGGGACAAGGGTTTCCATTTTCATGCGTATTTTGTTATCAAAATTTGTGCAAAGCAATATTTCGCCCCGCTGTTATATCGCATACAACGACGAGGAACACAAAAATGACCGAGTTGGGTTGGATGTGATGATCGGTGAGGGTTGTTGTTATATGCGTATGGACATATTTGTTTCTTACGTCGTTTTTGTCTGATCGCCATCGAGTGGGGACTGGGATGCTCGTTGTCACCAACATAGTTTATAATCTTCGGCACATGGGTAAATTAAAGTATAAAGATATTGGCCGCATCACAAGGGGGAGTTGATCAAACGTCACGGCACTTCTCCCTCTAAGGAACGACAGTTTAGGCTCGATTAACTCTAGGAACACTCTACTGTGTTGAATGAGCCACAACCGCCATCTTAAATTTATCTAGACACACGTTTTTGTCTTAAGTTAACTAAGCAATATGTTTTTTTTTGTTTTTTTTTTGTTTTGCAAACTTGCAAATATACATGTCTGAAAACAAAATTAGACCTCCCGAAATTATCGTCTAAATTAAAATTAAATTAAAATTAAAATATGCAAGAAATAAGAACGGACAAGAAAACATAAGCCCATTGCATCGAATCTCATTTAGCGGGTATATAAAGACATTTAGTGGAAATAACATAATAAATAAAAGAAATAACTGTCGACCAGCTCAACATTTTTTTTTTGTCTACTTAAATAATACTTTTCTGACAACCGGTCTCCTTTTTTTACTAAGTGTCCACAAATGGTATTTTAATATCAACCAAACGGAAGGCTTGTGAGTACTTGAGTTTAATTTTAATTATCTGAAATTGTCAGAAATCTCACGTTCCGATATCAATATATATATATATTTTTATTTAAGGACCTGCCGGCAGCCTGTACAGAGACAGAGGCAACACTCGAGAACTACTAGTACAGCAAAAACAAGACATCTTGAGTTGAACAGGATCATGAGCACACAGTAACATAATCTAGTACTGCCAAAAAAAAAACATAAATTGGACAGCGTGATAAGTTATCAGTATAGCATGAGATAGCACACGTGTAACATCAAAATAAAACTAAATAAAGGAGGAGTTGAATATATGAACGCTTCGTGGCAGAGAGATGAATACAGGGGGTCAATCGTTATTCATATGCTGAACATGCTATTGGATAGGGGTGATAGCACGCTGACAAAGTACGTTTTAAGGGAGTCTAGACCAACGAGCTCTGGAGGGAGTCTGTTCCACTCGGCGACTATACGTGGAAGAAAAGCTGTTCTTAAACACATATTTGTGGCAGAAAGGTTATCTTATTGTTGTATCGTGTTTCGCTTGGTTAGACTACATGTGTTGGTTGTAACATAGTCGGCAATATCTAGACCATTGATGCCGTTGAAAAGGTGGAAATATTTTTAATGCGAAATCATTATTTTCCTTATAACGCGAAAATCCGGCGTCGTCGGCGGCGTGACCGAGCGATGATACCAAAAATGGCCGACGATGCAAAGAGCAAAAACTCGCCAAAAATGCTCGGATTTATTTCAAATGTTTCAGGGAGGTTCCTGTAAACAACGTAAATTAATGGCTTTGAAAAGAAAAGTTTGTACATTTCGGTGTGGGTGGGAATTGAACCCGGACCTCCGGGATGCAAGACGAGCACGTTTGCTCGACGCCACGGCGGCTCCACGGTTCTGGCCGACTAAAGGTGTGCCTAGTGCTCGCGTCATCGCACACGTCACGTAGCAGCCATCTGGCTGACTAAAGTTGGGGACTAACGCTGTGAAACACTTGAAATACTTCTCAACGTATTTTACCGACCACAAGGCAGTGGTCCTGTGAATCGACCTCATCCCACCATCGCCGACACCACCGCAACCGTTACGATGCGAAGCTATCCGGGGTATTACACGCCAGCTATACGGGACTTATAGCTGGCGTATAATCTTCGCTTGACCTTGTCATGACCTTCTCACGACGAAGACATTGTCACCACGGATGATGACATAATCACGGCAGACCTGCTATTAGACATAGAAGATCGGCTTTAAATAAAATTCATCATTCTTCAGCAAAATGGTCCGAATATTTCCCGTCTGTGGCCAACGTATACGCAAACAGACACACCGAATCAACAGAAAGAACTTTAACACATGTCGAAAAAATCAATCAAAAACATTTTAAAAAAAGACTATAATGCTTTTTATGCTTTTCAATCGAAAACATTTCAAAGAGGGACTATAGTTCCTTTTTTGACACATAAGCAGTCTTAAGTGCCTCTGCCGAATTTTTTAGCCTGCTAGCTATCTTTCGTATAGCAAGGTGCGGAAAGCCTGATTGCTTGTAGAGTTCCGTCATTGAAGACCGTCTGTCATACCGATTGTAGATGGACCACAGGGCTTTTATTTGAACAGTTTCTAGCCCACTAATGGTAGTATTCAACCACTGGTCTCATTCTACGTCTGCGTACTCTTGCATGGGGCTAATGAGGCTCTCATAACAGGCTGATTTAGTCGCAGAGGTGCAGTTGTGTAGGTTCCTTCTCAAGAACCACAACGTTCTCGTTGCTTTTTTAACAAGATCACTGATATGCAAATTTCAAGATAAACTTGAAGTTAGTGTCATGGTTTCAGAGCAGACATCGCGAATAATGTAGGTGAAGGGAAGCTGTTGTTTTCTGCTGGTGGCTGTCATGTTTACGCACTTTGAACCGTTGAAAAACATTTGCCATTTTGCACGTCATGTTGATACTTGTGATAAGCAATCGCTTAGTTGATTTGGTCGGCGAGACATATGAATTTCGAAAACATGAGGGAGTCATCCGCGAAGAAACGGCATTGTGTATGGCATTGTGTACGGCATTGTCTATGGGGGGAGGGGGGTGACTTATTTTAAGGTCGTTAATAAAAGACAAAAACAAGACCCTTCGGTATATCGGAGATGACGTCTGCCATTTGAGATTTGCGGCCGTTGACAGTCACGAACTGTGTACGATTAGAAAGATAAGCTCTGTCGTTGCTCTCTCGCATTGAAAAGTCGCATCTCGGTATTTTTCAAATTCCGAATCATTTTTTTTTTAATTTTCAATTTTGAAATTTGTAAGTTGTAATGGCGGGTTTAGTGCCTTCACCTCGCTCTTTCAGACGGGGTCGAAGCAACATGACGTTCGGGAGTGGGTTCTATTGCCCGAAAGTTCGTCGGACACAACGCACGCACCAACGTATCAAGTGTTTCGTCTGTCGTCGTGCAACAAGAGCGACACATGCAATTCACGTCGGCGCGGGAATGAAGAACGCAGAGCATCCTTTGAACAGACATTCTGAAGTGCACGTCTTTGATGCGCAGTGCGAAACAACTCTTGACATTCGTGCCACGGCCGTAACAAGTCTGCGTTTCATGTTCGACGGGGCGCGGCATAAACTTAAAAGTAAAACACACTGAATTTTTTTTTCGTGGCGGAAACAATTTGGTTCGTACTTTATATTGAAATTTTGTGTTTAATTTGTGGACTTTTTTGTTACCGCAAAGGGAAGGGTGTCACTTCTTTCCGTAGAAAAAGGGCTGGCGTGTTTACGTGGTTGAGTTCCCTGCTGCGAGATATGGGATGGTATGGGCGTACGCGAAGGTGCGCGAGACGAATGATATGATGTGTTCTATTGCGACCTATAACATTTCGCTTTTTCGATGCGCGCAGAAGCTTTTACGAAATTCTATTGAGTATTCATCTGTGGCGTGCCTACACATTTTCTGCTGCTTTCAGTAAAAACTGTTATTTTTCACACTTGTCTGGATGCCCTACCAATAAAATGTCACGTTTTGAGTCGAAAACCCATGTAACTTGAAAGCGGGTCGCTGGTGTGATAGCACATAACCTCGCAGATTAGCATCAATAAACCGTATTCTCACTCACTCACCTCGCAGATTGGGCCATGGGCTTTCCGGAAATCATGCAACAACATCGTTAATAAAATGAACAAATCTCTAAGATGCTGCGCTACTCAACGAAGAAGCATAGTGGTGTTCGTAGCTCTCAAATAAAACGCACGCAGCCGCCGTATTTCAGCTAGAAGCGTACTATTATAAACGCTGACCGCGCACCGCAACGTGAAACGCTGGATGCCTGTGGGAGATGCTAAAAATGCCGGCATATAGGAAGCCAATTACTTATCTCCGCAGCAGCCAATTCTCGGTCGCAGTAAGACATCTCGCTAACGGAACAAACGACATTGTCGGGTGCTAACTGGAGCAAATGAGCTTTGCTGCCGCTTCCCACGCGCTGCTAGATGGTCGATTGCGCATGCGCACACAGCCTGCAGCGAGTCACGGAATCATGACTCCTAATGTCCGAGGCCCAGAGATGTTATCAAAAACGTTTCAACTACGACATAAGGCGCGAACACCGGCAATAACTCTGTGCTGGGGTAAAGATCGCGTAGATTGTGTGATGCACCTGGCGGCGTTTTCTCATGTAGGTGCAGAGGTAGCAGACGAAACATTTTTTAGAGAACCCGTATATGACTGTTGAGCGAGTTGGCACTATTATCGACGGGGTATAGGTTGTCTGGTAGGAGAAGAAATGCAGCAAAACTTGTTTGCGAATTGAGCAGATCGTCAGAAACGCGTGCATACATACGCTTTTTTCGAGGGTCAAACTTTGGCATATTTTATTTGCCAGCTGCTCAAGACGGTCACCTGGAGAACAGCACCATTTTATTAACCCGTGCGGTGCCGCGGGGGATTTCGGTACGCCAAGATCAAACATTTTTACCGTATTTCTTCGATTTGACGATCACCGTCCTCACAGAACATAGGAAGCATTCGTTGTTAACACTGATAAGCAAAATGTAATCAGGGTAACCACCTGAAGAGATAGACTGTTCTTTTTTATATTAAAATATATAAGGCAATTTATTCGTGTGATTCGATGACCGGTCTGGACTGCTTCGATCGTGTGAAAGTAAAGTAAATGGGAAAATAGACTTAGTGCGCTCATTGGAGAGGTTCATACTGCGAAATACGATCGACGGGCTCAGATTTAAGAGAAACGATGCGCTTTATTTAGGCTTCTTCGTCTTTTTCTCGCGTCGTTTGTCTCAGCGTGAGATTCAGATTCTTTCTTTCTCTGATACAACCTCCAAGGCGCTGGTCGACAAAAGCAGGATTTCGGGAAATCAAAGACATCGACTGCTTTACGATCCGCAGCATGCCAGGTTACGCCGCCGTGACGAGAAAGATAATTCGTGGAGCGGAAACTCGTTCGAGAAGTCGTGCGCTGCTCGTAAATTTTGCGCTCGTTACGACGCCACTTCCGGCCATGGCGGCCTCTTGAAGGCAACTCCTTCCGCTTTGTGTACGCCAGTGTTTTCACGTTCTGCGCCGCTCTCTTGGAAATACGAGAGCACTTCTTTCGGAAGAGAACCTCTCGGGGGAGTGGGTCCCCGAGAAAATTTTGTGTCGGTAGCACAAACCAAATTCGCATTCGCGGGAACAGTAGATAAATTGAGAAGAACAAAAAGCTCGAATAAAAAAGAAATATATTTTAAGGTGTTGAGATGGGACGTTTTATATATATACATAAATCTTTTTCGTTCGTCTTTTCTTTTTTTGTTTCTTCTTTTTTTTTTTTGGGGGGGGGGGGGGGGGAGTATGCTGCCTTTGAAGATTATTGCTTTATACACTTTACCCATGAGTCTGATTCGTAGCATGACACTTCCTCCCTCATCGCCGTGTCGTGAGGGCAAGATATTTCAGTTACAGACTTACACAAATAATGACTGAGAGCATCAGGTTAATGATATATACTACCAGCCACACAGTCGAGTTGAAAAACGAAATTACATTGTTCAGTGACCATCCAAAGGAGATAGACGTTTTGGACAAGGATTTTACTATAGAGCTGCTGTTATTGATACAAAAGTCTTTGCATCACAAAAATCCAGGAAATTTGAGCCCACCCTCTGTTTGTTCTTTGGAAGCTGGTCCAGTGAAGGGAACGTTATCTGTATTTTGACTATACTTCGTTTCATCTTCGGTCCGATCGCGGCCGATGTTATGAGCTGAAGGGCCAATAAAACAGCGAAGGAGGCACAACGTCATGGTGTGCTCTCTGCAGTTGATAGGACCAGCCTGTATTCGCCGTTTCTCTGTGCGTGCTCCTCTGCAGGCTAGTTCTATAAAGCGAAGAGAGCACGCCATGACGCTGCGCTTTTTGCACTGTATGATTGGCCCTTCGGCTCATAACATAGGCCGCGCTCGGACTTAAGCTGAAACGAAGTATTGAGCGGCTAAGGTACATTACTTGATCTTTAGAGCGTGTTCGGGGGCTTTAATCTGGACACTTTGCAAAAAAGTAGGCGAGGAATCCGGTGGCCGTGATTGGTCGGCGGCGCGCTCCACCATGGCGCCATCCAATCACTGCGGTCGAACTTCTGGTCGACATTTTCGCCAAGCATCCGGAAGTGAGCTCCCGCTCGACGTGTCTGCTGCTTATTATTGTAACTGATCTCATATGTCATATTCTCGTCATGCTCGTAGCGTGCCAATGTCAATTCAAACAGGAAGTCGCCTCTTTTCAGGGCAAATACTCGGCGTGGCATATTTTCGTCGCATCATCGTATTTGTATTCTTTAATTTGTTTCTATTAATAGAATACAGTCTGTCCATTCGCCCTGTTTATAGCGCCCCGTCGATATATTGTGATGTATTGTCGTATCGCTTTGAAACTCGGGTGGGGAATGAAGCCCTCAAAAGTTAAGGCCCAGTGATCCCATTGTTGGAGCTAGCAGTTGCTGTACCGGGGCGGATTTCATTCCGAGTTTGATTCACGGACGCACGACGAACACTTGAACTCGCCAGTGACAGTTTGTCTTTCCGCTGGAAGGGGGGACAAACAATCGGTTTGCCATCGCGCTGTTTCTAATTTATTTTGCGGTTGACTTATATATGATAGATTGTCCCTAGTGTCGACTTTTGCCACGCACATTATTAAATAAAATCGTACAAATGTGAGGAGTAAGACAGGAGAGAATGTTTCAAATCATTTCGTCTTCTGGTCTAACTTTAATTTTTACAGATAATATATAAACTTGTTGCGGATGTAAAACAAAATTGGGATAATACACTTTCGTGTTAAAATTTTAGCAATTTGTTCACGCCTGTTTGAATATTACGTGTTTTTTTTTCTCGGTTTCCTTAACTTATTTTGAAAATTGTCGAATTTTTTCGTCCTTTAATAAACTTAAAATGCTAGACTGCAACCTTCGGCGTTGGAAGTTGGAAGTCGCTGTTAAATAGGAAATAATACAAGCACACTTGGTGTTGTGACCTTGTGTTTTGTTTGTAAATACCGCTTTCTACTTAGCAGTTTGAGTTTGGCCAACTTGGACTCAGAGGTGGCTTGATTCCGTTTCAAAAATAGGGTTCTTTGACATAACTGTGATTTAATTCTTCTTTTATTTTTAAACACATGACTCTGCTATCGCCAAGTAGACCTTCAATGTGGACTGCTGTTTACAGTTATCCCATAGACATCTAAGTTATTTTATTTTTCTAAACTGGGTGTCTCACAAACGATTAACGGTGAATTCCACTGGTCATTTTGCGGCGCGCAGTGATCAGTAGCCTAGATCCGAGATAGAGCACGCAATCCGAACGGAGTTGCTCCAACCTCCGGATCCACAATATAACAGACCACTCCTCCGGGATCGACGGAAGGCGATCCCGGAGGAGTGGTCATGTTCACCTTTCCGGAAATCCCCAGACCGCGGTCCCGGATCTCGAAGCACATGTTTGCGCATTCGCGGCGCTAACACGTGTTGAAAGCACGAGCGAAGTGAATCATGATGTGAAATATGGTTGTCGATAAGCAATGTGCATCTTCGTGGTCCACTTGCCTCTTCATCGTAATACTCGTGAGCGGTGTCCAAGCACGTCTCGATTTACAGCCTCTTCTGCAAAGGCTCGAAAAGACGGTCGAGTTTATGCTGGACGAACAAGCAATCCTCGTCGTCGCTGCTACTCGAACCGCTGCTGCTGGAAGAACTCGTCAAGCAACTTGATGCCGAACTGTCATCAAACAGCACCAGCAGTAGAGCGGGCGGCACTTCGCGAGCGGCCATTACGAATTCTTCCGAAACGAGATGCCCGGCGAGAAAGGAAGTCGCGTGTGCGCGCTGAGGGCTGGCAAGGCTGGCTTCCGGTCGAATCCGCAGAATTTGGCGGAGTGACATTTGTCGGATCTGGATCGAGATCTGGAGTGGAAGCTGATTCAAAACTACGAGTGGAACACGTCCGTTTCGATCCCGATCGCCCAACGAAATAGACACGCTCCAGAAAGCGTCGATCCCAGTGCGCTCCAAAACGACCCGTGGAATTCGCCATAAATCATAAATAAATAAAAAAAAATGTGTCAGAATAATATTTCTAAAATGTAGTCACGACTAAGAAGTGATAGTTGGCAATGTAACCACATAAAATCTTATGATTATCGTTTTAAATATCCAACCTATCTTACTACTTTTTTGTATATATTTGTTGACCCTCGTCTAAATATGCTATTGCAGTACTTTGGAGACAGAAGCCTACCTACATTCTTCGCCGCTTTATTCCATGGCGACGTTTAGCTCTCTGCAGTCCGCCATACCAAATCGAATGATAAAAAAAAATCGGCGAAACCTTGGATTTGTAGGAGACATCAGAGTGTGTCGCGCTTTTTCTACGACCACATGAGCCCTCAAATAACTCAACGCTGTCACATATCAGCTCACGATAAGTCGCCACCAGCGCCCGCTGCGGAGGCCGACGTGGTTTCCATGTGGAAATTCCGTCGTCCTTTTGCCGTCTTGGTTACTGTATCTCAAAAACTGCAATACCGAAACCTAAATTTGCATGAAAATAGTTGAAAAATAAAGATCTATGCGGTCTAACAGCAAATATGGCATGTCTTGACGTTGTCAGCAAACCTGTAATTGTATTGTTCTAATTCACGAAAATGCTTGAAGTGTTTAATATTTCATTTTAGGCTATTAATTATTTAATGATCACCTTACATTTGTAACCTGACGGCTGCTATGGTTCGTAATTTTATCCCCAAGGAATCGTTGTCCAATTTTAAGTCCTTTCATTTAAAAGATCTAAAGTTATATATAAAAAAAAATCGATCAGCAAGAGGTCGTTGTTACGTAACTTAAAAGATCCTCTACTGCAAATACTCAATTGGAACGCAGCGAGGTATAACTTGGTTAGACAAAAAAAAAATTCTGATAACGAAATAACGTTCGACAAAACTGTAAGAACAGACGACAGTCTAAAATGTAGCAATATAAAAAAAATAAACTCAGCTAAAAAAAAATAGAGGCCCGTAACACGTTCCCGCAAATAGACACCTCTAAGCTTACAAAATAAAAATATGGTGTGTAAAATTCGTACAAAATCCATTCGAGGTAGAGATGTTGAAGCCAAAACGAGTCCAGCAAGCAATATATTGTAATTGATATTTTTATAATTCACTACAACAAATTGACGTAAAGTAACGCCCATAATAATGGGTTAAACTCGCAAAACAAATTACTATCACCAAGGAAGTAACATCCGATATAAATGACCACCATAACTAAGACAAAAATATAGGCACACACATGACGTGTCTTGGTAAGTGCGACTTTGAAGAAATAACTCTGAAACGCGCTTCTCTCGGGTCATTATAAACAATGAATCGGGCCCCGGCAGCATCTTTTTATACGCATGACGCAAAAAAAAAGTCTAAATCCAGAAACAAAAGATATCAAAGCGGGCAAAGACGTTAAGGTTAAGTAATGAAATAAAAATCCGCCCTTGCCAACACAAGACAAAAAAAGAAAAAAAAGCTGGCACGTGGCTTGTTTGTCACTCCCCAAACCACAAAAGAATATTTTTGAAATTTATCCTAATCAACTCGTAAAAGAAAGGACGAGAGAATACAAAAAGAATACTCAGACTACTCGCACCATATTTTGTACTTTACATGAAATACGTTTGGACGTCAACTAACCGGATTACTTAACAATAATAAATGCAAAAAAAAAACTAAAGGTTTTTTTTTAGTGGGTAATTAATCAGAGATGGAACTTTGAGTACTTGCAAAACATTTCCACAAGAAAAGTCCAGTTATAGTAGCGCTTTCGCAACGCAGGAATATTTTGCCTGATCTTCCGTTCCTGTGTATGTTAAAACAACAGATTTTATTTTCAAGCGCAAAATTAAAGCATAGTGGCATTACCGTCAGCGAGGATTATTCTGTCCCGACACGTCAGGCACGCAGAAAGCTGATTGAATTTTCGAAAACGCAGAACTCGGTGTTTAAACTAAAATACAACCAACTTTACATGAATAACAAGACCTACAGTTACAACCCAGTTGATGACTGTGTGTTTCAACATGCTAGCACCCCTAACCAGCGCAGCCTGAATCGAAGTTCGAACACTGAAGGTGACGCATCACCGGCAAGTACTTCGCGATAACAACACGTGAGGGGTTGTGGACTGGCGTCTGATAACAAAAATAAATTTTCTCTTCTTTTCACTAACATTCGAAGCGTCTCATCTAAACGTGATGAACTGAGCTCTGTCATTGACTCATGCGATGCTGACGTAGTGGTACTTACTGAAACGTGGCTTTCCGCAAAGGTTGGGAGCAATGAGCTTTTTGAGTGTACCAGGCGATTTAACGTTTTTCGGCATGAAAGAGGAGAAAGACGCGGCGGTGGTGTTTTGATTGCCGTTGCCGATTACATTATCTCGTCTACTGTAGATGTCGTAAGCAGCCTGGAACTTGCTTGGGTTGAACTTCGCATGCGTTTCAAAACGCTTATCTTGGGTGTTTGCTATCGCCCACAATCGTTCAGTGCGACTTTTGTTGACAATTTACATGATTTAATTAATAAAATTATGGTACGTTTCCCAAATGCATCAATAATGTTACTAGGCGACTTTAATTATCCAAATATTTTATGGTCGTACTAATCTCCTTATCTTTGTCCCTTTTCTACCGAGTGTAGCAATTTCTTGAACATATGTGCTGATTTCAATCTCTCGCAAATTGTAACCCAGCCAACCCGAGTTACGCCCACATCATCAAGTGTCTTGGATCTTGTATTGACCACCTCCCCAGACCTTGTCAGTTCCATAACTTAGTTAACAGGTTTAAGCAATCATTCTTTGCTTCACTTCACATTGAACATTCCTGTTCCTAATCAAGATAACCACTATAAATGTATTAGAGATTATAAGAAGGCGGACTTTGTTGCTATTAATCGTGAGCTATGTCTGTTTCTGGATAAGTTCCTACAAGGGTTTCATGAGAGATCTATAAATATGAACTGGAATTTATTTAAAAATGAAGTGGCTTCACTCACAAATACGTTCATACCATTGAGAACGATCAGATCGAACCGGAAATCACCGTGGTTTAACCAGTCACTGAAAAGGTTGTCAAACAAGAAAAAACGCTTGTTTCGTTCCGCGAAATCATGCAATTCCCAGTCTCGTTGGGACACCTACCGATGTGCAGCTACTATTACAAAGTAGCACTAAAAGAAGCGAAATACTCACTTTTTAGTTAAACTTTACCTTCCATGCTCGTACATAACCCTAAACAATTCTGGAATGTTGTAAACAAGACTGACAAGCATGTTATAACACTGAGATGTACAGATGGTACAGTAGTTCCTAGCGTTCAATGTGCGAGCATTCTCAACGCGGTGTTTGTTTCGGCGTTTTCTAGTAATGTAAATGCTACTTACCCTGCCTGTCACACTTACGAGATTTTTTCCAATGGACCCAGTTCTTATTGACACAGTTGGTATTGCGAGAATAATAGAAAAACTAAAGATGTCGTCATCCTCTGGTGTCAATAATGCCAACTTTAAATTTTTGCTCAATACTAAGATGTATAGCTCTATAATCCTCAGTAAACTGTTTCAGCAGTCTCTTGATACAGGTTGTATTCCAGAGGACTGGAAGATCCGGAAGGTGATCCCTTAGCACAAATCAGGTGAAAAGCATTGTCCAAATAACTTTCGACCCGTGTCACTTACCAGCATTCCCTGTAAAATCATGGAACATATCTTTTACTCCCATCTTGCAAACTGCTTAGAGTCCAATTCTTTTTTCAATTCATCCCAGCATGGGTTTCGTAAGTCATTTTCATGTGAAACTCAGCTTTTGTGTTTCACACATGATCTACATTCCATTCTTGATCGTGGATCTCTGGCGGACTGCATATTCCTCGATTTTTCAAAGGCATTCGATAAAGTATCTCACGAACTTCTCTTTCTCAAGCTGACTAAACTAAACTTAGACACCAACGTTCTTGCATGGTTGCGCTCCTTCCTCACAAACCGGTCCCAATTTGTGACGGCTAATAATATCAAATCTGATTTATCTCCAGTTGGCTCAGGTGTACCCCAAGGCTCGGTTCTGGGGCCCTTACTTTTTCTCATTTATATTAACGACCTGCCCACTAATATATGTTCATCGGTCAGTCTCTCTGCCGATGACTGCGTCATTTATCGCGAAATTAACGGCGATTCTGACGTCTCACTTCTTCAGTCAGATATTAATAGTGTTTCTGAGTGGTGTGATTTGTGGAACATGAAACTTAACATTAATAAGTGTAAATCTATGCGTGTTTCCCGTCTTGATACTCCGTGTGCTTCTTATCGTCTAAATAATCTCTCTTTTGAAACCGTATCATCGTGTAAATATCTGGGTGTGCATATATCTGCTAATCTGTCCTGGTCGTGTCACGTTGAATATATTGTAAATAACGCCAACCGCATGCTTGGATATCTCCGAAGAAATGTTTGTCTTGCTCCCAGCTCATTAAAATTACTTTTATATAAAACATTAGTTCGTACTAAATTGGAATATGCAGCTTCGGTTTGGGATCCTGGTCAAGAATCACTTATCTCCAAATTAGAAGCGATTCAGAACCGCGCATCTCGTTTCATCCTTTCAAATTATCATCGTACATCCAGTGTGACCGCAATGAAGTCTAGGCTATCATTACCTCTTCTTTCACAACGTAGAAAAATGTTCCGTCTGTGCTTGTTTCAAAAGCTATATCATAATAATAAGATTCTAAAAGAAAGACTACTAACAACACCTCATTGTGTTTCAGCATCCATCGATCACCGTCATAAAGTTGCCATTCCTTCTTGTCGTACTAAACATTTTTATGAGTCTTTTATTCCTAGTGCCTCAACATTGTGGAATCACCTTCGCGGAGCCATTGCCGAATTCCCCGATATCGAGTGTTTTAAAACTGCCGTTTCCAATATTTTTTTGTAAAGAGCCATAACTACTGTATTATATTTTCTATTGTACTCTGTATGTTGTGTTGTACTTTTTAATACCCACTCTCCTCTGTAACGCCTCTGGCCCTGAGGGTAAATAAATAAATAAATAAATAAATAAATAAATAAATGTGTGTGTGTGGGGGGGGGGGGGGGGGGGGGAATCGACTTTGTTTTTCCGAGACTTTTTTTTTTCTTTTCATATACGCCAAATGTTTCAGTTATCTTCTCTCTGCTCCGGTTACTAATATCTTGAAATGCCGTTAGCAAAATGCTCAACTGTTCCAAGTTGTCGAGGCCTTACGGTAGAATGCAAGTGTTAAACGACATGGTAAGGACGTAAAAAAATAATTTACGTTTGCCGCGAACCTAGCAATCGAAGGACATATATGACACATCTGGCAAATGTCTGCACATTTTGCGCCAACCAAACATCGTCAAAGTGCACCAAACCAAATTTAAAATAGACGGAACTCGTACCACAGCAATACTTCATCAAAATGAAAGCACCTTGACATATATTTGAGTCTTTACATGTGCATTGGGTATGGTATTGCATGCTCCATGCATTAGGGTGAAAACTAAAAGACTAAAAAAAACCTAAATAAATTCAGTATTCTAGGTTCTTTGGAATCCAAAGGATATCGTTCAGAAGCTAGTGTGTGCTCGATAGAGGACAGCGTTTCACGTTTCTGTTGTTCCTAACCCACGTAACTGTTTCGAGCTCGCAACTAAACGACGGGAGGGACTGCTGGATTTACAACATCAAATGTGAGCCCCCGTCATGGGAATACATGCGCCTCCACAAAGTTTTTGTGCAATGGATACCGATGTCGGCTCTTCGATCGTGTGAAACTCGATCGAGGTTCTGCTGGGACACAGCGAGTTCAGCGCGCAGCGTTTTTTCAGATCGGCAGCAGCTCGGATGTCGAGGACGAGAAAGACACTCTACTTTCCTTTTCTTCTCCCTTTATCTATCCTCCTTTCAGCATCTGCAAGATAAATACAAGGGCTCGTTAACAATAGCCCCTGAAAACGAAACGACCGCGCAGAATCATGCCGCCGTGATATCTTCTTTCGTGCGCACACGTGCATGGGCCCTTTCCAAAATTAATGCAGTTCACTAAAAACCTTTTGCTCGTAGCGCGACCTGGGAGACTATACAGTACGATATATTAGAAACTAAAGATGTCGGCCGACAATGCGTTCTAACATTTTATATAGGAGTTTAGTAATCGTATAACCAACTTCAATTGTGTCAATATTTGAAGTCTAGTCAGGCATGCTCCACATACATAAATATTCGTGCTTTCTTGTTAAATAATGAACACAGTACAATTAATGTTCCAACTTGAATCGGACAAAAACTCTTTTGGTGGAGCGTTTGGTTGTCAGTATACTTTCGAGACTCGGAGGCGATTATTGTGTGAAATCCCAAACCCTGGGGTTAAATGTCGACAGGCTTCTGCCTACTGGAATCCGACGTTCAGCACCAATATATTTTATACCTTTTACACGGACACACACACACAAAAAAGACTTATCGTCTTAGTGCAACTTTACGAGTTTACAATGTCGCGCCGCGGAAAAATGTACCAATTTGATGTGATGTTTCAGGTAAAGAACTAGACATGACGGATTTTTTCGGAAGACGCATTCTGAATTGTGTTGTTTGATGAATGCAGGATGAAAACGGCCTAAAAATGCGCGGCATGCGAAAAAAAAAGAAAAGAAAGAGGGAAGCAGAAATCAGGCAACACAACGACTAAGTGCTTGAAAGGAAACGTTCCTTTTTTCGGGAAAAAGTGTGAGCCCAGCGGCAAAGCCGGGAGTATTCCAGTGGCATCCACGCCAAGGGAATGATCCGCAACATACATTTTGAGGCACAAAATAAAACGTCACTCCGTTTTAATTTTAAACACCATTCTTCTTCTATCCAACGCTAGCTACAACAATATTTGTCTAGCGCCGCGCCTCCGCCCCCCAAACCCCCCCCCCCCCCTTTGTGTATAAGCAAAGAAAGCTTTTTGTTTTATACTGACGTGCCGTCCACCCTATTTTACTTGGAAACTGCAATTAGCACCTCACGTGAGGCGTGAAGAAATAATAAATTGAAACCGTCGATCACTTCACACACTAAAGCATAAAATCGCGAGATAAAACAATACGCGTATACATCCTTAATATTGCCATGCACGTCTTACGAGCAAACGTGCCCGTGGACAAATAATTATAGTGCAAAATAAGAAAAAAAAAACGAATGGTTCTATTTTTTTTAAGGTGTATCCGTGGCCAGGTGGGATACCTGGACACGGATACACCTTTTTGTTGTCTTTGTATATGTCGCTTTCCTGTAAATCCGAGAATTCTGCGGCTCGTTCGAGGTCCGAATGTTCTACGCGCCGAACCTTCTAGGCCGATTGTTCCAGAAGTCCACACGTATACATAAGGGACTCCGCGTGGCGAGACTCAGTCAGTCTCTCACCAGCGCTCGGTCCTGCTGCTACGCCGCCATCGACGCCTAGCGACGCAAGCCTTTTTCTAATTTGTTTTTTGGATACAAGTTAGTTCCCATTAAACGTTTAGTTTCCTTCTGTAACTCATTGCCTCATCGATTGTCATTCGCGACACTATCAAGAAAAGCTAGAAAGTGCGAGCGCACTTGTATATGCACTTTGTAGCACACGTTAGCGAGTTTAGAATAGCGTAGCCCAATGATTTTGTGCAACAGCATACTATAATTGCAGGCTTATAAAAGAAGCGGACAACAGTAGGTGTATACGGCACTATATTGTTTATTCTGGTAATAACTAGCGGACTTTTTTCTAGTCAATTGCAATTGAACAATTTTTTTTTTGCGTATGCTTGAGTACATAAAACAAACTGTATTGACATTTCAATCGCCACTTGGGTCGTTATAAACAGGGCTAACGTGCCCGTGATTTTATTGAGGCTTATTTGCGGAGAAGGTGCCGAGTAAGCGAGATTTGGGTTGCACGTCAGAAGATCCCCAGGAGGTCTAGAATAATTCTCACTTTTCGGAAGAAGCGCGCCAAACGATTTTAAAAAAAATAATCCCTTTCAATTTCCTTTCATTTGCTTCTTTTTGAAATATGCAAATATAAGTTGCAGAAATCAGTGCGATATGTCATTACTGCATTACGTTATAACATTTCCTTCTATCTCTGCTCGAAGCGCTCAACCACTGATTCGAGAATGCTATGCACAACTCCAGAGGAGGTGACACCACTCAGCGGAGCATAGTAAAAAGCAGGAGCGAGAGCTTACCACGCATTTAAAGGGATACTACAACAAAATTTCGGCGCTCATTTTTTGGTCTATATGTGTTCAAAAAAGCAGCATCACATCGAACATACCAATATCTTGTAAAAAAGTCGCGAAAAAGAATTTTAAAACAAATTAAACGATTAGCAAAGAGCACCTGATGGATGTCGCTAACGCCTCGCTTGTGATGCCCGTTTAGGAACCTTGAGAGCTAGTGACGGAGGTTGTCTCGTCTCCGGCCACGACGAGAGAAGAGGGGCAGGAGGAACTCCCCTCTTCCCGAGAATGCCTTTTGTGCGTCGCAGAAGTCGCTATTGTCCCCCTACAAGATTACAGAAGATTAACCCGTCACTCAAAATTCGTACAAAAGCAGCCGCTTCGGTGGCTGGAACGACTAGGCCATCCTCTCGACGTCAGCCTCGCCGTAGCTTTGCTCGTCTCGAGACGACCTACGTCACGATTGCGTTGGATGTCACGTGGTCTCCGCTGGGCCTTCTCCGAGCGCTTGCCAGAGTGGGCCGTTTATAACGAAAAATACAGCCACCAGGCTCAAGATACAAACGTGCGATTGTCATTTACAGATATTGTGGATCATATTCAACCTATTTTTGAACACGACGGGAATATTTCAAATTTCGTTGAAGTATCCCTTTAAGAGTGCAGCGAAAAATGCCGCAGACTAGCAATCTAAATGCGAAGCAGGAAAGGAGATGAAATGCGCGCCGCCTTTGGTAGATAAACACCCCTTCGCGAATCTATTGTTTGGTGTCCTGTTAAATTGACCAGTGTCACGATGAGTGTTCTGCGTGCGGTATAAGATATTTATTTACCGCCATCCTCGCCCGTTTCGGCGTGTCGACCTGGGCGTAGCCCAGGTCGACACGCCGAATGAAGGAGTGAAGGAATGAAATCTTCCTAAACCATCTTGGGTTGCCAAAGGCATGGTAGCGCTTTTTTGGACGAGGACAAAAGAAAGAAAGACAAGACAGACACGAGCGCTGACTGCAACTATTTAATCAACATGGAAATGAGGCATATATACACGCTTCGATCCTATCAATCAACCAACCCCAGGCCTAGCCGCCACCTGCATGAACTGCACTTCCTTATCGAAAAGGTCGATAGATGCAACGCTGACACCCCAGCCCTGCCCTTTTTATTTCGTCTGCTTCGATAATCTCCCTAACAGTTCTATTTTTATGTTTAGCGAGTACGGAACATGAGTCAAACAAAGGTTTGCATCCGCAGTCATGGCAATGCATTGAAAGGTGGCCATCCCGATAGTCTAAACATAAACATAGTCTAAACATAAAAAACTATCGGGATGGCCACCTTTCAATGCATTGCCATGACTGCGGATGCAAACCTTTGTTTGACTCATGTTCCGTACTCGCTAAACATAAAAATAGAACTGTTAGGGAGATTATCGAAGCAGACGAAATAAAAAGGGCAGGGCTGGGGTATGTCAGCGTTGCATCTATCGACCTTTTCGATAAGGAAGTGCAGTTCATGCAGGTGGCGGCTAGGCCTGGGGTTGGTTGATTGATAGGATCGAAGCGTGTATATATGCCTCATTTCCATGTTGATTAAATAGTTGCAGTCAGCGCTCGTGTCTGTCTTGTCTTTCTTTCTTTTGTCCTCGTCCAAAAAAAGCGCTACCATGCCTTTGGCAACCCAAGACCAATACCAACTAGCCCAACATACAGCTTTCCTAAACCAGATTGGCGTGTAGTCGTGCCGTCATGTAGGTCAGCACGTATCGTCATGATGTGATGTAGAGTTGAGCTGAACTTTGTCAGAATCAGAGCGCCGCATGTGGGTCTTTGTGCCCGCCCTTGCACGTTAATAGAAGCTTTTAATGGTAGTTTGGTCGCTCAAATGGAAGGAGGACGATCCACACCGAGAGAGTGGCTCTTTCCGCGAGCCCAGTTTTGGGATATTGCATACAATACGGTCACGTTCGGGATGAACGCGCCATGACAATTATGAACGGCGTTATGGTAAGTTTGAAGAGAAATAAGAGTCATGGCGAGAGGACGAATGACGGGTGAAGCGATAAAACACGCTCTTTTGTTTGAGATGCGCGGCTTCTCCGCATTTGCGTATATTGGCAGAAAAGCCAACTACGATGATAATGCAAGTAATGCAAAGGATCAAACTAGCTGGACAAGAATGACGATAACGATCCCTGGAGAGGGGAACAAAAGACAAACAGGAATCTCTAAACACCGCTAGGTGACTGGTGCGCGACCAAAATTGTTTCGGTCGTGCTTCAGTCACCTAGTTTTGTTGGGAGATTTGTGCTTGTCCTTTGTCCCCCTTGTTCCCCTTTCTCCAGTGATTATTACCGGCAAGCCAGTTACGCAGAGTTTTTTTTTTTTTTTTTGTTTGCTGATAACTAGCGGACTTTTTGTTGTCAAACAATTCCCAAGTTCGCATAGTGAACACATTTTTGTTTTAGTGAATACGTGACTAGTGATGAAGAAAATGGAACAAAAACATCTAAATTATACGAAGTCACCAATTTTTAATTCAACGAAAATGTATGTCAGCAGTTTACTTTAAGATATCAATGTAAATAAAGACGGTTATAAAATAAATCTTAAACTAGATAAAATAAAATAAGCCCTAAACCTCCCCTGGGGTCAAAACCTTTAAAATCGGCTCTCGAGATTTTGTTTATTTCCATTAATCTCACTCTCCAGGAACTCTTCAGAAAGATAAATATGGTAGCTTATTTGTTTTTCCTAACTTACGTTATGCATTCTCGTCATGAATGAAGTCGGCGTCGGAGGTTGTTGACTGGTATCGTAATCTTAAGGTTACTTTTTGTTCTTGATTCCCATTTTATTCATTTATGCATGTTCGCGCGACATGAAGTGAATTCACGTGCCACCTCGTTACCTTCGTGTCAAAAAATGACCTGAGGGGAAATTGCTTTTTGGTCAGACTTATGCCGAACGTTTTTTGTTTCTTTTCTATCCCTTTTTACACATTTGTCCCTTTTGTTTTTTGTCGGCGGGGCTAATATTGATAATATTGCTGGCGTTGACGTTTTTGTGCTGAGTGTTATGGCGTCGTAGTAAGGGCAGTCACAGTCTTTCTATGTATGGAGCACTTGACACATTGGTGGGATGGTTCCGGCGCCATGTTTGTGCTCAGCCTTGCTTCAACGTTTCACCCGGAAGCACTCTTCTGGTTAATAAAGTATCTTCGGTTCAAAGCATTAGCTCCGCTTTGATTTCCCCTTATTCTGGAATATTGTGGGTTCAAAACCGTTATTTTTGTTTTGTGTGTTTGAAGTTTCCGACGTAATTCCAATCTCGAAGCCAGCCAGCATTTAAAATTGAGGGACACGAACATGAGATTAAATTTGAAATTGGGTGATCATAACAAAAAGATTGCGTTTGGAAATGGAAAGCTCTCGCAGAGCGCACACGCGTAAAATTATACGCTCACTGTCGTTTTTTTTTTTTTTTTATGGTAAATTATTGTTTAGACTTTCTTTCCCGTTTTGCTTTTGCTATTTGCATATCTTATCTACTCTTTGCATTGACTATGACTTCAGGGACATCAATTTTTGTTTTTGTGTGCTTCGCAAAAATTTAACAATAAAAGAAAACGTTAATTCTTTTGATTTTTGTGGTACTCAACACATTTTGATACAACTTCAGTTCAGCAAGTTGTGTCATTTTTCTATGTGTTCACCCTGGCTCGGGTGTTAGCTTGTAATACTGTCTTAGTTTGATCAAACCGGGTATGCGTTTCGTAATTTATAGAATTGATATGGTCCTTTCCCTCTTGTTTAATACTCTATCTCACGTGTTATGAACCACAAAACCCTGACAAAATTATAAAATACCTGATAACAAGAAAATCAACAGATCTAGGTTTAAATATGAACAAGTTAGAGTGACTACGTCCCGTCTCACCCTACGCTGTACTATATCTGAAAATGGGGGCAGCCTGGCCCAATCATGAGTGAGTTTGAAACCAAGTGATATACTGCGTCGACTTCCGTATCGGTTTGTAGTTACAAACAAAGCTGTTTTTAACCTTCTCGTGATTGGACATAGCGACAAGAACCTTTAGCCGGTGCACATCATGAGGCAAGGTGAGGTACGGACGCTGACCTTGTGCATAGAACAAATGCTTCCGCAATTTTTTCTAACTACTATTGAATGATGAGTGGCCAATTTGAGGGCTCTTCAATCGCTAGCTTTTTCCGGTTGGACTGCGATCAAACTTGGTTGAATCCCCATAATATAAAAGCGCCCATACAATGACCAAGTATGATTGTCGATCCCTGTAGATTTTCAAAACACTCCAGAATTTAGCAAGGGTTCTGATTTTGAGTATGCAACAGATTATGCCGCTTTCAAATGAAATGATATACACACCTTGCAAATAGCGCCGCATTAAATATCGGAGGCCCTTGTATAACTTAATGCTCTATCATGCGTAAACATTGTTTGTTCCTTTGGGGCACATTTGTTTGAAGAGTTTCGCTAGCAGATTGGCTCGTTGGAAAAAGAGTATTGTCTCTTTGTTTTCCTTCAAGACTGCGGCTCCTTTGATTCGAGGACACGTTATATACGACAGGCTCTAGGTAGGAATTTTGGGGGTCGTTGAGTCCCTTACTGGGCCCACTAAAGTGATGAAATCTTTGAATCTGGGACAAAAACTCACGCACCTGTCAAAGTTTGTAAATACAATTGATTCGTAGACAAGTTCACCGGAGTAGCTGTTATAAATTTAACGCCTTTAGTACAGGAACGCGCGACCGTCGGTTTTATTTTCTTGTTGATTTTTTCGTAACTGAAAGAGAATTGTTTTAGCACTTAGTCCACTGCATTCCACTTACTCAACTTAACTAGCTTAGGTTAGTTAGATAAGAAAATACAACTCGCAGACAGGCGAAGATGGTAAGAGAGACACAGGTCGAGCCCTTCTCTCCGTCTTCGTCGTATTATGCGTATTACTTGCCTAACCTAGTCAAGAACCAACTCGTCTGCATTTTTGCTTTAGTTAGGTTAGTCCAATGAAAATCGGTTGGAAAAAAACTCGGTTCCGGTAGTCAATGTAGCCGACGTGACAATTTAATCTCTCAGGAAATTACGCAGATACGCTTTGCATGACATTCTGGAAAATATATATCAATAAAATAAAGAGTAAGCACTCCATTTAAAAACAAAAGGGGAAAAAAGTTCTACAGTTTGATCGAAAAAAAAGTTATGCTAGATTGATCGACGAGTCAATCTCGGGGACAAAAAAGTAAAATAGGCGAAAGCTTCTTTCATTCTTTTCACTTTAAACATCGAGGTTCTTACAAAAAGCGTTTGACTCTTGAGTAGACAGGGACCTAATTAATCACCTATTGCGCGAAAAAAATAATCGTTTCGGGAGCTAGTTAATGAGATATCTGAGCCGAGCTACTGCCGCGTCCTTCACTATTATAAAGCCAGAACAAAAACACACAAAAAATACTATATATATATATATATATATATATATATATATATATATATATGTGTGTGTGTGTGTGTGTGTGTGTGTGTGTGTTTTCATAAGGATGTTTGGTACGCGTTCTGTTTCGTCGAATAAATTAGGGAGGGACTTAAGAAAGAAAGAAAAAAAGATAATCTCTGGTGGTGGAATGAATTGGCACCAATTGGTTCGACGTTTGAAACGCGTAGCAAACGCTCGAGCTTCATAGTCACAGCTGTCTCTAAACCCTGGTTGAAAATCAACTTGCCGTAGCTATTTCAGTTCGATTCGCGCGTTTATTGGCACTGGAGCAGAAATTATTCAAATGGACAAGTGGGCACACTGAGAAAAGAATCTGAAACGCCGAATTGTTTCGTCTTGTTTTTTCTTTTTTGTTTTATTATTTTTTTTTTTTTTGCAGGGGGTGTTGCGACGTCTGAAAGCCTAGCTCTGATTGGCTCTGATTGACGAATAACACGGAGCAGACGCAAAAGAAGCAGACGAACTTGCGTTCCGCATAGAAACAGTGTGCGTAGTATTACTATATAAGCAGGGCGTTCTTTCCTGCTCAGTTCCACAGCGCATCGTGTTTTTTTTTTGTGTTTTTTTAAGGTTTTATGGTATTTTTAAGCTCGTTTTGCGCCGAGCCTACTCAATAGACCGCAGCTATTGACTCTCTCAAGTTAAATGAGACTCAATGAATTTTTAGGATCCATATTCAAAGTTCGGGGCAGAAAACCTCAAAGCATCACGCGAAGTCTAAAGTTCTATAAATCTCTAATCCACATGTTCCATTTCACTTATTTTTTGCTGTATAAGCTCAGTACTTGTTACACTACCGCAATCTTAGCATGTGCTAGCAGACCTTACATCTTACCTGAAATGCTGAATTGTAGGAACAAAACAAGAAATCAAGAAAATCTGTTTTAAACGGTTCCGCCGTTGGCTCGTGTGTTTAGATTCGTGTGTGGCAAGAGACAAGCTGGCTTCTGCTTAAGCTTTTCATGTGTTTCCCCATGGGGTGCTGAGAAAGCAAATCATACACGCCTGGTTCATGGGCAAAGTCGCGGCAGCACTTTTTCCCCTCGTAGTTTTGTAGGGTTACTATTCTCTGGCCGAAAGCATACATGTACAAGCGGCCGTGTGAGGCCAGCGTGCGGTAATAAATGACTGACTCTTTAATTTTTTTTTCCGCGTTTTTTTTTTCTAGTGATAAACTTGGCAATGTCCTCTTAAACCCCCTCTCTCTAGCTTGTTTCGCATTATTTTTCCTTGAAAAATGGACAACAAACCAAAGGATACAACTACATATTGATATAGTACGCGTAGGAAAGCCTGCAAAAAAGGGAAAACAATCTAGCCACCGGAAATCCTCCTCAACTTCGTTTTCAGACGTAGTTTTGTTCCGACCATTTTCTCTTCGGCATTCTTGTCGGTCGTTTCGGTCATCGCGCGTCTCATCATGCACGTCACGGCTTCCTCTCCTTCGTGGTGACCGACTCGCTCATCCGAAAGTTTCGGGAAATCGGCGTCGTCAATCTTCAATCGGAGAAAAAAGAACTTTTTTCTTTTTTGCTGTGGCCGACTTGCGCCGTTGTCAGAAAGATAAAACACTCAACGCCCTGTGAGCTATTCCGCGGAGTCGGAAAAAATCAATGCGTCTTCTTTCGCGAAATGTGGAGGCACGACCACTCATACACACACCGGTCGGAGGAACGAATGACCCGCAAGGTAGATAAGCTTACTTGGATATACCTATAGGTTCAAGGAAAAAAAAAATCGAAATACCTGCCGTTATCATTAAACTGCCGACTTTATGTCTATAACTTCAGACGAACCGCCAAGTTGCGTATTGCTGGTTTAGAGGGTATGTCCTGGTTATGAAAGCAAGAAGTGTGAATACGATATGGCGCGCCTTGCGCTTCCTGGGTTTCGAATACGTACAGTATCGATTCGATGTATTGTTCCGGGTAGACCGTATTCTGCGGCGTCTGCTGAAATCAAAGAGTCGGGCAAAATCGGAGATTATTGAATATTTGATATCAGCTACCTTGACGACGGGAGGAAAATAAGCAGAACGTTCGTAAATCATCGCGGATATTTTCTTACTGCATTTTTCCCTAGATCATGTATTCCTGCCATTGCACTGCTCCACAAGGTCTGATACCGGCATTTCTCGACGTGCCACTTCAGTATTTCATCGTATGGTCAGCCGGTTGAAGCGTTATGAAAACTCACTGACTTCGTGCTCACAGAAATATTTTGTGTTTCCTCATGTTTTTTTTTTGTTTTTTCCAAGACGTTTTTTTTTTTTTCGAAGCTTCTTCGACAACAATAAACAGCCGCAGGCGCCTTTGAAGATTTAAAAAAAAAATGACGAAAGTACAAGAGCAAAGAAAGGCAACACAACTTGTTTGGAAAACACACGCGATTAGATGAACGAGCATGCTGGGCTCACTTGGTGAAGGTAAAATTTCATTAGAGCAAGGTTTGCGACAACGATGCGCGTCAAGCTTTAATGTCGATGCAACGTTCTTATGCGTGCACTTTGAGCCCACGTTTGAATAATATTATATTTCTGGCGTCTGTTCTTATTTCGTAGGTTATGCAATCACGTTTTGTTGAATCCCTAATATTTTTACCTTCATTATTTAATCTGCAAAAAATGGTGAATTGCTACTCTGCGATACAATTGCGACAGCAAGAGCGACTTTTATATCTGTCATACGGGATCCGATCTCAGCTTGCCCACCCATTCAGGAAACCGAACCTGGTTTCGGTTTAGACAAAAACCCGTTGTCCGTTGTCGAAAGCTTCCATACTGTATTCGTGTCGCTCGCAAGGGCACAGGTAAATGCAACGTAGTAAGTACTTCATTTGAATTGATTGCGGTTGAGTTTTTCTTTCATTTGATACAAAGTCAAGAGATTTACCAATGGGTGAAATGTTACGGGTTTAGGAAGCAAGGAGCTGACAAAGCAGTATCGTCGAAACTATTTTCCGTGCGCCTAGGGATTTCATTTTCCGACCGTCAAGAAAATTGCGTTTCGGCAGTTAATCATTGTATGAAGCATTATCCGTTTTTGTTTTCCCTTGGTGAAGTTTTTTCCCCCGTGTATTGAGAGATTGTTAAGACTTGATTTTCTGGACGCTTTGTTGCATCGCTCCCGACCAGTGATGGATGTCACACCGCACGATTCTGGCCGCTCCAAACTTTGCGGAGCTACTTTTTTCAAAATCTTTTTCATTATTGTATATTTCTAGATCCCCAGACAAAAGTCGCACTAGAATCAAATCGAAAGTCATGGTTTTTATACTGGGGCAGCAAAAAGGAGGGGATGGAAAAAAGGTGGAGGGCGAACGGCGCAATATCGAGCAAAACGAAAGCGAAAAAAAAAATCTCCGTTAATCAATTGAAATTTTTTTTTCTGGTTTGGCGATTTGTTCAATAAAAAAGCAGCGGACCGCTTCGTTTTTATTGAACAAATCGCCAAACCAGAAACAATTTGAGTCTTAATTTATCGTCCATTTTCTTCTCTCCTTTCTACCTATAATATTATCTAAAGTTGTTCGATTTGTTGATTGAATATAAACAAAGTAGAAAGAACGGTGGAGGCTGAAAAAAAAATCGCCCGAAGACGACTGCTTACGTGCAGGAACGCAAATGCATTATGGTCCCACGGGTGAGAGTTTCTGAGTTATGTTTCTAGAAGCATAATAGTTGGTTCTGCCGGTATTGCATTCGGTGTGTGTGTGTGTGTGTGTGTGTGTGTGTGTGTGTGTGTGTGTGTGTGTGTGTGTGTGTGCGTGCGTGCGTGCGTGCGTGTGTGCGCGTGTGCGTGTGTGTGTGTGTGTGTGTGTGTGTGTGTGTGTGTGTGTGCGTGTGTGCGTGCGTGCGTGCGTGCGTGTGTGCGCGTGTGCGTGTGTGTGTGTGTGTGTGTGTGTGTGTGTGTGTGTGTGTGTGTTCCTTTTGCTTGAGCTGTCGTCCGGCGGTGACATCACGCTCCCGCTCCCCCACTGCGAAGGCACGGCGCTCTTGCCGGCTCCACGGCTTCGCATTTGCGCTGCTGTGCTTTTCTTTGTGTTTTATTTGATTAACGCGTCCGCTTTGACCTTGAGCGCCCCGCCGGCTACTTTGACGAAGGATCTGCGTTGCTGTGCTTTTCTTTATGTTTTATTTTTGATGACGTGCTTAATGAAGTGCTTGACGACGTATTTTCTTTATCTTCGTCACAACGACGCCAGCTTTTCGCGTAACGGGGCAAGTATGGCTTTCGGCTTGAAACGGAGGGTTCATAAACAGGTACTGTAAAAAAAAAAAGCTCCGAAGGTGTATGGCTGCTAGATACTCGCCTTTTTGCTTGGCAACATACTCAGTAGCGCCATCTATTGGGTAGACTCACCACGCTTTCGGTTCATGCATATTTCCTAATTTGTTACTCATTATTCTTTTATCATATGAGTGAATTAAGTCTGTCACTGTTGTAATTTGTCATTTTTACAGGATAACGCGTCTGTTTGATATCGCAAATACTGCGAAACCCGCCATGAAGTTCAGAACCGGAAGTGGTTGCGGGCTAGTTGCGCACAGGCGCTACCGCGTTTCAACATACGCGGCGAAGTGCGAATACATATCTTTAAAATCCAAAGGGAACTTTAAGTTCAGCGTCGAATGTAGCAAAAGCCACAAGAACGAGCTTCGGGCATTCAGCGCAATTCAAGCTTGTCTTAGAACTATCAGGAACTGGAATAATCCGCCGCATAAAGTTGCACTGGCTTGCTGTACAGATGAATAAAATATATATATATATATATATATATATATATATGTATATATTTTCAAGCAATTTTAATCTGTTTCCTATATGCCCTAAAAAGAGGCTTAATTGTTTAGGTATTTTGCCCTAAGTTGCTTTTGCCATAGGTCGTAATAAGAGTTATTTTTGCTAGAAGTTGTGATAAAATGTATAAGATATTTTAATTTTTTTCGGTGTGTTTTTGTGTGGTTTGTTTGACATATATTTTTGTACTCGGCATCGCTTACTCTGTTCAACTGTTCTAACTAAGGTTTAGTGAAACGTTGTAGAGCGACCGTGTTGACTTGCTGATAATGTTTTCTATATTTATGCTCCCTTTTATTCCCCACACGTGTTAAAGCCCCTTAAAAGGTTTCTAAAAAAATGTTAAAGACAGGGCTTGCACTCGTGCTGTGCAAGCATCGTTCACGGAAACATGTTCGGGCTTATAGCTTCAAGTTTCCTAACATATGAAGTGAAAGAAAATACTATACATCCGTAAAACTAAGCGTCTTAGCGGTGTTGCTATCTGCTGCTCGGAGATTTATCTCTGAGGTGCATAGTTGACTATATGATGTTGTGGGTAATTTGTTTGGGCTTCATTATAGCGTTGCTTGACGATATGTTGCCCATATCAATATATGTGTTTGTGGCATCTTTCCTTGTCAAGTCGTCAAAACTGAAATCAAAACCGTTCAAATTCAAAAGTTTCGGCGTTTACGAATATGGATGATTCAGAGAAAAAAAAGAGGAGTAAAAAAGTCGGTTTGACACAATCCAACCGGCAAATAACACCCAAAAAAAAAAAAAAAAAAACACTGACATGGCGACAATAGTAACATACAACAAAGAAATCAACGTCGTGCGGATGGCTAGTCATGCAACGTTCTCTGGTCGCTCCTTAGTCGTTGTTCTTTCGGAAAGAGTAGAGGATATTACGAAACCTCTTCTCCAGCCCTCGTAATCCACCATTATGACTGTTGCTCTTTTCCGCGGCGGGCTGCTCGATTCGGCGGACAGACACCACAAACACAACCGAATCTTTCTATGTCTTTCTCCGCTTTTTCGCTCCTCGTGAGTTTGGATCCCGCAATAAGTTCTCGCCAACTATACCCCGCATTTCACGCCGTGTACATTCTCAAGTCAGTTCTGGCCAGTGACCCGATATAACATCGTGGAACCGGATAAGGCCACAGTGCCTTCCGGGGCGAATGTCGGGTTCGTCTGCGGTTATCTTGGAAGTGCTTCCGCAATATCGTTTTAACCCAGCAGGCGTGTTAGGACCTCCTCGCGGAGTGCAGCCCCCCCCCCCCCCCCCCCCCCCCCCCCCACCACCACTAACATATCAGTAGTTGCCGAAAGGCGCGCGTTTTCGACATGCTTGCAAAAACGTCAACGGCGGAC
This sequence comes from Ixodes scapularis, assembly GCF_016920785.2. Taxonomy (NCBI): domain Eukaryota; kingdom Metazoa; phylum Arthropoda; class Arachnida; order Ixodida; family Ixodidae; genus Ixodes; species Ixodes scapularis. The sequence goes on from NW_024609868.1 coordinate 27,309,007, forward strand.
CCGGATTCGCCCCATGGTTCTACTCCGTGAGGAAATACCAACACGCACCCGAGAGCCTCCGCCGAGGAAATTTGTATTAGAGACGCGCTCTTGGTCTGCTTCGATTTCTCCTTAGCATTTTTATATCTTCTGGCGGACGCACTTTCGTCCTTCGTTAGTTAGGTCGGCTCTTGCAACTGGATAAATCCGGGGTGTCTTCCTTCGTGTGCGTTGGGGAGGGGGCGGAAAGATGAAGATGGAACCCGGACTCGATATCCGCTGCCTTTGTTTCCCGCGTCAGTGCGTAGCAGTTCGTTGCAGAAAATTCACATACACACAAAACACATTCTTAACAAAAAGAGAAAAGAAACGAAGAATCTTTGGAAGAACAGTGACGAGTGTCCAGGGGCTACAACTTTCGGACAAGAGGAAGGGAGGGAGTTTATTGGGAAGGGGGGGGGGGGGGCGGACACAAAGCGCGCTGATTGTGACAAGGTGTTTTTTTTTTTTTTTGTGCCGTAATTTTCTTGATTGGCCGACAAGGAGCCGCTCATGTTGCTCGTTACATTTAGGTGGGCCTGGGCGGTGAGGATTTCTTTATTTCTTTCGCAGAGACTAGGTTTTCGAAACGTACCTCCGCATCGTCACTTCATTCTTTTTTTTGTTATTTGTTTTGTGAGTTTGACGCATCGGGGGTAGAGATAAAGGTGCGGTGCTTGACACAGCCAGTGCCCCTAAAGTTAGCAGCTTGAAATAGTTACACAATAACAGATTCTACAGAAGATAATACACTTAAAATAAAAGAAGAAAAACAAGTCGGAGAAAGAAGATAAAATAAACACTACATTAATTTGGTAAAGAAAAATACACTATAAACGTCAGTAATTGTTGGTCGTAAAAAACGAAGATAGAAAAAAAAGGACTAGAATGTAATCTTATGTACCTTCTACATGTCAGCATTAACATCAAGTTCATATGAGGGTATCCTATGCAAAACATATATTTTTCAAATTAGGTATACCTAGTGATTATGCTCTTGGTGCAATACACTATCCAGATGAGAATGCGATTTCACTGCCAACCAAGAAACATCTGCAATTCCTTTTAAAACCAGGAAACGTGTTGTTGCTGAACTCCGTTTTAATTAGACTTTTAGTTGTTTAAAAAATTAAAGTATGTTGACCATAGTTGGATCTTATGGCTTGCATCCCTCGCTTTGGGGTACGAATGGCATATACATTTAGGCTGTTTGCTGGTGTGGTGTAAAATCTATTTTTATGTATCCATAGTAAAGGTCTGAAGTGATATACTTGGTGTACCTTAAGTATATTATATTTGATGAAAAGTGGTTGTGTCCTTAAATTTCTGGTGTCGCCTTTATGATTTTCACACATTCGTAAGATATTTTTCCTTAAAGTAAAACTTCATTATAATTCGCAGCTGTAGTAATTCCCCAGACCAAAATACCAAAACTATTTCTGGAGTAGAATAAGGAATAATATGATGTCTGTTTTAACAAGGAAGGAATAAAATTTTGTATTTTAGAAATGCATCCTGTTACCCGAAATAAATCAGCCTTTAGTTTGTTTACATGACAATTCCATGAAAAGTCTTCAGCAAAGCATACGCCCAAAAAATATTTGTACTGCCGCCTGTTTTGTTTAAAAATGAAATACTTGGTTTTATTTGTATTTAATTGTAGATGATTTATTTTCAACAATTTTGATAATTTCTAAAGTTATTCATTAGCCAACGTTTCGGCGCACGTTTTCGTCGCACGAGCGAAGAATATATTTGTGTCGTCCGCGTACATTATTAGTTCAGGGGAACCTGGTATTGCCATAATGACATTAACGAACAGGAGGAATAGCAGAGGGCCTAAAATGGAGCCTTGAGGAACGCCATGCCGTATTTCCACTTTATTAGATAAATACTTATCTATAGATACATTTGACAACGATCTGAAAGATACGGGTTTTTTAGTCTTAGTGCAAGTCCCCGCGTACAGTAAATTTCAAATTTGTATTTTCAATAAAATATTGTGTTCCACAGTATCAAACGCTTTTTAAGTCAAAAAATATAGCAAGAGTGAATAATTTGTTTTCAATATTTTCCAAAATTTTATTCTTTATATAAATTAGCCCTTGTTCCGCAGACCTAGTCTTCTAAGATTGTATTAAGCCAGCGTTATTATTTAAAGCGACTGACAAAAAAAAAATAAAATAAAAAAGACTCTTTAGCCTGTGATTGTTAATGCGTTAAAAAATCTTTGAGAATACTGGAAGAATCGAGATTGGCCTATAAGTATTACGATATTGCCTCACCGCCTTCCTTATACACAGGGCTTGGTTTGGCTATTCCTAAATCTTCGAGAAAATCACCAGACTCAAGCATTATATTTATTATATGGGACAAATTGACTTATAATGCCCGTGATCGGCTTTAGAGGCAAAGATTTTATTCCATCATCCCCAGCGTCAACATATTTTTAAAGGTTTATAATTATTCTTCGAACTTCATTTGACGTAGTTGGAGTTAGCATGATAGACTGCATCTGATTCATCGTGGATACAGTGTTATCTGCGATGACATTTTTCCCCGTGTACACATTGCGACAGTGTTAGCACGAACACGACATCGACGCATTTTCGGATTTTACTTTTAAATAGTATTAGCGAGCACAAAATTTTACCGCTTACATTATAGAACTAAATGAGATCTTTCCGGATCCATAATCACTTGGATAAAATTCCTTGGTTTCAAAGAGAAAAATTGGAAAAATCGGCGATCGCTTGTTCGCTCTAACAGTGTCGTGCTCTGTACGTGCCTAGGTTAATAAAATGCCAATTCATTTCGTCTGCTAATTCTTTTCCAGATACATATATGTTATCTATTAATATTTCCTTCAAATTATATCGCGTTGACCTACTATTGGTTAAATCATTTACGGTGTCCCATAGATTTCTGGCATCATTGTAAGCATGCAGAAACTTATTTTGATAATGATCACACTTCGCGCTCTTCAGTTCGGAGCTCAGTTTGTTTCTAAGCCTTTGAATTCAGTATAAAGACAGGGATTCCGGCTTATGGTGAAAGCGTGATACTTGCGTTTTTTAAATTTTTTTATACAGGTCACCATATACTCACAATTTTCTTATTTTCTTCCTTCTTTTTATCTCTCTCAAGGGAAACGCAGCATCCTATTTCTGTCTAAATTTATTCTGAAAGAATTTGTAGGAACGTGCCATCTCACGTTCTTTGTAGACGTCACTATAACTTTCTTGTCCTATAAGGTAGCCAAAATTATGTAGTGAGTCGCTGTTTATTGGGCGGTGCCAAAACGTATGTTTTTCGTTAATATATTCCCCACTTAAATAAGATGCAAAGCAGAAAATAGGAAGATGGTCACTAAGGAAGTATAATACCCCTGTCAGACGGCAGCTAAAATGGCATTTACGCCAAATGACATTCAGGTTTTCAAATGACATTCAGGATGGGACCTGCCAGACGACAACTAAAATGACATTTAAGTGATGTCTATTACGATTGCGATCGCAAATTCGTCTCGTGCACATAGAACACGTTTTCGTCAATGAACAATTTTAACACGGCAAAACACTTGTTTTTGTGTGTTTTGTCTGCTGGGACAAGAAAATATAACAAAAAACTGGGATAGAAAGTTGCGCTCAGTAGTTTCTGACGAAAAAATAAAGCGAAGCGTGGGGCGAAATCCATTAGTCAACCTAACGTCGTCATAAGCCGATCCGTAAGCCGGGCCTCCCGCGCTCCGCCACTACAGCTGACGGCATGCTCACACAGTTCTTTCGTTAATTTCGGTAGTGCTTGCTTGCTCTGGTTGTCCCTCACGCTCGATCTTCGGCCACCGTGCTCACTTCTACGTCTGCGAGGGATCCTGGATGCCGTATTGCGCTTCCGCCGTCACTATCACGGCGGTATGAATTGATCTTGGTTCGAGCGTCTCCCCTGTTGAGAAGGCCGTCCATCATCTCCGTCGTAGAAGCATTCCGCGAGCTTCGGTTTGAAGACAGGCTACCGTACCTAAAGTCCCTTGATGTTTTTTCACTAATATCCAGGGACGTTAACCGTACCTACTAACGTACCGCGTCTTCAAGCAGGCGTTTGGCTGATGCCGGCGATGTGAATGTGTGTCTGTGTTACATAGAGTGCTTGGTTGGCCAGGTGACTTGCGTGCACCTAACCACCCCAGTGACAAAGTGAGTCGGCGCTGCAAAGCCATACTCTCCTGCGGAGGACAGAACCATCGCCAACTTGCTCGTCGTGGGGCAAACCACTGCCAAGTGATCGCATCCCTCCGACGCGACTGGCCGAAGATCGTGAGCGCCGCCGCGACCGCTGAACGGTTAAACACACACGGGATAACCGAACTGCCCCAGGACTCCCTCAGGTCATAGAGAATCGCTGTAGGAATGCCACCTGGGACATCAAGTTTCAGCACCAGCGGCTACCAAAGCACAATAAAAATAGTAAGTACCCTTTTTGCAAAAAAAAAAAAAAAATAATAATAAAAAAAAAAGTTTGAACTAGTAGAAATAATATCCCTACATGTTTTTTTAGCTCTTAGAAAATGCAGGCTATCTTGTTTGAAACTCACAAAATTAAAAAGAAAAAAAAATTCACTTGTCTTCCATTTACTGAATGTCACTCAAAACTAACTGATATGGCTCCTGTCAGCATTCTAAAGTTATTCATTAATTCGCTTTAATGTGAATAAAACAACTGGATTGATCATCTTCCCAATTGTGCATCCTTGATGAGGTGAAAATGACTGAATAACTGTTTCTAGATACGAGACAAGAGTGCCAGCTTCTAGCACTGTAAATACTATGTTTAGAAGCTACAGAGTTGTTTGCCATTCTGTGAAGTTTCAAAGAAATGTTCCAAGCTAGCTGTGTGGTGAAATTTTAACTGCTCTGCATCTCCATTGAATCTCCAATTTTAAGAATAATATGACTAAGGTGTAAGATGTTTTGTGCCTAGAGGACTGATGCATCTGTTGCAATGTTTCTATCCAACTACAGTGATTCCTCTGGCTCTCCTAGACCACTGCTACCAGTTCCAGTATCTCAATGTTGGGATGCTGAGGCAGTGTCGTGACCATGTTCCAGAGGTTGGCACTGGCTAGCACTCGGGAAGCAGTGCCGCCCCAGGCACATATGGCCAAAGTCAATGGGACCGCCGTGTCCCCATGGATCCTGTGTAACCACGTGTTCCTGATACCATCCAACATGCTCGAACCTTGCCCAATCCAGGACATCATCTTGTGCACGTCGATCGGTCAATTCCGTGCATGCGACAACCCTCCCAGACTTCTCAGCATCACTCCCAACTTCTTATAGTGATGGATAAATTTCAGCCTACTACTGACTTGGAGAATTAGAGTGGACACAGGAGCCATGGTTTCATTTACTTCATGCGTGAGTGAAGCTGAAAGGGGCACTGACACCCCAAAGGTCGTATTTATTTTTATTGTCTAAAACGATGCAAGTTGCAGTCATAGACACGCAAAAAAAAACGCATCGCGAAAAAAAATTTTACCGCGCGCGCGCGCGCCTTTTTATTTTTGGCGTTTAATTTTCCCGCCTCTCGCCTCCTCGCTTCTTTTGATCGGTGACGTCAAAAATCAGGAAATTTAGAAGCTTTGTAGGCGACATCTCTATAACATTTAATTACGGCAATCCTAAAACATGTTTTTTAACGCAATTGCGAACGCACTACGGCCCTTCTTTTTGAAATACCAAAAATCGGGAGTTGGTTGTGGTGCCGTCTCCTGGATTTGTATCCTCCAACGGAAAACAGGCGACACCGCTCAAAACCGGTCCGCCGGCGCTCGCTCCGCTCGCTCCTTTCCTCCTCGCTTTGGGTCGCCATGGCAACATCAGGGAGTGGTGAAAGGAAGCGGACTCTCAGGTCTCCGCAATTTTTGACGTCAAGGCACCGGCGCCGATCGCGCGGGAACTTCGAATTCGGCATTTGAAAATTGTTTTTTTACTTCACTAATACTGAATTCCCAAATTTCAAATTTTGAGGGTAATGTCCCGGCATCGTTTTCAATCGTTTCGGATAATAAAAAAAAATATGATTTTGATGTGTCAGTGCCCCTTGAAGCTATGAGCATGTTGCCCTGAACGATGCTACCAGTGCATGATCGTGCATGCTTGGTAGCGGCATTGAAAGCCTGGATCTTGCACTTAAAATGAAACGGAATCTTGTGTTGTGTGTGTGCATCTGGCAACATCGGCGAGTCAGCAGAAGTCAAGCCAAGGCGAGTCAAGCTGGTTTTACCGAACCGTTTGTCATTCCGGGGACTCGTCGTAAACCATGTGCCTCTTGTCTAACTCCTCTTTTCTGCACGGCCAAGTCGGCTGCCTGAATAAAGATTTGGGCAACGACGGGAATGAAGAAATTCAAACTCCGAGGCACACAACCACACTTTTTTCAGCAACGACAGCTTCGTGGCAACTTGGCAACGACGAGAGCATATGGCAAAAAAGGATGAGCCTAACGTTGTCATCATGGGGCGGCTGAGACATCTCGAAGAGTTCGACCCAAAAAGATTGAAGCGTGGCCCCTGTACCAGGAGCGACTAAACTTTTTCTTCATTGTGCACAACATCGTCGAGGAGTCCCCAATATGCGCAGTCCTGTGTAGCGTTTGTGGACCGACAATCTACTCCGTCGTATGCTCGTTGTGTGTGCCAGTGGACTCCCTATGCGGTCATTGTGTTGGAGCTCGCCGCCCACTTCACGCCGTGCCCGTCAGTGATTGTTCAGTGCTTTGCGTTTCATAAGTGCAGCCAACAGCCTGCAGAAAGCATCGCGAATTTCGTCCCCGCCCCGCGCCGCTTCTCCAAACACTGCAACTTTGGTGAGACCTTGTCAGCCATGCTATAGGACCGTCTACTGTGTGGTGTCTTGGACAAAAGGGTGCAGCGTCGTCCCCTGGGCAAACCAGTGTTGGAGTTCAAAAAGTCGTTTGAGGCTGCAGATCCTTTGCCTTTGTAGGATTTGCAGCAACGACATTGATTTCCGTCAACAGCTTAAAGGGGCACTGAAGTGGATTCTGAGATCGTCTATTTATTGGCATAACTCAGTCTATGGGCTTTAAGCATCCTGAAAAACCCAAGATAGCATTCAAGGGCCCAGCCGGTTTTCATATTAAAAATCCAATTAAAGATTGTGGCACGCCACCCTTTCTGTGCCGTAGCGCAGAACACCAGGCGGTGCCACCGGACGGAAAGGCAGCAGGGGAGGGCACGCGACAGCCAGTCACGAGTGACGGCTTCGCGGCGGACTGATTTTTCAAAGGCGCACATGTTCGAAAATTTAGTGTGCTGGGAAGCCATTATTCGTAATTGGCTGTCACGTGCCCTCCCCTGCTGCCTTCCCGTCCGATGGCACCCTCTGGCGTTCTGCGCCACGGCACAGAAAGGAGGGCATGCCCCAATTTTTAATTGAATTTTAAATAGCGAGATTGGCCGCCCTTGTATGTAATTTCGGGTTTCTTAGGATGCTTAGAGTCCATAGATTGAGTTATGACAATAAATAGACGATCTCAGAATCCACCTGAGGGCCCCTTTAAGACGATGACCGCCTTCTTTATTGAAAGTAGCTACCCACTCGGCGTTCTGCGCAATGCGAGCAGTCGCGTCTCTAACATTTCGCGCCCTATATCCTATTCCCAAGGAATAGGATATAGGACACGACGCCCTATATCCTATTCCTTGGGATCGACCACTGGTGTCCGGCTTCCACCGGGGCTTGACTCGCTGGAGGCTGAGCTCCGGGCGATCCTGCTGGGAGCGGAACTGGCGCTCCGCGACACCGCCACCAGAGGGCTATCTCCCACCGAGATCATCCTGCACACAGACTCTGCGGAAGCGGTCAAGGCATGTGTTTCTTCGGCCCCCCCTCGCTCTCCAACGGTCTGCTCCATCCGGGCGGCTGTAGCGGGACTCGAGTTGGTCCTGGGATCGGCCGCACACATCAGGGTCGCTTGGGTTCCGGGCCACGCGGGCATAGAGGGCAATGAAGCGGCGCACCGGCTGGCAAGGGCGTTCTTGTCTCTCCCCTCGGCCGGTCAGCCGCTTCAGAGACCCTTGGATGCGCCGTCTGGCTCCGACGCTAGCACAGGCCCTTCACCACCACAGCACCCGCGCACCGAAACTAAGCGGCGCCTGTCCACCCGGCTGCCTGAGTGCCCGACCTCCATCCCTAGGGGATACCCGCGGGCGGCCGAGGTCCGGCTACGCCGAATCACAACCGGCTGTGCATGGACACCGTATCGCCTGGCCCGCTTCGGGCTACGTTCGCCAGAGTATGCAATATGCGACCGGTGTAGTTCGACTTCTACATCGCCACCTCAAGCCAGTCAAACCGCCGGGCTAATCCCCGATACTTCCATTAACACCCAGTCTTCAGCGCATCTCGCCACCCTACGCCACCTGCTCTGGGAGTGCCCGGCAAGGCGAAAGGAAAGGGACATAGCACTCGCGCAGCTCGGTCCACCGCCAGGAATGACGTTCGAGGCCTGGACGGCACCGACAGGCCCCACAGACGTCAAGAGGCGCGTCTTCAACTCACTCTTGGCTTACGTGAGGACGGCCGGTCTGGCCAGCCTTCTGTAAGCCCTCTCCCCCTCCCGCCCTCGCACCCCCTCTCCCATTCCTGCATCCTTATTCCCTTCCCCTTCACGACAAGGCATGAAACCGGTCGCGTCGTACCCCTTCTAAATATGAATAAAACGTATCCAACAACAACAACAACCCTATTTCCCCAACCAAGATCTAAACCACCATGCAGCCCCCTCATCATCACGTTCCGCCCTAACTCCCTACCAACAGCCCAACTTACGATCTCTTCCAGTATGCAGCAACCACTCCGAAACCCCCTCCTCATTATGTTCCATACCCAGGCTCGGCAAACTAGTCTTGGAAACCACTTCTTGCCTCGTAGACTCTACAGTTATTTCTAAAGCACCCGCCCTAACTTCCTCTCGACAGCCCAACTTACGATCTCTTCCAGTATGCAGCAACCACTCCGAAACCCCCTCCTCATTATGTTCCATCCTTCCATACCCAGGCTCGGCAAACTAGTCTTGGAAACCACTTCTTGCCTCGTAGACTCTACAGTTATTTCTAAAGCACCCGCCCTAACTTCCTCTCGACAGCCCAACCTACGATCTCTTCCAGTATGCAGCAACCACTCCGAAACCCCCTCATCATTACGTTCCATCCCTCCATACCCAGGCTCGGCAAACTAATCTTGGAAACCACTTCTTGCCTCGTAGACTCTAAAGTTATTTCTAAAGCACCCGCCCTAACTTCCTATCGACAGCCCAACTTACGATCTCTTCCAGTATGCAGCAACCACTCCGAAACCCCCTCATCATTACGTTCCATCCCTCCATACCCAGGCTCGGCAAACTAATCTTGGAAACCACTTCTTGCCTCGTAGACTCTGAAGTTATTTCTAAAGCACCCGCCCTAACTTCCTACCAACAGCCCAACTTACGATCTCTTCCAGTATGCAGCAACCACTCCGAAACCCCCTCATCATTACGTTCCATCCCTCCGTACCCAGGCTCGGCAAACTAATCATGGAGACCACTTCCCACCTCGTAGACTCTACAGTAGTTTCTAAAGCACCCGCCCTAACTTACCGTCATCAGCCCAACTTACGATCTCTTCTAGTATGCAGCAACCACTCCGAAACCCCCTCATCATTACGTTCCATCCCTCCATACCCAGGCTCGGCAAACTAATCTTGGAAACCACTTCCTGCCTCGTAGACTCTAAAGTTATTTCTAAAGCACCCGCCCTAACTTCCTACCAACAGCCCAACTTACGATCTCTTCCAGTATGCAGCAACCACTCCGAAACCCCCTCATCATTACGTTCCATCCCTCCATACCCAGGCTCGGCAAACTAATCTTGGAAACCACTTCTTGCCTCGTAGACTCTAAAGTTATTTCTAAAGCACCCGCCCTAACTTCCTACCAACAGCCCAACTTACGATCTCTTCCAGTATGCAGCAACCACTCCGAAACCCCCTCATCATTACGTTCCATCCCTCCATACCCAGGCTCGGCAAACTAATCTTGGAAACCACTTCTTGCCTCGTAGACTCTACAGTTATTTCTAAAGCACCCGCCCTAACTTCCTACCAACAGCCCAACTTACGATCTCTTTCAGTATGCAGCAACCACTCCGAAACCCCCTCATCTTTATGTTCCCTCCCTCCGTACCCAGGCTCGGCAAACTAATCATGGAGACCACTTCCCACCTCGTAGACTCTACAGTAGTTTCTAAAGCACCCGCCCTAACTTACCGTCGTCAGCCCAACTTACAATCCCTTCTAGTACACAGCAACCACTCCGAAACCCCCTCATCTCTACGTTCTGTCCCTCCATACCCAGGCTCGGCAAACTAATCATGGAGATCACTTCCCACCTCGTAGACTCTACAGTAGTTTCTAAAGCACCCGCCCTAACTTACCGTCATCAGCCCAACTTACAATCCCTTCTAGTACACAGCAACCACTCCGAAACCCCCTCATCTCTACGTTCTGTCCCTCCATACCCAGGCTCGGCAAACTAATCATGGAGACCACTTCCCACCTCGTAGACTCTACAGTAGTTTCTAAAGCACCCGCCCTAACTTACCGTCGTCAGCCCAACTTACAATCCCTTCTAGTACACAGCAACCACTCCGAAACCCCCTCATCTCTACGTTCTGTCCCTCCATACCCAGGCTCGGCAAACTAATCATGGAGACCACTTCCCACCTCGTAGACTCTACAGTAGTTTCTAAAGCACCCGCCCTAACTTACCGTCGTCAGCCCAACTTACAATCCCTTCTAGTACACAGCAACCACTCCGAAACCCCCTCATCTCTACGTTCTGTCCCTCCATACCCAGGCTCGGCAAACTAATCATGGAGACCACTTCCCACCTCGTAGACTCTACAGTAGTTTCTAAAGCACCCGCCCTAACTTACCGTCATCAGCCCAACTTACAATCCCTTCTAGTACACAGCAACCACTCCGAAACCCCCTCATCTCTACGTTCTGTCCCTCCATACCCAGGCTCGGCAAACTAATCATGGAGACCACTTCCCACCTCGTAGACTCTACAGTAGTTTCTAAAGCACCCGCCCTAACTTACCGTCGTCAGCCCAACTTACAATCCCTTCTAGTACACAGCAACCACTCCGAAACCCCCTCATCTCTACGTCCTGTCCCTCCATACCCAGGCTCGGCAAACTAATCATGGAGATCACTTCCCACCTCGTAGACTCTACAGTAGTTTCTAAAGCACCCGCCCTAACTTACCGTCGTCAGCCCAACTTGCAATCCCTTCTAGTACACAGCGACCGCTCCGAAACCCCCTCATCTCTACGTTCTGTCCCTCCATACCCAGGCTCGGCAAACTAATCATGGAAACCACTTCCCACTTCGTAGACTCTACAGTAGTTTCTAAAGCACCCCCCTAAGTTACCGTCGTCAGCCCAACTTACAATCCCTTCTAGTACATAGCAACCACTCCGAAACCCCCTCATCTTTATGTTCCATCCCTCCGTACCCAGGCTCGGCAAACTAATCATGGAGACCACTTCCCACCTTGTAGACTCTAAAGTTATTTTTAAAGCACCCACCCTAACTTCCTGTCGACAGCCCAACTTACGATCCTTTCCAGTACGCAGCAACCAGTCCACAAAGCGTCAGACTTTGCTCCCCGGTACCACGCCGTGCGGCACTCCGACATGTCTTGCGTGCAAACACACCGGCCCTCCTCTCAACCTGCCAATGAGAATTTCTCCGGCCCTTAAAAAGTGTCACAAATATTAGATAATGCTGCTCTCCACCTAGTGAAGGCAGATCTGAGATATCATAATGACCACTGTGCCCAGTTACGCCAAAAGCTCACCGTCGCTAAAAGGCTCCTCAAGTCCCTTGACTCATCTTTCCATTCTCACTCACGCAAACTTGTTGACAACATTCTTTAGTCAACTCGTATCTCTATGCCGATGGTCTCGCCTGTAAATCAAAGGAAACTAGACACTTTCTTGCCCCGAAATCATGAGGCTGCCGTCCAACGGAATGATGGTGTTGCCATACTTGACGATTTACCCCTCACTGCCCCTGCACACGTTATTTTATCAAAGGGCCTGTCCTTCGTCCCTGCACTTCAAAGCCGATCTGACCCTTTTGATCTGTCGTCTCCCCTTTTAGTATACCTGAAGAAGACCGTTTGGTTGAAACGTCATTCCACTTCTTTCCTTAGGCACTTCTTTTTCCCTTCATACCTCTAATAATATACTAACAGTGCCCGGCAGAACCCCAGATCTTTATATGGAAGAGCTCTTGAACGGCCTTGTAGAAGTGTAGGCTATTTCGGATGACATTCTCATCGGAGGACAAACGGGAGCTGAACACGACGATAGGCTGCCGAGGGTGCTGCAGCGCATCCAGGACAATGGCCTGTGTCTGAACGCTAACAAGTGCGCTTTCCAAGTTGAGGAAGTATAGTAGCTGTGGTACCGTACCAACAAGGATGACGTCAGTCCTTCGGCCGAAAAGGTGAAGGCCACCAAGGAAGCTTCAGAATTGACGAACAAGACAGAACTAAAGTCATTCTTGGGAGCTCTGAATCTCTATGGTTGCTTTTTGAAGGGGGCTGCCCATGAGTTGGAACCCTTTATTGCCTTCTGGATAAGGATAAGGTGTGGGCCTGGACGAAGATGGAAGGAGAGGTCTACAAGCGTGCCAAGGGTCTGCTAGAATCCTCAGATGTTCTAACACACTACGATGTGTCACGTCCCATAGTGCTGGCCTGCGATGCCTCTCCGTCCAGGCTGGAAGCTGTACTGAGCCAAGTGGGAAAAGATGGCATTAAAAGGCCTGCTTCGTCGGCCTGTTCTGGAACTTGTGGCATCATCACCGACATTGTCACTGGTATCTTAGGGTCACTACCAGTGGCAGCCCTGATGCTGGCTATTGCACTGTCCTTGTCAGCCCCGCAACATTCTTTCATTGCGGCTTTTCCAATGTTACCTCACACAGGTTGCGCTTTCTGGAGTGCTTTTGCATTGCACGTCTGAAAACAAGTGAGGAGAATGTCACATAAGTGGCCATGGCTGCAACTAAACTGCACTTGTTATGTAGAGGCAGCGATCCCAGGAACTTATAGATTTTTCTGTAATGTAGCCAGATCACTTTGCCTACTTCTATGGTGGCCCCCAGCAGCAGATGTTTTCTGGAACATGTAGATATCTTAAGTAGCAACTGTGCAGCAACTGTATTCAATGTATATGTGCAATACCTTATTAAACGATTTTTGGGATGTTTTGGAATAAAAATGTGCACCTATCATGTAAACATACGTAGCTTATTTAGCTTTGAAACAGAATGGGATTCTCCAACATCAAAGAAAGCTAGAAATAGACACAATCAGAGACTGACTTTATGCAGCATTTCTTTTTATTTCATTTTGGAGCACGTCAATGGGAATGTAAAAGGTCACGGTGGCGAATACCTACACTACGTTTATTAGAACAACAGACCACAATTTACAAGATTTGTACCACTTAAAAAAGAAAAATAACCTCTTTTTGACGTCTTGCATTCTTCCCAGAATCTCTACACGGCGGTTGTACATTTGATAAGGCATGTCAGCCAACCTCGGGAGCTGTTGCCTGCGCAACAAACGCGAAATTTAAAGCGCTGCTAGGCGCAGACAGCTATAATGGTATGAACCACGACCAAGCCGGTCGTGCAGTGAACTCGTTCAAGGTACGCAGTGCTGCGACGACCCACACACGCAAAACAAAGACTAGGCGGCCGTCCGCTCCGCTAATTGTCTTACGCGTCGTGGTTTTGCGTGCTCACGTTGGTTACACCCACCGTCAAAGTTATATCTTACTCAAACATGTTCCTCGAGGTTTCGGTGTTGTGATGGACTGCGACATCTGCCTTGGAAACCGAGGGCTTCTAAAAACGCCCGAATGCCGATACAGAACCCGCCGTTCCGCTTCTGCTACCGAAGGCATTCGAGGTGCTCGTCTCACGTAGCTGTGCCGACGTCTCGCGGGTGGTATAATTAACAGGTGGCCTTTTCTTGCCGGCAGGCGCTCCTTCCGACATCGTAAAAACGCGCAAATGTTGAGCGTAACTGGAAATGGAACCAACAAACCAACAGCCGACCGAGGCGAGCTCACGACAGTTACAGCGGTTCAGCGCAGGGTTCAGAGCCATTAGGCCTACTAGATCGCTGGAGCCGTGAGTAGGTTAAACATTTAGGAACGTAAAGTGTGTGCAAAATATGCGTTGAACTAATTGTTTTCGTAATTAAAACGAAGTAAAAATTGTTTCCGCAATTAATGCCTTCTTTTAAAAAAAATCCCGTCACATGTGCCGAGCGCTGCCGACGAGAGTACGCTTTGCGAACTCAGTTTACCTGAAATGGCATTTCGGTTGAATGCCATTCGAGTTGCCGTGTGGCAGTGCCTAAATGACATTTACACTGAATGCCATTTGGCGTAAATGCCATTTTAGCTGCCGTCTGACAGGGGTATAATATAGTTTGAGCTGTTATATGACCACTATCTATAGTTTGTGAAGCACATGTGAAAAGATGTAGCAGTGTCTGTAGTCACCCTGGTTGGCAATGTTATCACATTGTTACAAGCATACTGATGGATGATATCACGTAATTATCTCGAATGACGGCTACTGGAAAGCGTATATATGTTCATATCTTCGAGAACAATGAAGGACACAAACAACGACCCCAGGATGCATAGTGCGTTTTTAAGAAATCGCATGATTTCAAACACATTGCGAGAGGGTAGTTTGTACAAGGCAGAGCAACTACAGTATTAGATGTTCTAATTAATAAGCTTTAGACATTTTCAGCCATTCTTGTTAGGTCATTCATAACTTGAGACTGTAGGTTATTCTTAACATAAATGTCTATAACACCGCCCTTTTTTCTTCTCTGCTCAGATGTTCGCCCTTATAATCCTGCGGGTACGGTGGCGTGTCTTCTTTAGATAACCAGGCTTCAGTAAGTACTATAAGTTTGACTGTTACACTCAATGAATGTAAAAATATTTTAGGTCATCTACCTTATTTTTTATGCTTATTCTATTTAAATGTATAGATGTAAACTGTCCTTCACCTTTTCCATATTTTGTTTAAAATAAATACCTGGTTTTTAATTTGCACCGAACCTGAGCGCACTCAACGTAGTAACTTAATGAAACTTTTCGCTTCTCGAATTTCACTTTATTTTAAAAGTTATAGGCAAATAAAAATTACAAAAACAAGCAAAAAATAAGCTCCTTCATTACGTCTTTGGCCGCTTGAGCGGCCGTGAACCAGAGGAGGGGTAGAGAACTCAGCGAGCGCTGACGGCTGCCGCACTCCGTGTCGACGGCTCGAGAGGGCGCCCCTAAAGCAGGTTCTGGATAGACTGTATGAAGTAGCAGCCAGGGCGGCTCGCCTTGCATTTTCTGCGCGATTAAACACTAATGCGGGATGATACTTCATTGGCCACAAACAACAGCATACACGGGGTAAAGATCAGTTCAGAACGGGAGCCACTTTGCGCTGCCATACCGCAAAACGGCCAAACAGCAAGCCACACCTTGTCCGAAGGCCTTCGGAAAGCTCGGAACCGGTCAGATCCACGAGTTTGTAAACGACCGCAGCGCCGCCGCGTACATCTGGGACCTTTCTACGCTCGCCGCTCGTCGATACATGATCCCACTACCCCTTTCTAGTATGCGCCGCCTTTTTTACCTCTTGGTGGCGGGTATGTCGACGGGTCATTTTTGGTTTCCGGACTTTATAAACTGCAACTGTTTGTTTTCTAATCTGAACTACTAAACAGAAACTACTTTCATAAATAATTGAAACGTTTCGCGTCACTTATATGTTGTATTTCGACTAAAAAGAAGCTTTTAGCGGCTTTGACCATCAGTAAGCTCAGGACCAAATACCTCACATTTCGCGTGCTTTCGGCACCGCGGGTCGCCCCTGTAGGTGGAGGAGGTTTCCGCGTCGTCCTGTTCAAATATGACGCACTAATACTTAGTTACTGTCCCCGTGCCCGCTGGCTTGCTCAAACCCCAAGAGACGTGGAGACCGCAAAAAAGGTAGACGCTTAATTATGATCGCAGGGCCTTTTCATAAGGGATCGTGGAGCTCAGGATGAATCGCCGAGGTTCTCTTACTTCACGCGGGGACAAGCCCCTCTCCGACTGTTCTGTTTAACGTCCATGAATCGCTGACGGACAGCAAAACAAACACCAAAAAAGAGTTCCTCAGGTAGCTCACCGGTTTTTATAATTTTGGCATTTAAAAGCAGGGGTGTTCGCAATGAGGACGAGCTCATGCAGTCGACTCTGGCAGTCCCAGTGTCTCAACCCGTAACCGATGAATGTGTCGTGGAATATGAGCCGCTGCAATCTGCACAACAACATAGGTCTTTGCCATGCCCTCCTTCGCTGCTGTGTCTCCACCGTGATTCCGGGGAATCTTAGCAGTCTCCAGTTATGATGTAGCTAACCGAAAAATATGGGAAGGCGAGTCAACAACAAAAAAAAGAAACGCAAAAAACCTGTGATTACCTATTGGAAACACGTTCTAGTCACCGTACCTACTTCCGTCTGCGGTTGTCTACGGAGAATGGCTTTCATCCGACGTCCACGCCTGAATACTTCAGAGAGGTCATTTTCTTCTAAAATGTTCATCAGAAAACCAGTTTTCTGTAAAAATACGGCAAGCAAGCCGTGTTTCTCGCACCGTTCACGCGGTCTCTTCAACCACGCGGATTTATTTAATTATACCGCCGAACAACCCAAAGCGCCCGAGTTGAGGTTATATGGTTGAGTTTTTAGAAAATGTATGTGGGGCACGTGGACGACGATTACTGGTTTTGTTTCTCTAGTTTTCCACGTAACAAGACCCTCCGCACCAACGAGACTTTTGGCAGCACTTTCCTTAACCCCCATATCTCCCTCTCTTTTTTGTGTTTTGTTTCCTTATTTGGGGCATCGCTGTCGTTTATCATTCCCGCAGGCATGCTTCGAGATGTATCATCCCGTGTATCGACGAGAACGAGAAGATAAAATTCGCGAGAGCTTTCTGACAGAGCACAACTAAAGGAAACGGAGACAAAGCGTTTATCTGATTTTTGCCGACAGTGATTTCCGGTGATTTTCGGAGATATAATAAATTGCACCCCCAAGCCGCTGTCACACTGCGTATACATCATACAAAAAGACGCGGCGTTCGCTGCAGATATGATGCCAGAATAATCTCCGGACATGCCTCAAGTCCCCCTTCGAAACATGCTTCGAAACATGCTTCGAAGCTTCGAAACACATTAATGCTTCGAACATGTTTCAATCCATTCAATGCATGTTTCAATGCATTTTGCTTTAATTGGATTATTATACATGTCTCAAGGTCGTTTCTAATGACCACTGCGGCACGGCCCTCATGAAGGAAGAAAAATATTTCAGCGAGTGTGTGCAGATTGTATTTTATACGATGGGTCTTCGCAGTGCGATAGCGATTCTTTTTTTCTTTTTTTGTTACCAAACGAAAGAGGGGCTGTCAACCGAAGAGATCAAGGTCCACATTAGGAGCGGAGACCACCATAGAGACCCTTTCATTCAAGAATTTTCGCAAATGAATATACGTTAAAAAAGAAAAAGAAAACAGTTGCGACGTTTCGAAGTTTAAAATCGTTTCAATGTGGGATTTGGTTTTTAAAGTTTCGAGATGGAAATTATTGCCACAGTCCGGCACTTTGAATTTCTAACGCTCTTATTGCTGGACATAAAATGTTTGTGCTGTTTACAGTTTACCGGTCGTTGGAGTGAATAGCGAATATTTGTTTAGCAAAAATGTGCGTGCAAGAAAAACAGTCCCGACTCTGTACTAGAATGTAGGTATTAACAGACGCCAAGAAGACAACCTGACACGTACCTTGTATTAGCACGAATTAAGGCAAACTGATTATCAAGACGAACGATTTTACATTACAGGTCGCAGATGCATACAATAATATTGAGAAAGAAACAAAATGACGTAAACAAATCGCCGCTTCGTCCTCCCTTTTTTTGGATTTTGTTTGTTTTCCTCAACTTATCAGCACCCATTTGTGGGTGCTGACAGAAAATGGATGTGCACCCATTTTCTATATAAGAGAGTACTACCGTATGCATTAGATAGCTGGTCGACATTTTTATGAAAAGACCTGCATGTCGGCTTTCCTGCATACCCGACGAAGACCAATCGGTAAGACTTAGAAAAGGAGCCGGCAAACGGCAAAGCGAAAACAGCGTCTGAAAAAAAAAAATGCTATCCGCACAGATCTCATTTCTGCGTTCTGATGTTATCGGTGCCTCGTCATTCGCCGGGTGTCTTCTGTAAATCGCAATGGCTCCTTCTCTTGAGCGTTGCAGAGAAGTACACGCGCAGACATTGTTCATAAAAATGTCGATTTATTTTAGAATAAATATGGTAGTGCCTGTACATCCTGAGTTCGTAAGGATTTAATTTGTCTAAAATTTTCAACTCAATCTTGCATTATTTGTGCTCTGGAGCATGTGTAAATTAATAATACGAAGACTTCAGTGGGGAGGCCGAGGATTGCTGCCTTCTCTCTCTCGGCTATCAGGAAATAATGCGCCGTAAACAATCAAACTAAAAAAAACTACGTTGTACCAAAAAATTTGGTGCGCTTAGTTATTTGTCTTAATGGCCTTGACAGTAACTAAGAAAAGATAATTTGTAAACAGGCAGCTTTCATGAAGATTAGAGGGATTGGTACCTTGCTGGAAGTCGGGAATAGCTCTACTGAGAAAAGAGAGTTTGCTGGTCACGGGGAGGTTGCTAGAAAAGTTTTGAAGAAAAAACAAATGTCAATAAAACAAATATAAAAATAAAAGTTCTTGGGTTGTCTCCTGACGTGCGACAGGTTCTTAATCTAATTTTTTCCGATATTGCTTGGCCTGCTAAGTGACACTCCAGATTGAAATACCTCTCCGGTTGACGGAAATTACATACAGATATAGATGGAGAATGTTCCAGCGAGAGGTTCTGGCTTAGTCGGACGGTTGGAGTCAATCATGGTTCCTTGTTGATTTAAGGATTATGAGCTGGCAAGTGCGAGAGGTGAAAGTACTGAAGAGAGCCGCGAAGAGACGCGACGCCGTCTGTTTTTTTTTTAATACAGTACTGAGTAAAAGATATCTTCAGGTGAATACTTGATTCAATGGAAATATCAGTTTTGGTGAACATCCTATAGCTTAACTTGAAGCTTCCGTTCATCTACCTGTGCATTACGCTGCTCTGATTATCGTGCACTGTTGTCACATTTGTTTGTTCTGCTCTCCTTTGAAGTCCTCCAAATTATATTTCATGCTTGTTTGTTGTTTCTAGGATTCTACTGCTACGACTTACATTGCATAGATGTCCATTTTTATGATATCACAATTCTGTGACTGCCGTATAATCCCCCCTCCCGGTACGTGCTTGGGTGCGCGCTCTGCTTATTAACTATAGACTTATGGTATCTTCGGCTACACTTGTACATTTCACCTGCGCTCGTGTATAGCAGGTCCTCTTAAAGGGACCTTGAAGAGATATTCGTTTATATTGTGTTTCACTTTACACAAGCTGATACCCAATTCACGCGATCTCAAAGGTCCCTTTAGCTAGGGGATCTTTATGATCGGCGGCGAATCATTTTGCGACCCTCCGCGCATGTTATGTGCACGAGACCCAAGAGCGCTTCCTGATTCGCCGACTGCAAAGGGACCTATGTTATCGGTATCTTTATGCTGGACGTGTGAATGGCCGTGTGAGTGTACAATTAGCACTGGTGGAACCCAAGTATACTCGCTCGCAACGCCACTGACCAAGAATTTCCTTCGTGCGGTGTCATTTCAAAAACAAAAACTAGCGTTTTTTTCAATCTCTTTTTTGCAAAACTTGATGACGTACCTGGGGGGTTGCAGTGTTGGCATAATATCCCTGTGACGATATCTGAATCCGGCTTAAAGGAGCTGTGCAACGATATTAAATTGGAATGTTTTTCTCTCTAGACGAGCTTACCGGCACACCTGGGACTCAAGGATACTCACACGCAACGCCATTGGCCAAGAAACTCCTTTGTTGCGGTGTAATTTCAAGGACAAAAGCGATCATTTTCATTCAATCTCTCCTTCGCAAAATTTGATGACGTAACTCGGGGATCGCAGTACACCCAAGTGACGATATCTGAATGCGGTTCATAGATTGGACCCGAGCATTACGTGGGCACTCGACTTGGGCTCGTGACAATTGCTAGCTCGAGGAGCATTCGGGTTGTGACCCGTGTCCAATCGCTGCAACGACGACAACAGCCGAGCCATAACAATGTCTGGAACTCAGCGCGTGTCCTGCGCTTTGCCAACCCCAGCGCGTGGCTATGATCCACACTGGCGGCATATAATCGGCTCCAGATCACGTGGCCGCCTGTTCTGGCTGCGAGTTGAGGGGGTGAACGCTGCTCGTTTTTCTTAAATTTTTTTCTGGGACTTCTATTGCGTGGGGTGAAAAACGAACGCGTGTTTCATAGGTCATTAACGTTAGGGATCCGTTTTAAGCGGTATTTGTGCACAGTACAAAAATTGTTGCACAGCTCCTTTAAAGGTTTGACCCAAGCATTGCGTGAATACTCGATTTGGGCTCGTGACAATCAATAGCTCGGCAGGCATTCGGGTAGTGGCCCGTGTCAAGTCTCTGCAATGACAACAATAGGCGAATCATAACAATATGTGAAACTTGGCGCGTGTTCTGCGCTTTGCCAACCCCAGCGCGTGGCTACGATAAACATTGGCGACATATATTCGGCTCGGGGGCTAAGCTCGGCTCGGCGAGATCGAGGCGAGTTCTCCGCCAAACTCTCCGACCGCCGCGATTGGTCGGCGCCGTGCATGACGACACGCGCAGACACTCCCTAGATCGTGACGTTAAACGGAGGGTTTGAGGCGGTCGGAGAGTTGCATATTCGGAACTCGCGGCGAGATGCGGTGACGTCATTGTGACGTGGCAGAAGCCGCCGCGGATGGGAAGAGCTTGCCGGCTCCGACCTAGGCGAGTTTGGGCGAGTTGGGCGCGAGATCAGGAAGAAGCGTCCAAAATGGCAGCGTTTTCGTTCGTGTTTTGCCGTCGGCATAGGTATTTAAACCACGCCAATGTGTTTGACATGGACGACGTTCATTTTCAACAACACTATCGTCTCTCGAAAGACGTGGTAAGGTGGCTGTGCGATGAACTGCGTGGCGAACCGGGCTTGAGGCGATGGAGCCGTGAATGAACCGTCGCCCCCGTCGTGAATCCTAAATCCAAATTCTACAAAGTGAATCCTAAAAACAAATGTGTTTTTACGGCAATCTGCAACCAGGAACGCAATTTACCATTACCTACAGGCTTTTACAATTATTTTGATGGGTTGCTGTGCTGCGTAGATGCAAGATAAACGCACTTGATAAAATTCAAACTAAAACAGATGATAGAAGAAAAGAAATATACATGAATGGCGCAGACTAACAACTGTGTAATTTCTTTCTCATCTTTCTTCTTCCACACCGTATTTTGACAAGCAAATTGGGCGTTAGTTGTTTATACAGCAGGAGAACATGCCAGAACATTACGCAATTGTCACCTACTGTAGATAAGCAATTTAGCCAGTGCAGTATGACTGCTAGCCTAGGGTCTTTAACGTGCACCACGTAGTAGTGATACACGACCGCATGCCGGTACGATGCTCATCAACATCGAAAAGGGCAGGGGTGGGGGTGAATCCACGAGCCTGGGTTCTGCAGCGCGAGCTTTCGCTCCACGTGCACCCTATTCTGAAAAAAAAAAAAAAAAAAAATATTGTGGCTGTGTGGCGGTGTGGGGGGAGAAAGATGAGAAAGAAATTACACAGTTGTTAGTCTGCGCCATTCCTGTATGTTGTTTTTCGTCTATACTCTGCTTTAGTTTATATCTTTATCAAGAGCGTTTTTCTTGCATCTACGTGGCGAAGCAAACCATCACAATGTCCAATCAACTAGCCCACATCCAAGCAATGTTTGTATAATTAGCGTCCCTGCTGTTACCTATTCTTATTTGTCATTTACGATTTAAATAAAAAAATTGGGCTGTATGTATGTTGATACTGCCTAAAACTTGTTCTGCCTCAACGGGAAAGATTCTCCCAGCTGTAGATGAGAAATTTAGCCATGCAGTGCCGTACAACCGCTAGCCTGGGGTCTTTAACGTCCATCCCGCAGTAGTGTTACATGACTGCACGCCGGTACGATGCTCATCAACATCGAAACGAGCAGGGGTGGGGATTGAACCCAGCATCCTGGGTCCTGCAACGGACCTTTCGGTCGACGTGCTCCGAGCTGGCATGCGCTAGCCCAGCCGGCCACTGATCCCCCGATTTAAATAAAATAAAAACCCTTCACTGCGGAGCGTAGGGAAAAATCGGAGCCACGCTGGGGAACTCGCCGCCGCCGGGGGGGTCGGAAATGTAAGAGGGGGAGTGGGAAACTCGCCGGGGCGGAGTCAAAAGAAGCTCCTCCCCTCCCTCGTGACGTGGCATCGGAGAGATTCCCGCCGGAGGCGAGCTTAGCCCCCCAGATCGTGTGGCCGCTTGTTCTGGCTGCGATGTGAGGTGGTGAACGCTGCTCGTTTTTTTTCAATATTTTTTGCGGCTTCTGTTTCCTGTGGCGAAAACGAATGCTTATTGCAGCTGTCGTTATCGCCATGGATTCGTTATAAACAGCATTTGCGCAAAAAAAAAAATCGTTGAATTGCCTTTTAATTTTCCGCCCCACTCTCGTAACTTTTTCGATTGAGATTACTTTGAAACCGACGGGACATTACACCACTGGATTGAGAGCGATCGAAATACACTCAATGCTCGCGCTTTTAGAGCTTTTAGAGCGCGGCACTATACTTCGTTTCACCTTCGGTCCGAGCGCGGCCGATGTTATGAGCTGAAGGGCCAATCAAAGAGCGCAAAAAGCGCAACGTCATGGCGTGTTTTTTTGCGCTTGATAGGACTAGCCGGCGGAGGAGCACGCACAGAGAGACGGCGAATACCAGCTGGCCCTATCAACGGCAGAGAGCACGCCATGACGTTGTGCCTCTTTCGCTGTTTGATTGGCCCTTCAGCTCATAACATCGGCCGCGCTCGGACCGAAGCTGAAACGGAGTATAGCTGCGTGGCACTTCACTGGCAGCATTTTCTCATTTCTGCTGCAATCCCACTAGAGTTCGAATCGCAACCACTAAGCGGATTCGCTCGTTTTCGTTATCAAATACGAGTGAAACTCTGTTGAAACTGCGCTGAATCATTACGCAACCGCGTTCGCAACCGCTTCGCGAACGTGGTTCAACCGCCATTGTGAATGAGGCATTAGAGCGGAGAAACCAGAAGCCCTACCGGGGCTCACTAACTTCCAGCTATCTAAGCCGACACGCAACGAACTTATAACCGTTATTCTCGCTTTACCTCTGCTAATGAAGGACCTGTCGCGAGCTTGAAATAAGCTGGACTTGGATCGTACCCCACTGTGACCCGCCAACCTCGTCCTTGCACGTTAGATTGCCCACGTTAGATTGCGGCTTTCTCCTGCGCTGCGTGATCCGGGGATTAAGCTGGGAGGCGGGGATTACCGTTGGGCCGTAATTAAGAGAGCCGAATGCACGCCTCTTTTTTCTCCTCTTAATTTTTTTTTTGTTTTCGGCTAATCTTTGCTATTGCCAGTTTCCAAGTTTTCGGTCAGAAAACGACCTGCACCCAGAGATGCGCTAATCCAGATTAAACTCGGGAAGTAGAATTGCTCGACCGCGGTCTCGTTATGCGAGGCAGAAAAACGTATATTTAGTGTCATGATTCAACTTTATTTTGCCTAATGAATCTTTTTTTTTTTCCTATGCGGCCGTAGGCAAGGTGGCGGACATTCACGTTTTTTCGTACATAAATCAGGATAAATGATAGACATATTTTCTCTAATTTCTGCAGTCGCATTATCAATGCCATGTATGGGAATGTGACGTAACTCAAACTGTAACTTATTGAATGCCGCCACAAATATATATATATATATATATATATATATATATATATATATATATGTATATTTTTTTTTATATTGCTACGTTCAAAGGCGTACGTTGCGTGTACAAAAAGGTATAGTCCCCACGCTATCGTTATCTAGCCACCGAAGCCATTGTTTGCTCTTAGTAGCACTTTTGTACATTTCCCCTTCCTCTCTCTCTCTCTCTCTCTGTCTCTGTTTGTTTATTTCTATCTCTCTATCTTTTTTATCTCTCTCCCTTGCTTTTTTTAAAATTAGGCAAATGAGGCTTTTTGTTCTGGTTCTGTTCTTTGCTGCGCAGCTTCTCAGCTTCATCTGATTTCTTTTCCGTAGGAGCCGTGCTAACCAAAAACACACTACATGTATTTCTACAGCCTGGTTTCAGCAGAATTATTTCCTAATTGACGGCATCATAATTATCGATGGTTCCCTAGGAGATCGACCGTAGTCATACGCTCATTAGGTGTTTGATGAAGAGAACACTTGAGGAATTGTGTCGAGTTTCTCGTTTACCCTTTTGGGCTCAGGTATCGGACACTTTGTCAAATTACCACTCAACACGAAGACAAAGGGCCAAGAGACCAATACAGGAATAATGCTTCGATGACTGCTGTGAGTTAGTAATGATGACGTTTATCTTGCCTGATTGGTCGTTAAGACGCGGCAGTACGTGCACGCTTCTAATTTATGTAGGCGGTGCGAAAATTCGTCTGCTTATTTTGCAGAGGTAGGAGTGAAGTCAGGACACCAAACTCTGATGGGCTCTGATTGTAGAATAGTAGGTAGACCTAAAAAAAGCTGCCTTTATGTCTACCCACTATCCTACAATTATAGCCAATCAGAGCTCAGCGTACTTGCCACAACTTCTGCCGAAGAAGCAGAAGAAGCAGACGAACTTGCGCTCCACATATGTTCGACCATGTTATAATGAAATTTTGATAAAGACAAAGCAAGACTCTTCAATCGTCTATCTGTACTACCTACGTCTATATTCGTTTATATGGATACCAAGCGCGTTCCTAAGCAAAACGTCTTGAAGTTATATTACTCAAATTGGCTGGTCCGCAATGAGCGTCGTCTTGTATGAACTGGAGAGGCAAGCGCAAACGTTATGCCTAGTTGCCTACAGATTTCTGCGCGTCTGCTTCTCCGCACGGCGGACGATGGGTCGATCCCTGATATCTGCAGAGTATGTAGAGCCAATTACAAAATACGAAGAACGGTATGACATAAAAAGGTGGGATTCCCGCAGGTTGTTTCAAGCCAAACCGTTTTCTTTTCTTACCTTGTCATTGGCTGGACGCACTTCGTGATGTGTTGTGAATGGTCAATCCCCAGCTCTGTGGGAAGCTAAACGAGCAGGGCTTTTTTGTTTTTTTAGAGCATAAGCCACCAAGGGATTCTGGCACGTACAAGAGCGGTTTTTCGGGGCTTGTTTCCATCGCTTAATACGATGAAGACCGCCGTGCTCGAGGGAGTTGTAAACATCTCCACTTCGTAGAAGTAATATAATAACCTCGAGGGGAAAGGTCCCATTCGTTGGGTCGCTTGGGAACGGCGGGTTACAGGCGCCGGCATTGGCGGTCACAGTTGGCAATCCCGATGGACCCATATCGCTGATCACGCCCTAATATGCGCAAAAAAAATCAGTAAAACCTCACCTGTAAGGTCTGTATCTTGTTTTATTTTAACTTACTTTGCAAGTAAAAACCGGAATGGCGCTTTGTATAAAACTAAATACAGCTGACAAGCTCTCGAACAACTCCAACTCTTAGCGGCAAAACGAACACGCCTAATGTTTTGTTTGCTTTCATTGTCCACCCTTCTGTCGACTTATTGCTCGGTCTTTCTCTTGGGAGCGCCGATACCAACGCTCAGGCTTTGCCAAGGTCTGTTCCCACCTTTACCTTCCTGCTTCATCTTGCGTCTATCCGAATCTATGATAAAGCTTCTTCGGTACTTCTAACTTTTATTGACGGACTGCTCCTCACACGTGTCACGATTGTGAAGGAGAAAGAAGAATTAGGGAAGGGCGAGCGGCCTACAGGGAAGCCGAAGAGAAGGAAGAAGAGGATATAAGAAGCAAAGGGTGTACTTGGAGAAGGACGTCCTTGGCTCTGCTCCGAGGCGAGGCCACCAGCCACTGGCCACGCTCCAGTGTAGCGAAGAACCTCACCGATCTCCAAGACTCCTACCATAGCGACATCGCACCCCAGAGACGACCACGAGAAGCAGCTGGCCCGGCTTCAGCATTTCAAGGTCGTGAGTGACGATCAACATTCAGGGGACTGGGTCACGGGGACCGATAGGGTTTGACTTTTGGGATTTACTTTCTTGTACATAACAGTAGTGTTCTTTACGTTGTAAATATATGTTTTATTATTCTACTTGCTCGACCTCTGCCTCCACTGATTCCGTGTACCGTTCTGGTCGAACGCGACAATTTGGCGAGCCTGCCAGGATGCCCTTAATTTGATCACGCCGGCCGGAACGTGCACGAATTGGTGGAGTCGAGTGATGCAGTATGGATAGCGAACAATTATTGGCGGTAGGGAAAGAGTTGGGCTACCAAGGAGACGAGTTGAGGAAATGGATAGAAGACGAAAAGGCTAGCGCAAGGGAGGAAAGAGCGATGGCTAGACAGGAACGAGAGTTAGAATGCGCTAAACTAGAGAAAGAGCGGGAAATTTTGCAACTTAGGTTAGCGGTACAGGAAGCCGCAGGGACCTCCTCTGAGGGAAGTAGGGACAATGGAGAAGGAGGGACGAACGGACAGAGACATCACTTCAGTCCGCACAAGCTGATTCCCCAATTTAACGATGCTCGGGATGACCTGGATGCATATCTTCAGCGGTTCGAACGTACGGCGGCGGGACTTGATTGGCCCCAGCAAAAATGGGCCACAACATTAAGTCTGTGCTTGACCGGCGAAGCACTTACAGTAGTTGGCCGTATGTCCCCAGCGGATGCATTGGATTATTCGAAAGTGAAACTGGCACTCATGCAGAGATTCCGATACACGAAAGAGGGCTACCGAGAAAGATTTCGAGAAGCAAAACCCGATGACGGGGAAACGAGAAAGCAGTTTGCCGCCCGACTAGCAGGGTATTTCGACCGATGGATAGAGATTGCAGGCGTGGAACGAACGTTTGAGGCCCTCCGGGACAAAGTACTCGTTGAACAGTTTCTACAGAGTTGTTCTAGTCGCTTGTCGGTGTTCCTTAGGGAACGAGACTGCCTCACACTAGAGGAGGTAGCTTCCAAAGCCGATTTATATCTGGAGGCCCAGATAGCAACAGGAGCAAGCAAGCCGAAGGTGGAAGAGATGGCTAAGAAGTCGAGCACCGAAGACACAGAGAGAGCGGCGAGGGGTGGAAGTAGAAAGACCATCCGGTGCTTTCTCTGCAACAAGGTCGGCCATAAGGCAGAAAACTGCCGCAGCCGTCCGTCCACGTCCAAGACTTTGACTTGTTGGAGCTGTGGCCGCACAGGGCACCGAGCGAACACTTGCGGGTCGACACTAGACAACCGACCTCAGGCGTCCTGTGTATGGACGGTGCCAAGCCACACGAGGTGTACCGAGGCAGATAAATCTTACGTGACACTTCAGGACGGCGCCAAGATTCCAGTGGTGAACGCTGCTGTTGAACGAGCTCCAAAATTTCTGGTTGAAAACATGCCTGTGGTGGAGGGACGTCTCGGTGACCGCAAAATAACGGTTTTGAGAGACACCGGTTGTAACACGGTCGTCGTTCGAAAGGAGATGATTCCCCCCGAGTCGTTCACAAGAACGTTGAGTCCGGTGTTCCTTTTGGACAGAACCGTAAGGTATGTTCCGGAAGCGGAGATCCGGGTAAGGCCCCCATACTTTACGGGAAAAGTAATGGCGAAATGCCTGAGCAACCCGTTGTACGACTTAGTGCTCGGGAACGCGCCCATGGTGCGAGGCGTGGACGACCCCGACCCAAATTGGAATCAGGTTGAAGAGATGAGACCAGCTAGGAGGTTGGTAGCGCAGACGTCGACAGGAGAAAGAGAGGAGGACAGCCGGGAAGGTATTGTCGAAAAAGTTCAAGAGGGTCCTTCAGAACCATTGCAAACGGCCTCACCAAGCTTTGAGCCGCGCAGTAACGAGCCTATGCTCACTGCGAACACGATAGAGACGGGAAGAAATAAAGATCTACCAAGACAACCGAAAACCGGGCTGATAGTACCGCAAATTTCACCACTAGAGGCAACAGCGGAAGAGATGCTCACGGAGCAGAGAAATGACGAAAGCCTCAAGAAATGTTTCCGTAACATCGGCAAGGTGACTGCTAAGCACGGAGGAAGAACGACGCTGAAGTTTTTCTTAAGGAACAATTTGCTTTACAGGAGTTGTACCTTCAGCTCGGGAAGGAAAACAAAACAGCTGGTTCTCCCCGAGAAGTTCAGAGGAACTGTCGTCACCATGGCCCATGATGGCATAATGTCGGGTCACCAGGGAATAAACAATACGATAGGCCTGGTCGCGGAAGAATTATTCTGGCCAGGAATGCAAAGCGAGATTCACCGATATGTGCGGTCATGCGACGTGTGCCAGCGGACCGTGCCCAAAGGAAGAGTGGGCAAAGCGCCTTTGGGCACAATGCCAACCATAGAGACGCCTTTCCAAAGGGTAGCCATCGATATCATTGGCCCTATTACGCCCAAGTCAGATTCGGGAAAGCGATACATACTGACCATGGTAGATGTAGCCACTAGATACCCGGACGCTGTGGCTTTGCGCACAATCGGGACCCCTGAAGTGGCAGAAGCCCTAATGGACATGTTTACGCGGTACGGCGTACCGGAAGAAATTCTCAGCGATCGAGGATCCAATTTTACATCGGATCTTATGAAGGAGGTGAGCCGTTTGTTGTCGATGAGGCACCTCCTAACGACCCCTTACCATCCTATGTGCAACGGCCTGGTTGAAAGGTTCAACGGCACCATTAAGCAGATGCTCAGGCGAATGTGCCAAGAGAGACCTCGAGATTGGGACAGGTACTTGCCAGCACTACTTTTTGCTTACCGAGAGGTGCCCCAATCTAGCTCAAGATTTTCTCCATTTGAGCTATTGTATGGAAGGAGGGTACGAGGACCGTTGACCATCTTAAGAGAAGTATGGTCCAATGAGGCAATGACTCAAGAAATGAAAACCTCTTACGGATACGTCCTGGAGTTAAGAAATAAGCTCGAGGAGACGTGCGAGATGGCACACCGCTGTCTCGAGGGTGCTAAAGAAAGGTACAAGGGCCGTTACGACCAGAAGAGTGTGAAGCGAGAAATGAAAGCAGGAGACAAGGCGTTAATACTCCTCCCAAGTGACAACAACAAAATGCTGATGCAGTGGAAGGGTCCATTCGAGGTCACTGCCAGAAGAAACGAGGTAGATTACGAGTTGGATATAGGAGGTAAGAGAAAAGTGTTCCATGTGAACATGTTGAAGAAGTATGAAGAAAGAGAAGAGCACGAACAAGTCGCCCTAAGTTGCGGGTTGGCAGTAGAAGTCAACGCTGACGATGACGTCAATGACGATGGAGACGGGGACGATGTCCCAACGCTGCCTCTAAAGAAACAGCAAGATGAGCAAGATGTAGTCATTGAGGCAAGTTTGGACACGGAGAAACGACGCCAAGTGTTGGACTTGATGGCTGACTACAGAGAGGTCTTCTCAGATCTACCAGGCAAGACTAACATGATCAAGTGCGACCTCAAGTTGACCACCCAAACACCAATACACATAAAACAGTACCCATTGCCGTTAAAAGTACATGAGGTGGTGGAGGAAGAGATAACGGAGATGTTGCGAATGGGCGTTATAGAGAGATCGAATTCGCCGTATAACGCACCTATGGTGATGGTGAAAAAATCGGACGGTTCGAACCGGTTTTGCATAGATTTCCGGCGACTGAATCAAGTACTGGTGTCCGATGCAGAACCCATACCAAGGGTAGACGTCACTTTTGCGAAGGTGGGACGCAAAAAGTTCTTTTCTAAACTTGATTTAGTCAGAGGGTATTGGCAGATCCCCATGGATGAGGCGTCTAAGGAAAAGACAGCATTTTCATCATCGAGTGGGCTGTATCAATTTAGGTTCATGCCCTTCGGCCTGAAAACCGCTGCAGCAACTTTCACGAAGTTGATGCGGAAGCTGCTAGAGGGTATACCGGACGCATACCACTATATTGACGACGTGCTGGTGGCGACAGACTCGTGGCAAGAACACATCGACACACCGAGGGAAGTTCTGAGCAGGTTGCGCTCTGCCGGTCTAACAATAAAACCAAAAAAGTGTGAAATTGGATTTCACCAGATAAGCTTTTTGGGACATCGGATAGGATTGGGATTAATTGCTCCGAAACAAGAGATCCTGACGAGAATACAGGACTCACCGAGACCAACTACGAAACGACAAGTAAGATCATTTCTCGGACTGACGGGATTTTACAGGGAGTTTATACCCAACTACGCAGGGCTCGTAGCTCCCCTGACAGACCTGACAAAGAAGGGGGCACGAAATGAAGTGGAGTGGGAAGAGGAACAGGAAGCAGCGTTCTCTCACTTGAAGCAGTTGCTAGCCGAGCCACCAATCCTTATGGCTCCGGATTTGGGAAAAGAATTTACATTGCGGACTGACGCTTCAGACACAAGCTTGAGAGCGGTGCTCCTACAGGAGAGAGACGGGGTGCTACATCCAGTTGCTTACGCCAGACGAAAACTTAGTAGGGTGGAGAAGAACTTCGCAACAATAGAAAGGGAAGGTTTAGCACTGGTTTGGGCGGTGGGAAGATTTACGATTTATTTGTACGGTAGAAACTTTCGGGTTCAGACAGATCATCAACCACTAGAGTTCATTAGTAAGGCAAAATACACGAACAGCCGTATCATGAGGTGGAGCATGAAGCTGCAAGATTACAGCTTCCACGTGGACTACATCAAAGGGAAAGATAATGTGGGCGCTGATTTCTTGAGTCGGATTTAGACGAGGGAGCAGATTTAGATGATAATCACGGAGGAGTGTGTCCTAGTATGTTTTGGATTAACTTTTTGTTTGCTGGGGGATGATTCAACATGAATTAAGGCAGTGAGGATTGAAGAGTCCACAATCCTATATTTTGTTGCGAATAGGGTAATTGCAGGTCAAATTAAGTACCTTCGTTTTAAAGGTTGAGAAAGTCCTGCTGCGACACAAGTGCGGGTTGTGTTGAGAGATAGAATATTGCTAGTACCGCACCGACGATTTTGTACTGGGTTGGGCAAGCGGGCGCTGGGCGTGATAAGCTGTGTGCTGTGAGTGAAGTGTTCAGATGTGCCGTGCACGTGACAGCTGCCGAACAATCGCCTACGGAGAAAGGACGGGGGGGATCGTTGGCCGAGTGGTCTAGCGCACACCAGCTCGGAGCACGTGGAGCGAAAGCTCGCGCTGCAGAACCCAGGGATCCTGGGTTCGAGCCCCACCCCTGCCCGTTTCGATCTGGATGAGCATCGTACCGGCGTGCGGTCGTGTATCACTACTGCGTGGTGCACGTTAAAGACCCCAGGCTAGCGGCTGTACCGCACTGGCTAAATTTCTCATCTACAGCTGGGAGACTCGTCGCCCCTGTGAGGCAGACCAAGTTCTAGGCTGTATAAACACACACACAACCCAATTTTTTTTTTTGGAGAAAGGACAAAAAAATGGAAAAAAGAAAGAAGAAAATTTATTGTATGAATTTCTGGAACGTCGGGGGCATTGTCACGATTGTGAAGGAGAAAGAAGAATTAGGGAAGGGCGAGCGGCCTACAGGGAAGCCGAAGAGAAGGAAGAAGAGGATATAAGAAGCAAAGGGTGTACTTGGAGAAGGACGTCCTTGGCTCTGCTCCGAGGCGAGGCCACCAGCCACTGGCCACGCTCCAGTGTAGCGAAGAACCTCACCGATCTCCAAGACTCCTACCATAGCGACATCGCACCCCAGAGACGACAACGAGAAGCAGCTTGCCCGGCTTCAGCATTTCAAGGTCGTGAGTGACGATCAACATTCAGGGGACTGGGTCACGGGGACCGATAGGGTTTGACTTTTGGGATTTACTTTCTTGTACATAACAGTAGTGTTCTTTACGTTGTAAATATATGTTTTATTATTCTACTTGCTCGACCTCTGCCTCCACTGATTCCGTGCACCGTTCTGGTCGAACGCGACAACACGGCATCGCTCTTTTTGAGTGGAGTGACGCTGACAGCTAATATGTGATGTCCTTTTTAATCTTTTCGGACATGAATTTTTATTGAGCGTCGTTTCAAGCGCAGAATCCCTGCGCAGTATTGATAACTACGAAATCGTATTAATCTTCAAGGGGTCCTTTTTTAACCTTTTTTCCGGTTTGGTATAAAGAAAAGGTGGGCAATACTAGGTGTCTTCTAAACCGATGTATTCGTTGTAATTAATCACGTTAAAGGGTCCAAACTCGCGCCCCTAATAGTTTTAACGAAGATTCAAACCTCTGGTGGTTAATTTATATTTATTTCTTACTTTAAACTCTTCAGAAATTTTAAAACGCACGAAGCTTTGCAAGCATCCCTCTGCGAATGGTTTGGAGTGCGAACAGGTTATTGCAACTTTCTTTCAAGGATAACAGATTGCAGTATGTATGTAGATGTGTAAAGCACATACCATAGACACGTAAAATACCAAATAATCGAACGCTTTCTTGGTTTTGACGTAAAGAAAACTTGGGTTCGTTATATTTCCAACTTCCGATAAATATACGGCACCTAGGAACTAAAGTTTAAAGTCGTTTCGGCAGCTTCTCTTGCCAGCGCTCTCGGACGGACCAAAATATTCACCACGCCTGGTGGTCTGAACGTGGAGCCATAAATCCAGGTTTCAAAACACACGGTCAAAGGTGCCAATGCATTTTTGTGGACGATTTTGTCATTAAGCTGACGGCTGCTGTAATGTTGTGCGCTTACTTTTCACGCAAACTGCACGACACTATTAGCACGAAGAAGCGATCGCCTGTTAATCTTGATTTTCTTTTATTCAAAAGGCCACTGTCAAAAAATAAAAAATAAAAATACTAATGATGTGGAAAGTGCACAAATATCCCAGCAACCCTAAGCGGTCAAATTTGGCGCCCACCAGAACCTTTTTCAAGTAAAACACAAAAAGGTGCCAATGTCATGTTTGCGCTAACAGTGTCGTGCAATGAACAACATAAAGAAACACAATGTATATCGGTTTCACGTATCAGTGGATTGTTCCGAGTGAACGACTTGACAAGTGTGGAGATAAAAGCGATAACTCTGTCTTTCTTACGTTTTTTTTTTTTTTTTTTTTTTTTTTTTTCTGACGCGACTCAAGGATTTTATTAATTTTTCGCTTTTCCGCCGGTAAATGAAAACGTACAAAACTTTAGTTGCAACGAACGCGGGAAAATTTTGTTCCTCCCCAAAAGTGCACGAAGTTTCGAGGAGAAAAACAAAGGTAATGTAAAGCGAGATAAACCAAGTGCTGCTTGCTGAAAGCGTTTTGCTAGGAAGGCTCGCACGAAAAAGTTCTCGCGCGTCTTAGACGGACGTGACTCGAGTACGCATGTCGGTACGACATCACGCGCGTAACGCCTTGGGAGTCTAGTGGGAGTTCTCCAGTGTGCGGCTTGGCGTGCTTATTGGAAGTACTCTGTGGTCTCGCGAAAAAGTCGTTTTTTTTTGTTCTTTTGCTAACCCAGTGAGTGAGGTGTCCGTTACATTCTTTATTTTGGTCATAAGTTCGTCGACCTCGATATATATTTCAAGTGTGGCCGGAAAGTGGAGACCATTGTTTAAGTTTGTTTCTAACTTCGTTTTATGTTGTTTTCGTGTATATTTCTTTTTCTCGCGAGACGTTCACGCTTTTATCTTGCGCTTCTTAAACTCAACACAGGTGCGTATTTTGGTTTTTGCAAACTAGATTACGTTATACTGGGTTTGCAAAATTTATTTCAAACTGTTGGATTTGGCTCTCCTGAGCCAATAAACAGTATTAAAGAGCATATGGCTTTCCGTTTTATTATTTTTAGGACAGAAGAGTGGCAGTTGGTTACATAAAATGGAAAGTGCCAGTGCCCTTGGGTTGAATTTCCTCTGATAGTGTGAACTGCGGTCCATACGTAGGATTTGTTGTTTTTTGTTTTAGAGTTTATTATTATTTATTTTTTTATAGAAATTCAGAGTGTGTTTTGTAGAGATTATGTTTCGCTAAAAGTTCGGGGATTACCGTTCTTTTTTCAGATTTCCTATTTTTTTTTTTTAATTCTGATTTAAATTTTACTTTTTTCTAATGTTTTCTAATATAAAAACATTTGTACAAACACCGGTTACAACGAAGTCGCTTATGACGAAATAGCGGCTAAAGCGAAGCGATCACGAATTCGCATTCCCTTCTGCACTTTTTCGATGCATTTGTGTCTGTTTTTTGCGAAAGAATTTGTGGCTTTACCGCATCGCAGCGGAGAGGCCGTCGTGGCATGCGGTAGCGACAACGCTCCGGCGGAGACGACGGAGAGAGCCCAGATTTAAGAGAGGGAGCAGTAAGTACGTCTGCATTTCATTGTCGCGTGGCCAGTGTGACGAGGGAACTGGGCGGAGAGGCGGACAGGTTTGCAGAAGGTGAACGCTTTTGAGTTTTGACTCCTTGCATGCTGCAGCTCGTTTTGCTAACGCGGCCCAATAACCACGTAACCCGACCGATCAGTAGCCCCATCTCTTAAATCTAGGCTCTCTATACCGACAACAGAAAAGCTTGAGAGCGAACTCGGTGCAGTGCGCGCTTCTTTGGTTGCTTCGCGATCCGTGTCGGGCGTCTAGTCGGTGAGGGTCGCTCTTGCGCGAAAGTCTACTTCGCTCAAGCGCGGATTCGGCGAATCATCGCCACTCAACGATGGAGAGTCCCGGCCCCGGCGGCACCTCGGCCGGGAAGACTAAGACAATCGCCTTTAATTAAAAGCGTGCCACCTTCAACGGTGTGCGCCTAAACATAAAGAATGCCGTCCACCGCCGGCGTCCTTCGCGGGGCCGTCACAGCTGTCGACACGGTCCGTACGTAGCAGCATCCTTATTTCGATCGGAGCTTCTCGTAGTTCGAAGCTCGCTCGAACTCGAAGCACGCGGAGCAAAAGCTCGCGCTGCAGAACCCGCAGATCCTGAATTCCGTCCCCACCCCTTCCCGTTGCCATCTGGATGTGCATCGTACTGGCGTGCGGTCGTGTATCACCACTGCGTGGTGCACGTTAAAGGGACCATGAAATGATTTTAAAATCGAGTTTCATCCACCGCACGTCGTAAAAGGTGTGAAAAGAAACACAAAAACACAAAAATAGGGAGCCCAAAAAAAATTATTTGCTATAGAACTTTTAAAAGAAAACTGGACTCTTTTGCGCCTTCCTTCCTTCGCCTGTTCACTACGATGCATCCGCGGAAATGGAGCACGTCAGCCAAATCCAGGTCGCCTATTCGGTAAGAGCCTACCTCACCAGCTCCGCGATCGTAAACAATAAATAGCCGGCGAATGTTTCCTAAAAGTTTTGTTAAATAATATTCAGATCCACATTTTGTAGCATAATTAGAGATGTGTGGCGAAAATTGCCAAATGTGATAATGCTGAGAGCCAAGCGCCATCTATCGTGTGGTAAACGAAGCAACTACTGCGCGTGCGCAGTAGGGCAGGGCCGACAGTTACTTGGGTGGCGGCGGCCGCCGACGAATGTTTATTTTCTTTGTTTTCCTTCCTCTCAAAACTCTGACTGACTGAACGTTTATTTTTCTACGTGTTCTTCCCGCGCGTGCCGACTTCAAGCAGCAAGAAAACAGTACTTAAAACAGACCACGACGAACAAGAACGCTGGATCCACCGACTCCGACGAAGCGAGGTGCTCAGAATATAGGCCTAGCAGGCATTCCTACTCGGCGCTGCGTTGCTTCGTCGCAAGACCGTCTGCCTACGCTGGCGTGCTAAATGGAATATGCCCGCGCGACCCTTGTGGACCCTTCCCGTATTATACTTTGATCAATGACCTCAATTCTAGATTAAGAGGTGAGGTCAATCTCTTCCCCTTGTTTTCCGAGGCAGTGTTGACGAACACTCGTCGAAAAGGGACTCTCGTCGATTCTATCTTGTTTTGTGTGATATAGAGCTGAAATAAACGCCGTATGGATTACCTTCGTAACACGGTATGTACACTTTGTTATTGGTATGCCATTTTTATTCTGACAGACTGCACGTCACTGTCGAGCTATAACAGTTCGTGGGAGGTATACGTACAACTCCGGTCCAACCTTTCTTTGCCGAGTGTCGCGTCAGTATCGAGTTGCAATCGTAAAGAACGGTCCCGAAGCGCTTACAAACAGCGCGAATACAGCACTTCCATCGAACGCGCGCGTCCGCTCCGAGTGTAAACAGGTATTTACGTGGCTCTTGCTGACACTCGTAGTTCAAACGTATCTTTTTTAACGTCGGCTCGCTCCTGCGTCTCCGAGGCCGCGAAAAACGCCATCTACGTCGCTTTGCAAACGACTGACACGGGCCGGCCCTTCTGCCAACAATGACAGGGTGGTTGACTTCTGGAGTCTTCACCGGAAGACTCGCTGCACTTCCCAACAGCATGGGACTAGACCCATGCTGTCGCTGTAGCGCAACATATCTCATTGAATTTCGCTCAGCTGCGATGCGGCGATGAGAGGCGCCGATTCAGGAAATACGTCGGTGACATCAGCGCAGTAAAACCTACCGGCGCACCCCAACTCGTTGCCGCTAACACTCCCATTCTCCTATTGCCGAGAGAACTTCCGGTTCCGGAAACGGTTTACGTCACGGCTTGTTTTGCGGTCAGTTGGAAAGAATGAAAAAGTCGATATTTCAATAATTTTTTGTGTAGAAGTTAATAAACCGAGACGAAAACGGATGCCTGTTCGGCATTCAGTGAACATTGACGGTTTAATGTAAAAGTTATCTGGAAAAAGTAAAAAGGTCATTTCATGGTCCCTTTAAAGACTCCAGGCTAGCGGTTGTACCGCACTGTCGAAATTGCTCATCTACAGCTGAGAGACAAGTCACCCGTTGAGGAAGACTATTTATGTTCCGGCTGTATAAGCACAACCACACCAATTTAGTTTTCACTTAAAGACAAGTGCTACTTAATAAATGTTTGTATCCTTTGAATTAGCCGAACAGGCATAAAACCTTTAGTTGCCCTCTTCACCCTACGAAATCTACAGGTTTACATCTTTCACTCATACACTAACAAAACCACTCCTCCCTCGAAAAAGTACACATAGTATGGCTCAACCTGAAAACGGGAACTAGTGGCTTTTGTCGTCGTCCAGATTCAGGAGTGCATTGGCCCATTGTACTGAACTAACCTTGGCAAGATAAAGGGTATACTTCCTTTTGTCAATAGACTAGGATAAAAAAAAAAATTGGCCTTTGCTCAGGATCACTTGCCCAATGCATTGATAAACTTTATTCGTGAAATACCTTGCTCTTTTTTTTTTTTTTTTTGCTATTGTGACTTTTAAATTTTAAGTTTGTGGGATAAATCTGGATCGCGGAAAATTTTACCGGCGAGAGTTTTTCGGAGTTAATCGAATTTATTCGAAAACGAGAAACCGTATCTGGAAGTAATAGCCAATACACGGAACGAAGCGAATTTCTCCCGCAGAACATGACGTCTTGCAAATGCTGCCCACACGCCTTAATTTTCTTCGTAAAATTTGAACCGTGACGACAGTTGGCGCCGCCAAAATTGAGAATAAAAAAAAAAGCACAAAAACAACGTTATTTGTGATAAAGATGTATTCGGAACTACAGCGGTGCGTAATTAATCCCCCGCCCATTGTTACGGATTTCACTGCACACACCTTGAAATACGATAGCTTCACGCCTCCACCTTCGCGTCTTTCTCGCTGGGTGAAGTCTCCTTCTCCAAAGTTGCATAGCGTGCCAAGGTTTTACATTACTGCTAGAACAGGATCACATGGTGCATGGGTGGCGTTTGCGGAACGAGCCGCGAGGAGGGGACGAAAGCGTTGGTCGTCTGAAAGCGTCCCTGCCTTTCCGCCCACTTTTCTCATCACCACACGACAACGCAACGCATGCGCAGTTGCGACCAATCCGTCCAGAGGCATCCGCCATTAAATTGCACACGCTTTCCAAAGTACGATCTGCGTTTTCTCTTGAATATGCACTCTTGGAAAAAAGGGTATGGATAGTCCTCCCTTAGAGGAGGAACGGTCTTGTAGCCTATGTTCCTTTAGAAAGGGAGAAACTTTCGTCCCTGAAGCAGGGGATCAAAGTTCCCCCGGCGCTTGCATTTCAATATGGCGGCCCAGAATCGAGCAAATCGAGCCCAATAAGGCTTGACGAAAACGCTACGTCTCTTGTACAGGACGAGAGGACTAGCAAATAAAAGCGTAACACGAGCTTTCCGCGAACTGTGTTTATTTCCGAAGCCAGATTCCCCCCACAGGTACAGAAACTTGCGTTTCAAAAGCAGTTACTCAGCCGTCTCGTCGATAGCACTGCGATGTTAAACGGAGACAACCGATACCCAGTTACTTCTCCCACTTTGCGTCTTACCTTTGGTGTTCCTCGAGTCACAATTCCTTCGTCAACCGCACATCACGGAGAAGGGCAAGCTCGATCCGCGAAACCAAAAGCCGCTCTCGAAAGAACTAACTCGAAGCCGCTGTTTATCGCGTAGCGTGAAAGAAGGTTAAATCGCTAACCACCAGATGGCGGGGTCAAGCAGAGCAGAGTTTCGAGTGTCGGCTTTGTGTGAAGCTTCAGCAGGTAACTGGGGAATGGGAGGGTAGAGTTCGGGAGATTGAGGCCCAGCTTAAAGGCCGACCTACAAAACCATTTTCCGCGGGAGAAGAGGTTTCCTCCTTGCCACCCAGAAAGGAGGAAAACCCTTCTCCTTTCCACAGAGACTAGCTTCCGGACCCGCCCTTTTCAGGGGAGGAGGAGGAAGGAGTGCGAGAGGGGAGGGAGCGAAGGTCGTTGGGGAGCACTTTCCTACCCTGCGGAAAATGGGTGGGTCTCGAGGCCCAGGTAGAGGAGCTGACTAGGCAGCTTAAAGGGACACTGACACCCCCCAAAAATTTGTTTTCATTTTTTGTTAGGCGCTTCATTATGGTGTCAGAGGACTACCCAATTAATATTTTGCAACAGAGTAGCGTATTTTTTTAATAAAGCCAAAAGACGCAACTGCTCGAAACCGAAACCGAAATTTTTTTTCTCCTTTCCGTAGCAGACGACACGACATCCGGCGTGCGGGAACTGCTCGCCGTGCGATTTTTTCGCACTTATGTTTGTTCCGCTCGTTGTTCTGTACTCCAAGATGAGTCGTTTTGTACATTGAGGAGTTGGAGATGAGTAGTGAGTGCCCGTGGTGAATTTCCATGATCGGCTCCGAAAAGAATACACCCAAGATGTTGCGTGAAGAGCTGGCTCACATGTCCTGCATCCGAAGAAAAGTGGCATTGTGCGACAGAGTTTCCGAAAGATCAACGGGATCGGGACCGATGGCTGGCTGCAATTCCTGTAGAACATATACGGGCACCTCGGAAAGCGGACGCTACCTGATTTATATGCTCCTTGCATTTTGTGGAAAGTGATTACATTGAGTTCGCAGGTGTAAACCCATCTCAGGGTTTACAAGATGTCGATCCCATACCCTTTAATTCAGCGAAGTATCGTCCACAACATTTTTTGGTTATTCTTTTTTGTTTGCTTCTTCAGTGATGATTGGTAAAAAAAGAAAAAGATATGTAAACATCAAAAAATGTTTGAAAAAATAAATAAATAAAAGTTTCACGGGGGATCGAACCCGGCCCTACCGCGTGTGAAGCGGACGTCTTTCCCGCTGAGCTACTGGGGCATCCCTTCTCCGGTGGATCTCTTTCCTTAGTAAGTAATAATTCAGCCGGTAAACTGTAAGTTGGAAAGTTTGCTGCCGATTTTTCTCTAGCAAAAGCACTCCCGGGTCGAAGTCTGGAAGCACCACGCCTTGGGGACATTCGCACCTAGTAAAGAAATCGTACGCGTGCATATTCAACTCGAAGTAGACACGTCGTGCTTGACGTTTGCGCGAGCGATGTCTTCAGCCACGAGAAGGGAGCGACGGCTCGGCGACGTCTTCGTGCAAATCGGCTTGGTGGCCGGGCGTGTCGCACGGGATGAATACCGATTCTTTTGATCAGTCCCAAATTTCTCTTTTAACGGTAGACAGAATTCGCCGGTACCGCGAACGACAGTTCTGAAATAGAGGTCCCACGCCCGTCGTCCGCTACCATCGCCGTCCCCGCGAGTCCCACGATACGCGAACGACGCGAAACGACGAACGCACAGAATGCTTCCGGTTGTCTGGGGAACTTTTTTTTTTTTTAAATCAACGTATTTACAGCTTTTCGGAAGCCACAAAAAATGGGCTTCATATTTTTTTCTATTTTTAATACCGAGTGTGTGCCTTCAGTGACCAACGACTTTGATTAAATTTGGTGGTCGCATCGATACCTTAGAAAACGGCCCGTGACCGCGAAAAAGAGAGTGAGCGAGACTCGAACCGGTCAGTTCTTGATCGGCGGTTTTCGGGCGGAAAGAAACCGAATTTCGAGCCGCAAATTCTGTTCTGGGTAGTTG
Organism: Ixodes scapularis; assembly: GCF_016920785.2. Taxonomy (NCBI): domain Eukaryota; kingdom Metazoa; phylum Arthropoda; class Arachnida; order Ixodida; family Ixodidae; genus Ixodes; species Ixodes scapularis. The sequence continues at coordinate 27,349,861 of NW_024609868.1, forward strand.
AGTTCTCATATGTCACGTACAACTAAAAACCTCGGCGAGCATAAATACCCTGTCAGTGTCCCTTTAATAATGAGAGGGAGCAGCGGGTCGGCCTCGAGAAGCAGGCGGAAGAGCTGGGCGAAGTATGGAAGGCGGGATTAGAGGAGCGTAAGAGGGAGTGTGAGAGTAGGGTAGAGCGCCTGGAAGGGGTAATTCGAGCGAGTGAGAGTAGCGAGGGAAGCAAGGAGGAAGTGTCAGTTCTAGCGGGACGAACCACCAGTCTGCAGGCTGGGGTCACTGGTGGTCGGGAGCCCGGCCTGTTGGCTGGCGGGCTCGACGACGCTGGAGAGCTGATTGAACCTCAGCTCAATGGCGCCTTCAAGCAACAGGCGTCGGGCAGTCAGGTGACAGAAGATAAGTCGCAGGTCAAAGGCGCGCAGGCACCAGGGGGATCTCGGGTACTGGCAGTGGGGAGCTCTAACGTAGCACGGGTTAGGAGGGGTGTACATAGCAGGGTGAAGGGAGACCAGAGGGTAACCGTAGAGGTCCAGCCCGGGAAGTGTATGGTGGATGCTATGACCGCAGCACGTGAGGGGGTGTGGGGTAACCGGGAGGGAAGGAACCTAGTAATAGTTCATGCGGGGCTTAATGATGTGCTCAAGGGTAGGAGCCAGAAACTTGGAAAGCAGCTAAACGTGGGAATGCGTAAGCTGAGGGACGTGTCTGAGAATGTGCACGTGGTTGTGTGCACCATTCCAGAAATTTGGGGGCAGTCCGGGTTAGCGGAGAGGAGGGTTGTCGAAGCCAACAGAGTAATTAAGGGTATGAGTCGACAGCTTCGGTACGACGTAATGGAAGTAAACAGGGAAGTGTACGAGGCTGGCTCCCGCCCTTTTCCAGATGGCATTCACTGTAGTGAGGCCACGGGTTACAGGGTGGGGGATAGGATGAGCCGCACGGTGACTGCTTTTTTGGGGGGACTGAGGGCACTGGGGGCACTGGAGTAACTGAAAACCCAAAAAGTCAGGAGAGGCACCCAGGGATAAAAAGAGGAGAAAACGTAAGAACAGGTATAAACAAACAGCACAATCAGACATTGGATATATTAACATTCAGGGTGGTAGAAAAAGGTTAAAATGGGAAGAGGTAGAGGAGCAACTAAGAAAGGAGGATTTAATGGTGTATGGGTTTGTGGAAACACATCTCAGAGACATGGAGCAGCCAGCCACCTTGCAACCCTGACTATGTGTGGGAAGAATGCAACAGAATGGAGGGAACGAGGGAGGGAGGTGGAATTGGAGCATTTATTAAGAAGAATATGAACTTTCAAAGGATCAGAAAGGAGTGCGCCGAACATTTGTGGCTGAAAGGAAAAGTCACTGGGGAATCAACAGTCCTTGGAGTTGTTTACTTATGGACAGGTACAGGTGCTAAAGAGGAAAACAGAAAAATTATTGATTGCATATCAAGAGACATTAGTGAACTAGGGGAAGGCTCCGAAATAATTATTATGGGAGCCATGAATGCCCATATTGAGGGTCTGGATGGGTATACGGACTCAACTGGAAGCATATTACTAAAACTGGTGGAAGAACATGACTTAGTTTTATTTAATACCAGTCAGAAGTTTGACGGGCACATAACTTAGGAAACTGGCAATCTATATTCAACTATAGATTACGTACTCATGTCACATAAAATATATGGTAAGTTACAAGCAATGAATATAGATGAAGAAGGTTCCAAAAGTCTTGGTAGTGATCACAAACGTATTAAGCTGAATTTTGCCAGAGAAGTAAATGCTGAAACTAGACAACATAATTCAAAGCAAATTTTCTGCAGCGACAAAGAGTTGGAAATAGTTGTTGAAAGAGTAGAGGCAGCAGTTTCAGGGCAACGGTATACAGATTGGACCTATGAGAGCCTAACAAGGCTTTTTGCTCTGGTACTAGACAAAGTTCAGAGTAAACGAAAGGGGAAGCAAGGACATAGACCAAAAAGCTGGTGGGACAAAGAAGTGAAGCAAACGATACAAAAACGTCAGGAAGCCTCTAGAGAACACAGGTATTCCAAGCGTAGTGGGCAGTCTGAAACGGAATTAAAACGAAAATGGAACAATTTTATAACATGTCGCCGAGAGGCATCCAGTTTGATGAATGCGAAAATTCAGAGAAAGGGTGAGGAATGGATGAGTAATGTAAGTAAGAAAGATAGAAACGCTGACAAGAAGTTTTGGGAGCACTTGAACTCACTCGGTGAAACGACGCAAGCTAGACAGAGGTTCATACTCTCGCATCAGGGAGATCAATTAGAGGGAGATGATGCGATACAATATATAGGAGCAGTGATGGAGGAGAAATTTCGGGAACGGGTACATGTGGAAGATAGGAGAACCGAAGGAAGTAGCAGTTCAGTTTGTGACATCGCGGATTTTGGACAAAGAGAATGGGAAAAGGCGAAACGAAGAGTCCCTAGTGGCACGTCGACAGGCACAGATGGTATTGCAATCAAGCTGGTGAAGAATTTGGGTCCTAAATCTAAGGCAAAACTAAGGGAGGTAGTGGGTACCATGATAACAAAAGGAAATATTCCAGATGAATGCAGGCTTAGTAGGATGAGTATGATATATAAGAAAAAGGGAGATAAGTCTGATATTAGGAATTATCGTCCCATAACCGTGACACCGCTTATTTACAGGTTGGTAATGCAGATTATAAAGAACAGACTGGAGGAATGGGTAGATTGCGGGGGCATACTGGGCGAGTTACAGAACGGGTTTCGGAAACAAAGAAGGTTGGATGACAATTTATTTTCTCTTACACAGTGCATAGAAATAGCGCAAAAAGAAAATAGACAGCTCTGGCTGGCATTTCTGGATATCAAGGGTGCCTATGACAATGTGGACCAAAGGAACCTATGGGACATAATGGAGACCTTAAACCTAGATGGAGGACTAACAGCACTATTAAGGAACATTTACAAAGATAACAAGGTGATTATAACATGGGAAGGAGAGGGGAAACTCGACGGCGAGTTTCCCAACTGAGTGTTTTAGTAACGTTGGCTGCCGCTATGACATAAGGTTCAAAGCATGTATAGTTCTAGGGGAGACAGTCATCGGTCACTACCTGTCAAGGTTCCTAGACGGGCATTACAAACGAGGCTTTAACGGCCTCCACCAGGTGCGCCTTGCTAAACGTTTAATTCGTTTTAAATTTCCTTTTCGTGTCTTTTTCAAGAAGAGATTGGTGTGTCTGATGTGATAATGCTCCTTTGAATACGGATACACCAACAAAATATGCGCCGAAATTTTGTTGTAGCATCCCTCTTAGGATGGACGTTGTTTGTGTTAATGCTTTCACAGTACTTCCGCAATGTGCATTCCACAGCACCAAAATCGCCGTTTTTTTTACAGACGTTAGGTAGCACTTGATCTGAGGATGCGGGGAGCAGAGGTCGGCATTTTAGGTCGCCCTCACTCACCCTCACCCTCACAGCCACACTCACCTAAGCCCCTCACTCACCCTCACCCTCACAGCTACACTCACCTTCAGCCCCTCACTCACCCTCACCCTCACCGTCACACTCACCTTCAGCCCTTCACTCACCCTCACTGAACCTCACGCCCCTCACGCCCCTCACGCCACTCACGCCCCTCAGCCCCTCACGGCCCTCACGCCCCTCACGGCCCTCACGGCCCTCACGGCCCTCACCGCCCTCACGGCCCTCACGCCCCTCACTCACTCATGGCCCTCACGCCACTCACCGCCCTCCCCGCCCTCACCGCCCTCACGGCCCTCACCGCCCTCACGGCCCTCACCGCCCTCACCGCCCTCACCGCCCTCACCGCCCTCACCGCCCTCACGGCCCTCACGGCCCTCACCGCCCTCAGGGCCCTCATGCCACTCACCGCCCTCACGCCACTCACGGCCCTCACGCCACTCACCGCCCTTGCGGCCCTCACACCCCTCACGCCCCTCACGCACTGATGGCCCTAACGCCACTCAGGCCAGCTTCAGATGGGGCAAATTCGCCCAGAAGCTTTACGTCGCAACACCAGCAACACGGGCCGCCCGCGATCACACGCAGCAACCAACTGCTGCAATTTGCCATCGTCATCATAAAATTTTATTTTTCTTGCACTATTTAGACACACTTACACGTTATAAACGTGTTTTTATGCATTTAAATCTCGTTAAGAATACTAATGCACCTTTCTGAAACAGTTTATTTCCAAAAAAAACGATCGATTTCAAACCAGAACCAAGTCTTTCGATGTCATCATCACCGGCACGAGGTATCACGTGAAAATTTTGCGTCCCTGATTGGATGCAGCCGCTTCAAACGCATTCGAATTGCTCCGAGTTGCTTGCTTATTTCGAGCCGGACCCGATCTCAGCAATTCGTGTCGATCTAGGGAAAACTAGAGAACAACCCGCCATTAACACCAAAATTGCTGAGAAAGATGCTCGATCTGAAGGGGGCCTCACGCACTCACCGCACTCACGCACTCATGGCCCTCACACACCTCATGCGCTCACCGCCCTCACGGCCCTCATGGCCCTCACGCCTCTCATGCCACTCACTGCCCTCACGCACTCATGGCCCTCACACCCCTCACGCACTCACCGCCCTCACACCAATCACGCACTCATGGCTCTCACGCCACTCACCGCCCTCACGCCCCTCACGCACTCATGGCCCTCATACCCCTTACCGCCCTCATGGCCCTCACGGCCCTCACCGCCCTCACCGCCCTCACCGCCCTCACGGCCCTCACCGCCCTCACGGCCCTCACCGCCCTCACGGCCCTCACGGCCCTCACCGCCCTCACAGCCCTCATGGCCCTCACGGCCCTCACCGCCCTCACGGCCCTCACGGCCTTCACCGCCCTCACAGCCCTCATGGCCCTCACCGCCCTCACAGCCCTCACGGCCCTCACTCACCCTCACACTCATGAATTTTCCTGGTTCAGAAACTCACTCACCCTCACCTCACCTGTGAAGATGAGGGTGAGTGAGGGTGAGTGAGGGCCCTCATGAGTGAGGTTTGCCGAGGTATGGCGGGGAGCACTGCCAAGCCAGCCAAACACCTCCGGGTGCGCTGTGCATAGCGCGCTCAAATAGAGCACCCGGTGAATACCTTATACACCTTTGCAAGTGGGATCCCGGCTTAACCTAGAACCTCTCGCCGAGGTGAGGCGGACCTATTCTTGAACCAGGACGTTCATGCTTGTCTTATAATGCTGCCAAGCATCTCTTGCTGAATTATACACCACTGAGCGCAGAAAAATAAAATTATAGAACGTACAGGTGTATGTTTTAAACTTTTTTTATATAAAAGTCAAAGCTTTATACTTTTAACTTTTAGCGTTAACTTTAACCAAGCGCATAAGAGCACAAAGAATTAAATAAAATACCTAAAGCAGTAACAAATAAAATAATTATAAGAATATCTAAAGTCTCAGAGCGCTCATCGGAAAGCGACAGAAGCCGCATTGACATTGCACCTACAGGCATCGCTGGCTGCAGCTAGGGCTTCCACGACATGCAGGAAAAAAGGCCGCGATCGTTAAAAGGTCAGCTCCAACCCTCAAAGGTGCCTCGTCCCACAATATTTGGTGCCATGATTCTGTATGGATACCTCCTCCTGCGTTCCGAAACAAGAAGTGTGTCGCTAACGTTTGCGCCGGTGATACACCAGACGCCGCCATCTTGTCATCGCACACCGCAATGACGTGCCCCTGGCGCAGCGCAGCATGGCGCAGACTTTACGCGGCGCCAGCATCGCTCAAAATGGCAGCGCACAGGCGCCTTTCTTGCAAACGTGTTGCTTGCAGATTGCAGGCGTCGCCAGTGCTGGGTATTGACGGTTATTTCTACTTACTGAATCCCTCGAGCTACTATTAGCGTCCAGATGCTTCGGTGGTACCCTCTTATGATTTCTTCTCGCGACGTCAGGACCAGGATTTTCCCCACCGTGATGTCACGAGTTGTATTCTTGGCTACTTATCATCAGTTGGGAACTACAAGTTCAATGCTGTGTGTATAAACCATGAAGAACCTTCGAGTCATTGGATTTTTAGACCAACACTGTCAAAGTTGACAGTCTGCCACCGATCTCATTTCCGTTGATGAAAGCAAAATTAATCCAAATAAAGACGTCATAGGGAACGTTGGGCCAATCGCGAATACAGATCACAGTGACGCTTTTGGACGCGCACGTCGACAGTACTTCTGCGGTGTGAAACTAACACTGTGAACCGAACGCTCATGGCACATAAAATACCGGCGTGGCCGCGAATGACCGTTACGGGCAAGCTATGTATTTACCGCATTCGGTGGGATTTGATACAACGAGGGCGTAAGATTATTTGGAGCCCCAGTAGACTATCGATCGTGTAATTATTTGGTCTTCAGCAACACACAGCGATCGGGTAACAAGATTTGCATTCGGAGAAGTACCTGTAATATGTTTGTAAGAACTTGCGCGCTTTTTAGAACGTAGTACAGACAACAAAGGTACCTTAGAAACAAGGGGAAAAAAGAGGAATACCGGAAACGCGCAGGGGTCCGCTGATAGCTTGCAGTAGCGAGCTTGTTCGCGAATAAACATCGGGGAATAAACATCGTTCGTAACATCGCTCGGCAAGGCTCGTAACTAGAGTACCCTTGGCACGGATGGACTGAATAGGCACTCGCTGTCTTGCGCCCTCTCCGGGCATGAGAGAGCTTATGTTTCCAAAGCGGCACTGGCACATAGAAGGCTCAAAGCGCCCAAGGGCGGTCGGAGACTCAGCGATAGCGCGGCCACAGGATGTTTCACCGCCATGCTTGGGGACAACTTTCTCTACCTGTGCATGCAATCAAAGCTACAGGAGCACGCGCTTGAGCGCTGATCAAAGCTGTGCGCCCGTGCTTTCTTCCCCTCTTTGGAGATGCCACAGAACGTCCAAAGCAAGCTGGAGACGTCGACAATGAAGAAGCGAACGCGTAAATCCTTTCAAAATATTGCGATGACTCTTATGCCCTATTCCTTACATTGTGCTGGAAATGCGCGTGAGGTGTTGCTAGATATTCTCGGTGACTGGCGGTGATCGTTAATTCTGTGTATGTATTGCGAGAGTCACTAAAAAAGCATAATTACAGCGCAGTCGAAGACCCGAATCCTGACACTCCCAGAGGTAATGCCACGGCACAGAAATCGCTGGGTACGAGCATTCTCTCGTTTATTCTTTTTATTGCCATCAATGCAAGAATCTGCTAAATGCTTCACTAAGGGAATAGAGGACCTTAGGCACACACCGTAGATGGGTAGTTGTTGACAATAAGGTTCTTTTTTTGTACCTTTTTTTTTTCACGCTGCGCCGGCGAATTCCATCATCGCCGGGAAACTGGTGGAGAGACAGGCCAGAGGTCTTCCCCGATTTTGACGTGCAATTCGGAACGCGACAATACACCATTGGGCTACGAGAAACAGACCCCTTTGAGCAGCAGGGCTAGCAGGGTGGAACCATGAGAATAGTATAGGGTGCCAGCACCCCCTCGCAGAAATATGCGCACGTTTTACCTTGTGACGAAAAAGGCCGTGTGGAAAAGAAGCACTCGAATCCAGTCCGGTCGTGCCCTTGGCTGTGCATGAACTATTGACGTCACGAGCGCAATACGCATGGCGCCTCTCGCTGGCCGACTGTAAAGCGAGGGGTAGAGTGCTCGCGCTGTCGTCATTTTGTTTCCGCACCTCTTTCAAGTCTCAGTCCCACACCGCTCCTACACTATACAAAAAAACCTCGGTGTTCGCTGCTGATGTGATGGCAGGATTCACTAAGGACACACCTTAAACCATGTTCGGAACATGTCTGCTTTATAAGGATGTACGCTTTGAACAATCGACCAATTTGGCAGACAGTTTTTGTATGCCCAATATGACAGGACCGTCATACAAGGGGAGAAACACGCTTTAGACAGTAGAGAGTTTCAATGAACCGTTTTTGCACATCCAATGCAGTGTGATGGGCTTTCCGGTACGAACTGCGCGCGCGCTACCTCAGACGACTCACATATGCGGAGTGCGGTACCGGAGGGCCCATTGTATCGTATCGGATTGCAAAAACGGTTCCCTAAACCTTTCTAGTGTCTGCAGACTGTATTTTGTATCGTGCATTAGCAGTGTAAATACGACTTTAGTCTGAAGATGCTGCAAACCTGCTGTTTTCTTTTTCGAGTCCCTCTCTTTACCCTTGTCCGCCTTGTTCGAGTGCCGCAGACCGGCTTCGGCACCACTCTTTCAACATCAACTGGGCTCGCAGGCATCGAGGTTCGCCGCCTTTATCTGTCCCTGCATCTGGACTTCTCGGTGAGCACCGAAACGCGCGGTAATGATGGAGCTGTCAGACCGCGGTCACAACCACATTTTGCATCCCGGGCAGTTGAAAGCGTCGGTGGTCGTGCGTGGGTTCTATTTCAAGCCGGACTATCGATCGGTCTCGACGACCTGCGCTCTGTCCGCGCTGTGGTCATCCATGACTCGTGGCGATGACGAAATGTTTGGGAGAAAACGCTTTACGGGGAACACGATGCCGTGCTTCCAATCTCAGAAATATGCAGGGTTTTGAGCGTCACTTGAAAGAACTACTATAGACGGGTGAATTCTTAGTAGAACAGTTATATACTTCCCTTTTTTTTGTGTGTGTGTAAGAAACATCACATGGGAGGCGAGCCACTTCTGAAAGAGAGACTGTGTACCGAAGCTCGACGGCTGGCGCATGCGCCTTGGCGGCGCTGAGTGGATCCACTATACTCCGTTTCACCTTACGTCCGAGCGCAGCGGATGCTACGAGCCACTGGAGCCAACCCGAAACCGTGTGTGGAACACGTGACCAAGGAGAGGGGGCACAGCGACGCGCGGAAAGCGTATCACGGACTACGTCCACAGAGCGGGATTGGCTGGGATAGCTCGTAGCGTCCGCTGCGTTCGGACGTAAGGTGAAACGGAGTGTAGCGACTACGATTAAAAGGGAAAGACACAGGTCCTCCCTTTTTCTGTGGTATTCGACTGACCCCAACAAAACAAAACAACAAAAAAAGTGTTCGATTTTTGCGGCGTACCCGCTTGGAATCTTGCACGATAGAGGTGTCACCACTGCGTGTTCTCGGTGGACCTCGCCGCGGCTTGGTCGGAACAAACAGCAGCGCGGTGGCGTCGTTCGACCAAAGGAGTAGGAGGGGAGATACTCGCGGTCCCGAAGCTCGAATTGACCGCTTTGGTCACGCGAGGCAGCTTAGGAAAGCGCGGCTGGTGACGCCCATCGGGAAACGGCACTCTAAGCCGGAGGGGGTGGCTCCGTCGGGTCGGAAGACTGTATCCTTCTCAAGCGCATTAGCTTGCTTCCCGGGCAAACTTGGCGGTGTCACTAAGTCGATGTGACTCTCATCGAACCCCACGTTATAGGAAACACTTTCTATAGCTCTTGGGGGCGTCCGTGCGTTCGTGTGCTCGTGTTTGTGTACGTGTTTATATCTGCGTTTGTACGTGAGTTTGTGCGTGCGTGTTTGCGTGAGTTCGAGTGCGCCTGTGTATGTGTTTATCGCTGTGTGTTTGGGTATGTGTGCCTTTGCGTGCTTGTGTTTGCTTGTGTTCATATGCTTCCTTGTTTAGGTGCGCGTTGTTGATGTGGCTGGGATGGCTGTTGGAAATACGACTTGTCTTTACTAGCGTTAGGCTTCAATACGATTTCATGCGAATGAAATTGTAAATAAAACATGAATAAAAACTTTTACTACAGTTCTACTTAACATAAACACAAACACAATTACAAGTGCTTCGCCTCCTCTACAAGAGCCACCTTCAATGAGCCTAGAAGCCAGGCAGTCACTATTTAGTGCGTATGCACTTTGTTGGCGTCCGTGTGATGTTAAACCGGAGTAAGCGTTTTTAATCATAAATTGCTCCGGCTTCTGCAGCATTTTCGCATTAAACAAAGCAGTATAGCGAGCCGATCTTGCCCCCTTCACTTAATATTTATTAACACTCGGCATGGATTTCCCTCCAAAATGCCAGTGATTCGCTGCCCTACGTTTGGCCAACAACTTCGAAATTCTGCTCCCAAAATGCTTCCTCAGTGGCTTAAAAAAGACCCTTTAGCGGCTCACGATTCATATTTCAAAAGTTCCGAAACTACCTACCCTGTTACACCGAAAAGCGAGGCAATTAAATCTAAAAAAAATTACACCTCACATAAGTAAAGAACAACATAAAATGCTTTGTTCAATCTAGGTCTGGGTACCAATATACCTATAGACTACGTCTGGTTATAGGCAGTGTTTGCGGTAACGCCTTACAAGTTACGGTGTTACCGGAAACGTAGTAACGTACTGGTCATCGTTACATTTTGAGAACAGTAACGTGCAGCGTACTTACGTTACTTATTTCAATTAACGTACCGTAGTCACCTTACTTGGAAATTGCAAGTAACGTAGTCACGTTACATATGGTCCGATGGCTTAAAATAATTACACTTGCATTTTTTCTCATTTTTCTAGGCACACAGCCGTATAAATCTTGTGCATTTTTGCGTGTTTTTGTACTTTTTTGGCTTTGTTTGTGAGTATTTAGGTGGAACCGTAAAAAAAAAAAGATATAGTAATTATATTCACTTTCTGAATCGACATACCTTTTCTTGAAATATGGCGCTCATGAGTACCTGCAAAGTAAAAAAGTAAAACAGATTAATTCCTAATTGAAAAAAAAAATTAACGCAAAAGTAACGTGCCTTACGTTTTGTTGGTAACGGTTACGCGTTTATTTTATTTTCATTAAACGTAGGTAGGTAACGCGTTCCTTTTATTTTCGAGTAGCGAGTAGCGTATTTCGGTACCTTTTTTTTTTTTTTTTTTGTAACGCCTTCAACACTGGTTTAATCCGGTATGGGTTTGGTTGCACCCCCGATAGGAATTAAGGAATTTTGTGTTTCTAATATAAATGGCCCCAGTGAAAGCCTTCTTCAGCAACCAATGTGTAAGATAACATGGCGCGCTTAATCTTTTTATGCTTCAAAAAACTGAGATTAAAAATATATAATAAGTGCGATTAGCTATGCAAAGACTCTCGACAGGGGTTAAAACCAGTACTACTTTGAAGCACCCTCTTGGTAATAGAGGTCTAGATGTGCAGGATTAGTTACATTCTGCTTTCCTGAGAATGAATAGTGAGTCCCCTAACTTGGTTTTACACAAAATACGCTCAATTAATAATGAGAAGTATTTTAGTAAACAGCCTACTTTGAAATGGATACGACGCGTAATCTGGAGGCTCTTCACTTTGTTTTTTGTGCGTTTGCGACATCAGGGGCAATAATTTATAGAAAACTTTTGTGCCGCGGCTTCTTGTTCATAGTTGTATAATGTATGAAGAAGGGGGGTGGGGGAGGTGTATATGTGTTTACATTCATTTATACAGCGTGTCCTTCGACTGACTTTTTGTCGTCTTCCCATTTGGTTTGTCTTCTCGTATGCACGTTTTAAACGTAGGTACTTTCGATAGATGTATTCATCATCAAGGAACCTGTTAGGGCAAGGAAGGCTTTTGTTTAGTTCAGGAGATATCCGGGTGTTTTCCTTTTTTATTATTTCCGCCCTAAGATTGGAGCGTACATATACCAGATCGTACCGAGAAAATAAAACCAGGTATTTCGGCACACATAAGTAGACTACATATAGCATAAATCTAAAACTCCGTGAGACTCTAAAACATAAAATGATTGGCATTACCTAGGTCAAAAGACACCAACAAAAATCAAACTCTCTCTAAAGGATCACTTTGCGGGAGCATATATCATTAATTTCAGTGAAAACAATGGTAAAACTTGAGCAAACAAGAAAACAATACCTCGTCTTTCTGGCTAACGACTATTTGCTTTGTGCTGAGCTAACTGAGCTAACCGCTTGCTTAGTTTGTATGCTTTACTAACGACTAGTTCCTGGTTAGGCCAGTCAGGGTCGGCACATCGTATTTTTTTGCAAAAAGCCTGAGACCATTGAGTATGTGTTGTGGGGACACACAATTTTATTAGGTCATGCTCTATCGTGCATTAAAAGAAAAGCTCACTCTAACTCAATCTGGAACACGTTTTTTTTTCTTCTGAAACATGATCCAGATAAACAACTGTACCCTTTATAAGAGGCGGTAGCTTGCGCCACCTAGCCTGGAAATTAAAAACCAAAAGTATCATACCTCCCTTCGAAGCCAATTTGCTTCTCTTCGGCAATTTCCTAACTATAACCAGGCGGCCTGGGATATCACCAGCATTAACCTCTGTGGAATCGGGCAAATAAAGTCAAAACATCACCCTTCGCTCTTGCCCCGGAGAAGGAGTCGTCAATTTTCCTCTGTTCAGACCTAGTCCGCGTTATTCTATCACCAGGCCCACTGTGAGATAGAGTTGAGCCTTTGGGCCAGAGCAAGGTGATAGGGAGTCACATTTTTCTCTGTACTGCCTGTTCCCAGCTGTGTTAGTTGTACTTCATTTACTGCATGTATCGTTTGTTCTTTCATTTTATTCAGCAAACCGCAGCGCGCCGGCTAAATCCGTCGCCCCTTCCGGGAGGGCAGGAGTGAGCCTTGTGCACCTAAACGCCACATGTTTTATTGTATCGTCTTCCCCTTGGCATACGGCACACCGCGTATTCATTTTCTCATGCTTTGTCTTATATGTCCTAGCCCTCAATAAACGTGTTCCAGAACTCTAATAACAACGAGCTCCCCCGTAAATGATCATACCAATGTTCGTTTCCCCTTTCCTATCTTTCTCCCATATACATAATTAAAGATGACTTTTTTGTGCATTATTCCCTCCGGCACTTTTCTCTCGGCTTTTTTTACTTATTTTTCACAAAGGTAGTCTGCACAGCCCCAGCACTTGACTGTTGGTATTTGAATTTCAGTTTTCAGGTTCGGTTTGCTCATTTAATCATCATCATCATCATCATTTATTTTCCTTGAGGGCCCCAGGGGGCATTATACAAGGGAGTGAACACAATAAAAACATCAACAAAAATAGTTAATAAAAAACACGCTGTAACCTATACTTGTATTTCAGAAAGAAAGAGGTTAACGGCTGCAGCAAACTTGTTAGTGTCAGTCATGTTTACAATGAGGTCAGGTAATGAGTTTCAATCGTCAATAGCAGATGGTAAAGTCGACATTTTATAAGAGACAGATGACGAAGTAATTGAGCGCAGTTTACATGAGTGGTCAAAACGAGGGAAAATACGGTAGGGAGGTGATAGTAGAGAATCTTTTAGATGGTTGTTGTGGTAAAAGATTTTGTGAAGAAGAGTGAGACGTGACACCCTTCGACGTAAAGAAAGTAAGTCAAGGTTAGCTGATTTGCGTAATCCTGATATGCTAGTGTATGGGGAGTAGTCAGAGTAAATAAAACGAAGACCTCTGTTTTGAACGGATTCAAGGTTGTTAGTTAGATATGATTGCCAAGGTGACCATATGGATGAAGCAAATTCAAGTTTAGATCTGACCAAGGTCGTATAAGCTAGTAGTTTTACTGAAGCTGTAGCTAGTCTGAGGTTACGGCGAAGAAATCCAAGAGTAAGGTTAGCATCGGCAGTGACAGCATTTTTGTGAGTAGTCCATGACAGATCAGAGGTCCAGGTGAACGCCTAGGTATTTATATGAGGAACAGGTAGCTACTGGGATAGTGGAAAGGTGATAAGAAAAGGATGAAACTTGTGAACTGCGCGTGAATGATAGAGATTTACAGTTATTAAAGTTTAAAGTCATTTGCCATTTGTGGCACCACTGAGTTATAAGTGCGAGGTCATTCTGCAAAATTTGATCATCGTGGTAATGTTCAGACTTTTCTTATATAGATGTTTATAAACCTTTGTCGCCTATCGCGTATCCTCAAATGTGTCTAGCCTTTGTTAAAATTTCAGCATACTCATCGCCTCTCTAATCTCGAAAAAAGCCCAGCCCATGCCTCCCTGCAGGCCTTCAATTCGTGTATTTCCATGCGCCACCAGTGCCAGTCTGGCCACGCTCCTCTACTAGTCCCTCCACTTGACTGGACATCAGACTTTGTGCATAGTACTGCATTGCAAAAAAGATAACGCCCGCATCATGGTACTTTTTCATATTGCCCTAAGAACTCTATACCTGGTGTATTTCCATGGTGTCCTATGTTTCATAATTGCTGCATTTCTTTTTCTTTTCTTTAGTACATTTTCATGCTATTATTCTAATTATTGTTTTCCCTTATTCAGCCATACTCCTAGCTATAAACCATTATTCCCGACTTGTTTCTACTATCTAGTGAATTACAGGCCCAGGAACTCCCCTTCCTCTTTACAGATCTTAACCTGCTCCTGTAACCTATCCCGGTTATCTGCTAACAGTACAATGTAGTCTGCGTAGAACATTCCAGGTATAACATGGTTTATTTTCCTCCTCTCTTCATATGTGAAATATAGAAACCTGAAATGCACTCATCTAACTTATTTTCTATTCCGCTCAGATATATCACAAAAAGCAATGGCGATAAAAGACAAACCTGCCTGAGTTCTCTTTTGATTTCTGCCGGTTCTGTTATCTCTGCTTCTCGTGTTATAACGACAAAATTATTTTCATATACTTGTTGTCAAAGCCTAATCAAATATGCATCTAAGACATAATCTCTCAACTGTACCCAAATTTTTCCTCACTCACATTGTCATACACCCCTTTAATTCCTATATATTTTATTTAAAACATTTTTGCTAATTCTATCCACCACTATGCCTTGAGTGATGACAAATAAGTTATCATCTAATCTTCTATCTCTTCTTAACCCGTTTTGTAACTCACCTAAAATGTTTTCTGCCCATTATTTCTTCTACAACCTTCATCGCTACTTTGTATAGGACCGATGTCACTGTTATTGGTCTGTATGACATTATGGTATCCTTATTTCTCTTGCCTTTAAATAGTAATCTCATTCTCTTTAGTTTCCAATCACTGGGTATCCATTCTCCCTTATTATTTTATCAGTTTTCTGTCTTAACAATAATTTGCTTTTTTCTTTTCCCTAGTGTCTTCACTAGTCTCATTACTATGCCATCAAGGCCTGTCGCCGTTGCAGCCGGTACTGTTCGTTTTGCTCAGTTTCATTTCCCGGTGGTCATATGAGTTGTCCCGTTAGTGTTCGCATCTTGTGCCGTGTTTCTGTCGTTGTTTTGTCCAATCTTGTTCGGCTTAACTTCTGCGAATGTTGCCTTCATTTTTCCTCCCCTCTCCTCTCCTTGCCCTTTAAACTTATTTCCTCGTGTGTGGTCAATGAAAATAAATCCTTCTGTTTTTTTCCCCTGTACATTAATGTGCTCCCAGTACTTTTTTGCTGCATTCCTAGCATTTTGATGTACTTCCATTATCCACTGCACTTCAGCTCTCCCAATCGTTGTCTAGATTTGAACAGATGCCACTATTTTTTTTTTCGTGAAATGTATTTCATTTCGACGTTACTTCAGCGGGTTTGTCCCCCTCTTTTCTTCCACCCTCTATGTTCCCTTGAAGCCTCCTGTCGCCCTGCTATGGGCGTGTTACCTTCTCTGTCCCACCAGCTCTTCGGTGTGTGTTTCCTTCTTATTTTTCATATCTGTTTGATTTTGAACTTTTCTAACTTTCTTTTAAAAGTGTTTACTACAGGGTGTCTCAAATAGCAGACAGGCTCTTTAAATCGACCGGGAAAATCGGCTTCTCAACCTATCTCGCTACGATTTTGTGCAGCGTTGGCCACATGTAATTGGATTGTTTCTAAAAAAAAAAAAAAAATTTCAAAAGCGAATTCACTTTTGGAGGAAAAAGTAAAAAAAAAAAAAAAAAAATGCTTCACTTTACTAGAAACACAACGAAGTCATCGTTCTTCAAACAATAGGGTGCCTTTTTGAAATGCGAGACAAGAGATGGCGCAAGAGGTCGCGAGTTGACTGACGCCAGCGAACGAGCATACAACGCCGAGAGCCGCGGCATCATTAGCAGACGACCTTTTCGACTTAAAAGCGGCACACATTCCGCAGGCCGCTTTTTTAACTTTTTTTTTTAAGTAAGTTCTTTCCTTGCACATTTTAAAGAAAATATACCACCTGTAGTCAATGCTACAGAAAATCGTAGCGCGAAATGTAAAAAAAAAAAACGATTTTGGAGGTCGACTTTACAGAACCTGGCCGCTATTTAAAACACCCTGTAAATCGTCATAGGTTCATTCTCTCGAGTTGTCTGTGTAATATAGTCTCAATTCGTTCTTATACTTCTTGTAGTTGGGCGTTGTTTAAGGTCGATTTGCTTTCTCGTTCAAGAAACTGCCTCTAATTCTGCTGTACCAAACCTTCTTTTAAGTCGCTTATTTAATTACTTAAAAAACCGTTTCGTGTCTTCCTTGTCTATCTCAATGTGTACTGATCTGTTATTCAATTTGCTAGAGATTAAACACTAAGCAATTGTTGAATGCGAATTGTTTCTCTCCCACGCTATTTTTCCGTCGCATTTTACTTAAGCGTTAAAAAGCACCAGATCAAGCATCGCAAAATTCCTGTAGCATCCTTCCTCTTGAATCTGTATATCGGTCTTCTAAATGTACATTCACTTTTTCTAAGATAATTATTCCCATTCTCCAACATCTTTTGAAATACACGTCAAGTGCTGTCCATTTTCTTCAATTGAATCAGTGCCCGTTTTCAGATAAACAAATCGTATAAGCCTGTCTAAACCTCTAATATTATATTTTAACCACATGTGCTTTCTGCAGCTTTCCCTCGCCCTTTCTTAGCCAACTCTTTTCACTGGCACTCCCAATCCGCCTCCTTTCCACTCCCCTTTAGATCCCACCCAAAATTAACCTGCCAAGTAGGGTGGTCCCCCCATATCTCTAAGATTCGTTTATGCCACCATACACTACAAAATCTTCTCAATTTAATTGTTCCGCAATTTCTTCCGGCGCTAGGCTTCCTCCCACCCTCTCTAATTTAACCCTCAGCTACCGGAGGGCTTCCCCGTATTTTAAAAAAACACCCTTGCCCTAGAAGCATTTGGAAGTCACGCAAGGTTGTCTGACTCGCCGATAAAAAGAAGTTTGGCACCATAGTTTCTTGGCCTCGTGACACAAGTTCGAAGGGTATAATTAAAATATTAACCTAAACCAAAACAAACTGGTACCCCCCCCAAAAAAAAGAAAACTTCTTGAAAAGCGACAGTTTTTGTACGCTGTTCAGAGAATTGTGCAGCGTTTCTGAAATAGCTGGAATCTTCTTTTTTTATTTACAATAAAGACCTATTGTTTGTTTCAGCGGCCGCCAGTCGCCAAGCGGGCGCGACGAGCTGCGTTCCATTTTAGGTGAAAGTCAATTTATTCTTTCCTCATTTCCTACAATACCAGAAAGCTATATAAAAAAAAGATGTCAGCATGACCAACAGAACACTTCACAATTGTAGGAGTAAAGTAAAACGCTTCAACTCTGCTCAACTAGAGATGCAAAATTTTCTCGACTCTAATTTTTAACCAATAAAAATTAAAAAAAAAAAGTGAAATTTCTTGCTTATGTTCGCAGCTTGCGAAAGTGTTTTTTGTCTGCCTTAGTGTTTCCATTGGGCGGCCCAAAAATGCTTTTCAATAGAGCCTCCCTTGAGACGGCGCTTGTATTGGTGACTGATCCCTTGAGATTACGTCTTGCCGTTCCGCGTGCATACCCGATGGCGACAGCAACAGCTTGCTCGGTGCTTCGGCATGTCAGGCGACAGAATACCAGCTTGTTCGAAATTCTCAAACTTAAATCCCCCGACGATGTTGGACACATATAACACGCACACAAATATATGAGAGGCGGTCTTTCCCAATGGATTAAGTCTGCGAGCCTGTGTAAGCTTTCTATTCTCAATATTTCAAGGTACTCCAAAAATTGAAGCTATCTCCATGGCTTGTTTCGCCCTTTTTGATTTTTGTTGTTATTTGAAAGGCATTGGCGGCAAAAAGTGGTTTTCGTAAGCCGTTGCCACGCGTTCGTTGCTCTCCTATTGGTAGAACGTGTTATAGTTTTCGTAGTATAACGCACTTCTTGGAAAGTCTGCCTACCCAGCTATGGACACCTTCGATCCATTTCCCTTGAGATGCATATGTCCTTCGTTGTTTTTGTACTTTCCACTCTAATTTTTTCTTTCTATCGTGCTTTGTCTCCTTTTGCGTTTTGAAGGATTTCAGGTGGCTTACACTTTGTTTGAGGCGACAAGGCGCTGGTGAAATAATCTCCAAAGAAGCATCAAACACTTTATCGCACGCTTCCTACTGACAAAGCTCTCTCTCTCTCAAGCACTCTTTTTTTTCTTTTTATTTCTATACGATACTTTAAATTTCAATGACCCGAGAAAGTGTTCAAGCTAACTCATTATTAAATATCGTATATTCTTTTTTTTACAAATTTCACTTCGTCGAGCAGCAGAACTTTTGCGCTATAGTATTCTACGCAGGTTAAGCTTCTTTCAGATTCATTACCGCCGGTTGAAAACTTATGGATGTGTGCTTATCTGTGTGTACCCGTGTGCGTACGATTGTGCGTGAGCGTGCGTGTGCGAGCGTGCCTGTGCGTGTGCGTCCGCGTGTGTGTGTACGTGCGTGTCCGTACGCTTGTGCGTGAGTGTGCGTGCGTGCGCGCCTGTGTGTATGTGTGCGTGTGTGCGCGTGTGTGCGTACGCGCGTACGTGAATGTGCGTGCGTGCGTGCGTGAACGTGCGTGCGTACGCGTGTGTGGAAGTGTGCGCGTGCGTGGGCGCGTGTCTGCGGGTGTAGGTGGCTGTGCGCGTATATGCCTGTGTGTGCGCGTGTGGGTGTGTGTGGGCGCGCCTGCGCGTGTGTGCGTGTGCATGTGTGTGTTCGCATGTGCGTGTGCGTATGTGCGCGTGTGCGCGAGTGTGTGCGTGTGCGTGCGTGTGTGCGCACGCGTGAAGCGCAAAACACATGTACGACGAAACCTTCCGATCCGACGTGCGGACTGCCGGAATGACCTTGGGGGGAGAGGGTTTTCGTAGCATCGGAGAGCGTTGAAAACCCTCGCCTCCGACCGTCGTATTGCGCCGTTGGACGTCGGATCGGACGGTTTCATCGTACATGTGTTTCGCGCTTGAGTGTGTGTGCGCGGTCGTGCGTGCGTTTGTGGGCGTGTGTGTGTGCACGTGTGTGTGAGTGTGCATATGCGCGCGTGCGTGCGTGCGCGCGTGTTTGTGTGCGTACGCCTGAGCACGCGTGCGTCTGTGCGTGTGTGTGTGTGTGTGTGCGCGCACGCGCTCGTGTGCGTGATTGTGCGTGTGCGCGCGTGCGTGTGCTTGTTCGCGCGTGCATGCGTGAACGTGTACGTGTGTGTGGGCGTGTGTGTGTGGGCGCGTGTGCGTGAGTGCGCGTATGCGCGCGCACGTGTGTGTGCGCGTGCGCGTGTTTGCGTATGCGTGGGTCTGCCTGCGTGTGTGCGTACGTATGTGTGCGAGTGTGCGCGTACCTGGGTGCGTGTCTGCGGGTGTAGATGTTTGTGCACGTATGTGCCTGTGTGTGCGCGTGTGCGCAAGTGTGTGTGTGGGCGTGCGGGCACGTGTGTGCGTGTGGGCGTGTGTGTTCCCGTGTGATTGTGCGTGCGTGCGTGCGCGTATATGCGTAAGCGTGAGTGTGTGTGCTCGCGCGTGCGTGCGTTTGTGGGCGTGTGTGTCTGCACGTGTCCATGAGTGTGCGTATGCGTGCTTGCGTGCGTGCGCGCGCCTTTGTGTGTGTACGCGTGAGCGCGCGTGCGTGTCTGCGCGTGTGTGCGTGATTGTGCGTTTGTGCACGTGTGCGTGTTCGCGTGTGTGTGTGCGTATCTGCGCTCATGTGTGTGTGCGCTCGTGTGTGTGGGCGTGTGTGTGTGTGCGCGTGTGCGTGGGTGCGCGTACGCGCGCGCGTGTGCGTGCGTGCGTACGCGTGTGCGCGTGCGCGTGTTGTCGTATACGTGGGCGTGAGTGTGCGTGTGCACGCTTGCGTGCATGCGTGTGTGTGTGTGTACGCGTAGCCGTGCGTGCATGCGTGTGTCTGTACGTGAGTGTGTGTGTACATCTGTGTGTACGTGTTTCTGTGTGTGTGTGTACGTGAGTGTGCTTGTGTGCGTGAGCGCGTGCGCGTTTGATTGCGAGTGCATGTTCGTGAGTTTGCATGTGCACGCGCGTGTGTGTGTGCTCACTTGAGTGTGTTTGCGCTTGAGTGTGCGTGCGTGCGCGTTCGTGCATGCGTGTGTGTGCGTGTTTGCATGCGGGTGTGCGTGCATGCACGTGCGTGTGCGTTTGCGCGCGTGCGTATGAGTCTGCGCATATTTGTCTGTGCGTGTGTGTGCGCGTGTGTGTGCGTGCGTGTGTGTGCATGTGTGTTTGCGTGCGCGCGTGCGTATGCGTGAGTGTGCGTGTGCGCGCGTGCGTGCGTGCGTGTGTGTGCGAGAGTGTGCGCGTGCGTACATGTGTGTGTGTGTGCGCGCTTGTTTGTAGGTATGTGGGCGCGCGTGTGTACGTGTGTGCGCGTGTGTGCATGCGTGCGTGCTTGTATGTGTCTGCGTGTGTGTATGTGTGAGCGCGCGTTTGTGTGTGCGTGAGTGTGCCTGTGTATGTGTGTGTGTGTGTGTGAGAGAAATAATATACGACAGTCAACCAGGAGGACGATTCCCGAGACTTGAGGGCTGTGTTCTTTGCGTTGCGGCTCCCTTGATTTCCATCGAATGCTAATGCAAGCGGAAAACTTTATCGTTAGCTTACAAATACAAAGACCACCTGCAAACAAAACACATTTGCGACTAATAGAGAACAAAACGACAACATAATCGCACGCTCCAAGCGATGCTGCTCAATGTCGTCAATTAAGAAGATAAAAGAACTTGAACGTTTTGAGGCTGTGGACCTGGTAAATCAGATGTCACTCGTTTCGAAACGTCCTATCCTTTTTCGGTTCTTGAATTCACAACACTAAACTTGGTCAAAAGTTTTTTTTGTTTTTTTTTTGTATCGGAAGGTTTAGCATTGACCAAAGAGGCCTGCCTGAGGTTGAGGGATACGTTTACGTTACATCGGGGCTACTGAAACGAAAATTTCCATGCAACTAAAACTTTACAAAACTTCTCTCTTTTAAGATTATGGTTTTTGAGAATAGCGTTTTCCAAACGAGCAGCATCCGGTCAGAGTCTGCGGGGTGTTAGTCTTTCCTCATCGCACGCCAAACGCCGTCTTTCAGGGAGCGATTTTTTCGCAACGCGTGATGGTCCCCGGACGACGAGGTCTCACACAGCGACGGATCCGCAAATATGTGTATACGGTGCCGCCCCCCCCCCCCCCCCCCCATGGCGATGGCCTTCACATATGTCTCTCACCTAAGCAGTTTTATTGGGTCATTGCCTTTTTTTTTGCCGTCGGTGTAGGTAGACCGGGAAGGTCGTTAAACTTCGTACGACTTGGCGATACGCGCAGTATATGTCACGGCGAATGAGTTTTCGTAATAATTGGTTTCGTCGCGATGACTGTCGACTCTGTCGTCCCTCTATTTCGATACCTAAGTTGCCCCCTAAAATAGACACTACCCATAAAATCACGCAAGTCCTAGCGGCAACCCCATGGTTAACCGGGCGGTGAAGGGGATTGTGCCGCCGTGCCGATGTACGTTTGGGAGGATTCTCATTTCTGACCTCACACCCCCAACTTACTAACCACAGCAGCAACGCAGGTGCATAAAACAGGTAGAATAACGAAACGTATTTATATCAATCAGAAAGTTACTCCTCCATCGTCTCTCACTGTTTTTAGTTCAAAACCCAAAGGAATGATAACCAACACAAAACGAAGTTGATACATACCATATTCTGATATAGTCCTGCCTTAACCTCGATAAATTGTAACAATTTAAACCAGCGCGAACTTCTT
The DNA here is from genome assembly GCF_016920785.2 of Ixodes scapularis. Classification (NCBI taxonomy): domain Eukaryota; kingdom Metazoa; phylum Arthropoda; class Arachnida; order Ixodida; family Ixodidae; genus Ixodes; species Ixodes scapularis. The sequence continues at coordinate 27,371,791 of NW_024609868.1, forward strand.
TTTATGGAGACTAGTTCATGTGCCGTAGAATGAATTGCCAGTAGACGGAAGGGTTACCACATATGTATTTGTGGAATGGTGGATTAGTTTTAATTTCAGTTATAACCTAATGTTTCATAGGGCTGACGAACATGCATCGGCACATGAGGAGCCTTGTGGTATACCAGAAAGCTCTCTAGTGTGTCATATTGCGCTCACTAGTTATTTTCTGACTTGTATTGCAGTTGGTTTTATTGTGTGTTTTTTTTCTAGTTACATCTGGACCACATATGTCAGGAATGCTCGCGCCTTTCTGGGCTTTATTCTTATTGTTTTCCTTCTAGTTCTACTGTCGTGGAGTGGTTTTATTTTTCGACGAAGTGTTAGGAGAGTCTGATGTAACTTAGTTTAATTCATCAATAGCGTGAAAAATATTGGTGGGGTTAGCTTAATCTCGGGATTTCTGTTCGATCTAAATGAAATGTAGAAATGACTAATGCAGTCGAACGCTCATACGAAACATTTTCGGCAGAATTTTGTCTTCTGCAAAAGCCAGTCTTTGTGATTTCTTTCAGCTCAGGGTGGTTTTGATGAATGTACACTTCCATCTGTTATGTGTTTAAATAATCACATGACCGACTTTCTGTGATATTCAGTGGAATAAAAAGAGTTTAAGGAAATACCAACATTTAAATTTATTTGCGTTCTATGATACCCAGCGAATTACTGTCTTCGGGAAGTTTACTATTTTTGTCCAAAAACAAGAAAGCAGAAATTCATAATTTTGTGAATGTGTCCTGAAGGATTCAGTGCAAATATTTTTGTAGAGCCCTAAAATATAAATTATAAGTGTCCAAACATTTAATTACTGCTTTGTGATATTTTATGACTGCCATCTAGAATATTCTCGGGGAACATTGCGACGTTTGTTGTAGTTCAGTTGAAATTAGCGCATTTAGCAGAATAGCCACGAGAGAGGGATGTCCAAGAAAATTGGGGATGTACGTATGGGCATGCCACGGTTGTTTTTCTTTTTAGTGTTTTGCTATTTTTTTCTTTTACTTTTTAAAATAATTTTGGAAAATATCACTACGACCTTAATCCACCTAACGTGTATATATAATATTTTTTATTTTTTTATTTTGCAGATGTGATATTTACAGGTAGCATCACGAGCAAAACCTCAATGACATCTACCTTCGCTGCTGCCAGCGCTACCACCGCCATTGTCACCGCCACCATACCCCTACTGACGTCCTGCGCATCCAATTTAGTCTACTGGGATTCGCAAAGCTACTTTGAAACTTTGATTGAAGCTTGATTTTTCGGAATGTCTAAAGATGCGTTCTTCTTGCGGTACTGCCAAGACTGGACGGCGTTTCTACCAGTTAAATTTGAACATGCATTTTGTCTCGACGTTATTGTTATCTGTGGTTGCATATACCTTTAAAGCGTTGTAGTATTGTCAACAACAACAAAAAAATAGTCAGTGTGCAGGTGAGCTGGTGTAAGTTGGACATTACTGTACATTTTAGACTGGGGTAGCTAGAAAAGTAAAATGCAAAGAAAGACAAAAAAAGAACAGGCAACGTTTAGACGTTGCATGTTTTTTTTTTTCTTTCTTTGGGTTTTCCCTTTGCTACCACAGTATGAGGTTTACCGTCATGTAGCATTTTTTATGCCTCATTTGATTTTACATTTTAAAGTTACATTGTAGGGAATAAAAATTCGCGTGCGACTTTTAGCTCTATTTTTGTATTCCATGGTTTTTATCTAAAATGCAAGTCTGCCCATTGAACGTGATATGTATATACCTGAACGAGTTGGCGTGACTCGAATTGTACGTTTTTATTGAGAAACAATATACTTTTTGTACTTTCGTACATAGAGGTGCAATTTCATTATAACTATTACATCGTTTTGTGGTTGGTAGTAATAATAAAAAGGCAAGGCGACTTCAATGGTCTTCATCTTTCAATCTACAGGAAAAAGTACGGAATGATCGCGAGCGTTTTCAAGGAACATTTAATTGTAAACAAGCTCACCAGAACCCTCAACCGCCGGACCTTTATACGGTTTTGGAACTTTTGTTGTTTTGCGAATATTTGTTTATTGTCTTTCTCGCAATTCTTGCATATACTAATATATACTACTTGGAAGGGTCCCATTATTTACGGTCGTCATATGATCAAAAAAAAAAGATGCCCGCAGTAAAAAAACTTTGTCAGGGCCGTGACATGCTGTATAGTACACATGGTATCAACGCACACTAAAACAGCAAACAAAAACACTTTTTTGTTTACTGTTCCCTAGAGACCTAGGGACATTTGGAGATGAAATATGACAAAAACTTCGCGAGAACTCATATCAGTGATACTTGTTCTATAACCACGACAAATTACTATTTTGTATCTGATGGTCAATGAAAAGCACTTCGGTGCCATTAGTGAATCTGAAGACACTGATCTACCTCCGTTGCAATAAAATAAATTGACACACGTATACACAAAGAATCACAAGAATTTCATCAGCCAGAATATAAAAAAAAAAAATGTGGCATAGCTGCTCGGATAAGGCTATAGAAAGATGAATGATCATGAAACAAGTAAGGATTGAAGTTTTTTTTTTATTAACCCACGTAGATCAGATTACTTTTGAGCCCGTCTGTCATCAGTTACCCAAGGATGACTCGAAGGAAAACTTCTTGAATTCGTCTTCGTCTCTGTCTCGTTAATTCTGCTTCGCTGCCCTATTTCCGAAAAGCAACTTGTGCATCGATCAGCTCTTTTTTATGTCGAGTTTTACTTTTGAGGAAGGCGCTCATAAAACTTTGATTCACAACAGTTTCAGAAAGCTTGCAGCGCTGCCAGAATATATATATGGTTCGGTCGTAAATCACGTCTGTCCTCAGAGGTCGTCAGGAAGAGTCTGAAACTAGGCTTTCCGCATGTTCACTCGCTAGAGAGTCGTCGTCGTCATTGTCGTCTTCGCAGTAGGGTGCTGCGCAGTGCCTAATGGATTTCGTTAACAAAAGCCTGACGCATAAGCTAAGGCGAAAAAAAAAATAATTAAGGTGAACGTTGAGTGATTTTTGTTTTATTGATGTATCAGAGCTCTTGTAGTGATGAATTATAGTTCAAAATGTTGTGAACAACATGCAAGTGCAGTACTTCACAGATATCGTGTTCCTTTCCAGCGTATTGATTGAATATACTTTATCGATTTACAGGGCTTGCCAAAAGAAGTGTAAGTGTGCAACTATATTATACGAAACTCTCAACTTGCACTGTTTGTGTAAGCGCCGCCCTCAGGTCAAGTGAGACACAATTTGAGGAATTCCTTTTTCTCTAGCAGTCGCCTGAAGATCTATGCAGTCACACGCTGTGGCAATGCACAAGAGTAGTTTAGTTGGCACCTGTATTTTGTTCTTAACTCCAGCTGCAAACATTTGTTCTAACTAAACCTTGAAGTGGATCATTGCGGTGAAAATTAATTTACGAAGGATGTCATAAATATACTTTAGGGTTAGCTGAGCAGCGGTAGCTTCAAAAACTACTCATCAAATGGAGATATCCTCAACGGATAAATTTTGTACAGTATAAAGTCAAACTAGTTGGTCATGCATAGTCCTGATATATTAACAGCGCCAAAATATACACAGACAATCACAAGGGACTAGCAACGAAGTGAACAAAGATGAGCAGATATTCGTATTTCTGCTATGCATGAGGTCAATCTTAATTTCAATTATTTCTACCTTTTAGCACCTCATCAAGCTTCAAATTTAGTTTATTTGACAATCTGAGCAAGCGCCAATCGTTGCAATCAAAGATTTTTTTTTTTTTTGAAACAGCTTGTTTAAAAAAAAAAAAAAGAACTGCGTACTTATATTAACGCTCAATGCAGTGTGTGGACGTAAAAAGAGACACAAGCAATTTGTAAAATACATAACAACAGAGAAATACAACAACAAACAGACCGGCGGGACCACTGCCAGAATGACAGACAGATAAAACGGAAACACCCTTCCGTGCATTTAGGGTAAGTTGGAACGAAATGAGACCAAAAAATATCATTTCAATAGTTTTTTTTTTCTTGCTTAATATCTAAAAAAAACTCAGCATGGGAATATTTTCAGATGTCTTGCCTCTGTGCTCAGTTAATATTACTTATCTGGAGCAAGCGAAACAATTGACAAAACTACTATACCTGAAAGTTACACAATGTCTCCTTTTGCCATGCCCTGTGGGGACAATTGAGACAACGTAGTAGGGTACAGTGAGACGCACTTCAAAGACCTAATATGCGTTTAGTTTTTTAGAGCGCAGCTCTTAGGGGCCCGTTCCCGGCTTGAGCGGCGTCGCCGTCGGCGTTGGCGTCGCCGTCGGCGTCGGCGTCGGCGTCGGCGTCGGCGTAACCAAGGTCATCCCAAGGTCACGTGACCCCCAAGGTCACGTGACCCCTCCCAAGGTCATCTCAAGGTCACGTGACCCCACGTGACCCCCTGAAGGTCACGTGACCCCTCGAGGTCACGTGACCCCTTCCAAGGTCATCTCAAGGTCACGTGACCCCAAGATGACCCCACGTGACCCTTTGAAGGTCACGTGACCCCCAAGTCACGTGACCCCTCTGAGGTCACGTGACCCCCGAGGTCACGTGGTCGCCTCCCCAAGGTCACGTGACCCCCAAGGTCACGTGACCCCTTCCAAGGTCATCTCAAGGTCACGTGACCCCACGTGACCCCTCTGAAGTCACGTGACCCCTCTGTCACGTGACCCCCCGAGGTCACGTGACCCCAAGGTCACGTGGGGGTCACCTTTGGGGTCACGTGGCCTTGAGGTCACCCCCAGGTCACGCCTCCCCGAGGTCACGTGACCCCCTCCCCGAAGTCACGTGACACCCCCCCGGAGCATATTAAAGAATGAGGGGAGGAGGAGGAGAAGGGGGAGGGGTCTACCCTCCCCTCAGTACCCTTCACTCCTCCTCCTCAAGAGCTGCGCTCCAATTCGGCGTTACAGGGATTTGTAAACGGCTTTCACTTTTTTAATAAAAACACTTGAAACACAATGTTTGAGTTCCAAGGCACTCGTTATGAACCAACTCCTTGCCTTCTATGCACTCGATTAATACTGAATGCGGAGCTGCTTGGCTCCAAAGTTCTTTGCATACCAGGCACTACCAGTCTCCTGTAGTGTACATCGCACGGCCTGCAGAACGCTCGGTCACTAATAATCGTCTCAAACTTACGCGTGCTTGCTTTTTTTTTTTTTGGGGGGGGGGGGGGGGGAGAGGGGGGGTGCAGCGGAACGCCGGTCCCTGGTTTCTTTTGCCAATATCAGCTTTGCCTTGTGATGAGGTGACGTTGGAACAGTGCTGCTCTCCCACCTGTTCGTTCCCTTTTAGAGCGCAGCTCTTAGGGGCCCGTTCCCGGCTTGAGCGGCGTCGCCGTCGGCGTTGGCGTCGCCGTCGGCGTCGGCGTCGGCGTCGGCGTCGGCGTAACCAAGGTCATCCCAAGGTCACGTGACCCCCAAGGTCACGTGACCCCTCCCAAGGTCATCTCAAGGTCACGTGACCCCCTGAAGGTCACGTGACCCCTCGAGGTCACGTGACCCCTTCCAAGGTCATCTCAAGGTCACGTGACCCCAAGATGACCCCACGTGACCCTTTGAAGGTCACGTGACCCCCAAGTCACGTGACCCCTCTGAGGTCACGTGACCCCCGAGGTCACGTGGTCGCCTCCCCAAGGTCACGTGACCCCCAAGGTCACGTGACCCCTTCCAAGGTCATCTCAAGGTCACGTGACCCCACGTGACCCCTCTGAGGTCACGTGACCCCTCTGAGGTCACGTGACCCCCCGAGGTCACGTGACCCCTCCAGGTCACGTGACCCCAAGGTCACGTGGGGGTCACCTTTGGGGTCACGTGGCCTTGAGGTCACCCCCAGGTCACGCCTCCCCGAGGTCACGTGACCCCCTCCCCGAAGTCACGTGACACCCCCCCGGAGCATATTAAAGAATGAGGGGAGGAGGAGGAGAAGGGGGAGGGGTCTACCCTCCCCTCAGTACCCTTCACTCCTCCTCCTCAAGAGCTGCGCTCCAATTCGGCGTTACAGGGATTTGTAAACGGCTTTCACTTTTTCTATCCAACGTTAGGTACATAAGAAATGCTCTTTAAACTTGAAACGTAAAAAAGGCGCCTTTTATACTCCAACCGTTCTTTTTGAAGAGCCGCAGCCCTTCCATTTCCCCTAATCATTCGGCTCGCCTTTGACACGGATCCTTTGGTACGCCAAGAAGTGTGGCAGCAGTGCGAAGGGAATGACGCTGTTGCTTAACACTTCCAAGAGGCTTTCTCATGTCCCTTTCGCGCTATGAAGCCTTTGTTAATTTTCTTATATACGTTCGGACTACCTTAGACAGCGGGAGAAAAGAAATATTGCTTAGGAGCAACCGGTAAACTCGTGCGGTATTAACATGCGCTTCACAGTATGCCAGTTGTCGCGTTTTGCCCAGCTCATATTCTGTTGCGCAAACAAATATTTCGTTAATAAAAGCAACCACAGATTGCTCGAATTCGGTCCGCATGAAGCTAATAAAACACACCAATAAAATTAAAACTTACCTTGGCGAATAGTCAATGCTTACCGGGGTGCACGTCTCGAAGCGAAACCTCGCGCTGAATTTTGCTCCTTTTTGGCGAAGGGTAAGCGCGTCAACCTCACATCTGCATTATTGTTTCTCCTAAACATTCTTGCCCGAAGTTTTGATGTTTGACACATACAAAGGTTGGAGGTCAAGGCATTTCTCGGTGAAGTTTGAAAGTAATTTTAGTGCTAGTCAGGAGATGAATGGCGCTAAACACAAATTGCCGCATTTTGCCCCGCGTCTCATTTTACCTCACCTTACCGTACGTGAGCACAACGGTCGAGCAATTTTAAGCCTGCATTAAATAGTAGTCTTGCAAATACTCCCTTCACAATGCTACGGCACCGGCAACAAATTTGAGCGTAGCAATGAGAGAACAAATTACAAAATAAATAAGTCGCATTTCTGCAACGCCAAAAATAAAAGAGACAAGCATGGACGTGCGGAAACAGCTCGAATATTTGGTTTAACATTGTGTTCTCTTTTAACTATGGAGCGTCCCGACACACACGGGACATGAGCAAATATAAGATAATCGAAAATATTTTGAAAGGTGAACGAAGGCGGGTTCTCAATGCTATTTTAACAAAAGTAACGTTAATTGTCGTAGCGCACAAGGGAAAGGAGAAACACGAAAAAAAGTGCGTGCAGGAATTGCAAGTTTCATTTTTCTGCATCACACCGTTCATTTTTCTGCTGAGGTTACAGGAGAAAGCTGAGGTTACAGGAGAAAGCAGTTACAGGAGCCCCCTCTTCTCTGTCAGACAGCAAGCTTCAAAGGATTCTGCGAATGTCTCATGCTACTAAAAATGAGATTGAAGTGTAGTTGTGCGTGTGTGTGTGTGTGTGTGTGTGTGTGTGTGTTTAACTCTCTGGACTTTTTTTTTCGTTTTTTATTCAATGCTATAGGTTTTCTGAGTGATTCCCCCGTACTTTCGCGCCTGTTCTTCAGTTTGCCACCGAAGAAGCAGGCTGTACGCATCTGTTTTATATCTAGTGCAATTATGCATTCACAAGGTAATGCACATAATGATATTGGTATAATATATTAGCTTGTGAACGGCTGAATCTGATAGCAAAAATTTCATATTTAGAGAGAAAACATTGAATTGCACTAATGCTACAGCAAAATTATTGGTTGCTCATGGGATGCCTGTCTGGAAGTAGAAGACGTATATATTAGAAAATGACTTAAATTGGTTTTAAATGTAAAGAAAACAACTCATTGGACGTCGACGAAAATATTTCTATACATTTTGTTTTAAGTTTAAAAAGGAAACGTTGACCGTACAGAACTGTTCAAAACGCTATCGTATTTTAACGGCTACGTGTTCAAGGTTTTTTGCAACAATCGGTTGTTTCAGCTTTATATGAGTGCGTCAGTGAGGATAGCAAATCTCTAAAGACAGAACGGCCTGTTTGTAATATAAAGCTGCAAGAAACGGCCTATTACGCATCTTCGCTTTACACCTGAGAGGTTTCTGGGGTGCACTCTTGTGTAGCGTATTCATTCGATATCTAGACTCATTCTTTACTAACGAAACCTGTGAGTCCCCTTTTCCACACGGAGCACGCCAAGCACGCAGATAGCCAATAACCGAAAGTGACAGAAAGATGACAGTAATTTACGTGACAGAGATATCGTATACACGCCAAAATGTTATCTGTGCAGATCGCATTTTTGCAGAGAAAGCTGTGATCTGGCCCTGGTTATTTGCTGCGTTTGTTCGCAAAACTTGGTGATTGGCTGTGTGTGTATTATGCAAAAAAATGAGACACAAGGGCAGAGTTTATTTCTAGCACGTCAGTTACTCGAGTAAACACGGTATTTTATTTTTACTTAAAAATATTGCAACAGAGTGACATTTTTATGCTTATGGATATTAACGTTTACAGAGTAATAAATACATAGCGCTAATATAAATAATAAAAATTATATATATATATATTGTGAGGGTGTATATAAGAGATGTATTTGATGGTGCGATGTGGGAAGACCACAGGCGATCAATGGCGGAACAGCCGAATCGCTCCCGGCTCGTGTGTCGAAACATGCAGCCAACGCCCCTATTTCCCAAAGATGTGCGTCATCGTCTTCGTAACAATTCCCCCCGGTGGTGGTAGTGCCGGTTATCCGGTACTGTAGGGCCGTTAGGGTTGGGGCGAGTAGGGCTTGATGCGGGAGTCGTGTACGACATCTTGTGGTCTAGAGCGGCGGTCGCGGGGCGGAGATATTGGAACCAGCTCATAGTTTATGTCGGAAAGACGACGTATGATGCTATATGGACCGGTGAATTTGGGTAGGAGTAACAATTTCCAGTCTGGCGAATTGGTGTCTTGAGTAAAACAAGGTCGCCAATATTATAAGACACTGGTATGACGCGTGACGAAGTTCTTGTAGCTGTTGCGATTGCAGAGTTTGTAGCCGGGCGAGTCGGCGGGCGTCTTCGGCTCGACAAATGATCTCAGAGGCGAAGCGGTCCAGAGGTGTGTGAATATATGGCAAAACAGCGTCGAGCTTACTGAGAGGGTCGTGAGCGTAGAGGACATAGTAGGGAGAAAATCCTGTAGTTGTTTGACGTGCGGTATGTAGGTTTTTGCCAGTAGCCGGTCCGGAGATCCATCGATGAAAAGAAAGATGAACCTTGGAGAACGTCTTTGGTGTCGTCGATCCTGGGCAACCGGTAGACATCTTTCCTGGTTACTTGATTCGGGCGGCGGTAGTCTACGCAGAAGCGCCAGGACCCATCCTTCTTTTTTACACAGACGACGGGTGACGACCAAGGGCTAAAGGAAGGCTGGACGATTTTCTTCTCCAACATTTCGGTGACGTACTGTTGGATGACTTTGCGCTCTGTGGGTGAAATTCGGTATGGTCTGCTTTTCAGTGGGCGTGCCTCTCCAGTGTGAATGTGATGATGGACAACGGATGTTTGAGCAAGGGCTTGGCTGCTGAAGTCAAATAAATCAGAATAAGCTTTAAGCAGGGCGACTAAACGTTGTGAGTTTTCGGGAGGCAAATTATCGTCCACCATCCTTGTAAAGTTTTTACTGATATCGCGTGCAGCAGCGGGTAGACATGTGGGAGGGGGGGGGGTACAAATGTTCCGAAAGAGTGGCGATCTGGAGTTCGTCATACATGGTCATATTGGCGACACAAGTGTTCCGGGGAAGTATTTGCGACTCCGCAGATGCGTTGGTGAGGAAAAGACAAACACTGCCTTCTACTATAGGACATGTTGGAGTATGGGACGAAAATACCCTTCTTCGCAAATAGTGAATCAACAATGTTCCACTAGTCCAGGGGTGCCTACAAACGACGGGTCGGCTGTGAGCACTGCGGCAATGGGAGATAGATTGGCAAAAGAAGGTTGTCGTTTGTGCAAAGGGTTATGTTTGTCGAATGGAAGTGATCAGTGGCGGGGTCGATGCAGCTCAGTTCTAGCACGCCTCTAGCACAGTTTAAGAAGGTGTCTATGGACGTCAGGAAATCCCAGCCTAAAATAACATCAGCGACGCAGTTAGAAACGACGAGGAATAAGACAATATAGGATATGTCTGATATGAGAATGGACACTGATGCACATCCGAGAAGTTGCACGAATTCGCCTTTACCCATGCGCAATAGGTGTCTGTTGGCTGGAGTAATTACCTTACGTAAGCGGCGGCAGACATTGTCTGATATGCATGATTTGGCGGCTCCTGTGTCGACCAAGGTGACGAATGTTTGTCCTGCAATATGAACGTTGAATGTCGTCGGTAACGTAAAAGGAGGATTTTCGGCAACTTGTGGCAGAGCAGCCTGACCTCCGGTGGCAACACAGGCTGACCTCCTTAGTTTGACGACGGGGCCGACGCTGCGGCTGCATGGTCGAACGGTGACACTGATCGGCGACGTCTGGGGTACGGCGAGGGAGATCGGCCGCGGTGGTCTTGAGGTGTTTGTGAATCATTTGCAGAGCCGTGTGCGCCGGAGGGGCGGCTGTCGTCGAAATCTCTCGAATAGGGAGACGGATTGCCAGGTGCATAATAGGCGTTATTATCAATTCGTCGATGGCAGTAACGGGCAATGTGACCCGCTGTGTGACAATAGAAGCACACGAGGCGCTGGTCTTCTGTTCTCCAAATGTTGGTGCGTCGTTGTTGTCCATAAATTCGTCGGGGGGGGGGGGGGGGGAGGTGTTGGTGTGGTGTAGGAAGGACGTCTGGTAGCTGGGCTGCGTGTCGTACAGCATTGGGCAGCATGGTGTGGGTGTTCGTGGTGCTGGCACGTACGTAGGGGTAGGCGGAGCGAGTGATAGGAGAGCAGCTTGTGCTTCGTCCTGTACTACCTTCTGTATAGTTTCGGTGTCGCACCATTGGTTTGGGGCGACATCTGATGATCGTGGTTTGCCGAAGTACGCCAGCAGTTCCTGGTGGATAATTTTCCGAATTAATTGTGAGAGGTCGGACGCCGTTGTGGTCTGTGGGGATACTTCGGGCAGGCGTTCGAAAGGTTCCTTTGTTATGCGGGCGCTCTGGAACTCCCTAGTACTTCATGTACTCTGTAATGAGGTGCTGAACAGCTGGAGGAGATTTCGGAGCTACGATTGAGATTAGCTCGTGTGATAGTCCTTTGAAGCAATGCCGGATTTTGTCTTCAGTCATGTTAGTGTCGACGCGCCGACACAGGCGAAGAACGTCCTCAATGTAGGACGTCGAGGACTCGGTTGCAGTTTGGTACCTTCGGGCAAGTTTATCTTTCGCCTGTTGTTTGAGGCGTTCGGGTGTGCAAAATACTTCCGCGAAAGCCAATTGGAATCCGTCCCAGGAAGCTATTTCTTCTTCGTAATTATCAAACCATTGGAGTGCGGTGTCCTTCAAGAAGAAACCCACATTTGCGAGCTTGAGAGTATCGTCCCACCTGTCATGTAGGCTAGCCCGGTCGTAACGTCTTAGCCAGTCGTTGACACCGGCCTCTGGTGCTCTGTTGAAAACTGGTGGATCTCGCTAGCGGTTCTTGATAGGCGGTGCAGCGGGTGATCATTGTCCGTTGTCATTTCCCGCCTCGTCCGGCATTACGTTGTGCGCTGAACGTCCACTGCGAAGCTCCAGCGCCGATCGCGATACCACAGGAACCTAGAGGTTGGGAATCGTCTGCACCTCCACCACTTGTGAGGGTGTTTATGAGAGACGTATTTGATGGTGTGATGTGGGAAGACCAGGGTCGCTAAAATCCTCAAACCCAAATATTCTTTGTGTTATGACATAGTGGGGGGAAGAGCCGAAAGATTGCTTTGAAGTTTTTTTTTTCTCACAAACCCGCAGATCCGTTTATCGTCGTGATGTTTCTCATTAAAGGTGCGAAAACACCCTAGCACTCACTTGGCGCCGCACGAGAAATCGCGCGGAGAGGACCGTGGTTCATACGTGTGACGTCACGACAAAAATTATCAGCTGCGACCGACATGTTTGATGGTTTCGAAAAAGCGCGATGGAGGCTTGGGAATCGCATTTTAAAATCAACGCCGTCGATGTTGAGAGTCTGGTATCGTTATTATTTCCGCCGATAAAGCAGAATTTACTAAAAAACGTCCCTGCCGTTCTTTTTTTAATTTAAATCGGCCTTTCGGATCTAACCAAACCGTTGTCCGACGTGGCTACGTCACAACCAGCCTAGTAGCGTTGTCCACTTTCAAGCGGATTTCGCCTCCGGGCAGTTATCCTCTCATCGCTGAAATAATACATTTTAGGGTAAACTTTCGAAGATTAGCTAAGCAGGGATTAATTCTGTGTTCATCAACAGAAATAAATGTCAGGTTGTCAATATTTCCGATGATGTTTGCAGAACGCGAGGACACTAAGCTTCCATCGTAAACAACCAAACTTCTCACCGTCGATTTGAACACAGACTATCAAATTTGTAGTTCATAAATGATAATCCTGACCCTGACGTCAAAAGTATGAACTATAAAAGGAGGTCACTTAGCATGCCCGCAAACTATGAGCCCAGGCACGTACCTCTCGCTTGAAAGTTTTTCATGGCCGCTCGCGAGTTCATGAAACGCGAACCGTTATTTCGAAAATTGCACGCTGCGCTGTTCCTCGCCATCGCTCAGTTGGAACGCCTCTAAGCAGGGTAGTCGAAACTGGAGGACGGGGAAGAGGGCGTTTTACCCTCCTCCCCCAGGGGCGTCGAAAGAGAGGGCAAGGGGCATAAAGGTGTGAAAGGGGGGGGGGGGGGGCTATCGGCCTAACTCCGAACCTTGGCATTTCAGAGAGTTGTAATAAAATAATGGGGTAAAAAGATACCCCCTTCTTTACTGTCATCACTTCCTCTCTCTCCCGAACAATTTCTACGGCCCTTCCTGACTCCTATTTCTGTGTGTTTGTATACGTTGGTCGTACCTTTTTGTAGAGCACAGCTCTTCGCCGCCAATTTCCGGATTTTGCGACGTCACCGTCGGCGTAACTGGCCCGCTAAATTTAGCGGGAAAATTGACGTCACGGGACCTCAACACCAATTCACTCGCCCGCTAGATTGTCAGGTGACGTCATTTTTTTCGCTAAATTCAGCGGGGAAACTGAATAGAAGGAGAAGGGGAAAGGAGGAGAGGCAGAGGGGCTACCCTCCTCTTCTCCTTCTCATGAGCTGCGCTTTAATTTTGCATTACAAAGATTTGTAAACGCCTTTAAATATCTTTATTTTCTTTTCCTCGGCTATTTTTCGCCATCCCCCGTCGCCCCCTCATCTCTCATACATTACCGACGTCTCTATACACACCGCCCGTGGGTGACCCCGGTGGCGTTGTTGATAGTTGTCAAAGACGAGCCCTAAAGCCACGTACACCTACAACGGCTCCACAACATCACAAAGTGCAATCTTTGCGTCGATTCCGAAGCGAAGATTTGGGCCTCAAATAACTGCTTTCCAAAGTTGCGAAACGTCACTTTGTCGTCACCAATAACTTTCACAAACGACGATCTTGCGACGAGGAAGTTCAGAGTATTTACAGCCCGCCTAGGTACAATCTACGCATCATTGACTCCAACGCGGCGTAGGGATGTAAGGACATTCGGGCGCGACGTCATCAGTGCAGCCTTTCAATCGACTGGCCCCACGGTGTTGCTTGTGCGCGCTCCGACGAAGCTTGCAACAACTTTGTGTTTCACATTCTTGCTGTAATTGGAGCACCGAGAGAGTTTGGATGATTGACATCTCGTCCCACGTGACGCCATCTTCGCGAGAGTCCAATCAGAACGCTCGGCAAACTTCGTCCCCAACTTTGTGTTTGACGAGTTTAGCGAGCCAGAGGCGATCAATGGCGGAACAGCCGAATCGCTCCCAGCTCGTGTGTTGAAACGTGCAGCGCGCGCCACTATTTCACCACGATGTGCGTCGTCATCTGCGTAACAATATATATATATATATATATATATACGGTATATTTTATTCTTTCAGCTCCATCCGAGGACCTTTCTTGAGAAGTCAGAGCCAAGATTCGGGTCAGCGTCAGGTGAATACCGAAATACATGCATCCGGAGGGCGACGCAGACAGGAGATGAGCAAGATCCGAGGCCCTGGGGTGCACGTGGGATTGCAGGAGCGGTACCATGTACGTGTATGCGGCCCAGGCACAGGACGGAATCGCCACGGAGGGCATGGTGTCTTCGGTCAGCGAGAAGACGATCAGCGTAGCGTCGGTAAATAAGATCAAGTTCTTCTTTCTTAAAAGTACTCTGAAATACGCCTCCTCTGAAACAAAATTATTCGCTTATAAAACTATTATTCTGCTTTATTAGAATTTGGCAACGTCATTTGGGACCCATTGCAAAGTTTAGCTTGGTGAAACTATAAAAAATTCAAAACAAAACTGCTAGTTTTATTTTTAATACCCATGGAAGGACATGAGCAAACAGTCCTTTCCAAAGAGCTGGCCTCCAGTCAATAACAGAATAAAATCGGGTGTGCAGATTAAACATTTTATACAAGATTATACATGGGCATTTAAACTTAATATGCATGACTACATAACTTTTTTTGCCAGGCTATTCTACAAAAGAAAAACATAGTCTATCGATAGTTACATTTGTGCCTGGTAAGAATTATTTCAAAGTCTAGTTTTTTTCCCCGTACTGTGGAGGAGTGGAACGGGCTTCCTCGAGAGACGGTGGAATTAGGATCTCCTGATTTGTTATTGGCACGTTTAGTATAATTTATTGCATTTTGCTACTCTGTGGTGGAGGATGTGAGTGCCTGTATAATTGACCTTGTGTAAAATTTTTCATTATGTTTGTATCCCACCTGCTATGATCTCCATGTGAGATTAGCAGTACTTCTAAATAAACAAAAAAAATACTCTTTAAAGTTTTTACAACCCTCAATTTGACCTAGTCTTCCTAACTTTGCCAAGCAGTGCGCAGAATAAGTTTATCATCAATTTTATAAAGCATGAAACAGAGGTTTGGCTTTAGCCACAAGGGGCAGACCATTTTTAACAACAACACCCCCCCCCCCCGCCCCCCACACGCACACACAAAAAAAGTGAGGTTTACATTTTTTAATAATCGTACCCTCATTGCTCGTCCTGCAAAAAGGTTCTTACGTATGACGCGCTAAGCATAGGGCGTCATTGAGGTTACACCTACTCTCTGAAACACTAGTTCGCAGCACGCGGGCAGGTTACGCTTAAATATCTAAAAAAAAAAAAAAACATCTGGAGCGCGAACACGTGCCCGCAAGGTCCATTCTCACAAACGACACAATTTGGTTCCTTCAGAGGATTCAAAAACGTCATAAGGATGTTAGAACGCGAAACACCGGCGATTCGCTATTTCTGTCTGATTTTAGGTTCAACATTTTGATGTTGAACCTAACTTGGGATTAAAGAGGTTTACAACACACACACGCGCCTCCTTCCTTTTTTTTCTTCTGAGTCTCCCTTGTTTGAGATCTTGCAAGTTCACTAACTCGCCTGAATATTCTCTGGTATTATATATTAGGCTCGTTTGATTTAATGACACCGGTCCATAGTGGTTTAAGAAATGCTGGTTTGGTGTACGGCAGTGTTATTCTGGCATGCGTTATGTTGTTCGTAACCTGGCAAACGTTTCCGTCCTATAAATGTTAAACAGTGAACATTTAGTTGGCTGGCTATACCCGTCTACTTTTCGAAGGCCTGCAGGCTCGTTACTGGTAAACAAAGTACAATGCGACTACTGGGAAAATTCGGCACAGCGACTACTGGAAAATACTCAGTATATATATATATATATATATATATATATATATATATAGAGAGAGAGAGAGAGAGAGAGAGAGAGAAAGAAAGAGAGAGAGAGAGCGAGAAAAAAAACGTAGCGCAGGATATATATATCTACAACACGGGCACTTCACATCATCGTACGTGGTCTCCGAGGAGGATATAAACCAACAGATGTGTGAACCGTACTCAATCCAATGAATCAAAGTTTTCAGGAACCCGCCGAAAGCCAAAAAACGGCAGAGCCAGGATTTGAACTCTGGGCCTCCCAATGTCCGGTCGGGTGGGCTAACCTCTACACCTTACCGGACATTGGGAGTCCCAGAGTTCAAATCCTGGCTCCGCCGTTTTCTGGCTTTCGGTGGGTTCCTGAAAACTTTGATTCTTTGATTCATTTGATTAAGTACGGTTCATACATCTGTTGGTTTATATCCTCCTCGGGGACCACATACGATGGTGTGAAGTGCCCGTGTTGCATATGCAATAACGTGGCTCTTGATTCTCGCAGATGATGATGATACCGTGTCTCTAATGCTCATAAACAAAAAATTCTACATGCGCACGGGACGAGACGAACAGTGGGAGGATTTCTGGAGCACAAACGAGCACGTACCACGTGACACCAAGCGTCGTACCGCGTTCCACGTGGCGACGTGTGTTTCCAGAACACCTCCAATTGGACATGTTTTGTTTCTTGTGTATTAATAAGACAAGTAGGAAACGCCAGAAAACCAAGGTTAGAGGTTAGCACACCCGACCGGGCATTGGGAGGCCCAGAGTTCAGATCCTGGCTCCGCCGTTTTTTGGCTTGCGGCAGGTTGCTGAAAACTTCGATTCTTTGATTCATTGGACTAAGTACGGTTCATTTATCTGCATATGTTCTTATATATATATATATATATATATATATATATATATATATATATATATATATATATATATATATAAACAAACGTAATTGGAAGCTTTCAGTGGAGTTAAGTCACATATTGGTCTACGTTTCGGCCTGAGTCAGTCGGAAACGTCGACCAACATGTGATAAAACTTCACAAAAAACTTCGAAGTATGTTTCCTCTCTTATACACTTTTTGTCATCCTACCCAACAGTCGATTCCTTATGTATACATATATATATAAATTGGGAGTGAGGGAAGATTGACAAGGGCAGCCGTAGCAATATCTTAAACAAGGACGGGAGAAAGTGATTATTAAGTTTATTACGTCAAAGTTATGGGAAGGGAAATGGAAAAAGAGCTGGCAAAAAATGGGCTCCCTTCCTGGCCCAATATTTCGCCGGCTCTCTTTCCATTTCCCTTCCCCTAACTTTGATGTTGTACACTTAATAATCATTCCCTCCCCTCCTCGTTTACAGTATATTATATATATATATATATATATATATATATATATATATATATATATATATATATATATATATATATATATATATATATATTTATATTAGTGCTATGTATTTATTACGATATACATTTACATTACGTAACAGTTATATTCAGAAAAACAATCTGTTTAAATAGCAATAAATAAAACTAAACATGAAGCACGGGAAGAAAGTCTGATGCGGGGGCACTTAGAGTGTGCAGCTCTGCGGTGCATATTTTGGAAAACACGAATAAAAGCACCGTACCAGGTGACGCTTCGAACGGAAAACGCTTATCGCGTTCGACGCTCGAAGCAACATTTTAAAATACTTCAGAGGAATTTTCGCATTCTAGCGCACATGTTTGTGCGCGCGCCAGGCCGGTCTGTCCAACTCCAACCCTCCTAACGTATACCATGCGTCGGTCTGTGACTCCATTCTGTATCACGGTGCGCTAACCCGCGCTACAAAAACGGTGTTTTTTTGTTTGTTTTTTTCGCGAGCAATTGCGGAAACATCGTGCCGAGCTTTCTCAGTCCTCTCCTCCGCCTTTCCAACAATCACCTTCCTAATTTCCTTTCGGCATTTTAATCGCACCTCTTAGCTAGTGCCAAAACCCGAGCCACCGCTTCCTGAGATTAACGGCAAGTCGGAAGCAATGCGGGGAGCGAGTCGTCTGCTTCTTGTGCTGGAGTTGCTGCGACGTCAGAATTACGGCGAGGTGTGATTGGTATTGATTGAAAGGATATGGGAAGACCTCAGTGCTAGATGACTTGAGTTCTACCAACTTTCAGCCAATAAGAGCTTGGCGATTTGACGTCATTGCAACGCCTATGCAAGAAGCAGACTAAGTTGCGCTCCGCATGCGGTTGCACCAATGAGCAATCTGCCTGACCTCACGTGACCGTGCTCTTTGTGCGTGCGCGAACGCCGGAATTGTATTTCAGGGATATTATGTCATTGGTTCGATTGGCTCGTAGTCGATGCTCCGCTGCCTTCTCTGTGACCAACGGACGCGACACTGTTTGCGCGGAACAACGCAAAGTAAATACCAGTGATAAACACTTACGCGCGTTTGAGTTTTTTTGTATTTTTTTGTCGCTTCTACGTTTCTGCACCAGCAACAATGCATCCGGGTTTTACCGGCGCTCGTTTCGAAATAATACGGACGTCCCGTGCAGTCTGCTCACTGACGTGGATTTTCAGAATGCGTTGGATTTGGAGGCTTTAGTCATGGGGTAAAGAATTGTCTAAAAGTCGGTTGTTGGGAGGCGCTGCGATCGAGCTCGGAGTGGACACGGCTTTTATGTGCTCCACAAAATTTTATGTTTTCATGCGGAAAACTCGTTTTGTGCACGTAAAAAAGTATTGGAGTGGACGCGGGAAGTGTTCCGGGTTCTACTCGTGTGATTTTCAAGCCGGTGAGCACAATACTTTCTGATTTATCAGACTTTTCGTGATTTGGGCCCACGAGGCCCGCTCACCCTCGCTAGGCCTGGCTTCGCCGGGCGCGCCGAACCGGGAGGCTCTCGGCGGAACCGTTTCGCTAGGCATAATCACGCGGAAATCGGCAGCCCTGTGAACGAGGTAAGCTAGAAATGGCATCAGGCCTTGAAGGAAGACTTGGAATCGGGTTAATTACCGGTTACAACCCCGAAGAGGTGGCACACACCACGGTGGTTCCAACGCAGTAGCTGCTTCCGAAGGACAAAGACGTAGGAGCCACCTCGGGAGACAAGGGGGAAGATGTGCCCGGCAACAGCTGGGTTGAAGTTCTATATAAGAGGAAGGAGAACAAGCGGGACAAGCAGGCTCCAGATATTCAAGCGCAAGTGAAGACTAACACTACTTCTGCGGGAGAGAAGCCTAAGCAACCGAAGCCCCTACGCTTACCCAGCTTGCGGGAGTTCAAGCACAAGGTCATGATCAAGCCCAGGCGAGTCCCCGTCGACTTGAAGCAGTTCAAGACCCAGATTGGGGAGGCCTTGCGCGGTGCTCTGCCACAAGAATTAGGGGAGGGAACCGTCGTGCGACTACTCAAGGCACGAAACAACATCATGGTGTGCACGGACGAGTGGAACGAGGCGGTGAACATAGCCGGGATCAAGAAGCTCAACTTCCCAGTCGGCCATTTGGATGGGGAAGCATACCACGTTTTGCCCACTGAATACGCGTGTCGTGGGGTGATACATGGTGTACGTCCCGAATTCACGAATGAACAGACACGACAGAAGACCAAGGCCTTCGGGTACGAGGTGCTGGATGCAAGGAGGCTCGGGAAATCGCACTCAGCCGTCATTGTCTTTGCGGGAAACAAGGTCCCATTCATGGTCAGTTTCAACTGGTTGGAGACGCCCTGTTTCATCTATAATAAAACCAGAGCGGCGTGCCTCAACTGCGGCGAGGTAGGACACCGAGCGGACGTCTGCAGCAAACCCGCGGGCTTCGCATGTACGCTATGTGGAACTACCAGCGTAGGAGATAGCCACGTGTGCACGCCAAAGTGTGCCCTCTGCGGGGGTGCCCATCGGACTTACGACAGGACCTGCCCCGAAAAGTTTTATAAGAGAACCCAAACTGACAAGGCGAAAAGACAGAGCCGCGGAGAGCAGCTCACCGGCGAGGCACAGGTGCGGTGGCTCTCCAAGGAGACAGAACGGAGCGAGTCAAGGGCGCGCGAGCGCTCGCGGAGCCGCTCCGCCAGCTGTCAGCGAAAGCCGTCGCAGACTACGATCACGTCGCAAACAAAGCGCAAGCGAGGAAAGAAGACCAAGGGAGACGCTTCCAGGAGCGAAATTCGCACCGACACCGATGACCACGGGAGGTGGCCTGCGCTACCGACGGACGAGGGTCAAGGCGACAAGCCCAAGGTGCAAGGGGGTGCGGACAAGCACGTACAAGAACTAAAGAGGGAATTGGCCCAGTGCAAGAAATGTATTAAAGAGATGAGACGAGAGAACGAGAGAATGCGAAATGCCAACACGGGCAACTCTGTTGGACAGATTCAAGCGATAGTCGAGGATGCAGTTCAGTGAGCGGTCCGGGGGATGCAGGAATTCATGACCAGCCAACTCATGCATCTCGCACAAAGGACAATGGAATTGGAGAACTTGGGAAGGAGACTGGCACAGCAGCAAGATAGTTTCACCAAGATACAAACCAAGAAAAGAAGCAAGACCGGAGGAGGCCCACAGGAGTCGGATACATCAGACGCGGAGTCATGCATAAGCCAAAGGAGCCAGAAATGAAGATTTGGCAGTGGAACTGCCGGGGGAGGGGACGCAAGCAGGCGAGCCTTAGTCTGCGGGTGTCCCAAGAAGCAATTCCCCCGGCGGTGATACTGCTACAAGAACCCGGAAAAAAATGCGTGAAAATCAAAGACTATGTTACGTTTGAAGAGGATCAGTACGTCGCTACACTGGTGCATAAGCTGTACTCAGCAACGAAGCGAGAATTTGAAAGTCAAGGGGCCTCAAGCCGCTACCTCACGGTGATACCTGTGAAAACGGGAGACCAAGGGGTGCACGTCGTGAATATCTATTGCAACCCAAAAGACCATAAAACGGACATTCGGCGAGTCGTGTCTACGGCCGTGGAGGAAGCAGGGAGGGACCCGGTAGTCATCGCCGGAGACTTCAATGCGCCTCACCCGGTATGGGGGTATCGATTTGTCACACCCAAGGGCAGGAGATCGGCAGAAGTCATCAACCGGGAGCGTCTCACGCTCCTCACGGACTCAGACCGGCCGACGAGAACCGGTTCTAGCACGACCAGGGACACATGCCCGGACTTGACGATGGTCAAGAACGTGGAAAGTGCGGAACGGAGGAATTTACTAGAGCAACTGGGCAGCGACCATTGCATACTCGTAACTATAATGCACCGAAGAGGTTTTAAGAGGAAATCGGGAAAGACCAAGAACACAGATTGGGACAAGTGGAGGAAGCTAAGGAGCGGCAT
Organism: Ixodes scapularis; assembly: GCF_016920785.2. Classification (NCBI taxonomy): domain Eukaryota; kingdom Metazoa; phylum Arthropoda; class Arachnida; order Ixodida; family Ixodidae; genus Ixodes; species Ixodes scapularis. Next base: position 27,392,996 of record NW_024609868.1, read on the forward strand.
GCCTCCCACCATGGAGAACATCGAGGAGTGGACTAAAACAATCTCGGACAGCATCAAACCCTTCTCCACGGAGGTAGAGCGCACAGATAAGGACCCGGACGTGGACAAGCACCTCCTAAATCTATGGGAAGCACGGCGGGCTCTCACTAAGAGATGGAAGAGGCAGCGGCATAACAAGGTCCTCAGGAAGAATATTGCGGAGCTGACGGCAAAAGCCGAAGAGTATGCGATCAAGCTGGCCAGCCAAAACTGGTACGGGGTATGTGACCGCATAAGAGGGAACCTCGGGTCGGCACAGTCATGGAGACTCCTGCGGGCACTTATCGACCCAGGGAAGACCAAGACGGCCACCACCAACCGACTCGCGGAGGTGGTTTTCAAAATCCCAGAAACACAAGAACGCATTATGGACCAGCTTGCCGAGAGATGCCTCTGCCTCGACCCTCCAGTGGTGCTGCCCGACTACGAAGGAAGGGAGAACCCGGACCTGTACAGACCCATCACAGTGGAGGAACTCGAATATGAGTAGAGAATATGAAAAAAATGGCAGCGCCAAGGCCTGACTCTATTACGGCTAAGCTCCTCTATAACTTCGCGGAGGGGGACCTCAGGGAGCTGGTCCGGCACTTTAACGAAGTATACTGGGAGAAAGGCATCACGCCGGATGCCTGGAAAACAGCCGATGTGCGGTTCATCCCCAAGCCCAAGAAGGATCTCAAATTGGAAAATCTTCGTCCGATTTCGCTAACATCGTGCCTGGGGAAGGCATTCGAGCGCGTCATTAACACAAGACTCATCAAACACATTGACAAGAGCCAGCTTCTACCGAACACGCAATTCGGCTTTCGACCGCATACGTCCACTCAGTACGTGTTGCTTTGAATACACAAGGGCCTCCTGGAGGACCCCCCGAAGGGACAGACGAGGTGCATCCTTGCGCTGGACCTGAAGGGAGCCTTCGATAACGTCCCGCATGAAAGTATCCTCCGAGGACTTAGCCAAGTCGACTGCAGAAGGAAGACTTATAACTACGTCCAAAGCTTTCTCTCAGGGAGAACGGCGACGCTTACACTCGGGAATATCAAGTCAGGAAAATACAACCTCGGGACGAGGAGAACACCTCAAGGCGCCGTCCTGTCCCCATTGCTTTTTAATCTGGCGATGCGTGGTCTACCCGGGGCGCTGCAAGTGGTGCCGCAGGTGGAGCATGCCATCTACGCGGATGACATCACTCTGTGGTGTCGTTCGTGGAGCGACGGGCAGATCGAGGAAGGCCTTCAGAGGGCGGCCGACATCGCGGCGGAGTACGCTCGGAGCTGCGGTCTTCGCTGCGCCCCAGAGAAATCTGAATTGCTAATACTGCACAACCCGCGGGAAAAGCAAGTCGAACACATCAACATCATGGTCGACGGACAGGCGGTACCCAAACCCAAGGTGGTGAGGATCCTAGGACAACACATTCCGCAGGGTCTGGGGAACAAGGCGACGATAGAGTTTCTGGAGACTATGGCCACGCAAGTGGGCGGAATGATGCGAAGGATTAGGAACAAGAGACATGGCATCAAAAAGAAGGAGGCGGTCCAGCTTGTGCAGGCTTTCATTGTCTCGAGGCTGACTTACGGGACTCCTTACCTAAAGCTAAACAAGACCGAAATGAACAAGCTGAATGCTATCCTAAGGAAGGCATACAAGAACGCTCTATGATTGCCGGAATGGACAGCCACGGCTAAGCTGCTTAGGCTGTGGGCACACAACAGCATGGAGGAGCTTCAGGAGGCCCAGATAATATCGCAACTGAAGAGGCTAGACGCTACCACCAATGGAAAATGGCTGCTCGACAGACTTGGTATGGCAGTCCCGGGGGGCACCCAGGTTCTCGAGGGGGAAGAAGAAATAGACCACGATACAAGACAGAAGTTCAAGATCAGCAAACTTCCAAAGAACTTGCACCCGGAACGGGACGAAGGACGTCGGAGAGCGCGGACCGCGGCACTCGCCCACTCTTGGGACAACAGAGAGGGGACTCTCTACATGGACGCCGCCAAACCGTCACTTGGAGTGGCTGCAATCGCCGTGGCCGGTGATCAAGGGAAGATTCTTCGAGTGGCATCGATTCGGGCAGATTCGGCGGAACAAGCGGAGGAGGCGGCTATTGCCCTCGCCGTCAGATGCAATTCCCGAGCCACGGTGATCACCGATTCGCAGAAGGCCTGCAGAAATTACGCTCGAGGCGTTTTGGGAAGACCAGCGTTACGCATATTGAAGAAAGTTCAAGTTCAAGCCATGGGAGTGCATCTCATATGGGTCCCGGGTCACATGGGGCATACAGGAAACGAGGCGCTAACGCCGCGGCCCGAGCGGTTCTTTACCGGAACTCGTCTCCATGTCCAGTGGAACCCGCGCCGGATATGCCTTACAACAAGTACCTGGCAACTCTGCGACAAGTAAGGAAAGAATTTCCTGCACCGCACAAAAGTCTAAGCAAAGAAGAAGAGTTTATTTGGCGAAGACTACAGACGGACACGGTCACTACACCGACAAAACTTTACACCTGGTACGCAGACCGCTTTCATTCGACGAGCTGTCCCTTCTGCGGGGCACCTTGGGCCAACGTCCATCACCTGGCATGGGTGTGCAAGAAGATCCCTGGTCTGACCCCGTTGGAGGAGCCCAAAAAAGAAGAGTGGGAAGCAGGACTACGCAGTGAGGAAGCCGACAAGCAGAAGCTGCTTGTGGGAAGAGCCGGCGTAGCCATAGCTGCGATTGGAGCCCTAAACTAGGGGCACCCACCCTCTCTTCATATTTCTTTTATCCCCCTACCCTTCCCCCTTCTCCCATTCTTTATCAATAAACAATGTTTTCACAACAAGCCGGTTGTTGGGTGATATTCACCTTCCATTTTATCGTGTGCGCGTGTTTTTTTGCCGGCTTCTACTCGCGCGAGGTGGTGCGGGAAGGAAACTACAGCGTGCGGACTGTGGTTCGTTAAAGCGCGGGAAGCGTTGTCCTGGTTTTGTATTTTTATTTCATATGAAACCATTTTAGAGGGGGCGTCCGTGAAGAATTCTGCTAGAGTTTCTGTGTTTCGTTGACATTTTGTTTTCACGTTCTGATTTTTTTATATATACATTGTTAGCACGCGGCGTGGTGGTCGATTGGTTTTTACCGTGCTCTTTGATTTATATGTAAAAGCGTGAGTGTTAAACGAAACAAAACCTAAACAGCGTATCTTTCATTTTAAAAGTATTCCATTTATTAGGTGTGAAAAGGAAAAAAAAACACGCGGGTTTTTGATTTTAGTAATTTTTAGAATTTAGTGTAACTATAATTTGGAGTGTTGCGTTTCAGAACTGATATTTTATATTAATTTAGCGTTATACGTTCAACTATTACAACGGGAAAATATACATAAGCGTCATCTTCGTGTGTCCAATCAGAAAGTTTTATAATGGCGCCGTAACTGTTACTGCCTAGCCGGAACTTGCCAAGAAACAAGCCGCAAAGAGAACATTTTAGCCAGCCGGCATCACCTATCGTGTTGCCGGGAATGAGAATCGCGATATAAAACTACGGTTACCTAAAGTGCTTTTCTTGGCGGTGCATACACTTACTTGTTCCTGCATTCCGCTAAATGTAAGAGTGTGACGATAACACTTTACTAAAGGTATCTACGTTTTTTCTGCGATGTTTTCTACTGCCGAAAGGAAGCTTGAGAATTACCGTGCCGTTTGTTTTTTTATACGCCTCAAAATTAGTCATTTTAAAAGGAAACTGAAAAGGTTCTCTAAAACAACGTGTTAGTGAAATATTCTAACATATTTTGTTTTGTAATTTTATAAATCACAAACATTTAACGCAGACGTATGTGTAGACGCCGAGAAAATCCGAAACACTAACCACTTGGTGTGACGTCATACCAAGAAGTTCGAACTTTCTTGCACGTGCAGCTTGTGGGAGAACGCGACCAGCATATTTGACTCCTGCCGGGTAAGGCTGGCAGAAGGCACGGACAGATTGAGAGCTTTGTGTAGTACGTCACGATTCCCTCCTCTCCGCTAATGCGCCGGAAATGACGGGCTTCAGCGGTATTTTGAAATCCCTGTTGCGTGACTACTTGGTGCATCTGTCTAAAATATGATTTTGATATTCGTGATCCTGGAGGCCAAATAAAGACGATTTAGTGTTTTTGTGATTTTCAAATGCAGAACCGTTTTACATTTTTTTTAATAAAACGCATCATTCAGCACGCGCATGCGTTTAACAGAGTGCTGAAATGAGCTTACAGGAATATCACCTCGTATTTCATTTTTCCTTTCGAAGCATGTCATCGCGGGTGGACTTTATTTCTGACGCAGCCGTTAAAAACAAGAAAAATAATAATCGTAGTTCGATATCACTACTCTAATGGTGGACATTGTTTGTCAAGTCATTCCATTAGATAGCGAACGATCGGAACTCGGCCAACGCTAGAAACCGACAAGCCAATCAAAGAGCGTCGAAAGTGCAGCGTCACTTTGCTCATTACCTTTCTTATGTGAGTGTTTGTTTTTTTTCTTCCACCTTCCACTCCAACCAAACGGATAAGGCGTGCCTTGACGTTATGGTTTCCGTCCGCCATTGTGCAGGACTTCTAGAGCCGCCAACAGAAAGGGGGGCTTTCGAGTGTAAGGCGATATGCTGAAGCCACATTAAACACGTATGCAGAGAGCAAGTCGTCTGCTTCTTGCGCAGGAGGTGCGCTGACGTCAGAATGACGTCGAACTCTGACTGGCTTTTATTGAAAGGATTGTTGGTAGGCTTGAATGCTAGATGCCTTAAGGTCTACACTCGAAAAAAAAGCCCGTGCGTCTGCTTTCCCGCAAAACACTTGGAGAGCCAATCAGCGTAACTTACGGAGGCAGCTCAGCGAATGACGATGCCGAAACGTATGTTTAGACCAAAAAACGCAGTCTGAGTTGTGACATTAAGCAATGGAAAACGTCACGCTTGCATTGCTTAACGTCACAACTTAGACTTCGTTTTTTGGTCTAAACATATGTTTCGGCATCGTCATTCGCTGAGCTGCCTCCATAGGTTGCGGTGATTGGCTCTCTGAGTGTTGTGCGGGAGAGCAGAGGCACGGGCTTTTTTTAGAGTGTACCCACTACTTTTTTAATCAGCCAATTAGAGATCGGCATTCTGACATCATAGCAGTCCCTGCGCATGAAGCAGTCGAACTTGCGCTACGCATAGATTGTTTCACTTTAAGTTTGAATGCAATCAACGGTACGGATACTATAGCGCCATTCAAACAGCATCGGAAATGAACTATGACTGCACTCTTTTTCTTTGGTTGGTTGACCATCGCCAACTAAAGCAATCTCGCAAAAAAAAAACACCCCGGATCGCGGCACATTTACCATGTGTGATTGATTTAGTTTGGCGATAGCAAACTCACAAAGGCGATGAGCGCCGTGACGACGCACTTTCGGCCCCAGCTTGGATGATGACGTAAGATCGTAGCCTCCTCTGGTGTTGAACTTAAATTGAGACAGTATATACGAGGAGGGTAGTAAAGCACTGTACGATACCTCCTAAACTTTTCACGAGTTACGCCTGCACATTTCTTAGAGGCTATTTCAGAGAGAATAAATACAGTCTTCACTGTTGAGGTCTTCGTGCGCAGTTGTTCGCACTTTGCAAAATCTGGAGGTGAATGGTACTTTGTTGTGTAGTTAAATTGGTAGCGAAAAGTGTTCACCCGTGTATATTAGTGCCAGAAGACTCGTATCGCACCTTTCCATCGCTCTCCTGAAACTTTAATTTTCTATCTCTTACACAGAAGTGACATGACGGCGTATCTAATATCAGTTTCCAAAAACAATATGGAGCATGTAGTCGCCCTCAGGTAGGTTACGTCCAAAGGGAAGACCAGAATTAGGTTTTGAGGCGTCTTCCATAAATAATAATAATGATAATATTATTAATACTGTTTATTTTTCCATCATCTCGAAGCCGATATTTATAGCCGACCTTCCCACGAGCCAACTTCTGTTTCATCCCAACCACGTCGGTCGTATACCTCTGCTGCCGAACCGCAGCAAATTTAACCGAACCTTTTCGGATTGGAGATCACGTCGCGCACCACGAAGGTCCGTATTTTGCCAACTCTACCACTACAGACGTCAAACACTTTCTGCTGTGAAGGAATGGACATATCGATTAAACGTTTCTTTTCTATTTCACCTCGTTGCCCATATTTGTTTCGTTTACAGACGTGTGAGAGCTGCTCCTGCTGCAGCTTTATTGAGTGTTTTCCTCGCGTATCCTACGACGGAGGATTACGCATTTACCACACTGAAGGTGATAAATGCATTTACTCATTTTAACTTTTTTCAACAGTGGTTTTATAAAGATGCTGTTTTTCGAGAAGACGTATATGAACGCTTCTGAAACAGTGGGTCGAAATTCGTTTCTTCGGGTGGTGCAACATTTAACAGTGCCTGACGCTGACCGTCCGCGATTAAGGAGAAAAAAATAAAAAAAACAACGGTCATCTTCTGACCAGACAGAGGTAGAGCTCAAGCAGAGAATAGATTTTTTTATGCTGCAGTGGAAATAGAAAAATAGAAAGAAGATGCATTGTGCAACATAAAATAAACTGATGCCCCTCCCCCTCTTTTACGGCAGATGCGTACCAATTGGGACAACTTATTTCGTAATGGCGCTCAGCGAGCTTTTCTTTGAGAGTTAATATATATTGTGACGTCATGAACCTTAATGTACACACCGTGTCAGTTCTTCTTTAGAAGTTTTGGTAAAACGACAGAAAAATATTTTTGATTCATTAAGTTTGGTAAAAAAAGAAATCTGCCAAAACTTTAAAAACGCCAATAAAATATAAAGCTTCCTTGCGAGGTTTGACATCTTTTTTGTCAGAGACCGTGACATCAAAATGAAGTCACAACCTTGTCGACAAGACTGTGCCACAAAAGCAGGATCAGCCTCGAGTCTCATAGCAAAATCTGTCATCCTTGCGACTTTAGTCCGAAGAGTTGACGGATTTTCTAAAAAAAATCAATAAGACACAACATATCGTGTTCCAATTTCTCACAACAAAATTGCGTCTCCAATTTCTTCTTTACAGACTGACTTCCGATGTTTAAAATAATCCACAATTTTGAGTGAATTGACTCGAGAACATTAGTTCTGTGTATCATCCCCGTCTAGTCAGATGATAACATCCTTGCTTCCTGAGGTTTGAGAGCCAATATAATAATGCGATAGCAGATTGCGTTCAGTATGTACGTTTTTCTGTTTTTGTGTCCCCCTACATTCCGGTTGATTTTGTTGTATATGGAGAGTTTCATTCGTCCTTCATCATCAATAAACCACAGCTGCGCAATCCATGCAAAATTTACTGAGGCCCAACCTCATTTTTTTCTAATTTTAAGTGATGTGGTCTACATTCATAATGAAAATATTAATACCTGCAGAAGGATTTCTCCACAGGAATTGGAGAGGTTCCTAATTCAATCAATCAATCAATCAATCAATCAATCAATCAATCAATCAATCCTTTATTTCACATCAGAAACTGATGTAGGCTGCAGGGGCAAAAAGTCAAAGTTTGACTTGACAAGGCCTCTGCAGCCTTACAATTGGCACACGGCGACATACTACACATGAAGTAATAACATTAAGTTTTCAGCTTTTAACATTAAGCAAATAAATAAATAAATAAATAAAAAAGAACCAGAAGAACAGCATAAGTTAAACACGCTGTTAAAGATAACAAAAAAATCATATATATATATACATATGCATATACATACATATATATACACGCGTACATACACATACATACATACATACGCATCATACACACGCGCATATACACACATATATATAAGGTACATAGCATATTTAGGTACATGACAGGACCCAGTGGAATTTTTCGGTCGCGCACCAGTCACCTAGATGTGTACCAAGATTTTTGTTTGTCCTCTGTCCCCCTTGTTCCCCTACTCCAGGGATGATTATTTTATATTATTTTTATTCTTTTCCACCTCGCTTGCACCTTTGCAATAATTGCATGGTAATAAAAAAATACATGTATAAATTGGCCGCGTTTTTTGCGTCTTACAGTGACGTAAATAGGTTTCAGTTAGTATGCAAAGATACTATGAATTGCGTATTTATAAATTTGAATAAATTGCATAATAATGGTAAGAACTGACTTCAAAAGTAAAATTAAACCAGGTGTGTTCGGAAAGGACTTATAGCGACTAAGAAAAAAAATCAATTGACTCTTCCTCAACAGAACAATTTTTGTGGCTTCGATGGCAAAGACTTATGTAAAAAAATCATATATTGAGAGTAGCTGACCCATATTAGTTTTATTGTTATTTTTATAGCGTCTACAAAATACGTGTTTTGGGCGGTCTTTGTTTATTCATCCCTAGAAACTAGCCACTAAGATCGACGTTTTAACAACGAAAAAATCACTAAAGGAAGAAACTGCGAAGTGAGTGAACACAGTGGAAAGTATTCGCACTCGGTTGTCCTTAATGTGCCAAAACCCGGAACTGAAATCACTGTTTCTTTTGCTTTAGTAGCGAGACTATTATGAAGCCTGATACTATTAGTCATACTCACACATAAAGTTTAGAAATAAACGCTAATTATGCCGTTTTCGATATTCAGAGCTTGCGCACACCAACTAAACAAAAGTGCTTACTCTTCCTCCTCGGGAAGTTGAACTTAGAGGCGACAGTACTAACGGCAGTTAACTTGACTGGACTCCAAGATAAGAGCTTGCAGCTAAGCCGTGGATACGACCAATTTCTAATGAGGGAGTATAGGTGATACCAACATTCCATTGTACTTTTAGCACTAAGGATAGATCTTTTTCTTAGCTGGCCTTTCTAAGAAATATTTTAAACTATTTACAAGCAACCTGTATACTAAAGGTATTGTGGGGGGTCGTGAGGTCTTCCTATCTTATTTGGTGATCCGGGCGTGATCCAAATATCTGGGGGACCGCGAGGTCCTACCACGTTATTTAAAGTAAGCAGATGGAAAGAAACAACGAACGACGTGTCTTCCTGTGGTGGCGGCTTCAGAAAATTATCTTGACGAGCACTTCGAGGCTCGTGCCTGTACTGTCTGAAGCCATCTCTTTTATTTCGACGAGAAAGATGAATCTCTGGGTGCGTTTCACCCTACAGTATCTTATGCAAACAAAATACGTGTGTATATGTGTTTTGGTGTGTATGCGTGCCTTTGTGCATGTATATGTGACGGTGTGCGTTCGCGCGCGCGTTTGTTAGTGTCTGTGTAAATGATGACGCTTTTCGTATAACTTGATTCGGCGTTTTACTTCCTTTTTATATAGGCTTGTCTCCCATCTTACCGCTCATTCACACTGGAAGCGGATCCGCGTTCGCAAAGCGGTTGCGAACGCGGTTGTATAAAGATCCAGTAAAATTGCACTCGCACTCGATGACATCAAGTGCGCGTGAAATTGTAATGGATCTTTATACAATCGGCGTTCGCAACCGCTTTGCAAACGCGGATCCGCTTCCAGTGTGAATGAGCGGTTAGAGATTGGATTCTAACAGCACACGTTTACATTTACGATCGAGGACGTTATTAGAGAGTTTTAGTAGATCGTTCTAATTACTCCGATAACGATACCCGATACTCCGCCACCGCATCCCTTGCGCAGGCATAGTATCGTTATCGGGGCTATCGGAGGTATCGGAACGATCTACTAAAACTCCCTAATATAACGATATAACCTCGATATCGAATCGCCTCTATAAGAAGTATTCAACAAAACCCATACTTGTGGGTGCTGTTTAGAGAGCTAGCTCAGAACGAACTCACATTAAGAGGTTGCTAAGACCGGCAATCTTGATGGTGGGGAATGCACTTTGCAAAATAACTGTGGAAGCTCGCCATCCGCACGCGCTCAGCGGTCGCGCACACGGCTATGGCCGCCAGTGAATACTCTCTATTAGCCCCGTGCGCGACCGAAAGCGTCGCTGTGGTCGGCCTTCCACGATTGGCCCAAAAGCTGACTATGACGTCGGAAAGGGTATACCATCGACGGAAATAAGAGGAATGAAAGAACTTTAATTTCGACGGTGTTGGCAGTGTTGCTTTGAGAGCGCAATGATTTCAGGCTTCCACCATGCTATTTACAAACACCATCGAACTTGTTGTTCGCAAGGTAATGACGTCACAAGGGGGAACCATAGGAGGGCGCCACCAAAACATCTCGCCGCTAATAATACAGTATAAAGAACACCGAAGCGTGCTAAACGAAAAAGAAAAAAAAAACTATAACCCGTCAACACAGTTCCCTTTCTCTCTCTGTTTTTTTTTTCTTTCTCTCTTTGGCGTATCTTGAACTACTTACACCCTTTTGTTTTGGTCTCACTTCTTCAGCCGTTGTCACCTCTCCTGATGCCCAAATCCCAGTATCTGCTTCTCGAGTTATGTTCGCAGCTCCATCCCGGTATGCTGTCCTACGCAGTATTCCAAGAGCGCGCCAAACGTAGGTTAGGTCCCGATGGCACTCCGTGCCATATATCTCTCAGGCTTTTTCTATCTTTTCTTTTTTCTTGCACGTGCTATATGTACGCCGCTGAGTTACTGCGCATCGTAAATTACTGCCCAAAGTGGTCGTTTGTTTCGCCGTACGTGTCTGAACTGGTCCACGTCGCCTCTCCCCTCCCAGTTGAGCCGTCGCTCGTTTTACTGCGGGTCACAATAAGTGATTGTTCGTTTAATCTGTCTGTAATGAAACGAAAGCTCGGAGAAAGGACAATGTTAGGCGGTATTTACGCATGAAACACGCTTAAATCTCTCGTAGTTGTCTTTTTCAGCTCTTTCGAGTAAGACAATTTGTCACCATCTTTCTGCCTTGTTTGAAAAAAGGTTTAAAAAATGCATTAAGGGGAAACACGGAAACACAATGAATGTGTAGTGAAACACTTTTATTTCATACTTTTGTTATGTTTTACCTTCTTTAGGCACTGTTGTCGTGATACCTGAGGGCCGAGTAGTGTTTCATATGAACTTTTTTTTTTACCTTTTATTTTAGCTCGGAGAGCTACCACCACGCATAATGCTGACGCTCTAGGAGCGCGTGATTAAACAGTTCGATTTCCGATGCCGTAGTAGAGGACTGGTGTTCTTACAGGCCGGTTAGCCCGCCAAGCACGTGTACTAAAAACAGTATTCGTTCTCGAGTATTTTTGCTTGGTTTCTTAATCTACACTCTCAGATATGTAGTCAATTCAATTGAGTAGAGGTAGCCTAGTTTAAGACACGGGAAACGAGGAACTGGCAGTATAGAAATTTAGTGAAAAGTTGTTGAGGGTTATGCAATTTGACTTTGCTATTTTTATATCTCAAAGGCAGGGTCGTATTTCTGTCAACCCTGTAACTGAGAGTACAGAAGTAGAGTAGCAGTGAATGCGCCCATGGTTCTGCCTTTTTGACTCGGAATGTACCAACAAATATATAGCTTTGTTTTTAAGCGTCACTTGTTTGTTTTCTCCGCAATCAAGCATCGCGTGGGAATAAATCTGTTGTTTTCTTTTTAGAAATTTTAGAGCGTCTCTTTATCCATTCCACTACAGTCATTCTACTCCCACTTGTTTAACCATCTATGCGCGACCGTCGTATTTTGTTTCCAAAATGTTTTTCTTTTTTTGGCCAGGTATACCGGCATTGTCGCCTGGCACCTGGTGTTTCAATCTTCGTCTTCGCCACCCGACAAGCAAACCGAAGGGCACAGAAAGTGCTTTGAAGACTACCTGTGTTCAACCCCCCCTCATTCAAAGAGGCGCTTTGCATCTTCACTTGTCACATATCGCACAAGTGAACGGCGCTCTATATATTGCATGACGAACGGTTTGTTAGAGCCGCACGAAAGAATGATATAATAAGCATTCTTATTCAATAATACATCCCAATTCGTTTCTGCAAAACACTCTGCTCTAAAAATTCAACTTTCTTTATCATTTCTGCAGAAGACCCGGAAATTTATTCCTGGGGTCAATATAAAAAGACACTGAGCGATGCGTTTCGCGTGTTCATATCTTGGTAATTCTAAAGTGACAAACTTTTTTTTCAGGTCGAAACTTTTTTTTTTCACCTTAACTCGTACATGGTTGAGAAAAACCCCGAGACTGCGGGTAAACGACACTACACTAAAAAGTCTCTACTTTTTCTACTAGAGACTTTTTAGTGTTGTGTCGTTCACCCGCAGTCTCGGTTTTTTTTTTTCAACCATGTGCAATGTACACAAGCTCGTTTGCGCCCTTACATTTTGTTCATTAACTCGTACTTCGTCGAGCTCCTTTCACGCATAGTAGAAATTTGCTCTTCGTGCACTCTGTAGGAAACCATACGCACCTAAGATTTATACTGTGGTAGTAAGGGAGATAAACTTCCCAGAATTTAGATTTTTCCAACCAGTCATCTCGGATGGGGAAAGTTACCATAGGGAAGTTCGTTGAAGAGGAGCCTACTGTTTACCGAAAGGCGGCTCAACAGTCAGTACACGGTACAGTTATATGGTAAGCGCTGCAAAGCTGCAACAGAAATGGCACAAAACAGTGCAGCTAGTGCGCATGCTCAGAGTTCACACTCGTTCCGATTGTTTATCAACAGAACGCTCACATGAAACGCCAGTACGAAACTTGAATTGCTTCCATGCAAATCGATGACCTGAAAAGTTGCCCTGTAAAGCGTGCTCTGCCACTACAGGCGCGCTAGTGAGGAGAAGCCCAACGCATATAGGCATACGCATTCGATAAATTTACATGTACATTTTCCTCATATGTTCCAGCAAAGCAAAGTTTGAACGGCGTATTTTTGCATTACTGAATATGCACGTCTTTGTACTAAAAAAAACTTGAGTCCTCCTATTTTCAGTGTGTCCCTCTTTTCTTTTTTTGCTTCAGTCATATTGTTTCGCTGGCGTTTGCTAGATATTTTACGAACCACTACTTCCCAAAACAAAATGTCGTTTAGCGCAATGGTGAGACGCTGCAAAACAAGAAATAGTTGCAGCACCAAACCTCTGCGTACGGGTGGGCACGATATAATTTAACAGCCATGTAGGTTGTGTGCTGAACACCAGCATAGTTGATACATCTCTCTCGTGATATTGAACTAATTTAGGCTTTGTAATAACACTTTTTGGAAACAGTGAACCGTTTCTAAATTACTGATCTCAGCGCTCTTCCATATACAATTTCTACCATATCATGCTCATAATATTGCCACCCGCGTCTCTGAGCAAGCGCGCCCGTGGCCGATTCCTTATAGTGCTTTGTTTCCACTTAAAGAGCACCGAGGTCCAATTCCTGGCAGCGGACGCACCTCTTTCTTGGTTCTGTAAATGTCGCACTCTTCTAAATTTGAAAACCTTGTTGCTTGCTCAAGGTCAGAATGTTCTACGTGCCGAACCTTCTACGCCGATTGCTTCAGAAACCCCCGCGAGTACATAAATGGACAAAAAGTAAGGGCGCAAACGAGCTGGTGTACATTGCACATGGTTGAGAAAACCCCGAGACTGCGGGTAAACGACACAACACTAAAAAGTCTCTATAGAGACTCTTTAGTGTTGTCTCTATAGAGACTTTAGAGACTTTTTAGCGTTGTGTCGTTTACCCGCAGTCTCGGTTTTTTTTTTCAACCATATACATAAGTGGCTCTGCGTGGCAAGCCGCAGTCAGTCTCGCCTCAGCTCTCGATCCTTTGTTTCGCCGCCACCGACGCTCGCGACGCTAGCATTCTTCTTTCATTTTTTTTTTGCAAAATTCGCCACATTAATTGCGTAGTATATATTTGGTAATTACTGTCTCCTAAATAGTCATTCGTGACAAGATGATATCCGTATATTTTAACCTGTATCATTCTCCCGTATCTCGTTCTCAACTTAAGCATCGATGTCTGTTTTTTTTTTTTTTGCCTTCTTTTCATTAACCGATTGGAAGGGTGGCCGACATGTTCAGTGATGCTTTTGGCGTCGTAATAAAATTATAATTATAATTTTGGTTCACTTTCTGCGTAATGGTTCTTTTTTTAAAGATTTCTAAAGTCGCATATAAGATTCGAACCCCTCTAGAGGCTTGTCTACCGACCCATGAAATTGGGAAAGTCCGATCTCGTCGGCGTCGCGGATGACGAAGAAAAATCTAGTCCCACAACGTAAGTTCTTTTCAAACAAGCAAAACAAAACAAAAAAAAAAAACTGTCTTAGCGTGTCGGCTTTTGTGTGTGCGTTTTACTTTACGTAAATTTGAAATTGACTGGATTTCGCATGAACTCGCGCTTCAATCAGTTTAGAATATTTGTTTTTAAATTGAATCGCCCTAGATATGAAGCGTCGCACTTCCCTGACAGCGTGTCATTGGATGCATTTTGTATTGTTTCTTGCGCATATACAGCCCCATCCTACTTCGCCCAGAAGACATAGTTGACTCCCATTCAACCGCCTCACCCCCTTCATATATATTAAAATTTTAAATTATTTTATATGCTTTTTTAAAGAAGTTCAATGGAGGTGTCTCTAGACTAAACCCATCATTATTTTCAATCTCTAAAAGATGGGGAAAAGAAACTTTCTCGCTCTTTCTTTTACTAGCATCTTTTACATTTCCGCTCATTTCGTTGGTTGTTGGTATATTGGTTTCATGCTAAGAATTTCAAAGAACGCTTCTTTTCGTCGCAAGAATATTTGAATAATAGCTAGGTCACACTCCGCTTTTTGCTTACAGATTTTGGTACACACTTCTTCATGTCGGAAAATTGAAATTTCGAAGATTGAAATTGATGCTCTCTTCAGTCTATATTTTTTTCGGTTGGTACAGTTTACCTACTCCGCTAGCGGCAGCAGTGTTATTTCAGAGAGCAATTTCCAAGGCCAGTCGTCCAAGGGAAAGACATTCCTTTAGCCTCTTCAATAAGGTCAGGGCACCGCATATTACTTTATAAAAAGTTGGAAGGATTAAAACCGCATGAACACGTGGTTTATATACAAGATGGAGAAACAAGTTTTCTTTTATAGAAACATAACGAAGAACATTATGATAAATGTGAGGATCACCTACACAAAAGACTGAATTATATTTTGAAAAGCTCAACACCGGGAGAGGCGTCTGGCACGTTTTATTAGAATTTATTCGGTATTTTGGAATGAACAATGTTCCAATGCTTTGTTAGTACGTAAAAAAAACAGTAAAATGAAAAAAAAAATGTTTTGTGAAATCCAGTATGACAAGCAATATCTTAAAATAGTACAAAAAATTATTACATGACAGTCTTCGATTAGGGCGTGCTGCTACTAACAAGGCTAAAAGAAAATTCGTTTAGGAGACAACACCAGAAACTCTCAATCCGTGCCCGAATTAGTGGTATTTAATCAACTTGAAAAAAAAATCCACCAGCACGTTAGCTAATCAAACGAATATTTTTTTTTATGAATTTGATTTTTTTTAAAGCATTCGCTTCTGCAAAGGAAAGGTAGTGATGCGCACAATAAAAACGAATACGAAGACGGAGAAGCAAACAGGACGAGCGCTGACTATTAACTGAATTTTTATTGGAAAATAAAACGTCAAAATAGAAACAGCAAAAGCCACAAATATTGAAGAAATCTGACTAGTCAGCAATGACTCGGCCACCCATACGTGTCAATAAAGTCCACTTCTTTTTTGTGAAGGAAAAGTGAGGGCTGACTAATGCACTTATCAGGACATTCCTTTTTTATCATGTATGCTTCCAGTAACTCTCTGGCCACCTTTTCTTTACCCCTCCTAACGATTGTAGTGCCTTGAAAGTTGGGAATGCAACGGCAATCTCTGCAATGAATGTGTAAATGTGCTCCCGTTGGTTGAACACAGTGATAAATTATGTTCACGCAACCGTTCGTTCGAACACCTTCCGGTCTGGCCTATGTAAACCTTGCTGCAGCCCAATGTAATTTTATATATCACGCCCATCGCACATTCTACGTATCTGTTTACATGCTTTACTGTGCATTGCCGCTTATCTATGACTTTCTCTTTTATCCTCGGACATAGTTGAGCCAGTTTACGTGGTGCTGAGAAGACCAGAGGTACCTCGAACCTTTCCGCCACTTTTTTAAATTTTGTGACACCCTGTGCAGGTATGGCGTCACGTGGGGTCTTGCTTTCTTTTTTTGCTTGTCCTTTTGGCTTTTGCCCCTGAACTTCTACAGAAGTTTCTCAGCCACTGCGAGCATAAGGGAAGTTAGATATCCTGCGCTTCCAAGTCTCTTGACCTGACGACAGAAGCTGTCGTGCATGGTATGGCGACACGACTTTTCAATCGCCGTCTGTAGACAAGACGACGCTATGCTCCGTTTTATTAAATTCGAATGCGCGGAATCATAGGGGAGCCCCGCATGAAACCGCATGAATCTTTAGCCGAGGTGCGGGCTGTTTCTGAGAAAGCGCCAGCAGAAGAGCGGGAGAGATGCGCTTTAGAGGGTGTGGATTGCCTGTTACTGTGTGCCTGAAATAAGGCCCAGACACATAATGGGGGCAGGCTAAACAAAGCCGTTTCGTTTTTTTTTTTTTCAGAGAAATAACCTAAGTCTATTGCAAGCATACAAAAAAGGAGGGTTCGTTTCGCTTCCAGTAGACATGATGGAAGTCAGGTCTAGGAACGCGATCCAGAAGAACTTTAAGATGTCTCAGCTTGAACCCAAAAAGATCAAAAGTACTTCGCTCAATTTGTGCAATGGTCTTGAGCTTGCACAGATGGAAAAGAACGTACGGAAATGCAAAATCGCGCATCTCGAGGTTTTTTTCTTGGTGAAAACCCATAAGCTGGATACGCCATTTTGAGCAATCGTTACGGGGAACGGATCGTGGAAAAAAAGAGGTTAGCCTCTATTTGCAGAAGAACTTGATCGCTGTAGGTGTCAGTGACACATTTTTGGTAAGAAATTCTCAATCAGTGTGGAGTTTTTTAGGAAGGATGTTCCAGGGGATGCCGTGGCGTTTTCGATTGACGTGGAGGATCTTTATTACTCAATCCCCCCGAAGAATTGTTTGATGCAGTACGCGAATGTATTGAGATAAACGGCGTTGTTGGTTTCCAAAACACTTGTGGTGTGGGGGTTGACGGTGGTGTGGAACTTCTAAAATTTTACTTGGAGTCTACTTTCATTCTTTTTGAGGGCCGCCATTACCTGCAGAGGGCAGGTATCTGCATTGGTTCCTGTGCTGCCCCTGTGCTTTGTGATATTTTCTTGGCCAAGTATGACCGAGCCATTCAAAATGGCTTGGAAGGTAAACCTGTGGCCAACTTGTTTAGGTATGTAGACGATTGTTCAGTGATTTTGCAAAACTGTGAAACCCTTATTGTATGGGAAGTTGTTGAAGATGTGATGAGTGTGTTTAAAGAGAGATCTAGAGGCCTGAAATTTACTCTTGAACGCCAAGAAGGGCAGTTTCTACAGTTTCTGAATTTGCGAATCCGATTCACAGGGGAACACGTGTGCTGGAGTTACAAACCGCGTTCCCAGAAGGGAATCCTCCCCTGTGATTCGGCGCATTCGAAGTTGGTAAAACGGAGCATTGCGTCGGTCTTGCCTACAGACGGCAATTGAAAAGTCGTGTCACCATGCCATGCATGACAGTTTCTGTCGTCAGGTCAAGGGACTTGGAAGCGAAGGGTATCCAACTTCCCTTATGCTCGCAGTGGCTGAGAAACTTCTGAAGAAGTTCAGGGGCAAAAGCCAAAAGGACAAGAAAAAAAAGAGAGCAAGACCCCACGTGACGCCATACCTGCACAGGGTGTCACACAATTTTAAAAAAGTGGCGGACAGGTTCGAGGTACCTCTGGTCTTCTCAGCACCACGTAAACTGGCTCAGCTATGTCCGAGGATAAAAGAGAATGGCAAAGATAAGCGGCAATGAACAGTCAAGCATGTAAATAAATACATAGAATATGCGGTGGGCGTGATATATAAAATTCCACTGGCCTGCGGCAAGGTTTACATAGACAGACCGGAAGTTGTTTGAACGAACGGTTGCCTGAACATGATTTATCACTGCGTTCGACAACGGGAGCACATTTACACATTCCTTGCAGAGACTGCCGTAGAGTTCCCAACTTTCGAGAAACTACAAGCGTTGGGAGGGGCAAAGAAAAGGTAGCGAGAGAGGTACTGGAAGCATACAATGATAATGATAAACAAGGAATGTCCTGATAAGTGCATTAGTCAGCCCTCACTTTTCCTTACCAAAAGGAAGTGGATTTTATTGACACGTGTGGTGGCCGAGTCATTGCTGAATAGTTACATTTCTGCAAGATTTGTGGCTTTTGCTGTTTCTATTGTGACGTTTTTATTTTCCAATAAAAAATCAGTGGATAGTCAGCGCTTGTCCTGTTTGCTTCTCCGTCTTCGTAATCGTCTTTATTGTGCGCTTTCACTACTTTTCAACATGCATAACCAACTCGCCTGCATGGCTACGTTACTACAAAGGAACGCTCTAACTGCTCTATAATGGCTTCCGCCGTAGCGGGTGTCCTACCAAAAATCGGCCGAACGTTTCAAAAAATAAACTACGCCTATCACAAAAAGTCAGTTTAGTGCAAAAAATAGTTTTCTGTAATAAGGACTGACTTTTTTTTATTATATTTAACTTTTATTAAGTAACAAATAAATCCTCTTATTGTTAACTAAAACCACAAGATCAGTAATTTGTATGAAGACTTGCAGCACGGGGGAAGTGGGGATGTGGTGCAGAAAAATTATTTATTGTGCTTGAGCAGACTGGGTAGCCCCTGGGCGAGCGGGGTAGCCCATGCCAAAAGACTTCCAAAAAACCCTCTGGTGTCTCCTAGCTAAGCATGCACGGGGGATCATTTTTTCATCGGAAACCACTCCTTCACAATTCCCGGTTGACGAAGAACACTTTTCAACTTCCGGGGAAGAATAATACAACAACTCGGAATTGAGCTGAAAAATAAAGGTTATTCTCTTTATTTCTTCTGGTATTGGCAATAAATAGCTTGCGATAATAAGGCGCTCAATTCAATCTTTTATTTAACTTTTCACTTAGCAACAATAAGCATGTCGTTTAAATTAACCAACTTGTTAAACGTCACGTAGGACCAAGAGATCAGTAAGTTGTACGAAAGTTCTTAGCGAATGGAAATAGTGGTTGTGCAGAAAAGTTACCTTTGTGGTAGATACGAGAAATGCAGATATTAAAATTAAAAAAAAAACTAAAGACCGCGTGGGCACATTGATATAGAATGATAAAAGTGTTGGTCCTTTCATTTTCTATTCAAAGAAAAACGGCACGCACAAATAATGAAGGGATGCAAAGTTTCTCAAGTTCTACCTTACTAAGTCGTGCCATTAACCTTTGACAGATTGGACTTCTCAGACTTTTTTTTTAATGTGTCAGCAACACCATCCCCAAGCTCGAAACGTGAAAACTTCAGATGTATAACCAAAATGAAACGCGTGAAACCTCGTTAACGCCATCTACCTCCCCCTTTCACACGAACCCTCATTCACGAAAAAGTACTCCTTGCCCACCGCTGGCATGTTGCTTCTCATTACTCTCCCATTAGCAAAACACAGCATGACGCGCCGAGTCCGGGCTCAAAACCAGCTGTGGAAGAAAAACGGACACTAACTTGAACGAAGCAGGCGGCCGTAAATGAGAGAAATCGATTGCCCCTGTCTAGAAGCGGTGGAGTTTGCATAACTAATTCAAGGGACGGCCCCCTTCCTTCTAAACTGGGGCAGGGAGGTTCCACGAAAAGCATGTTTGTTTCCACGGGATTAGCAGCCACTTTTGGTGTGTACGCTATTAACCCCAGCTTTTGTCGGCAGAAAACGGCAGGCAGGCAGTGACCCGAATTTTATTAAGATGAGGCTCTTGAATCGATGTTTTTTCAGGAAGTCAAACGTTGACGTTAGTCATCAGTAAAGAAAAAAAGATTATGGCTTGCTTCGTTTTCTTTTTCCTGATAATTACTTAGAAAAACGATAAGTACTTTCGATTTAGTTCATATATAATATATACTTATGTAATTTTAAGTTGGATAAAAATCTTTTGCAGAAATTTATTTAGCTTTTATTTTTTTTCCGGAATTAGGACTAGAGTTGGGTCCATAGCCCCTATGGCACTTACGTAATTCAGCTTCTTTGCGTTCTCACCTTTGCATTTTGTAATGAGTGCTGCTATTTCTCTAAGTCAGTTTGAAGCTCCAAATTAGGAACGGATTTTGAGAGTCATTTATGCGTAAAAAAATAGCCTAGTTTAAACATTTGTGCAGCGTATATACTAAAAGCAGGTTTTGTGTTAGGATATTGGAGTAAACTTTAACCAAAACAAGTTCAGGACGACATAAAATTAACAAATATTATTTTAAAAAAAAGGTGAAAAGGTTCTTTAAAAAAAAAAAGAAACAGTAAGAGGGGAATTTTGGCGTATTTTTATCCTGTGAATCTGAATATTTCGTTCATTTTCTCCAAAGGGGTAACTAAACGCGAGAAACCAAGAAAAACTTCCAACGAACCGTTACGTCATACCCAGATATTTGGGCCGCTAGGCGCGTGTCGCTCGTGTGAACAGCAGGTGAAATTGCAAGCTTACCAGGTATAGACGATTGCAAGCACGGCATCTTACCACCGCCATGTCTCTGCTCGTGCGAGCAAGCACTTGCGATTGCAAGTTTGCCGAAGCTACGTTCGGGCGCACGTTGCACATGGTTGCACGCATGGGGCACCTGCGAATTTTCCAAAAAAGGGTTCGTGGCCGTTTCCATTTTTCCAGTGTTCGTGCGTGATGCGCACAAACACTGTTCGTCGCTTCGCTTTGTGAAGCGACGAACATACGCGTGCTGGGCTAAGTAGGTCGCAAGCTGGGTTGATGATTTGAAAATATTAAAATGATGTATATATCTCCAGATCCACACCCATCATGCGATCCCCTCAGCCCCGCACGCGTACGTCCGTCGCTTTAAAAAAATGAGAATATCACGTTCTATACGCACGGACACTGAAATTAACCTGCCAGAAGCCCGCTTTTGGAGAGGCCTATAGGCCCCCGCACAAACACCATTCGTAATGTTTTTGTTTTTGTTTTAGTGCGATAGCATTAACTGTCTTATGGAGCGAGCCGACGTCATCAGCTTGAAGCGCGCCAAACGGCACCTTAAATCCTTTCTCCGGGTGAAGCCAGGTCCCAGCTATGAAACCGCGCGAAAAGCCTAGACAATGGCTCCTAGTTTCCCCGATCCCAAAAGGAGCGAAGTAAAGCTGATAGATTTCGCCTTCGGTCCCATTGGCCGCTGCGGGCGTAAGTTTCGACGACCGCCACCCTATGGCGCTGCGTGTCCGTGCTGCAAGCGCGCCTCTAACATGAGGCGTCCAAGGTCAGAGCTGCGAAGAGAGCTGGGAGAGCGCTCGCACGGCCGACGCAGATACGCCGCAAACACGGGAGCGGAAGAGCGGCACGCCGGCTTTCGCATTCACAACTCATAAGAAGTGCTTAGGTGTGCCTCGAGCCCCCCCCCCCCCCTTTTTTTTAATGCGAAAGCCATTACTGTTTCATAGAGCGAGCTGACGTTATCAGTTTGAAGCGCGGAAACGACTCCTTACTATAGTTACAAGCTTTTGATGTCATATAAAAGATCATTAAACAACCCTATTAGCGTTTTTAATTCAGTCTCAGGTTTGGAGTCGCGAGACGCAACATACAGCACTCGTCATTCGCGAAACTGGGCCGCACCGCGCTCCAGAACTACTTATGGTGACCAGAGACTGGCTTTTACTCTCCCAAGAATTTTAAACAACCTTGAGGCAAAGGGAATTTCCGTGGCCAACACAAGCAAAAAGGTAATTCGTGACCTATTTGAGTGATCTATTGAATAGGTGTTGTCATGTTTTGAAGGTGCAGAGGCAGTTGCGTATATATTTTTCAAAGTCAATGTGCATTGTAGTGCATGTGCTCATTACTAAACTCTTGGAGCAAGCGTGTGCTACTCTCAATTATGTTTACCTTGTTTAACTCTTTCGCACTGTATATAATTGACACCACTGTCCTGTGTAAGCGCTCGATTATCTGTTTTCATATATGTTGCATTGTTCTTTCACTCATATGTTGTGTTTCTTCTGCGGATGTAAAGGGGAGGCGGGGGCTTCGTCAAGTAGCGACATGCTGCTTTTTTCCCTGCCTTCCCCTCTCAGATGGAGAGGAAATAAATTTATTGATTGATTGATTGATTGATTGGTTTCTGCGATCACAATAGGAGCGATTTGTCTTCGCTTCCATTGGCTATCGCGCGTCGACGGGGCTCCCATTGGCCGCTGCGCCATGGCCTCCGAAATTCTGAAGCGCGCGCGCGCTAGTACACAGCAGACGACAAAGGGAGCGGACGAGCGGCTTGCATGCTTTCGCATTCACAACTGATAAAAAAATTCTTAAGTGTACCTCGAGTTTTTTTTTTTGTTTTTTTTTACCTTTCTGAAAATAGCAAGTGTGCGCGTGCATACATCTTCGATAGGCGCTGAAAATGCGCGATAGTAGAGAGTCCGAAAGCTCCTGATTTGACGTCAGCTCCGGGAAGTAGAGGCGTAATTGGTACTTTTTGAAAATGATTTTCCGCAGCCTCCGTGCACCGAATTCAAACATAATTACAATATTCGTGATCTTGGAGGCCAAATGAACACGATTTAGGGTTTTTTTATTTTTTCAAATGCAGAACTGCTTCAGTTTTTTTGTAATATTTATTGAACGTCATTAAGGAGCAGCGACTAATTTCACGATTCTTACTAGATGCTTCGTTGGTGTCTCGTGCTGCGCGAGAAGTTACGTGCGTTGATTGGCAGATAAGTGAATTTCGGACGATGGACATTACGTTAAATCTTACCACATGGGAGGAGTATGAAAGGAATCTTGTACCCAGTCTTATTTTAAGCGTGCGCGTCACAACACTGCCCCTGACGATCAAGTGTGAATTGAAGACACTTGAAAAAAAAACTAAAATCCTTAAACATCTTTTTCTTTTCTTACACAAAGAATATAATTGCCTAAGAATGAAATCTTGCTCTTTGAGCCAGGCAAGAAAAAAGAATGTTGCAATTGTTTTCCAAAGTCTTACGACGCGCGAACTTTCGCAGAAT
Source organism: Ixodes scapularis (assembly GCF_016920785.2). Lineage (NCBI taxonomy): Eukaryota > Metazoa > Arthropoda > Arachnida > Ixodida > Ixodidae > Ixodes > Ixodes scapularis. The sequence continues at coordinate 27,416,181 of NW_024609868.1, forward strand.
TGTTAAAAAATTAAAATAAAAAAAAATCCCTGTAAAAGTTATTTTTTAAATGATCGGTTTTATGGAACACGACCAGTGAAAAAGTGTGGCGGCGATTCTGTGCACGCTCTCACACACAATACAAATAATAAAAACAAAATAAAAAATAATTATGCATTTCGTTCTACCTTAAGGGGAAGCTGAAATATTTTTTTTTTTATTTGAGGAAACACTTAAGTCGTCTTGGTTTTACCTCCAAGATCTCGATGATTATTTTTATTCAAATTGGTGCATGGAGGCTGCAAAAAATTATTTTTCAAAATACCGCTGAAGGCTCTCCTTCCCAGTTCGTGATGTCATAAAAGGTTGTTTTTTTTTTAATCTCCGCTCAAATTCGTCTTGAGCGCCTATTGAAGCAATGCACGTGCTCTCTTGCTATTTTTACAAAGGGCAGAAAATGGGGTCACGACCAACGGTCACGACTGGTGCCAGTGCGGGAGAATATACTTGGCAAGCTTGCAACTGTACGCGCGGCCCTCGTGCGACACGCACTTCGCGGCCGAAGGATCCTCTAACGACGCCGCGACTGGTTTCAGGTTTTTCGTGTTTCGTCGCGTTTCGTTCCATCTTCGGGAAAAACGAACTAGATATATAGATTCACTGATTCACTGATTCATGATATATAGATTCTGAAGGAAGTGTTTCAGCTTCCGATTTAAACTGACTCTGAGAGATAAAAGGCTTGCCATAGAGGAACACTGACGTGAATTTAATACCCAGGGGGTGGACGTCCATCGGTAGTTGGGGGAGGGGAGAAGTGTGCACATTTGTTTCGAAGTTATCTCGGCGTTTGCGGCGTTTTTACGACTTGTACGGTCGTTCGAATCTTCCGAACATTTATCGACAGCTACGGGGAATTTCGATTCAATGGGCTTTTCGACTCTATGAACATTTTTTTTCACTTACCTAGTTGCCCGCAAAACACGCGGAGTTCTACGAAGACTTGGAACTGGGTTCAAGAAACTAAATTATCAGAAGGGAACCGACCTAACATTTGTAAACCGTCGAATGTGTATATTGCTCCTTCTACCGTTAACGACTTCGATGGCTCGGCAAGACGCCCAGATGCTTCGGTGGTGCCCTCTTCTAGTTGCTATCCCCGACGTGACGACTAGAGTTATTAGCAGCGAGCGACAAGTTACAGGGTGCGAAGCATGCGCGAAGGAAGTCTAGTCATCAAGTGTCTTCATCGATACCGTCAGAATGAAGAGTACGGCAATGCTCTGGATTCCTTCGATGAGATTGTATACGACAGTACTCAAGACGTAATTGTGAGGGTTTGGTCAATCCTAGCATAGCGATCACAGCGACTCCTTTGGCCTCGCACGTCGCTAATGCCTACAAATGTTGATTGCGGCCCGTTTTCAAAACACGCAAGTTTTTATTGAGAGTGTTATTGTCGCAGCGCACACCGACAGCATCGCGTGCCCCTTCAAAATCTGAACCTCAGACTGACGCCTTATCTGGAAGTGCGTTAAAAATGACATCTTCCGAAACGTGTTGCATTTTACACATGCTAGGTATTACATGTTTTGGAAAAAAAAAATTATATTTAAGAGCGTCAAAAAAAAAGGAAAATAAATAAAACGAGTTTGAGGTGAATTTGAGAGTGTTTTGGTCCTGTGAAGTTGAATGTCACAAGCATTTAATAGAAACATATCAGTATTAAAAAAAATCGTTACAAAAAAAAAAAAAAAGACACGCTGCCTGTGACGTCATATTTAGAGGTTTCATCTGTTTTATTCGTGCCGCTTGGGAGGGAACGCGTGCAGCTCTTTTGACTGCTCGGGCAAATCGCTGTTCACACACTGGCAACCGAGGAAGACCGGGAGAGACAAGGCCGGTTTTTAAGCCTCTTGCGACGGCAAAAGACCAGATGCGCTGCTAGGGAGCAGGTCCTCCGCCGTCTCAAGAGGCTTAAAAACCGGCCTCGTCTCTCTCCGTGCTACTCGGGTGCAACTGTGTGAACGGCGGTTGGGGCTCTCGAAAAGCGCGGAAGCGTCGCGATCTCCGTATAATACGCCGTGATTCCCTCTCGAACCGAGGGCAACAGAAAGGATCGGGGTCTTCAGCGCTATTGGGGAGGAGATCGAACAGTCACGCCTCTAGTGGCACGCTTCAGCTCTGAGGACAACAAACCGAATTTTATTGTTTGTTTTTGATCAGCAATATCAAAGATGACGATTTGAAGGCCGCTCCTCGTGCGACCAAAGCACTGGCCAGAGCGAAGCGCTCGTGTCCAGGCCGTGCATGACGAGGTTCAATTTCTTTGTTATGCTGTGTTAGTAAACACCGGGCTGTGGGGACAACAACCTCGATGAAGCGCCCCCTATAGTTCGATCTCCTGCCCAATCTTCAAAGCGCTGTTGTGGCTACTTGGCTCATCAATCTGCTATATAATCCTGACATTCGTAATCCTGGAGGCCAAATAAAAAACGGCTCAAGTATTTTTTATTTATTTTTTTTTTCAGGACAGAACCGCTTTGGCTTACACAGGAAACACAGGTTGTGGCTATTCCCGGGGATCCTATTTACGCTCCGCATCCAATGAAATTGTGGCGTTAGCCGAGAACAAAGCAGAACAACCAATTACAGTTCAGGAAACGTGAAGATATACTACGAACTTGAGATTGGGCGAGTTGGTTGTTCATGTTTTTCGACGTTTAGCGTACTCGAAAAACTGTCACTCAAGCATTCCCCCCCCCCGCCCCCTCCACACACCCAAAGAACACTCCTCTCACACAGCGCTCACTAACAACTTTGTATTTCGTGTTTTACTATGGCTTCTACTTCTTCAGCTTTTAGACGATTTGCAAATAGAAAAAGACGACATAAGAGTAAAAAATTCCTGTCTAACGCTAAGGCTAATTCGCGGCTAAATAATTAATCTCTTTTCGTGATAATGTTATCAACGGCGTACTATAGTCAGTTACAGGTTAAGAAGGTAGCGGCAAATGCCCCTCAAAGGGAATCAGATATCCCTCCGCCACCTTTGCATCCAATAGCGTCCCACCGTTCCCGTGACGTCGCGGACAGCGCGCGAGGAGGGTCTTGCCTTTCTGTACATATTTGCTTTATCTTTCGACTTTGCCTTAGCATTGTGGAAGCCACGAGAGGGAGATTAGAGTTCTCCCCCACCGACGGAAACAAATACGACTTTCGGGGATTAGCTTCCCCCCCGATGGATACAAAGGCTGCTTTCAGGGGCTCGGTTTCCTCTCCGATGAATACAAAGGTCGCTTTCTTAAAAAGTGGGATCGGAGACAAGTGGGAATCCATTGAAGCGGAACAAGGAGCGTTTCCAGTGAACTCTTCTTTCGACTGCGGAGAGCTTAGAAACGGGCGCATCACACTTGTGGGAAGAGCTTCTCCTACCTTCTTGACTTGTAACCGACTATAACAGATTTGTCCTCTAATCGTATGATATTCTCGGCTTCGATAATTTCCCTTGTTAATTGGTTTACACTTTTGCCCAACGCGGAGCTGTTGTTGAAGTGCGCGACACACCCACATTCCCGACAGTGTATCCCCAAGTGGCCAGAGTTAGCGTTTACAATGTTGTTGGAGTGTTCTCGAAGGTGGTCATTTAAACATCACCCAGTTTGTCGCGCACTTCAACAACAGCACCGTGTTGGGCAAAAGTGTAAACCAATTAACAAGGGAAATCATCGAAGCCGAGAATATCATACGACTACAGGACAAATGGGTTAGTACGCCGCCAATAAAATTATCACGAAAAGAGATTAATTATTTAGCCGCGAATTAGCGTAAGCGTTAGACAGGAATTTTTTACTCTTATGTCGTCTTTTTCTATTTGCAAATGGTCTAAAATCTGAAGAAGTAGAAGCCGAAGTAAAACACGAAATACAAAGTTGCCAGTGAGCGCTGTGTGAAAGGAGTGTTCTTTGGGTGTGTGAATGCTTGAATGACAGTTTTTCGAGTGCGCTAAACGTCGACGAACATATAGACGCTTTACACACGCGCCAAATTACAGCCGCCATGGCTGACCTTCTCTTGTCTTACCGAGATGCCGAGCAACTGAAATGGTAGTTGACGATCCTCCACAAAGGCCGATGTTTTAGAAAAGGACACAGTTGAATCTAATGTGGCAATAACCTGGCCTGCTATGGTAATGATGAAGTGAAATAAATGAAATACGAGGAAACAAAAACTGAAGGTCAGTTATGGCGGCGTCCATTCACAGCTGCTGCAAAGCGTCTATACTAAACCACGCCCCGGATTTTGTAACCTATCACTGGCTTTAGATGCTGTACATCCTGAAAAATATTGGTTAAAATTGCACCTCTGTCAATGGAGTTTGAATGCAACAAATGTGTTAGCTGCGCAATAGGTCGTTTACGAACAATTAAAAGGTTATTCACAGACTCACGACTGCATACGACCGAGAGCCTTCTGATCTCGTACGACGACAGAACAGGTTGCTTCAATCTATCGGGCAGCCGGGGAAGTCTTGAGATTTATGTACATTTCCCTTTTTCGTTTTATGGCATAGCATTTTTATTGAATTAAAAAAAGTAAAAAAAAAAGACATATTTTGGAATTGTTATAAATAAAAATTTCTCATATACAGTACGTACATTTAATATCGCAAATACTGCAACACCTTCTCTCTAGTGAAATGCTGTTCCCTAGTCACCTCGTGAATGGCGCGAGCGTGCCGATGTGTTCTCTGTCCGAAGGTGATAACAAAACTTTCGGTCGTAAGCTATACCGAAGTATGTAAACCAGCCTAACAGGCGCGAAAAGTGAAGTGTTGAGTAGCATTATCGTCGTTCTGAAATTTCTCCGGAAGAAAGCTGGTCCAGATCTATAACGACTTTTTAAGTGAGAAATCATTCTCTAATCACGGAGTAGAGCATCGTGGCTGGGGGGATGATTTTGGGCGATGAGGAGAGGAGTGTGGACGGAACTCGTTTTTCTGCCAGGCCCGAGACGATATCCTGTGGCGAGGAACGGCCACATCGATTGGATGCTGGAGCCGAAACGGGAATTCTTCGGCGCTCGCTCGGTGTCGATAGTGGCGCGGTCTGTCGCCTTACCCGCAGCTATCGCTCGAGTCAGCGCTGCGTCGATGCACGTCCTATTGGTTTTTCGACGCGGCCAGTGATGGCGGAGTTCCGGGGTATCTTTGCTTATTTGCTTATTTGCCAATCGATATACCCTCCGCGCGTGTTGATCGACGGATATTTTGCAAAAGTCCCGAAAGACCACGAGCCATGTCCTGCATGATCCCCATTTATCTGACAAATATTAACTGGGAGGGAAGTCGAAATTGTAGTATGCAATGTCTTTCAACTTCAAACGAAATATATTAACCAAACAAAATATTAAACAAGCGGTCACCTTAGTTTCGTTGCATTTCACAGCTCTGCCACCTCAGGTGCTTGTCCGCCGCTCCCGATTCAGAAGGTACAGTAAATCAACCTGCTCATACTCGGCGAAGAAGCTAACAACGCTTCCGTTGAGGCCAAGTATAACCAGGCAGTCACGGACCGAACGCTGCTCACAGCAAACATCATACCTTACGTGGTAAGACTGGTGTAAACGATAGCGCTTTAATCTGACCGACTGCGCGTTTCAACGGCTTGTAACCGATCATGGCGGGGGAGCACACATATAAACACTAGCAAACAGGCAACACGTGGTACCCCCAGGAATTAAAATCCCGAAGAGAGGGGGGGGGGGGTGAATTTCTAAAGCTCGAGTAGGGGTAGGGAGGCAGGCACAGGAAGGAAATCTCTGTTTCGCATTTATTTGGTTTTGTTTTCTGCAGATTATTTTTGCGTCGGGGCGAAGATGCATGTGTGCCCTACAGGGTTACTGGAATTCTACATTCAACAATATGGATAAAACAATTAATAAAAGCTGCTTAATTTTTTTTTTAAATCATAAATTAAAACAGAAAAAAAGGGTTCAAAATATCAATAGCGGTATCAGTACTGCGATACCGCAATAAAGGTTAACTAATACATATTCGACTGAAGAAGAACTGGCCAGCACAGAAACGTTTCGATGATCTTGAAGAATCGTCATCGAAAGTAAAAGATTTATGTTCGCGATTCGGTCACATATCAGAGCAAGTTATCTCATGGTATTGGAAGGAGGCAATCAATATCTTTAAAAAAATATTCTAGTCGGATCCTGTCTTTTGACGTAACAAATAAGACGATATGAAATACAATCTTCTCGTACTACTTTCTCCAGAGGTTTGAAACAAATGCTTAGGTACTACTTAATAATTACAGACATGAAATATATTTAAATTTATTCTTTCGTATTTCTTTTGAAACAAACATTAATCGTTCTAGCTAAAAAAGCAACCTTCTTTTTTTTTTTTTATATGATGTCAGAAAATATTTGAACTTACGAACGAAGAAACTAAGAAAGGCGAAAAAGTTGATGCACTAACGAGCAATTATGCAGCAATATACTGAGAATAAAGGGAACCTACACACAAGGAAGAGCTATGTGCCAACCCACCTGTATACATAAGCACACGCGGACAAATGTTGTGAAACACACCTTCCTATGCAGCTGATCACGACACACCAACGCAAAACATTTTCATTGACGTCAATCAGAGGAGCCAAAAAGCTAAGCAAAAAGGCGCGCGAAGTGGCTCCGGTCATGAGCTGACTTTGACGTTAGCTCCACATAAAATCCACTTTTGAGCCAGCACGCTCGAGAATACAACAATTTATTACGAGATAAATATTACGTTTCTTCTTTTACGTATCGAGTGGAAGATTTTTCAGAGGGTGCCCCAAGAAAAACTGGGGAAGAGGAGGGGAGTGTACCTCTTTCTCCGGGAGGAGAAAGATAGTGAAATCACTACTGGCAAAATGGTACGTCTAGAACAGTCCTCTTTTGGCGTATACCTGGACGGAAAGATTTGCAGTATTTACGAAATCAAATTTGCGCACTATCTTTGAGAAATGGTCTTTTTTGACATTGTCCGAGTTGTTAGTTTACCATGAATTTTTAATTTCCAAACGTACCTTACTTGCTATTGATAATAATGTTTTAGGTTGGCTCCAGGACTACTTTAGAGAACGAAAGCAGTGCGTTGTACTGAGTGGTTAGAAGTCCGATTAGGTGGGTGTTACATCTGGTGTCCACCAAGGCTCTGTTCTGGGACCTTTGCTTTCTATATATTAATAGAATACAATCAAATATAAGACTATTTGCAGACGACTGCAATATCTATAGAGTTAGTGATGATTCGATTGATGTAAATTTCTTACTGGATGATCTGGACAACATTTCAATGTGGTGCAAGAATAGGAAAATGAATCTGAACGTCAAAAAATGTGTTCACGGGAGTTGTACTCGAAATAAAAGCTACATTGGTTCTACCAACATAATAAATAATGAAATAATTCAGGTTAACTCAAACGTAAAATACTTGGGTGTCATTCTGTCTAACGATTTAACGTGGAAAGCTCTTGTGGAAATGATGACACTGAAGGCTGTACGCATGCTTACTTTTATATGACGAAATTTTCGACGGGGTTCTTGCAAAATTAAAGAAACTTTGTACTTTACAATTATTTGCCCCTGTATTGAATATGGAGAAGTTGAGTGGGATCCCCACCACAATAACCTAATAAAAAACAGAAATGAAATACAAATCAATGCGCTAGATTTGTTCTAAATGATTACCAACGCGGGGCAAGTGTCACCACCATAAAGAATCACCTAAAGAGGGAATCACAAGATCAACCACCAACAAAATGTCTAGATTAAAATGTTTACATGATGTATATAACAGTCACCTTTTAATCAGTCGAGAAAGGTTTTTACAGGAACCTTTTTACATGTAGGGAATGGCGGACTGCGAGAACAAAATCCGACCTTACTTTTTCTGTACTGATGTTTTTGCGTTCTCTTTTTTCAAGAACTATTGAAGAATGGAATAAGTTGGCTATTGAAGGATGTGTTTAACGTTTATACAAGTTTGTGTTTCGATGTTTTTGTTAGATTCCAATGTATTTCATGTACTCACCCCTGCTATACTTCCAAACGGCGATGCAGGACTCTGTGTAAATAAAACATCAAGCACGCGGTGAAAGAATTGCCTAAGCAAATTGGAAGCGTTTCTGGGCTATTGAGAGTGCGCGTCAGTGTCTTCACTCGACGTTAGCGGTCACATGTGGTTAAACGCCGCGTATCGCACTCAAATGCAAATGTGTGAACCAACCATTAGAAAGCATTCGTGCATACATCATCGTCACCCGGAAACCATGAATGACAATGTTTTCGCGCGTAGGGCGCAGGACGAGACTGCATAGTTTGCCAATCAGAGTTAGTGGTTTGTCCACGGTCAACATTCGGTGTTTTTCGCACTTGTGAACCCATAGAGAGGTTCAGAGTATATATACTTCTCGAGTGATTTATGCGGAGCTAATAGCGTAGGTTTGCAGAAAAAGATATTCGCTTATTATTAGTCACCATTTGTGCTCACAAGAGAAATAAAAAGAAACGCCAGAGCACTTTGCCCGACCTTGAAGGTCCGATGGGACGAAAGAGATGCGTAAGTCTTTTCCAGATGCATGTGCCCAATCAGTGCGTTTTGTTAGTACGACGTCGGGAAAAAGTTTACCGCCTCAGGTGGATGAGGAGGAATGAACATGCTTTGTCTTAGCTAGTTGGCGTTGACACTATACACCGGAAGGAAAAGTTACAATCGGACGCGTTAATTGCACCTGGAGAGTACGAAACGTGCTCTTGCTTCGAAGTGACCAAAGGCACTATGCGAGGCACACACGTCGCTTTCATCACGGGTGCTTGCCGCACATTACGCTTCACCACATCTTGAGTTATGGTGTCTTCATGGTAAGCTCAGGCAATATAGTAAGCTGAACCCCGGTTCGCGGTCTTTCCGAGTGCTGTAAGGACGCTATGACTGATTCGTTGGATTAAGGGTAAAATATTAGATGTATCTACTGCCATCTACTCGGTCCATTAGTCCATTATAATGAGCACCGACTCCTTCAAGAAAGAGCGAGAAAGTGTTTTACACACCACATCCTCAGGTAGCTGATTAGCCACACGAGAGAATCAACTCAAAAAACGTATTACGGCATCTGTACCAAACTTTTCAATTTTTTACTTTAGTTAGAATTATTTGATTATCCAGAAATATTGCGTTTAAAGCCTGTGGGTGTTCACTTTAGCCACCTGGATCCCCACAAGTTGTTTTACTCTTTTGTGGAGGTTATGTTTCTAGTTAATTTTGACTTGCTTTAAAGACAGGCGGCAAAACAAAGGAGTCGTTCTTTGATACAGTCAAAATTCGTCAAGAAAATAAATTTCCAAAATAAGGTTGTTCTGACTGCGCACTCTCTCAATTATCAAAAACGTCTGCAGATAAAAAAAAACAACGGTGACACCTCGACTAACAAAGAAACAGCGCACCCTCAAAACAAGCACTCTAAAGTTTTCATGCACACAAAAGAAAGAACCACTTACACAGCGCTCACTGATATATATAGGTTATATTTACAATTTTCGTTTTCGTCTTTCTTTGTGGACTAGCTTTTTTATGGCAAAAAATTGCCCTTTTCTTCTTCCTTCTTCTTCCTGTGTTTTTTTTTTTTTTTATGACCGCACTCTTATGTGGCCATAGGCTACAAGTAAAAGGCTCCGACAAAACAAACGAGAACACACATCCAGTGGGGCGGGAATAAGTACGCCATCTCAGTTGGGAAACCCGACGCACTTATTATTCTGCCACTCTCAAAGGAAAACGAGAACCGCCTCTTCCGGTTTCGACCACAACTTGCCTACCGACCATTCATCTGCGCCACAAATGAATCGCAGCAAAGGAGGGAAAATCTAGTCGGAAAAGCGATGGTCGCAAAGTCGTTGTTTACTTCCAGATCGATCGCGTAAAAATTTGACTCGAAGTATATCCCCCACTCTACCGGCCGTCGTAATATACAAGAGGTCACCGGTCGTGCTCGCTTGAATATCCGCGACTGTATTGCGCTAGTTAGCAAGTCAAATTTGTGTTTTTATTTGTCTTTATTTTTCGCCAAGTTATGAAGTGGAAAAGCGAAGCAAAATTCATGCTTCATAAGCTGCAGGCAGTTATTCAAGTGTGGACACTTCTCAGAGTTTTTGTTTGATGGTAAAAACATACGAACCTCCCCCGTATTAAAAGAGTTGTCTAATCCGACCAGAGGTCCGCTACAGAAAGTGATTTAATAAATTTGCTGGCAAGAAAAACTTCTTAGTGACCAGGAGGGGCTACAGTGCAGTAAAAAAAAAACGAATTTATTTGCACCCGGACAGGTACAAAAAAAAAGATAGTTTTAGCAGAGTATTTGTCATGTATGCTAGTTTGTTGAGCGTCCTGTGTAGTGTTAAAACAGACTACACGGGACGATCAACAAATTGGTCATGAACAACCAACTAACCCAACTTAACATTCTGTTAAAACAGACCATTACGACTCGACTTCACGAACACAACCAACGTTAAGTTTCTTGATTTTAGGTTTTGTTGAGCTAACCAAAAAAACAACTGTCAAGTCAAATCGGTGTAGTTTGCCTTATGATGATGTTTCCCGGCTTTTGGAACTTTTAAGAGTCGTCTTTAGTATGACGCCTCGACTAAACTCGATATCAGAAGTTGTGTGCCCCCTCCAAATGTTTTACTTTACGATACTTTAAAAGAATCGCATTCTATTTTACAAGTTTTATTGAATATCTCTTTGTGTGTATTTTACTTATGTTAACATTACGTTCGCGTAGTTTTGTGCTGCCGGCTTAGCAAATTTTTTAGCTTTTGAACTCTTAACTGTACAGATAACAAAGGGGACTCACTTTAATAACCGCAGCGTTTTTGTATTGTAGATGCTAGACTAAGCGTGCAGAATGAATTCGGAAGACTGCGTTCTGCAGATACATAAACACAAACACGTAGGCGTATTGTCCAAGAAAGTATGTTATTTGTGACAAAGGTAATACTATCAACTATGCCCTAAACTTTGCCTTAGAACAAAAACTATTCATGGTGACATTCGAAGCGCTGAAATACAACAAAGGAATGGCGTCACTTATAATTACAAATACCGCGGTATTTTCGTAGAAGTCATCAAACGGAAGTCGCACTACAGGATTTAAAATCACGGAAATTCGAGACCAACCTCGTAGCACGGGTATGTTAGCGAGTTTGCGCGTCATAAGTTTGTTTTGGGAATTTTCTTTTCGAATTTTTTTTTATTCAGCTGGAATTTTTGGTTTTTGTTTTGTTTGCGATCGCTCGTTTTATTGTCCACATTCCGGAGTCCTTTCCGGTTTCGCTACGGAGATGAGAATGCAGGGCAGAGCTTATCTCTTCTTCCAGCTTGGGGAATTCCTGCTGGCCACTGTCGCAGCAATTTCGTGTCCTGCTCGGAGGTAAACTTAGACGCAACACGTCGTGCTTTTTTTTTTTTTTTTGTAGCTTTTGGTGAGCCGTTTTCGAGGGTAACAATTTTCGTCTCTCTTCATTTTTTATTATCAGTTTTTTTTTTCTTTTTTTTTTTCCCCTAGACTCCGCGCGCGCGGATTCTTTATACTACGTTCTCCGCTCTGATGATGGGGAGACGGACCGGTTTGCCTGAAAAGTATCCGAGAAATGTGCTACAGAGAACTTTTATCAAACCGTTACCATGATCCGCGTACCGACTACCGGAGCCTTTAAAGCATGCTTTTAAGCGCGGGCCTCATAGTCACAGTATTATCCAGGCGCACTTAAAAGCATGCTATGAAGCAGTGTTGTACGGAACGGCGTTCCAAGAAACGACGTTTCTGGAACGCGTTCCTTTTAGGAGGAACGAAGGAACGCCGCCGTTACATTTTGCATCGGTGGAACTGGAACGGGAACTTGTTACATTTTTACGGGAATGGAAGAAGGAACGGCGTTCCTTTTTCTTCTTCCGGTGGGAAAAGTTTTATTTTATTTCTAAGAGGTCAATTCTAAAAAGAGTTTAAAAAACAATATATTTATAATAAGCAGGACCTCTAACTTTTCTTATTACTTAGGTTTTATTTTGTGGGGTCCTCGCTTGGTAACAGTCGACTTCAGGAGAGGTTGTGGGCATTAATTCTCTTTCCAGTGCATAAGACTGCGGTACCGAAGTAAAAAAATTTAGTCGAAGGAAAAGACAGTAAAAGGGACGTGTCAAACACAACCAGTTTCTTCGCTTCCACGAATCCTCATACACTCAGAAATCTAAGGCCAACTACAGCCATCACTGAACTTCTACAAAGAGACCTACAGTTACACAAAAAGAGCAGGTTACCAGACATCGAACGTACCCTTATATCCCAAACATTAGCCAGATGCAAAAAAAAAAAAAAATTAACCTTCATTTCTTTTCCTTTTTGCCGACCTTCAAACTGAACAATGAATCCAACCTTTAGTAAAGTGGTTAGTTGGGCGAGTTGGTCAAATCCAACCTTCACGAAGAACTGGTAGTTTTCAAGACCGACCTTCAAAATTCAAAAGTCCTACCCCATTTTCAACTTGCTCGTATAGCGGACGGCAACATCGAGAATCAACTGTTGTTAAGTTCGAACAAGGGACTTTGTTAAATTTAAGCATGTGAGGTTGTTGTAAGACGCTCGTACATTGTGGGGTAACGGTACGCAAAGCTCGTCTGCATCACTTACCACCATAAATATTAGTATGACAAAACGCCGAAATTTTTAAAAGTTAATATATCAACAAATGAAACCTTGCTTCCGCTTATTTTCTTCTCTGATGTCCTTCCATCACGGCACTCGAATTCGTATGTTGCCATTCGATGGGATAGATAACAAAACTTCGTTTTATCTAATTAAATATGGTAATTAGCAAAAGAGAAATGTAATGTATATGTAACGATACGTTCCGTTTTTTTTAATTGTAACAGGAACGAGTTCCTTTCTCGTAGATGGAACTTGTAACGGGAACGCGTTCCAAAAATCAAAAGGAACGAGGAACGAGCTTCCGTTCCTCTTTATGAGGAACGTGTACAACACTGCTTCAAAGGCGCCAGTAACCGGTACGCGGAACACGGTAACGCTTTGCTAAAAGTCCCTATTATCCTTTGAATCGTTTCTCTTTACGTTCGAGCGCAACCGACGCCACATGCAGTCCGATGGAGCAGATCAGGCAACGCAAAAATGCATTGTGAAGGCGCTCGTGCTTTTTGGGGGATTTGTTACCATTAACTACACCAATCCCACCCCCCCCTCCACCCACAGAAAAAAAAAAATAGCGGAGGATCACGGCGGCATTCACTTTGTGTTTATTAAGTTGGTTATAGCGAACGCGCAAAGGCGGTGAATGGTATGACGACGCACTTTTGGTGATGCTTGATCGGCCCCGTTGGATTGTAGCGTACGGCTATAGTCGAACTTAGAGCGAAACGGGGTACAGTTGTAGGGACAAAGAAAAAATGAAGGATGATTACGAATCTTTGTAATGCGAAATGAGAGCGCAGCTCTTGAGGTATTTTGATTTTGCGATATCCAGTGCTAAACAACTTGAAAAATATATATATTTATGTACAAATATAGTTCACTCTCCTCACATATAGGTTCTGAACCCTCCTCTTCATCCATGTCATCTTCCTCCTTCTTAACCTTTTCCTCCATATCCCCCTTCCCTTTCTCCCTTACCCACCCCTTCTCCTCCTCCGTACTCCTCCCTCATCCTCCTACATACCGTCAACTCCTCCTCCTCCATGCCCTCTCCTCCTCCCTTAGCGGAAAACTGACGCAACATGACCTCAACACCACATCAATATGTCCGCTAAATTTAGCGGGGAAAATGATGTCACATGATTTCGCGTCACTTCACGTATGAAAAAATTCTCTTCCTCCGCTAGATTTAGCGGGAAAATGACATCACGTGACCTCAACACGAGTTTGATTCCCCGCTAAATTTAGCGGGAAAACTGAATTGGTGTGCAAGTCTGTGACGTCCCATAATGTAACACTGCACATTCACTTTGCCCGCTAAATCTAGAGGTAAAACTGTCGTCACATGACCTCAACATCAATTCAGTTTCCCAGTTAAATTTAGGGAGGAAACTGTGACGTCCCATAATGCAACGTGCACGGATAAGCCGACCGCGACGACGATGGCGACGGCAACGCCACTCAACACAGGCACGGGCGCCTAAGAGTTGTACTCTAAAACAGGTTACACTGTTATAACTCTACAAATGCTCAGCTTTATTCACCAGACATAACCAGCGCCTTGTTAACCGCTGACTAACTACGTCCAGGATTAGAATGGTCACGTGGCAGAGGTTATTCGCAGCTGAGTAAGCACTTGCTATTAACCGACTATATTCGGGGCTTTGTCGACTCGAGCCACTTAGAAGGCGACTGAAAAATATTAGGTGGGGGTGGGGATTCGGCTATAGTCTAGCAGGTGTTTAGCAGGTGACTAGCGGCTCAGTGCTATGACCGCCTCCTACCACCGCTGACCTGTCACGGCTTGCTGACGCACTTACTGTCTTGGAACCCTGGGGGACGCATGTAGAAAGAATCGGAACAGAACATTTGTGGGATTAGACGCGTTCAGATGTAAGTGATAGCGCTAAAGCGATATCAGCAAGGCGCTGACCGTCGAGAGAGCCCGCATTAGAGAGTTTCCGTAGAACATCTCCGCCGTACCGCAACGCTCCCCGCAACCCGCTACAAGAACCGGGTATCTTCACTCAAGGCTACTGGCGCGCAGGCGCAGTACCGGTCTCTCAGTTGCGGACAGCTTAGCGGAGGATTGACAGCGGTTTACGAAAACTCCTCTTTTACGGGGACATCCATATTTGCGTATTTCGCTGGCAACGCGGTTACCATGTTTTTCCCCCTGAGAAATTTTTCGTCTTTTTTAGTATTTTGTATTAAATTTAGTACTTGACAATTAGCCTCTCGTTATAACGTTCTATTTTTGCTAATAAACATAAATTAATAGGTTTTACGTGATACTCTTTCTTTATAAAATTCCCATTCTCGCACTGGCGTCCAAGCACGCTCACGCGTGATTTATCTTTTTATATCAATTCCGCTCGTAACTCCAACTAGATAGACACCGGCTTGCTTCGCGCTCGTGAATACCGCGGGGCCTAGTCGCTCTAAGACGCTTCTTAGTCGCCGATTCTTTTCTTAGCTCGCGACTACTTCGACGTGCTACTAACTTTATAACAGCGCTAGTTAGTCACGACTGGTGAAAATGGATGTCAATGTTTAACCATATTTTCATTTTGACAAGAGGCACGGTGTGCGTTTCAGCGATTGTCTTTTGAGTGAAAGCACCCTTTGTCGAATAGGATGACGAATTAAACGCGTAGTCAAACGTTAAAGGAACGTAAAAAAAAAAAGAAACAGTAGCCAATATAGCGTACGCTGGCGCTGAGAAACGCCAAAGTGGACGCCTTTTTGTTTTACGAATAAAAGATGGAAATGTATCGGGGACCACACTCTTAAAAAAAAAGGAGTAGTACTTCGTCCTTTTTGGGGACTAAATCGATGTCACTGAGAGTGATCCCCAAAAAACGGCAAAACCCCGGTTTAGTCCCTCCCTTTTCTTTTAGTCCCTTTCCATTGATCCCTTGAGGTCAAAGTTTTGAACCGTTAAGAGGAGTGCTTTTGATCCCTACAGCAGGGCACCAGGGACTAAGCTTAACTCTTCAGGGGATTAATTATGGTCCCTTGAGCGCCGTCGTGTTTATAATTGGGGGAGTAACTTTGATCCCTTTGGGGATCAACAGTGGTGATTGGGGGACTAACTTTTTTTTTATTGGGGACTAAAGTTCGTCCCTTTGGGGATTAATTTTGCCACTTAAAGGGATGATATTTATAGTGACGGGGGAGTAACTTTCGTCCCCTTGGGGATCAATTTTGACCCTTTTAGGGATTAATTTTATAGTATTGAGAGGGTAATTTTCGTCCTTTTGTGAACGAATTTTGACACTTTTAGAGCCGAAATTACTAGTAATGAGACCCTTTAGCTGTGAATAGGAGTGAAAAGTTTGCGGCATTGAACAGCTTCCTATTCAGATAAGGCAGATTGTGCAACTTGTTTGAAAAGGTATATCTTCTGAAAAGTTGCACAAAGTGTCTTTTCAGAGCAGGGAGGTATTCAATACCTTAGAGCTTTCACTCCCATTCACACCTAAATATTGCAGTACATATGAAAAGTCGCACACCTTTATTTGGAAAAAGCAAGCCTTTGTTGTGAAAGAAGCTGCGAAGACTGGATATGCGGACAACACTCGTAGAACTTCCAGGCAGGTTTTTTTACAGCTAACATCACCATTTTACGAAACACGTTGCACCAGCTATCTGTAGAAAAAAAAACTAGCACTTTCATTGTGGAAATATATTTATTCTAGAACTACAGAACACTGTAAATGAAAACAATTGCACATCACAAGAAAGTATACAAGACAATACTGCCATCTTGGCACTGAAGAACTTGCCGAAATTTTACATGACTAGCATATATATAGGAATCTTCAATGGTTCTTAGTGCTGCTGAACGAGCCCGAAAAATCGGTGCCTGCACATTAAAAGTTAAAGCATTCACTGAATGTGCATGTTACCTGTTGAAATTGTAAGGAATTTCGCCTCCTTCCTGTGAAAAATCAGACGAACTTGCCAGGGCCTACGGTGGACATGCTTGCAGCGTTAGCAACGCTTGTAAACTGCGACGTCATTTTGTTCTAAGCAAGGGAAGCAGAAGGCGATCTCATCTGCTAGTTGTGCCTACCGGGAGTTACAACCATCGCTAACTCTATCATCTGCAGACATGACTGCTATTGACACTGGCCAGTTTGTTGGTCTTATTTTTCATGTGAAGGGAGCTAAGCTTTGAAATTTCTGCAGGAAAAATTCACATTTGGTTAAATCTTAATTGAGCTTACTACATGCAGGATCTGATTGTTCTGGCTCGTTTCACAGCACTAAAACATATTGTAGACACCCTAAAATCCATTCAAAAATAAGAAAACTTGTAGAGAAAAAAAAAGCTAACAAGAGACAGCTCTTTTTAATGTCGTTTGTTCCCTTTTTTAATGAAAATGACTATAAAAAATCAAACACCTTAGTAAACAAAGCTCCCAATCATAAAATGTGAGGCAGTAAAATTACTAGTATATTTATAAATTAAAAAAAAAAAAAGACCTGGGAAAGGTTTTTGGCCTGTAGGAACATATCTGCTCAAGAAATTACTAGTATATAAGATGACTCAAGTCCCCAGGCTCGACCTAAAATGGACCGTAAAAATTGACGCCTGTACGTAGCGATCTAAATTTTTCGTCATAGGTGTATTTCACAGGTCGTTTTTTTAATTACAAAGCGTAGCTCTTTTTCTGTAAATAATAGGGCGAATAAACTTGCCATGGTCTACGACGTGAAGGCGACGATTTTTACGGTCCATTTTTGATCGAGCCCGGTGACTTGGGTCACCCTATATTTATAAAAAAACAAAACAAAAAAAAAAACAGAACAAAAAATTTGCCATAGGTTTTAGACCTTCAGGAATGCATGTGCTCAAGAAAGTAAAAATAATGTTCACTTAAATGCGAATGCATTCCTTCAATGCATTACACAAGCCCAGAACAACATGCTTTTAACAACATGTGTGGAAAAATCTTTTTTTTTAATTTAGGCTGGTCAGCAGCCTTGTGCCCATGCAGCCCAGCTTTGAATGTTTGAGACCTACAAGTCTCTCTAAACAAACAAATGTGCAAAAATATTTAACGAAGTACTGAAGGTCGAAAACCCATGCCAGGCAGAAACGAAGTGCCACAGCTTCCAGAGGGCCCTCTGTCTCATAAGCCAGATTTACAAAAAGCACACTGCAGCGCTCTGTTGGGGTCCTGGGACACACTTCAATGGAATAGACTGCGGGGCACGTCTGAAACAAAGGTTGGGAATTAAAACAAATCATAAAATCGAAGGCTTTCTAACAAAAAGAGAGGCCTGCCCTTAGAGCAGATACAAGTAACTGATGATAAGCAGATACAGGTAACTGATAGACTACCTGAAACAGGTTCAGTATATACTCCCTAAACCTAACACCCCAAACGAGTTACCCTAATATTGTTCTTGGCAAATCAAAGCTAAATTGGTCATTGGAGCAGCTGGAATATCCTCTCCAGGCTAGGTCATCATCGGGTACCCAAACTTCACCACGTTGTTCGACTGGTGAGCAAAGGAGTAGCACAAACAACGCAAAAGATGGACCATCTCCGGTCAACAGTAAGTTTCGGGAGCACTGCGATATCGAAATGATGGCGTTGATGTATGTGAAAAGGCTCTTAACACGGATGCATCTAATGCCTCGCATTAAAGCCAGAAAGGTATTTCGTTTATAACGAAAAATTCAGCCTTCAGGCTCAAAATACAAACGTGAGATTGTCATTTACGGATATTGTTGATCATAATCAGCCTATATCTGAACAGGACGGGTATATTTCAAATTTCGTTAAGTATCCCTTTAAAATATTTTCATACCACATAGCACAGACACTTCAGAATTTTTTTATCCAACCACCATCTACACTATACTCTGTATCACCTTAGTCGGGGCGCAGCGGAGGCTGCGAGCCATCAGAGCAAATCCAAAGCTGTGCGGGTGTCATGTGTCCTTAGAGAGTGGGCGCGGCGACATGTGTTATGTGCTATGTTCAAAGAGCACGATTAAATGGGATTGCTCTTAGCATCTGCTGCATCCGGACATAGGGTGAAACAGTAATACCATGCAGTCAAATCCTACCAGGTGAGAAATAAGGGCCTGATTTTGTTTCCTCATATGCACACAGTTAATAACAGAATAACCACCCATGCTAGTAGATTGTTTTTTAAACTAATCCTTTCAATTGTGCTCAGTGCCAAGTGTCACGGCAATTCAACACAAAATATGAAGGCTCTATTTAAGCATCACATCAGTAATGCAAATTTATGTTTCTTTTTAAATACAGCCATTCCCCCATTTTTTGAATGTTACTCATCACCAGACGGTCACTCACAATTTAAAATTAATGTACAGAAGCATTTGGAATTTCAGATGCCAACAGATAACTGTTAGATATCTCGAATTTAATTTACATAGCTTGCACCCACCTATCACATGAACTGAGTCGGCACCAATTCGGTTGCAATAGAAAGCTAGCTGGATTGGGACTTCCGCTAACAGTCAATGAAGGCTAAATTGTAAAGCAGGTGTACCTTGTTTCTCCGATTCTTTAACATCATCCATCCCTTCAACAGTCTGGTAGAAAATGTCCGGCTTTGTCTTGCCCTCTGTCAGTTCAAGGGCGGTCGCCAGGTTTCCTGAGGCAATTTAAAAAGAGCGTTGCTCGGCATCGATGCTTGTGATGTGATTAAACTCAGCAAAAATCTGAAATAAAAATAGATGATCTTTAGTGAGCCAATAAATCGTAAACTACCCCGTAGAAAAGCAGGAGATAAGAAAAAAAGGATTCCCAATTTATCATGAGAAACAGAATCGTAATTGCAAAGATGTCAGTGGGATAATAAAAGACTCGTGGTGTTTGCTTTTGCCATGAAGGAAGTGCCAGTTAATAAGACTATGATGTTGTTATCAGTTTTCTGAAAGTAATTCGTTCCAAGCACATCTCATTGTGCTTGTGATCACATTTAGTTTTGCCCGTGCTTTGAGAAGTGCTGTTAATACTTACTTTAAAATAAACAAAGGAATAAAAACAAGTATGAAGTACCCCAATTTTCCACATAAGCCAACTAATTCAGAATGTGCAGTGTTTTTGGTTGGCCAGTTATGATCAGATACATCTCAGCTGCACCAAATCTCGCTCAGCAGGAGGAACCTACCAAAATATAAAGCTATTTGCTCGGTTTTCTAGCCCTCCACAAATATAACTAAAACGCAAATATTTTCTTATAATGCTGCTATAAAAAAGGCAAGCAAGAAGTGGCCTATGAGGAGAATTTTTTTGAAAGGCATGTTGAACTTGAATAATTTCCACTGAATTGAGCAACAGGGCAAGGACAGTGTGCTTGCTCTCTTGAAAACTTACAACAGGTTGGCAGGGCAGTGCCGTTTTAAACCTTGTTATTACATTAGGTATGCTCTCAGATCCAGCCAGCTGTCGATCATAAAACTGGTGACCATGCTTTCTGCACATACTCATGGGCATGAGGGCAGGGTCACATAATGAAATACTTGTCCCGAGAGCCCGAAGTTTCTGCCAACCCGTAAGCTGAGCCCTTGGAAGGAAATTAATAGCAAAAGACGAACGGCTTCATTTACTGCAAATGTGCTGAAAAAGAAAAGTGTAATACAACAAAGGGTAAAGTGCACCTTTTTTATATCTTCTGCATCATGAAGCCTTACAACGATCTCGCAGAACAGGGCCGGTCTTGGTTTTCCCTCAGTCACCATGAGAACAGTTGGCAGGTTTTCTGAGGCAACATTCATAAATCGCTCCTTTGCCTTGGCGCCAGTACTAATACAAAAAGACACTGCAAAGATCTGCAAGAAACATAATTTTCACATTTTCAGTCTACTTGAAGATATTTGTAAACTGCTCTTTTTAAAAGAAAAAGCGAAAAAAATCATGACTTATCAGTTGTAACAAAATCGTAATTGATGTAAGTGGGATAAAAAAGGAGACCCATCATGGTGCCAGACTTCACCATGACAGGACTAACGGCGCATTTATGCCAGGACTGGAGCCGCAACTGCAAAGCAGATCTGTGCGTTGAGGAACATTTTCCCCAACCGCGTCACCGAGATCTCCCTGCAGGAGCTTCCATTCGCTAGCAGCGCGAATGCACCATAATGGGGGTGGTCGTGGTCTTATCAGGGAACTTACTGCTCCTAAAAGCATGAGCAACATCGTTAGTAAGCAACATATTACCTGGTCTGTGAGCTTTAGGGCTGGATAGTCGTCTACGGTGTTGAAGATTGTAGGGTGTATGCTGATGTACCCTCTTTGCCCAAAAAGTCCTCTCCATGGCATCTTTCACCATCTCCATATACGTAGTCGCTCCCTTCCTTTCTCTTCTCATTCCGTCCATGCGGCCGGCTATGAAATTTCAATCTTCAGTCGTGGGCGAGGATGCTTGCAGCTTCTGAAAATTAGAAGGAACGAAGTAAACCAACCTTGAACATAGTAAAAACAGTCAGAGATTTCGAAAAAGAAAGGACAGGCAGACATAGCCTTAATTAACTAGCACCAGCTCGTTTTCGCCCTAAACCTCATAAATCAACCCTTTTTCATATGTCTGTTCTCCACCTGTGGTCGAATTTTTTTTTGCTACATCAAAAGTATTTTTTTAATAACATTCAAGAGACAAAGAAGCCTACAAGTGCGAAATCAATAGTTTAAGGAGCTCAATAATCAGAGATTACTCAGTTAGTTCAATGCCTCCTAGATCGCAAGGCTTTAGCGTTGCTGGATTCTACCCCCTCTCATAGGTCATCGCAAGGCTGACTGGAAAAAGTGCTGCATTTGCATTCAGCTGGAACACGTATTCTCACCAACTGAACACGAGTTCTAGGCCAATGCTAACGTGGCACTGTCCACTATATACCCTGCACTGAAATATGATAATTGACAAAGGAAACCAAGTGCTAAGGTATTGGTATTTAGGAGGTGTTAGGCCAACTCAAAATTAAAGTGTACTTTAAATGAAGCTATAGCAACATTTTGTGTTGTGATGACAACTGTTCATGGCATGTGCAAATTTATTTTTACGTGACTTGTTTCTACTTTTGTTGGCGGCTGCTTCTGTTCCAAAATGACGATGCTATGTGGTATAACCCTATGCTTTATGTAAAATACTATCATAAAGCATAGTGTCTGTCATAAACAGAATTTAGTAATGCGAAATTGAACGACACTCAAGACGAGAAAATTGCACCCTAAAGGGCCCCTGAAAAAAAAAAAGGAAAGATTTTTTTAAACAGTTTGTAAGGGACACAAGTGCAAAAAAATAAACTTTGCGCAAAAACATTTTTTAGCAATATTGACGGCGCGAGATTGATTTTCTATTAATTTAAAAATAAATGAATAAATAAATAAATATTACTCTAAATTTTTTTGTTGTTGTTTATTCGCGTAAAATTTATTTTTCGACACGCGTGTCCTAACCAGACTGTTTGAAAATGCTCAGAGTCCAAAGCAATGAAAATGCTCAGAGCCCAAAGGAAACACAGCTATCAATAACAAGCATAAAAAAAAAAGAAAACTTTTGAACGAAGATCACAAGAGCAGCTTTGAAGAATACAACACACATTTCGAAGCCACGAGCACAAGTTACACAGGGCGAAAGCAAACTCCGAAGTGAGGATCTCAAAAGCAGAAGTATTACAAGACAAAACACCTCTACGCTGGGCTCTATAAACAATAGTATCGTTACAGCGTTCAATTCCAATTTGGTGATTCCCGACCATGGTTGAAACTATAAACTATGCCGCGGAGCCGACCAGCATCGGCCGAAACATAGACGGCCGAAAGACACTGGGAAACCCGCAGAGAAAGTAAAAACATAAAACAATGCTTCACTAAACGCGCTCGTGCACGACTTCGCGGCACCGCTCAATTTCGTCGATACGTGCTCCTACAACGTTTCGTCGACTTTGTTTTGTTTCGTTCACCACGGGGATTGCATTATTGGTTTAATTTCGTTCGCCGCAAACCTACCTCAACTAAAGCGGACTTGCCCAGGCGACTCGATACGCCACAAATGAATTGGCGATCCCCGCTTTCAAACCGTCCGCACTACGCGCTGAAACCCTTCGCTCCGCTCGGAGACACTTTAATATTGATCGAGAACATGTTTATTTACGCATATCGGATACGACCATACATTTCGCCTAAGAGCGTAAGCGCGAAACTTTACTCTCGAGACGCGAACTCGCACCAGGCCTCATGCGAACCGCAACGGTTTCGTCAAGCTCGCATCGCCTTGGTTGCCGACCGAGGCGATATGTGCGGAAAGACGCTTCCGATGAAGCGTCGCAAGGTTGGTCGATGAAACGAACACGGGTACTTTTCGATGAACCTAAGTGGCATTAAAACGCTGCTGCGTCGACGAAACCATCTGCCGGTGTTACATCGTTTGTTTGATGAACTGATTGCCGCCGGGTCTATAGTTTTGAAGTGCTAGGCCTCGTTTGCACGCTAACATGGACGAGTACGAGCCCGACCGCGTCAAAGAGCGAGCGCCTATCGTACAGGGTAAGCCTGCGACTTTATGAAGTACGTTCTGAAATGACTATAACGTTTCTGCTGCTCAACAAGTAGACAAAGCAATCAAAACTCACCGTCCAATCGGTTGCCACTCCGACTGCATCCGACGAGGCTTCCACCGCACCGCCACAGGTCAACTGGGTCAACCGTCACCTCCAGTTCAAACTCGGGCGCGCGCGCGGCAGTCGGAGAGTAGGTAGCCTCGTCTCCGGCGCCTCCGCGTCGCTCGGATTCCGTTCTCATGTTTTTCGCGGCCGGAAACATTCACCGAATATGCGCGTGTAGTCACAATTTCTAAATCCCGGGGCCAAAATCTTGTTTTGCCAAGGCTTCTTTTCAAAATAGCTACTCGAGTGATGCTTCGTCCACTTCATCGAAGGCTTGCGGCAGCCATTATTGACGAGGGGACTAAAGTATTCGTTAGGGGATCAACTCCAGCGGGAGCAACGAAATGCCCGCGGGACGAACTGCTCGAGTTACCGCTTCTAAATAGAGGGCGCTAGGGTCGCCGGGATGAAAGATGGCGATTGGTCCCTTTGCGCACCTTTTTTTTTTAAGAGTGCAAAGCTAACGAAATATCATAACTCTACAAAAATACGCGTGTACGATGTCACCCTAGATAACTTTCATTTGCTTCTCAGAAGGTGATGTTAGGGCATTAAGCGTACTCGTTTTCGTCATGCACGCCAGCGTACTCTGACTTAATCAAATATGCCCACTCGTCGTCGGGAGTGTGTCCCTGTCCCCTTTACCACGCAATGATGCTCTTTCTTGTAGGGGAGGAGAAACGCCCAAATATATTTTAATATTGTTATAAGTCGCGGGTTACGGAACTTATTCTCGATCGAAGCTCATGTATAGTGCAGCTGAAGCACCAAGCGCGTAAATGTTTCCCACGTAAGCAAGTGTGTATGTTTCCACAGCGGCAAGACAATCGGCGCCAATAGGTGTCTGGTGTCTGTTATAGGCGGGAAATTCACCAAGTGCACCGCTACAGCAAGTCTTGAGTCATAAACGTGCACCACGCAGTAGTGATACACGACCGCAACGCCAGTGTGATGCTCATACAGATAAAAATAGACAGGGTGGGGGGGGGGGGGGGATTGAAGCCAGAATTACTGGGTTGATGGTTTTCTGAATGGTGCTTGCTGTCCGTTAGTGCAAAAACACTCAATAAAGTAGCTTGCTATTTTAGTTTGTGCTGCACTCTCATGTGTAATTCTGTAATTTCGTTGCGTCAAAAAAAAAAAAAAGTCTCCAATTCTTTTTTTTTTTTTAATCCGTCCCTTGGATTACGACTCTGTGGTCTCGACGCAATATAGTGTTTTATTATGCGTCGAAAACAAACCACGATGTGGTAAACAAACAAATATGGTTGACATACGTTTTAGTATTTTAGGCTTTGGCGCAATGTGAGCGCATTTCGGCCTTTTGCAAGACATTTTGGAGACAACGTCAAGAAGAAGCGTCTGGGTGCTTTTCAAGCAGGCCACCGCAAGTCGTTCCTGCCATCTACATATTAGCAGTAACATAAAATACGTACAAACACTTGAACGTATTCGGTATTATGAGTGCTTCAGGAAGCCGAGAACCGTGTTCCCGACCTGTACGAAAACATGTCAAAACATTATCTTTGAATGAGTCACTATAGCCCTGTAGAAATGAGCTGGATGGTAAACCAGCCGTTCAGAATGTTGTCTCTTAGTTCACTAACCCGTCCACCCCAGAATGAAAATAGAAAACCACGTTTAATTTACGTTTCCTTGGATAATACACAACAGTTTCCCGGTTTTTTTTTTCTTTTTTTAATTTTGGCTCAGCACGACAGCGGGAAGCAGGACATCACAAGGGCGGGAGAAAAATATACGTGACTGTTCTTGTTGACGAGTTCATGCGTGCGCGTGTACAATACCTAAAAAAAAAACATGTTAAAGAGAAAAAGTGTAAAGAGAAAAAGAGAGGAGGAAAGAAAAAGAAGGAAAAAAGCCTCCCTACATTCCCAAAAGCCTTTTGGGGAATGTAAGGAGGCTTTTAGAGGATAGAAAAAAATTCCAATGAGTTGTTGTCGCGAACGCCTAAAAACAGAGTGGGCCTTTAGGGACTTGGGAAAATCCTGTTCGCCATCTAGGCAACATTTGTGTGTGTGCCTCTGTGTGTGTGTGTTTGGAATGAGCACTAACCCGTCCGTAGGCGTTTTTGTCTGATACTCCGCGAGTACTATGTGCGTGTGTGCAATTTTTTTCCGTATTTGTGCGTGCACCTGGGTGTTGGCATGTGCCCGTCTATAACACTATGTATGTACGCGCGCGGACATGGGCGCGTCTCTACACGTCAGTTTTTATGTACGTCTATGTAAAAAAAAAAAAAAAAATTTAAAGATAAAATAAAAACGGGGCTGTGTTTCTACGTAGCTTCGTTCCTGGCTACATCAAACTGCGATAGCATTTTGACGTTTTCCTTTTATGAAGGCCATATACCACCAAACACATTGAGAAGAACCACATGCCGGGTAACTAAGCCTAAAATGTGCGCACATCTTGGATCAATATACACGTCTCTCTTGAACCAGAAGGCCATCACGCACTCCACAGGTGACACCGGACGGGCCCTTGACGAAGTGCTTTTCGAGCAGAGCAATCCGGCATTCCTTTTTCCTTCCCAGGCCAAACGCTACCCTTTTCTTTCCGGTGTCTCATTGGCAGGGCGAACACGTTGAGCCTGAGCGCCGTTGCTTCTGTTGATAGATATACCCTTCAGGCGTCTCCTTTTTTTATCGAGACATTTTGAAGACAATGGGAGGACTTCCAGCAGGCGCAGGACTTTTATCATAGAGCCGAGCGAAGAGCGCGACATCCGTGTGCCCACTGGGACAACTTCGTATCACGACACCGGCAGTCAGAAGGTGCACTCGCGGAGCTACCCACAACCCGCGCGATAAGGACGGAGGATAAGCAAATCAGGAAGAGATTTCAAACTGTTTTGTGTTTCCGATGAAAATTTTTCAAAGAGGGAAACAGGGGAGAGGTGGGGATAGGCGAGTGCCGCGTTTGTGCAGTACCCCTTACGCTTAGCGAATGTTCAATGAATGTAGAAGGGTTTCGATTTGGGTTCGTTGTTTGAACGTGTTTAGGAGTTAAACGCGCTAAAAAACGACGGACAAATAGAAAAGACACACACCACGCAGCGCAAATTACAACTGGTTTGATCTTTAGCAAAACCCAACTACCGCGAAACCGACAAGACGTTACATCCCATTCATTCCCAATCGTTCAATGAACGACTCGTTTCTGTTGAGACGTTGAGAATTCACTTCATAAAAACCGTTATTTGTTGTGCTCGAAAAAACAAAATTGAGGGGCGAGGGGATGGAGCTAGATACTGACTAAAACACTAAGAACTTTGAACTGTCCACATTGTTGTGATACAGGTTAGTTAAAGAAATTGCTGTCAACGTCTACAGATTTCCCCATTTATAGTAAGTTGCTCTGCAACTTTGAATAAATTCATGACCTGGTGTTTAGCACTCTGGGCTGTCTTTTTTTGTTTGCTCTTGTAGAGAATGTTGCTGAGTTGTTTCTGGGAAGACCAGGCAACATGATAGCAACGTAGCAAATAACAACCCGTTAAGAAAGTTGTGATTAAAAGCAATTGACAGGGGAAGAGCTGCTATAGTTACTATGAAATACGCACCTCTCATTCCGTGTGCCAAGATACTTCTTAAATTGGTTCCCACGCGCCACATGAAGCACGGATGGCTAAGTATTGGTGGTGTTTGTTTGATTCTCGCTTTTTGTTGCTGTTCACAATTTTTTTAAGTGTTCTTCTGGTGAGAGCGCAAGATCGACTGTTTTCAAGTTGGGCTTCTGGGCTTGAAGTGAAAATATAAACTCTGAGCGGAGGTCAAGCTTGCTCCATGTGTGTGACGTTTTCCTCGCAAACCCTTCGAGGAACTTATGGGCAATTTATTTTTTAGTCTTTCCGTGCCCAATTAGTGCTTCAGAAAGAGGAGAATTTATTTTTAAATGTAGCTAGATTTTTAAATTGATTTATTTATGACGTGCTCTGGGGATTCAAACAAGTTTCTGTGGGGGCATTTTTAAAGGGGCGGTGCAAAGATAAACTGGAATGTTTTTCACTTTCCGCGAGCTTACTGGCACTAGTGGGACTCAAGGATACTCGCACGCAACGCCACTGGCCAAGGAACTCCTTTGTTGCGGTGTAATTTCAAGGACTAGAGCGAGCATTTTCATTCAATCTCTCATTCGCAAAACCTGATAACGTAGCTGGGCGGTAGCAGTACCCCCCAGTGACGATATTTGAATGCGGCTCATAGATTCAACCCGAGCATTGCGTGGGACTCGATTTGGCCTCGTGATAATAGATTGTTCGAGAAGCATTCGGGTACTGGACCCTGCCCAATCGCTGCACTGACGACAATAGCCGAACCATTACTATGTCTGAAACTCAGCGCGTGTCCTGTGTCTTGCCAACCCCTGCGCGTGGATATGATCAGCATTGGCGGCATATAATCGGCGCCAGATCACGTGGCCGCTTGTTTTGGCTGCAAGTTGAGGGGGTGAACGCTGCTCGGTTTTCTTTCATTTTTTCTGCGACTTCGATTGCGTGTGGTGAAAAACTAACGGGTGTTTTATATTTCATGAACGTCAGGGATACGTTCTAAGTGGCATTAGCGCAAACTACAAAAATCGTTGCGTCGTCTTTTTAAACATACGAGAGAGAGAGTAGAGAGCTAGCGCGTGTAAACATAAATAAAGTAGCTGGCAAGACTAAATCTATAAGGGCAGTATACTTTTTTTTATATATGTGACGGGTTTCAAAATTTTCTTGTGCAGAGCGAAGAAAGTCATAACAAAACGATTCCGATCCCTCAAAAAAAAGCCAGAAACGAAGTTTAGTGCTCTCACTCAACGTTGATGCCGGTAAAATTATTTGAGAAAAAATTGCTGACCGTAGCCTGATAGTCATCACTTCTTTGCGGCCCTGACCATTTGCGTTGCTTCTGGGTCTTTATCATGCAAACATATATTACTTCGAACAATACATTTTTCCATCTAACGTGGTTTAGTTATTTTGTATGCATCAAAACCAAAAGTAATTTTAAAAAAGCGTTTTTCAGTTAGAGGTTTAATGCGTGTTGGGGGGCTTTATGAGTAATGGAAACTCAACCATGTTTTTGAGTGCTTAATGCTACTCTCTCGCTTGGTGCTTTAAGGATGCTTGAAAGGCTATCAATTTATAGGCTTAAAGAGAGTACAAAATGGGAGATGGCGCTTTCGCTGGAGTGGATGAATGGCTAATGTATACGCATGGTGGCCGAGCTACGACGTTCGCAACGTTTCGGGACCTACGCTGCTAAGCACAGTGCGCCCAATGTTGAGAGGCAGTGTCTGTAGCACCGTCGATATCGGCTTGTACTGAACAGTGGGTGGTGCGGCAGAAGAAATTAGGCACTTACCTATTTACAGGCACGTGAGCACGTGGGAGCCTATAACGCTTAATACGACAACGACCTGCCCTTGACTCGGTAAACAACTTAGGTTCTAACGCGCCGCGTGACGCCTACGCCTCTCTGCATCGTTCTCATTTAGCATCTCCTGTCCTTCTTTAGTGACAGCCAGTGGATTTGAAATATTAATCACAAATTCACTTGACGGAGCATACATCATACTCTACAAATATTGTTAGTGGCGTGCGGTGAAGATAGGGAGACGGCTGATGACTTGATAATGCGTTATCCAGGACTTCGCCTGGACCTTTCGAGCATCAGACAGATTCAGTAAAAGCAATGTGAATTAAATAGTGCGAGAAAAAAAATTCTGAGTGGAGAAGGATAAGCAGAGGATATATTACGGGGGGTTGGAGTCGATGAAGGAATCAATATTTCCTTATTACTTTTTATGCTGGTTCTTCGGGTCAGTAGGTGTGTGGATTCGGTTGGAAAAATAATCTTTCTTCAAAGGAATCGTAATTTTAGAGCGCAGCTCTTAGGCGCCTGTTTCCGGCTTTAGCGGCGTCGCCGTCGCTGCCGGCGTAACCGCGCGTTGCGTTATGGGACGTTTCCCATAATGACGTCCCACATCACGTCACGTGTGACGTCACCTTTGTGATGTCACACCGCGCCTAAACTTGGCGGAAATATTTCCCTTTAGATTTGGCGGGCGAAATATCCCCGCTAAATTTAGCGGGCAATTTTTTCTGCTAAACTTCGTGAGGAAATTTCTTCTTAAATTTTTTCCTCTATATTTAGAGGGCAAGTTTTTCCGCAAAATTAAGCAGGGAAATTTCTTCGCTAAATTCAGCGGAAAAATTTCGCCGCTAAATTTAGTGGAAACTTTCCCGCTAAATTTAGCAGAAAAATTTTCCCATTAGATTTAATTACAAACATTCCCCGCTAAAGTTAACGGAAAAACTTCTCCGCTAAATATAGCGAAAAACACTCACCTCCAAATTTAGCGGAAACATGTTTTCGCTAAATTTGGCAACATTCCATTGAAAGTCGAGTGCGAGGAAGGAGCACGGGCAAAATTGGAAACCAGCATTTGGACCGCGACGAA
The DNA here is from genome assembly GCF_016920785.2 of Ixodes scapularis. Taxonomy (NCBI): domain Eukaryota; kingdom Metazoa; phylum Arthropoda; class Arachnida; order Ixodida; family Ixodidae; genus Ixodes; species Ixodes scapularis. The sequence continues at coordinate 27,446,043 of NW_024609868.1, forward strand.
TGGTTACGGTCAGAGCTCCAAGGAGGACCAGCCCCAACAGTCGGCAACGGGCCCTCAGTGAGCGCGTCAACGAGGTGCGTTGCTGGTATACGAACAACCCCTGGTGATGCGCGCTAGAACGGCACCCTCAAACGGCGACGGTCCAAATAGCTGCTGTGTGTTTGCCTTGAACCGTGATTTTATTTTTTTTTTCTCGGTGCTTTCATTAAATTATATCCTGAATGTTTGCTTTGCATTGCCCTAGTATTTTCTATCTTCCTTTTTTATATGCATTATTTTTTTATCCTACCAGGGTTTTCGTCTTCATGCGGTCGTGTATCACTACTGTGCGGTGCACATTAAAGACCCCAGGTTAGGTGTCGCACTTCACTGACGAAATTGTTGGACAACAATGTCGCCATATTCTGTCAGACTAAACGTCTGCTGTATAAACAACTAACGATTAATTTGTTTCGTTTCTCACCTTCATCTTTGTCGCTGACAAACGTGATAAATCCGTATCGGCTCGTTTAACTTAAGTTAAACGGGTCGATACGGATTTACACTTTTTTTTCAACACAGAGTGAGTTATAGGGCTGGCACCTAATCATTTCCGTCGAACCATCACCACTTTGGGACAGGTTTTCCCCAAAAGACTTCATTTTGGCGTACTTGCTATAGGAACAAGAAGAAAAGTATTTCTCTTTTTACATTGACATTTTAAAAGATGGCGTTCACGAGTGATACTTGCACGGAACGCTGAGCACTTACCGTGCACCACAAAGGGCTGCTTCCAGCCCCGCGTCGTGCACGAGTCCACAGTTTCTGTAAACCAACACAGCACAAGCTGTGTACAAAATTTGTACACAGCTTCTCTAGTGAAATACATCACATGTTGTATCACCACAGCCTTTTTGCCACGGAGTACAGCAAAGGGGAAAACTCTTAAATTTCTTCTCTTTTTTACGTGGCTTTATGCTTGCATACGAAGATGCTTATCCGCGAAGGGAAAATTAAGTTCCTTTATTTCCTTTACGTTTTTATACTATGGTTTTGTGTTCAGGCCAGAGTAAGTATAATTAATCATTACGTATTTGCATAAATCTTTTGTACGCGCAAGGTCCAATAGAACTTGCAGCAGACAGGAAAATGGGCGTTTTTTTTTGTGTGTGTGTGTGTCAAAAAAGAAAAAATTTATTATTTAAAATTTAAAGAGGGTGGCGCGGAGCACCTTGCGAGAACTCGGCTTATCTTAAGAAAAAAAAAACGGAAAGAATGTACAATAACCCCAAAAGAAGCAAAATTCTATATAAGTTGTTATCATATTTCCGCGTGTTCATGTGTTTCAATTTTTGTTATATATCGAGAAAAAAAAAGCTTGCGATTGGAAGAATTTCAGTTGGTGGAAGCGATTGCTTTAAAGTTTTTTTTTTTGTATTTTCTTTACATATTGTTTTATCGATTAAACGGAAAGACTCGCCGTCCTCGTTATTCAACGGCGCAACGCGAGACAGTGACTGGCAAGAACATTAAAATGCAAATCATCACCTCGAAAGGCGCCTGGCGTCTAATATAATTGAAACTTCCTGAAGTTGCGGATTCATGATTTGCTTTCCTGACAGCTTCGCGTCAATGTGCATGCAGAAAAATTTTTTTTTTTTTTGAAGCAAAGGGATGCTTTTTAAAGATATATATATAATTATAAACGTTTTTGTAATTAACTACTTTCGTTGTTGGGAGAAGCATCAGGATGCTAGGAGTGTTATATATATATATATAAATTTTAATGGACTGCATTTTTTTTTTCGGGTTAAAAATTAAGAAAAGAAAATGTTCAAAATAAGGACATGGCTTCTTCGAGGTCCGAATGTTCTACGCGTCGAACTTTCTACGCCGAGCATTCCAGAAGACCACGCATGTACATAAGGGGCTCCGCGTGGCGAGCCACAGTCAGTTTCGCCCCAGCGTTCGACTCTGCTCTTTCGCCGACTTCGACGCCCGCGACGCTCTGCTGTTATCTTCTGTTTCCTTTTTTATTTTTGGGCACAAGTTCGTCCCCATCAAACGTTTAGTTTCTTCAGATATTATCGCCTCATCACTTGTCATTCGTGACAATATCGCAGTGTCCCCCAGTGACGGTATTTTAATGCGGTTAATCGATTGAGCCCGAGCATTGCGTGAGCACTCAATTTGGGCTCATGAGAATCAATAGCTCGACAAGCATTGGGTAGTGGACCACGTACAATCGCTACAATGACGGCAATAGCCGAACCCTGCTTGTCCTGTGCTTTGCCAACCTCAGCTCGTGGCTATGATCAACATTGACGGCGGATAATCGCCTCTAGATCACGTGACCGCTTCTTCTGGCTGCAAGTAAAAAAAATAAATGCTGCTCTTTTTTTTCTGCGATTTTTATTACGTGCGCTGAAATACCAACTCGTGTTTCATTGTTCAATAACATGAGGGATTCGTTTTCTAAGCGGTATTTACGCAAAATACAAAGTTTGTTGACTCGCCCATTTAAAATGAACTGTAACTCAATTCGACGTGTTTGGTTAGAGCGGATGGGTCTAAATTTCCGCACATTTTCTGTGTTTACGCGTTCATCACCGTGCTGCCAATCAACATGGGACAGACTCCGCCAAGGTCTGTTTACCGAAAGATGTCGCTCAATTACGACCGTCAGGGTCGCTCCACCCGTGTTTAAAAAAAAACAAAAAAAAAAACAAGGAGCGATAGTAGTACGTTAGGAAGATACCGGAAACGTGAATGGCACAAATTACCGTATCCCCACGAGCATGCGACAACGGCCGTCCAATTCAATTATGGTGTCCCCATACGAAGCTGCCGTGCGCTCACCTTGTCCTGCTCCTAATTGATGCGAACAAACGATGCTCGAGAGTGTACACGATGTACGTCATGGCATCCTTAATGGCGGCGTAATTACTTCCTTTTAGGGATGGGAAGGAGGGTGTTCCCGTATTAGGGTTGCTGCCCACACCTTCGCACGGCCTTACCCCTATGCGCCGAGCAACTGAGGGAGACGAGGAGACGAGAGCGCCGAGCTCTGATTGGAATGATTACGGGTTTAGACCTAATGCTATCTGTCTTTTTCTCCACTGCGCTCGTCGAGAAAGGGGAGGAGGAGGCGGTGAAGCAGGAGCGGAGGAGGAGTAGAAGGAGGACGAGGAGGAAAAGAGTCGGGGAGGGTACGGAGGAGAAATAGGGGCATACCCTCCCCTCCACACCCTCCCCTCTTCCTCTCCAAGAGCTGCTCTCTAGTTTCGGAATAGAGAGATTTGTCATGTACTTTTACTCCTCCATAGTCTCGCTTTAAAGGCCAACTTACTGTTTTCTCCAGGTGTGAGGGTATATCTATGGCCACTGAGAAGATGAGAACGGTAGGATGCCTTTCAGTTGTTCGCCTTCAGCGAGAACTTCCCAGCTTCGACAACCATTTGGCTCCCCGTGATCCTCGAGCGTGCATGCGCAGCCAAAGCACGGTGGAAAGCCATGAGTGCATGATGGAGGCCGAAAATTCAAAAGAGACACCCTGCCAATCTCCATCCTGCCTATGACTTTAGTAGAACACGTGCTCTATTGAAAGTGAAACAACTAATGGCGAATTTGGGTGGCCCGTGGTCGGGAACTTATTTTACCGCAAAACCGGCAATAGTGTTCGCGTGGTCAGTTTCCGGCCGGCGCGTGCCGTTCGGGTAGTGGTTCTCCGACAAGCACCGGCAACGTTCCGGCGCTTCTTTAGACCGAGCTCCATACGGCCGGGCGAGCAGGCGCCAGACTGTGTCCGGCGTCATGACTTTCGAAATGGGAGGGAAGGTTAATGAGAAAAAATGAATTAAAGAACGAAACTGATGTGAAGTCACTTCAGCAGCCACTACTCGAGTCAATCCAAGTCGTTAGGACATGGGTAACGGCGGCGACAGCCCCTCGCTAGCGGTATCGCGGGGGCAAGAGAAGAACTAAACTGCCACCGTCTGCCGTTTCGTGTTCGGGTGCTGAGGGTCACGTGGTGTGCCGTTCACGCGTTTCTGGTTGCCGGTTCCGCCGGCTCGGTCTCGCCGGCGATTGACTAGACGAATTCGCCATTAGTTGGGTTTGTTGGCTCTTATTAAGTTTACGCTGGCCTAGATTAAGATCCCCATGTATTACGTTATACCCCGTTTTACCAAGTGTCACGTCATGCACTATACGCAGCTTCAGCTTACGTGCGAACAAAGGAAAAGCTTCAAAAGCAAAGATCAACGCTTCATGGGAGCCTCGCTCTTCAAGCGTACTTCGATACAAATTGCTCGGGTATGTAGCACTGACACGGCTCGCACTTCCTGCGAAAAAGAGTACAACGGGCGAAGCCTATTTGTAGCCAAGTTTGTGAACTGTCTACAATGTCTCGTGTACCTGAACTGTATGCATCAAAGTAAGGAAATCGAAGAAGTCGACGTAAAAATGCATGGTTTTTCAAAGTTGACCGACACAAGGTACGTCTCAGGCAACTTCATCATGACGCGTAGCTCGTTCTTCATGTGTGTAGTGTGAGAAACATGCATGTAACAAAGCACCCGTCTCTTTGTAAACATTAAAATTTCCTCCAGGGTTTGTCACACATTCAGCCAAAATCCCACACTTAAAGCGGCCAAGGCCGCTTTAAATGTGTTTGTGCTGCACGCTATTTGTTTACATTCCTCGTGACTTAGTTCGCCAAATATTAAATTACTTTTTATGGTACTAGCTGCGTGTAAGTATTTCTATTCGCGCTTGAAATAAAATAAGAAGCCTGCTGACAGGATAACTTAACAATCCACGCTCCCGTACACTTTGGGCACGCCGGGGAAAGCAGGAACACGTTGCTATTCTCGATGGAAGTGCCTTTAAACGACGTCAGGAGAAACAAAAATGAAGAAGGTGGGGCGATGGACTGGAAGAGTTTAAAAAGAAGCAATAGGTGTTATCGACCCCTGGATAGCTTTTGTGCACCCCCTCCTTCTGCCTTCTTCCAATCACATTTCGTTGCATTCTTACGTCCTCGGTGATGGATGATTCCATCGCTGTTCACAACTTATTTAACGAGGCATTGGTGCTGTAACGACCGCGTCGATGCCTTTTTGTCCGTATAATGGACACCGGGGTATCATTGGAGGCCTCGGTCATTAAGATTCTGGGTGTCTGTAAGGGATTTACTTAGGCACCGATAGTGCGACGTATAGGTGTGCAGAACTGTTTTCGGCTTTGGATGCGAATATTTTTATTTTACAAATTCACTCATTGTTTACTATAGGTTTACGTGAGTTTATAATTTATGTATTTTTCTGTCTCTGTACATATCTGTTCTTTCTTTATCCTTCTTTCCATTCCCCAGCACAATGTAGCGAGCCAGCATTATGAAGCTTGATTCAATTTAACTGTTGGGCTAGTTGGTTATTCATTACAAAATTATATTACAAAAGACGAAGAAAGAAAGGAACAATGGGACAAACGAGTGCGCATGGTTAACCTTATAATGCAATTAAAATGCAAAGGTGCAAGCGAGCTGGACAAGAATGACGAAATGAATCCCTGGAGAAGGGGAACAAGAGGGACAAAGGACAAACATAAATCTCCAAACACAGCTAGGTGACTGGTGAGCGACCGAAAAAATCCGCCTGGTCCGGGTATCGAACCCGGGGTCCCGGGTTCGATACCCGGACCAGGCGGATTTTTTCGGTCGCTCACCAGTCACCTAGCTGTGTTTGGAGATTTATGTTTGTCCTTTGTCCCTCTTGTTCCCCTTCTCCAGGGATTCATTTCGTCATGGTTAACCTCTTCGTCTTTGTATAGACCAATTTGTCTCTCTCCCTTTCTCTCTCACACTCTTTTTCTTTGTCCCTGACAAAACTTTAACCATTGCTTTCCAGACTCTGGCTCCGGTATTCATAAATTAGGCGGGTTTATTGTCTTGTGTTCAAAAGAGCTCTTTTGATTGTTAAAAAGACAGTCAATTTCCGAAAAATGCAACGACAACTCAAAATGAAACTCAAGCAATACAGCGAAGATTTCCAGCTAATTGCGTATGAAATCGAACGTTTTGCGTCATAAAACGAAGCACTAACGCTCGAATGATGCCCAAGGAACCATTTATGTGGCTATTTATTTTACAGCTTTAGCAAAACTTTTGCTCATACATAAATTGGCCAAGGGCCTACGAAACTGAGCATGCAAAAAAAATCGACGTTATCATTTCGTAATGTCTGAAGCCTTCAGCCGTACCTTCTGAAGATTACTGCATTTACACCGAGTCGAGACGATAGGGGAAATGCAACGACGTAGGAGAGGATAAACTAAAGCGAAAATACAAAACAAAAATAAAAACATTCTACGGAAAGAATGGCAGCTGTCGGAGACATTGATCGTGTCGCGATTCTGGAGAACTGGAAGAAATCTCTGACGCGCTTGGGAGATTTATTTTTTATTTACTGCTATTTTGTGTCCCGTGTTTTGCAAGATTCACCCGATGGAAGAACGATGTTATTTTCATAGACTCCGCTTCCTGCGGTTTCTATATTAAGCTCTTGACGCTGATGGCAGTGTCTGGTCGGTGCCTGGAAGCATTTACGGAGTTAGGGCCAAAAGAAGGTTTCGTTTTGTTGCCGGGCTTCTAGTAAGTTTTTTTTTTTGTGTTCGACTTGAAAAGAAATGTGGTGTCGGGTGGCAAGCGATGGCATGAAAGGTCAAAAACTTATTCTTAAATTTTCTTTTTACTTTTGGCTTCTGCTTGCAGCGTTCTGCCATCTATAGCCTCTCACTAATCTTGTGCCATCTAGCGCGGTCTCTACGATCCTTGTCGGCGAGTGCTGTGACTTGCCTCCGGCGTCCGTCAGCAGAATGTCGGAAAAGTTTAAAGGACTTAGTTTCCTGGTGCTGCTCCGACGCCCTTCGGAAGCTGAAGCCTAGAGTCGACTCGGGACATAAAGTGACGCGGTGTAAAAGTCAAGTTGGTTATATCTTTTAGGTGGCTGAATATCGGAGACAACGTGAGATCCTTTGTTCTTCCAGCCAGTCTAACAAGCTCGAGCTTATGTATTAGCTCGCTGCGGTGACGTCTCATCGCGCCACTCAAGAGCCCCGAGGCGTTCGTAAAACAGCTTCTTGGTGTATACAATACGTGTACCTAGAAACCGAATACATTATAAAGTCATAACAGGCTTACAGCAAGATACGTAAGGATGCAAAAGGGTTCGATAGGGTAGCGCAGATATCACTCTGACTGTACTGTAAATTCACACAGGACTGATTTTTGTTTTTATTCACGGGTGTAAAGTTTTGTCTCAGGTTATTATTGAGCAAACCGGCCTTTTAAGAAGATATCTATAAACTAAGATCAAGCCTGTTCATGATGGGAAAAAAAAAAACAAAGCTGCCAATGGACGCGAAAAAGTTAACTTCACTGTCGTCTAGTTTAAACTTACGTCCAAATGCCAACTTGCATCGCAAAGCGGCACGCTGTTCATCAATCAGCCCGTCGGCGTGCAATACCGCCTGTGTAGATGATTTTGTACTCTTTTTCAACGTGGAACGCTTCTTGGCCAGGTGCTCGGCACTTCATGAAGCCTGGATAAAATCGAGGCCAAGAGGCTCGACACTGATCGGTTGACGGGTGGCAGAGTGAGGTGCTGGACGCTGATTGCTTAACGGGGAGGTCAGGTAACCCGAGGGGTAGGCGAGGAGGAGCTCGACCACCTGTGCGCACTGTGGGAGATGATCTCGGAGTATGGAAGGCTCTGAAAGATGGCCAGGCTTATCATCCCGATTAATGGTAGAATCGCTTCATTCTAGGAACAACTATCAAGTGTACATATGGTACTCGTTGAACTATCTAATGAAGATCGCCGTGAACGTAAGCCTCTGGCGTCTGGAAATGCAAAGTTTCGCTAAATGTTTGTGATGCTAGAACTCTTCACGTATGCAACACAATTGTCTGGCAATTTGCTATAAATGGTTTTATTTATTACATAGTCTGAGATATTGTCAGCTTCAGGGCTTGCAAAAACAAACTTGAAGGCGATCAAAAGGAAAGCATTCCATTTAGTGTTTTTTTTTAAATTAAAGCGCGTGCTAACCAATCGTATTTTGACTGGCCTGCCATGTCCATTAGCTCGTCCAACAATACAAGGATGGCGCCTTCTGCAACGACGAAAGTCGGAGTCGTTCAGCGCACTCCTTCAAAGGACGCGATGTCAAAAGCAGATTTTTGCGGCAGTACTGCCCCGCGTTCGTTGTTTCTCTTGTTCTTCCGAGGACGCAGTTAACGCCGCTTCGGGACGGACTTGGGTCGAGTCCCACGGCGTCTAAGTGCTGGTGTGCCTAAATTACAAAGTGTTTCCAACTGCTGGATTAGAGTCACGTGTTTAAAGGTCCGCCGTGCAATACAAGCTGCTAGGAGAGAACCAAAGCGTTGGTCGTCCGCAAGCCTCTCTGCCATTCCGCACGCTTTCCTTCTTGCCGCGCGACTACCTTATGCGTGAGCAGATGCGATCAATCTGCCCAAGTGGTGTCTGCCGTTAAATCGAAAATTTTTACGTGAAATGAGTTGGTCCCTCTCTTAAATCCAGGCTCTCTTCTAAGTGCAGCACTCTCCGAACGACTCCTGTCATTAGCATCACTCGTCTGGAAGAGCGTTGCGGCTCTAGCTCTTTCTGCCTTCAGGGTTTTTACGCTTGTTTCAGGGCTAAGAAAGGAATAAGAAATAAGATAATATTAACATATAAGATGTAAGTGTGTGTAATTTGTTTCGTTTCGTTTTTAACAAAATGTTTTTTTTTTAGGTGGGCGCATTGGCGCCAGGCTTCGCCCCAGCTTTCGGGAAGCTGCTCCTGGGTGTTTTCAGAAACGTTCAGCCAACCATGTTAGGTGATAATTTTAAATTTAAAAAAAAAAAAATGTTTTGCAAGAAAAAAACGTTTGTTTTTACGGGAAAAAACAAATTAAAAGCACGCGCTCTCAGTGCGAAACGCTTCAAAGTTGCCATTTCGGGCACCTCCCCTCTCCCCCAAAAAACTGTAATAGCAACGGATCTGAAAATATTTACTCACAAATTACGCATAAGGAGGATTGGCCTAAAATATTTATGTTTAAATATCGATAATGTTAATTTCAAAAAAAAAAAAAAATCGTAAACACGGCAAGTTTCGCAAAAATACTTACGTTTTGTATTTTGTTTCTCCTCATCTATACGTACCAGAACTTTCAAACTTTGCCAGAGTGTTGTCCTGTGTCTTGTTGATATAAGTGCTAAGTTATGTTTCCACGGTAATGGAACAAGCATATGAAAAGGGCTCAAATTGGACCTTTACAATAATTGGGAGTTATTTTGAAACTCAATAAAGGCCACTTTAAATTTTTTCAAAAATTCTCCCACACTAAGGCCAATAATGGGCACTAATCGATTCTGAAAAACATATTTGCATTATGTTTCTGTATTTAAAGTTATACAGCTAGAAATATGACCAAGGTGAGACTACTGAAGCACCGTGAATGGGGCGTGTAGATACACAGATTACAAAATCATTATTTTTACAAGGTGTAGAAATGCTCGAGGGAGATCAGAGAGAAAAAAATTGACAGCACAGAGATGGACGGTGGTTTTAAAGTGAGAATTCTTAGTGTGTGTGTTTTTTTTTTTCTATAAGAGTCGCAGAAAATGCGCTCGGTCCGTAGCGATTAACAGGCACTCTCATGTCGCCTGCTTCGCCGGGCCTGTTTTCAATAGCCAAAGTGTAGGTTCTGTGTGTACGCTACGAATAGGAAGGCGGCTCCGCCTAACACATGTTTATCACACTATTTTGCCTGGAGGTAACATGATATGGCGTGGCGGGACAGGCACGCCTCCTCACAGCATTGGAGCCGCCGCCCCGGTGACTGGGAAACGCGAAAAGGAGACAAACGCTGGAGAAAAGCGTACCGGTTGTTTAGAAGTGGTAGTAGTGATAGGTGACCCCAAAGGTAACGTTCACTCTCATTTTCCTTTCTCGTGGACCATCCGGCGGACGCTTCGTGAGCATCGTTTGGGAGTACAGCATACGCCTAGCGGCCCCTCATCTTTCGATGGTCGAATCGTGCGCTGATTATTCCAACAAGCACAAGAAAAAGACATCGAATGTCAAAGAACATTTGCACTGTGAAGTATTTGAACATCGCTTTGTTAAAGAAGCACTGAAGCAGCTCACTTTATCCGAGATGCCGACGTTTTGTGTCAGAACTGCTTCAGCTACTTTAAGCAACTCGCCAAAGAATCTCCAGGGACACCTCAGCCTGGCGAACGTTTTGTTCTCCAGGAAACAGCCGTCGAGGATCTCAACGGTTTCGTTCAGTCAACAGAAATATCATGTCTGAAATTAAGGACGGAGTTGAAATCGTATTGTCGGAAGTCTTATGGAAGACGTAAGCAGAAGGATATCGAAAGCGTTTTCGTTAAGAAAATTTCATCAAGCCTCACTGCAGAATATGGAGTCACGGAGGAGCCTGGAGCCTGGGTACAAAGCTGCAACATCTGTCCGGAGTTGATCAGAAACCTGGGGGATGGGTTAAATTCTTCTGATTCGAACCAAGAACGATGCCGTCTCCTGACCCGAAGAATCTCTCCCAGCAATAAATCCAAAAGATGATTCCTCCTGCAACTCGCCACACAATTTGAAAAGAAAGAAAAAAGGCACTCGGAGTGTGGTCAATTCTTGAATCCTACAAAAGAATGAGGCTCAGCCAAGAGGACTTTCAGGCGGCACTGAATTATCACACTAAAGATGAACTCAACTGCTCCCAACAAAGCCCGAAGGAGAAGGATGTTATTGGCGTCATTCCAAAGGAACAAACGATACCTGCAAAACGTTCTATAACTATGTCTATTCGTGAAACTTTCCGGTTATTTAAGGCGGCTCACCCTGACACGGCCATTGGGGTCGCAAAGTTCTACTCATTGAGGCCAAAGTGGCTGGAGTATACATCTTGGCAAGAGTTGGCTTGCGCACGTACTGCATAACTTCAACCCAAGTGTTTGTGCCTTAGAAAAGGACACTGAAAAAAATAACATGTGCTGAAGACTTTCGTGAACTGACGATATGCAACCCTCCATCTCGGAAGTGTCTTCTCGTCCAGTGCAGCTCATACCCAACAGCTGAAACGATTACTGCGCCTGGCCTGGAATTCCCAGACGATGATGAAGTGTTGTACGCAGCACGGGAGAAAGGAGAGCTGAGAAGAAAAGAAATGAAACCTGTTACGTTTGTGGAACACCTTCGAGAGTGCTTGAGAAAATGGGTGCAGCATGAATATGTTCGGTGCCAGCAGGCCAAAACGATAAGTGAAGCAAAACAATTCCTAGAGCCTGGCCAATCTGGCCATTCTCATCGGTGGTCGACCGGTTCCCTGAGTACAAAGGAGGGTCACGAGAGCTTTGTGGTCCATCTTGAGAGTGAAACTGCGACCGAAAAGGAAGACTTGTCATAGCCTCTTTCTCTCCTGTAGAGAAATTGCGCTCGGCGCTCGAAAGTGTTTGCGATGCGAATGAGACGGTAAGTATTTTGCGAGCCTATAACTTGATGCACCCGTTGTGAGGACGGTAGAGAGTGTCACATTACATGGTTAGTGAAACACGGTTCCAGATCAGTTCTTTGACTAAGGTGAATGCTCCCTTTTGCTCTTTTTGCCAGTGGAAGAGAACATCTTTCCACAGGAGTGCATGCAGGGGTTGCGAAGTTGGGAATGAATTTGAGGTAGTGAGACACGAGACCAAGCAAAGATAGCGGGGATGTTACATCTGTGGTAGCAGAAGCTTGCATGATTTTTTCGACGCAGTCTTAGGAAGTAATCCGTTACAAGTAACAGATTACTTGTAATCTGTTACTTTTTCGAGTAATTTTGTAATTGCCACGTTACGTTTTTGGGCAGCAATTTGTAATTTCGTTACAAAATATTGGTAACGGATTACTTTAATTACTCGTTTCTTTTTAAAAATATGAACATGATGAGAAAACTTGGGTTGTGGTCATGTTTATACAGGCTAGAACTTGGTGTGCCTCAACGGTCGACGAGTCCCCCAGCTGCAGATGGGAAATTTGGTTAGTGCAGTACAACCGGTAGCCTGGGGTCTGTAACGTGCACCACGCAGCAGCGATACACGACCGTACGCCGGTACGATGCTCATACAGATCGAAACGGGCAGGGGCGGGGATTAAACCAGGATCCTGGGTTCTGCAGCGTGAGCTTTCGCTCCATGTGCTCCTAGCTGGTGTGCGCCAGAGCAATATATATAGGAAGTTCGGCCATTCGTTGGGAAGTATAGGCGAAAAATGAGGAGGCGCTATTGGCTGAAAGCGGGCTGGGCTTGTTCCAAAGAGTATTCAGAAATTCAAATGTGGCCAACCAGAAGCCGGAAATAATACTCTGGCGGTGGTCACAAGAAACAAACTTGATAACTGCGTCGAAGTAATCCTCGGTGACTGTAAATATAATGCACGTGATGTTTCAATCACGGTCATCCAAGATCATGGAGGAAGAGTGTGACTAGCGGAACGACCGACATATTGCGTACGCCAAGCGCCGAGGGCCGGGAATCTGCCGTCCGAGCGGTCACACACTATCCGAGCAAAACAGAGTTGAGCGGCGCATTCGTTTCTTTCATCTTTCTGCATGATCATGATCGAAACATGACATGCACCCTATTTTCAACCACCGAAGGATTACTACACTTCAATCATAGGCGCTTATTAAAACTATATACTAACATATACCTTTGATTAAAACAGGTCCTCGTTACCACCGCTAGGGGATTCTTTTAGGCTTCTGGTTGGCCCAGTGAACATGCCAAGCCCACTTTCTGCGTCTGCTGGACGCCCTGGCTCTGCCCGCGCCTCCCATTGACCAAACTCTCTGTATACACGGCTCTCGTGTGCGCTAGCCCGCTCGGCCACCGATCCCCCTGATCAGAAACTGTAGTAACATGAGTGTGCGACCACCCGCTCGACGAATTAAAGCTCAACAATGAGCGCTCGCACCCATGAAGTTTTCAGTACTGCATTCAACTATGTCCCGTTCATGCATAAGCTGACGGTGCGTCAAAGCTAGAGGTGCGAGACCCCGGTTTAAAATAGGAGCCTTCGTGGATCGGTTCTGTAGTGTAGTAGTGTAACGGAGCGATACCCTTTGGTGACTTGTAGTTGTGGCGCCTTCTGTGAGATGGCACCACACCCCGACTCTATACAGTATTGCACAGGGCGGAACACCGTCTGGTTGTTTTCTGGTGTTCACCCCCTTCCGCGGCAGTCCGATCCGCAACACAACTACTGGCGAGGAGGATGAACATCACGGGACTAGCGCCTCCGCCGCCGTTCCTCGCCACGTCGGGCACGCCAGCTGTGCTATGGTCCCGCTGCTTACGACTTATCGAGAACTTTCTGCTCGCCTCCGGCGCCAACGAGCTGCCGCCAGCCCGTCGGCAAGCCCTGCTGCTGCACTGCCTGGGACCCGCAGGACAGCGCATTTTTGAAGCGCTTCCGCAGCCGACGCCGAGCCCGCCAGCCGCCGCAGCAGCCGACGAGGCAGGAAAGTGCGGCAAGCCAGACAAGCCAGACCCGTACGACGACGCCCTCCTAACCCTAACACGTCACTTCGCTGCCCGCTGCAACGTCCGGGTGGAACGACAACGGTTCCGCGAGCGTCGTCAACTCTCGGGTGAACCAGCAGCGGACTTTCCCTTCCGCTCCGCAAACTGTCAGCGTTCTGCAATTTTGCCGCTCAAGCCGACGAAAACGTGTGCGACCAGTTCGTCGCCGGCGTGACATGCCCGCGCCTGCGTGAAAGACTACTCCTAGAAGGGGACACTCTGACTTTCGACCCCGCAGTGGAAATTGCTCGGCTTTGCCAGCAGGCTGCACGTGAGTCCGAAGCCCTCGCAAACCATATCCGTCGCGTCACGTCGCAAGCTCCACGGGGTCGGAAGCCAACCAGACGCAACGGTCGAGGGGGTCGCCGTCCTGACAGCCGTTCACGCGGCTCGCCGTGCTCGCGCCCTGCGCGTACGCCAGCGTCACGAAACTCCGGCAGCATCGTTCCGTACTCCGGCTCCAACGGACCCGCTGCATGTGGAAACTGCGGCACATCAACGTGCGACTCGTCTCGCTGGTCGTACCTGCTTCGGATGCGACGCGTCCGTCACAACTGAGGGGGAAGTCACTGTCGACGCGCCCGTCACAACTGAGGGGGAAGTTCAGCTGGAGTTCATGAAGTGGTGGCGGACGAGGATGCAGCGAGCGTCTTCAGCATTCTTTCCGTCCACACCAAAAAGCGTACAGGAGTCTACGTTGACATCCGAGTGACGCCACTTGCCTCGACGTCGCCGCCACGTGTCATCACGTTCCTCATTGACACCGGCTCGGGTGTCTCCATCATCGGGGAGGAGCATTTCCGGAGCCTGTTCCAGAACAAGGTACAGCTGAGCAGCACTCGAGTAACCCTACTGGACTTTTCACGGCAGAAGATTCCTGTGTGTGGTTCCTTCTGCGCACGTGTCGCACGCATGAAGAAAGAGGCCCTGCTGACCTTCTACGTCACACCCAGCGGAACATCTCTTTTAGGCCTCGACGCCTTAAAGGTTTTGGGTCTTCAGAGTTTGGGCGTCCAGCTTCGCTGTTTGTACACCTCTGCAGAACCAACCACAGCCACGCTTGCCTCCACCCCTTCTACTTGTCGTGCAGGCACCGTGAAGCCGAAACTGGCTGCTCCGAGCCTTAGTCTGCCAACGCCGCTCTCGACAGAGGTTGTTCACCTTTTCTCACCATGCTTGGGACTTGCCAAGGGGGTGCAGCACAAAGTCAAGATAAAGCAGTCTGTTGTTCCAGTCGCGCTGAAGTCGAGGCGTCTATCGCTTGCCTTGTGGCAGCAAGTCACCGACGAGCTGAAGCGTCTCGAAGCTGCCGACATCATCGAAAGAATCTATGCATCCGAATGAGTTTCGCCAGTCGTCGTCGTCCGCAAGAAAGACGGCAGCATCCGTCTTTGCGTCGACCTCGGATTACCCAACAAGGCAGTAGTCGTCGACAACTTTCCCTTGCAGCATACGGAAGAACTGCTGCGCGCCCTCATTGGAGCCCGCCACTTTTCAAAACTGGACCTGGCAACTGCATATCACCAAGTCCTGCTTTATCCAGACAGTAGAGACCTCAATGCATTTAGAACACATGAGGAGCTCTTTCGTTTTAAGAGGATATGTTTTGGACTTGGACCGGCCCCAGCAGCATTCCAGCAGCTGATGACAAGGATTTTACATGGCTGCAGTGGCGTCCTCTGCTACATAGACGATATAATTATCTTCAGAAAGACTGTGGGAGAGCACAACGAGAACCTCCGCGACGTTCTTCGTCGGATCTCCAAGGCTGGACTCAAGCTCAATGAGAAGTGCGTCTTCAACGCATCTGAGCTCTCGTTTCTCGGACATCGTGTCAGCGCTGAAGGCATAGCACCCCTTCAGGCCAAGGTTGACGCGATCGCCCATGCAGCCGTTCCATCTGAGCCTGGCATGTTGCGCTCTTTCTTGGGCCTCGTTGAGTATTACGCCAGGTTCGTCCCCAGGTTGGCCGAGGTGGTAAAGCCGATGCGCCGACTACTACGCAAAGGTGTTCCTTTCGTTTGGGATGCGGCAGCGGACGCTAGCTTCGCCAGGGTAAAGAAATTCCTCGCCTCGAACCAAGTGCTGAGCATGTTCGACCCAGCGCTCCCCGTCATTGTTGTCACGGATGCTTTTGCATATGGTCTTGGTGCCGTCCTGCAGCCAATCGACGGGCCTCATACTCGCACTGTTGCCTTCGCGTCACGGACTTTGACTGCAGTCGAGCGGAAGTACTCGGCAGGTGAGCGAGAGGCTTTGGCTTGTTTGTGGGCCTATGAGAGGTGGCACGCACACTTGTGGGGACGGCCCTTTACTCTTTTCACGGATCATCAGGCCTTAGTGGCACTGCTCTCTGCACGAAGCACGGGACAGCGTCCTCTTCGCATCGCACGGTGGACAGCACGGTTGCTCTGCTACAACTTCAAGGTCGAGTACCGTCACGGCTCTGACAACAAAGTGGCGGATGCCCTGTCTCGACTACCTGCGCCAGGCACTGAAGGTGGAGAGCAGGCCGACGAAGATGTTGTGTCCTTGGTGACATCAGTTGTAAATCGGGAAGACTTGCAACGGTGCCACGAAGGAGGATGTCACGTTGGAAA